>NC_061813.1:20452441-21702441 GCF_021462225.1 Girardinichthys multiradiatus
ATTTTATCAAATGATCAATTATCATTTTCTTTCTTGTTTTGAAAGCTAAAGCTTGCAAAAAGCTCCACCTTCATTTCTAACCTACACACAATGCTCTTTCTGGCAAAAGCTGTGTTTTTTCTAAAAAAAAAATACAAGTCTGCTAAAATACCTTCTGTAAAGGAAAAAAGTGAAATCATATTTAAACTAGAAAAATTGCTGTTTCTGTGAAACCGCACGTGAGAATGCATTCTGCAGAATGATCGAAGCAGAAGATGCTGAAAAGATTTGAAAAAGTAATAAGCGATAATTAGCTGAAGAACACATGAAATAGAAGGAGGCAGAAAGAAGAGAAACAGGATTAAAAAGAAGCAGAAAATGTGAAAGCTGAATGAAGGAAGCAGAACATGCCAAAGAAATTTGAAAAAGACTGGATGTGATCCTTAGGATCGCAGGCAGGTTGCGGTTCCTGGACTCAGGGGTGAAATGTGATAAATCTTGGAGAAAATTGTTCGCTCGGATCTGGCGAAAGACCAGGAATTTGGCTGTTTGGATTTGCCTTTGAGAAGCACCAGCAAGACTCTCAAGGCTGACGGAGAATTAAGAGTCAGCCTAACCCAAATAATGATTGTTTTTCTGAATCTGGCTCCCCTGCACGACCTTGATGGCTGGCTATCTACAACCTCTCCTGGAAGTTATGTAAACATGACGCTCTGCTCCCTCTGCCCCCTCTGCCCCCTCCCTTCCCTGAGAACATCTGTGGACCTGCTCAGAACTTTGTGACCGGTTGATGAACATTCCAACGAACCATCAAGGACAATGGCCTCTGTGACAGTGCTTCATGGACTTACTTGCACACACACACATGCTCAAGATAAACATATGCACCCCCTCACACCACCTTCACCGTTCCCGGCATGATGTTGTTTTGTCAACTGTTGCTTCTTTGTGCTGAGGTTTTTTGCAATCTCAAACTGTATCCTGCTAAGGATAAAGTGTGAAACATGATTTTTTTTCCCTCTACTTTCCTAATGTGGCCTCTTTTCTCTTCTAGCAAGGGCAGCGCCTGTGAGTGGGCAGCAAAGCCTCGGTGACCCGTCCCCCCATTGTCTTGTGTCATGATGTCTGTCTGGATGGGTTGTACTGGAATTCTAATTTCCCCTCGGGGATCAATAAAGTATCTTTGAATTGAATTGAATTGAATTGAAGAAGAGAAACAGGATTAAAAAGAAGCAGAAAATGTGAAAGCTGAATGAAGGAAGCAGAACCTGCCAAAGAAATTTGAAAAAGTAAAAATTTGAAAAAATGACCAACAATTAGCTGAAGAATACATTTTTGTTGAAAATATAATATTAAAGGCACATTAGGTGAAAAGAAAGGGAAAAATTGAGAAAAACAAAAATACCTGAACATGCTCTCGAACAACGTCTATTAACTCGGAAAATATAAGGGCTATCAATGTGATTTATTCAAAAGGTATCCAAATATTTTTTGGACCGCAGGTATCAGCAGAGATTGGTGAACAATCCTGGAGAATTTCGTGTATCTACATAAATCCGTGTTGGAGATGTGACAGTGTAGAAAAGTGGATAATTTTGAATCTTTTCAATTTTAAGTGATTTTGGGAAGGACAGATTTGGTACCTTGAAACAAACCTTTTTTATGACAAAACGATAAAAGGTATCAAAATAATTCCTTCACTGTGAGCGCCAGCAAGGTCTGAAGATGACTTGGTGCAAAGCTCAAGTCTCTAACTTGAACGGTTTAGGAGAGGCGGCGATTCAAAAACATGTGAGTTTAAGGATTTTTTGCTCTGATTTTTTCTGAAATTCCTATAAGTTTCCCATTCAGGGTGTGTTGACTTTGCGTTGCTCCCGGACGTGTTGCGTTTTCCACGACACTGATGTCGAACTATTTGAAACTCCAGTGGGGAAAACCTGGTGGTGCAGATCATTCATCTGCACAGTGAGCTCAATTTGTGCTACAGAACCAGGTCCAGTCTACTTACTTCGGATGACCTCGATAGCGAACGGAGGTTCGTTCTCACACCGGTCAGCGGTCCGGTTGGATCCATTACTCATGCTGGATGATGGTTGGTTGGATTCCCTCAAAAATGCGAGCCGACTTTCTGCGCTCCTGCCTCACATCCGCAGACAGCTCGGTGCGTAAGAGTTGGTGGATGCGACCCCTCTCCTCTCCAGAAACCAAAGAGTTTGCGTTCAAAGATGATTCTGCTTCACTCTGCAGCCCGTTCAGAGAAACTTAACTGCAATGATTGGACCCGCCCCCATCTCTTGTGTCATTAGATGGTGACAGGGCTAGTGATTTGTCGTGTCATTTCTGAGCCAAAAAAAAAATATATAGCAGTCAGGTTTTTCCTTTTATGCAACAGAAAAATTGTGAGAATTTGCCAGTTTTAGGCCTTTCTGTTGATAATTTATACTAACCTATATTAATATTTCTATTATTTTCATCTGCTTTGTTAGCATTCATCTGTTCATTAGTAAATCTATCCATTTTCTCATTTAAATAAACAGTTTTGGTACCGTCAAAACAAAAACTCAACATGTCTGTAGCCTACTTATTCCCTATGTTTGATTCAGTTCTGATCCGGGTTCAGCTACATGCATTATGATTAAAACACTTCTCACACCGTTTCCTGGAAACACTAGGTAAAAAAAAAAAAAAAACTCCAGCTACTCTGAGAACAATAAAGTAAATGGAGGATGGTACGTTGGTAAATATGCGTTTTGTGTGTAAAATCAGACAGCTACATCACGTGCCCCTCAGTTCCCATGACAACGTGTAGGAGAAAAACGGTACAAGGTTTTGAAAAGCTGAAAAGCTGCAACCAGGTCTGCTGCAAGTCTTTTGGGACGTGTCTTGAGATATGAGGTAAGTACTTTAAGCTTAGCTAGAGCTGACCATCTCCACCAAAAACTGTTGGCCATTTGGCGTTGAAAGGACATCTCGGGTCTTCAGTAAATGGACTGACTGAACTTATATACTTTTCCAGTTCTCAAAGCGCTTTACACTAGAGCCACATTCACTCAATCGCACTCACTAACGCTCAAACATTCATACACCGATACGCCGATCGGTGATCAACTTGAGGTTAAGTGCGTTGCTCAGGGGCACGTCGACATATGTCAGGAGAACGCTGGAATTAAACCCACAACTTTCTGATTGCAAGACGACTACTCTTCCTACTGAGCAACAATCTCAAGTACTGCTCTACAGATGAGATGATCAGCCCCGCCCACTCAGACAGGTAAACACACAGTGCTGCAGGAAGGAGGGAGCACAATAACAACACCGCCCCCCACCATGACAGAATATAATTTACGCATTCTAGTGTAGCTCTGGATGTATTTTTAGGGATGTTATATGATTGAAGGTGAAACTCCGCCTCTAGTCTCAAGTCGTTTGCAGCTTTTAAAAGGGTTTGCTTCCAAAATTAGTTGAATTTAGCTTCACCTATTTTGAAATCAACTATGAGCAGCTTCTCTGTGTCTACTCAAGAAAGAAACATGCCCACAGCATGATTCTGCCACCACCATGTTTCATAGGAGAGATGATATCAGGGTGATGTGCAGCATACGTTTTCTGCCACACATTGTATTTTGCATGTAAGCCAAAGGATTACACTGTGGTTTCATCTGACCATAGCCTGGGTATCTGTCAATCCTCTGGAGGTATCATACGCTTGTTCTCTTAAAAAAACACTAACACTCATGCATGCTCCTTTTGTGCATGCATGGGTTTTCCCCAAGTATTCTGGCTTCCTCCTGCAGTCCAAAGACAGGCATGTTACAGTGCCTTGCAAAAGTATGCACATCCCTCAGACTGTTTCACATTTTGTCACATTACAACTATACCAATCTAAGCCTGCTTTAAACATCTCCACAACTCTACCGATGACACGTCTGTCTGCTGTGTGCCTTGATCTTTGTGACACCATTTGTCCATCTGTGTTCTCTAACAAATCACTGAGGCCTTTACTGAGCGAGTGCTGGGGTTAAAATAAACATGGGTGGACTCGTTTTATGGATTTATGTGGCTTCTGAAGGTAATTGATTACACTGGCTTTTATTTAAAGCAAGAGATTTAAATACGCATCAATAACACTCGTCAGATTGTTTTGACAAATAAGTACTTTGTGTTGGTCTATCAGATAAAATTCATTTAAAATACATTGAAATGTAATAAAATGTGAGCAAGTTCAAGTTCGCTGAACACTTTCGCGAGGTACTGTATTCAGCTTGCACTTTTAAAGTGTAACATATCTGAACCCATTCTCCTAACTGCAATATCTGTCTTTTTTGTTTTTCAAGCCTGCATGTTTGTGCAGGGAAACCTTCCATTATCTTTGAGCTATCTGGCCCATCCCAGTGGGCCCAAAAACAGACAAGTGTGGGCAAATGACAGCGTGCAATCTAATAGTTTTCTTCTAGAAAAGTAGTACATCTACGAAGGCTGAGGGTTTCACAACACTGTAACAAAATGTAGACTATGAGCCACCAAAAGATTCATTTATTCAAGCCTGAACAATTTATCTTGGTGCACACCTTGTTCGTATTTCCATGTCTGTGATGTATCTGTTCCGACTGGCCTGAAATTAGGAAATTCAGAGGAAATTCAGAGGACAAGAGGTCCAAGAATCATCTTGAACAAAACTGATGCTTGTGGGTCCAATTTGCAAGTTTAAAAGGTTCTCTTTGTCAGAGGATGTGTGTTTAGACAAATAATGTACTGCCAGGACTTGCCCAAACCTGAATTCACATCTGGATGCCAGATATTCATTTCGTAGTCCATTGGGAAGACAACACAAAATCAGAAGCCAAGCTCCACAAAGTACAGTATTGATTTCTGAAATCCTGCCCGTAGTTCCTACACAAGTGGATTTTTTTGCAAAGCCTGGGATCACTACCCCGTTTATTAGTTGTTCCTGTAATGGGTAACCCATATGAAGATACTGCGGCCACTTTGAGTTTGCCCCCACCATTTAAACAGATTAGTTCACTTTCTTACTGTAAAACTGACACAGAGTTCATTGTCTTGCTAAGACTGTGGTAAATAGGAGCACAGTTACATACAACACAAACGTGCAAAAAACACTTGGATTTAGTTTGTGTTCTCATTTTTCAACACTTTTTGTCCTTTCATTTTGGTTCTATAATTAAGACAGGAGTTAAGTTAGGTGTTTACAGTCACGACACTCTGGAGGCCAAATCCTGCTGTTAGGAACTTTAATACAATGTTCTCTGCAGAGCAGATGTATAAATCCACTGTCTTGCCCCAAGTTGCCTGCTATGTCATTTGCAGCTCTTTCCATTCAGACAGCTGCAACTGAATCAAAAGGTCTGTAGGGGACGTGTTAGTAAGAGAGGAGAGGCAACGTCTCTCTATGGGGGGTGTCAAGGGCCTGGGTGCCACACTGATAGCAGAGGTCATTGATCAACTGGGTTCATGATTTTTGGTGCACTGAATGTTGACTGAGTTGGAACTAGAGCTGTGTTTACTGTTCCTGATCAGTGTCATCTGCTGACAGAACAAGGCTACCCACCAAATCTGCCCGTTTTTACTGCATCATTGCAGGGATTTGCTTGATTCAGAGAAAGAAAAAAAAACACCCATCTTACAACGCCATGATAGGCACATTAAAAACAATGTGGGATAATTACAACTTACTTGGTCCACCTCAGCCGTTTATCAAGCTGTCATTTATGCGGCACTGCCTTTAATTTAACTCCTTGTTTGTAACATGGGGTTCTCTTGTTGTTGGTGTGCTTTACACCACAATTTATGATCACATCCTGTGTGGGGGTAATCTGTTCTTGATGATCTTATCTCATGTTGCAGACTGCAGCTCACATGTAGGAAATCCGCTGCTTTGAGGGAAAGCTTCAGAAATATTCATACCCGTATGGGTAATATGGCATTTCTTTAACTATAAGGTACCCTTTCTTCTTCCAAATCTGAATACTTGGGGAAAAATAGAAAGGGCAAGCTGCTTTTATCTCCAAAAAGAGCTTCACCTAATATCACAAATGTTCATATCTCTTGAACGTTGCTACCCATAACCCAACCATATGTTTATTGGGATTTGATGTGCAAGGCTAGACCGGTACAAAGTGGCCCATAACTGTTGGGCTGTTGTAAATACACATTTGAAAAGTGTGGCATATATATGTATTCAGGCTTGTTAATTCTGATGTATGAAGTTGCCCTGTATATGTATCTTAAAGGGACAGCTATGGATAGTAAGATGTCTCCAAATCCATATATATATATATATGTGTGTGTGTGTGTGTGTGTTATTTCTGAAAAAGCAATAAATAGATTTTTGAAAAAAAGAAGCATTTGTTGCTTTTAAAAACTACTTTTAATCTGACAAACGAGTCTCGTCAGAAAGCATCTTAATGACTGTATGTATACGCCTATTCATGCTTTCACATCTCCACACCTAAAACGTATCATCTCTGTGGAGTGTCTACATATTGTCTCATTGACTTCGTCAGATATCTGACCTGATGACGATCCAAGTAGGATCCAGCTGTTGTGACTAAACGCATGAAGTGTGTAGGCGTCTTTCCATCTAAATTAGAAGAATGGAGCTAACCGTGGATCGTTTCCTTCTACTTCACCATTATGTACTGTTAGGGTTGGTCTAACATATAAACACAGAAAATGTTGTAATATGACAAAATGTGGTGTACTGGTGTCTCTCAGTGTGATGATAATGACATCATATCTAATGAGGACCTCAATAAAAGCGAATTTATTTCGGTAATTCAATGAAAAAAGTCAAACTAAATAGATTCATTGCAGACAGAGATATTTTAAGTGTTTGTTTCAGATTGTGTTTGTGATTCTCAGGGAATGTGGATCATCAGTCAGTCATTTTCTATGCCACTTCTTCCATAGTGGGTCACAGGGTAGCTGGTGCCTATCTCCAGCAATCTATGGGCGGGATACACCCTGGACAGGTCGCCAGTCCATCGCAGGGCAACACATAAACAATCATTAACACACCTAAGGGCAATTTAGAGAGACCGGTTAACCTAACATGCATGTCTTTGGACTGTGGGAGGAAGCCGGAGTACCCGGTGAGAACCCATGCACGCACGGGGAGAACATGCAAAATCCATGCAGAAAGACCCCCAGCTGGGAGTCGAACCCAGGACCTTCTTGCAGTAAAGCAACATTGCTACCAACTGCGCCACCGTGCAGCCCCCCAATATTTGGTCTATTGAATAGTATGTCTATGCTCTCATTTGGTCTTGCATTGTTTTGCATAATTGATGCATGGATGTGGTGAGGCATGTAGGTGGTCAACCTGCGGCTCTACTGAGGTGTCCAGGAAGCCCAGGTTTCTTTAAAAGAGGCTTTACCTTCTCTGCACGGTTAGGTCTCTTATCTTCTTGACAATACATTCCCTATGGGGATCAAAGAGGCAGTGGAGATTAGGAAGCGAACCCACACAACTATGAACTGGGACAAGGGGGCTTTTCAGCTTTGCTACACCCAGTACCCTTCGTCCAGTGATGGGCCAGCAGCATGTCTTTATATTCACATGCTGACACTGCCTCAAGAAACAGCAGCTGATTTTGACACATCACGTACCATCTAATGACACCTCTGATGATGACGGAGGTTTCTGTCAGAACATTTCAAGTATGTCCTCAGACACAAAAAAAGTGTCTAGCAAAAGAACCTAAAGACTAGATACTCTACGGGGTTTAGGTCAGGCATTTTCGCTATCCATTCCACCACAGTAATACGACAGACATTAAACAGACCTTGAGTTCTAAATTAAATGCAGAATTTATTTTCTTCTGGAAGGAGAACTTTGTCTTGTCCTTGTTCTGCTTAACCCAGGTAAGATGCTTCTGATGTGTCCTCTGGTTCAGGGGTGGCAGGGCACAAGGAAAGCAACAGCTGTGCCTCACACCATGCAAACATCAGAGTGTGGCTCTGAAATGGGCTTCGCTTCACAATCCTGTCAAGGTTGCCGTTACCACTGTTGCGTGTGTATCTTTTTTCTAACGTGGTTTACCTTTGTTGTGAAGGGTGTCAGTGACCGCCTGCTGGAGAACGGTGAAGTCAGCAGTCTTTCCCCATGATTGTAACATATTTCTAAATTGAAATCTTTTATAATATTCTAATTTTCTAGGAAACATAATTAGGGATTTTAGTTTTAAGCCATATCTAACTGAACAAACATTTCACTCTGTGGGCAAAAAAACTGAGTTCATATTTAAATGCAGTTACTGACATAAATTAACTTTGATGTTATTCGAATTTATTAAGCTCAACCTTTATGTTCACTTTACATAAGTCTGACTTGCTCATATTTGTGTGTTAAAGCGGGGTAAACTTAAGTCTTTCATTAAGACGCATTAATTTGAAAGATAACGTATCATGGCTGTGGCTCACGACCTTCTTTAATTATTCAGATGGAACATTAAACACAAGGTTTAAAAAAAAACAAAAAAAACATTTATTGTTATTTTCCCAGTTAATTAAGAAGCATGTACTCATTCACAAAATAGGAACAGTAAAATTAATCAGACAAGAAAAATATATGTAATTTTTTTGTTTACTTACAGAATATACACACACACTTTAAAATAGGACATGAAAACAAAAATATATTAGCAGTTATGATGGGCTACAACCTGCACTGTGGAGACAGATGTAGCATGGTATCAATCTATAAAACATAACCAAATTCATCAGATCCTTCTTCTGTTTTCACAGGAGTAGTTATGGCTTCATTTATTCAGTTTATGCAGACAACAGTAAAGCTAATTGAAACATGACTTGCAAAAGTTTAAGAAAAAAATTCACTATTTCACACAACAACCCCACCCCCCGCCCCAATATTATAGTAAAACACTTTTTTTTTTTTTTTCCCGGAAGTTAGGCGCCATGCTTTGAGCCGAAGCCCAGAATCTCTTTGTTGCACTGTAAGCATTCCTCCCGATACAAGAATACTACAAAAAGACACTGAATGAAGCCTTACAAAATACACACACACTCTGCTTGGGGGCCAAACTGCCGGGCAGAGGATACAGGCAACTGTAAAACAATACGGCAGGTCCAACGTTTCACAGGCGGTGGCTGTGAGTTCCTCACGCATGACACAAGAACATCCTGAAACCATTTCCTTACACTAAATGTTGAAATACAAGCTATACATGATCAGAACAGAACCTTGGCTTGGACCATGATCCCTTACAGTAACTCAGTCTAGTACTTTTGAGATCTAACCACAGTGTGATAGTGCAGTAACAAATCCTCCCCTCAAAAATCACTGGTTTGTAAAGCGAAATCTGACAACGCTTAACCACACAAAGCTGTAAACATCAAGACCAGAGAGTTTGGTGGGATCTGTCCAGTGGAGGGGCTCATCCAGCATCAGGTTTCTGATGTTTAACTGATGTTTAACATGTTAAACAAGACAAATTACAGCAAGACTTTCAAATAAGCTTAGCGTTTTTTCAGCACTTGTGAAAACGGAGACAATCTGAGCATCGGTTCCAATTGACTCTGATCAGAAGGGGTCCGATTTGCTGTGTGATCAGATCTGGATGGTTTATCACAGTAAAGCAATCCACATGGAGTTGATATTAAGGAAAAATGTGATAACAGAAAAAAAACAGCAAAAAACAAAGAAAAGTGACCTCAGAACAGATGTTTACATTCGAAACCAGATACTTAAAAAAAACATACAAATGTAACCTTTGTTGCCCTTGCATCTTACATTAAATGAAAGCATTTCTTTTCCTGTTGAAGGTCAGTTAGGATTAACCAGAAATATTTCTATATGCAAATACAAGAATGAGTCCAGATACGTTCTTACTGAAAGAAGCCATTACTCCAAGAGCAACATAAAAACCCAGATTGGCACAATGAGCTCAGGGACCAAGACCCTCATGTTTGAAGAAATGAAAAAAATATTCAAGCGTATGCCCAGAATTCCCATCATTAGACAGGGAGGACAATAGGGGGTTAGTGTGCCAGCCTTAGAAGACCATCCCAACTGTGAAGTACGGGAGTGGTGGTATCATGTAATGGAGCTGCTGCTGCTGACTGATGCGCTTCACAAAATAGATGGCACCATGATGAAAGGACATTGTGTCGAAATATTTAAGCAGCGTCTTAAGACATCAGCCAGGAAGTTAAAGCTTGGGCACAAACGGGTCTTCCAGATGAACAATGACCCTAATCATACCACCACGTTAGTTGCAAAGTGACTTATGGACAAACTGTTGTTAGTCAGACAGCTTAAAAAGCAGTTTTACCCAGGATTCTCTAAAATTCACAATTAACCTGGCTTTAAGTAAATATTTTGGTCATCTTGACACAAAACAGCAAAGGTTTTGTCTAATTTAATATCAGAAAGTGCAGAAAAATAAGGTTATGCATCTTTTAGAAGTATGTAAACATCTGGTTTCAACTGTATCTGTGATGGTGCATATAAAAAGCACACTGTTGCCACCCGCTGGTAAAGCAACAGGTTTTAAAGAAAAATAAATGCAATAAAATAAAAAACAATTTGCGCCACAGCAACTGCTTCATCCATTATGGGACGTGATGACACTGGCCTGTGAGGTTGGGATAAAGCTAGGATGCTGTAAACACTTCAGGTTGAGATGTCAGAGCTCCTGACATGTCAGCCCTTATTTGGCAACGAGTGTGTTGGGGGTTGAAGCTCTGAACTGTGGACAGCGACCACCACACAGAAAAAGAATAGGCAGCGTGAACCGAGAGAAATATCTTCCAGGTTAAACTGCATCCTTTTTTTTTTTTTAAAGGAGCATAATTCAACACCAGCTGGCCACAAAAACACTCTAAGCTGATCTTTTAAGTCAGTTTTTGTTGACTGCCACTTGAACTGTAACACACAAACACAAAGAACATCTGACACACCAAGGATATCTTTTGGATATGTTAAAGTAAAAAAAAAAAAAAAAAAAAAAAAAAGAAGGAAAATGGCACGCCATTTCGTTGGACAATAAAAATCAACAAAGTGCAAATGCGCCATCTTGTGCTCAATCATCATTTCGCCACGCAAAGTCCGGCTCCAGTCTTCGCTGCTGAGGGCAGGCACAGTCCACTGAACCGTGGAGTAGAGTCCTCTGCAACAGTCCGGGTTTTCGGTGGCAGAAACATCCATCTCAAAAGGTGCAAACGAGGAGATTTGCTCCAGCGTGATCAATCTCTTAAAGATGAGCTGCACAGAATGGGTGGCAAGAATTCAACTTTACTTTAAGGGTTGGTTTAAAAAACAAAACAAAAAAAGAAAGACAAAATAAAATGCTGAAAATAAACTCTTTACAGCCGCTTGGTGCCTGTAAAATCAGTCTTGGTGCACCGTTGGGGCTTTGGGCACGAAAATAAAAACGCAGTTTAACTGAAAAGTCCTCCAGATCTTTTACTTGCACATGTAACGAGAAAATATCAAAAGGAAATGTGCATCATAGACGAGGGTGACAGGGAACAAGTGCTCAACACGGAGACTGACTGTGAGATGTCCGTCCAACACTGCATGCAAAAATACCAAGGATATAAAGCATTACTGTGCTGCCATGTGTCAGTGGACTGCGTTTCCAAACGTTTCTGTGAATGGGTCTGTGAAGAGTCCACTGATGGGGGCTGTTGCCATGGTGATGAGCTAAACTGTTTGGTTTTTGTTTTTTTTAAGGCATCGCATTAGATGACTGAGGTGTCTCTCCTGCGGCCGAGAAGAAACAGAACTAATTAACGAGCACTGCTGCTTATTTAGTAAAAACAAATCAAAACGTTGCATCGTCAACCACTGATAAGAAATACACATTTATTATGGAAATGAATGTCAATAACTTTGGGCTCTTAATGGTGTATCTAAACTATTCTTAATGGTGGATTCTATCTCTCCTCCACATAACCATCAGCTAATTCTGGCTCATTCTTTGACCCCTCTTCTTGGTAAAGCTTGGTTGTTTTCCTGTTTTTAAGCGTTGTCCATACATTTTCAACAGAGTTGAGGCTGTGGCCATTCCAGAAGCTTAAAGTCAAGCAGCTTTATCCACTTCAAATCCAGTTTTGATGGATGTTTGTGGTCTCTGTCTTGTTGGAACACCCAATTCTGTTCAAGTTTCAACCAAACTAAACCAGTCAAAACAAGACACAGCTGGAAACAAGTGTCACCGTCCACATTGAGGCCAGTTTCACATCACCATGGAGCAACAGAGTGCAGAGCAAGAAAGACGCTTCAGAACCGACACACTGAAAACGGACAAAAACATGAAGACATGCCAAATGTTCTGCAGGAGAGCGGTTTTATGGTCAGATGTGACAAAGATTAAATTCTCTGGTTACAATGATGAATGTTTGGAGGAGTCAAGTAAGGCTTTCCACCCTAAGTAGAGTACTAACTGTCAAGCAGGGCGGTGGCACTATCATGATGAGTCTGTTTGTCGGTCAGTAGTCCTGGTGCACTGGATGAAGGGGATGGAATAATCAAGGCGGAGGCTCAAATTCTTTAACTTTCCTCCAACTAAACAGATAAACTGTGGAACAAACTGAAGACAATGATCTCAAATGCAAATCAAAACCAGTTTCTGGAACGGCACAGACCTAATCCCGACTGAAAGTTTACCGACTAGGCCAGAAAATCAACCAATTTAAATGAGCTCTATACTTTTCTGATAAGATTAAATTTCCAAATTATGGCAGATAATGATTGTTGGCTACAAAAGTACCTGCTAAGGGACAATTAATTAAATATAAGAGGGGAGTATATATTAGAAATATTTGTATAATTGGATTAGAGAACATTTACTAGAAGTACAAATTTATTCCATCCTGAAAACACAATGATTAGAATAATTCATTAAAAGCCCAAAATTATGATGACGTGCATCTCGATGATGCATGCAGTAAACATCTGACTTGCACTGCAAACATTAGTGATACCTGGTTAGGACTCACTCTCCATGGAGATTGTAATGGTTTCACTTTCAGCTGGGAAATCAAAGCAAACACAAAGTAAGGTAAATGAGTAATTAAATCTAAATTAATAAAATTTGTTTTATCCCCAGTAAGTCTGACCTGATTTGAGGGGGTTCTCAGCCAGGTGGTCTTGAGCGTTGTTGGCGTGCTGCTCGTTGCTCAGAAGGCGGTTCTGTGACTCGCTGAGAGGGCTCACAGAGACGTCCGGCACGCTGCAAAATAAAATTCTGTTAGCCCTGCTTTCTAAACGCGGAGAGACAAAATGAGGTATTTTCTTAAAATAAAACGCCTCACCATTTATTGGAGTCAGGATGCAGAGTGACGGTGGCCTGCTCTGCGTCAGCATTCACCAACCGGGTGGGAAACGTCAGACCGTCCCCCTGACTGGAGAAAAAAGGCAAGAAACTTAAGATTCACAGCTGCAGTCGCAAAAAGGAACAAACTTCACATGCATTGGATTCCAATCTATTTACAAAAAAAAAAAAAAAAAACTTCAGCTCAAGCCATCCTCTATGTCTCCAAAACCACATGTCTCTGTTACCTGGTGAAGATCGGCAGAAGCCAGTACTTCTTCTGGTCACCAAAGACCTGGGCGATGTTCTTCCGGAAACCCAGAGAAAAACCATTCTTATCGGAGCCTGTTCTGAAGACAGGGGCTCTGAATGCCTCTGCAGGGAGGGAGCAACATAAAGAGCGGTTGTAAAATAATAAAAAACTAGAACAACCTCCACCTGACAAATGCAAGGAAGGAAATGACAGACCGTCTCATTTATAGCGCATCCATATTGTTATCAGAACTCTGTTCACAGAAACAAATTACAGGCTTTACTTCTGCCCTCATGACGCTGAAGTCACCGAGGTGGTTAAAAAGCTCCGCGGTGGCAGGGCTTCAGGGTTGGATGTTCTTTGGATGTTCTGGGGCTGTCATGGTTGACACGCCTCTTCAACATTGCGTGGCGGACGGGGACAGTGCCTCTGGACTCTGGACTGGCAGACTGGGGTGGTGGTCCCCCTTCATAAGAAGGGTGACCGGAGGGTGTGTTCCAGCTACAGGGGGATCACATTCCTCAGCCTTCCTGGTAAGGCCTACGCCAGGGTATTGGAGAGGAGAGTCCGGCCGATAGTCGAACCCCGGCTTCAGGAGGAGCAGTGTGGTTTTCATCCCAGCTGTGGAACACTGGACCAGCTCTATACCCTCTACAGGGTACTGGAGGGTTCACGGGAGTTCGCCCAACCGGTCCACATGTGTTTTGTGGACCTGGAGAAAGCATTCGACTGTGTCCCTCGTGATGCCCTGTGGGGGGTGCTCCAGGAGTATGGAATCAGGGGCCCTTTACTAGGGGCCATCCAGTCTCTGTACAAGCGGAGCAGGAGTTTGGTTCGCATTGCCGGCACTAAGTCGGACCTGTTCCCGGTGGATGTTCGACTCCGGCAGGGCTGCCCTTTGTCACCAGTCCTGTTCATAACTTTTATGGACAGGATTTCTAGACGCAGGCAAGGGCCGGAGGGGGTCTGGTTTGGGGACCAGAGGATTTTGTCTCTTCTTTTTTGCAGATGACGTGGTCCTGCTGGCCCCCTCTAGCTAAGACCTACAGCATGCACTGGGGCGGTTCGCAGCCGAGTGTGAAGCGGCTGGGATGAAGATCAGCTCCTCCAAGTCCAAGGCCATGGTTCTCGACCGGAAAAGGGTGGCTTGTCCTCTTCAGGTTGGAGGGGAGTTCCTGCCTCAAGTGGAGGAGTTTAAGCATCTCGGGGTCTTGTTCACGAGTGAGGGAAGAATGGAGCGGGAGATCGACAGACGGATCGGTGCGGCTGCTGCAGTAATGGGGGCGCTGTGCCGGTCCATTATGGTGAAGAGAGAGCTGAGCCGAAAAGCGAAGCTCTTGATTTACCGGTCGGTCTACGTTCCTACCCTCACCTATGGCCATGAACTTTGGGTCATGACCGAAAGAACGAGATCCCGGATACAAGCGGCTGAAATGAGCTTCCCCCGTAGGGTGGCCGGGCACTCCCTTAGTGATAGGGTGAGGAGCTCAGCCATCCGGGAGGGGCTCGGAGTAGAGCCGCTACTCCTCCACATCAAGAGGAGCCAGTTAGGGTGGCTCGGGCATCTATACCGGATGCCTCCTGGACGCCTTCCTTAGGAAGTATTCCAGGCACGTCCCACTGGTAGTAGGGGGGACGGCCCAGGACACGCTGGAGGGACTATGTCTCTCGGCTGGCCTGGGAACACCTTGGGCTCCACCTGGAGGAGCTGGAGGAGGTGTCTGGGGAGAGGGACGTCTGGGCGTCTCTGCTGAGTCTGCTGCCCCCGCTGCTCCCGGATAAAGCGGAAGACGACAAGTACGAGTACTTCTGCCCTCATTCATTTCACAAAGATGTTAGTCATGAGTTAAAATTTGGTTGTTCCCTTGTTTTTAAAAATATTTCTACTATGTTACTGAGGGAGGAAGACACAACAAAAACCCAATTTGTAGCATCAGTAAGATGTTTAAAACTGAGGTCAGAGGAAGAAGCTGTTTAATAGGAGGTTGGAAGCCGAAGCATGTCTACTGGTCATCTGGGCAGTGAGAGTACAAGACGTTCAGCAGATAACAGGAAGGCAAAAAACAGCAGATTAATTAAAGATTAAACTTTAAATCATACTATGAGCAGCGATGCATTCACTTTACAACATTTAAAAGCAGAAATTTCAATGCTTTAACATCTCAACCAGTTTAAATCCCAAAGATTTAAAGAAAGGCGCTGAAATGACCCATTTTTTTTATTTTGAATAGTTTAAATGTTAGTTGCTCAAATACCAAAGTGATTGAGTGGGATAGAAATCTATGTAAAAATGCTTTGATTTTTGATCAATACTTATTTTTATATTTTTATATAAAAGTATAAGAAATAAAGTCAGGTACCATGCATTTAAAATAACAACAAGCAGTGAGCATCTTTAATTGAGAAGCATCTTAATAAACAGAACCGTTTTTCAGATCCAGGGGAAATAAAATGTTAAATGTTTGTGTGTGTGTGTGTGTGTTACCTATTGTGGACCTGTTCTTTCCTACGAGCCACAGATGGTAGCTAAACAGGGACAGAATACTGATGCAGAACATGGCCGCCACAAAAAACAGAAACAGGACGTGGAACTTGGCAGTGTTATTCAGCTCGTTCTGTGGGAAGAGATGGGAGAAGAGGACAGGGAAACAGGAATCAGTAACAGATTTACTGGGATGGTATTTCCAGAAAGGAGGGAGGAGAAGGGCAACAGAAAAGAGGACGAGGCACAGTAGTATTTGAACCGTGTCACTGCATGCACATCATGAAGGCATGCAAAACTCAAGGCATCGGAGGACGGCTGGGTTACCTTTGGGCAGTTCTCTGCCGATTTCCTACGACAAAGCTTTAGTATAAACAGAAACAAGACCAGTTAGGAGCAACAGGAGAAAACAGGCGGAAAATAAGGGAAAACAAGGACTGGGTTGACGAAAAGAGGATAAACTGTGCAGAGAATGGAGGGAACAAAGAGAATGATGAGAGGAAATCCAAGTGAAGCGGCTACAAGACAGAAAAAAGGGGGCGTTTGCTGCCGTTTAAATGGTGTGACTGATGGTTCGGAATGTGAAGAGAGAAATATTGGAGAACAATGACCCTTGTGTGCCACAACTACAGCTAACAGATGAGAGAACAGAGAGGTCAGGGGGGGTCAAGGGTAAGAGAGGACAGAGAGAACATAGGCAGCACAGGAGAGGTCAGCACCATGCACAACCATCTCAAGGGATGATCATCCGGGCGCTGCCGCATGAACAGATCTGCATCTGGAAACACACACACACGTCTCTGCATGAAGTACTCACGGTCCAGAACTTTATGAAATACTGAAGAACCGTGGCGGCAATGAACAAACAGTACACCAGCGAGTAGGCCAGAAAGAGGATGAAGAACTTGTAGTTAGAGAAGCCTACACAGTTGTTCACCCTGCAGACACGCACACAAAAATCATATTAAATGTTAACTTATTAGAGGAAAATTTTATTCACAAATATGAGTGAAAAAAAAAAAAAAAAAAAAAGAAAGGCTGCAGAAAACAATTAATAGGTCCTATCAAGCATTTTCTAAACAAACGAGTATTTTCCTAATCATAGGAGAGGGAGAATGTTTAATCCGCATCGATCAATAAACTAACAGACATGAAGGAATTGTCTTGTCAAACAAATAGCCAATGGCATCCCTGTCTTTACGCCTGGGCAAGTTTTCCAATAGTTACCTGGAAGCGGTACAAACAAATTACTGAACCTTACTGTTTAAACCTTTTCGGATTCCGTCACACTAAAGGCACAAACCTGTTTTATTGGCATATTAGCACATACCAGTACTAAGTATGACATTAATGTGAACCGGAAAGTAATTAGATATGGTTTTTAAATTAATTTAAAAACAATATCTAGAAAAGTGGCTAGCATATGTATTCGGCCTCATGACTGAACAGTTTGTAGAATCACCTTTTGATGCAGTTACACGCCAAAGTCTTTTGGTATACGTCTCCACCAGCTCTGCACAACTGGAGACTGATTTTTCTGCCCAAACATATCGAGCTCAGTCAGATTGGACGGAAAAGGTCTGTGGGCACCAGGTTTGTTACACGGCTACAAGTGTAAACCCTAAATGGGGTATTGGTACTTTTCTAAGGCACTGTAAGAGCAGGAAGCAGATCTGATTTACCAAGGACAGTGGTGGTCCATCTTCAGCACACACCTGCAATTTACAGCAAAACAACAAGCATCAAATTACATAGAAACACAAAAAAAAAAAAAGAAAAGAAGGAAAACTGATACAAATCCAGGGCTGAGAGGGCAAATAGTTGATCTAATTCTCTTACATGTCACATGCGGAGCAGTGATGACACCGGTCCGGCTTGATAACTTGACAGCGGTCACAGTACCGGATCGCTGCAAAATCGTTGGCACAAGCTTTTAGTCATACCTGGGTGAATCGAAACAAAAGTCGACCCTCATAACCCGCTGGGTGACGCAGTCTTACCTCCGGCGCCTGTGCGAGTGTATAGAGGCAGGGTGGAGGCGGCTCTCCACAGGATCTCCTGCTGGGACTCGGGCCTCTCCTCCTTTTCGTAGCGCTCCTTCTCAGCCTTTGGCAGGCAAAACTGGAACGAAAAGGACAAAACACTTTCGCATCGAGCTGATTTTATCATGCCAGGGGATCAGGAGCATGCAGACGTAGAGGGATTGCTTTGGGATCTTGTACCTCTTTAGAAGGGTTGGCAGGCCTGGTGAAGATGGTCTTCCAATAAGACCACACAAACATGACGAAAGAGAGGTGGAAGAAGATCAGGTAGACAACTGGAGGCGAGGGAGAATGGGTCAGCGGGAGAATAACACAAACCATCCAGTAAGCGTACAGATTCAGAACATGAGCTAAGGAAATACTGCTGCTGCTCAAACTACAGGCCTGAGGAGGAAACTAAACAGCCATATAATTAATGGGAGAGGACTGCAAATATGCAATGCTGACTAAAGAGGAGCTGCAGGGCTACAAGCAAGCAAACTCTGAGAGGCACAGTTTCTGTGCCAGCAAGAGTACATTTCAGCAAAATCTTAGGAAGACTAAGCCCAATAAGTCTGTTCAGTAAAATTCCATTTACAACAAATTAAACACCGTTTTCATCTTTTACAACACTTACTTTTCTCTCCTATACTGATAATGGTCCCTGCAAGAGACAAAGAGACAACACAAATGTTAGAAAACCATTTATTTGCCATTTTTATCAAATCTGTGGTTGCTTCTCTTGATTTAAACGATTAGAACATGCAAAAAGGAATATATATATATATACCAAAAGTTAATGGTTTAACTTCCCTGCAAAGCACCAGAAATATCTATACTTCTTGAAGATGTTTACATTTTGTCAATTCAAAAAACACAAACTTCAATGTATTTTCCTGGGATTTCGGGTGACAGAACAAACGCAAAGTACTGCATTATTAAGAAGCCGATGGAAAACATGATTTTTTAAATTTTCCAATAAACAATAATCGGAGAAGCCTGGTGAGAATTTGCGTTCAGCACCCTTTACTCTGACAGCGCTAAAGAAAATCCAGTAAACACCAAGGAACACATAAGAACGTCAAGGATAGGTCCAAAGCAGAGTTAGGTTCAGCACCTCTCAATAAAAACCACACCTCCATGGTGGTGGCACCGTCATGCTGTGGGGATGGTTTTCTTCTGCAGAAGCAGGGAAGCTGAAAGAAATCCTGTTACTGGGTTCCACAAAGGGTCCAGTCAGGGGAGGTTGATTCCAAATGCGCAACCCAATTTCCATATTTTTATTAAATTTGAGAACATCCTAGTCCTTTCACTTATATTTGGTATATTTGTATCAATATACCAAATAAAATCCATAAAATACATTGAGGCACATTTTCACTCATCTCATAACCATGTGATTTGTCTGCTTCGGTTTACTCATAAGCGCACTAATTAAATTCCTGTTTCCAATTTTTAAATGGAAAAGTAAATGTAAAGGTACTCCGGCACAGAGAGAATAAAAACTCCTTTCCACAAAAGAAAATTCAGAACAGTCTGGAGACTCTCAACAGGTATTTAAAGGGCATTCTATGGAGGGGGGAAAAAAATCACAGTTTTCTACTCACAATCACACCTGTGGCATGTAATGGAGGGTGGAAAAAATTCACATGGAAATAAACTGACAGTTTCAGCAAGGCTTCTTGAACTGGACTTGCACGGATCTCTTTATGTGCTTTTAAAGAAACAAAGTCTTTGGTTTAATACAGAATACTACAAACAATTAGTGTCTAAACAATTGTTCTTAGGGCACATTCCTGATCTAAATAAAAGAAGATTCAAGAAACTTGTTCGTTAAAAAGCAATCTAGTAGTGAAAAAAAAAGAGCATTACATTATATTACAATCTTTTTCTTTGACCCATTTAAAAACCGAAAATGTTATTGGTTCGGATCCATTTAATGGAGAAAAAAAAACATCAGATTTTTCTTGCATTTGACCTGATGATCAATGAGAGCCAAATGAGTTAAAACTGGCTGATTTCAATCTTTATTGGTGTATCTCTACTCTGCACATGGAAATATACTGCCTCAATCATACAGGGGCACTTTAAATAATTCTTGTTCAACTTTGAAACAAATTCAAATGCACCGTTTATAATTTCAAGAAGAAAAAAAAAAAAAAAACCTACCACCGCAACACATGTGCCAGGCTACTGAGCCCAGAAGGGAATGACTCCCATGCTAGCCTGGAAAATATTTGTTAGTCTTTCAACTCTACGTTCAAACTGGACAGAAACCCCCAAAAAATACAAGACAAGCAGCCCTAACGAGCAGCTGGATAAACCTCATTCTTTAGCCAAAACATGCTCCTCGTGAAAATAGTTCAACCCGACGGAATATCGGGCAACAGACGTGTATCTCTGTCTGTGTTTGTGTTCAGAGCCGGCCGGCTAGCTGGCTGGCAGCACCATTGTTGAGCTGCAGCCCATTCACTTCCTGGTGGCAGCAGCAGCAGCAGCAGCAGCTGTATGTGTTTGAGAATGGACACTACAATGAAAACATGTCTGTCTGAAGCCTCTAGGGACGCGACAGGAAGCAGCGGGACGTCTACTTACACAAACAAAGCTCCACCACGTAAGCGTAGTAGGACCAGCAGACGACAAGGGCGATAAAAATCACAGGGATCCAGGCTAAACCCCGTTGACAGCATCTCAGTACGTGTGTGGGCGCCATCTTTCTTCCTCTGCTAGGGGACCAGGGAGTGTTCGACGTGAAGACGTAGCCACGTCACTGGTACGTAACCACAGAGGAGGTGGTTAGATTTAAACAAAGAAATGACATGTTTGAGTGTTTGAGGGACCAAAAATGACAAAATGAAAAATAAATATGTAAATAAATAAATACACATATAAATGTATAAATAAATAAATATTAGAAGAAATAAATATAAATATATAAATGCATAAATACAAAAATAAATAAATACACATATAAATGTATTTATTTATCTATTCATTTATTTTCTCCTTTTTGTGCATTTATACATTTATGTATTTATTCATTCATTTATTTATACATTTCTCCCTCATAATGCAAGAAACAAGACAGAAAATGGTATTCAGATGAACAAGATTTTGTGTGCAGCTGTAAGGGCTTCTTTAATATTGGGATTTTTATTATTCGTTGTGATTTTATTTTATATCATATTGCATGAACAAGCTGTAAGACTTTTTTGGGTGCTCATGTAATGGCGTCCGATCTCAGGTTGTGACACACTGCAAACAGTAAAGGAAAAGTTTAATATTATTTAGTTGTAATACAGAGTTATTATCGGTATAAGCAAGTCTGCATCAATAAAGGCAATGCTATGTTTATTCAAAAGATTCAAGATGAGGTGCTCTATGTGTGCTATGAGTTTGATGGCAATACAACATGCTATAGTGAAGTTATTGACCATTTTATACTTATTTTAATGGTAAAAAAAATGACAAAAAAACTCTTTAAGTACATTTTCTTAAAGTAAGAGTTGTAGTATGATCAAGATGAGGTGATCTATGTGTGCTATGAGTTTGTTGGCACTACAACATGCTATAGTGAAGTTATTGACCATTTTATGCATATTTCACTGAATATTTGGCTATTTAGGCTATAGTCTTTGGCAAATTCCAATTTTTTTAAAGTATTAATTTCCAATCCAAGAAATATAATTTGAAAAACGTGACATCACACACACATACAATGATTATAATGACAATACACCTCTCCTTGGCGACTTCATTGAATATTTCTCCATCATATTTTTCTGCTGTTGCAATTTGCGCATTTGAGGAGCAGCGATCTCTGCATAGAGGCCAATGAGTTTCCCAGCGCGGTGTTAGGCTCGTTTTGAGGAAAATACGATTGTAGCTCACTGTCTGCCTTGCTGTGGTTGCAGAGAGGTGTTGGTTTTCAAGAGGCAATGTTCCGCTGATGAGTTATTGATCCGGAAAAGCCAAATCTGTGAATATCTTTCTAACTTTACCGAAGTAAGTTGGAGACCAACTTCCTCCAGACTGTCCAATATAGTGGAGTCAACCTCCACATCCATCTCAGCTTGGAGCTGATTGAAATCCTCCATGACCCGTGCAAAACGAAAATGGAGGTAGTCATTTTGGTCAATATCATTTGCCAATGATTTAACGTCATTGGCAATGGCTGTAAGAGAACCGTCCATTGTGCCAACCAAAAGAACTTCGGTACCGGAGTCTAGGCAGTAGCAGCAGGATCGGGATCATACACACAGTTCTAACCAATGGTGCTGAAGACAAATATTAGAACCACCTACCTGATTAATATACGGAGACAGAAAAGCAGAAATAAATAAATGTGGAAATGGAGAAATACAGAAATAAATGTAGGAATATATAAATAAAAGTATAAATAAATGAATGTATCAATAAATAAATGTGTATTTATTTCTTCTTATATTTATTTATTTATTTATACATTTATATGTATTTATTTATTTATACATTTATATGTGTATTTATTTATTTATACATTTATATGCGTATTTATTTATTTACATATTTATTTTTCATTTTTGGTCCCTCGTACATGATGAGGGACCAAATGAATCCTATCCTGAACCAGAGGAAGTCCAGTGTAAAGTTTCCAGTCAGTGATGATTTGGGGTGGCATGCTGTCTACTGGTGTTGCTACACTATGTTTTCTGAAGTCCACAGTTATTGCAGCCATCTACAAGGACTTTTCTGCTGACAAGCTTTCTAGAGATGCTGATTTCAATTTCCAGCAAGACTTTGTACCTGTCCTCACTGCCGAAGGTACCAAAAGCTGGGTCAGTAACCATGGTGTTACTGTGCTTGACTGGCCAGCAAACCCGCCTGACCTGAACCCCAAAGATATTCTATATTGTCAAGAGGAAGATAAGAGACACCGGACCCAACAATGCAGATGACCTAAAGGTCGCTACCAAAACAACCTGGGCTTCAATTACACCTCAGCAGTGCCTCGCCCCCATGCCACGCCGCACTGATGCACTAATTCATGCAAAAGAAGGACTGACCGAGAACTGAATGCATAGAAATAAACATATTATCCAGAAGCCTGACATTTTTATCTAAAATATCCTTTTTATTGATCTTATGTCATATTTGAATTTTTGGAAACACTGAATTTTGGGTTTTCATTATTTGTCAACCATAATTATTACAAGACATAAAGGCTTGAAATATTTCACCCTATGTGAGTTTCACTTTTTGAAATGAGTGAGAAAAAATATTGAACTTTTTAAGATTTTCTCGTTTTTTTTTTTTTTATATGCCTGTACTGAAGTTCAAGTAAAAGCCAGGCTAAGCAGGGCTAAAATAAGACAAGTTAACAAAGAAAAAAAAAAACATCAACACTCTCAGGTCTTCAGGAAGGCTGCTCCAAAGGTGAGATCCTTGATTAATGAAGCTCAACAGTGAGGTTTAGTTTTAACTTTGGTAAATTATGCAAATAAGGTGGCATTATGTACATGAAGCTATCTTCTTTATTACAGGCATATTATATTATGTACTTTGACCCGGTTCGTCAACGCGTTCCTGCCGGAAGCAAAACTTGTTCGATCTGTTCAGTTTCTCTCCTGGACTCGTTTTTTTTTTTTTTTTTTTAAGCATAACCTGGAAGGAAAAGTGAAAGTAACGCGACGTGAGACCGAAACAAGGATTAAAGGAAAAAAATGTCTTCCGTGAAGATGGAAGTGGATCGGTACTTGTCGCGGATCGGGTTTGCAGGTCCATCAGATGTGCCCAGTCTGGAGCTGCTTGGCTCGGTCCACACCTGTCACCTGCTTTCGGTGCCATTTGAAGACCTGACTGTGCACAGCGGCGGACGGGTCCAACTGGACCTTCCTGTCCTCTACGACAAGATCGTGAACCAGCGCAGAGGTGGCTTTTGCTTTGAGAATAACTCGCTGTTCTACTGGCTGCTGACCCAGCTGGGCTTCCGGGTCACTGTGCTCTCAGGTCAGGTGAAGAACTCGTTCACTACTCGCTACGGGCCCCCGTTTGACCATTTGATCTTAATGGTCAGCCTGGAAGGGAAACGATGGTTGTGTGATGTCGGTTTCGGGGTTCCTGGTTTTAGTGTCCCGCTGTCGTTGGAGACTTGTGGTCCTCAGGAGCAGGGACACCGAGTTTACCGTCTCAGAAGGAAGGCGGACATCCACTTTCTGGAGTGGCAAAAGGAGGAAAACAGAGGTGAAGATGGAGACTGGACGGCGATCTACAAGTTCACCCTGGAACCTCGGCGTCTGGAGGACTTCACTGAGATGTGCCAGTATCACCAGAGTTCCCCTAGCTCCATCTTCTTCTGTAAGTCGCTCTGCACAGTGTTAAAACAGGACGGGAGGGTGACTTTCATTGGTCGGAGGCTGACTTCCACCACATTTCCATCAGAAGCGACAGGAGGCGTGCTGGAAACCACAACCAGAGAACTTGAAGATGAAGAAATCCCTGCTGTTCTGGCAGAAAACTTTGGAATTGTGCTTCCATCTCCACTTATTCCAAAGGATGACACAATTACTCCACCCCCAGATATATACTGATTTATCTCCATTATATATGAATTCTATAACTATGAAGACAAAATCTAAAACAAATCTGAAAAAAAAAAAAACAACTAATCTGCAGAAATGAACCCATCATTGCTCCCATTTTATCCCGTTGAAGCCTTGCCTGACAATGGTTTGTTTTCCTTAAAGGACTTTACTGCAAAAAAAGAGAAATGTGCGGCAGAGTTATCGATAGAGGTAGTATTTTGAATTAACCACAAAATGACATTATACCCATTTATGCATCAAAGTATGTTCTGTTTATCAGAGTTTTATTAACCTAAAAAAGTGTATCAAGGTACAGACTGTTTAGTGGTTTATGGAACAAACTGGAGGAGGTTCATTTAATAATTAGCAATCATAAAAATTAAATAGATTTGATCTTTCAGTATTTGACCTGCCAGTCACCGATCAGATACCTGAGATACCTGCTCTCTCTGAGGGGAAAATTGGCCTATTGTGATTTCTACTATTCTATTCAAATTTATACTTTTAAATGCAATAAGGTTTTACATTTTTCTAATTTAATTATGATTATTTATAAAATCATCCTTCCTAATTTTAACACAAATGTCCCACTTTGCTGAACAACCACTCAATAACGGATTTTTGTTGAAAATATGCAACAGAAAACAAACTGTCACTTTGATTTAATAAATTATACATACAGGTTTTAAGATGTACAATGTTCATTGCATTAATCCACAACTGTCCTTTTTCATAAGACAAAGTCTGCTTTCAAAGTATTTACACATGTACAATTTATGAGGCAGCTTCACAAAGCAAGGCATGAATGACGATAAACATGATGCTTAGACCCTCTAGTTACCCGATGTAGGGGGCCAGCAAAGGGTAACTGGTGCAAAAACGTGGCACGCATTGGACACAAAGATGTTACTCGGCGATGGGGTTGGAGGATGGGATAGAGTTTGCTCTGCTAGATTTCCGTTCATAGTTGACAAGCCTCTGACCAACCAGGTACCTGCGTGGGAAGAATAAATGTCAGACTTGGACTCAAATGAACTTTTTCTACAGTTGAGTAGAGTTGGTGAAGCGTAGCGTTAAACATTTAGAGAAAGACGAGCTTATCATTGTTTAAAGTAAGACATGGAAATGTTGAATGTTTCATAGGAAACAAAACAGATGAACGTTGTAGAATTAATACCAAAAATCAAGCAAAAGCAAACTTAAAAATCCTTCTTTACAAACTGCAACAAAATCTCTAGCTTATGACTGATATACGACAAAAACATGCATACTTGTCATTCTTGATGTGTTCATAAAGGCGTTTAAACTGTCTGATCTGGAAAGACAGGATGCCGACGAGCGACACCACCATCAAGAGGAACGGATAGATTCTCCTCTGCATTAGGATCTCCATTTCAGGGGTAACTCCTGGAAAAAAACAGTCTATGTTCTTCACTGTTATCCTACCACATGTCAGCAGAAGCATTATTACATATAGGTGTATGAAAAGTCTGAGTGACCTCACTGAAATGTATTACTTTCAGAAAAAAACATATTCCTGATCAAAAGATCAAAAGATTTATGATATTAATTTAGGGCTTTTATTGGTTTATTTAAACAGCTTTAATGAAGTGGAATAATTTTACAACAGATAACTTCAATAAATGTTATAAACAAGAATTTACAGAAGTTACAGTAGATTTTATTCCAAGCCAAACAGGCTTGAAATTATACATATTGGCTTTTGTATAAACATCCACCCTCACTAATATTTGGATAAAAGTACCTCAGCAAGTTGTGGAGAAATTGAACGGTTTCTATAGCCATCAACAAGCTGCTGACATAATGCAGGCTGGGCATCTGACTACTCTCCATATCAGAAATGGTAGAGCTCATTTCATTTGTTTGCTTAGAAGTAGGCTCTGAGGCAGAAAACCAAAGTCTTTAAACTGTCAATGAAGTTAAGCCTGAATACATTCCAGAAGCTTGATGTTAGCTGATTAGATCCATCTTGTATATTTTTATTGCATTGGTTCTCTTATTTCTATCTTATTTTATTTTCTACAGCCCATTTTGTGTTGGTTCCCTTGTCATATATTCTGTGTTTGTTCGCTGTTGAATTGAATGTCACCGCTGAGGGATCGATGAAGTCTCATCTTATTTTGAAACCAGTTTTAACATTGTCCTGTTGGAACGTACAATGGTGTCCAAGATTCAAACATCTAACTACTGATTAAGCGAAGCTGAAAATTTGAACATCCCCTTTCTCAATGTTTCATCCACTTTGTGAAAAGCACCGATACCACTGAAGGTAGCATGGAGCAATCACCACCATTCACAACAGTGTTCTAAGGTTTGAAAGCCTCCCTTTGATTCCACCAAATATACTTGTAACTGTGATGCTGTCTGAAAGTCGTGTCCATGGCAGGAAATCAACCAATTTAAATAACTAATTCTGCTAAGAAGAGTGGTCCACCATGAACGATGCTAGAAGCTTGTTGATGGCTATAAAAAGTATTTAGATGCAAGATGAAATTTGTTAAGGGACATTTAATCAAACATTCATGGGGTGCATGTGCCTGTATATATCGTTTAGACCCTGTGTGAAGTCAAGACCACTATAAATTCAAAAACCTGGCAAAAACCTTTTTTGTGTGTTTGTATAATTACCCCTTCCTAAAAAACAATAATTCTCATACATCATTAAAAGCCAGATAATAATATGAATATTGGAACATTTTCATGTCACTTCTTTCATTAGTCTTTAAGAGAATTGTTTGGCATGATTTATTTAATTTATTTCCTTGAAACGTTGCACTACTGTACACTTAAACATCAGATGTGAATATCATTAAACGGATATATAAAAGCATTTCAAACACTGACCCACAGCAGGCACCACCCCCGCAGCAATCACATACGGCACACACAGGGACAACAGCAGGACTGAGATGACAGGAGCCGCCAGTTTTCGGATAATAAAATGGAGATCAATGTTGCGGATTCCATTAGCATAAACCTACGGAGAGGAGAGTTAACAGGAGATTAAGGCACCAACTCAGGGATTTACACAAAGACTCAACATGTACAGTCCATTTCATGTACAGTCCAGGTAATTTCACTGCAGTCAGGTAAAAATCTAATCTCAATGATGATCTACTGGATCGTAGCAAAATAGCTTTGATTTCTCTCTTAACATGCATCTTTAAGGAGTAACCAGATTAACCACTAAACTACTCAATGGTGTATATTTAATAAAAAATATATACATAAACACATTTGTATCTGTTCATAATTCTATGAGATAAACTTTTTGAATGGGAAAACTGAGCATATTACAAGTTCCTGTTTATTATCAATTAAAAGCCTACCTGCTCAATAACAGCCTTAAGCCACCACTGTGGGCCCATGAGGGTGATGGCTGCGATGATTTTGGCGTGGAGCACTCCAAGAGCCCAATCCTGAAAATGACATCAGGCATGAACTCCTGAATGCATGCTTTCCATGAAAAAGTGGTGACATGATAATTCTGCAAACATACTAATAATCCTACCTGCCAAGGATAAAACAGAGGTGTTTGGTCTAGAGGTACTCTAAGTGGGGCCACAATCACCAGTTCAAAGAGCAGCCCCAGTAACAGTGGGATGACTCCAGCAACCAGCAAAGCCACAACCAGGGTCTTCAGGATCTACACAAATAAGTAATATGATAAACAAAAACAAGGGTGAGCCCAGCATTCTTTGACAAAAAGCTGCATCACTGGATAAAAATTGTAGAGAAGCACAAATCAGACTTTTTTCAAGGAAATAACCACATTTTGACAGATTTTTCAATTTCAACTCAGATTCAGATGTTTTTTTATTCTAAGGCTGTAACACATACGAAGCAGGATCCTTGAGAAGATTTTTACTGAACTCAAAAAAGGTGCAAAATATGATTTTTCAAAAACTATTTTATAAAGATTTCTTTTTTTGCCTGTTCAACAATCAACTAAATATACAATTTTTATGAAGCAAACAAATTTTGTAGAAGAGGAAACAAAGACACACTTATCAAAAGAAAGGCATAAAATGTGGAATACACTTAGGATTCCCCTGGTTCAGATATATTGTTTTTATTTCTCGACAAACCAACGCCATAACATCTCTTGTATAATTTATAAACAACAGTGTCTGGGAATGCTTATTAAAATGCCAACCATCACTTCTGTCTGAACTCCTTAATCTTGTGTTTTGAGTGGGATCATGATTTAAAAACAATGAATTAAAAACCTGAGCATGTTTAAAAAGGTCATTATTAGCGCTGTTTGTGTGCAGCTAATATAATATGACTTATGCTTTTTGCAGTTAGCTCAATCAATCTTCAAATGTGTTTCAGAACCGGGTTTTGAATCGTTTTTATGCAAACTTCCACGACTCTGCAGCTCACCATGAGTGTCCATTCCTGGACTTTGTGCATGATGACGATGCGTCCCTGTGGCATCCACGCCAACAAAACGGTGACTCCACGCACTGAGAGCCAGCAGACGTACAGGCCACATGCTGCTGTGTACAGCTCATGGATTTTAGAGTTTCCTGTCCAGAAGGACATCAGCCAGCGGCCCGTGAATACTGAAAAACACACATGGCAGGGCAATTATTCTCTTCACAGCCAACTTTGTAGTGGTGTCAGAGGAGAAAGATGACTATCTTCACTTATAATCGTTCAGGAAAGACATGTAATTATGTGTATATATAAAGAGACAAACTGTTTATTATGGTTTGGGTGGGGTTCAACAGAGTAGTGACTTTTCTGTTAGTTTAGCTGTGTGACACCACTCCTTACCTGGTAGAGTTAAGCACACCAGACTGGCCAATAGGAGAGTGATGCACATGAATATAATCAGGAGCACAATCTAGGGAACAGAGGGCATACCACATAATTAAACTTCACTCTCTACAACAATGCACTTAACTGCAAAACTCTTTAAACACCATGATTTCTTCAAATTTTGCAAGGTGGAGAAAAGCAAAAACATTGCACGGTTTTCTCTGATAGTATCATTAACAGTAATTTATGTAAGCAAGTAGGATTTAGTTTTCCTCAGATCATCTTTGTGTGAGCTGCAGTCCACAAATCTGTGCTAGAGATCATTATATAGCATATTAAAAATCATGAACTGTCTCACCCTGAATGGAAAGCGGAGGGGCCGGTGGTAGGGCTGAAAACCCACTGGTCCCCCTTGCTGCAGGATGGCCTGATGTGCTGCATGCAGTCCTTCCCCAACAGCCGGGGCTGGGTTGTTATTGTTGTTATGAGGACCATGGGGAGGGTTGTTATTATTGTTGTTGTTTGCGGGCTGGTTGGCATCATTGTCCTCCAGCTCACCGAGAAGGTAGGAGTGGAGGTCCCTGGAGACAAAGTAGAGAAGTAGATCAGCAACAGAACAAAGAAAATACCAAAACACTGACATACCCCGATCTTTCCAACGTTTTTATTTGGAATTTTATGTGACAGACCAACACAAAGTAGTACATAATTGTAAAGTGGGAGGAAACTTGGACATGGTTTTTAATTTTTGGAAAAGCCTGGTGTGCATTTGTATTTATCCTCCCTGTGTTGACACCTAAATCGAACCCCCCTAACGTGTGTTAATGGCAAGAAATAATGTGATAACATCAAAAGCCAAGGTGACCCCTGTGTGTTTTCACCTCACATCGGCTGGCCACACAGACCATCTGCCATTGCCACACAACACAACTGAGCCGCAACGTCGGTTTATCCTCGTGCCAGTCAGCCAATACAAGGCTGTGACTACCTTGCTTGGTGAGTCAGGGGTGTAACAATGATGGGTTGAACCTCACTCGCTACTTTGGTGTTTTTTTTTACAAATACTCTTGAGACGGCCAATAGGCTTCTAGTTCACACCTTGGAAGAGTTTTGTGAAAGGGATTCATGGTTCACCCTGGAGATGATCTATTTAGGGTGATGTCCAATGTTCCAACACATATTGCACTTTCCATAGGGCTGTAGTTGTGCCAATGATGTGTAAGATGTTCAAAGCTCAGGATACTGTTTTATAACCTAAACCTGCTTTAAACTTATCCACATCTCTAACCTACGGTGTTCACATTGGCCTTTGTGATCCTGTTTGTTCACTAATGTTGTTTAACAAACCCGAGGCCTTCACACTACAGCTGTATTTATACAGTGGTTAAATTACATAATGGGGCACATTTTTAACCTTTGAAATTGATTTTATTTTGGGGTATCAGAGTAATGGGGGTGAAATGCAGATGAATGCCACACTTTTCTGATTTATATCTGTAAAACATTTTTGAAAACCGTGCATCATTTCCCCCCCCACTTCATAATTTTGCACCACTTTGTCACCTCAAAATGAAAATCCCAATAAAAGACATTGATGTTTGTGGCTGTAATGTGACAACACGTGGAAAAGGTTCAACATTCAAGGCATTGTTTAACACGTGTCATGAGCACACACAAGGTAAACATTTTAGGTATGAAAGTCGTTCAGGATTTGACTTACAGCAAATAGCCAGCACTGACTGTCCAGGCTCTAACCAGACCTTTCAGCCACTGGCGAGTGTGTCCTTGCTCTAATAGAGCAGGGAGGACCACTTGAAGTAATAACAGCTCCAATGACAGCTCACTGACAGGGGCGTCACTGAAAGAGAAGACGTAAACTGATCAGAGAATGACTTGAGAACATGTTCTCCTCCCAACTCATTTACCATAATAAGACATTTCTTTCTTATGTTAAGTTTCTGAAGCCCACAGATACATTCAAACAAATACGTCACAGCAGATAAATGTTTTTGACCAGCCGCTTGCTCACTATACTCTCAACATTTTCTCTTTTGTTCCTAATATTCCAAGAAGGGGTTGTGTCTTTTTGCCTGAGAAAGGAAGAGGTTTGTCTAACCACTCTGGATACAGAAACAGCAAGTTGCAGTGGTGTAAAATGTTGCTGTGCTTGTCGGTTACCTGTAGAGCATTACGTTGTATGGGAGGAAGGTGGGCATCAGCACTTTTATCAGTCTGATCGGCAGCCACAGCATGAGCAGCACAATCGAGCCAAAGACAACCACAGACAGGATGAATCGCCGCAGGTGTCTGTAGATGGGTAAATGAATCATCTCCTGGACTGGGTTAAAGTCAGGGTCATTAAGGTTTCTTAAAAACCAGAGCACTCCAGGTCTCAGAACCTGATGAAAAACAGATTTTTGTTAGCATCATTTTCATTTGAAGCTAATTTACCCTGAAGTAGACCAAAACAGACCAGGTTTTACCTCTCTTAGAAGGAGAATGAAAGACGCAAAGTAGAACACGTACACCATTCCCACAAGCCAGTGAAGGAACATGGTGGTGCCAGGTGCTGACTTGAAACTCATTTCTCTGTCTTTGAGTGAGGCTTCAAACATTTCCTGCAAAACACAGCAATATTAAAAAAGGAGTAAAATCAACTCAAATTTTGTTAATCAATGAATAAATTCAGGAAAACTAGATTTCCTTTCGTCTGTTCCAGAAGCTACTGCAAGACGTGACAGACCTTGCTTCTACATGCAAGTCATGTCAAAAAATATTGTAATACCACAATTGGATATCACCAACGTTTAAAGTTAGTCAAATTTATCAACAAAGTGACTTGCTTGCACAGTAAAAATGTCAAGACTTATCAGCATCTACAACAGGTTCAAAAACAAAAGATAAGAAACAACAAATTTGCTTTATTTAATCCAAATTTGGCCTCTAAAATGAACCACCAAATACCACTGAGCGTAAAACAAAATCCAAGATATCAGGAAGTAAGACTGCAATTAAACAACACTGAAAATCGGGGCATGAATTGGAGCATTAGAGTTTTACCAAAGAGCAGATGTCAAGCCACCAGCCACAGATCAACGGAAAAACTCCGATCTCCACAACAACCAGCAAGGACACCTGCAACAGTTTATTTCAGTTATTTCAGTTCATCCAGTTATATAGACAGTTTCATTCCAATCCAACCCCAGTTATACTACATGACAGCAGGGTCAATTCTCTTTATGATGCAACTGGCAAAAGGTTATCCAAAGAGGTCTAGTCGATTGTCATTCACTCAGCAGCATGCGGCGACAGTGGATGGGCCATTACATCAAGTCATTCACTTAGTAACAAAATATGTATATAACTCTAAAACCTAATATAGCGAGAAAAAAGATTTGAAATAGAAAATGTTTGCAAAACTGGTGTGCAAAATTATTTACTTAATTGACAAGGTTCAATATAAAAAACACACCAAAAACTTGTAACGTTTTCATGTGTACACACATCAGTCACACCATGCTGACAGGTTAAGTGAAAAGCATTGATTTATCTCCATGACCAATTGGAAACAGGGAAAATGTGGGCAAGTATAACTGTGACTTTAATGAGAGGTGAACAGTGCTGCTCGATCGGCTGCGTCGAAGTATTCCAACGACTGCAGCCGTGGCATAATAATTATGATCTGCACTGGTCAAGACCCACCTTACAAAGGTAGTAAAATCTGTCCTTATAATGTTTGAGTCAAAAGAACTGCAGTAGCTTAATAAAGTGGAAAAAATTCAAGCTGGTGTCAATAATAAGGTGTCATATCACATAGTCCATGCGTATGGGGCTGTGTAGTTAGGACAGGGTGCCTCCCACCAAGAATGTGAACATCAGAACAGGACCACAAAGCTGGTCTGGTAAAACAATGCAGCATGTGTGAATAGTGTGTTTGTGTGCATTAATGGCCATAGGAAGCCTATCCACCAGAATCCTTACAGGGGGAAGGCAACCGTTGGTGGGAAATTATGAAGCTTTGGGCAAACATACAAAAACATCAGTAGTGCTCCTGTCGTTATGGCTTAGTGATGTGTACTGCTTAGTCTTTTCTGTTGTATTGTAATGTATGCTGTAACCTACCAGGGCTGGAAAACTCACGGGAAAGATTTTAAATCTAAAAAGTCTTTTTCTCTATGTTTATATCAAAAAAGCTGCCTTTAGGGTCAGTCAGGCTAACTGCAGGTTTCTGTAGGTTAGATTTAAATCCTACTGTAAAAAACCTGGATATATTAAAAACTTTTTAAGAATTAAAAATCTGATTTATAAATTTAAGACCTATAAAGACCTTAGGACCATGCTTAAACCCCGTTTATTCTATGAATACAAAAAAAAAAAAAACAAACGTTGCATAATAAAACAGCATTCATTTTTTTTCTTTGTTTATAATAACAAATACAATTTTATTCAGGGTTGCTTTTCTGTAGAAACACAGAACAGGATTGAATGTTTCCATCTACAAGAATAAACAAAGCAGAAAAGCATTTAGAGACGTTACCTTGACAACAATGTAGCAGACTCCCAGGAGACGCCGAGAACGTTGGAACCTGACCAAAGCAGCAAGTCCCTAAAATATTCATTAAGGATCAAAGCTGTACACAAAACGTGCAAAACAATCAGTCTGAGGTATCTTTTTGCTGCTAATTCACAGGAACATAGGCTAAATCAAACTATCAGAACTTATTTAGAATATTACAATTAAAAAGGTACATATTTGTCAGGAGAAAGGATACATGACACAGGATGAGAGTCATGGCCAGCAGTATGTAACCCACAATCGTTGTGATGAGGCCCTCAAAGTGAGATGCTTGGACCTACAGTATAAATGATTCATCAAGAACACAAAGCGTACGTAACTGCGTTATAAAGTGCGACAGAGTAAAGGTGGAGGCTTACATATTCCTCAAAGCCGAGGCCCACAACAGAGAAGTGTCCAATGTGGTAGGGACAAAATGCTAATAAGAAAAGGTGGAGAAAAGTTGGAAATCAAAAAAAGAAGAAGTGACATGATTATGGGTTCAGTGTATAATGATGCTTGTAATACATCTTTGTCTCAGTCTACTCACCAAAGACCAGAATGAACAGTGTGTTCAGAGACACCACCCAAAACACATGCTCCTATTAGACAATGACAGCAAAGGTTAGTAATACTTAAGGCCCAACAAGGCTTTACCACTTGACATTACTAAGATAAGAAACAGAGCACATGTATTATAACTGCAGTATATACATAGACTTACCAGAAATACAAGTGAACCATCCAGACCGAGCATCTAAATGGAAATAAAAATGTATTGAATTATACGCCTAACTATAACATATCACCTTTAAACAGTTAGAAGACAATGTAGTATAGGTTGGTTTTTTAGACATAATAAAAGAATCACAGATTTTATGCAGAGTTACCCTTTCCCATGTGAGTTCCTCAGCTGCTCTGTCCCACTCCAAGGCATTCCAATTCATGTCGTCTACAACAAAATCATTTCAAATCTAGTAAAGATTACAATTTTTTCACTAAGCAGCAAGTAGAAAAACATCTGCAAGGAAATTAAAGCATCACGGTAAAAAGAAATGTGAATTTTACTTTACTGCCTGTGAGATTCGTCCTCCGAATTAACAAATATAAAAAAAAAATATTTTGTGTTTGTTCAAATACCTTGGATTACTCCTATAGATGTGAAAAATCAAATAATGTATTATTTGAAAATATGTCAACTCTGAGATGTGCTTTTTGTAGACATAACCAACATCTAAAGCAATGTGAAATAACAGTTTCTATCTATTCATGGTGAAAGATAGAAATGTGGACACCCCACTTAATCTTTAACAAACACAGCCGCTAGGAAAACATATCAATATTCTGTATTTGTAGAAGCAATATTTGTTCTTGAGTATGTCAATATAAATATAGTTCTGACTGGAAAATCTACTGCTTCATGGGATAACTTGCTGTTTCACAGAAGAATAAAATTTTGATTTCCAGTTAAAATCCAAAGGATGCACAGTGAGACTTTGACATCTTACAGGCAAAAACATTTTTTAACATGCTGGCATCTATCAAAGATTTATTTTTTTGAATGTAATTTATCAAAATCAACAACTTGGTATTAAGTAAAGATTACAAGTGGTCTGGTTATAAGGTCAATATTATACCAAACTTGTTTTTAAGTATTATTATATAATAAATGATATGGAAACCTTGTGCTCCATTATTGGCATCTGCATCTTCAGCAGGTGCACCCTCCTCTTCCAACTCAGGTTCATCAGCCTGGTCTTGGGGGGCATCGGGGGGCTCCGGCTCAGCCTCATTCTGAGCTGGAGGATCAGCAGGAGCCGGCTGGGCTGCAGGGGCCTCATCAGCTGCTCCCTGACCTGGAGCTTGACCCTGAGGGTGAAATAAAGTATTGGAGCATAAATACTCATTTATGTTGGATTTTGGCCAGAATGATTAGCTCATATTTGTCTTTGGAGAAAATATGAATTATACCCTTAAAATGTATACTTTGTATGTAATCAACAAACGTGCTATATTTACACTAGTCTATAGGTTTCTAGCATCCACTTATTTTAAACATCGAGTTGTGTACCTCATTGGCTTGACCAGCAAGATTATGGGGTGGTGGCTGGTGCTGTTCCAACCACTGGGGGGCGCCACCGTGGACAATCTGCTCTCTGAGCCACACCAGACTGATGAATGCACACAGAGTGCAGGTGACAACAAAACACCCCTGCAGACAGTCTGCGAGGAGGTTGTCTCTGCAACAACACAACAGAAATGGATTGAAACAAACAACAGCTGCTGAAATGTAATAATAGTAAAAGTTTTAACAGGGAATCAACTAAAGGGACATTTTTTCTGCTTACGTTGAGAGCATGTCCAACGGCAGTGTCAGAAGAGAGCTCACAGAGCCTGTAAAAAGACACTTGTAGATGCGACCTTTAAACAAAGAGACCAGAATATTAAACAAGTTTTTTTAAACTTAAGATAAATAAATTAATTATATGTTTAAACAATCTTAAAATTATAAAATGTGACCACTGGAGTGTGAAGTAAATAACATTTATTATCTCTTATTATTATGGCTAGATGCTTGGATCAGAGTATCTCCATAAATGCAGCTAAATGCAGGTGTTTTCAGTCTGCGTTGGTCAGTTTCTATCAAAAGTGCTCCAGGGAAGGAACAGTGATAAATCAGTGACAGAGACATGCTTATGGGAGCGAAGGCCACCCTGTACGGTCTGATCTAAAAGAATGGTTACTGTAGCTCGATTTGCTGAAGAAGTTAATGCTGATTCTGATAGGAAGGCCTAAGAACAAATGCTCCATTATAGTTGCATTGTGGAAGTAATGTACATGGTTGCATAACCACAGACCAGGAATCAGGAATGAAATGGAACTCAATTATAGATGAGACATCCTTTAGCAGAATAATGTGCCCTGCCACAAAACAGGACTGATTCGGGGGGAATTTGACCTCCAAATTCCCTGGTTCTCAATCCTGTTGGGCATATATGAGATGTGCTGGATAAAAAAGTCGGATCCACTGCGTTGGAGGCCCCACCTCCAATTGCGCAGGACTTAGGGGCCTTTTCCACTAAACCAGTTCTAGTGCTTAACAGGTGCTAGAGTTCACTAAGAACCAGTTTTTTGTGTATCCACCAAGACAAACTCTGCCTCTAGCTGCAAAAAAAACCATAGCTATCTCAGACCTGTTCACTGCTGGGCCAGGGCGAAGGAACCGCTCGTCAGGAGCTAGAGGACTCATGGGGGACAGCAGCCAATCAAAACCTTGTAAGCGCCGTGTTAAAACAAAGTTCAGTTTCATTTTTGATCAGTAAAATTTCAAAGACAAAAACAGTAAAATCATTGTGCTTCAAAAGTAATAAAACCTCAGATTAGCATCAGAAGCTGACTTTCTCTTATCTTCCTGGAGTTTATTTGGAAGTGAAACTTCATGGGGTTTAAGTAGGTCAACGCGCCTCTTACAGCAGGGCTCACAGTTGATCATTTCTACTGAATCAATAAATGTTACTTCTGACTCAGTTCCTTAGCCCTGTCCTGTTGGTCTTTTAATCTTACCATGTGGTGTTAATAAATCTTGCTCTAAAAGCTGTGTTTCAGCACGGGTTTCCAGCTGCTGGTGTGGAAGAGAGATCAAATTCACAACCACAGCTGGTCCTTTAAAATGGCATTAGCAAATTAAGATGGGGAAAAATGTTTTATTCATGTGGCTAAATTGTCTTTATGCACTAAAATTCTTTACAAAAACACAGAATAAAACAGAAGGGGAGGATCAAACAATAAATGAATGAGACGTTTACAATGATGTAATAACGCGGCTACGACTTGGCTGTCAGGCAGTAGGAAAGCAAACTGGTTATTTTACAAAACCAGTGGTTAAGGACTGGAATCTCGTTGGTTGAAAAGTCTATTAAAGAATCTGCTACTGAGATCTGGATGGTAGGTATCTTCGCACACATTCAGGGATCTAGTGGAGTCCATCCCTTGATGGATCAGGGCTGTTGGGCCAGGAAAAGAGTACTCACACATTAACATGGTCATTATGTTATGCCTCATTTTGAATGTTGAATGTCTTCTGACATGGTTATATAAGGTGTGAGAAGCTACAAGCTGTCTCAGTTTGAATAACTTCTCAGCAGGAACAGATTAATCACTGTGATACTTTTCCAACGGGAGCTTCACACAGTAGGTGTGGTACACTGGTTGTAAGGTAATCCCTGTTTTGGGACAACTCCTGTGTGTGTCTCTGCTGGTTGTCTGTGTTCCAGGTAAAGTGGGTGTAGCTTGAAACACCTTGACACAATATTCCTAGTATACTAAAACTTCAGCCACTCCTTCTCCTTCCCCTCCACAGCCCTTGGATTTTGGTTTGGTCTGATTTAGCTCGGCCTGCTTTGTTCATTTCAGTTTTTACATTCCACAAACATTCCCCACTCTCATAAAAATGCACACCCCACTCATACTCTCACTCCCTATACTTTAATTAATGTGTTCAGTTATTTGGGCTAAAATCTGAGTTACTTTAAGAAAAAAAACAATTAGCTGCTAAAATTATTAGTTTTTCTTTATGGTCAATTTTTAACAAGACAGGTTGTGACTGAATAAAACTTACATGCAGTGAGGGGAACCACCCCGAGCCATGCAAAGGCAACCAGCGTGTAATGGAACCAGTAGCGGATGGCTGTGCCCACACTGGTCAGCAGGCCAGCACAGATGTCCTGAATGGGCAGACGTGAGGGCATATCTGGAGAGTAGACTGAAGAGGACATAAAAAAAAAAATGATAGACTCGTTGACAGGAGTAAAAATATGGCTGTAAGAAACAACAACTGATACATTCTCTGCCATGTGGGATGCTATCTTCAGGACAAAACTGGTAAACATATGGAGGACTAACATTTTAGTGGATGGACTTACTTGGTGTGAAAGCAAATCGGTGCTTGCATAATTCACAGTACTCCTTCCTGCTGTGTTTCAGCCATTGGACCAAACTGTAGGCATTTGGAGAAAATTTGGAGTTGGTTTATTTAGCATAATCGTCTTTTGATAAAAGCGGTTCAGATCAGGTTTAAAGGTCAATTGAAGACACCTGCTCCATTACAGAAGAATATGAAATGACAAAATAACAATCATTTTATAAGAAAAACTTTCATCACTTACTGCGAGTTGATATAATAAAAGATGCAAGAGACATCTATACTGCTTGCCAGAAAGCTCACAATCACACATCTATACTGTTAAACTCAATCCAGCTAAGTACCAAATTACTGAAGATGGCTTTCACTTATTTCTGAACTGCTTCTAAGGTGCACATATTTAATAAAAAAAACACAAGTTTAAAAATGGCCCATTGCCTTTTTACATACCGTATTTTCCGCACTATAAGGCGCACTTAAAAACCATCAATTTTCTCAAAAAATGACAGTGCGCCTTGTAATCCGGAGCGCCTTATATATGGATCAATTGGTTAATTGGTTGATCCATACTGGTTGTACACGGCGCTCTGTCAAAATGTTTCAGTACGACTGGTAAACTACAAAGCCGCACCGCTTGCAGCATTACGGCTACCGTAGTCAGGGGCGTCGCCGAAATAATAGCGGTAAACACCTGTACTGTGCTTACTCCTAGTCCAACACCACTTGTGTGTGTATAACGACCCCAAAATTGCACCTTTCAAGAGACACGCTTACGATGCTGAGTTCAAACTCAAGGCTGTCAGCTACGCAGTCGAACATGGGAATAGAGCAGCAGCGAAATAATTCAACAGTCAACGCTACTATATTGTGAATGTACTAACGTTTGATTTAGTGCATCAAACTGTTTCTTTTACGTGTTTACTGAATCAGGGAAAAGTTCCCTTTCACGTTTTAACTAACGTTTGATTTCAACTTCAACTTCATAGACTCCAATGCATTCCTAACGTGCGGTTGGCTCTATTCAATAGATTTCTATGTAGAGGAGACCTTACCATGAGAGTGAATGGAGTTATCAAAACGCTGGTTTGTAGTGTATTAATAAAGTTTGACTGACTGACTTATCTGACTGTTTTGTTGACATTCTCTTTAGCACAGCTCCATCTAGTGGATGCATAACGCAACCCCAGTCAAACGTTTGACTACAGTAGCTTCTATTCTATGCGCCTTATAATCCGGTGCACCTTATAGTGCGGAAAATACGGTAATCTTTTCTTAATCTAGGAATCCAAAGTCAGCTGCTACATTTGCTTATACAACATCACACAATTTCCATAACTCAGCATGAACTTAAACAGAACACCATTTATTTCTGTGCACCAGTTATCGAAGGCATTAAAAGATTAAATATTTAAACGATGACAGAAAGTTATCTAGAAGACCTGAGTTCTATGAATGTTTTCAATGTCACTTGTAAAAATTTAGCAGGAGTGGAAAAATGATAAAATAATAAACATCAAAGCAGGGGTTAAGTAAGTTTGACACGCGTACCATTCCTGGTGGATAAATTTGATGCTGCCGGTGCATACGCATGGATGGTACAGGGGTTTGTCTGGGGTACCCTCCGAGCGACACACACGGCAAATATCCGCTGAAAACAAACAGATAACATGAGACCGATTGTATTGCATATTACCAAAACATAGAGGTGCATATTTTATACAAAAGTCCATAAAAGATCTTTAAACAAAATAAAATAATTACAAGACTTCAACGTAAAATGATACTTAACTTGTAAATAAAGATTCTCCTTAAAATGCAGATAGTGTTAAGGTTAAATTATTGATTTGGTGATTTGTTCAGATGTATCATTACATAAAGCTTACACTGAATTCAGAGAGATGAAGGGTAGGTCATCTCTGCTACTATAGTTACTATAAAAAGGCTGAGATATCGTAAGGCAAGTCAAATCTTCACCTAAATTGTACCTTTGTATGTATAACCAGGCATGGACCGGTTAACGGTTATCGGGATATACCAGGATTTAAAATCCTACAGCTGAAATTTTTCATCATACCGTTCCTATGGCTTAAAGTTCTACCAATCAGATGCCAGAATTACCTAATTTTATCTGGCTAAAAAAGGGCTATGCTGTGAAAACTAAAGAAGCAAAATGCGACGCATGTATTAAGGACATTCTTTTAGTTGTTTACGGGGCTACCCTTGCAGATAGCCCAACCTGCAACAGAATCAGCCCATAACAACCAGCTATACCTGTTTACCTCTATAATGATAAGCAAAGCAAAAAAATTGTATAAAATAAAATAAACTAATATGTGCAATAAGCACTTAAAACTACTATTAAATCTAGTTGCTATATATACAAACTTCTGGAAGGCTAAAACTGCTAAAATAAAAAATACAAAAATAAAGAAATGACATGATTTCACAACAAATGCAGCAAAAAATAAAACAATTACAAGAATATACACTATGGTATAAGGTGACGCTGGAATTTTTTTTTTTTATTGTAATTGTCCATGTGTCATATCAATAGTTAATTAATTCGTCATTTAATTTTCCGAACATTTAATTTTTGTTTTCTTTTGCTCCTCCAAATATTTATTAATTATCCCCCCCCCCCTTTTTATACAACTTTCTTCTTTTTGTATCGCGCTTTTTAAAAATAATTTTCTTCTAAAGTACTCTCCCATTTTCTCGTTGTTTTTTCACGGATTTAAATTAAAGCAATTAGAAAACTTCCATGTAAATACTTTGATACCGCTGTTGCTATACTTTGAGACCATCATACGAAACCACGCTACCTTACAGCAGAAGAAAACCACGTCATGGAACAGTAACTACAATCTCCTCAGTAGGATCCAAGCAATTATATCATAATTTAATGCCAGAAACTGAGCTTGCACTGCAGATCTACGCGAAGTGGACGTAACCACTGTACAACGTACAAAGTGATGACATCATCAGTCATTTCTGGTCCTTTCCACGTTCTCAACGTCATATACATTATAACAAAATCCACCATCAAGCGAAGCTCTATTGCATAAAAAGCATCATTTTAAACATGTTCCATGCCTTCCTGAATCTACCTCACACTTCAAAGACAGCCGTTGCTAATCAACTGCCATTAGCCGAGCTGCTCGGGAACAGCAGGCTTGCTTCTGAAGGGTGAATTTCTGAAGCCGACTCTAGTTAAACACCGACGAGAAAGAACAACACACGTACCTTCTTCGGCAGTGTCCATGTTATTGACTAAACACCGGTCACTTTCTTTAATAGGGGAGCCTCGTACCGTGAACCCATTAACGACACAGGCAAAATCGCCGAGCTAGCTGTGCTAAGCTAGCGACACGACTGTATCCTAAGGATCGGATGCATCGGCAGTCGTGAAATGGTTTCCCCGTTGAAAACACCGAAGTGTTTCTTTCTGTGTGTCCTTTCACCTCGAACTCCTATTCTATGTTGTGGAAAATGTTTCTATTCTACGGTAGACATTTAATGTAGACCGGAACTCTGGAAGATTGTGCTGCTAAAACGAGAGCTTGGTTCTGGGCGATAAACGGCTAATTGCTCAACAGAAAAGCGCATGCGCAAACATTGTCATGTGCCGTTTGCGACCGAGCCAGTTTCGTGTGATGGCTCGTTTAGCTGAACGACAGAATCTGTTTACTGTGGAGGGATTCAAACAGCTGAGATTAAAAATACAGATAAGCAAATGTCTTGTTAAAGTTATGCAAGTGTGCAAATAAAAGCAGATAAAAAGGGCAGATTGGTACAGTCTGTGCGGAGAGGGGTTGAATGTAATGGCATTTTAATTAATTAAGATGTGCAATTTAGTATCATATCTCTGAGAAGGTACCTGTGATCTAAATATGCGTGTTTGCAGATATACTAATAAAAACATGCCAGAAACCGCCTAAATTCTAACCACTAGACAAAATAAGTGAGGAGGTGTTTGTTAGCCGAAGGAGGCGGATCTTGTTGGTGAGCTGAGTCAAATGGCTGGGAAACATGACCATTTTACCTTACCATAGCGGATTGATTGTTACCGCATAAAATGTTACACAACAGCAATCATCCACAAAGCTAGGTTGATATTTTACTGTTTAAACCAGATTACTTATTTCTTGGTTTTGTTAAAATGAGCATGCCTCCGTTCGGGCAATTTCTGTTGTTAAAATGTTTTGGATGACGCTTCTAGAAAGATGCCCAGTCGGGTAACAGCCCCACCTACTGGAGGATACGTACACACGTTTTATAAAGCTAAAACTTGCGCGTCTTCTGTTCGCAGCAAATGAAGGTAAACTTCTAACCATCCCTTTGTGTTTCCTAGTTCAGTAAACTGAGATGGGAGAATTTTAATGAGAATTTTTTTGGTAGAATTTTCAAGTATCAGTTTTTAACCTTTTGGTTTTATTTGTATATATTTTTCATTTTGCATTACATGAAACCGTATTGCTTCCTTCTTTTAACAGTTTCTTCCAACCACATATAAAGATGGAAATATTTCATAAGTTACCAAGTGAAATCAGCAATGTGCGGGTATAAATTAGGGCAATTTAAATGTCATATCATACTTTTTTAACGAGGAGGGTTAATATTTATCTCATTTATTCATTATTCTGAGAGATACACGAAGTTGTTCAACACTTAGCTTTTAACTGAAAAGGCACCGCTGGGATTCGAACCCAGCATCTCGCTTCCTCCCGAGCCTCTCTTTAATTTAATTGCCAATTAATAATTTGTCATGGTAGTACTTAAAAATACTGACATTAACGGTGTGAGATTATGCATCTTGTAATAAAATATTTGTTTATTTGAGGGCTTTTTACACGTGTTGAATCCAGTGTAGTGGCATGCACTCTTAAGCAACTGGCTTGCAAAACATGCAATATTAATGGCTCTGAAACTGTTCTGATCAAAAAACTGTCTATCTGCATGGTGGAGGAGTTGCCAGCACTGCTGCCTTATAGTAAATAGGCACTGCGTGCAAATCTAGTCAAGGGATGTTTCTGTGTGTTTGCAAGTTCTCACTGTGCATTTGTAACTGTTAGGTTAATTGCTTACACTAAAATGCACTTAGGTATGAGTGTGTCTGGTTGTGTTTCTATGTGTTGGATTGGTGACCTGTCCAGGGTGTAAACTGCCTCCTGCCCAATGACTGTTGGAGATAGACACATGTGACTGAAAGAATTTGTGAGTTTGGAAAATGGATGAAAAAAATGAAAATATTTTTCTTCAAAGGGGACATATCATGCAAAATCCCCTTTTTTAGCCTTTAAATACATTTTGTTGGGCACTTGGGGTCTGTAGGAGTGCAGAACAGTTGAGTTTAGTCTCTCCAGTCTTTATATTCTGTTTGGGTTGAATTTTTTCAGTCCGTCCAGCTTTCTCTATCATCTGTTACATTTTTCCAACTGTTACCTCACAATATTTGCTGCGGAACAGCTAAATAAGGACATGGACTTCCAGCTGATCAATTTCGCGAATCCGCCATATTTCTTACTTGCGATTTTTTTTAGTCCAAGCTCAAGTATGCCTACACTGTTGGGTTGTTGGGTGTATTAACCCACACAATTCATCACACCATCCACCAGCATCAGAACCTCTTCGTGCCTTGTTGAATTTTATTTTTCATGGAAATGTTCTCACATCAGTGGGGAAATTCCTCTTTTCCTCTTCTTTTCAAGCACGAGTGGCTTCAGCAACCTCCACCAGTATCAAGAAGGATTTACCGAAATACTTCACCTGATTAAGGGGTCAGTTCCTTCTGTCTATGGAACAACGGACGCAGCAAAGTGGTAAGCTGAAAATAATGATAAAATGACAAACATTATTTTAGACATTAATTTATTGTGTGTTGATATGACATGCTGGCCATTGTTTGGATAGCAGTAGCATCGTGCCTTCTGCTTATATTAGCGCTGTGTTCCCTTTTAGCTCCTTGACATAACCGTACGGCGTGTTTTGAATAGTATTATATAAACAGTTTTGTATTGTTCGTACCGTTTTTGTCTTGTTTCTGTGGCGCTAGGTAATTGTTTTTAAACTACAAAAATGGCCGAACAGGTTAAAGTGCAGTGCTCTTTCACCTGTAAGGGAGCGGGGTGTGAAGGGCCTTAACAGCATTTAAAGAGACCACCTCAAAACAGGAGTAAAAAAGTTACAATAACAAGGAATTCAGACCAAAGCGTTGCAGTTCCACTTTATATAGACCACAACTGAATGATTTAAGTTTGTAAAGGAAGCATTTAAAAGCATATGTCCCCGACAAATAATGCAATCAGAATTCAGTGAAAAACAAATATGCTTGAGATTGATTTTTTTAGCATATAGGACTAATTAATTTTATAAATAAGAACAGGTTAAAAATGAATCATAGGTTTTATCACGGTTTACGTGGAGCTTTTATTAACCTAGAAAGATTCTCATGTTTATCTTAAAAAGTAAAAGATGTCAAAAATGATTTGATCTATTATTTCTTTACATTTGCATGGAAAAACACATCTTATGTAAAGCAATACTTCTCTAACGTGTTATACCAAACCGGTAGCATGGTATGCTTAAAATGTTATATTTAAACTTCAAAGTTAATCAGATCAAACTGTTATTCAAAGATAAAAGAAAAAGCTACAGTATTTCCTTCTGGATAAATTGGGCAGAATTGATCTTTAGTTTGAATTTCCTGTTGTTAATCTCAAATTTTCCCGTTCAGCTGCCGCAAAACAAATACCTGACACACACACTAAAACATTCTTACAACATAACAAGGGATTTATTTAGCGGTGTTTTTTTTTTTTTTTAAAGGCTTTTATTTTGAAGGCGGCAACTAAAATTACTTGACGTTTGTCCCGTTTATTTATTCTAGCGACGCAGAGTCTGCACGCCTCTCCTCACTCCAACGTTAACTGTTACGGTGCTTTGGAAACCTCCAGGAAAAATACGGCATGTGTCTAAATCAGTACGAAAGGATTTTAAAAAGCTAACGGGGCGTTTAAAAGTCGACGCAGTTCTCACATTTAAGGCAAACAGGCTATTAAATCGCAAGGTAAAAACTTTGAGATTGTCTTGCAAAATGCTTTGTCATTCTGTTGCGTAACCAATGTTTGCATGTCAAAATCTTAAATCACAGATTATTCATATGCATTACACCTAAAATGACTGTGATGACGATCAGGGGTGTTGCCAGAGAGTTTTCTAAAGCGTAGTTCTTAAATTCCGTTTTTATTTACCGTAAAAACCCAAGTGTGAACAAAATATGCAATGCATTTTTTATCTGCTACTGATGTTGCTAAAACTGCTATTTACTGGTTAAGGTAAAACTGTGAGAAGATATTTTTAAAAATCCACACAGGAGATTGATGGAACATGTAGCTAGAAAAACATGATCTACCTTAATTTACTTGTTGATCTGGGAATTGCTCCTCTAGTTTCTACTCTGTTTTCTCTCTTACTTTCCTGTGACAGTCCATCCAACTTCCATTCTTTCTCCTTCTACGATCAACTCCTGTTTGTCTGGAACAATTTAGACAGTTTACAAACCATGGGCTTCACCTTCTCACGTGATTCAGGCCATGATATCAAAAGCATTAGAAAAAGAAGACTGACCATAGGAAGGTTAGTGCTACACTGTTGCACAAGCCAATAACTTTTCACCTTAATTACAGCAACGTTTTCTGTAGGTTGTTTACCATCTCATTCGGTCTGCCACTGGAGAAGTTTCATTTGAAACAAATACCAACAAATACATATCATTTTAAAATCCATTTGTCAATTTTATTCTAAGTATGAAATGCAAAAATACCTGTTTGTGATCAGACCAAATATGTCCTTTGTCATCAGTCTGAAAAGTATTTGTTGAGTGATGAAAGGGAAGGGTGACTGACTTCATCAGAGGGCAACAGATAACCTTAGAAAACCATGTTGGCCATGCCTTTTTTGAAAGAATTTCGAATTAAATAAATAAAACATTTCTTGAAACAAATCATTCCTGATCTATAAAATTGGATTTCTAATTTAAAAATGAATTAAAATAGTACAGAGAGCCAAAAGTGTCAGATGGCAGTTAATAAATTAAGTTTATTTATGTGATGTTTTAAATAAAAGTGAAAATATATAGTTAGATGAATAACTGACAAAATCTATAATTGTTTAATAATGCCCGTCAGTCAGACAGTCATTTTCTACCGCTTATTCCATAGTGGGTCATGGGGGAGCTGGTGCCTATTTCCAGCAGTCTATGGGCGAGACGCAGGGTACACCCTGGACAGGTCGCCAGTCCATCACAGGGCAACACACAAACAACCATGCATACACCTAAGGGCAATTTAGAGTGACCAATAAACCTAACAGGCATGTCTTTGGACTGTGGGAGGAAGCCAGAGTACCCAGTGAGAACCCACGCATGCACGGGGAGAACATGCAAACTCCATGCAGAAAGACCCCCGGCCAGGAATCGAACCCAGGACCTTCTTGCTGCAAGACAACAGTGCTACCAACTGCGCCACCGTGCCCATAATTTATTAAATACACAGATAAATAATTACATGAGGAAATTTATAGTAAAAATGTGAAATTGTTTTTTTTTTTTTTTATCCAACATAAAAATTTCAGCATTTAGTTAGAATTTTTTATGATTTCATGATTTTTATTTCATAAAATAATTTAAACTGTTGCCTCTTCCTAATACACCCTAACGCCTGATTGGCTAATCAACCTCTGAATGTTCACCTTGTTTATAGCACTGTTATTCCTGCCCACAGACTGATGGGTTAGGCTGGCAGATAACAAGCAAGTGAAATAATTGTACATTAATTTTAATTACAGTTAACAGTTAAACTGTAATTATTTCCTAATTAAAACCTTCAGTTACATATTCAATAAATTACTAAAAAATGTAAGTAATTATAAATATATGTTATTCTGTACATACATCAACTTTTTCTTTATTCAAATGCATATTGCTATTTTTAAATGGCATTTTTATTTGGATTGTGGCCCTTGTGGCCTTCAATAAAAATATGAGTATGTGTTATTTTCCCAAATTAACCTATACTTGACAAAACTGATCAAAATTGCAGTTCCCATGTTCATGGTCACGCAACATATTTCCTTTGTCATAAATATATAATTGACTGAATGAGGTTGTGGCTTCAGCTGTTTGCAGCAGTAGGATGCCTTTAATAAAACCAAGTTATTCCTTCTTTCTTCAGCTCCTTTTAACCAACTCAGGCATTCTCACCCTACAGAGAGGAAACACTCATTTACAAAAGGACTTCAGAATGCGTTATGCCCTCTTCCACTACAAAAATGTGACTTGACAAAACTGAGAATCTTACTGTGTCTGTGCTTGTTACTAGATGGCGAACGAGGCCAAACCATGCCCCTGTGATATTGGTGATCGGTCTGATTATGGAGGGCTGGGCCAAGAGGTCCAGATTGAGCACATCAAAGCATACGTAGTAAAACCCTCCGGCGCATCGGACAAGGCTGTGATTGTGATCCAAGATATCTTTGGATGGGAGCTTCCCAACACCAGATACATGGCTGACATGCTGGCTGCGAATGGATACATGTGTGTAAAGTTCCGTTCTATATATTGACTGATTAATGTGTTAGAATTGCTGTATTATTTGTAGTGATGTTCACTTTGCACATTTTGTCCTGTGCAGTGCTGTTTGTCCAGACTTCTTTGTTGGGAAGGAACCCTGGAGTCCAACCAAAGACTGGTCCAAATTTCAGGAGTGGCTTAAAGATAAAAAACCAACAGAGATTAACAAGTAAGTAGCCTTTCGGTTCAGGTCATTTGGGTGGAATACAACTGGACGTCATGTATGTAAATGTCTTAAATCCTTAAGAAAGTGCGCTGAGGCTGATAGTTATTTCCTTCTCAGAGAGGTTGATGCTGTGCTGAAGTACCTGAAGGAGCAGTGTGGGGCCAATCGTATCGGAACAGTGGGTTTTTGCTGGGGAGGAGTTGCAACACATTACGTGGCCTTACTATATCCAGAAATCAAAGCTGGAGTGTCTGTTTATGGTGTGTCCTTTAATCAGCAGAATATGTAGTATTGTTTGTTCTGAGTATTAGAATGGGTTTTTACGTGTTATTCTGCAGGGATAGTTCGTGAAAGGGAGGACAAGTATGCGCTAAAGAGCCCAACACTCTTCATCTTTGCAGAAAACGATAATGTCATCCCTCTGGACCAGGTAAATATGTGCTTTTTTTTAACTTTAAATAACCTTTTAAGTTTTGCGCACCACAAACCTGGCCTTTATGGAAGAGTGGTAAGCATTGTTGAATGAGAGCATACACTTTGTTGCTTGCCACAACACACACACACACACACACAGACATGTGGAAGAAGGCATTGAATATTTTGGACTACATGCAATGTGTGCTTGAAAACTGACCATGAACAAGAGCATCGTAAAAGAACATTCCGTGTAGGAATTTCAGTGTTTCTATGCTATTATGTTTTACTTATTGTGTATTGTTTGATATAGTTCTGAATGTGTGGCTGCTGTCTTGATCAGGTCTCCCTTTTAAAAGAGATTTCTGAAGTACACTTTGTATTGCTCTACCTAAGAAACACTCTGAAGTTTATGACTCCAAGTTGAGAAAATGCAAAAAGGTTTTCAAGGTATTGCTATTCTGTGCAGAAACACTTTCATTTTTTTCTCTCTTTAGGTAAGCACCCTGGAAGCAAATCTTAAGGAGAAATGCACCGTAAACTTCCAGGTGAAAATATTTCCTGGACAGACTCATGGCTTTGTACACCGGAGGAGAGAGGACATTAACCCTGCAGACAAACCCCAAATTGAGGAGGCCAGAAAGGACATGCTCAACTGGCTCAATAAGTACATCTGAGCAGATGTAGAAGAGACAATAAATCTAAGTTTGATAAGTTGCACTTAAGTTGAAATTGTTGCCTCAAAATCCATAATCAGAACCAAATCAATAGTTGTGATTGATTATTTTGGGGTGATATTAGATTACAATACAAATGTGTTTTTTGATGTCCTGATAATACTAAAGAATTAAAAATATATATTTTAACCAATTTATGCCAAAAACAGACCGAATGCAGTACAGAAACACTATAAACACAAAATAAACAGAAATATGAAATCTTATTTTTCACAACATTCATATCAGAATAAAACCTGATGAGCATTGAATTAATCTCAATGAAGGTGAAACACATGGAAATTTCAGCAGACAAACTTTTTTTTATTGGTGACTTTATAACGAATAAAGCTTGGACATTTTGTATCAAATGATAAATAGCAATACGCCATGCGATGTGGACATGGAGCTTGAGGAAGTGCCAAAGACCTCTCACACATTTAACCCCTGCAGAGCACACTCGAGCTGCTTTCCTTCAGTTGGGGAGATTCAATCTTCACTCTCTCCTTGGTTTCGGATGTCATCTATCTTTAGGATCATCTTAACCACCTGGGCAGCCAAAAGGATCTGCTGCTTCTTGCCAATCAGGGTCTCAATCACATGTTGCTGCTTCATGTCTGTTAACAAGGAAACAAAGCCAATTAAACATTTAAGCCAATTAAGTGCAGGGCTGTTTGAAAGGATAGGAATGAATATTTTCTTGCAATGAAGTCATGTGGATAGAAAAAAAAAATGTCCCTAAATGATCAGAGAACAAAGCATGATCTTACCGTTGGTATTTTTGTGCAAACAGTCGATGCCAAGGAAAGGGTTGTTGTCCTTGACTTGTCTGGCTCTGACCTCAGTCATAGTCTGGATGGGGTTCAGCCCGCTGTTTTCAGCCAATGCCATTGGGATGACCTCAAGAGCATCAGCAAACGACCTCATGGCATACTGTTCCAATGATGGACACTGTCAACGAAAACAAATGTAAGTCAAAAGGCCATGAAGTGAAAGTGGTACTGAAACAAGTATCTAAGTCATACCTTATCTGCCGCCTGGTTAACAGCGAGGGCACATGCAATCTCTGATGCTCCGCCTCCATACACAACACGGTTGTCTCTGACCAAATTGCGAATCACACACAGAGCATCATGGAGCGCACGCTTCGCCTCTTCGATGATCTACAAACATGAACGAGTGAATAAAAACCGAAATGCACCATGATAAACGTGTAGTTTACAGAGAGGCATTGTAGCTACTCACCATTTTGTTGCCACCACGGATGAAAATGGTTACAGCCCTGGTGTTTTTGCATTCTGTGATCACCAGCATATGGTCCTTGGTTGTGCCAAAGGAGATCTCCTTCACCAGGCCGGCAGAGCCGAGCTTCTCTGGTGTCAGCTCACTGAACCTGGGCACGATCCGCCCCCCAGTGGCGATCGCTATCAACTGCACCAAAAACACACCCAATGCTTAGGAACAGAACAGCACACACGTATAAACAACATACTCAACAATTTCATGGAATAAATCAATGTGGAGAGAGTTTAGAAAAGTTTGACTTTGAGGGTTTTAGCACATTTGAACCATTTCTTACTTCAATCTCCGGGCCACCGACCCAACGCACAGCAGGCAGCCCATTTTGTAGCAGAAGGTGGTTCGCCTCATCATCAAAGCCCCACTGACAGATGGCCAAATTAGCACCAGTGCTTTTAACCTAAAATTGACATCCAACGTTTTTAACCAGATGACTTAACAAGAACATTTATATTGTTACCATAACTATTATAATAAGCTCAAGCATAACAAAAGGTAAACAGCACACTCATTTTTGGTGTTCACCTGTTGGATCATCTCCTCAAACTTTTCTTTTTCATATTTCAGGAGGGCTTGGTAATCCTCAACTGACGTCACATCCAACTTATGCTTGGTCTTGGGCTTTGGCGGCTCAAACGGGCAGGTTAGAATAGCAATTTTAACATCTTTTAGAGCCTTAAAAAAGAAGAAAATAATAAAGTTATTAGCCGTGGAATGTTACAGTTTAATCAGATTAAACAGATTATGCTTCACTCTGTTTATTTCTAATCTGATAAAAATAAATTCCAAATTATTTATTTTTTTATCCTGCCAGATTGAGATTACAAGCAGATATTTAAAGACACGCAAATTCTCCCAAAAGATTATCCAAACATAATCATACCTTGGGCATCTGAGGGTGGCTGAACTCCTTGTCAACTATAACACCCTTGAAGAGCTGAGTGTCCTCCAGCTTTCCTCCTACTTTCCCCTCCACCTTGATGAGCTCAAAGTCTACATCCTTTCTTTCCATGTCAGCCACAGTAAGGATGGCATTCACTGCGATCTCTGCCATCTGTCTGTGGCAACGGTTAATTCTAGAAAAAACAAAAAACAAAAGACTTAAATATCTAGCAGGCTTGAAAGAGTAAATCACAGAAAAATTATGTTTTTTGTTTTTACTTAAAAATAGATTTTTCTCAATTAGGTCAAAAAACCGAATAGCGTGTATTTAGGAAATAAAACGTGATTGTAAACTCAAGCACCTTATGGACTTACACTTTTGATCCCAGCGTTGTCATGGCAGTCTGGATGAGAGGCTCAGTGTTGTTGGGGTCGCAGGGAAAACTTTCTGCCATTTTGTCCAGCGTCTCTATAGCTATGCGTGCAGCTTGGTCATAGCCATCGGAGATCCTGATGGGGTGGATTCCTCTGTCCAGCAGCTGCTCGGCCTGCTCTAGCAGAGCCCCAGCCAGCACTAGGGAGGCAAGGATAAAATAAAAATGCACAGATTGTCTAAATTTAAAGCTGGAATGAACCTGACAAGGCCTGTGAGCCAAGAGTGGTATTTTAGAAACGTTTCCTTAGGTGTTTATGTATTTCTGAATGAGGAACATATCCTCTTTTTAAAACCAAGATATTACAGCTGACATGTTAAGTCGTCATAATCTGTTGATGTCAATATCTTTAGTCGACGCACAACTCTGAATTTCTCAATCTTTTCAACAACAACCGCCTGTGTCTGGAGTACCCTCTGGCTGTAATCTACAGAGGTTCTGTGTCTATTGGGTAGTTTCAGCACCATTCATTGATCAGCTTCATCCAAGCTGTACTTGGATAAAGCGCCTGCTTCAGTGATTGATTAAATTCCCTTCTAAAAGCTAAGTTAGGTGACAATAAACTGAGGGTTTGGATATTCTGCAAGGCTTATTGGTTTAACAGAAGCACATGATTCATCAGACATAAAAAAGATAAAGCCACCTTAAATTTTTAGGTTTCACTATGAGGTTAAGTATGCTGTCTGCAACATTTTCCTTTAAATAAATCTGGACCCATGCTTAACTGATTAACATTGTGACTCCATTTGTTACTGTGCAAATTTCATAAAACCAACTATATTGGTTTTGCTTCTGCTCATTTTAAAGCACATTAAACCGCAAAGATTGTTATAAATTGGGATATTAACACTATCAAAACTTATAAATAAAACATACAGTTCTGGCACCCTGTGGCTTAGTGGTGGAGCTGGTGCACCATATACAGAGGCCATAGTCCTCAAAACAGCTGTTTGATTCTCGGCCTGAGCCATGCCCTGAAAGTCTTCCCCTGCTCTCAATGCCCTTCTTCCTATCAAACAACAAATGAATAAAGGCGAGTAGCACCATGGAAAAAATCTACGACAAAAACACAGTGGATATGTAAATTACAGGGAGATGTTACTTTCTCTATTGTCACATTTGATATAAAATATTTAATAGAAACAGGTTCTTCTTGAATGAACTAAAGCCTCTGCTTGTTTCCTGTTGATTTCCATCATATTTGACATATACGTTTAAGAGTTTTTATACTTTAAAGTGTTATTTCTATGAGGACACTGACCTTTGTTACATCCAAATAAATGCCAAATTTGGCTGATTAGAAAATAAAACTGCTTTTGACTTTTGCATGTGCAATTTGTTTACATGAATCACCTAACTGAAACCTTAATTGCATTACTTTAAAAAAAAAAAAAAAAAAAACCCAGCAGCACCTTATATGAATGAACAGTTGTGTTTATGTGAGGATGCCACTTTTTGGAAATCAATAATTTTAGCAGAATGCATTCAGAGTTACCATCAGACCTGTGCCAAGTCACGTACCAACAACTCCAGTGGTTCCATCACCAATCTCATCATCTTGGGACTTGGACAGCTCCACCATAAGCTTGGCAATCTGGTGGTCAACATCCATCATGCTGAGAATAGTGGCTCCATCATTAGTGACAGTCACCTCTCCATCCTTGTCAACCATCATTTTGTCCAGACCTAATTGAAAATCGTTGAAGAGCAATGTCAATATCCTAATAGTATATGGAAGATAGAGATTTATAATAAAAATCCTATAGTAAACACTCAACATCTTAGCACATTATCAACTGAAATGACTGTGCTGTTGATAGTTATTACGTACCATTAGGTCCCAAAGATGTTTTCAGCGTTGAAGCGACTGCTTTGGCTGCCATGATGTGAGACTGTAAAACACAATATTTCCATGTTAGAAAGCAATTACATTTTTATTTTCACATTTAAATAGCTGTCACCTATGATGACTCAATTATACAGGCCAAGCGCATCACCACTGACCATAATGGGCAGAGCTCTGTGAAGCAACACCCCCTGAATGAGCACCATACAGGGAGCACATGGGCCTCCATGTTAGCATGACGACTTACAAAGCTGGCGAGCGCTGTTCCGATACTAATGTACATTTAGCGGGGTTTCCACAACAGGTCTATGCATAAGACGCAAGCCCTTACACTCATGTTCCTCTCCTTATTAACTCAAATAACGAGAAACTATCGAATTTCCTCCTCGTTAGCCGTAATGCTAACTTCGCTAGCTAGCCCATTGTACCTTCAATGCGTCAATGCCTGTTAGCCGAGTCTTCCTGTCCTGGTCTTTAATGATGATGAAGGGCCTGCCATATTCATCAAATGCCAATGTGCCCAAGGAGGACATGTTAAGAGGATTTAAGTGCCGCGATAGGCGGTCAATACTTAGAAAAGTGAGGTTTAATGATGTTGATCAGGAGTGTTGCAGCGTAACAAGCCGCACGGATCTGTCGGCGACTTCTGGAAGGCTCCACGGGCGGGGAGGGCGGAACCAAATACCCAGAAATGCTCCTTACTAAACGCTCGAAAACTCCCTTATAGAGTTACAGTGCACTCTGTTGTCTAAAATCATGAATTTATATGCTTTATACAAGTAATAGCAACATTGTCATGACGGCCATTTAAAAGAATATCAGTAAAAAGTGTTTTTTGTTTTTTTTTTGCAACGTGGTTTATTCCGATCACGTCAAATCTCAGTACGCGCTCTGATCTCGCGTGAATTCTTCAAAAGTCTGTGGAAAGGCGTTGACGGAGTGAATTAGCAAAGCCATTCTAAATAGGTAAGACTCGTTCTAAAGATGGATTTTCATTAGTTATATTTTATGTTTTTATGTTTATGCGGTACCGGATACTAGCATTTAGGTTGGACTCCCTCGGAGTTTATATCAGTTAGCTTTAGTTTATTACTTGTCTTAACTAGCTAACTTTGTTTTATGTTTACGATAGCTGCTTTTATTTTGGCATTAAGTGACGGAATATAGACATTTCGCTTCCATTGTGCTGTAATGGTAACTGCTGTCATTGTGAACGTTTGGACTTCCGGTCAGCTGTTAGTATACTTCCGGCCGGACGGTGGAGACTTTACCCAGCTTGAAAGGTGTTTCTGTGGCCGTCTGTCTCTTATTTGTTCAAGTATGTCGGTAAGGGGATCAGTTTGGTGCACATCTCTTAAGCCGAGTAGATGATCTGATTTTAATTTGTTCTCATCCATCAATAGCAGGTTTGTTTTAATTAGTTACACTCGTGGCCATGATTGTGTCCTATTGAAACTCCTGCTTTTCTCTCAAGAATTAAGCTCCAGATTTTAAATTGCAGCTTCTGATACGAGTCAATTGAAAATGCACTATGAAGGTGGTAGCTATTACTTTCTTAACACTTTATAAACTATTAACCCAAAGCCCCATGCAAAAACAGGGTTGTAGTCCTGACTTATTGCAGGGAAATTGATCATATCTCACCAGCTTTAAATCACTACACTGGATCCCTGTTTAATGAAGGAACCTATATTAGGCTTATTTTTCTATAAGGCACTGAATGGTCTTGGAGATGAATCAATTGAAAGTTGTAATGCACATAATTATCCTACTTCTAAAAAGAGAGGTTTATTTAGCAGTCTCAAGACGAGAACTATACAAGAGAAGGCAGCGTTTAAACTCTCTGTTCTTCAGCTCTGAAACCAACATCCTGAAAAACCTTAAATGTGCACAAACTCATATACATCAGGACTGAAATATTACAGTTTAGAGGAATTTTCCTGTAAAGCCTAACATTTGTTTATCAAATTATTTTATTGTCTTTTAGAAACAATGTCGTACAAAAGTATTCAGACCCCTTGAGCTTCTTCACATATTGTCAATGTCACAACCACAGTCTTCCGTGTATTGTCTTTGGGTTTTAATGTGCTAGACTAACACAAAGTAGTGCACAACTGTGACGCTGAAGGAAAATATGTTTTTTTTTGTTGTTTTTTTCTGGGGTATGACTGTGACAGTAGGTCTGATTGGGGGAAAATAGATTGATTTATCAAATGTTTTTATGTAAATGCAAAAAAAGGCCTCTGTTTTTCTGGCTTTTCTAGCATGCCTTGTGAGGTGAAACCTCGTTTTGTTGTGTTGTACGGGTCTCAGAAGGGTCAGGCTCAGTCCATAGCTGAGAGCATAGCTGACGAGGCTAAGGAGCATGGGCTGGTCGCTGATCTCTGCTGCCTGAACCAGAACGAGAAGGTATCTGCCAATAATGTTACATCAGACAGAATTACTGTTGTAGTGCATGAGCTATTGCACACGAGAACCCATTTGGAACACTATAAGGATTCACCTAATTTACCTGAATGCTTTGCAGAAGCACTTATTAGTAGTTTACAATCTATCTGTTTCCAGTACAGTTTGGAGAAGGAGTGTGCTCCAGTAGTCTTTGTCGTGTCTACCACTGGAGATGGGGAACCTCCAGACAATGCCTTAAAGTTTGTGAAGCGCATCAAGAAAAAGACCCTCTCCCCTGACCACTATAAACACCTTTTATATGCACTTTTAGGTAATGTTTTACACAAGGGGATTAAGCAGTCCTTTGTCTAGTTTATCTGTCAAACTATATGATCTGCTTTGTAATAATTTATAAAGCAATGTTTTGCGAATGTAAGCTCACATTATTTTTCTGTTCCAATGATGGAGCATCATTAGTTTTTGTCTGTTTTTATCAGGTTTAGGCGACACAAATTATGCGAATTTCTGCAACTGCGGGAAGACAATAGAACGTCGTCTTCAGGAACTTGGAGCCAAACAGTTCTACCCGACGGGGTATGCAGATGATGGCGTAGGGTAAGCAGTCGTCCAACTTTGATCACTTTTTTCTTCTCCGTGCCGCTGTTGTCTCATTGTCCTGCTGATTCTGTTTTGTCTAAGGTTGGAGCTGGTTATTGACCCTTGGCTTGAAGGACTGTGGAACGCCATTAAAAGTGCCCTATCAAAAATGGCTTCTGACATGACTGCCCAGCTTTATCAAAATGTTGAAGACTCTGCCCAAGAAAAGCCTGACTCGACCTTACCGGATGTCCAGTTGAACCTCTTAAGCATTGCTGATAAACAGAACTGTGAGCCAGACTCTAAACATGCATCTCCTTTGGCCATTTCTGATGTCAGACCAGCTTCTTCTCCTGGGAGCACTGGTTTAGCATCCCAGTCTACCTCAACTGTCTTTACATCAGCACCAAAAACTCAAGCCTGCAGCGAAGGAGCCCCCTTTGTTTCCTTGGCAGCCTCACTGAGGAGCTCCCTGCCGCCGCTTTCTGAGTCCTCCTTGAACATTCCTGCTCTACCTCTGCCATACTTGGATGTTACTTTTCAGGAGGCGGACGCTGCCGAACAGGTGAAGAATTTTCAAGATAAGACAAAAAGGCAAATATATCTATTATACTTCATCGTTCATCTCATAAAGCTTTTCTTTTTCCAGGCTGTTGAAATATTGAACAAGGAGACTCTTTATCAGGTGCCCATTTCTAAGGCAGTTCAGCTGAGCAAAGGGGATTCAGTGAAGACAGCCCTTCTGCTGGAACTGGACATTTCAGTAAGCATTACAATATACCATTCAGTGCCCTCACTATGTATCAGTTCCTCTGGTAAAGATAAATCAGTCATTTGTTGCATTAGCATATTCTCACCGACAAAATCCAACCTTTAATTTGAGCTCTTCTCGTCAGCTCACCGCACAGGTTTTCTACTGCATTTAGGTCTGGGGACTGCGATGGCCATGGAAGAAGGTTGATTCTGTGTGCTCATTTGGCCATAGGTTTGGATCTTAATCCTGCTGAAATTCAGTTCAGTGCAGTTTCTTTATTGATCCCTTGGGTAAGCTTGTTATGGAGTTAAAAAAGCAGACGACCATAGTACCCAACATGAAAAACAGACGCTGGACTATATTCACAGAGAGAAAATAGAGACATAAAAATAGAAAAGTTCTTCAGACTCCATTAAAACCACCACATTTAAAACCCTTCAGTTACAATATCACCTTAAAAGGCTGAAATGCATTGCAAGAAATAGACGAGAGATAAATAAAATAAGACTTAACAACGACCCAATCTCAGCTTTCTGTTAGAGGTGATCTTAAGACACTTCTAACAGATGTTGGAGATGTTTCTTTTCCTTCCTGACCACTCTCTTCACTGGGCTTGGTGTCCAGATATTTTATGCCCTTGCCCCGACTTGTTTCTCACAGTTCCAGTTTAAAACTTTTTATCCGGCGCTCTTGCAACTATTTCCTTACTTCTGAAGATCCACACACATCTCCTTTACTTGAATGTACGAAATTCAGTGGATTTGTTCCCCCACTGAATAAATGTACTCCAGTGCTTTGAACTTTCTAAAGTTTTCAGTGTTGCATTATGCTACTACAATAAAAGATACATTTATTGCAAGGACTTTTATACATTTTTACCTAACAAGTGGGGAAGCAGCTGTGCATTTTATTATAATGAGGTTCTTAAATTGTTTTCATCTCAAGGCTTGTCCATCCATGACCTATCAGCCTGGGGATTCTTTTGACGTGTTCTGCCCAAACAGGGCTGAAGACGTGGACCAGCTGGTCCACAGACTTGGCCTGCAGGACCAAAAGAACCATCGTGTTCAGATTACTCTAAGGGAGGATACGAAGAAAAAAGGCAAGATCACAATTGTTTATTTTTTGGTTTAGACAGATATACTTTTTTTTTATGTAAACAGGAAATATCAAATTGCATGTCAATATATTTGTTTTTCATAATGATTCGAATTTTTACCTTCTTAGACTGTCTTTTCTCGCCTCTTAAAGGTGCTCAGGTGCCGTCGCACATCCCTCAAAACATTTCTCTGCTGTCCCTGCTCACTTGGTGCCTTGAGATCAGGAGCATTCCTAAGAAGGTACAGTACATCCCAAGGTTGCTCTGCAGACACTTGAACCATTTTATTTTAGTTTATTTTGAACATGTACTTGTTGTCACAACCCGGCATGTGAGGTCATGACAAAAAACTGCAGACACACCCATTTCATCAACCAATTAAATGTTTTTTATTTTATTTTTTATTAAATGAACTTAAGTTAAAGCAAAAGAAACAATTAAACAAGACACATTAGTGAGTGTGAGTATCAGTTGTTTGGTTTGCATGTTTATGAATGAGTGAATATGTAAGTGTTGTCTGGTGTAAAACAAACTAAGCCAAACCAAATACCTGAATTTTAAAAAGACGGGGAACTTCGGGCCCAGGTGTTCCCAGTCAGCTACCGACTCCAAACCACTCCCACTTCATCTGAGTGACAGACGTCAAATATTAAAGGCAGGCAAAAACAGGAGCCGTCACAGTTTCCAACATAAATATGTTTCTGACAAGTTTAAAAAAAAACCAAAATCATTATTTCTGATTTAATCCACTGAGGTGTTTTTTCAAGTCTATGTGTTTGTAACTCGAATGGTGAAGTGTTTTTTGTTTCTTGCACTGTTGCTTTGCAGCAAGAAGGTCCTGAGTTCAACTCCTGGCCGGGGGTCTTTATGCATGGAGTTTGCATGTTCTCCCCGTGCATGCGTGCGTTCTCTCCAGCTACTCTGGCTTTCTCCCACAGTCCAAAAACATGATGGTTAGGTTAATTAAGTCTCTCTCAATTGCCCTTAAGTGTGAATGGGTGATTGTTTGTCCTGTGTGTCTCTGTGTTGCCCTACGATGGGCTGGCGGCGTGTCTAGGGTTTACCGCCACTGGAGATAGATACCAGCTCCCCCGCGACCCTGTACGGAAGAAGTGGGTTTAGAGAATGGATGGTTGATATCTAATTAAGAAAATCTATCTTTTTCTTTTCAAGCCTACTGGAGCTCAGAGTGTCATTCCTAAACCGTAGTTCTAGAAAGCCACGTAGCGGTTCAGAGTTGGCTTTAATAAGCTCGGTGAAGGCTGAATTTACTGAGTCTGGGGTTGAAGTTAAAATATTCATCAAACTTTTCAGGTCGCCTGTGGCAGTGTAGAATTAAAATCACATTCGGCCTGTGAAAATGTCAAATTGTGGCAGTCCTGAGCTGTGAAAAAATGAGCTGCATGAGTTTCATCCTGTCCTTACAGGTTTCTGGAGATCACTGCTTTACTGGTAGCTAATCCCAAAACACCTTCACATAGTCTTTGTCATTTTCATTAAAGATTGAATCATATTCATTTCTTAATGAATGTATCATTTTACTATTTGAATTTCTTGTCATATAATAGAATAGATTAGAATAGAACTATAATTCATTGTCCTTCAGTGGGGACATTCGGGTGTACCAGCAGCAAATGGAAGCATGCAGATACACACAAAGGTTCAAAATATAAAAACAATAAATAAGAACTGTTACAGTAAAGGAAAATTTACAACATAAGAAAGAAATACTGTACGGTTAGCATTCTCAGATTAAAAGAAATGTGCAATTTAGTAGGGTAATTTAGGAAATGCACAAAATGTGAATGTAAATTTGTGCATAAAATACAAAAACAGGCTATTTACAAGCAATGGAAAAACGGTGCCAACAACAGCAGGGATGTAAACACTTATTGAGCTTGTTGGGAGCAGTGATGGTTATAAAGTTTAACAGCTTCTGGGAGGAAAGACCTGTGACAATGCCCCTTTGTGCACTTAGGATGCAGCAGTCTTTCATCGGAGAACTCTACTGTTCTGCAACAGCGTCATACATGGGGTGGGAGACATTATCAAAGAGTGATGTTATAAGCAGTTCATTATTTATAAATAACAAAGTAATTAACAAAAAAAAAAACAAGTTTTTTAAAAATGATCAACTTGAGGAATATTTAGTATTGAAAACCCCCATTTATTTATGCGTCTCATATTATAATACTTTGTATTCCACTGAGTTAACATGGTGCTATTTATATTTGAATATATATTGATCCAATAGCAATATGTCAATATGAAACACTGATGACCGAGCTCCTAATACCTATCTCTAAGGGAGAGCCCAGACGCCCTGCGGAGGAAACTTATTTCGGCTGCTGGTATCCGTGATCTCGTTCTATCGGGTCACGACCCGAAAGAAAGCTCATGACCATAGATTAGGGTAGGAACGTAGATCGGCCGGTAAATCGAGAGCTTTCTCTTTTTCACTCAGCTCTCTCTTCCCCACGACAGACCGGTACAGCGCCCGCATCACTGCTGACACAGCACCAATCTGTCTGTCAATCTCCCGCTCCATTTTTTTCCCCTCATTCATGAACAAGACCCCAAGATACTTGAATTTCTCCACTTGAGGCAGGACCTCCCCACCTGACCCGGAGAAGGCACTCTACCCTTTTCCAGCTCAAGACCATGGCCTCGGACTTGGAGGCACTTATTCTCATCCGCTTCACACTCAGCTGCGAACTGCTCCAGTGAGAGCTATAGATCACAAGCTGATGAAGCCAGTAGGACCACATCATCCACAAAAAGCAGAGACGCAGTCCTACTGCCACCAAAACGGATCCCCTCAACACCTTGGCTGCACCTAGAAATTCTGTCCATAAAAGTTATGAACAGAATCGGTGACAAAGGGCGACCTTGGCGGAGTCCAACCCTCACCGGAAACGAGTCCGATTTACTGCCGGCAATGCGGACAAAGCTCTGACACCGGTCATACAAGAACCTAACAGCCCATTTCAAAGGGCCTGGTACCCCATACTCCCGGAGTACCCCCCACAGGATTCCCAGAGGGACACAGTCGAATGCCTTCTCCAAGTCCACAAAGCACATGTAGACTGCTGTAGACACATGTAGAGCTGGTCCAGTGTTCCACGGCCAGGACGAAAACCACACTCCTCCTCCTGAATCCGAGGTTCGACTATCCAAGGGTTATAAATATCATGTGACACAAAACACCATCAAAATGGGAAAGACAAGAGAACTTGGTATTCAAATAAGGCACATGTGTGTTGATCTTGATAAGGTTGGGAGGCTGCTGCATAAAACTGCTGTTCACCTAAACCTGCCGATATCTAGAGTCAGAGGAGAAATGACTAAGTCTAAAACAACTGAAGTGTGAGAAACAAAGACTAGATGAGGACCCATCTTTATCTTGCCAGAGAGGAGCTCACTGTTTAGAACTGTATGAGTGTTTATAAGTGTGTGAGATTGTGCTACAGCAATAAAAAAAGAAAAAAAATATATATATATATATTTATTTTAAGGCTTTTTACAAGTCTAATTAATGTTGAGTTCATATCTGGTGACTTAGGAAATTATTGACTACATTTACAAACACTTTCTCATTAAAACCCTTTTGTTTAATAGCCTATTAAAGCGACTATGACTAAAAGCGCTCTGCTTTACTGAAAGATAATTACCTCTGCATCTCAGGAATCACATTATGTAAAAGAATGCGTGGCAGGAGCCTGTTCCGGCGGAGCTAATGTGCAGCTCGACTTTGTTTTTCAGTCAGTGAAATTTATCGATATAGTTTAAAGTTTCAGTTAAAGTTCATGTTTTCCTAGGTGTTCGTAAAGATAATTATTCCTAACGTTCCAAATACATGCTACTGATCTCTGCATACATATACAACTCAAACTGCCTGATTATTCAACCCATTTGTGTTTTTTTTTCCCAGTCTGGTTATCATTTCAGATTGATTTTATAGCTGCAGGAGGAAATTGAATAATTTCTTCAAAATGAGCTTTTTAGTGCTTCCTCGTGATCTTTAAAGTCTTTCAATTGAAAACACAGCCTACGGTTTAGGAAAACAAGTAATTTTGAATTAACTGGTTTTTAAATTTCAACTTCAACGTGCCGTTTGTTAGTAGAACTCAGTACCTGATTACAGTAATGGGCTCTGATGAATTTAAGCATTAAAAGCTTGCCTTTGGCTCAAATGGCCCGACAAAATTATCTCTAAATTTAATTACGTTTTATAGTGGCTAAAGCAGCACCACATTTATTAAACTGTCTTGCATAACTAGGATCGAATTGTCTTCTGCCGTAGTTTTCGGTTTGGCATACATTGTCCTGCTTTTGTGTCATTATATGTACTTTCATTTGGTTCTGTTCTGTGGATGAAACTTTGAGTAAGGATAAAGTGCTAAAGTAATTCCTGCTGTAGCTGATGGAGGTGCAGAGCAGCTTTGGGTAAAATCGCTCCTGTTTTGTGTCTTTTTGAAGGCTTTTCTGCGAGCGCTAGTGGAACATACATCGGACAGTGGCCAGAGGAGGAGACTCCAGGAACTCTGCAGTAAGCAAGGTGCTGCAGACTACAACCTTTATGTCCGAGATTCAAGCCTCAGCGTTTCGGAGCTTCTCGCCGCCTTCCCGTCCTGCTCGCCTCCTCTCAACCTCCTCATAGGTCAGACATCGTGCTGTCTACTCAAGCATTTCCATGCATTTTCAGTTCTGCATTAGAGTTTACATACACTCATTATAGGCCGAAATGCTATAAAAACAGGGTCAGGTTTATAAATACAGGCTCAAATATATACATACTACCCATTTGATTTATTGTTTCTCAACAAGTTAGATGGGAACCACATGCGTTTTGTAGTCATCATTACAGTCTTAGCACAATTTTATCTGCCAATGATCTGGCTTTTGCAGCATAGTCCATACATTTGTCATATGTTTGAGATCAGGGCATTTCTAAAACGCTAATGGTAGCCTGTTTTATCCATTCGGAAGTCATTGTTGAAGTGTTTGGGATCATTGTTGTGTGAGCACCCTGTTTCCACCAACTAGCTGATGATTTCAGGAGGTTATAACATTTGGAGGTAGTTAGTCATCAAGCTTCATTACTTCATCTACTTTTTGCAAAAATTTGGGAAATACAGCACTACCACTGGCAAAAAAAAAAAAAAAAAAATAGCCCCACAGCATGATGTTGCCACCCCCGTGCTTTTAAGTTGGTATTTTGTTCATAGGTTTGAAAGCTTCAAATTGACTTCTCCGTATACACTTATTGTGGCCAAATAACCCATTCTAAGTCCCATCTAACCATGAAATGTTACTGTAGAAGGCATTTTACTTGTCCATGTGAGCACCTGCGGATTTTATTTGGGATGAAGAAGTAGATTTTTGAGCATTGTCTGCAATGTCTCAGACAATGGCCACAAGAAGCCCGTTTTACTGAATGTCTTAACCAACCTGTTTGGGTCAGACAGTTAAAACCTGGACACAATTGGGTGTTCTGACTGGACAATAATCCCATCCATTGATCAAATTGGTTTTGGACTTGATAAAGCAACGCAACATTAAATTTCTGAAACTCCGTTGCCAAATCTCTAACCTTGATAAACTATAAAATGATAAACTATAGTTAAAACCCAGTCCATACCAGGAAACTGAACAATTGAAAAGTCGTGTCTGAGGAGGGGTCAAATATCCAGCCATATGTACGCTAGAAGCTTGTTGGTAGCTACAAAAAAATGTGTGGATGAGATGCAGCTTCCTATGGGACATGTATTCTAATTTTAGTGTTGTATGTACATCTCTGTCTGTATGTGTATTTCTGTGTAGTTTGAACCTCTGTGGACTAGATGGACTAAATGTACAGTAAATTCCAACGTATGCCCCTAATTCTTCTACTTAAACTCACTGAGGTTGTATGTTATAACCATTCCTCACTGGAAAACCCAAAGTATAAAACAGGGTTAAAGACTACTTTTGTCAGATATTATTCTAACAGGCTACATCAAAAATAACCCCTGTAGATCACATTTATTTTTACAGTACTTGTTTACCTTATCCTTCCTGTCACATAATCCATAGCAGTATACTTTATATTGATCCAACCAACTTCAGCACTAGCATACAAAAACTCAGCATGTATTCATTTTGTTCTCTACACTACCTGTGTATGAATATTTAATGAAGAGTAAGCCTTCATGTTGCCATATATTGCACCATTACCCTTTTATTAGATTTTATTTTCTTTAGTCTGACTTTGATTCTGTTTAGGTGAAGGGAGTTAAGGAACTGGACAGGTTTTTCTGTCATAGTACATTTTATCCACTAGAGGTCACTGTAACATCATGAAAGAAGCTTTCTTAGCACTGACCAGTGGCTGATATTTTTTGTCAGTGCTTTTAATCATGAAGTGGTCACTCAGTGTAATTCAAAAGACTCTCTCATGGGCAATACTTATTTCTCTATTGCATTTCTGTGTCCATCAGTTCCAATAATAGTTTGGCGTTGGGATTTTTTTTTCAAGGTTTGCTATTTATCTACCTTGCTGCTTATAATTTCTTGTCTTTCTTGGAGCCAGCTGTTGGTTTAAAGCTAACATTTTCCTTCAGCTCATTAAGATAGTTGGCTGGTCACTCTATATAGATCCTAATAAGCTCCGACTGAAACTTACCAGACAGTGAAATTAAGTCGGCTTCAGCTTTACATATACAAGTTGTCCTCCAAAACAGCTGTGTCACAGCTCTCAGCCTACCCCAATGTCAGTTATTTTAGGCCTAACTCACCAAGCCCAGCAACCTTTTTTTTTTATTTTCTTCCAGTCGTGAACTAAGGCAGAAACGGTCTATCTGGACAGTCTTGCCCTCGTGAAAAATGTGGCGTTCAAGGCCCCGCAGGGCAGCAGCTGTTGTTGGGTTTGCAGATGATCCTCGGAGCTTTGCAAGGACAAAAAAAAAAGTGCACGATCTGTCCGGATCATAGGTTAATGGTCAAATCTGGCTCAGAGTGTCACCGGTAAAATGCATCTCTGCAATTTTTCCGCTTTCCCTGGTTCATTACCTCCACTGAAGGGGAGGTGTTTGCTGATGTTGTTCACTGACTGTAAATGCCACAGGGAGATGTATTTAAGCCCAGATGTGTTAAGGTTTGCGAGATATAGGACCCCAGAATGCAGACTAGAAGGCAGCATGTCGGTAAGTAAAAAGGTTTAATAACAAAAAACTCACTCACAGCAGGAGGCAGGAACAAAACAACAAAAGGGCAGGCGAGACCGGCATGGCATGATCAAAAAACAAAACCCAACAAGACTTGGTGTGGGAAATGTTTACGCGATGACTAACTGAACAGGTGTGTATATATGGAGTGAAAACCAGGTGGAGCAAGGAGACAGATTAACTTTGAGCAGGTGAACCGAATAAACTTAATTGACAGACAACAAAACGTGGCTGCGGCAAAAACAGAGATTCTAATATACAAACAAAACCAACTTGACAAAACATGAACAAGACTAAAACATGACCAGAAAAATAACAGAAGCATGATTTAAAACCTTAACTGTGAAAAACATAAGAAAAAAACCCGAAACCAAAAACCAAACAACCCCAAATCATAACAAGAGGTCTACAGGTCCTTCTCAAAAAATTAGCATATTGTGATAAAGTTCATTATTTTCCATAATGTCATGATGAAAATTTAACATTCATATATTTTAGATTCATTGCACACTAACTGAAATATTTCAGGTCTTTTATTGTCTTAATATGGATGATTTTGGCATACAGCTCATGAAAACCCAAAATTCCTATCTCACTAAATTAGCATATTTCATCCAACCAATAAAAGAAAAGTGTTTTTAATACAAAAAACGTCAACCTTCAAATAATCATGTACAGTTATGCACTCAATACTTGGTCGGGAATCATTTGGCAGAAATGACTGCTTCAATGCGGCGTGGCATGGAGGCAATCAGCCTGTGGCACTGCTGAGGTCTTATGGAGGCCCAGGATGCTTCGATAGCGGCCTTTAGCTCATCCAGAGTGTTGGGTCTTGAGTCTCTCAACGTTCTCTTCACAATATCCCACAGATTCTCTATGGGGTTCAGGTCAGGAGAGTTGGCAGGCCAATTGAGCACAGTGATACCATGGTCAGTAAACCATTTACCAGTGGTTTTGGCACTGTGAGCAGGTGCCAGGTCGTGCTGAAAAATGAAATCTTCATCTCCATAAAGCTTTTCAGCAGATGGAAGCATGAAGTGCTCCAAAATCTCCTGATAGCTAGCTGCATTGACCCTGCCCTTGATAAAACACAGTGGACCAACACCAGCAGCTGACACGGCACCCCAGACCATCACTGACTGTGGGTACTTGACACTGGACTTCTGGCATTTCGGCATTTTCTTCTCCCCAGTCTTCCTCCAGACTCTGGCACCTTGATTTCTGAATGACATGCAGAATTTGCTTTCATCCGAAAAAAGTACTTTGGACCACTGAGCAACAGTCCAGTGCTGCTTCTCTGTAGCCCAGGTCAGGCGCTTCTGCCGCTGTTTCTGGTTCAAAAGCGGCACCTGTAGCCCATTTCCTGCACACGCCTGTGCACGGTGGCTCTGGATGTTTCTACTCCAGACTCAGTCCACTGCTTCCGCAGGTCCCCCAAGGTCTGGAATCGGCCCTTCTCCACAATTTTCCTCAGGGTCCGGTCACCTCTTCTCGTTGTGCAGCGTTTTCTGCCACACTTTTTCCTTCCTACAGACTTCCCACTGAGGTGCCTTGATACAGCACTCTGGGAACAGCCTATTCGTTCATAAATTTCTTTCTGTGTCTTACCCTCTTGCTTGAGGGTGTCAATAGTGGCCTTCTGGACAGCAGTCAGGTCGGCAGTCTTACCCATGATTGGGGTTTTGAGTGATGAACCAGGCTGGGAGTTTTAAAGGCCTCAGGAATCTTTTGCAGGTGTTTAGAGTTAACTCGTTGATTCAGATGATTAGGTTCATAGCTCGTTTAGAGACCCTTTTAATAATATGCTAATTTTGTGAGATAGGAATTTTGTGTTTTCATGAGCTGTATGCCAAATTCATCCGTATTAAGACAATAAAAGACCTGAAATATTTCAGTTAGTGTGCAATGAATCTAAAATATATGAATGTTAAATTTTCATCATGACATTATGGAAAATAATGAACTTTATCACAATATGCTAATATTTTGAGAAGGACCTGTATATCCTGCTTCAGGTTGAATGTAAAAGTAAACTCAGGGTATAAATTGAGGGAGATTTCTACAGCTCAGAGCCAGCTCTCCTGTTACATGATCTATTGTTTTATAGAGCGTCAAATATAAACTTTGGGGTCACAGTCCCTGGAAAAGAAATGTTCGCTATGAGTATCTTAGTTTATTTTACTGCTGGGTTCCAATGAAATGGTGCAGTTTTAGTGTCATATTTTTTTAAGCTTGATTTTTACTTCTGCCACAAAGTAAATCAGACTAAAGTAAAGGGATTATTGCACTGCACAGAAAGTCTTCGCCCCTTACATTGTTTTTATAAAAGATAGTTGTATTTTTTTTGTAAAAAAGCTGTCCAAACCAACCTGGATCAATGATGCAAACCCCCCCCCCCCTGGTTTAACTGAAATGTTTTTGGAATATGTTTGGATGCAAAAATTGCATAGATGGACATGGGAGAGTTTCAAAGCCAAAACCACTACTGACCAAAATAAACATTTGCATAAAAACACCATTATAATCCTTAAGACTTTGGGGATAATATTCTGTGGACTGACGAGACAAAAGTGGAACTTTTTAGAATATTTGCCCCTCATTACCTCTGGTATAATCTAATACAGCATTTTAGAAAAAGATCATCAAACTGACAGTCAGACATTGCGGTGATGGTATGATGGTCTGACGCTGCATTTACACGACTTGCCTTAAATGATGGAACCACAAGTTCTGCTCACTAGCAGACAATCCCAAAGCCTGGTCATCAGTTTGTGACCTTAATATGAAGGGTTTTGGAGAAAAATAATGATCCAACACACACCAGCAGGTCCACCTCAGAATGGCTGAAAATAACCAAAATGAAGGTTTAGGATTTGAATCAGATTGAATTGTTATGGGGTGACCTTCGGCAGGCCGTTCACGCTCAAAAACCCTCAATGTAGCTGATTTAAAATAGTTCTGCCAAGAAGGGTGGGCTGAAATTCACACACAGCGATGATTTTCTTCCTCTTTCTCAGTAAACTCTATTTGAAAGCTCTGTATATATTTTTTTTAGTGGTTTATCGGAAACATTGACCTGGGACAAAAAAGCAAAAGCAGAAGGAATCTGTAAGGGATCAAATACTTTTCACTGCTTTGTATCTTTTATCCCAATAAACTAGATCTGCATCTTCTTGAAGGGGTTTTCCTGGTCACAGTGAATGCACCACACACCCGTCTACGCATTTTAATTTAATTCAAGCCAGATACGATAAAATGCCATTATAGATGTTTCAGCATATGCTTTTTTATGGGAACCATAGCCTTCCAGGTGCTAGGTTAGTTTAAAATGATTTTGATGAGAGATTTTATGTGCAGCCAAATAAACTACCCATAATTCTCTGAGGGTTTGTACTTTTACTATAAACCATGTTGCTGTCTCATTCTGCATTCCTTAAAAAAAAGGTACTTTTGCAAATAAATTGCATCACAGACACGCTTTAGATTTAAAATAGATTACATTGGGATGCACTACGATCGATGATCCCCCTGAAAATGATTATTTCGGAATACATAGCAGGAGATTCTTGGACTAAATTTGTTGGATGAGATTTTCTTTTTCTTTCAAGAGGAGAATTTAAAATGTGCCTTGAAGCCACTTACCGCAAAAAAAAAGAGAAAAGTTTCATCTGGAAAAGATGAGAGAGACATCTTTCCAATGGAAGAGCGGTATCATCATGTCACAGCACTGCAAGATGATGGATTGATTTTGTCCTGCTTCAGACATGTCTTGTCACTCAGTGATAGAGAGGCAGCAACTGGAGCACTGTGTAGGTGTAGGGGATTCTGTTAAGGTACATGATACACCGTCTGATGGAGAGGAGTGAGCTCTCACTGATGGGAAGGATTGGATCAGAAATGTTGTCGAAAAATATCTGGATTTGTTTGGTTATTACTTTCACAGTGCCTTGCAAAATTATTCATCACTCTTGAAACCTTTGTGAAGTGGGAGACAGCTGTTCTGAAAGGCCTCAGTGGTTTGCTTGAGAAAACCATGAACAAACAACATCGTGAAGAACCAGGAACCTCTCCAGATAGGCCAGGGATGCTGGAAGGAATCCTGTTAGAGGCTGTTAGACACATGAGGCTCATGTGGAAGTTCACTTTCTGGCAAATGATGAGATTAAACATGCAATCAGAGTTTCGAATGATTTAGATCTGAGCATGTTAATGTGTTAAAATGGTCCAGTCAAAGTCTGTTCACATATGCTCTCTTTAAAATTGGACTGAGCCTGGACTATTTTGCCAAAAAGGACTGGGCAACAACTTACGCTGGGAGGGAAACATTCCTAAAGACATGCAGCTAGAACTGTAGCTACAGGTGGTTTTACAAAGTGTTGACTCTGGGGTGACCTGAATATCAATGCAATGCATCCCACAACTTTCAGATTTCTTATTTGTATAAAGTTTACATGTATAATGTTCCTTCCAGTTCGCAAGTGTGCACTACCTTGTGTGGATTTCTCACTTTAAATCCCTTCAGAATATATCCAAGTTTTAATGTGTAACGTGGAAGATTGTGAAACCTTTCTAGGGTTATAGATACCTAACTGTATGTTTGACCTGTGGATGTTTTAATCCATCCTGCTATGGCTCAGCCCAAATTATTTCTGAACTTTTTATAGAGAACTGACTTTCTTCGCTTTGCTTCAGTGGTACAAACACAAGACCAAGCAGACTTATTGGAACATTTTGTACATCACAGCTACTTTTCTGTGCATTAAGGTTTTTTTTTTGTTTTTTTTCTGTCCCAAATTAAAAAGCTTCAATGACTGCGGTATTTGATCCACCCAGCAGAGATTTTTAAAAGAGATCACTATTTATCAAGCATGAGTTGGGTGGTTTTTTAATACTCTGAAAGACTTTTTTTTTTTTCATTATCTGTCTGCTTTACTAACATGTTAACAGAAAATGGTTAAAATCCCAAATCTCCCTCTACTTTGACATACCCTCAGTTCCATTTCGTTTGGATGAACCCAAATGTGATCCCTCAGAGAGACAAATAGACGTCAAACCGCAGAACTGCTTCTCGGGCCGCTCTGAGCCTTCAGGACGTCAGATAAATCCAGGAAGAGAGGGGAGAACAGATTCAGTCCAGCTGTTTTGTCTTTGTGAGCAATTTGGCAGAAAAATGTGTTATTGTAAAACTTCAGCTGGTACATATGGAGGAAATTTACTTATTCCTTCTTCATCCATCACGCAGATCTAAATAAAACGTGAGCAAGCGCACAGACAGGACGTCACATAACTCTCAACCTGCCGCCTTCTTGTGGGTCTAATGAGCAGCGCAGGTCTCTGCATGGAAACCCTGTGCTGTTGCTGCAGGCGCAAAAATATCTCGTAACTTTTCCTGATTTCTCTGACACCTCGTCACGCGTATTACCTTAAAGAGGGCACCTTCATGGCTGGCACTGAAATAAGCTCAGCATAAGCAATCTGTTTCGTACTGGCTCCACATCTGGACGCTCGGGATTCTATAACCCTGAGTTTGTAATTTCATAAATATAGAAGTGTGTCCCAGAAACAAGACCGTGACCTGGGTGGGGGGGTGAAGGGGGTTACTGAGGATAGATTAGTATAGGCAGGATGTCTCAGTGGACCACGATGACTTTCACATATCTCTTTTTCCCACCTCCCGTCTGCTCTGTTACGGCGGTAACGAGATCTTAGCAAGACAACTAGATGATTGACATTTTTGCTTGCCTTTCAGAGCTTTTGCCGAGACTGCAGCCCAGGCCTTATTCAGCAGCAAGGTAAGGTGACAGAAAAAAACCCTGAGTTTGTTCTGTTTGCATGAAGTTGTGCTCCGACATCCACTTTTTATCTGGAAAAACACATGTCCATAAGCGTGCGTCTTATTTTGCTTCAACGGATTGTGGGGAATTACTCTCTTTTCTGATTTCTGCTGGGTGTTTTGAAGCTGCATGAACAGGAAAGATTAGGGGTCCCTGCAACAGCTGCGATCATTTATGAAGAAGAATTGAATTGTGTGGTCCCTTTAACCCTTTAGCCTTCTTATATTGCTGTGAATTATGGTCGTTCACTAAGTCTTGAAGTTTATTTATTATTATTAGGCTACAATGGAGCCCAGAGTTTGAGTTGACGTGATAAATTACATGCAGTCACACTGATGTACAGTGCCGTGCAGAAATATGAAAACAGCTTTTTCACATTTGTAACCTTACCTCCACAAACTTTATGGTATTTTATTAAAATGTCATGCGATAGAACAGCTGTTAAACACGGTGGACATGGAGCACATCTGAGTATTTGCTATGTCGTAACTCCCATTCCCGGCTGTGCTTTTAGCTACATCAGTCTCTGATAACTCCAATCAGTTTCCCTGTACCTGAAAAACTTTCCCAGAGCATGACACGACCTCCACCAGGGAATAGTGTGTTCTAGGAGAGTGTAGGATAGGTTTCCCTTGAAATATAGCATTTTGCACATAAGCCAGAAAGTTACATTTTAATCTCGTCAGACCAGGGCCCCCCGTGCCACATGTTTGCTGTGTCCTAACCTGTCTGATAATCTTCTTCAACAAACATCTGAGACCGTCATTGAACAGGTTACGCACAACTTGACTCCATTTGCTAATTTGGTGACTGTTAAAGGTATTTGGTTTCTCTGGCCTTTATTTGGGAGAATTGGAATAAAGGGGGGTGAATTAAAGAATTAAATCTGGTACCACTTTACAATAAGGCTGCCCTTACAGATGGCTGATAAATAGTTTATAGATATGTCATTAATTAATCTGTTAACATTTTATAAAACAAGTGTTTATTATGCATTAATTAAGAGCGAGAGAGTCAAAACTGATCGGTTTCTTGCCAAATCTGTTCACCTATATATTTCATCTAGAATTGCTATATTAAACATTTCAGACTAAGTTATTTCCTTGTAAGCACAAAACACACTTCTAAATATATTTTTAGCACATTATATTGTACTTTATCACTGCATTATAAATATTCATAGCTATCAAAGGGAGCCTTATTGCAAAGGGTATAAAATTTCACTATTTTTAATGACTAATCATCATATATAAACATGTCACCGTTCATTTATGACCAATAAACATTTGTAACAATAGGACCGAGCCTTACCATATAAAGTATATAGCACAAACAGTTATTTAGGGTTTCTAACCTATAAACAAGCCTTGTAACATTAAGTAAAATTATATTAACTAAACAAAAATGTCCCTAAATTCGTTATACAAAACGATTAAAGAAAATGATAAAATAAAAATTGCTTCACCTGAAACTGCACAGCTGTATCGCTTATACAGTACACGCATATATACAAAACAAAACCTTCAAAAATAAAATAACAACAAAATAAACTAACGGGAAAATTTCTTAGTTGTGTGGAAAGTTAACCCCTAAAATAGTCGGTTTCACTAATCTTTTCTTCAGTTCAATATACTCAAAACAAACAGAACCATTTAGAACAAAGTAGGCTTTCAGGCAGACTTGGAAGCAAAGTACCGCTGGCCTTCATACTTTCTATTTTGTTTTCACTACTTTCTTGCCTTGAACTGCAGCCTCACATCGCGTAACAACAGCGAGTGCTGTCTCTCCAGTGGGCCTGTTGGAGAGTAGCTCCTGGTAAACATGGGGAGCTTGCTATTGCGATTCCCAAACTGATGAAGTGGACGCAACAGTGTTTCTGTCGATCGTATGCTTCTGAAAAGCTTTTGTCTTTGGAAATATTTTGAGGAGGGATTTGTATAGCTGCACAATCTCACATGGCGTTTGCACAAAAGGTTTATAACAAACAAAGCTCATAGCACACTATACTATTCTAAGAGAATAAATAAATAATAAATAAGACATTCTAAATAAATAGTGACATGTTTTACACTTTACAGTAAGGCTCCCTGTAGTAGTTGTGGATATTCATAATGCAGTGATAAAGTACAATATTATACGCAAAAAATAATGTTTACAAATTCTTATTGTGCTAACTTAGTCTGAAATGTTTAATATAGCAACTCTAGATGAAATATATGGGTGAACAGATTTGGCTCAGTATTTGGCAAAAATTGGTCAGTTTTGTCTTTTTCTCGCTCTTAATTAATGCATAATAAATACTTATTAATGCTTTATAATTGTTTACAGATTATGTAATAACATATCTATGAACTATTTATCAGCCATCTCTAAGGGGAGCCTTATTGCAAGGTGGTACCTTAAATCCATGTATCATTTTCCTTCACTTCATGCTCTAAAACAGCAAAAAACGTCTTGAAATTAGGGTTGTAACCTAGCATTATGTGGTGAGATTTTAAGGGGTAGAAATTGCTTTTTAAGTCACTATATACTGCTATATTCATTGCTTGGATGAAATGAGTTTTAAAATAATTTAACATTTAAGTCAGTCGGAGTAGTTACAGATGTTTAAACAATGTTCCTCTGGTAAATAACCCATAGAAATAAGAGAATATAATGTATATTTTTGACATTCTGTAACAAGTCATATATACAGGTTCTCTTTTTCAGATCCTGCAGGACATTTGTTACATTGGGTCTGCTGGGTATTTGTAGAGATTTTTTCCCCTCTATAACCATTGTGATGGAAGGAAACTACACAAATGAACGGACTTTTAAATATTGCATTGCCTTTAGCCAGTTGTGCTTAGCCTAAATAGGTCGAGCATTCCTTCTTTTTAGCCTCACTTAGCTCGTCATCGATTTGCTTGTCCTTTTAAGCTAGTGCCTATTAGGCTTGCTTTAAAGCTCATGCGAAACAGCAGAATCTAATGCAATGTCCCAACTGCTCTCATTAGTCCCTCACTTTACCTGTGTATTTATGCATGTGAGCGCGTGTTTGTGTGGCGAGGTGGAGAATGGACAGAAGAGAGGGTGGCTGTAGTTTATCAGATGGTGCACAGACATTAGAGACCTGCATTATTGATGCTGTGGTCAATAGAGGTCTCCAGTGGCCCACAGGAACTGGAAAGTGAAGGATGAGAGGAGCACAAGAGTGCTATAACCAGCAGTGAGGATGAAAACACCGCAGAGGTGGAGACACATTTACTGAAGCCAGGCAAACAGAAACGTTTACCATTATGGGCACGAATTTAGGTGCCAGAGTGTAAAGAATATAGTGTAGCCCACCTAATAATGGGAAAATGTGTTATTAGCATTATATTCATGTTCTTATAGAAAATATCAATGAACACCCCAAGTCAATTCTAGGGTTTTAATATAAATATATATATATATATATATATATATATATATATATATATATATATATATATATATATATATATATATATATATATATATATATATATATATACACACACTGCACAAAAAAATAAAGGGAACACTTAAACAACACAATATAACTCCAAGTAAATCAAATCTCGGTGAAACCAAACTGTCTACTTAGGAAGCAACATTGATTGACAATTAATTTCACTGTTGTTGTACAAATAGAATAGACAACAGGGGGAAATCTTTGGCGATTAGAAAGATACTCAATAAAGGAGTGGTTCTGCAGGTGGGGACCACAGACCACTTCTCAGTACCTATGCTTTCTGGCTGATGTTTTGGTCACTTTTGAATGTTGGTGGTGCTTTCACACTCGTGGTAGCATGAGACGGACTCTACAACCCACACAAGTGGCTCAGGTAGTGCAGCTCATCCAGGATGGCACATCAATGCGAGCTGTGGCAAGAAGGTTTGCTGTGTCTGTCAGCGTAGTGTCCAGAGCCTGGAGGTGCTACCAGGAGACAGACCAGTACACCAGGAGACGTGGAGGAGGACATAGGAGGGCAACAACCCAGCAGCAGGACCGCTACATCCGCCTTTGTGGAAGGAGGAACAGGAGGATCACTGCCAGAGCCCTGCAAAATGACCTCCAGCAGGCCACAAATGTACATGTGTCTGCACAAACGGTTAGAAACCAACTCCATGAGGATGGTATGAGGGCCCGATGTCCACATATGGGGGTTGTGCTCACAACTCGTCACCGTGCAGGACGCTTGGCATTTGCCAGAGAACACCAGGATTGGCAAATTCGCCACTGGCGCCCTGTGCTCTTCACAGATGAAAGCAGGTTCACACTGAGCACATGTGACAGACGTGACAGAGTCTGGAGACGCAGTGGAGAGCGATCTGCTGTCTGCAACATCCTTCAGCATGACCGTTTGCCAGTGGGTCAGTGATGGTGTGGGGTGGCATTTCTTTGGAGGGCCTCACAGCCCTCCATGTGCTCGCCAGAGGTAGCTTGACTGCCATTAGGTACCGAGATGAGATCCTCAGACCCCTTGTGAGACCATATGCTGGTGTGGTTGGACCTGGGTTCCTCCTAATGCAGGACAATGCTAGACCTCATGAAGACATTGAAGCTATGGACTGGCCCGCCCGTTCCCCAGACCTGAATCCAATTGAGCACATCTGGGACATCATGTCTCGCTCCATCCACCAACGCCACGTTGCACCACAGACTGTCCAGGAGTTGGCGGAAGCGTTAGTCCAGGTCTGGGAGGAGATCCCTCAGTAGACCATTCGCCGTCTCATCAGGAGCATGCCCAGGCGTTGTAGGGAGGTCATACAGGCACACGGAGGCCACACACAATACTGAGCCTCATTTTGACTTGTTTTAAGGACATTACATCAAAGTTGGATCAGCCTGTAGTGTGTTTTTCCACTTTAATTTTGTGTGTGACTCCAAATCCAGGCCTCCAATGGTTAATAAATTTGATTTCCATTGATGATTTTTGTGTGATTTTGTTGTCAGCACATTTAGCTTTGTACAAAACAAAGTATTCAATGAGAATATTGTATTCATTCAGATCTAGGATGTTTTATTTGAGTGTTCCCTTTATTTTGTTTTGAGCAGTGTGTTTATGCTTTAGGTCATGTATATTATTAACTAGTAAAGTGGTAATCTTTCATACTAATCCTGATACCTAAGACTAGATAGTTGTTTTAAATTTGAATTAATTGATGACACATTTGAGTAACAGCTGACAGAATTTTATTGTATTGTGACACCTTTGGATCTCTATATCATATTTATAAGTTGTTTGTTTATTAATTGTATTTATTTCCAGTTATATTTTAATTATGACATGTATAGATAATTCTTAAGAATTCATTTATGTTGTTATTTGTAAGAAAATCAAGAAAAAGAAAGAAACGCTGAAGAAGAAAAAACATAAAATCAATAAGTTTCAAAATTTTGTATGACTTAAACTTTACATTTATGGATGAATAGATGACTTGCAGTTTACATTCTGTTGTCATTTTTCTTTTAAGCTGTTGTTTTAATAAGTCCTCTATCGATGATCTGCACTGTTCATGCAGTTCATAATGTCAATGCCTCTTTGTCCTGTTTTTCACTGTATTTTCTAATGCCCTCTCTCTGTTTTCTTGCCTCCTCCTCTCTGGGCTCATCTCTGCAGCTCCCGTCTCAAACATCCAGAAAAGCTGCGTTTTGTCTTCAATATGGTTGAGTTCCCAGCATGCTCTGGAAGGCCTGCGGGCAGGCGAGGTTTGTGCACCGGCTGGCTGTTTGACCTCGTCATCCCTGGCCTGGTTTTCCCTGAGAAGGCTGAATCTTCCAGCAGCCTGCCTCTGCCAAAGGTAATCATTTTACAGAAGAAAATACTACTGAAAGTAGGCTGTGTACATTTGTGGTCTCTGCCTTAGCTAAATCATTTCTAAGTGCTCACATTAGCTGATGAAGTGTTCAAAGCTTTCTTTCCCCATGAAATGTGCAAACCTGGTTTTAAACACTATTTACTACATGTGTTCTGCTCTGGAAACTCTGCAGCATAGCAGGCAGTAACAATCCGCTTTGGAGCAGTGTGTGTGTGTAGCTAATTAAAAGGAAGAAAATGCAGACTCAATGGAAACCAGTTAAATCTCACACATTTTCTCATTAGAGCATTTTAGGATAATGAGTAGATCAATTATTAGAATTGCTGGGACCAAAGTGGCTTTACAGCACTGTTGTAAATAAGCTCATTAGTTTAAATGATTTGTAATGCTTTCTGACCCTAGATTCATGTGAGTTTGAGACCCAACTGCTCCTTTCGACCTCCTTCTGACCCATCAGTGACATTTATTATGATTGGACCTGGAACTGGAGTGGCTCCTTTTATAGGCTTCCTTCAGCAGAGGTATGACCTATGAATGTCTGGCTGGATGGCTGTTACGATGTAGGAACAGGTTGACTGCTTGACTGGCCGATTGAAAAATGTGTTGTCGCTTTGCAGCAACAAGATTGCCAGCAACCTGATCAAATTGTTAGGCTTTCTTTCACTGATTTGCTTTGGTATACAAGCCAATGAAGGTAAACTACAATAAATGTTCTTCTGCTTTTACCTCAGAGGTAGTCCGTCATACGCTTTATGTACATTTTTTGTTGTTAAACTCTTAAAATAAATTTTTTTGCATGGCTGCAACAGAAAACCAAAGTGTGACATATTCTCCATGCTGTTTTATTTAAAATACTGTACAGTGTTTCTTAAGGAGTAAGCGTTCTACTGAGCTCAAAATTAAAAATCTTGGCTTCGGCGGGCAGTCAGTTCTGGTTTTCAAATATTTCTCGCTTCATAGGATATACTTAGCCAACATATGACCCACTGTGACTGAATTAAAGCCATGCTTTTGTTGACTTTTCAGCGATGATCATTTTGGTGATGGTGTTAAACCAGAGAGCTTTTTTGCTTTCACCAGTCGTATCACTCTATGTTCCAGTTTGGTAAAACAAACCTTTTTATAGACCCTCAGTTAGTATTAAACCAGCTGTCCCTGGTTAGCACATAGTAGCAGCAATACTTCTAAATGCAGGCAGATTTCAGCTGGTTTCTTAGCTTTCTCCCTTTTCTTCATTTATTCAGTACTTATTCCCTTTGTTATTCCAATGTTTTACACATAACTTTATTGGTGGGCTAATGTGTTTTGACACACTTATTTTATCCCACTGTATACAATTCTGACTGTGTGGATTAGAAAACAATCCACCATAAATTCAAAATAATGCGTCATTAAAAGCCCAGATTTAACGAGACATTCACGCCCATGATGAGCGTACATTCAGTGGCTGCTTATAATAAAATTCATTGTTTCCTTTTTTAAAAGTAGCTTTGAACAAGCCATACTTCTAACAGTTGTATAAAGCACTGAGCTTTATAAAAGCTATCAGAGAACTTAAATATCTTTTCTTCTAGAATTATAAAATGAACAAAATATTAAAACTTTTGAAGTGTTTAGAAGACCATTCCATTCTTTTCCCCATCTGTAGACCATTTAGAGGTCAGTACTTCTAATTATCTGTTCATAGTTAAAGAAATTATAATTGGGATGCTTAAACTTTGCCTGACACTGTGAGAGGGTTCTCTATTTTGAGATCCCTACTTGGAAAGGGTCCTCGTCAAGAGCAATACATAACGCACTCGAACCTGCTCCACTGTTTGTTACAAAATGAACACCTGCTGTAAGCTGGTGAAATGTGTTCATGTAAAGTCAAAGTGGTGCAAACAGAGTGACATGCTCTCATCCCTGCTAAAAATGAGCTACCCACTCTCAACATTCACGGCGATGAAGTGGTGTTAAGTGCACATCATCTTGCATGTTTTGAAGTAACCAGCAGAGACAATTAGATGCGCTGCAGCTCGGTGCTTATAAAAGTCCACATCATGTACATCACGTGAGGTGCAGTAAATCTAGCAGCAAGGGCTATAATCACGTCGGGGATTATTTCGGATGCTGTCCTCATCCCAGCAGGAGTAAATCAGTCTTTCTCAGGTGGGCATGTTTATGACTTCTGTAATGAAGAGCGAGGAATCAAAGCTGCACGTTGGGTGTCATTGATTGGAGAATAAAAAGTCTAGAAGGGGATGGCTGAGTTGGTTTAAATCACCGCTTGCAATTGCCGATGAGGATGTGTGAGGATATTGACTGTCAGCTAAGCAGGATGTAAGTACAGTAGTCAGTTTAAACAACGCTGGCTCAGGTTGAAGAGCACATTGGCCTAAAGGTAAACATGATATTTTGCTTGGTTTTAAAGTTGATGTTAACTCACTTGGTTCATACCCCCTTATTTTGTTCCTCATTTTACAAGCTTCAGCGTATTGTATTTGAATTTTATGTGACAAACCAACCAACAAGTGGTGCACAATTGTAAAGTGGACAGAAAATGATACCTGTTTATTTGAAATATGAAGAGGCAAAGAGATGTATTCACGTAGAATGATGCCGCCACCACTGTATTTCACATTGTCAAAGTGTACAGATTCGGTGTTTGTTTTGTGTTGGCCAAAAAGTTCAATTATACTCTCTTCTTTGACATGTTTGCTGTGTTACCTACATGGATAGTACCAAACTGTAAACTGGGTTTCTTATGACTTTCTCCCGCCTGAGCTATGCATCACTGCAGCTCCTCCAGAGTTGCCATAGGGTATGAGTACTTTTGCCCGGCAATGTAACTCAAAATTGCTCTAGATGGACCTGTAAGCTTCAGTTTGACTGACGGCGCTCTATCTAAGCTGATATTCATGCATTTAGCCACAGCCGCTGTGACTTGTCAGAGAGCAGAGTAAGCCTTTTTTTCCCTGCTCTTCTTTAGTCAGACTGACATGTCTAAGTTGTGGGTGGCTTTGTGTAAATGAGGTTGCGCCCCAGTCAGCTCCAATTGTCTCTAAATCCCAGCGACGGCGGCTGTGTTGTGGCAGGTCTGCATCAGTGTGAGATTGCTCTGAGAGGTGACACGGCAGTGGTTTGATGGATTGTCTATGGCAGGAAGGCTCAGAATGGATGACTGGTCATCTGGGGTAAGGTGGTGTTGGACCCACTGGGATGGGGAAGAAATGCAGACAGCACATGTTTCAGCGCTGAACGGACCACACCTTGTGTAGAGAGGTTCATCCAGAAGTGCTGTGCGGTTTTTCTAGTCTTGTTTATATATTATACCAGGGAACAAATATTGCTGTTTGTAACGTTAGACAAAAAAGCACATCCTGCTTTATTAAAGCAGGATGTTCAGGGATCAGTTGTCTGTGGAGGGCTTTGTTTCATAATACAATCCACAGTCCTTCATCAAATTCTTCCCTGTTACTTCAGTTTGTATTTTATTAAATTTCCCTTATTGATCTTTTTTTCCCCTTTCAAGAAACTCTTTGTTTTTACAACAAAAACCCTGCAGATCGATTCATCAGCTCAGCTATCCTCTCCTCCTCCTCGTCTCCACCTGCCACTACCGGATGGTCCTGGAGGATTATCAGAACCTGTCATGGAGCAGCATCGTCGCAGCGTCTAACCCGAGCTTTCCAAACAACCACCATCACACTCTGATTGGAGTTAACAATCTGCGGTTTGTCGGCAGGACGCTGTATCTAGCCTGGAGGCACGTAGCGGGTCCCGTTTGGCAACAAAACAGCACCGGAACGCTTCGATCCTCCTGCCTCTCCTTTTTTTTTTTCGCCCCCACTGTTAATCGATGGCCGTTTTCAAAAGTACGTTGTATGAGTTTAGAGCAGTGGTAACAAGTGAGGGAAGAATCTGGAAAGGTCAGAGGCCCCCAACCCACAGTCGTCTATTATTGATCGCTGCTGTTTGGGATTTTATTTTATGGGAAATGTGATTGTTTTTATTCTTTCCGTTTAGCTGTGAGCAAAAACAGCAAAACAAATGTCTTAAACAAGAATTAAGCTTTAATCTTCTTAGCAACACTTAAAAGCCTCATCTTTTGGAAGACAGAACATCAGATAAGAGTAATACTTGGGTGTGCCCACGGCAGCCATCTATCAGAAACGTAGTTTGACAGTTTGTGTGAACAGATATTTATCTTCCATTAATCATTCTGAACAGTCGGTTGACTATAAAAACAGGGTGACTATGTGTTGCTGTAATTATGCGGTGTAGTTTCTTTCAGTTTGATCCGAGCTGACGTATTTGGGGTTTGTTTGTCTTTTAAATGAACACCGCTGCTCAGATCTACCCTCATAAAGCTGCGAAGATAAAGATGAAAGATATGAAATGAATCTGATGTTTGCCAAGTCTTAACCTCAGCTTCCTTCGCAGTCCCCCCCTCCAACCGCTGATTATCTGAGTGGCGCTGAAAGGCAAACGCTTCTGATTTAGACCCCCGAATGGAGTGCTCCGTGGATGCCGCCTTTCCCCTCGAGATCGTATTGAAGGCTGTTACAGCGTGGGGGATGTGATGTGATGTGATTTGTATTCAGGGAAAGGCGCCGGTGTGGTCTACTCAGAATGGAACCCAGGTTTTTCATATTGGTATTGATCCCTTTAGGGCGGGCAGCGAGAGGAGAGGGAGAGAGAGCGACGAGCCAACTAAAATGAGTTTACTTGGGGCCGTTGGCAGATCAGAAGAATCTCGTCCAGGATGCTAATGGAAGGGACCTGATCAAGTCAGCCAGACAGCTTTTTAACCGAGTCTCATGCACCAACATATAGTTCAAACGAAATGATTTTTTTTCAACTAGTTCGCTTTGTATTTAATTAACAAGAGGAAAGTTTTTCTGCAGTATTCACAATCACACCTTTGTATTGATTTGCTTTTTTTTCTTCCTTGGGGCTAATTATATGTCTAGCATTGACTAACAATTGATTAATCTTTTCATTTCTCCAAATAAAAATTTTATTAATGTAGTTATGCTTTATTTAAATCTGTCAGATAGAAAACTATGTCCAGAGCCCAAGGTGCCCCGAAGATATACAGTTTATATTAACTCATATTCACTTTATAATTACAGTTGACTGTATTGCTATTAGCAGGTTGATACTTGTGTGCCTTTTTTTCATTTTATCCATTTCATCAAACATGAGCAACAATAAATAAAAAATGAGAGACTCCTCTGCTGATTGGGCACAGATCTGAGCAGCCTACAGCCTCCACTTGCAATGCCAGCGAGGTTTTCTAATGTTTTTTTTAATGTTATTCATAGTAAATGACGGAGCTTATTTGGATTCTGTTCATTTAACCCTTCCTGTCTTTGGCTGTAAGCTGTTCAGGTAAATAGATCACGCTGAGATGAAGCAACTTATTTTCAAATCAGACGTCGGCACACGTGGCAAGCTGGATTGTACCAACTCAAACATGAATTAATTCAATTCAGTTTTATTTATATAGCGCCAATTCACAACACATGTCATCTCAAGGCACTTCACAACAGTCAGGTACATATATTCCAATTAATCCTAACCATTGAACAGTGCAGTCAAAGTTAGTTATTTATTCAAATTGGATAAAACGTTTTTCTATCTAAGGAAACCCAGCAGATTGCATCCAGTCAGTGACTTGCAGCATTCCCTCCTCCTGGATGAGCATGTAGAGACAGCGGACAGTCACTGGTGTTGACTGCAGCAATCCCTCATACTGAGCATGCATGTAGCGACAGTGGAGAGGGAAAACTCCCTTTTAACCGGAAGAAACCTCCAGCAGAACCAAAATTAGGGTGGGATTGAAATTTTGCATGATTTTTGGGTTGTTTCGATCTTGGTCGTTTAAATACATATAATGAGAATCACCAAATACTTTGAAAATCCGACTGCACGGAATTAGTGTGTAGGCTCCCTTTGCCTATGCCATTAAATGAATAAAATGCAAAGTGATATAGCAGTTAAGGAAAATGTCCTCCACCAATCTTCATAGATGGCCATTTTGACCACCCCCTCCTTTGTCTCCACCAAAGAGGTAACAGACAAAGCCAAGATCTGTGGACTTTCAGCCAGCTAATCGCATCATCAAAGATTTGGGGTTAACTGTTATCTGGGAGAGAGCTGTCACCACAACAGCAGGTGTGTGGCACAGATAACCACATCTTCATAGCTGCTTTGTGGCGCTGTGGGGCCTACATGGGAATGTGGGAGGTTTTCCAAACTCCAAAGCCACAATAGGAAACACTTTTTGGGGACAGGTTTTTTTTCCCCCACCAAAGGACAGAAACACTGTTTGATGATCCACCCTGAGCCCTGTTTTCATTCTGAAAGACATTTAATCTGTTTGGATGAAATTTAATCAGAAGTGCATTATAATGTCCACGCTTCTGCACACGTAGTCATTTCCTCGCTTTAAGCAATTGTGACTCTCATTTTGTTGTCACTATAGCCGGATTGTAATTATGTCGCTCCTCTTTAACCTCTACTGCGAGGAAGGACTCACTCTCTTCCATCTGGCCTGGTTGTCTGCTTGTATTGATTGACTGCTAACATCCGTTGTTTGACTTTCAGGGAGGAGGAGAAGAAAGAAAACCCAGAGGCAGAGTTTGGCGAGACCTGGCTGTTTTTCGGTTGTCGCTACAGAGACCGAGATTACCTGTTCAGGTAAGCTGTCTGCCTCTTACATGCCCAGCAAATTTTGTTCTCTTTGTGGTCAACACATGCAGCTATTGTCTGAAGGGAAAAAATATTTATTTATTGAATTCTAAAAGTTGTTTCTTCTACCTAGATGATTCCTCGTTAAAAATGCCCATGTACTTACAGAGGCGTGCGAAATTATTCATGTTGAATATTTTCAAATTTTTTCATTTTAAAACCACCAACTTCATTGTGTTTTATTAGGATTTTATTTGGACCAACATTAAGTTATTCATAACTGCGAAGTTTAAGAAAAGAAGATAAATCTGAAAAGTGTGGCATACATATATGTTCAGCCCCCTTAATCCAATTCCCTGAAATAATGTCTAATCCAACTAGTTACCTGCAGAAGTCACATAATTAGTAAAAAGAGTCCTTCTGTGTGTAATTTAATCTCAGTGTAAATACAGCTGTTAACTGGCCAAAGTTGGTGGGAAGATGAATGGAGCCAAAAGCGGAAGAATACTATTTGAAAGAGGCTGCAAAAGACCTGAGACTGCAACGGAAATATATTCAACTACTGTCAGAACAACTAGCCTAATTTGGCAAAGAAGAATAACCAAAAACTGCAGTATGTAAATGTGTAAAGCTGGTAGAGATTTACTCCAAAGGTCTTGAAGCTGTAAAGTAAAAGGTGGTTGTAGGACGAATTGATTCAGGTGGGATGAATATATATGCACGAAACTCTTTTTTTGACTTTTATGTAAAAAAAAAAAAACATATACAGGTCCTTCTCAAAATATTAGCATATTGTGATAAAGTTAATTATTTTCCATAATGTCATGATGAAAATTTAACATTCATATATTTTAGAGTCATTGCACACTAACTGAAATATTTCAGGTCTTTTATTGTCTTAATACGGATGATTTTGGCATACAGCTCATGAAAAACCAAAATTCCTATCTCACTAAATTAGCATATTTCATCCGACCAATAAAAGAAAAGAGTTTTTAATACAAAAAACGTCAACCTTCAAATAATCATGTACAGTTATGCACTCAATACTTGGTCGGGAATCCTTTTGCAGAAATGACTGCTTCAATGCGGCGTGTCATGGAGGCAATCAGCTTGTGGCACTGCTGAGGTCTTATGGAGGCCCAGGATGCTTCGATAGCGGCCTTTAGCTCATCCAGAGTGTTGGGTCTTGAGTCTCTCAACGTTCTCTTCACAATATCCCACAGATTCTCTATGGGGTTCAGGTCAGGAGAGTTGGCAGGCCAATTGAGCACAGTGATACCATGGTCAGTAAACCATTTACCAGTGGTTTTGACACTGAGCAGGTGCCAGGTCATGCTGAAAAATGAAATCTTCATCTCCATAAAGCTTTTCAGCAGATGGAAGCATGAAGTGCTCCAAAATCTCCTGATAGCTAGCTGCATTGACCCTGCCCTTGATAAAACACAGTGGACCAACACCAGCAGCTGACACGGCACCCCAGACCATCACTGACTGTGGGTACTTGACACTGGACTTCTGGCATTTTGGCATTTCCTTCTCCCCAGTCTTCCTCCAGACTCTGGCACCTTGATTTCCGAATGACATGCAGAATTTGCTTTCATCCGAAAAAAGTACTTTGGACCACTGAGCAACAGTCCAGTGCTGCTTCTCTGTAGCCCAGGTCAGGCGCTTCTGCCGCTGTTTCTGGTTCAAAAGTGGCTTGACCTGGGGAATGCGGCACCTGTAGCCCATTTCCTGCACACGCCTGTGCCTGGTGGCTCTGGATGTTTCTACTCCAGACTCAGTCCACTGCTTCCGCAGGTCCCCCAAGGTCTGGAATCGGCCCTTCTCCACAATCTTCCTCAGGGTCCGGTCACCTCTTCTCGTTGTGCAGGGTTTTCTGCCACACTTTTTCCTTCCCACAGACTTCCCACTGAGGTGCCTTGATACAGCACTCTGGGAACAGCCTATTCGTTCAGAAATTTCTTTCTGTGTCTTACCCTCTTGCTTGAGGGTGTCAATAGTGGCCTTCTGGACAGCAGTCAGGTCGGCAGTCTTACCCATGATTGGGGTTTTGAGTGATGAACCAGGCTGGGAGTTTTAAAGGCCTCAGGAATCTTTTGCAGGTGTTTAGAGTTAACTCGTTGATTCAGATGATTAGGTTCATAGCTCGTTTAGAGACCCTTTTAATGATATGCTAATTTTGTGAGATAGGAATTTTGGGTTTTCATGAGCTGTATGCCAAAATCATCCGTATTAAGACAATAAAAGACCTGAAATATTTCAGTTAGTGTGCAATGAATCTAAAATATATGAATGTTAAATTTTCATCATTACATTATGGAAAATAATGAACTTTATCACAATATGCTAATATTTTGAGAAGGACCTGTATATATATATATATATATATGTATAGAGGGTTTGACAATGAAACTGAAACACCTGGTTTTAGACCACAATAATTTATTACTATGGTGTTGGGCCTCCTTTTGCGGCCAATACAGCATCAATTCGTCTTGGGAATGACATATACAAGTCCTGCACAGTGGTCAGAGGGATTTTAAGCCATTCTTCTTGCAGGATAGTGGCCAGGTCACTACGTGATACTGGTGGAGGAAAACGTTTCCTGACTCGCTCCTCCAAAACACCCCAAAGTGGCTCAATAATATTTAGATCTGGTGACTGTGCAGGCCATGGGAGATGTTCAACTTCACTTTCATGTTCATCAAACCAATCTTTCACCAGTATTGCTGTGTGTATTGGTGCATTGTCATCCTGATACACGGCACCGCCTTCAGGATACAATGTTTGAACCATTGGATGCACATGGTCCTCAAGAATGGTTCGGTAGTCCTTCGCACAAGTATTGGGCCAAGGGAATGCCATGATATGGCAGCCCAAACCATCACTGATCCACCCCCATGCTTCACTCTGAGCATGCAACAGTCTGGGTGGTACGCTTCTTTGGGGCTTCTCCACACCGTAACCGGATGTGGGGAAAACAGTAAAGGTGGACTCATCAGAGAACAATACATGTTTCACATTGCCCACAGCCCAAGATTTGTGCTCCTTGCACCATTGAAACTGACGTTTGGCATTGGCATGAGTGATCAAAGGTTTGGCTATAGCAGCCCGGCCGTGTATATTGACCCTGTGGAGCTCCCGACGGACAGTTCTGGTGGAAACAGGAGAGTTGAGGTGCACATTTAATTCTGCCGTGATTTGGGCAGCCGTGGTTTTATGTTTTTTGGATACAATCCGGGTTAGCACCCGAACATCCCTTTCAGACAGCTTCCTCTTGCGTCCACAGTTAATCCTGTTGGATGTGGTTCGTCCTTCTTGGTGGTATGCTGACATTACCCTGGATACCGTGGCTCTTGATACATCACAAAGACTTGCTGTCTTGGTCACAGATGCGCCAGCAAGACGTGCACCAACAATTTGTCCTCTTTTGGACTCTGGTATGTCACCCATAATGTTGTGTGCATTTCAATATTTTGAGCAAAACCGTGCTCTTACCCTGCTAATTGAACCTTCACACTCTGCTCTTACTGGTGCAATGTGCAATCAATGAAGACTGGCTACCAGGCCGGTCAAATGACGACAAGCAGTTTGTTTTCTCTCTCTCATTGTTTTGGTTCTTCACAACTTTCGTGTTTGAGCTCACTTTTATCTGCTGGCTTTAGTACTGACAAGAAGTTATTCATATGACAAAAAAAGCAGTTAAATCCACAATCCCCTCTCAGCATCACTGCAGCCGTAGATAAAGTTAGGAAGTAGAAGGTGGCGGCAAAAAGAAAGATTTCCCCTGATGCTACTGGAGACCAAACTGAACGTTAAAGTGGAGACAGCATCGGGCTCTAATTTGTCATCTGGACACAAGGCTCACTCCAAAAGAATGCTAATGTGTGCTGCACGTCTTCAGTATGTGTGTAACCAAGCAACTAACTTTAGGTGTCAGTGTGCTTTATAGCTTGTACTTCGATTGTTGAAAGCCACGCTTCCAGTGATTTAGGATTTACTAACCGTTTTAGATTTAAAGAAACTGGAGTTAATCAGAGCCTCTTCTGTTCATTGATGGAAAAGTTCTTGGTTTAATTCATTACTCTGACATAAATGGTGGGATTTGACCAAAGGAGCCCTGAATCTCTGGCTCTGTGTATTTATTCTTGAAGAACTTTTAACATGATGTCAGCCCTGGTCTTCCCCCATGTCCAGGATATTGGATGGGTTTACTAAAGCAGGTCTGCTGATGGATGTCGTTTATCTACACCTTGGCTGCTGCATCTAATGCCATCTTTATATGCACCAGTTTGCAACATGCTTTTAAGTTTGGGTTTGAATGAACATTCCTACAGATTCCTGTGGTCAAACATAAAAAGTAAAATATTCAATTCAGTTCAATTCAGTTTATTTATATAGCGCCAATTCACAACACATGTTGTCTCAAGGCACTTCACAACAGTCAGGTACATACATTCCAATTAATCCTAATCATTGAACAGTGCAGTCGGATTCAGTTATTTATTCAAATTGGATAAAAAGTTTTTCTGTCTAAGGAAACCCAGCTGATTGCTTCCAGTCAGTGACTTGCAGCATTCCCTCCTCCTGGATGAGTATGTAGAGACAGTGGACAGTCACTGGCGTTGACTTTGCAGCAATCCCTCATACTGAGCATGCATGTAGCGACAGCGGAGAGGAAAAACTCCCTTTTAACAGGAAGAAACCTCCAGCAGAACCAGGCTCAGTGTGAGCGGCCATCTGCCACAACCGACTGGGGGTTTGAGAGAACAGACCAGAGACACAAAGAGAACAAAGAAGCACTGATCCAGGAGTACTTTCTATGGGAAGGAAAAGTAAATGTTAATGGATGTAGCTCCTTTAGTCGTTTCACCTAGAAAGAAAGAACAGATAAACTCTGAGCCAGTTTTCTAAGTTAGAGTCTGAAAGAGAGCACATAGAGTCACAGTAAAAGCTCAGTCAGTAACTATGTCTAAGAGAGAGAAAGGGTTAAATACTGAAAGACAGGGCCAAGTGGATCATTGGTAGAGGGTGAGCATTAAGTTGTTGCCAGCAGAAGTTTGGACGATGCCCCCGTCCAGAAAGATGTCACAGGTAGACACAGAGACTAAACTGCTTTAGTTAGTAATTGGCCATAACTTGCCTTAAACCATCATCATGTGAACATACCTGTTATTAATTTTCCTCGACTTTACTCTTCTGACTTAATACTAATTGGTCAGTGTTTCTGGTAATGTAAGCGTATTTTGAATGCCCCTGCACTGATGGAGTTCCTTTTGAAATATTAAATAGTGCGAATGAATTACCATCATTAATGACACAAGAATAGATCACAGAGGATGTTGTTTGTTCCTCTTCGTTTCTCCCATCCCTTATTTAAATGCCAACTCCCAGCCAGGTAGCAGGCGTTGTTTGTTCACAGTTTGGGCTTTTCTGATGAACACCCCCACAGTGTTGACCAAAGTGATTAGTCTGTGTTTTATAAGCCACCCATGAAGAGTTGTGCTCAATTTAAATAGGTTAGCAGACTGAGAACAACATGCCATCAGCTGAATGAGCTGCCCACATTCATCTCTGTGGGATTTATCTTAACATAAGTGCAATTTGACGTCTGCCGCTTTAGTTCTTTGGTTTTAATTTTTTTCTGTGTTTTAGATGCTAAAAGAAGAAGTTGAGGTCTAGTCCTTAGAAGGGGGTACAATTACGATAATGTCAACACAGGATGTGATCAATTCACAAATAGAGGCCTGTATCCATGTCCCAGTTGGAGGCTGATGCCTGTTTGTCATATCAAACATCTTTTCTTCTATTCTGCACTTATCCTTTGCTGCTTTCCCAGCCTCTTTACAGCAGCTGATTTCATGCTGTAGAGGAACCTTGACTGGAAAAATCACGCTGGGCTTGTCTTCGAGTCTCGGAAACTGCCACGGGCTTGTATGTGTATAAACCCACCAAGTAGTCTGGCATGTTCAGAACCCACTATCAATTGTCTGCTTCTCAGAACTTGGCCTTCATTTGTCATCTTCCTGTGTCTTCTCAAGGCATTATCAAAACCAAGATGATTTATACACAGACATCAAACAAAAAACACAGCAATATCCGTCTCCGTGTTGTTCACCTTTATAGTTTTATACATCAAATTGAACAGAACATGGAAGGCAAATCATGTCCGAGGCAGCGGTGTAAAAGGATAGTCCTCGTAAAGCAACTTTCTGAAAACTTGGAAACTACACTACAATCTTTTACAATTTGTTTTCATACTGAGGGCAGAACAGTCTTAAAAAACAAATAAAACCAATCAAGTTAAATGTGTTTATTAAAAACCTCATGGTTTTCTGGTCTTTGTTCAACCCCACTGCAAATGAAGTGTCACAATATACCATGAATGTGAACAAACATATTCTGATGTTGGTAGATGTATGCTGCCAGTGGGTCCGGGTCAGTTCACCGCTTCGCCAGTTCGTATGCTGTTTTGTCCCTGCTGGCTTTCATTTAAAGTACGTACCAATAAACTAACATAGACATGTCCCATCTACGTTACCATCCCATTTTTTCTGAAGTAAAAAATTCAAGACCAAGATAAATAATTTCAAAACTCTGCGCTTCAACCAAAGATCAAGCTAAATAAATGGAAAATCTAAACAAATTAAAAAGCTGCATCAACCTGTTTAATTAAGTGTGTACAACCTTGAACTAATATTTTTTCAATTAAAGCAATCAGCCTTCTTTAGTAGGACTCTGTCAGCGTCTGACATCTTGAATTGGTCATATTTTCCCATCTACCTTACAAACGTTTTACCAGATTTATCAAACTGAGGACATATTTTGTCTAAAGCTCTCTCAGCTACACTGGTTTCCTATCAGATGCAGTTGATTGTCAATTTGGATTTATTTTTGGACTCACTGTGATCTCTTCAGCTTTCTAGCAGAGACTTGAAGGTTTTGAACGAAAATCAACTGGCATTTGAAACAGTTTTTACAAAAACCCTGAAGTATCCCCAGTCCCCAATACTGCCACCTCCATGTTTCACTGTGGATATGGGGTTTGTTTGGTGATAAACAGTGTTGTTCTGTGTCCAACATTTCTTTTGGACTTGTGGCCCGAAAGGGAGATTTTACCCTAGCCTAGTTTTCTTTGGAAAAAAGGGGTTTGTCTTGCAACCCTACTCAGTACAGTAGATTGTTATCACTTGTGAAACACATCCAGTAATTGGCTTAAATTTCTGAGTCTCTTTCAGTGGTGCTGTTGACTTCTTGGAAGCCATGACCAGATTATAGAAAATTACTTTAAATTATTGTTTGTCAAAGTGGGTGCAAAACTAAAAAAAGTAATGAATAGGTGAAATGACCAGCTCTGCCCCTTGACGTTGGGAGCAAAACATTGACTAGTTGCTAATCGCCAATGTCACCATTGTCACTTCCTTTCCAATTGCCATTGGTTTTGGTTCATCCCTTTGTTCCTATTGACAAAGTTATGGTGGTTTTTGCCAACCACTTTACACCAGGAAAGTAACACCACATTGCTGTTTAGATAACCTTGGCATTTACATTAATCTGGCTGAGTCTCAGGGGTGTTGTTGCTCCCCAAGGATCAGCTGTTGAAAGGCCCATTTCCCTACTCAAATTACAAACTTAATACCTTTTCCTTTCTTGGTAATCTGTGTCTGAAAAGGACACACTTGTTGATCAAACAATTACAAAAAGTTTAATAACTGCTTTCAATTACAGCTAATATTATAAGCTTTGCCGGAGAGCTAATAAATGTGTGTCTTTCAAAGAAAACAAAGAACTCAAGGTACATTGATTTAGTATTCACACCACTGTTTGTGGGTTTATAAAAAAAAAAAAGGCTCATTTTAGGCTGGGGGTTACTTCAAAACCAAGACTCCCTAAGGCAAAGACCTTCACCCATGATCTCAGAGCTCTGGCTTGTTATGTTGGAGTTTGGCTGTGTCTGTTTGTGTGCTTGGCTTTAAACAAGATGTTCTGAGCTCCAGTAAACCTCACCTCCTTCAGCACCTTCCTCATCTTCCAATAGCACCCCAGGCCCTATAAAAACATTGCGATATTAGAGCAGAACGTTGGCAAGCAGAACACTGATGGGGAGCAAGGTCACACACCACTGGAAGGATGGGAGGATTTATTATAAAAGATGGGTATAACAGTGACCTGACCTGGCTTATGAAATCTGTATTCGTGTTTTGCATTTCTCTTGTTGTACATGTTAAATTGGTTGTCTGCCACAGTTTTGATCAAACCTTTTGCTTCTCATTCAAAATGCTCGGAGGGTGGTTTTTTTTGGCTCAGTGAGTCATGGGATGTAGCAATATGCTGGGGCCATCAGGGAAGAGTAAAACTCTGCTGATGGAAAAAGTGGATAATCCAGTATATTTAGGTAACATCTTACTTCATTTTTAAATCCATTGTGTGATTAAATCCTGACCAGAGCAACTGCATCGAACCTAGGATCACCACACCTTCACAGACCTGTTTTTAGGCACTTGGAGTGGTGTGTACATCTCTTAATGGGCTGCTCTTCCTACCGTGATGCTCCCATCACTCTGGAAAAAAGGAAACCTGAGTTCATCAGACCGCGTGACCTTTTTCCAAATTGAATCCTTTCTTGGCTGTAAAGTGATAAATGGTTTCCTTAAGGCTACACATCTGTTTGTTCTGAGTTGTGATAGTAACATTTGTTACTATCATTATATGTTTCTTACAAAGAAACACTCAGAATTTTTCTGAATTTCTTGATTTCAATGTAGGGAAACAGATTATCAACCAAAAATCTGTAGTAGGTATAACCATTTGATACCCTAGCATGACTTGGAACTTGGTGGAAAAACCAAGTTGTTGTTGGCGAGCGCAGCAGTAAGCTGTGTCTTGTAGTTGGTCACAGAAACGGGCTAAATCCTTTAATTGTATTCATTCCACCTTGTAACTCAAATTTTGGTCCCCTTCACAAATATTCTGTTGGATGGAGGTCTAGAGACCGGCCTGGCCACTCAGTGACCTTTGTTGCCAATGTTTAGGGTCATCATCACTGTGAAAGCCTGTACACCGCCAGTCTTGAGGGTTCTGAGGAAAAGCGTTCCAAGATTATTCAGTGATCCAGTCTAATTGTCCGTCATTGTGGTGAGGCTTTCCTGTACCCCTAGCTGAGAAAAATAGCCCCAAAACTTCAATGTCCCCACTCCATGCTTGACCCTGAACACGGTGTTCTTCAGATCATATCCAGCATTCCTCCTTCTCCAAACGCAGTGGGTGAAGTTGATGCCCAAGACCTCGATATTGGTCTCCTCTGACTACAGCACTGTCTCCCCAGCCTTCTCTCAGTCATTTAGATATTCTCTGGCAAATTTAACACAGGACTGTATATGTAACTTCTATAGCAGAGGGCATTATGGTGTATTGTGTAACCTGTAAGTGTGATCTAGTATCAAATCTTATGAAATGTGCTTGTTTTTCATGATTGGAGTTTCTTCTAAGCGGCCAACATACGTATTTCTTGTGAGGGAAAGATGGTAGGTGCCTCTTTTCAACGAACTGACCAGCAGTGTGCAGCAACAGGTGGAAGACGACCAGTGCTATATTACCCTATGCTCCAATTACTTCAACACATTTTCTAGCATCCCACTGATGTTAGCTCTTAGGGGTTTGGAGTTTATAACTGTATATATAAACCTTTATATACCTTAACACTGGTAAACAACCTATGGAAAGTTACAAGGGTTGTTTTTCGTGACCGTGTCCCCAACTGACTTCGAATCATTAACAAGCTGCTCTAGTGTAATTATGGGCTGATTCTTGAGTTTTCTCATGATCATCCTTCACACCATTAACCAAGACCTTAGATCGAGCTCTTCACTGAGGGCGATTGATGGTCTTCTTGTATTTTCTGCATTTTGAAATAATCACTTGTCACTTTCTTACCAAGGTTGTTGCTGATGTCAGTCCCTTCCAGCTTTATGCAGATGTACTATCTTCCCCCCTATCATGCTTTGACAGCTCTTTGGTCTGTGGACAGGTGTGCTTTATGTAAATAATTGATTGGTCTATGTGCCACAAGGGAATTCACCTGATGACATGCAAATTGTTTCTTACTTATTTGTGAAACATTTTTCCAGCATTCTTTTGGCTGATATTCTGTCTCTCCACATCAATATGAAACTGTCACACAGACAAAGTGTCTAAACTAACAAAAAGGGATCTAATACTTGTATTACCCACCAAATGCAATGAGAAGCTACTTACTGCATCATTTAGTGTTAAATTGCCTTTCATTTCTTTTCATCTCTGTCTGCATCAGCAGCTGAGAGTTGGCTCTCCTGACTCGAGTTTTTACATATGAAAAATGACCTTACTAATTGCTGTGTGAATACGTTCTCGTTCCAGAGAGGAACTGGAGGACTTTGTGTCCAGTGGCACCCTGAACCACCTGAAAGTCTGTTTCTCCAAAGAACACATGAAGGATGAGGAGGAACCTACCTCAGCAGCACAACCCAGATATGTCCAACACAATCTGTTGCTGTACTGCCAGCAAGTCACCGACATCCTTCTCAGACAGAATGGCTACATCTATGTCTGCGGGTAAGGCTGACACTGATCCTATTTTAATGCTAATCCATCCTGAGTGTTTCTTGTCCTTTTCTACTATATTTATCATTTTTCCCAGCATCCATCTGCCAACGCTGTCTCATGTTTTAGTTGTTTCACTATTCATCGTGTCATTTCTCATTGTGTGCTCACAACGGTGGCAGAGCATCTCTGCCTCTGCTTTTTCCTGCCTATAAACTGTTTACATGTGGGATGCTTTTTGGCAAATTGTTTTGTTCTTTAAATATGGTACTTATTCATACATTATTACAGATTAAAAACGTTTATAAAGTTCATTTACTTATTAGGGCTTATTAGGCTAATCAACTGACGATGTACAGTCAGCACAGGAACCTAAGAAATCTATTTAACAGCATCAGTTTCTCAGAGAGAAAAAAGGTTTTACAGTCTGCAGGTAAAATGGTATATTTTGAAATATTACTACGAATGAAGGCAGGATTTTACTCCATTTTCACTATTTCCATATCAAAAACACAACACTAATAAAAAGATGCTGTAGTTATTTATTAAATTGATATAGAATATGTATAGACTTGATCATACCAGATAATAATAAGAATCATATGCAAAACTGTTGAAAACCAGTCTGCGTCTGAGCTGCTGTTATATCCTCATGTAAAACCAGTCTGACTTGATCATATTGATGGATGTTGCCCTGTGCTGATCAGGCCATCTGTTGTGGAAGGGAGTCCAAAAAGACAACATTTTTCTCTTTATGACTCGGATTATATGTTTCTACTGTATACAAATATTGTGATAGTGGCCATGATTTTATACCTAAATGTGATATAAATAATAATATTAATGAAAAGAGGTATTAACCTTAAATTAACATTGACGTATTTGTTTTCAACTAAATGATTATCTAATGGAGATGTCTTAGGAGAAGCTTCTTGTTTCTGTTTCTTTGCTAATATTGAGTCCTAATCTTTTACTGCATTAAAACTAATATAATTGGTGTGTTTGCTTGGATTTTGTCCCAACCACAGTTTCTGCTGGCAAACCCTAGCATTTTGCTCCAACATTGGGATAACTGGGTTAATTAAGCTGCTAGAATGTTCTGACAACACGTCACCTACAACTCGCCAAGCTTAACTTCTTTTTTTGTCTGTTTTTCTCCACGTACTTTGGATCATCCTGGTATTTTTCTTGTCTGTCAAGTTTCTGTATTCAGTAGTCAACTCCCAGTCAATTTGTCTGTTTAATCTGTTTCAGCATCAAGACAAGATTACTGAGTCAACACTTTATAGAAACTCCACTTACTGCTGCAGGTCTTCTAAGTTATGTCTCTACTGGCATCGCACATCTAGAGACAACATTTTTGCCTGTTCTCTGCAAAATAGCTCAAGCTCAGCCAGATTTATTGGTGTAAATACATTTTCAAGTCTTGCCACAGGTTATCAGTAAGGTTTCGGTTTAAACTTTGACTGGATCATTCCAACTCTGAATATGCTTTGAATCTAAATTGCTCCATTGTTGCTCTGGCTGTATGTTTTAGGGTCATTGCCTTGCTGAAAGGTGAACCTCAGCCCCCCAGTCTCCAGTCTCTTGAAGCCTCTAACACTTTTTCTTCCAGGATTTCCCTGCATTTAGTTCCATCCATCTTATCATCATCTCTGACCAGCTTCCCTGTCCTTGCTGAAACCCATCTGCGCAGCATAATGTTTTAATCGTCAAATTAAATTGTTTCCTTGCCTTCTATTTTTATAGTAAGTACTTAAAATCAACTGGGTGTCCCCCTTCCCAGTGGTTGAATTTATGCCTTGACAATCTTCACAGGCACTTATGATGCCACTTTCAAATACTGTATCATCTCCTAAAAATCCCATGGGCCCATGTGTGCTAAAGTTTCTTGCTTACAAGGCAGATCTCACTTTAAAATACAAACACAAGTCATATAATCACAGACTCCTTTGCTGTTGCTTCCTTCGCTGTGATGCAGCACTCTGTTCTGTTTATAGTTCATACATACCCTGCTGTCCTCCCTCCTCACAGTATTACACCACTTGTTTGTCTCAGTCAGTACAAATTGTCCCTGACAGAACAAAGAAAACATCAAACACTCCTGGGTATCAAACATGCCAAATCCTGTCAAGAGTAGTAAAGTTGCTACTGTACATCTCACATTATTTTCCTGGTGTTTTTCATTCTCTGGCATCCCTTCTCACCTTTGAGTAAATTACTTTTGAAACATCAAAACCATGTGTATTTTCGCAGTCATAAAACATCTCTGTCTTCCTGCTGAATCTCAGCAGCAGCAGGTTTAAGGATTTACCTGTTTTCCTCCAAGAGATATTTAAGGAATGGTTGCAGTTGCTAGTTGTGGAAAATATTGTCATGTCACAGTGCACACAGTGTCTCGCAAATTATTCACACCCCTTCAACTTTTCCACTCGGTGTTTGGTACATCACAATTACAAAATTCATTTGACTTTGTTTGGATTTTGATCAGCACAACGTAGCACATAATTGTGAAGTAGTAGGAAAATAATACATGGCTTTTATAACTCTAATGCCTGGTTCATCACAATAATCGGGGCGTGTCCGAAGAGGAGGATCGGGGCAAAAATCAGCATAAAGATCCTACCGTGTGAACCAGGTATAAGTTAAATTGCTACCAATTGCCTTCAGAAGTCAACTAGTTAGTGGAGTCCACCAGTGTGCACGTTTACCCTCCGTTACTAACGCAGCTGTTCAGTAAGGTTCTCAGAGGTTTGTTTAGAGAGTATAAGGGAACGAACAGCATCATGAAGACCAAAAACACAGCAGACAAGGGAGAAAATTGTGAAAAGGTTTGAAGCAGCGTTAGGTTAGACAAAATTTTCCCAAGTTTTGAACATCTAACCAAGCTCCATCAAATTTTTCATCTGAAAATAGAAGGAGTATAGCTCATCTAGAAACCAAGAAACGGGCTTCCATCTAAATGGGCTCGAAAGGATTAAACTGAGAAGCAACCAAAAGGCCTATAGTAACTCTGGAAGAGCTGCAGAGATCAGCCATGCAGGTGGGAGAATCTGTTAGCTGTACACAAATCTGGCCTTTATGAAGACAATAACTGTTGAAAGAAAACCATTAAATTTGTGTGGTGGTTCGTGCAAAACACTGTTTGTGGTAGAAAATTAACAATGTCCACCCTGAAAACACCATCCTTGGTGTGGAACATCAGGGTGGGGGTGTTTTTAAGAGTTAATAAAATAGATGGAGTGAAACACAGGCCAGTCCTGAAATAACCTGTTATAGACTGCAAACGACTTGCAACTGAGGCAGAGGTCCTTCTAGCAGGATAACAGTCCTAAATATATGGCCGGAGCTGCAATGGAATTGATTAGACGAAAGCATATTTCTGTTTTAGAATGGTCCTGTCAAAGTCAAGACCTAAATCCAAATAAAAATCTGTGGCAAGTCTAACTGGGCTGGCCTTTCACTGCAGCTGTATTCAAATGCATCCCACACCTTTCAGCAAATTTTATTTGTAAAAAACATTTGAAGGCCATGTATAACTTCCCTTTTACTTCACCTTTATCCACAGCTTTGTGTTGGCTTATCACATAAAAATGACATTAAAGTTTGTGGCAACATGGAAAAAGTGGCAAGGTCCAAGAGGTATAAATACTTTTGTAAGGCACTGTTGGGATTATGATTATTGATTAATTAATATTTATCAAGAATTATAATTAAAAATCATAATTTGAGAAAATACATTTCTTAACCAAAAATCTTCATTTATGAATTGAAACCAGAGATGTTTCTGGTGTTGTAATTGTGGCTCAAAGCCCCTGATAATTACAATTAGTAAATTCTCTGTAATAGTTGATAACTATTATTAGATGTCACTGTTTAATCAACCGTTTCTGCCGAAACGTGGGGAACTTTAACCTTATTTTGACTGACAAATCACTCTTGTACAAAATAAACACAAACGCCTTCTCTTTGTCTATGTGAATATTTATTAAATCAACAGCCCTTATACCATTCGTTTTCCGACTCAATAATCTTCACCTAATCAAACATGCAAAGTTCTACACAAAATGGGTAAAATATCTAACTAAACAAATAAAACAGACAGCAGTGGGTGTGAATGGAATCAAACCAGCAGTTATGGCAAACAAGTGATAATGTGACGCTGAGCGGAGTTTTGGGGAACGGCCCGCCAGAAAGTGTAGCTTAGTTACTGTGAACAATAAAACATCCCCCACCGCTGGGGATGTCTGAGCACACAATGGGTTGTAAACCTTTTGGCGGCTACTAATAAAACATGAAGTGTCGAAGACAAAGAAAATGATTGATTTTCACCATGAAGTTATTATAGCAGTCCAATTTTAACAGCGCAGCTGCACCAGGTGTCACACAGTAAAACACAACCTGAGAAGCGCAGCGGCTTCTAAGTTCAACAGCAATCAAGTTTCAAAAACGATGGCATGCACATACAATTCAGACATTAGACTATAAGTGGCGATTCTAAATCGCACTAAAACCTACTCTACCCTGCCCACGCTATTCCTAATAAAGAAATAAAAAAATAAAAGGGTGGATTTTTCTTGTTGAAGTCTTCTCTGAGCAAAGAGAGAGGGGGGAGTTACTGTGCGTCTGCAGTTAACTCCAAGAAGAGCGATCAATCTTCATCCTCTGGCCTCCTTGGCAAAAGGGGAAAATATGATCTGACCGTCGGCAGTCGACTGGAACAAAAACAAGGGTGACAGTCTGTCTCCTTGAAACTCCGTGGTTTTTTTGGTTACGTGTTAAACCCACGTCTTCGATCGGTAAAGTTGAAAACTTACAAGCCTTCTTATTCCTGTAAGCTTAATTCGCTTAGTTTTCTAAGGAGAATGAATGAAATCCACATGGGACCTCTTCTCCAGAATGCTGCTTCAGATACCGGTAACCATATCTAGGTCCCAAGCTGAAAGCAAGGGTGGGGAGTCTCATAGTCCGTTATATAGTTCACTGTGACATTGGAACTGGGACGCCCCCGTCTTATCAGCTGCAGTGCCCGCTGGGTTTTGTAGGACAGACTATCCTGCGGTACAAAATGGCTGATGACGTTTGAATGGCATAGTGGCGTCCAGCAACGTGCAAATGGTCCAATATTCAGCAAACAAAGATAAGCTGTTATTTTACCACAATGTTATGTAATGCTATTTGTTTTATAACATATGTGCATTTTTTCCTTCCTAGGGATGCTAAGAACATGGCCAAAGATGTGAATGAGACGCTGATGGAGATGATTAAAACTGAGCTTCAGGTGGACCAACTGGAGGCCATGAAGGCACTGGCAAGGCTTAGAGAGGAGAAGCGCTATTTACAGGACATCTGGGCCTGACTGCAGATGAGATAAGAGCTTTCTGCTGCATCTGCTGGATAAAAGATATAAATATATATATATATATATATATATATATATTTATATATATATATATATATATATATATATATATATATATATATATATATATATATATATATAATAACCATATAATTGTTGGTGCAGATGCCTGAAGGTAGTTTACAGCAGCCAATGTCACTGAGATAGAGTGACCCATGTGACCTGTGAGTATCAGTTCAGTCCTTCCTTGCCTTCGCTGTTTAAGCAGAGCTGACCTTGGTCAGTGCAGCAGTGCTGGAGATTAGCCCTGCGGTGTGAAAAGGCTTTTAGTGAAGACACGACTCCTAGGTTTGTCCTTTGTGATGAAAAGGCATTTATTACTGTCGGCCTTAATGGAGTGACTTTGATGAGACTCAGAGCACGATACTTTTCCCATCTTGACAGCACATCAATCTGTAGTTTTTTTAAAGCGCACACACACACAAATAAAAATTATTGCCATTCTAGGAAGGGTGCTTGTAATTGCCACCAGTGATATTGTTAAAAAAATACATATTTCTTGGGATGTGATTTCACTGTTTAAATGTACTCATATTAAAGGTTGGTGTCTTTCTGCAATTTCACTGTCAAATTGTGTGACTGCAATGAAAAATAATTTTTCAGATAGATGTGTTAAGTGTTGAGCAGACTCTTTATTGGCATGTATCACCATCTTTTCTAAAAGGAAATGTTGGATTTAGTTTTCTTGGATCCTTTAGACTTTTATAAAAGTTGTTTTTAATGAGTCCATATTATGTTTATCTAGACATTTTTATTTCCTGTAGAACTTTAGGAGGTTTATATAATTAAAACCAAAACAAGCTCAATCAAATCTGCTGAGTTTAAGCATCTGTTTTAGAGTCCTCTTGGCTGAAACGTCCAGCATGAGTTCAGGTTGTCCACCTGATTGGTTCTGACTGGACTGAACCTAACTTTGTTAGCCGCAAAGCAACCATTATGTAAATATGCTTCATGCTGATGTATTAAAGGAAACAAGATGTCTCAGGCTTTTCAGGAGTCTCTGCGTCCGCTGAGAATGATGGATTTTGTAACTCTGTTCAGTTTTAAACAAATAAATAACAAATGAAAGCAAGCTACAAAAACCATAATACGTATTCTCAAAGTATGCCAAAACCCAGCAGAGTAATAGATTTTTGGTCATTTATCTTCCAGAGCGCTAAAAATCAAGAACAGAGTGTTGCGAGTCCGAGTAATAATGAGCCGGGCCGACCAAAGCAATTTATCTAACCGACTTTGTTTGTGCCTGTCTGCCCCCACATACCCAGCAGACCTTTAGCTTGGAGGAAACAAAAGCCAACATTTATTGAAGTCAGACAACTTTTTTACCCATCCCTCAAACTATGGGTAAACACAATGTGCAAATAAAATTTAAATAAATAAAGCTTTTTAGGGCTTTACACCCCTATAGATGAGTAAAACCTTCTCCCCAAGAGGCATTGGGAATTATTTGGGAGCTAATGAACTCTGATTGATATGGAGTGATTGCTTTATTTAAAATTCATAGATAATTTGATTCCTCAAGGTGACTTTGTTCAGAAGAAGGAGGCCTACTCTGCTAATTGAAGTTGTGCACTGTGCATCGGAGTGCAGTCCCCGAGAGAGGCTTCTTTAGGATTAAATCTTCTAACAGCATTTTCTTGTTTTATAATTTTGTAGGGAGGTGGGTGTGAAAAAAAACAAAACATGTTTACAATGTCCGCTATCTGATCTAAAGATGACACAGTGATCACTGCAGTTTTGCAGCCAAATAAACAAAACATTGGCTCTCACAGGAAAGCAGTCGCTGATAGTAAATACAGGCAGTCCAGGCACAGCTGTGTGCACCTCCACACCCTTATCCCTCACTGCTCTCCTGCTTCCAGTAGTCACAAATTGAGCACAAAATGAAAATAATGATGCTGCAGCATCACCAATCACACTGTACATATTATACATAACCGGCAAGACTCTAATTTGTTGTTGGGACAAATTACAGCAAAATTGCATGTATATATTAAGAGGCAAGTTTAATGAAAGTGGCACAGCTGTGACCATCCTTCTTGGTAAAGTTAAGAGGCATAAAGTACACCTTGAGCTGCACCGTCCTTATTTACCTACACTATTAACATGCGTTCATCTCCAGTTTAGAAAAAAAATGGCTGCAGCGAAGACGGAGAGCTTGTCCAGGGAGAGCATCTAGGACTGATGAAGTTTTAAATTAAGTCTTCATAATTAAAAAGGGTTCACTGTGGCAGTTTTTGTCCCGCAGCGAGAGTGAAAGGCAGAGCGGTGGACGTGGTCAAGCATAAATCAGAGCGATTGGAGGTCAGCGAGACCACGGCGAAGCAGGCACCTCGTGTGATAGATGCCCCCTGCTCAGAATGGCTTAAATGAAGCAGAAAGAAGTGTGCTGAAGATAATGACTGTTATTATGGAAGTGTGGGCAGTGCCAAGTTGGGAGTTGCACTTTGTGTCAGGGAACTCTGGGAATTAGAAAAGGACTGATAAATATGCAGCTCCTTCGTGCAGAAGGTGCAAAAAGTGACGATGAGGGGAGTAACTCGAAAGTAGCCTGCTCTTCCTCCTGGAGTCCTGCAAGGTTGATGCCCTAATAAGGTAAGTATCTGTTACACTGCCTGGTGAAGGTATTCATGTCCCCTGAACTTTTTGATTTTTTTTTTTTTTTTACATTACAACTAAAAACTTCAGTGTTCTTCAGTCCATTTCAAAGGAACTTTATGTAATTTACCAACACAAATTAGTGTAAAATGATGAAAATGATACTTTTATTTTTAAAGATAGGTATCTAAAAATGTGGTTTACATTCAGGCTCTACTAGTCTATACTTTGTAGAACCATCTTTCATTCCTATTACAACCACAAGCCTTTTGGGTATCTCTGAATCTGTTTTGCACGTCTACAGACTGAAATTGTGTCCATTCCTCTTTGCAACTGCATCAACTCTCACCAGTTTCCCTCTCTCAACTGCTGAATAGCATCCCCAAAGCATGTTACTGCCACCCCCATGCTGTTCAGGGTGAAAACACACCATTTAACTATTATTCGTGCAGTGCTCAACTAATAGTTGCCTTGTTGACCCACCTGAGCTGTGAATGTCTGCACTGCCTCTGAAGTTACCTTTGGCCTCTTGGCTCCTTCTCTGTCAGTTTAGGCAGATGGCCATGTTCTGTTTTTTTAGATAACAGATGGTTTTGAACACTCATCCTGAGCTAAATGTCTCCTAAGTTGATCCCTGACCTGTCTGGTGTGTCCCTAGGTCTTTGTGATTCTATTTATTCATCAATGTACTCTAACAAACCTTTGAGGCCTCCACAAAAAAGCTGTTCAGCTATACTAAGATTAGTTACGACTCGTTACTAATTAAGTGACTTTTTAAGGCAATTCTGTTGCACCGGATTGTATTTAGGGGTATCATAGTGTTGGGTGTGAAAACTTGTATCTTGTGTTTATCACTCATATAATATATAGGCATAGCACAGTTTTCAGATTTCATTTTATATTAATAATGTGCTTCTTTCTGTTGGTCTTTCATAAAATACCAGTAATATAGGTTGAAGTTTATGGCTGAAATTTGACAAAAAAACCTCAAGGGGTATAAATACTTCTTTGCAAAGCACTGAATGTGCCTGAATTTATTTAGCTGAAAGGTAATAACAGCTGAAATAACAGTGACTGATTAAAAGTAAATTGTGAGTTTAAACAGTTTTGCCACTTTAACTTTGGTAACTTTAGTTACTTGTGTGTTTATGAGTGCCTGATTCTGCAAACAAAATTCCACAACAAAATGAAAGCTGCCACAAAGGACTCAGATTGGTGTTCTCGCATGAGCTTAGTCAGAAGAAATCCTCTTCCTCATGTCCTGTCAGCTTCTTCTCAATTGCATTTTATCACCGCAGAGAGACACTTCCACCCCATCTCAGCTGTTCTCCGTCTGCCGTCGATGACCCGGGAATGTCAGCTCAACTCTTTTGATGTGCCATTGAAACCAGCCGCACAAGCGGTCATGGGTGCACATAGACAGATACACATTGAGAGCCTGCGCTGCAGTGTCCCAGCTGGGCACAAACACTTTACCTTTTACCATCTGTCGAGAAAACTGCAGGAAACCAGTTTTACTGAAAAAAAATAAATAAATCAAGCTGCAGCACATATATTGAGTTTTCTGTTTTAACGGTTAGATACTAGTGTTCTTTTGCTCCCTGTGTATTGATGGGGCAGGAGAGATATCTCTGCTTCCTGTTCATAAGAACAAACATTTGCTGTAATTGATGCTGGCAGGAGGAAGAAGTATCCAGTACAAATCCCGCCAGATTTACAGTTTTTTTATACCGGATTCAACTGATCAAAAAGAATGTAAAAAAAAAAATGCCAGCATTAGTTTGTCATATATCACCCTCAGTGCTTACCTGTGACCAGTGTATGAAAGATTTTCCTCTCACAGTCAGGTACTGTATGTCCACATGAATAAAATAAAAAAGTGCTTAGTTCATCGAATGTATTAATGATGTTTCAGCGATGGCCAAGCTTGCTGTCTCCATTTATCAAGGAAAATGTAAAAATTGGTTGGGCATTTTTAAACTTCCAACGACAGGTGAACACTTAGCAGAATTTATAGCCTCCTTGGCCCTGATAATGACTTATGCAAATAAGAGGTTAAGTGCTGAGACGAGCCTGTTCTGTAAAAAACTGACGTGCAATGGATGGGTGGAAAGTGGCAGCAAAAGGCGGACGTAGGGATGAAGTGCGGGCGCTTGACATTTTTCGTGGTTGGATGCGTGGGAAGTCCAACAACATCTACTCTGAAGATGTTAAAAAATGCACATGCTAAATTAATTTGAAAAAGGAAGACTCTTCATCTATCATTGTGCCTTCATACAATGAATGCAGATAGAAAAATATTTGAAAAAGTTGGGCGCAAGCTGTCACCGCATGTTTAATAACAGCAATATTTTTTCCACATACAGTGCTTTGCAGAACCATTCATACCACTTAAACTTTTTCACATTACAACCACAACCCTTAATGTGTTTAATTAAAATTATGAGTGATGGGCCAATCCAAAGTAGTGCACAATTGTGTTGTGGTAGGAAATTACTTTTCAGTTAAGTTTTTTTTATTTGTGCTGATAAAAATCTGAAAAGTATAGCAGGCATCTGTGTTTAGCCCACTTCGATCTGATGGTCTTATCTCCGCCAATGGCAAGGCAAGTTGTCTTGCAATGTGAAAGTTGGGGGTTTAAGTTCCTGGCACTTGTTGATGTACTCCTGGGCAAGGCACTTAACCTCAAGTTGCCTACTGATTTGTGTATCAGTGTATGAATGTGTGCGCATTTGTGACTGTGATTGGGAGTGAATGTGGCTCTAGTGTAAAGTGCTTTCAGTGGCAGGTATGAGTAGAAAAGCTCTCTATAAATTCTGTTCATTTATTATTCCTTTTTCAGGCCGAGCAAGAAGAGCATTAATCAGAAAAGCATCTCTGGAAGAGGTGCAGAGATCCACAGCTCAGGTGGGAGAATCTGTTGACAGGAAAACAAGTAGCTCTACAGTCCACAAATCTTGTTTACAAAGAAGAGTGGTAAAATGAACGCCGTAAGGACTGTTTGTGGTTTGCCAGAGGCCATGAAGTGGACGAAGAAAACATGTTGGAGAAGGTCTTGTGGTCCAATGGGACCACAGTTAAACTTTCTGGCCTACATTGGTGTCTACACACATGCTGTTTACTGGTATAATAACTTTGGAAAAACTGCATTTTCCCACAATGCTCTTTTTACTTGGAGTAAACTACTGGTCCTGGAGGTATGCAGCTTATTTGATCTATCTGAAGGATTTTAAACATGTTTCTAGGACAATAGAGAAAACATAACTGGATGGCTGTTCCTGTTCCTTATGTTTCTTTGCTAGCAGCTTTTTTTATTTTATTTTCAGTTGTATTTTTCTTTTGTTAATTAGTTGCACGAATTTTACTGACTATAGTTTGTTTTAACATATTGTATGTTTATTTAAGACATGTCATTCTTTCAAATCATTATCAAAATGGTGACAGCATCAGGCAGTTGGGATGCTTTTCTTCAGCAGGGACAGGGACGCTGGTCAGAGTTGATGGGAAGATCGAGGAAGCTAAATATTGGCTGCATCTGAACCAAAACCTGTTAGATGCAACAACACTGGGGCAGAGGTTTACTCCCCAGGAGGGCATCATCAATAACCATACAGCCAGAGCTACAATGGAATCGTTGAGATCAAAGCCCATTCATGTGGTCTAGAGCAAGATGCTGTTCCTTCATCTGACAGCGCCTGAGCTATTCTGCAAAGCAAAATGGGCGTCAAACCCATTCTGAAGATATTCAAAACGGGTATCAACATGCCCTCAAAAGAGCTGCAGCTGTGATTGCAGCATAAGGCTGTTTTAAACGTTATTGACCAAGGGGGGACATAACCATTTTTTTTTCTTTTCAGCTTCATCGTAATCCACTATTTTGTGTTGATCTATCGCTTACAAATGCAAAAAAATGCATTAATGTGTGTGAATGTAACTTAATGAAATGGGAAAAAGTTCCAGGGGTATGAAAACTTTAGCATTGCACTGTAAACAATGATACAAATACTGAAAGTCCTGATCTCAAAAGGATTTATCACAGGTAATATTGTTCAACAAGGTTAAAAAATATGAGGATTATCTTTCTGTTTGCAAATCGAATAGGTGGCTTATGTTTACTGATGCATCTCATCTTGTCCTCTTGCTGAAACTCCACCAGTGACCGTCCTAATCTCAGCCAAAGCCCGATAACACGCCCATGAGCGGTCTGGTGAGTCGGGCTCATCAGTGGCAGATTAATGTTCAGCTGTACTCTCTGCACCATGCTGTGAAAGGGATGAACAAGGGGAGGCAGAGACCAGGGATGGCAATGTGCATAGACAGAAACTGAGCCTGTAAATTGGGTAAAATATGAAGGGAGCACCAACTAAGAGAATGGATGTAAAAATAGATTCAGGTCGGCGAGGATAAAGTGGTGATTAGGACAAGGTAGATGTAGAATGGGTGTAGCGTCAGAGGTCTGTGACCCTTAATTTATTATTTCGCTCTGTGCAATGGGGGAATGTAAGTGGAGCTGCACACCTGACCTGTCTGCAGATTTGCCTCCTGTAAAATTAGACCCACAGTTTCTTCAACAAACATACAGAAAAATATTTGCAAAATAATAAGTAGACCCCAAGGTGCTTCTCTTTATGTAGTCAGAGAGACATCGAGATCATAATGTTAAAAAAAGTGATATAGAAACTCCCTAAGGCAAAGGAATGCTTTTGAAAATAAACAGCTGTTTGTGTGATAAATTACCATCCCGCTGAATAACAGCACATGTGCGAGTAATAGGACAGCTGGGATTTTACACAGTAATTACTGTTTTATTGAAAAATCTATAAGTACGAAGAAGATTTGTGAAGGGTACCACGTTACAGTGTTTGCAGCACAGTGTATCACTGTTCGAGGTGTATCGTGGATCACTGCAGGAGCTGGGTGTTCTGCTCATTTGAGAAATTGGGTTTTAAATAAATTTACAAAGACACACTAATTAAAAGTAAAGATTGAAAACTAAAAGAACAAACTGATGTAAGAAAATCAAACTTGTTGGAACCTTTCATAGATTTTGCTCAAATGTGTACTTCTGTTTGTTTTTTTTACTGTAGCAACAAAAACTTTAGCGTGGTTTCATTCTTCTACTTTTCTTGAATGAAGAATTGTAATTTTTTATTTGATCTCCAAAATTATATTTAGACTAAATTGGTCAAATATTGGTCAAACCTTTATGTGGTATCAACGTGACACAAAGCAGCTGTTAAAGTTGCACATACAGTACAGTACAATGCATGCTCCATACAGGAAAAGGGGGCTAGTCATTTCCTTCTGCTGTTTTGTTTTACATGTCTTCGTGTGCTCAAGCATTAAGAGTTCCTCCCAACAACATAATCTCGCCCGCTCTCAAATTTACACTTAACACCGTGGAGTCTGACATGTTTCATTCTTCTGTAAACTGACAAAACCAGACTTGTGCATTGGATTCCCAGACAGAGCATGATTTGTCACTGCAGAGAATGCAGTCCACTGCTCTAGAATCCGGTGGGGACGTGCTTTACATCACTGCATCCAACACACTTTGCATTGCAGTTGGTGATGTAAGGCTTGGCTGGAGTGCTTTGCTATGGAGACCCATTCCATGATTCTCTCTTCACTGTTCTTGGACTTTTCTGAAGGCCACATAAAGTTTGGAGATCTGTATCTACTGACTGTTATCTTTCTAAATAGCTTCCACTTTTTTATAATGTCACTAATATTCAACTGTGGAAATTTCACGACTCAACTTATTGTGCAGGTACCATCTGATCAGGATAGACATTGGTTAGTGACCTCCTGAAAGAAACACTTTGTTTTACAATCCTGCATTATAGTGGCTAGAACACCTGAATTCAAGGGGTGGCTCGATACTTTTGGCAATACAATGCATATCACATATGATTTATACCCCACTCAGCAAGCAATAAAAATAAAATCTTTATTGGCAATACAACAATCAAACCCTTCCTATGACAGCTTACCAGCTTCTTACATGTTTCCATTGGTATTTGGATGATTTATCTTATGAGATGAGCTTCAAGTTTTTAAGGTTGGTAGGCCTCTTTGCCATCACCCTCATCTTTATCTCCACGCAGAGATTCTCAGTCAGATTCAAGTTAATTATCTGGCTGCACAACTCCGAGACGTTCATATTTCTTCCAGGCAGAAGAACCGTGTTGGTAAAATTAAGATGACTGGTTTGAATAATTTTGGGCTTAACTGTATAAATAAGAACTGTAAAATGGATTTGTTCTTTTGATCAATTTTATCAGTATAAAAAAACTCCATGGTTCATAAATAAGCAGCTTTGTGCCAACAGTTTTTATTTGCTACTTGGAAAGTAGAGTTTTAGAACATGAAAACTGACAGATGATTGGCAGCCAGGTCAGTGCTGCTGTGGATTTAGCTAATTTTATTCAAATTTTACAATGTTGACAATATCACATGAAATGTTAATCTGGGTATTAGGGTATTAAGATGTTGAGGCTCTTGCCAACTAACGTTTTTTCAAACTCAGCACCAGTGCATCTTTGTCTTTAGCACCATTTTGGGATTTTTAAGTCTCCTTGCATAGAGTTTGTTTGTACTACAAAGTAAATTAGAATGTGATGCTATATACACCATCAAACTGTAAGTCAGATTATATTAGGTAGTGTTATACAGATAAAATATGATTAAACTTTAATCTGCATTAACAATTCTCTCCTTTTTAAAAGTGTTATTTGAATGTCTTTGTATTGGGTGTAATCAAAATTTGGTTACCTCTCACGCTGATTCTGAAAACAGAATCAAATTGATTTTTAAATAAACAAGTGCTAATTAGATTGCCTTTTTCAGTGAACCTATCATAAATGGTTAATGGCCTGCACTTGTATAGCGCTTTATCAAGTCCAAGGACCCCAAAACGCTTTACAGTACAATCGGTCATCCACCCATTCATACACACATTCACACAGGTTGAATATATTGTAGCCTGACAGAAGTGGGACTGTCATACAATCGGCAACACCTGGCCCTGTGTCTACCATCAAAAGGCAAGGTGGATGAAGTAACTAGCCCAAGGACACGACAACTGAGATGGACGGAGCAGGGCTTCGAATCGGCAACCCACCGGTCACAGGACAACCCCCTACCACTGTCGCCATCATAGAGAAGCCTAGGGCTTCCCTCAATGAAAGAGATGGCGTTTGACCCCTTAATGCACATGTGTCAAACTCCAGTCCTCGAGGGTCATTGTCCTGCAACCTTTAGATATGTCTCTGCTTCATCCAAACTGAATGAAATAATTAGGTGGATAGCAGGACTCTGTAGAACTTGAATGCATGCTGGCCTGACATTTATGTTTTGCTGTCAAACACTTTGTAAATTAGAGATTGTTAATTTGAATACAGCATGTACACTGGAATGAATTGTGTGATTGAGTATACAAATTAGCTGTTTGGGCATAATTAGGCACTCCTCCAACCACAAGATGGCAGTGAAGTGCATCCAATGTGATTCTTTGAGGGCATTAGGGGCTTGGTGTATGAATTTCATGTGGTTACTTGGTTGTGAGGTGATTTGAGATGTTTTCACTGCAAAAGTCCATGAGAGGTTCACTTGTTGTGTGTTTAGTACAAACTACAGAGGTCTTTCTTGTGTACAGTGGCCTGTAGTGTAACCTTTCAGCTAAAACTGGTTTAAATAAAACAAATTAAGGATCACAGACATGAAAGTTAAGCAACATGGACAGAAACTAACTTCTATAAGTAGGACAGTACCATAGGTACACATTTCAGTGAAATGTATTTCTTTAGAATACATGTACATTACTCTAGGATATGTGACTCAAGCATTAACACCAGTTGGCTTGTTTCCCCTCTGTTTAGAAAATTGGGAGCCAGTCCATAGTCTGAGTCATTTCCAGAAACTGCCATGTTGACCAGCGGATGCTAATGTGTTTGACCACTAAACAGTTAACTTTAGTGGTAATGCTGTTGTCGACTAGCAGTTTTATCTGTTTAGATATATTTTTTGTTACAGACAAACTAAACACTTGCATAATTTAATGTTTATTTTTTCCTAAAAACGGTGTTTAGTAAATAATATCGTTATTTTGTCTACATGTTACACTGATTCAAAACACACTCCAGTGAATTGGGTCTAGTGAATTCAACACACACTTCAGAAAAAAATTGTTTTTGGTCACAATGTTCCCAAAAGCAAAATCTAACCATCTTTAAGTTACTGTGCCTCAAGGGATATAACTTATGAATACGTCTCTTTCATACAGTAAGAGATGTTATGAATTAAGTAGCTACTAACTTATGAGCAGAGGAGTTTGGGTAAATTCTCCACCTATAGAGATGTCACAGGGATTTGCTTGATTCTGTTTGAGGGTCTTTGATAGGAAAATGTGCAGTTCTTTCTGGTTGAAAACATTTTTGCCATGCGTCAACATTTCACTTCTTGAGTATAATTTGAAATGTCTTGTTTTTACTAGAGAAATACAGCGTGGCTACATTTGCTATTACTTCTAATTAGATAGATTTGAAACATTGGAGTACTTAGCTCTTTTAGAAGGAAGTAGACTTTAGAATAGGAATATACACAATCTTTGGGGTGTTTGGCACAATAAAAGCATAAAATAAGCAAAGAAATGTGTTAGTTTCAGGTCATTTTAGTGATTGGCAGCCACGTCGTTTATCGTGTTTTCATTAGCTGTGATTGGAAATTCACCATAATTAACAGAAACAAAGACGTGAAAACATCAGTCTGTGTGTAATTAATATATATATAACGTTTTAACTTAGTGAATTGAGTTACTGAGATAAACAAACTTTTTAATAATATTCTAATTTCTTGATATGACTGCACAAGCCCCTAAAACACCCAAACCTCATTGGTTTCCTTATTTTGAGCTCCTATACAAACCGTTGTGTCCAATTGCTCTTCAAAGCAGGCTTGGCCATTTGTGTGAAAAAGAAGAGATGTGACATTGAATCTTTGTAATATTGCAGCAAGGACAGTTTCTGATACTTCAAATGAAACGGTTACATATTGGCATTAGAATTATGGGAGCTTTCTTTGAAAGAAGTTTAATTTCCCATATTGCGTCAAAATATATCCAGAACCCTGGCACTATAATAAAGTTCATGCCATATGTTAAGTCTATTTTGACCATATTGATGAAGGTCTTTCAGCAATAACAGGTCTTGAATTGAAAAGTTATTTTATATTTTATTCTAACTTGATTGCTACTACATGAATGATGCAATGATCAGGATGATTGATTCGTCTGGCCAGCTTGCAAGCATTAACTCTGCACACATATAGCACTGGCTTTGCTCTTTCTCTATTTGCACATGTCAGGTGTCAGATTGTGATTTAACTGCAGTATAATATCATGACATGCTGCGAGCTTACCTACTCTACTTATTCACAGTTTTTTTGTACCAGGGTTATCTGCTTGCAGCTCTGCTGATTTCTCCCCCACCTGCTTGTTAATTGCAGTAAATTAGGATCACCTGGGTTTCCAGGTGTAGATCAGTCTCTGATTGGATGGTTTGTTTGAATTAAAATTAGCTGTGGGATTTGAAGATTGTAGTCCTAGGTCACTGCTCTACTCACCGTCCTGTTTCTCTCCACTGTACTGAATATCAAAACTAATAAACTGAATGGACTGCCAAGATTTCCCACCGACCTCTAAAAAAACAAAAAAAATCACAATAATGAAAAGTTCTGCGCTGTATGAGTCTGCCATATATTTCCCTTGAGAGTTAAACCACATGCTTATGTATGCATATTTGACTGCCATTAAAGCGTGCACACACACACTGAGACAAGTGCAGAAGCTGAAATTTAGCTGTTTATCTGCAAACTGACAGTGGTTCTGTGATAAATCACCATCTCTGACAGATACTGCAGAGTTTCATGCAAGCACATGAATGTCACACTGGAAAAAAGAAGAATGAATGAGACATTTGGGTGTATCAAATTTGCCACAAATCTCAGAGGAGGTTAAGCATGGAGGCCAAAAGCAAAAAAGTGGAAAAAGTTGGATTTTTAATGAGATCATGTTTCTAAAGGGTTATATTCTAAAAGTAAAGGTCGATGAAAGGTCTCCCCGTCGAAATTTCGCAGGAGAAGTGGACCCCCCCCCATTATACCCCCATCCCCCCAAACCCAGACCCAGACCGACACCCCCGGTAAACCCCCCTCACCCCAGACCCCGACCCAGACCGCACAGAACTCTCCCATCTCCCCACTGAGCCTGCTTTTTGCTTTACCGGACTCTGATAACATGAAAGGAGCTCTTAAAATCGGGACCCAAATGGCTCTGACATCTTCTCCATTCAACACCCCCCGTGGCCAAGGCCCTGCTACTAAACCAACATCTTCCAAATGCCACAGATCTTCACCACCTCCTAATCTATCTCCTCCTAATCAGGACCTTCAAATCCCTTCTCTGTGATGCAGTCTGGGCCCTATCAGAAATGAGCATGTCCAGGAAAAACTTGGGCCCCTAATAGGAGATAGTTGTAAAATCTCTGTGCTTATATGTGACAGAAAGAGCAAACCCAAAAGGATAAGAGACAGTAATAAACAATCAACGAAAGCCATAAACTGTCAGGTACAACCAGACACAGAGTTAATATCAGCAACTAAGTCATATAAACTGGCTTTACTGAACATTAGATCTCTGTCAGGAAAATTATTTTTAATCATTGACTTCATTACTGACCACGATCTTGACGTTATGTTTTTAACAGAAACATGGTTACATGAATTTAATGAAGCTCCCATTCTGATAGAGTCAACGCCGCCGAACTACAATTTTCTTTGTGAGAGCAGACAGCAAAGAAAAGGTGGAGGGGTGGCCACTTTGTTTAAAGATTTATTAGAGTGTAAAAACGTATTTATGGGCAAATTTGACTCTTTTGAATATTTGGCTCTCCAGGTAAAGAGCCCGGTCCGAACCATGTTCTTGAATATTTACAGGCCTCCTGAGTCCAAAACAAACTTTTTCAGTGATTTTAATGAGATTTGTTCTGTGATATGTGTTGACTATGACTGTTTAATTATTGTGGAAGACTTCAACATTCACATGGACAATCCTGATGACAGAAGTACAATAGATCTATGTGACACTCTTAGAAATGTTGGTTTGACTCAACATGTTAAACAGCAAACGCACAAACAGGGACATATTTTGGACTTGATCATCACTAAGGGTCTAAACATTTCCAAGGTGTCTGTAACTGATGTTGCCCTATCTGACCACTTTTCTGTTATTTTTGAAAGCATCATCTGCAATGACTCAGTTTGCCAAAGAGACATGATAAGAAAACGCATCTTTAAGGACGGTGCTGCTGAAACCTTTAACCAGATTTACTCTTCTACCTCCACTTTGCCCTGTAACACTGTAGATGAGTTGGTAGAAAACTTTCTTTCTAAAATCTCGGACATCATTGATTCAATTGCTCCAATTAAAGTGAAAGTTGTTTCTGGGAAGAAAATGTCTCCATGGAGAAGTGCTGCACCAGTCAGAAGTGAAAAAAAGGAGTGTCGAAAAGCTGAACGCAGGTGGCGAAAGACTGGACTCCAGGTTCACTATACTGGTCCTTCTCAAAATATTAGCATATTGTGATAAAGTTCATTATTTTCCATAATGTCATGATGAAAATTTAACATTCATATATTTTAGATTCATTGCACACTAACTGAAATATTTCAGGTCTTTTATTGTCTTAATACGGATGATTGTGGCATACAGCTCATGAAAACCCAAAATTCCTATCTCACAAAATTAGCATATTTCATCCGACCAATAAAATAAAAGTGTTTTTAATACAAAAAACGTCAACCTTCAAATAATCATGTACAGTTATGCACTCAATACTTGGTCGGGAATCCTTTGGCAGAAATTACTGCTTCAATGCGGCGTGGCATGGAGGCAATCAGCTTGTGGCACTGCTGAGGTCTTATGGAGGCCCAGGATGATTCAATAGCGGCCTTTAGCTCATCCAGAGTGTTGGGTCTTGAGTCTCTCAACGTTCTCTTCACAATATTCCACAGATTCTCTATGGGGTTCAGGTCAGGAGAGTTGGCAGGCCAATTGAGCACAGTGATACCATGGTCAGTAAACCATTTACCAGTGGTTTTGGCACTGTGAGCAGGTGCCAGGTTGTGCTGAAAAATGAAATCTTCATCTCCATAAAGCTTTTCAGCAGATGGAAGCATGAAGTGCTCCAAAATCTCCTGATAGCTAGCTGCATTGACCGTGCCCTTGATAAAACACAGTGGACCAACACCAGCAGCTGACACGGCACCCCAGACCATCACTGACTGTGGGTACTTGACACTGGACTTCTGGCATTTTGGCATTTCCTTCTCCCCAGTCTTCCTCCAGACTCTGGCACCTTGATTTCTGAATGACATGCAGAATTTGCTTTCATCCGAAAAAAGTACTTTGGACCACTGAGCAACAGTCCAGTGCTGCTTCTCTGTAGCCCAGGTCTGGGGAATGCGGCACCTGTAGCCCATTTCCTGCACACACCTGTGCACGGTGGCTCTGGATGTTTCTACTCCAGACTCAGTCCACTGCTTCCGCAGGTCCCCCAAGGTCTGGAATCGGCCCTTCTCCACAATCATCCTCAGGGTCTGGTCACCTCTTCTCGTTGTGCAGCGTTTTCTGCCACACTTTTTCCTTCCCACAGACTTCCCACTGAGGTGCCTTGATACAGCACTCTGGGAACAGCCTATTCGTACAGAAATGTCTTTCTGTGTCTTACCCTCTTGCTTGAGGGTGTCAATAGTGGCCTTCTGGACAGCAGTCAGGTCGGCAGTCTTACCCATGATTGGGGTTTTGAGTGATGAACCAGGCTGGGAGTTTTAAAGGCCCCAGGAATCTTTTGCAGGTGTTTAGAGTTAACTTGTTGATTCAGATGATTAGGTTCATAGCTCGTTTAGAGACCCTTTTAATGATATGCTAATTTTGTGAGATAGGAATTTTGAGTTTTCATGAGCTGTATGCCACAATCATCCGTATTAAGACAATAAAAGACCTGAAATATTTCAGTTAGTATGCAATGAATCTAAAATATATGAATGTTAAATTTTCATCATGACATTATGGAAAATAATGAACTTTATCACAATATGCTAATATTTTGAGAAGGACCTGTATTATCTATAAAGAGAGACTATACAGATATAACCTACAACTGAAAAATGCAAGGGAATCCTTCTTTTCTGAGGTCAGGAAAAACATTAACAATGCTTGTGCATTATTTGCCACGGTCAACAGGTTAACAAACCCTCCTGTAACTGTAGCATCTGAACTAAACTCTACCAGGGCCTGCAATGAATTTGCTAAATTCTTTACTGAAAAAACCCAAAAGATCAGAGGGGCAGTCAGCACATCCACATCAACTCCAGTACCAACGTTGTCTCCAACTAGAACTGATTTTGACAAAATTTCCCAATTTCACCAAATAAACTACAAATACTTAGAATAAATCGTACAGCAACTAAGCTCTTCTTCCTGCTGTCTCGATCTTTTACCCATAGCTTTCCTTAAGAAAGCTTTGCCTGTAATAACATTTGATTTAACAGAAATAATAAACACGTCCCTTTTGTCAGGTGTTTTCTCCCAGGCCCTAAAAACAGCAATTATCAAACTTCTATTGAAAAAGAGCAACTTGGACAAGCTGCTACTACAGAAGTAGAGGTCTATATCAAACCTCCCCTTCATCAGTAAGATAATTGAAAAAGCTGTGTTTCAACAGTTAAACAACTTCCTAACAACGACCAACTGCTTCGATGTCTTCTAGTCAGGCTTCCTGCTCACCACAGTACAGAGACTGCTCTTGTCAAGGTGTTCAATGACATCCGTATAAATGCAGACTGTGGAAGAACCACAGTGCTGGTATTATTGGACCTTAGTGCAGCATTCGACACTGTTGATCACTCAATTTTATTAGAGCGCCTGGAAAACTGGGTCGGCCTTTCTGGTACAGCACTCAACTGGTTTAAATCCTACTTGAAGGACAGGGACTTTTTTGTGTCAGTAGGTAACTTTACATCAGAGACCACAAAAATCACATGTGACGTTCCCCAAGGGTCCATCTTAGGGCCCCTCCTATTCAATATCTACATGCTCCCCCTAACTCAGATTTTAATAAACAACAACGTAAGTTATCATAACAATGCAGACGACACACAGCTATATGTTACGATGTCACCAGGTGACTATGAACCCATTCAAGCGCTGGGTAAATGCTTAGAAGAAATCAATGCATGGATGGGCCTACATTTTCTTCAGCTGAATCAAAACAAAACTGAAGTAATAATCTTTGGACCAAAGGAAGAGCGTTTAAAAGTTAGCAAACAGCTTCAGTTAATACAGCTAGAAACCACCAGTCAGGCTCGAAACCTGGGTGTAGTGATGGACTCTGACCTGAACCTTCAGAGGCACATAAAGGTAGTAACTAGGTCGGCCTTCTATCACCTAAAGAACATCTCCAGGATTAAAGGACTAATGTCTAAGCAGGACCTTGAAAAACTAATTCATGCGTTCATCTTTAGTAGAATTGATTACTGCAACGGTATCTTCACAGGTCTGCCTAAAAAGTCGATCAGACAGCTGCAGTTGATCCAGAACGCTGCTGCCTGCGTCCTCACTAGAACTAAGAAAGTGGAGCACATCACCCCGGTTCTAAAGTCCTTACACTGGCTCCCTGTAGCTCAGAGAATAGAGTTTAAAATACTTCTGTTAGTCTATAAATCACTGAATGGCTTAGCACCAAAATACATTACAGATTTGTTGTCAGTGTATCAACCAGCCAGAACTCTCAGGTCATCTCGCTCAAATCTTCTCTGCATACCCAAAACCAGAACCAAACATGGAGAAGCAGCTTTTAGTTCTTATGCTCCACTAATCTGGAATAAACTGCCAGAAAACTGGAAAAGCGCCGAAACCCTAAATTGCTTTAAATCAAGATTAAAAACTTATTTGTTTAGAGTGACTTTTGACTGTACCATCTAGGCATGATTAGTTGCGTTTTCAGTCCAATTTTCCTTTCATTTTCTTGTCCATCATTCTATTCTCTTCATTCTATTTAACTTTTTTAAATTACCTCTGTTGTTTGATTTTATCATTTGATTTGTTTTTCTGTGTCTGTATCTGTGTTTATTTGCTTTGTGATTGTATTGTAATTGTATGTACAGCGCTTTGAATGTCTCGTTGCTGAAATGCGCTACATAAATAAACTTACGCTACCTTACCTTTCCTTTATAGTTTGCCAAATTGCTTAAGTCTTTTAGTCACTCAAAATATTATTATTGTAAAATAATTTAAATGCACCAGAGATGGTACGCAAGAACTGTTATGCAAATATCTGCATAATAATTTATTAGATTAATGAAAAATACCACCCTGCAGGAGTCATGAAAAGATTCAAAGCAACATAAGCCAAAGACAAAGAACAGGATGTTTCATGGTCTTCACTCTATCTGTCCCCTTGTTTTAATTGGAAATTACTTTTATTTAACTGACATGAGCAGCCCTAAGCTTTTTCTACCATTTTACTCATATACTATAATGTCATTTTTAACTGAATCCTGCAATGCAAAGAAATAAACCCTTTAAAGATCTTTAAGAGTCTTTTGCTCAAAGGACATGTTTTTAGACTCTATATGTAGTTTTAAATCATTGTACCAAATACAGTAAATAACGGGGCATCTAGATTCTATGGTTCTTTCATACATATGTGCTTTTGACTAACATGACATGGCTAATCGCCCAGGGCACCATCCTGCTGGGGTTGCACAAGTTATTCGTTACATATGCCCCAAACAACGTTTCTATTGCTCATATGCATGTCTTTTCAATGGCTTGCCCCGATGTTGTACACATTGTGAACATTATCAAAAATATGATTATACCCTGCAGTTGGCTAATGATTCTGCAGTTTATATACAATTTGCAACTTCCCAATATGTAATATAAGAAAAGCGGCATTTCACTTTTTAATATGAAATCTTGACTGTATTGGATTTTTTTCTAGTTTACAATCTAAGCCGGGCTGCACGGTGGTGCAATTGGTAGCACTGTTGCCTTGCAGCAAGAAGGTCCTGGGTTCGATTCCCGGCCAGTGGTCTTTCTGCATGGAGTTTGCATGTTATCCCCGTGCATGCGTGGGTTTTCACCGGGTACTCCGGCTTCCTCCCACAGTCCAAAGACATGCCAGTTAGGTTAATTGGTCACTCTAAATTGCCCTTAGGTGTATGAATGAGTTTGTGTATGGTTGTACAGGTCCTTCTCAAAATATTAGCATATTGTGATAAAGTTCATTATTTTCCATAATGTCATGATGAAAATTTAACATTCATATATTTTAGATTCATTGCACACTAACTGAAATATTTCAGGTCTTTTATTGTCTTAATACGGATGATTTTGGCATACAGCTCATGAAAACCCAAAATTCCTATCTCACAAAATTAGCATATCATTAAAAGGGTCTCTAAACGAGCTATGAACCTAATCATCTGAATCAACGAGTTAACTCTAAACACCTGCAAAAGATTCCTGAGGCCTTTAAAACTCCCAGCCTGGTTCATCACTCAAAACCCCAATCATGGGTAAGACTGCCGACCTGACTGCTGTCCAGAAGGCCACTATTGACACCCTCAAGCAAGAGGGTAAGACACAGAAAGAAATTTCTGAATAAATAGGCTGTTCCCAGAGTGCTGTATCAAGGCACCTCAGTGGGAAGTCTGTGGGAAGGAAAAAGTGTGGCAGAAAACGCTGCACAACGATAAGAGGTGACCGGACCCTGAGGAAGATTGTGGAGAAGGGCCGATTCCAGACCTTGGGGGACCTGCGGAAGCAGTGGACTGAGTCTGGAGTAGAAACATCCAGAGCCACCGTGCACAGGCGTGTGCAGGAAATGGGCTACAGGTGCCGCATTCCCCAGACCTGGGCTACAGAGAAGCAGCACTGGACTGTTGCTCAGTGGTCCAAAGTACTTTTTTCGAATGAAAGCTAATTCTGCATGTCATTCGGAAATCAAGGTGCCAGAGTCTGGAGGAAGACTGGGGAGAAGGAAATGCCAAAATGCCAGAAGTCCAGTGCCAAATACCCACAGTCAGTGATGGTCTGGGGTGCCGTGTCAGCTGCTGGTGTTGGTCCACTGTGTTTTATCAAGGGCAGGGTCAATGCAGCTAGCTATCAGGAGATTTTGGAGCACTTTATGCTTCCATCTGCTGAAAAGCTTTATGGAGATGAAGATTTAATTTTTCAGCACGACCTGGCACCTGCTCACAGTGTCAAAACCACTGGTAAATGGTTTACTGACCATGGTATCACTGTGCTCAATTGGCCTGCCAACTCTCCTGACCTGAACCCCATAGAGAATCTGTGGGATATTGTGAAGAGAATGTTGAGAGACTCAAGACCCAACACTCTGGTTGAGCTAAAGGCCGCTATCGAAGCATCCTGGGCCTCCATAAGACCTCAGCAGTGCCACAGGCTGATTGCCTCCATGCCACGCCGCATTGAAGCAGTCATTTCTGCAAAAGGATTCCCGACCAAGTATTGAGTGCATAACTGTACATGATTATTTGAAGGTTGACGTTTTTTGTATTAAAAACACTTTTCTTTTATTGGTCGGATGAAATATGCTAATTTTGTGAGATAGGAATTTTGGGTTTTCATGAGCTGTATGCCAAAATCATCTGTATTAAGACAATAAAAGACCTGAAATATTTTAGTTAGTGTGCAATGAATCTAAAATATATGAATGTTAAATTTTCATCATTACATTATGGAAAATAATGAACTTTATCACAATATGCTAATATTTTGAGAAGGACCTGTATGTGTGTTGCCCTGTGATGGACTGGCGACCTGTCCAGGGTGTACCCCGCCTCTCGCCCATAGACTGCTGGAGATAGGCACCAGCTTCCCTGCGACCCACTATGGAATAAGCGGTAGAAAATGACTGACTGACAATCTAAGCCACTTCCACTGGTCAAACCTCAAATTAGATTGTTTTATACTGAACAAAAATTCTTTAAAACACAGTTTGAGATTTATGAAACTTCTGAAGCATCGGTGGTCACAAAGTTGGGAATCAAACCAAGGAGACTAATCCATTTCCCATGGATTAGTTCTTAGGCAACTCCTATTTATTTTGAATATCAACAGTCTTAATCAAGGAGTATCAAACACCAATTTTCATTTCTATGCTGACGATCAGTGATAGACCTTGTTGGATCAACACCTCATTAGCAACAATCCTTCAATACTGTTCAGTAGACATTGTGTGAGTCTAGACCAGTTTTAAATGTTATAAAAGTAAAACCGATGTTGTTTTTCCAACTTAAAATCCACATCTTTGAATTTATCATCTGTCACCACTTTGCATGGTTCAGAAATTGAGTAACCATCTAAATGTAACTGCCTAGGAATACTAATTGATTAGTTTCTCTCCTTCAAGTGTCACATCAAACAGTTTAGTTAAAAAGAAAGTTCAAACCTTTTCTTCCAAATTAAGTCTGGTGTTTCTTCTGAGGCAAAGAAAAAACTTGTGTCTGCAGCTTTTATGTCTTTGTTTGATTAAGGAGATGTAGTTTATATTATTGGCTTGTCACTATGCTATTTTTTTCAACTCCGCTAATATTTGCTCTAATAGCCCTTAGCAATTTGGCGGCATACTTTATTGTTGCCATCAGGAAGCTTCTGGTTTAGTTCTTGCTAATTATTTGACCCCTCATTATGGCAAAAAGAAAAGAATGAATTTTAAGTGGCTGTTTTTTTCCATAAACAGAGCTGTTGTGCTCAAAATTTTCACCATCAGAAGAAAGGAAATGAGTTAAAATGTTCCCAGAAAACCCTGGAACCACCGAAGCTCAAGCCTACCATGAACAGGAAAATCCTTAGATACCAGTGTCAGTGTCCACAATTAATTAAGTTAACAGCACCATGAACTGAAAGGGTTGTTACTGGGTTCCTGCTCCAAGTTTGACTGAAATTTGTAGTTCTCTGCATGGGCAAGACAAATGCCCTTCTTGAGAAAAGATTTACAGTCAGATGAGAAAGAAACTGAGCATCTGGCCAAGTGACAAGCAGAATGTTTATGGTGTTAATGTCAACCTTTTAAAGAACACAGAACCAGATGTCAAGGAGGGTGGAGGTAACATCATGCTGAGGGCCTGTTTCACTGCCGGTTTTTTTGGTACATTGCGCAAAATGGGTAGAAAAATGGAGAAAGACAACCTTCAAATCCTTCATGTCAAATAAATGATTAGATGGTTGGTGCTCCAGCACAACATTTATCCAAAACATTCATACAAATGCATTTTTGATTGAATAAAGCTGCTAATGTTAAGCTTCTAGAATGACCTAAAACCCAACACTGTTGGGTCCATGAACGAAAACTGACTAGCTTAAATGAGCTCCGCCATTTTTGACTAGAAAGGTTTACAAATATTCTGCCAGAAACATGGAAAGCATGGTTCAAATACACCTTTAATGTCCAAACTTAATAGAACATTCATGACCATGATGACTGATGAGTGTAGGTAAACATCTGTCATAAATTATACATAGGATCCTGTTGCTATCTCAAATATCCCATCTCTAAATTTCATAGAAAAGAATAGCAATTTCCCGTAGCTAAAAAAAAAGTTAAAAATGCATGGTACAAATATGCACTGACAGCGAAGTGAGTAATTTGCTCCACCTGACTCTGCATGGCACCAGCTAGTGGTACATCTCATTTGTTGATTTAACTTGCATGCACCTGGAGGCTTGATCTTTCTCTTTGCTTTCCTGCTGCTGTCAAACACCCCCTGTCCTATTCGTATTTGGCATTTTGGGATATCTAATCAGACTGCACCGTCAGGAGGAGACGGCAAGTCATGCAGATAATATTCAAACCAGAAACATTCAAAAATACAACATATGGCTGTGTAACATGAGTGGAAACCAGTCAAATGACAAATCTGTGAGCTGTAATGGAGAGCTAAACTCAACAAGGAATATAGCACATTTATGTCAGCTTTCTATGTGAGCATCATCTAAACAAGAATAGACTGTTCTGAATAAGAACATTTGTTGCTCATTGAGTAACATCGAGGGACAAATTGAAGCAGTTACCATGGGATGACACATGGGCCGAGCAGACAATCTAGCCCCGTGTGAGATGTTGCTCCACCATACAGCATGCAGCGCAGAAACAGCTAATTATGTATTCCATCAAGCTTTGAGGAAGATTAGATGGGAAGGCAGATATTTGCACAATGAAATCCAAAGAAATTGCCATTTTAAGATCTGAGGGTGGAACCATTGGCTTGCAGTGAAAACCTTCTGTTAATACATGTTTTAATAGCTCTGAGAAATCCATATCATTAGCTTAGCTTGTTTTTGACTAAGTGTCATTATCTATGAAGAAATGTGAAATTTAGAGCTGTAAAATTGAAGATCTTTCCTGTCGATGTACAAGCTTGTTACAAGAGTAGTACCTACTTTCCAAAATCAATGAGTGGTCTAAATAGAATGAACCGGTATAAATTACTGTTGGTCAGGGTTAGGGTATTCAATATGTTAGTATTGTAAAATTCTTAGTCTCTTTATTTTTAGGTGGAGGTCATGTTTGTTAAGTGTGATTCAAGCTCTGGCAACAATCACAGACACAAAAGAAAGATTTATTAAAACTACTGTGCAGTGGGAGGGTTCTACTGGGTTTATGGTGAAAGATCCAGATCGACAGTGAGAAGGAGAGGTAAGTTGTTATTAACAGCTTGTAACAAGAGGGCAACCAGAGGAGCATTGAGGAGAATTGTGGGAAGAGTCTTCAGGGGATTTCTCCAATAACCACAAAGAATGAGGAAGCAGAGCACAGATAGCCAGGAACTGAGCATGAACAAAGGAACTGGTTTCTACAAGGACAAACAGCAAAGGCACAGTTAGACCCAGAAATATTTGGACATGATTTGGACTCTGCATGCCACCACATTGGATTTGAAATGTAACGACTACAACTGAATTGAAGTGCAGACTTAAAGGTTTAATTCAAAGCTATATGATTAAACATGTATGAATTGTAGCTATTTTTTATACAAACACTCCTCATTCCAGGGGCTCAAAGGTAATTGGACAAATAAACATAACCCTAAGTAAAATGTTACTTTTCAATATTTTGTTTGTAATCCTTTGCAGGCAATGACTGCCTGAAGTCTGGAACCCCTGGACATCACCAATCGCTGGGTTTCCTCCTTTGTAATGCTTTGCCAGGCCTTTACTGCAGCTGTCTTCGGTTTTTGCTTGTTTGTGGGTTGTTCTGCCTTAAGTTTTGTCTTGACCAAGTGAAAAGCATGCTCGATTGGGTTGAGATCTGGTGACTGACTCGGCCATTGCAGAATTTTCCACTTCTTTGCTTCTGGGTTGCTTTTGCAGTATGTTTTAGACCATTGTCCATCTGTACTGTGAAGCGCCTTCCAATCAACTGAGCAGAAAGTATATCCCTATACACTTCAGTATTAATCTGGCTGCTTCTGTCTTTTGTCACATCATCAATAAACACAAGTGACCCAGTGCCAGTGGACCCAGTGCCATTTAGATACCGATACACCTACTTCCTGAAGAGTGGTCTTCACTTGAGTGGATGTTGTGAAGGGGTTTTTCTTCACCATGGAAAGGATTCTGCAAAAATCCACCACTGTTGCCGTGGATGTCCAAGCCTTTTTGAGTTCCCAAGCTCACCAGTGTACTCGTTTTTTCTCAGAATGTACCAAACTGTTGATTTGGCGGGTCCTAACGTTTCTGCTATCTCTCTGATCGATTTCTTTTTTTTTTCAGCCTCAGGATGGTCTGTTTCACATCCAATGAGTGCTTCTTTGATCGCATGTTGTGTGTTTACAGCAACAGCTTCCAAATGCAAACACCACACCTGGAATCAACTCCAGACCTTTTAACTGCTTAATAGATAGGTTAACGAGGGAAGAGCCCATGAAGCCTTGTTATTTTTTTGCAGCCTTCTGAGTCAATTGTCCAATTACGTTTGGTCCCTTCAAAAAGAGACAGCTACATATTAAAGAGCTATAATTCCTAAACCCTTGCTCCAATTTAGATGTGAATACTCTCAAATTACAGCTGAGTGTCTGCACTTTAAGCCCATATTGATTATATAATTGTATCCAGAATATGTTTTCGTAAACCGCTAAAATAACAAAACTTGTGTCACTGTCCAAATATTTCTGGGCCAACTGTAAGTGTAAGGACTTCAAAGAGAGCAATGACACAATGAAGGTAGGCCTGATTACCACGCGTCTGAGCAAAACAATATGGTATCTGCCTCAGGGAGTCTGCTCCTCTTTATGTTTCTTCTAAATAGGCTTGATGAGCTGGAGCTGCAGGAGGACACCTGCCAGTCACACGCTTCGGTGAGAGAAGGTGAAGAAAATAAACATATTCAGCATCAAAAACTGCTGTAAGAAGAGAACCATATACGGCAAAGTTTAGCTAGTTTTGCAAGAAGAGCCCTGACATTTCTACCTGAAGGGGAAGAACTTTGTAACTGCCTGTGAATGTGTGATGTAAGGTTAGGCTAAATCCTGAAAAAAATAAAAGAAATAGCATTTAGATTTAGCATTGTCAGTAAATCTAATTAAAGTCCATGCATCCCTGTTTTCTTCTAAACATTTATCATCATTTATAAAAAAAACAACAACAGATAAATCTGTAATAAAAAAACAAACAAAAAACCCACGCCTTCTGTCAGAGTTCAGTGGAGATACAAGAGCAAGTGCGTTATTTTCAAGGAATAAAGTCAGGGAAAGTCAACCTTGGGGTGGTCCTGAGGAGGATGATAACCGGTGCGAGAGACGGAGACTGGGCAACTAATGAGCTAAGTCACTAATTAGCCACAAGTGTCACTGGCCTTTCAACTTTACCATGCCATGTGTGGGAGTGTGCAACTGTGGGAGTGTGTGATAAAAACCGGGAACAGACAAGGACACTATAACAGTCATTAGAAAAGTTATCCATTTTTGTCCTTTAACAGTCCAGTTTAATACCTTATTAATGTTGTATACAATAGGAAACAATGTCTAATCTTGCAGTTGATTTTACAACAAAGTATAGCTCTCACAAGATTTTTGCAGAATTATTTTAAAGATTACCAGTTATCAAATGTAATATTTTTCTTTGCTAAGATAAACTGAAACAAGACTGCACGTTGGTACAGTGTCATGTATATGTCAAACTTAAATAGCATAATGACAATAAAAACAATGCTTTTAAACATGCAGCTTGTGTTAAGGTTTACAGGTTTTGTGCATTTTCTTCACCAGAATTCAAGCTTTCTTTAAATACCAGTGTCCACTGTTTGTGCATATGCTCTTTAAGTGTCTGGACTGTTCCTCCACAGCAGATTTAGATCAAAGATAAGTTATATTTATGTATCACAGCAACAATAGATGTCACCTCTCCCTTGTGTGATAGGTGTCAGAGTGCAGAGATGAGCCTCCCTCCTCTGAAAATCATCTTGTCAGGTGGTTAGGATCAGTGACACATGCTGTCACCCTTCAGTGGGGACTACTTGAGGCTCTAAAGGCATTCTCAGGTGGTGCCTTTCAGACCCACGGACCATGTCCCCTTCCAGCTGTTGTCCATGATGACAGTGCTACATTGCTCAGTGTATCTGTTAGTGTGGAGGCTGAGCAATCTTTGAACTAAACTATGTGTTGAAGTAGTTGAAATTGAAGTAGTCTACACGCTTGGGCTCTTAGAGTAAAGTGAAGCTATTTATGGTCCAGGATAAATTACTTTCATTCTATGTAATGTTGTTGATCTTTGTTTAGTTGACTCTTGGCCGCAGAAATCAGAAACAAGCAAGTTTCCCAAGATTTTGTGTTCATTTCACTGCAAAGTATACTGAAAATATAACGAGTTCAGCCATTGTTGTTGCCTCTTGCATTCCTTTTAGTCAAAGTTTAAAAAGGCTCAAATAATCTTGGCTGGAAGTACAGCTGAGCCTCTTTTGTTCAAGTTCATGGTTTGTCCTTGAAAATTCCCCCAAAAACTCACACGATGCTTACCATTCAGTTTCTATGCCACTGCAGTTACAAATACTGTTATGATAGATGCCATTTACAAGGGTATATAGCATTGGTTTTATGTTTTCTTGTCAATTGTACTCATGCTTGAGGCTTGTGATACTTCTGTTCATTTCTATGTGCATGGTCAAGAAATATAAAAAAAAAAGTAAAACAGCACAAGACTGCCAGAAGTAAATCATGGTGGTCATCCATGACAGACGTAGTGTTAGCACAATCAACAGCTTGAGTTGGAGTTCAAAAGGTGAAGATTTATACGGGAATTTGTAAAGTATGGAGGAAGAAGTTGTGAGAAATGTTGTCTGAGAGCAGGAGCTTAGGGACCTAGTAGACCAGCAACCAACCCAGGTAATTAAGTCTATCTGTTTTTAATTTGCTAGAGTGGTAAATCACAACTTGCAACTAAAACTCTAATTAGAAAAAAATAAAAGAAATATTCTGGCAACATTCAAGTAGAAATTGTAATTTCTGGACCCTTTTCAGCATTCTGATGCCAATGGACCTCAGTACTTCCTTTAATCACCAGTCACTGTCACCATGATAATTCATATCAGGAAACTGCAATGGTTTTGTACTGCAAACAACAGTTAATAGAAGCATTTAAAAAAAATCAGTTTTCTATATTTATTTTGTCTGTATTTTATTTCTGATGGTTAAAACTATATTACATAATGTAGCAGTCAAAACATTGTATCAAGGACACTGTCTGTAACACCTGCACATCTCTAGAGGTCTGTCAACAGTAAGCTTTCTCATGACTTGTAGTTTTACCTCGAAAGGTTACTCAAACCTAAAGATATGAATGTGGCGGCTGAAATGGGTATCAAAAGACTAATATACAGTCATTCATTTGGCTCAAACACTGAGAAAAACACGTTGCAGCTGCAGCTAAGTATCATGGTTGATAGATTTAATTTGATTGTAACCCCTGTGGACGTAAACAGGACACATAAAAACTACAAACCTCTGTAAAACATTACATTTACAATTACTGCTGTAAATGTACAAAAACAATTTTTGCTGTGAGATAGCCTGGCCAACATGGCTGAAGAAGGGCAGCAGACTGATGTTCTCCAGTGTAGCAGGTGGTTTATTTACAAAAAGAATGACCAAAAAATATTTACAAAAATGACTTAAAATTTAAATGGCAAAATAAACATAACTGTACTCAAACCAACCAAAATTAACGTCACATGCACACAGCTACACTGACCTGGTCCTCTCCTCTTGAACTTCTTTCCTGATCTGCTTAAATTCCATCATGCCCTTCAGACACAATTAGCTCAAATGGAATCTTCCATTTTACAGGTATATTCTAACATGAGAAATAATGTCAATTCAATGAAGCTACTTCTTACTAGCAACAAACCCATGTTTACTGTTTAACCATTATAAGCTCACACTAAACACATCAAAACTAAGACAAACAAAACCCTAACGATAACTTAATGCTTTAACAGTTTTCTTCTCCCCTCTTCACCTGGTCCCTCCTATGACATCACTTCCCTGAAACCTACAAATACAGGAGGTTAGGCTGCACCTCCTCCTTTAGTTCCTGGAACACGGCTAAGCGGTAAAATCACAAGCAGCCACATGTAAGTTTTAAACAAAATATATTAACAAAACTTGTCAAACTTATTTCTAACCAAGATGTTAAGTCAAATAACCTGTAACAATGCAAAACAGAAACAAACCCGAGATAGTAAATGTTTGCAAACACAAGATGAGGTATAGCAAAACCAAAACAAGAATGTTACTAAAATCACTAGGAGTAACTAAGCAAATGGTGTTCATTCATTTTACTACAATTGCCAAAAAATCACCTTTGCTCGCCTGGATGGACAGGCTGATCAGTTTCTTACAGCAAGATTTTGTATGATACCTCTGTTCTCTATAGATTGTTTGATTGACATTTGATCATGGAAAAGGTGTTTCAAAATATCTTTTTTGGTGAGTTGGGAGAAACCGGTTCTCTATCTATTCAGCAGAAGGATCTTTTAGAAAAGTAAGAGTGCTCACCTAATCCCTTTCTTTTCAAGTTGCCATATATTCATTAAACATATTTGCATTAGGAATTTGGTTTTTTTTCATGAAATTAATGTGTTTTCTTTTTAAACAATTTATAGTTTGGCCTTTCTGTTATGCAACTTTATCATCCATATTTGGTAATGGTTTTTAGAGAGGCATGATTCCAAAAACCCTTTCTGCATCAGAATAGTAATTTATCTTCTATGAAAAACATTAAAAAGACATGTAGTTCATTTATTTTGTACTTTCAATATTTTGTTTTTGTTTTCTGGCTCTAAAATATGATGAATTCTCTTGTTAAGCAAGACTCCAAATGTTTTTTTTAGAATGTTGAATTATTTTTCACAAAGGTGTGCTTTGCCAGAAAGTTAATAAACTTTAGGAACAAATCACAGGTAAAATCTTTTTCAAGTAAATATGAATAAAAAAGCCATTCAACAAGAAAGTGTGAGCATGTCTCAACATGTATAGATATTAAAATTTTGTCGGAAAGGATTTTTAGAATATTCCAAAGACCGAAAATCTCCTAATCAGGAAAATCTCCTAATCAAATTGAATTATTCAAGTAAAAAGAAAATCCCCTTCAAGAGCCAAAGATTTTAGATGATTGCCAATTCAGTGAGTACTGACCCCCTTAATCAATTCAGTCCAACAGCAGATCATGAAATGCAAAGTAAAGCCTGTCAAAGCTGGTAAAAAGGTCTTAGGATTTGATGGTAACATCGTCTCTGCTCCCTAAGAACTTTGCTTTAAGAAGCACAAATTAACAAAACAATAAATATAAAACTATAAAACAAACATGCTAGCCACATCAAAGAACATGTATAAAAACAGGTTTGTGTTCCTTTGCAGCCTCATTGTTTATTTGAACTTTAAGTTCTGCCTCTTATTTAAAGGTGAAGACGTTCAGGAACCATCTGTCTCAGTGTCCAAGGCTACAGCCAACTAAGCTGCTTAGGGCCCACAGAACCTTCAGGGGCCTCCAACTACACCTACATTTTTACAGACCTCAGATCTAAAATTGTTATATTTGTTTAATGAGAGTGAGAATACTATTGAATTTGATTTGACGGTTTTAGCACAGATAAATTAAAAGATTTTAAATTTTAGGTTTAAAGGAATTGGCAAATTTACTTTGTAAAGGTGCAGACAATAATCTATATTGTTTGATTGCTGGGTTTACAAAGTTACAAGCTGATGCTCCAAGTGAAGTCTTTACTTTGTGTCCTTTTGGTTTGCTCACAAATGCATCTCAGCAAATCATAACCAATTCTCTGATTGTTTTTAAACTCAGCCAATTAAACCTGTCACCTTCTCCCAGATTCTACCAAATCTTTACTGAAACACTACATCAAATAGCAATTTTTATGGGATACACACACATCTTTGACTGTAAATATGAGGTAGGCTACCCTTTAGTATATTACACATCTCTGTATGCAGTGCCTCACAAATGTATTCCTACCCCTCAAACGTTTTCACATTTTGTCACATTTCAACATAAAGATGTGACTGACTGACATCACGTGCTGCATAATTTGTGACAGAAAACCTCTGACCAGTTTTTATGTCCTTGCTGAAGAAAAACACCCACTGCATGGTGCACACATAGCATTTTTCAGGCTCCATTTTGGTCTCATCTGAACAGAGCACTTTCTTCCTCATATTTACTGTGTCCCTTACGTGCATTGTGGCAAAGTGCATACTGGACATCTTGGCATCAACAATGGCTTCCTTCCTGCCTCTCTTCTGACTAATAGTTATCCTATCAACAGCTTCTCCCACCTGAGTTGTGGATCTCTGCAAATCCTCCAGGGTCACTATTGGCCTGTTGGCTGCTTGTCTAATTAATGTTTTCCTTGCCGTACCTCTTAGTTTAGGTGATGATAAACAGGTCCACTGTATCTACTAATTAGGTGACTACTGAAGGCAGTTGTTTGCACTGGATTAAATTTACAGGTGTCAGAGCTGAGGTGCCTAAATACAATGCAATCCACGGTTATCAGATAGGTTTTTAGAACTTATTTAAATTATTTAACTTTTATCAAAGAGGTTCACAGCAATAAGAACCTCTTTAGAGATAAATAAGGTAAAAAGTGAAAAAGTGATCCAAATCTTTTTTCTGTACATCCTCTCCCACAGAGGGGCTCTAAAATGTATGCTGAGGGTGTTCTTAGCCAAAATTACCCACTGCCTTCCTCCCTCTCATAACGCCTTCCTTGCTGCGTGAGCTTTACTTTTTCCATATGAAATTTTGCGAGTGTCCGTCCCGCACTCCTCAGGCGCTGATTGATTGGAATAGATCAGCAGCACTCCCAGCACTGCATCTGGTCCCCACCACTTGATGTGGTTGTAAAATTAGGTCTGCATGGGTGAAGCTGAATACTAAACACGCTGAAAAGGTCAGTCAATATCTAATTGCTTTGTTAACTCAGTCTTTCCTCATACCTTTAATATTTAAAATCATCATTAAAAATTGAGATGTAGGATATCGCAGGGTGGCATCAGGACAGATCTCATTAGGGAGTTTTTTCTCAAAATGAATTACATCTTTTTGTTTTTTGTAACAGGTCCTTAACATGGATACTCGCACCTCCAATAGCTTTAACCTCATCTGTGATGTGTGAAATGTCAAACAGGGGAAATTAAACATTTTTATCTTATCAACAAGATTAAAGATATGAAACCCCAAGGCTGAAGCAATATCTAAAACTGCTTTCAACAGGGAAATGTAATAATGCATTTGTTTGATGGGATTGGACTTAAAGGGTCATTGTCAAACTCACTAGAGGAGATAATTTTGTCATTCTCTGCTCCCAAAGATGATGGATCCACTTCATTTTTAAAGTGAATGGCTCTCTGTTTTCCAATCATGTCGCATGTGTGTCAAGATCGAAACCAAGAGCTCAAATAAACCACCATCCTCTGAATCACACGCTGAGACCAAACTTTGCGGAGCAGGATTAACACTCAGAGGCTTCTTAGGAGGAAAGCAATTACTCGTGTTAACACTGATATCCACTGTAACGTCCCTTGACAGCTGATTTCTCTCTGTGTGGATCAACGTGCGTTTATGAGTGTGTAAGAGGAGAGGAAGAGATAAAGAACTTCCTTGCCTCCTTGTCTAACACAAAGTATAAATATCCCATAGAGGCTTGAACGAAATAAAGACAAGAGATGAGGTGACTCATCTGATGTGTGGTGTGTGTGAGACAGCGATAAAGAAACACAGAGTTGCTAATTTGCACCTCCTCAGCACTGTGAGAATTAATTTTCTCTAATGTATTTTAGCTAAATACTATAACAAGCTATAAGTCATCTAATGTTGAAAACAAACTGCTAATTGAGGTTATAGATATTGTTTTCAATTTTATAGATTATGCACAAAAAAAGTTGTCCCCTGGTCTTCAAACAGATAACTTTTCATGTTTTCAAACAAACTGTGGAGCAGGAACTGCAAGAGGAGGAATTATGATCATTTGTCATAAGCGAGTACATTTACATTATCATGAAAAATTCATAAGCCTGAGACTTTTACACATTTTAAATCTACAAGCCTTATTGTGTAGGGTTAGGGTTATTTGACAAACCAACACAAAGTAGTGTATACAGCACAGAGTATTCATTCCCCAGATGGCAGATTGAGATTCAAAACTATTTTATTCAACCAAGAAGTTTGTTTCTAATAGGAAATGAGATAAGCATCTCTCAAAAACACTGTAAAAGGAGGATTAATGTTGAAAAAATACATCAGACTTTTTTTCTTCACATTTTCTTTTGTTAAGATTTCATTGTGGCACTAATGGCCTTTATTTTTTTTGTAATTTTTTGAAAGGAAGCAGACAGGAAGCGGGGTGGAGAGAGGGGGAAAACATGCAGCACAGGTCGCTGGGGCCAGGACTCAAACCTGGGACACTGAGGACTGAAGCCTCGATGCAGCTGATCACCGTGTAGTTACTAGAATAACAAGTTTTCCAAAACTTTTGAGGACAAAAAAAGTTCTGCTGTGTTCACTATTTTCTCATGTTGCGCTTTCAGTTCTTTCCCTTAGATGATGCTGATGTATAGCAATGTCACCCCTAGCAGCTCTGCCAGTTTTATTCATCTCTTTAGAAGATGCACAGAGAGACCCCCCATCAAACAATCACCAACTCCCTCGTGGTCTAGAGAATCACGTCATCACCCTCTCTAATCGTTGCATGTGTAGATCCTGCTCGGCCCTTGCTTTGGCAGACTGACTCGCCAATCCCTGTGGCTGACCTTAGCAGGTCGTATTTCTCACTGAGTCTGAGTCACACTGAGAGGAAAAGCATGGAGTGTGATAAAGAGAGAAATTTAAAGACTAACAGCAGGAGTAAGCAAAGAAGAGGAAACAAAAAGCAAAACCACATTCAGGCAGAGAAAGGAGGATGAAAAGAAGCAGTGTTTACAAAGTGAGGGTGGTGTGTGCTTTTAGAGACTGCATCTGCTTGTGTTTGTGAGGAACTTAAAGGTGTATGCATGGGCTGTGGTGAAGTGTCATGAGTGGAGCTCCTCAGAGGAGAATGAGGTGAATCTGGCCACTGGTTGAGTAGCTGTTGGAGAACTGCAGGGGCAGAGAGCCATTAAACACTACAAAGCCTCTTAATCAGCTAGCGCCTCGAGGGGAGGAAACACACAACCTCAACCTGGAGCTCGACTGAAGCCCCGTCACAGCAACACACACTCTTTGACACATAAACGTACACACATGTGCCCATCGACTGGTTGAAAAAGTAATTTAAAAGAAAAGCTAGTGAGTTGAATCAAGGTTAGAGCTGTGGGAAAAGACGCCTACAAAGGACAGAACTTTGAGTTGGGTTTCTCAAGGCTATGGAGACATTTACAAAATACTACCTAAACACTCATACAACTTGTTTTGAATGAATATGGTGAGAAAGTTAAATGACGTGGTGGTAAGGTTCATCCTAGTCCAGATAAGATCTAGGATCAACTAACTTTCACTCTAGACTCGGAGACATACTCCAGGGAAATAAATTACTTCAAGTATTTGCTTTTTGTACTAGTGGGTCATAACCAGGTTGAACATTGAACACTGGTATAAAAAAATGAGTGGTAGATGAATTTCATACGCTCTAAACCAAGCGATCCAGTGGCATGCCCATAATGGCACAGGCACATCCTTGACTGAAATTATGGACCTTAATGTTGCCTACAGCACAATAACCATCAGATGGAATCTGTGAGAGAATGGGTCAAAGAACAATATGTCTCCAAAAGTCACATCTCCTACACCACAAACTTGCCCATTTGGACATTGTAAGGGAGCACCAAAGAAAGAACAGTGAATTATGGAAGAAAGTGTAATTCTCTGATTAAAAAAAAGGAATTGCTAGATTTTTCTGTTATTGACAGGACAAGGAGATCCTAAAGGGGGTGTTTTTTTATGCAAAGACTGGGTCTTTCTCTAGAACCAAGCTGAAGTTCACAACAGTCTGACAAAATGCTTTTCCAGAGAATTTTGATCAAGCAACTATTTTGGTGGTTAGAATATTACATCAGACCAATAAAAAAAAAATGTATTATAGAAATGTAAGCTTAATGAAATTAATGTTTAATACCTGTTTAAAAGTTATTTTCAAAAGGTACTTTCAATGTGGGGGCTGCACGGTGGCGCAGTTGGTAGCACTGTTGCCTTGCAGCAAGAAGGTCCTGGGTTCAATTCCCAGCCTGGGGTCTTTCTGCATGGAGTTTGCATGTTCTCCCCGTGCATGCGTGGATTCTCACCGGGTACTCCGGCTTCCCCTCACAGTCCAAAGACATGCCTGTTAGGTTAATTGGTCTCTCTAAATTGCCCTTAGGTGTATGAATGAGTGTGTGCTTGGTTGTTTGTGTGTTGCCCTGCAATGGACTGGCAACCTGTCCAGGGTGTACCCCGCCTCCCGCCCATAGACTGCTGGAGATAGGCACCAGCTCCCCCGCGACCCACTGTGGAATAAGCGGTAGAAAATGACCGACTGACTGACTTTCAATATGACAAACAAGCCTAATCAGAACACACACTTTATTTTATTAAATATGACTATTATGTTATGTTTCTAAACACCTCCATCTCCTATCTTGCTTTTCCTGATGATGTCTTCAAAGCTAGTAGTTTGTGGAAGTGCTTGGCTAATGCTAACATGTTTACATTCTGTTTTGATATGACTCGTTGATAATTTAACACATCACATACTTCAGTGCAGTTCCAGTTAATTGTGTGCAGACAAAACTTACATATTCGCAATATTAACTAAATATTGTGCATTGCCTACAGTCCTATTGTTTTGCAAACTATACACAAGACAATAGGCTGTGATATGGAAAAACAGTGGCACAAAACGTGGTCACACAACTCGCTTGGGACTGCAGCTGACAGGCAGCATATCAGCAACAGAATCAGAATCAGCTTTATTGCCAAGTTCGTACATACAAACAAGGAATTTGACTCTGGTACACTTTGCTCTTTGGTTTTGTTTTTGTATTACAGAATATACATATTTACAATGTACAATATACACATATATAATAAAAATAAAAAGGTGCATTTGCAACATCTGTATGCTGTTGTTTTGTACTCTATTGAATGTTCAACAGAGAAACAGCCTGGGGGAAGAAACTGTCTCTGTGGCGGCTGGTTTTAGTGAACAGTGCTCTGTAGCGGCGGCCTGAAGGTAAAGCTCTGAACAGTTTATGTGCAGGGTGTGTGGGGTCTGCATAGATTTTAGCAGCTCTTTTCCTGACCCTAGACCTGTATAAGTCCTGGATGGAGGGAAGGTCAGCCCTAATTATTCTCTTTGCAGACCTGATTATTTGTTGCAGTCTGCACCTGTCCTGTTTTGTGGATGAGCCAAACCACACTGAGATGGATGAAGACAGGACAGACTGAATGATGGCAGTGTAGAAGATGACCAGCAGCTCCTGTGGAAGGTTGAACTTCTTGAGTTGCCTCAGGAAGTACAGTCTCTGCTGGGCCTTCCTGGGCCTTCCAATTCCTAACAGGTATTAGTAATTGGATTTAGTTAGGAACTCCAATAACAATTATTTTAAAATGCTTTCATCTCTTATCAAATACTTTTGATTAGACCAGGACATCCCTAGTATAAACTCACAAGCTTTCTGTTGAGTTTCAGAAATTCACAAGGTTCTTCAAAAAACTTTGTATCATGTTTTCACTCTGCCGCTCTGTCAAAATGTACATTTAATACTTTTGAAAACTTTTTTTCAATGCACACTGATCCCCCAGTAGCTCTCTAGGAGGGAGATTCATCATAACTTTCACTGAACAAAAGAGACTCAGAAGAAACACACTGTACAAACTTTTGTCTCCCAAAAAACCCTTAAGAAATCCTTGTCTTCCTAAATACCACTGCCTTTCTCTGTTCTCTTTAGATATTTGCAATGCTTTATTGATTGCTCAGCACAGGAATATGTCCGGCATTTCTCCCTGTATTTATTTATGTCTGAGCTTGGAGATCTGTTTTCAGCATTGACATGTTTAGTTGAAGATGTGTAACAATGGTGGACAACTCTGAGCTCCAGCTCCACAAGGAGATCAAATTGTGGCTCTGTCTGACATAGGAATATTGTTCTTGTAATTGAGATGTTTTTGTAGGAAATGACACCTCCAAAACTGGATTCAATAATGGAGAGATAAATCATCATAAGGATTTAGGGTTTTGTTAGAGGTGCCTGAGAGATAAAACACGCCCTCTCACCTTCTGTATGGCTGGAACCTCCTATATGTCAAACATTATTAGATGAGGATGTGCTTCCTGTTCTGGTCCCATTATTTCCTAATGATGAATCCCTGCTAATGGTAAGTCTCTCCTGGGTTGCTCTGCAGTGCTTACAATGGGCTTCCTGTTAATTGGCCTTTTGACAGAGATGCCCACCCACCAGTGGCCAACAGGGGTTTGATAAACGAGATGCCTGCATTACTTGCACTCCCTCTATGCGTTATGCTGTGAGAGTTGAGTGAAGTGGGTGTTGGTTTTCTAAGGCACAATACATGATATAGCAAAATACATTCTGATGCACACAACCACTTAAAAGAATAACAAGAAGAATAGTTCCTGCTTCTTGTCTGTTGGCATTTGCTCTGTGAGGGTCCAGGCATAATGTTTGCATTTTGTGGCTTATTTTGTTATCTGGGGGCATATTAGTTTTACTTGGACAGACATAAACACTATATTGGATTATCAGTCTTCCACTATGTCCAATTGAAGAATATCTTCTCATCTTACGCTATCAGTGGTAAATGTCAGGTGTCTTTCAAGGCTTTAAGATTTAGCGATTTCATTCAGCAATCAAACAACCAGTATATAACAAAAGGTGCAAGGATAAAAGCTTCTCCATCAGCTATATTTCAATGGTAAACCTGAATGCAGCATCATAGTAGATAAACGGTAAAGACACTTTCCAAAAAGGTCTTTTTTAAATCTGCTCTCACCCTGTGCCTTACCATTTATGTTGGTGAATTGAAGAAAACACTCTACGTGGGTCTAAGCGTGAGGAAATGAAAGAGAGTTTGTGGAATATCACATTCTTGCATTTCAGTGTTCTATGAGTGCCCCCAAGGGGTCAGATAATTATTAGCCAAATTATTTACGAAGACAGTTAATCTCAATAGTTCCACTTCTAGTTTCAAGCACCTGGCATGCTAAGGTGAGTGAAGTTTTTGCAAATAATAATATGAGGCGAAGTAATGTTAATTGGTCATTGCTCCAACATCTCAGGCACAGTTGTGTTAATTCTGTAGGAGGAGTGCAAATCTGAGGTATAGATGCTGCTGCACAAATGCAACATGTCCCAAAATTCAGTTGCAACCTGGCTTATCTGGTGATCACACCATGTCAAATGGGTAGTAAGGCAATGCTGGGGTTTTATTTTCCATTATGTGTTCAGTGGTTACTTTGTTGACAATTTTAACTTGTCCTTTTTTCAGTAAAATAGACAAAAACTAAATAAAAACCTCTGCTTTATCATTATAACTGTACAAAAACTGGTTCTGTCAGAAAACTATCCAGTGAGAATCTTCCTGGGAGCTGAGGATTCATCCCATGATTTGCAGCTATATGTTCTTGCAGTAGTTTAAAATTGGAAATTCTAACACCAGGAAGCAAAATAGAAAGGATGGAAATGTTTGAAATTTGATGGTTAACATTTTGCAAAGCATATGCAGATGTCCACTATCGAATCTATTTAAGAAAAATGTTAGATTTAATTAACTGAAACTAAAATGATTACAGGTCATTAAACTATGAATTAATCCAAATTATATTTTATTCAAATGACTGTTGCTGAAATTAAATTAAATATGCTGACAAATATAACACCGATTTGGACTTCATTTCATTGGGGCTAGGTGGAAAATGCTGTGCAGTGAATGTATGAGACTGCTGTGAAATATTTGTCACTAAGCCTTTTACAGGTGAGTTATGTCCAATAAATAAGCTAACTAATTAATTTAATGGTAATATGTGACTGCAAAGCCCAATTATTAAACTGTAAAAATATGCCAGCAACCTCTAGGGGGCACTGTACTACCAAATTAACCTCAGGTCAATATAATTCATGAGACGGTGTGCACAGTCTCTGGATAAAACTCTTGAGACGTTTCAGTGTACAGCTTCACCAAGGTTGCTTTATTCTATATTTTCTGACAGTAATAACATCTTGTTCATCCTTCATCTGTGTCATATGCAAAGTTGAAATTTAGTTTAAAATGTTAGCTTTTACATCTTTGTGAAATAAAAGATCGCACTCAGTTAAAATCCAAATCTTTTACTTTCTGTTCAGCTGCTCCCTCTCTGTTTCACCTTGGAGAGATGCGCTCTTCATTGTTTCCTCTGCCCACTCCTGTCTGTCTCCTTCAGTTTATTTTTAATTCCTTCTTGTTGTCCACTTTTCTCAGTACACTGTTTATGTCCTCACTTATGCTGCATCTCAGCCTTTTAATGTATTAATCTAAGTGCTCTCCCGGTGCTTTTGCAGCCGCTTGTTCTTCGTTATTGCTGCAGATGTCTGGCCTAAAGGTGATGTGGTTTTTTCGTGTCTCGCAGTGGGGGGAACGACTGATGTCCTTGATGAGATGGCCCCGCTACACTCCAATTCATTAGCATGCAGATGCAATGTCACTGCATATCACAACATCAGGCACTGGTGGATAACTTTTTGCCAAGGCTTGAATAATGTATCAAATTTTGTTTAGAGGCCTCTCTCTTAGCTCCAACATTATGCAGTCGGCACCAGTCCTCTTCTATCTGCTGCTGCACAAACCCAATACCCACTGACTTGCCCGAGGACAAATCAGACTCCAGTGTTCTCTATCACCTTGCATTCAAGTTTTCAATTGCTTAACTATGCATGGAGACCCTGGCCTCTGGAAGACACAGTGGATGTTCTTTGCTACACTGGAGAAATGAAATAAGATCTCAAAGGACGAAATCAACAAAAGGATAGCCACATGTCCTGTTGTCTGCATTGAAATCCTATTTGGACTCGGAAACTGATTAAAGCATCCTTATGTGAAGAGGCCAAATAGGATCATGTTTGCAGCTCACAGTTTGATTAGAGATTAATTGCAATAGTAACCAATCCCTCAGGGAGCAGGGTGGGAATAATAAGGACGACAAACCTCCACACTCTCAGTGTATTGCTGTCTTTAGCTTGAGTGCATAACTCACTTATTCATTTAAATTGCTTTGACAAATCATGTTTGGTGGTCCTTTACTTTAAATGTGCTACAGTGTGTTTCTCCTTGCTCATATACAATGCCTTATCTTAACAAGAGGTGAATAATTAATCTAACTGATCACTTTGAGTTTCATCTACCCACAGTGTAGATGAAGTTGCAATGACTTCTTGTGAGACACATAATGCACTTTAGGATAACAGGGTACAAACCTGCTTTTAATAACATTAGTGTCTTTGAAACAGATGGCCCTTGATTTCAATAGCGCACAAGAGCAGGATTCATATTTTCAACTCATAACCATCCCATTCTGACAGATTTTATCAGTTACAGCTGGTGTGCTAATGAAGCTAATAATAGTTTAATAGTGGAAATTGCTGTCTCAGGCTGACTTTTTCACCCTTCCAGCTGGCTGGCTGGGATCTGAGACCTCAATAAAACTGTTGCACCTCATATAGCGGTATAACTAAACCAAAAGGAAAGTACATTAAAGACATTTAATCAGTGATGGTCATTTATTGGCCTACACTAATAGGGTGAATTTGCATTTGTACTGCCAGTTTACAGTTTGAAATATTAAAAATAAAAATGCTGCTTTGTGTAATGGCCATACATTCGTCTTAAAATATGTATGTTCTTTCTGGTTTTCATGTTTCATGCTATTGTAAAAGAATTCTGCAGGTCTTAAAATTAGATAAATTCAACCTCAAATAAGCCCACTCCACATTGATGGGCACTTCTGGGATGGCTGTGCACAGAGTTTTATAATAAATTAATCCTTTAATGCAAAAGCAACATTTCACATTGGAAATTTCAGAAAAACCCAACCTTTATTTAAATAGATTGTAATGGTTCTTGGGTGTTGGGTTTTGCTATTCATTTGTGTTTTTACCATTTCTCTGTTTATTATATTCTAAATGGTCTTGCCATTGTAGTTCATTGTTTTAGGTTTAGTTTTTTATTTATTTCTTATGTTCTGTTCCTTGTGTTTAGTTTATTTCCTTTTGTCTTTTACCCTTAATTTAATGTTTCTTTGTGTCTTAGCTCAGCTTCTTCTGCATTAAATACCCTCTCTCCCTCAGTCTCCCTGTTCACCTTCAGCCTCAGCTGCTCCATATTATCCCCTGATGAAGATACTGGCATCCATTGTCATTCTCCACCACTCCCTTAGTATATAAGCTCTCTGGTTCTCATGTTCTCTGCTGGATCCTCCTGTTAGACTGCTTGTTATTTTCCCTTTACTATCTGTTTCCATGCCTGCTGATCTGCTCATACTCCTAGTCTTGTTCTCATTGTGCTCCCTTGTAGGTTTGGGCTATTTCTAATTTATTTAATAATCACCATGTTCATCCAACATTCCTGTTTGCACTTGGGTCCAACTCCTAAACCAAACCTCATGGCATAGATTTATTCAGTAGGGAAAAATCCCATATTGAGAAATAATTTTTAACAAAATCACCAGTGTAACACTAACTGGCAGCTTTAAATAATCTTGAAAAATATATTTAAGTGAATTGTTTTCTTTTTAGTCAATCAGATTGTCTAGGAATTTATAATGAGCAATCCATGACTTCATGTCTGTTTCATTGGGATCTAAATATGATATAATGCAGAGGTCTGTTTCTATTAGCAGCTATTCAAAATGGGAAATGCAAGAGAGCATAGTGCTCAAGCAAGGCAGGGGTGTGATGATCTTCATAAGTCTGAGAATGGCTACAATAAAACTTAGCAAAACTTGCCTATAAATACGGTCAGAGCAATAATTTAAGAGTTTAAAACAACTGGAACTGTTCCCTAATTTAATCTTACAATCAACCACAGAGGATAGCAAGGCAGAGAACTGCAGCAAATGTAATAATGTGAGAATATGATTCTGCTGTGAAAAATGCATTTGTCTTAAGAATTTTACACACTTTTAACACAAGTGCCATTTATTGTGAAGGGCATTGTTTGCTACATTATACAGTGTTATTATCTCCAAAACTCAAAAGCTAAAACTCAAAAGCAGTGCATGAAAAAAACAAACACCACTGCAATGTTTGTGTGATTTTGGAGGGCAAGTAGCAGCCAAGTACTGCCAATGAAATCAATCATCAGATATATTTAGCTGAATTAAATGATAGGTTTTGGCAGTTTGCCTGTGTGGGTTGGTCTTTAGGTGTGTGTTAACACCAGAGCACAAAGGAAAGCAATTGATTCTGTTCAATAAACTGGTAAGAAGTACAAGGTTACCTCCAGGAAAATTGGAGTCTATCATCCAACAGTGTTAAAGATGCCTCTTTTTTAGATCTTTTTAGAAGAGGATCATTATTACCTCTGAAATATGTAATTGTTTGATAAATCCATAATAAAAAGGTACAGTGGAGACAAACTCTGTAGTGCTCTTTAAACACATAAATTGTTAAAGACAATAATTGGAAAATAGTCTAGTATAGCTTCTTCAAAGCTATCTGTATGATTTAGGTGAAGACAAACTGCTGTTTTAACTACTTTCCTTTCAGACATCCTTTTGCATCGTTAGATTTGTTCTTTTGTTGTTTAGACTCTCTTGGGAACTTGGTTAGTTTAGGCTTAAACTGTCACTCTAGATTATTCCGGGTCAACCTGAAGCTCTTTTCTACAATCTGAATCAGCTTTATTATTTCTGGTTTCACACATTGTTTTCACATCTCCAAAGAGAATATTTTCACAAATTTGAAACCTTTGGCACCTTGTCATTAACCACTGACATGTCAGGGATTTTTCTCACCTCTCCTCCACTGACTTCATAGACATGCTTCGAACACCCATGACTCTGAACAGGATTACATGGGTAGAGAAAATGGATAGATGAAAGTTTTTGTTGAAAACATTGTATCTTTTGGATTTGCCATGTACCATGATAATAGACAATCAGTTTTATTTAAAGCTATTGTTTTCTTCTGGGCTTTTACTGTTGAAAAGAGTTTGAAACAAGCCAGACCTTATGTGGGCACTAAAACCATCATTGATTGATCATTTCCATGTAAGTTGTGAGCACTGAATATTAATTTTAGATTGTGTGCGTTTTGATTTTGTTAAATGAACAAACAGCCTCAGTACATTTTTTTATGTGGGAGGTTGTGAGACAAGATAGGAAGTTGCAAGTTGTTGCATTGAACAGTTGGGACTGCAGCTTTATTCCATCTCACTATTAGACCGAGGTGGAATGGGAGTAATTGTTTACATGCTGTTTCATGTCAGTTTTTCCAAGAACTTGGCCTGGGTTTTGTTTGTTTTTGAAAGCATCAATAAATATTTCTAGCATTTGCACCAAAATGATTAAATATTTTTTTATTCGTACAATAACCACATAAATGATCACATAACATGAAACTTTCAAGCACTTTGAAAATTCTGAAATGCTACACCTTACGATTTTTTGAGTAAAATAAAAAAATCCGCTCCCTGGAGCTAACACAACTTACAAATAAAGACTCACCCCTCTCTGCATGGAGGGGGAAAATGTGTGCACACGTTTTATATAAACTGGATATTAATATGCATTAACTCATTTCTTAAACTAATACTGGCAATTTTCACCCCTGCAGTTAATTTGAATAATTACTACCAAAGAAATGTGAGGTAAAAGTTCTCTAAAGGATACAGTCTTACTTATGTGAGCCTTTGTCAGTCTTCATGCACATCCATTAAACATCACTTGGTGTTTAAGTGCTCTTGATTGGTGGCTGAATAAGTTGACATATCTCACACCTCCATCCTGCTCAGCAAGGATGGTATTAGCAATGTATTACACTTGGAGAACTGCCTTATGCTCAGCCATTGTAAAGAGCTTTATTGCTGTTGTGACGTTTAATATGTGGCCTGCTACCTTCAGCGTTGCTTCATAAATTTTCCTCATTCAGCTGCTTGTGCTCCTCGGCTTTTCTCTGCTCGCCTTCTTGATGGAAAGCATTGACCAGAAACATTAATACTGAGAAGAGTTTGAGTCACGGCTCATGAAGTTCCGCTTTGGATTCGTTAAGAAACAGCGGGAGGGAATCGTTTGTCGGGTTCCTGATGGGAGTTGCATACAACACAACAGGAATAAGATAACAAGAAAAGCCATCAGACAGTTGAGTGAGCTGAGATGTCAGAATGAATATCTAAAACTCGCTTTTTGGAGACAAGTTTGGTATATTAGTTGCCATTATTCATCATGATTAAGTGGGGGTGGCTGCCATTGTCATTTTCAGATCCATTTGCTATTTGTTGAAATTTCTAAGATTGAGTGTGTGTTTATTATTCAGTTTATCAGTGTAGAAGCTTTTTATTTGAAGTCTGATAAGTTTAGATTTATGACCTCAGAACAGAACTGAGAAAATAACTTAGCAGAGATATACGTGTTATGATTCTGGCCCGTCTGCCTGCTCTGCTCTGCTCTGCTGTACCCTGCTTTCTTGCATGCAATCAACTCATCTGTTTCACCTGTCTGCTGCGGCGCTGCAGCGCAATCACCGTCATGCCAAACATCTGTTTCACTGCAGTTATATACACCCCTCTGACAGGCAGACGGTGCCAGATTTTCGAAAGCATTTTGTTAGTAGTTATCCAGTGTTCTTTCCTGCCTGATCTCATTCTTTGACCTTGCCTAGCCTCACGGATTTTGCCCTCTGGCCTGCCCCTTGTCGGACTGTTTGGATCCTGGATAACGACTCTGTTTTCTGCCTCTGGTTTCATGCCTCTGCCTGCCCCTTGTCTGACACCTCTAGCCATGGAACTCGACCCTGTTTCTGTCCACGGATTTACACCCCAGCCAAGCCACTGGTTTATTCAGCCTGACCCTGCCCGGCTCTCAAACCTGCCTGGAATAATTGAGGATCTGGTTCACATCCTCTTCTGGGTTCCGCACCTCTTTCCCAGACTGAGAAGGTTAGTGGCATTACTTAACTCTGTTCAAGTCCTGAGTTTTATTCAGCCACTAACTCGCCTCTCTGTCCTCAGTGATTCGTGGAAGCTGACTGCTGGTCTCCTGTTTCCTGATCCTGTTTTGCTAAATAAACCTTTTAACTTTTCACTTTGTGTTTGGCTGAATTTGGGTCCTCTGTCTCTGGTTGTAATAGTAAAATCTGGCCAAAAGATGGACCCATCGCCAGCACAACAGTGGCGCGCTAGTGTAGATCACTCTATTGCCCGTCTAGATTCCGGCATGGGGGAAATTATTTCTATGCTGCGCTCCAAGACTCCTGCCTCCATGCCAGCGTCCTCACAGCCTGTCTTCTCCAGAGCTCCTGAACCTAGACTCACGCCTCCTGAGTTATTTAAGGGAGATCCTGACCAGTGCCGTGTTTTTCTTACTCAGTGTGAGATTCATTTTGAACTTCAGCCTTCTTCGTTCCCTTCTGAGCGCTCTAAGGTGGCATTTGTTATTTCCCTGCTCTCTGGAAAGGCTAAGCAATGAGGCACTGCTAAGTGGCAGAATGGTTCAGTCATGTGTGCTTCTTATGCTGCATTCTCCAAGGAGCTCATCAGGGTTTTTGACCCAGTTCTTCCTAGTCGTGAAGCTGCTGGAGGTTTACTCTCCATAAAACAGGGAGAGAGAAGTGTCACATCATATATTGTTGACTTTCATTTGCTGACAGTTTTTGGAATGAACATGCTCAAATGGATGCTTTCATGCAAGGTCTCAATGAGAACATCAAGGACAAACTGGCTACCCGTGATTACCCTGCCTCCCTTCACCAACTTGAAGACCTGGCAACCCGTATTGATTTACGGCTCACAGAAAGGAGGAGGGAGAGACGTCGTAGGGAGATAAAATCCTCCTCAGTTTGCTGTTTTGTTCCCCACCTAGAGCCCAAGGGTCTTCCAACTCCTTCTGAGGACAGTTATGACCATGAGCCCATGCAGATGGGTCAACCTAAGATTTCTGTGGGGGAGTGCGATCAACGAAGGAGAAACAACTTGTGTTTTTATTGTGGGGGACAGGGTCGTGTTGCCTTAAAATGTCCGTTAAAAGCCCAGGCACACTAGAGGTGAGAACACTACTGAGCCGTAGCCAACTGTCTGTCTCCTCATGCTCATTTCCTGCAACCATTCAAGTAATGTTCTGGCTTTGGATGATCATAGCGTCAACAGTTCACACTACAAAACAGAGGTAATCAAACTCACTCTGGGGGGCAATCATTTGGATGAAGTGACTTTCAGGATCATCAACTCTCCAAAATTATCCTTTGTTCTAGGGGTCTCCTGGTTACAAAAGCACAATCCTCACACTGACTGGCAAGCCAAAGAGATTTTGGGCTGGGCTAGGTCGTGCTTGGCTACATGTCTGTCCTCTGTCACCACAGATAATACTCCTGAGAATGACACTGAGGAAACATGCCCCGATTTGTCTAAGGTGCCTCCCGAATATCATGCTCTTAAGGAGGTTTTCAACAAGTCCAGGGCCACAGCTCTTCCACCTCACAGACCCTATGACTGTGCCATTGAGCTCCTACCAGGCACATCTACCCCTAATGGGTTGATTGTATCCATTGTCTGGACCAGAGAACCAAGCCATGAGAAAGTATGCCGAAGAATAACTAAAGGCTGGAATTATCCAACCTTCTTCTCCAGCAGGGGCAGGGTTCTTCTTTGTGGGTAAGAAGGATGGGTCCCTGAGACCATGCATTGACTACTGTGGTTTAAAAGACATTACCATCATGAACCGTTACCCTCTACCTCTCATGAACACTGCCTTTGATCAAATTCAAGGAGCCAAGATTTTCACCAAGCTAGATCTGACAAACGCTTACCATCTGGTCCACATCAAGGAAGGTGATGAATGGAAGACGGCTTTCCACATCCCCACTGGTCACTACGAATATCGGGTGATGCCTCTTGGGTTAACCAATGCTCCTGCAGTGTTTCAAGCACTAGTTAATGATGTCCTGAGGGACATGGTTGGACAATTTGTTTTTGTCTACCTTGATGACATTCTGATTTATTCTCAGGATCTGGAGACACACAGAAATCATGTTCGGGCCATTCTCCTCCTTCTCCTCCAGAATCAGTTGTTTGTCAAAGCTGAAATACGTGAATTTCACACCACCACCACTGTCTTTCCTAGGATTCATCATCTCTCCAGACCAAGTCATTGTGGATCCCTCCAAAGTCAAGGCGATCATGGAATGGCCTTCTCCTACCGATTGCAAACAGCTTCAAAGAGATGGCAGAAAGGGCTTTTGTCAAGCTCAAAGGTTTATTTACGTCTGCTCCTGTTCAACGGTCCCCTAACCCCGAAAAACTGTTCATAGTGGAGGTTGACGCCTCTAACACTGGGGTTGGAGCAGTCCTAAGCCAAAGAAGTTCTGATGATCGTATTCACCCATGTGCCTTCTTTTCTAGGACTTTGTCCCAAGCAGAACGCAATTATGATGTGGGGGACCGAGAACTGCTGGCAGTCAAGTTGGCTCTCGAGGAGTGGAGGCATTGGTTAGAGGGGGCTAAAGAACAATTTCTTGTTTGGACAGATCATAAGAACCTGGAGTACCTGAGATCAGCGAAGCGCCTTAATTCCAGGCAGGCAACGTGGGCTTTATTTTTTGGAAGATTCAACTTCTCTCTGTCTTTCAGACCTGGAGTCAAGAATGGCAAACCGGACGCCCTGTCCAGAATTCAGGAACCCACTGAATCACAGGCCACCGTGGAGGATGAGTTCATTCTCCCGGAATCTGTGAGACTCTCTGTCACCATGTTGGAGTTGGAAGGAGAGTTCAGAGACGCCACCAAAGACCTCCCTGTCCCAGCTTCATGTCCACCTGACCGGTGTTTTGTCCCGGAGCGCCTCGTACCCAAGGTACTGGAAGTATGCCATAACTCTCGTCTGTTCTGTCACCCTGGTATCCACAGGACGTTGCAAATGGTACGAACCCAGTTTTGGTGCCCAACCATAGTCAAAGATATGACAGATTACGTCACCGCCTGTACCCAATGTTGTCAAGCCAAGTCTTCTCGTCGCCCTCCTGCTGGGTTGTTACATCCACTTCCAATTCCTCCTCATCCCTGGTCCCACATTGCAATGGATTTCATGACAGGTTTGCCTGTTTCAAATGGCTGCACAGCTCTACTAACTGTCATCGACAGATTCTCAAAAATGGTCCATTTGATCCCCCTCAAAAAGTTGCCTTCGGCCAAAGAGATGGGGGACATCCTGACACGTGAGGTGTTCGTTTCCATGGCATATCCACAGACATTGTCTCTGACAGAGGGCCCCAGTTTGTTTCATGTTTCTGGAGGGAGTTCCGTTCCTTGCAGGGGATCTCTGTTAGTTTGTCCTCAGGGTTTCACCCACAGTCAGATGGACAAACTGAAAGAGCCAACCAGGAGGTGGAGACCAAGCTTCGCGCTCTGTGTAAGTCTGACGCCACTAAATGGTCTCAAAATTGACCTTGGATAGAATATGCTGTCAATACCCTCCCGTCTAGTACCACAGGATTGTCTCCTTTCCAAGTTGTGTTTGGTTTTCAGCCACCCATGTTCTCTGTACAAGAGAGAGAAGCCGAAGTTCCCTCTGCTCAAGACGCTGCCCTCAGGTGTCAACGCATATGGAGAAAGGCTAGGAGATCTTTGATCAGGATGTCGGAGGTGCAATCCCGAACAGCCAACCGTGGACGGGTCCCTGCGCCAAGATACCAGGTGGGACAGAAGGTTTGGCTGTCGTCTAAGGAGCTCCCACTACTGGTGGATTCTCGCAAACTGGCACCTCATTTTGCTGGGCCGTTTCCCATCTCCAAGGTCATCAATCCTGTGGCTGTTCATCTTCATCTCCCTTGTTCTATGAGGGTTCACCCTACCTTCCATATCCATATCCACAGACACTGTGGATATGCCAAGCCACTGGTTTATTCAGCCTGAGCCTGCCTGCTCTCAAACCTGCCTGGAATAATTGTCAAGAGGACAATCACAGCTCTCTGTGTTCCTGCCACAGCTTCAGCTGATTCCCCTGAGGATCTGGTTCACATCCTCTTGTGGGTTCCGCACCTCTTTCCCAGACTGAGAAGGTTAGTGGCTTTACTTAACTCTGTTCAAGTCCTGAGTTTTATTCAGCCACTAACTCGCCTCTCTGTCTTCAGTGATTCGTGGAAGCTGACTGTTGGTCTCCTGTTTCCTGATCCTGTTTTGCTAATTTAACTTTTTAACTTTTCACTTTGTGTTTGGCTGAATTTGGGTCCTCTGTCTCTGGTCGTAATAATACATCTCCATTCCGTGTTTTTCTGCTTGTAGAATATTTTATATACTTATATTTGTGCATATAACATTGTCCTTGAGGGTTTGTTTGTATATGTAAGGGTGTGTTTTTCTGTCCCTTTTCAAGAAGAGCAGGCCAATCCATCATCTGCGCTGCATAATGGGGCCTCGGAGTGGCTTGTGCTCGGCCCTCTGATCCGTCCTCATTTGGTTGGCATTTCATTACAGGCCAAATTTTTCCTGTGACTCAGGAAGCCAGCTATAGTGCCTTCCTCTAGCTTGCCATTTTCTGTTGTGTATGTATTTTTTTTTTCCATTGTTCTTTATCTCTTGCTCACTTTCCAATTTGTCTGACAAAAACAAACATCTACTTTTTTCCCTCGTTTGCATCTCAACTTTCAAGCAACAACATCAGGAATGGGCAGAAATATGAGGACAAATTGATATGAATCCCAAGGTAAGAAGCCAGGGAGTATAAAAAAAGACAGAAAAAAAGGTTGTGTTGCCTGCTTGCAAAGCATATGTAGGCATAAATCCTGTGATATACTGCTGCAATGTTCACTTTGTAGGTGCATTCATTCTTCACCATGATGCTCGCACCAGTCACACAAAAAAGACAGTGTAAGGACAAATCCAATGTCATGACACCATTCAAATACCATGTCATGAATTTTTTATTTTGGATTTTCCCTCAGTAAATATATTTTTTGAAATCAGATCAGTTTGAGATATTTTACTGCTTTCGCTTTTCTCCAAACATTGACAGATATTTTTTGTACTGAATCAAAAAAGATGTTTGTAATACAAGTTCCTATAGAGCGTTGTGGTCTGCCTTGCTGCAAGGGCCGGGGAATAATACATGCTGGCCATTTGCTGCAAACCTCACTGAATAAACACTAATTCTCTTTAAACCAGGGCCAATAGTGAGTCGAGACATAGCTCATCTCCTTTAAAGGCAAGTCCCCTTCATTGTTTCTCCTTGGCTCTGGGCTGCCGGGCCCAAAACACAGAAGTCAATCTAATCAAGTAAAAAAGTGAGTGGGGAAGGCTAGCAACAGAAGCTGATAGGAAAATGTCTCCATGTAGGAGTGAGATCCAGCTACCTGATTTTTCATCAGCCCACAGTTAAAGTGCATATAGCATTAAATTTTAGAGAGAGTAAACCTAAAACTCTTGATAATATGAAAGATTAAAAAAACACAGTCTGCCTTTACATTGTATTTCAAAGTAGATAAATAATTTTAAAACACTTTTCTGAAACCTAAAAAAGACACACAAACAGAATGGATCACAGAAAAGAATGAAGTAAGCACTTTTTCCACAATGTCATCCATGCAGCAAATTACACAGAGCTGTGTGGAACTAAAGAGGTGAAGAGGGCAGATTTCTCCTCACCTACCAAAAGCAGCATCTCTGTTGGAAACACTTTTTACCCCAGGATTTTGAAAACATTTAAGACCTTGGATTTAATCAAACCCAAGAAAAGAGGGCACAAAGCATTTTAGGCTACCACTGCTACAGATAGCTTGAACAGGGAGTTAATAGCGAGACCATCGTTACGACTGAAATTGTTGTTTATAAGCGAAAAGCTTATCGGATGAGAATATGCTTTCTATTACACAGGATTTTACTATTTGTTTTAGTATAAACAACTGTTCATATCAGCAGATCACAATAAATTAATAACCACTCTTTCCAAACATTCCTTTTGTGTATTTTGCCATGAAATGTAGCTTCAGTTGCAACCTTTTATTCTGTTTCTGAATCAAATGATGCACGTTCGACCAGCTGCAGTCTGACTTTATTTCAGCATTTTAATTTCCCTTTCATCTAGCATTGGCTGGAATGACTATTTAGAACCAGACAGCATGTTGTGAGAAACATGTTTACTGACTTATAGAGTTTGTGTAGTTTGACAGGCTGTGTATTTGGCATATTGTTTTAACAGCTGCATTACTGTGCTGCAGTTAAACCTCATGAGTAAAGGGCGGTTTGGTGGGGGACTTTACCAGGTTTTATGATTGATATTTAATCTTTTAACTTTAGCTTTTATAACTTTTATCTTTTCAACCGTGTTGAAAAACTACATTAAACATTTTTTCTTATTAGTTTTACATCCAACTCCATGGCTTTGAACTTTATCTTTTCTATAAGGCCACTCTGCTCTCTCAAACTGCCTATTATGACAGCCAGAAGCACATGCAAAATTTTCATTTAAATAGGACGGTCTGCACCACTTTTGCACCTGTTATCCACTGCGCACACAATCTTTGTAGATGACTTGCCACATGCCCACTTTTTGCTCACTTAGTGCTTCCTATGTGGAATCTTTGAAGATCAGGGCGAAAGATCTTTAAATCCCTCTACAGGCTTCGGGGTTGATAGATCTCCATGCTACCGTTCCTGACCTCCTTCTCACTGAATAAATCAGCATTTAAAACTTACTTCACCACTTTAATCTTGGATGGACATGGTGTTATTCATTGATGTCCAATTGAGCTTTCGCAAACATGATGTCTTGACTCTTCTGCAACTTTTGGCTACCTTATATCTGCTTTTATTTCTCAAATTCTATCATAGCAATTGATACAACTATCATAAGTTACAAGCCTAACATTAATTGAAAAGGACAATTTGTAAAAATTGTTATAGATATACCTTTTTTAAATTAAGCTATGCTTGTTTTTTTCCTGTCAGTTCAATTTCATTGTACCTCTTAAACTCAAAACTACACAAACCACATTCAAGCAGCACACACTTCTTTTTGGATCTCTTACTGAACATGGAAATACAGGTCCATTGTGTAGGTGTGCGTGGTGAGGTGAGCTCTCAAAGTCTAGTCAGCACAACATGGCTTCTCCAAGCTGTTGGATTGCCCCAACTGCTGAGCGCTGCAAATACATTACATCTCAATTTGTTCTGGGAAGGATCAAATTTTCCTGGCTTGCAAATCTCACCAAGCAGCCAGTAGAGCACACGATGAAGAACTGTAGGAAATATTATACAGACAGGTCTGATGCACCAGAATCAAATCAAAGCTCGGATCTCTGTGTCAATAAACTTTCTTTGTGGATTCTGGCCAAGTAGGATGTGAAGCAGATCAATGAGATTCAGGATAATTAAAGGGTGCACATGATATAAATTTGCTTATCATATTCCCATCTCTTTGTAGATGAAAGGTATATGCACTGCAAACATTGTTTCAGCAGTGAATAATAAAAAAACATCAGGCTCGTCTCCCAGGACCGTATTTTGAGGTCTAGAAAGTAATCACAACCTATAGAAATATGCTATTAATTATTTATACAGAGTTAGCCTGGCACTGACAGGAAAGTCTTTAAAGGTCTACAGAAGGTTGAAGAGCAGAGGTTGAGAAAGGACAGCTTTGTCCTAATTACCGTCATCACTCACTCTGTTCCTTAATTTATCTGATCCTCTTCCGGAAATGAAAAACCTCATCTCCAGGTTTAATAGCCAATATTAGAAAAAAGTAGAGGGCGAATTGTTAAAGTCAGACATTTTTTAAGCTGACATCTGACTCTTTCTATTCAAGGCTCTCCAAGGTTAAATTAACTGCCAAGTTTACCAAAAAAGGCATTTTGGTAAATTAACGTGACTTTTCTAAGATGATTAGTTGCTATTAAGCTATTCAGGTTGTCAAGCTATTTTAGTTTAATACACGTATTTTTATGATCTCATATTTTAGAGAACCGAAGTCAAAGGAGCTACTTAAAACTAGCTCCAAAAATGTGTTGGTACTTAAACAGTGTTAGCTAGAAAACCTCAGACTGATTTAGCTAAATTTACCATTAGAGAGCACTTATACTAATAATATGAAGGTTTAAGTTGAGGCTATTCATGGCAGTATAAAAAGCAATTGCTTTCAAATCACTTACGTGATTTTCATAAATGATTGCTCACCTTTTGGTGTCAGTTGTCTATTACTGCAAATGTAATAAAAAATATATATATAATACACTTCAAAATGTTATTTCTAACATCAAAGCTAATTCTGTCAAAATTATCCATTCCATAGTATGTTAAAACTATATACTGAAACAAAACAGTTTCTCTTAGTTGGTGAATATACAGTCATTTCCAATAAATTAGAATATACAGGGGTTGGACAATGAAACTGAAACACCTGTCATTTTAGTGTGGGAGGTTTCATGGCTAAATTGGACCAGCCTGGTAGCCAGTCTTCATTGATTGCACATTGCACCAGTAAGAGCAGAGTGTGAAGGTTCAATTAGCAGGGTAAGAGCACAGTTTTGCTCAGAATATTGAAATGCACACAACATTATGGGTGACATACCAGAGTTAAAAAGAGGACAAATTGTCGGTGCACGTCTTGCTGACGCATCTGTGACCAAGACAGCAAGTCTTTGTGATGTATTAAGAGCCACGGTATCCAGGGTAATGTCAGCATACCACCAAGAAAGACGAACCACATCCAACAGGATTAACTGTGGATGCAAGAGGAAGCTATCTGAAAGGGATGTTCGGGTGCTAACCCGGATTGTATCCAAAAAACATAAAACCACGGCTGCCCAGATCACGGCAGAATTAAATGTGCACCTCAACTCTCCTGTTTCCACCAGAACTGTCCGTCGGGAGCTCCACAGGTTCAATTTACACGGCCGGGCTGCTATAGCCAAACCTTTGGTCACTCATGCCAATGCCAAACGTCAGTTTCAATGGTGCAAGGAGCGCAAATCTTGGGCTGTGGACAATGTGAAACATGTATTGTTCTCTGATGAGTCCACCTTTACTGTTTTCCCTACATCCGGGAGAGTTACGATGTGGAGAAGCCCCAAAGAAGCGTACCACCCAGACTGTTGCATGCCCAGAGTGAAGCACAGGGGTGGATCAGTGATGGTTTGGGCTGCCATATCATGGCATTCCCTTGTTATATTCCTGATATCATGAAAGGTCATCCATACCTCAGTTTAAATCCTTAGAAAAATAAGGGTCCTGGTTCATTTAGCCAAAAAGAGAGTGCTGCAAACTGTAGTTCTAATTTAAATTATTTTTAAGAAGTAATACCTTTGGAAGACTCTAGATGTCTTCAATGTAATTGCTCAACCTACGTTGATGATGTGAATCTGTCTTTGATTGTGTTATTGAGATGTTGTGTGTTATTTTTTTATAAAATTAGCCAAGGCTAAAAGTCACATTAAAGCCTGCTGTAAATGCTAACTACTTGCCATATGGTTTGTAATCAAATTAACAAATGGAGGGGAAAACATTTAACACTCACCTGAAGATAGAGGCTTCAACCTATATGAAGTTGTAATTTTAATAAACAAACATTCTATAGTCAAGTGTATTTCTCAGGTGTAGACATTAAATTACCTTTTTTTTTTTAAATGCTGCACATTTTGACCTGTGAAATGTCCTTTGTTAAAACAACAAGGGCATCCTCAGAGCTTATCAAATACTAAAGCTTGAGAGTTGAATACGGAAAGTTGTTCTATATTTTTTCAGCTTATTTTTCTGTATAAGAGTGCTTTTTGTAAAGTCCTTTTTGAAACTACTTGGGACACCTTATTGTAGATCGATAGCTCATCACAAGGCCCATTAGCAGAGAGTATCAGTCTAATGAGCTGGTAAAATGAGGGGCTGGTTTAGAACAAAAAAGCAAGCCCCAATTTTCCTTATCTGTAAAAACCCGAAGAAGGTTAGATGTTCATTAAATATGCACCAATTAACTTTAATTTTACTCCTAAAGCTTGGAGCCATACTTAGACTGAAAGTGTTAACTTTGCCTCCCCTGTTTTGTCACCAACATGTCAATTAAACTCTATATTCAATTCAATTCAATTCAGTTTTATTTATATAGCGCCAATTCACAACACATGTTGTCTCAAGGCATTTCACAACAGTCAGGTACATATATTCCAATTAATCCTAACAATTGAACAGTGCAGTCGGAGTTAGTTATTTATTCAAATTGGATAAAAGGTTTTTCTATCTAAGGAAACCCAGCAGATTGCATCCAGTCAGTGACTTGCAGCATTCCCTCCTCCCGGATGAGCATGTAGAGACAGTGGACAGTCACTGGCGTTGACTTTGCAGCAATCACTCATACTGAGCATGCATGTAGCGACAGTGGAGAGGAAAAACTCCCTTTTAACAGGAAGAAACCTTCAGCAGAACCAGGCTCAGTGTGAGCGGCCATCTGCCACGACCGACTGGGGTTTGAGAGAACAGAGCAGAGACACAAAAAGAACACAGAAGCACTGATCCAGAAGTACTTTCTATGGGAAGGAAAAGTAAATGTTAATGGATGTAGCTCCTTTAGTCGTTTCACCTAGAAAGAAAGAACAGATAAACTCTGAGCCAGTTTTCAAGGTTAGAGTCTGAAAGAGAGCACATAGAGTTAGTCAGAATAAAACCTCAGTCAATGTCCATGTCTAGGAGAGAGAAAGGGTTAAACACTAAAAGACAGGGCTATGTGGATCATCAATAGAGGGTGAGCATTAAGTTGTTGCCAGCAGAAGCTCGGACGATTCCCCTCTCCAGAAAGGTGTCACAGGCAGACACAGAGCCAGGCCAGGTGTAGCTTCTAGGAAGAGAAAAGAGAGAACAAGGTTAAAAGCTGAAATAACAGCAAATAATGCAAAATTGGAGAGTAGTGTGAGAATGTAGCGAAGAGGGTGAAAGTGGTCGTTATGTCCTCCAGCAGCCTAAGCCTATAGCAGCATAACTATACAGATAGTTTCAGTTCAGATTATTTAGTTAAACGGCGCTTATTTACAACAATGTCGTCTCAAGGCACCTCACAAAGAGTCCCACTGATGGTCAAAAACCACAATGATTGGGATACCTCTCTCTGTCAGACTGATTATAACCATCGGAAAAGAGAAGGGGTCATACAGGTAGCAGAAATATGTCATGTTTTACATTGTTGCATGATGCCAGTAATCAGCTTTCTGAAGATTTTTATTCACAGGTAATTCACAGGTAAAACACAGTGATTGCTTTCCTTTAATGATCATGAGGTAAACATGTGCCTAGTCATTACACCTTCTATTTCTGCATCGGTTCCTTGTTAAAGGAAATCGATGTTGGTATGAGCACCTATCCCTTAAGTGGTTTAGTGCCAATGTAGAGTGCTTTCATTAATCAATCAGACAAACCATACCTAAGGGGGATGCTTGGTCTTCCTTTGTAAATCTCAAAAAATTGCATTAAAACAAGGAACTATATAATGCAGAAACATGAAAAATGGAGCTGTACAAGAGGAGGCACTAATAAGAGAAACTCTCTTCTCCTGTATCCATCTCTGCCATCGCCTCCCATTTATCTGTCAGCTTCCCTCTTTGTCTCTGCCTCATCTCCCACCTTTCTGTGACTCATGAAGGGCTCCATTTGTCATCTCACAGGTGATGTGTGTGTTGTTTTTCGCTCTGACCTCTGCTCCGTCCATAATGAGATATCAGCTATGCTGCCTCCTGGTCACACAATCAGTACTAATACCTGGGTCAAACAATATTAGGAAACACTCTTTTAGTTTGTTTGGACATTTCTAGCCGCAGGATGAGATGGCTTATTCCCACTGAGGGACAATAATGAACTGTAAATATTAAAGCTGTGCCTCAGAGGACAAAACAAGTAAAAAAGATAATTACTGTTTGGATTGACAAATCATCTAGCATTTTATGAATGATAATGCAGTGTCTGATGAAATCAGTGAAAACAAGAAGCAGACTTGGAGTTCAAATAGTGAGTACAAAACAAATATAGCATTTAATATTAAAAGATGAAATTTCCCTTTCAGAGTATATATGTGTAGCACCCACATCTTGCTCTGTGTTTCTCTTCAGTCTGGGTAAACAGCAAAATTTCACTTTGCATCCCTTGAGCAGTCAAGGCTTAGGTTTCTGTGCCTAAAACTGTCAACATGCATCATGACTTTCAAACCTACATTTTTTTTTGTCTTTATTGTTTTCTGATGTTCTGTTCTTCAACAGTCACAGCTAAAAAGAAACCCAGAAGAAAAGCAGATGCTGTAATAGAATTTATAATTCAATTCAGGTGCTGGCTGAAAGAAGCATCTATTTTCAACACTATTTTTATTTTCAGAAAGGATCTGCAATTTTTCTTTTTGGAAGGCTGGTGAATTCTGATCTGATGTTGGGTGAAATCAGCAATCTGAAGCTAAAATATCATTACAGTTGTGAGCATATTAATGTTTACAACTGCACAGCCAAAAGGGGAAACATAGTCATGAAAGCACACAAATTTTCTCTGTTTGCGTTTTTCTGGTATTTCCATGATAGTTTTTGCTGCCCTACAATTCTTTGACAGCAATTTGTCTTCAGTTACTTTGCACACTAGAATGTAGCAGACAAAACACTTCATACCCTGCCCTGATCAACAAGGTGAATGAATCCAGGACAGTTTTATGAATCTTTGTATTAATATTTCCCATGTACACCCTGTGCATAAATGGGCTTTCACTGGGTAATACAGCTTCTCTCCACAATCTAAAAACATGAATTTTGGGTTAATTGGTGTCTGTAAATTGCTCTTAGGTATGAGCATGGATGGTTTCCTGTTCTCTGTGTCTTTGTTGGATTGCCTGCGAAATGGAAAATAGGCTCACTATAGTTGTAAACATTTTAATGTCCAAAATTTTTCCAACATGTAAGAAAAAAGGGAAAGAAAAAAATGCAAGACATGGCAAATGAGAATGGAGCTGAAGAGAAACAGTGATGATGTTAGATATGGAACATTGAATTTGTGCATCCATGAAAACACAATATCAACCCAAGAAGAAAGTAGTGACAGCTTCAGAATTAGTTCAAAAGGTGAAAATTTATGTGATCAGTTGTGAGGATGAGGAAGTCAGCAGAAATGTTGTTTAATAGCCTCAGTTTGGTGACCTAGCAAACTGGCACTCTGCCCTAGAATTTAAAAGTGTTGTGTGGAAAACTTTGTCTGTAAATGTACTGAGTGGTAAATAACAACTTGCTACAAAAAAACTACACTTCAGAAAGCTACAGCTCTGACAGCAATCAGTAGGCATTTTAATTTCTGCTCCAGTTCTGACCAGTATTGTTACTCTGACGCGCACAGAAGTGTGCCAGCACATTTCCCCTAAAAACTATGCCACCAGAATATGCTGCCTTTTATAAAGGAACCATGTAATGGTTGCGTATCTCTCACATGTCTACAAGGTATCAGTGGTGCATTTGAATAGCTTGCATGAGGAAATTCATGTTATGCAGTATTCCACTATTGCTGTGGTGTAAACTGTTGTTGCATCCTCATCCCTCTGCATGGAGTTTTTAATTCTCTTGAAGCCAGATGTTCTGAACTGAAACTTGTTTTGATGGGTAGGTGAAAACTGTTCTCTACAGCTACTTATTTTACTTAAAGAAAGCTCAACCATGTTTTCTGCTTTTAAGATCTTTGTAAAAAGTAAAGTGCTCACTCTATTCCTGTTCCGCGTTGCAAATAATTGACAAAATGTGACATATTCCTGATCTTTTTTCAGTTTTTTCTGTTTACAGCATCAGGCGATCAAGCTCTGTAGACTCAGAAGATACGTCACAATCGACATGTGATATTGCCTTTCCGTTTTAGAGAAATGTGACTCCTACAGCTCTTGTAACAGATAGGTTCATTTTAAAATAATTGACCTGCCTGCTTTGAAACATAGTAGAAAGGCAGTTTGTGATTTATTTATGTTATATACTTTCAAGATTGTTAAATATGATGATTAATGACCTTCAATATATTATAAATATGTTTATATAATTTAAAACCCAATATCTTAAAGTGGAAACAACAGTGAAGTATCTAAATCAACTGCTCATTTGTCAAGAAGGAATAGACATATTATTGCAAAAAAAGGCCAACTCACAACATCTACTGAATTAATGTACACTTTCAGGAAGGCAAACAAATTATTTTAATTATTTATAATAAAAACAAATAAGCAGCATTGTTTTGGGCTGATAAAAGGAAAAACTGTCCATGAATGATGAGGAAAAAATAAGAAAAGCACCTGGAGAAAGCCTGGAATGGCACATGAGCCAAAACATTGTCTTTAAAACACTTGGATGCAGACTGATAGCATGGCAGCTGAGTCTTACTGCCGAAGGTATAACAGCTTGTGTTGCGCACAGATGTAAAGATTTTCAGTCTGAGCGTTGGTCCAAAGAGTGTATTATGATAATTACATTTATTTTGTTTTGTGGCTCAATAATCTTGTGTGGTGACAGATAAATGTATTGACTAACATCACATACAAATAAATCACTTTGTTAATCAGCTGTTTTTGTGTTGTTATGATTGAGAATGGTTCAAAATAATATAAAAGAAATCCAAAAGTAGAAAACATATTTGAACATATATGATGCATCTACATAAATAATAAATAAACATTTAAATGTTATTGGACTATTTATTTGGCTGCTGAAATGTGTTGTCCAGTCGGAGCAACTCCATGGAAACAGCATCCAAGTGGAATAATGAAAACAAATCACACTAAAGAAATAGTTGGTCCAGATTAGGTGATCCTTAGATATATCATATAACATAAAAACTGTGGGCTAAATTGTAGTTTAAGGGAAACGTAAGCTTTTCTTCACTGCTGGTAATAGGACAGACTGGGTTACAGCAGAGTGCTGCTAAGTATACTGTCAGCTGGGTTTAGACAAGAGCTGGCAGAACCACAGCACCGTTTTTCAACGACCTAAACACAGGCCTTTAATTTACTGGCAGCAGCGGCTGCACTGTCACAATGATTTCCAGACCTTATCTAATTTTGTTTGCCACACCTTGAGCAACCTTTGAAAATGAAATAAATGTATTTTATTTTATACAGACCTTTCTATTTAAACATTTGTCTAATCTAACATCTAATTTAAACATGCCAGTTTTGCATATTCCGATCAAAGTCATTCTTGTTGTACAACTGATAATGTTTTCACGTTCCAACTGCATAGGGGGACCTTATTGCCTAGCACTATTGACACTTTTTAATTATGGACGTTCAACTCCTTTTCATAATTTAGTTCTTTTCCCCAGAAACAAATAAGATAACAGTTTGCTGGTTTTGTAAACCATCTTGAACACATAAGTTTTACTTTATCTTATAATATGAACAGTAAAATCATCGCAGTTTGCTTTCTTGTCACAAATGCACAATAACCTGCATATGGGGTTGTAAAATAAATGCTTGGCAAGAAAAAAACTCCCTTTTTTCCTTCACACTACATGAATAAATACTGCAGTTGGTAGTACTGCTGCCTTGCAGCAACAAGGTCCTGGGTCCGACACCTGGCCGGTGGTGTTTTCATGCATGGGTCTCTCACTGGGTATGGTACTGACATTCTTACTGTACAAGAGGAAATAATCTGCTTTATTCTTTTTGCTTTGGAATGAGTCTTTGTTTCCGTAGTAAAAGAAAACAGTTTTCCAGTTGTTCTCCGAAACTGAGTTTCAATGTGCCTCTGCTATTGTTACTGCTCTACAGGGATGACCCAGACTCTGGGTCTATTCATTGATTACACACATTGAGAAGGAGCTAAAAATACTGACAGACACAGTGCATGACCTGGAGAGCATGGCTGTGGAGCAAAGCAAAGGGTGGAGTTGAAGATCTCAAAGAGCTGAGTGAGAGACAGATTGGTTCAGGCAGCTCTGACAGCAGATGAGACGGGGGACATGTCAAAGAAGGTCAAAGAGCAGAGAGGCAAGCTGATGAGTAAACAGACAAATGCTGATAATGTGATTTTTTTCTAGTTCAGAAAATCAGATACAGCTTAATCAATATTTGTAAAAAAAATATTTTTTGTTTTAATTGAGCATAGATAGGTCTTGGGCTAGAAATGCTACATATTGTGAAGAAGATGACGTGTTCTTGCCACTTTAACACAAGGGTGAAACTTTACTGAGTGTTACTGTGGATGTTAAATAGAGTAAAAAATTTGTCAAGTTCCATTTGAAGTTGTAATGACAATTTTACAGCCAAATATACAGCTTTCGGCTCCAGCTACATCAACCAGGGTGTTTTTTGATGGATGAGCGAAGGTGCATCGGAAATAATCAAGTCTATCATTAATCAATAGCCAATAATCAAATATAATATGAATGTAATTGTTTCTTTTTGCCACTAAATGACTATCATTGAAGACAATAAAAACATAAACCTAATCTACACACTATATTCCAATAGTAATCATTAATAAAAGCACTGAAGGCATAGTAATTAAAGCTGATTAAAACCTTAAAACATATCAAAAGATTTTCAGCCTCTCAGGAGCCAAAAGGAAGTTTATTTTATTTCATTTTAGTTTGCAGGGTTTTTATATGACCTTTAATAAGAAGAAAGGGGAAAAATGGAAGAATAAAAAGGTTTTGTGCTACCAGGATCATTCATTAGGTTTCACTATCACACTTCAGGCAGCTGGATAGTGAAAGCTGCCTTTAGTCTGACACATGCTGTTTTTCACCTCCTCTTCGGAACCGAGTTTTTTCTCAAAGAAATGGTGGGTTCATTCTTGTCTTTTTGAACAAACACCTGCAGTTCATCTTGGCTACATCTAAAGAGGACAGCTGAAGTTGGAAGGAAAGCAAAGAATCTCTGGAGAAGAAATAAAACAAATGTTGCAACAGCCTTAAAATGTAGCTAACTATTCTTTCAGTTCACGTACAGCACCTTGCGGAAGTACTCGGCCCCCTTGAACTTGTCAACCTCTTGTCACATTTCAGGCTTCAAACATAAAGAAATAACATTCAAATTGTTGGTGAAGAATCAACAACAAGTGGGACGCAATTGTGAAGTGGAATGAAATTTATTGGATGTGTCAAACTTGTTTAACAAATAAAAAACTGAAAAGTGGGTCGTACAATATTATTCGGCCCCCTTGCGTTAATACTTTGTAGCGCCACCCTTTGCTGCAATTACAGCTGCAAGTTGCTTGGGGTTTGTCTCTATCAGTTTTGCACATCGAGAGACTGAAATTCTTGCCCATTCTTCCTTGCAAAACAGCTGGAGCTCAGTGAGGTTGGATGGAGAGCGTTCAGGAACAGCAGTCTTCAGCTCTTTCCACAGATTCTCGATTGGATTCAAGTCTGGACTTTGACTTGGCCATTCCAACACCTGGATAAGTTTATTTGTGAACCATTCCATTGTAGCTTTGGCTTTATGATTTGGATCATTGTCTTGTTGGAAGATAAATCTCCGTCCCAGTCTCAGGTCTCTTGCAGACTCCAACAGGTTTTCTTCCAGAATGGTCCTGTATTTGGCCCAATCCATCTTCACATCAATTTTGACCATCTTCCCTGTCCCTGCTGATGAAAAGCAGGCCCAAACCATGATGCTGCCACCACCATGTTTGACAGTGGAGATGGTGTGTTCAGGGTGATGAGCTGTTCTGCTTTTACGCCAAACATATCGTTTTGCATTGTGGCCAAACAGTTTGATTTTGGTTTCATCTGACCAGAGCACCTTCTTCCACATGTTTGGTGTGTCTCCCAGGTGGCTTGTGGCAAACTTTAAAGTAGACTTTTTATGGATATCTTTGAGAAATGGCTTTCTTCTTGCCACTCTTCCATAAAGGCCAGATTGGTGCAGCGTACGACAGATTGTTGTCCTATGGACAGACTCTCCCACCTCAGCTGTAGATCTCTGCAGTTCATCCAGAGTGATCATGGGCCTCTTGGCTGCATCTCTGATCAGTCTTCTCCTTGTTCGAGATTAGACTTTAGAGGGACAGCCGGGTCTTGGTAGATTTGCAGTGGTCTGATACTCCTTCCATTTCAATATGATTGCTTGCACAGTGCTCCTTGGGATGTTTAAAGCTTGGGAAATCTTTTTGTATCCAAATCCGGCTTTAAACTTCTCCACAACAGTATCTCGGACCTGCCTGGTGTGTTCCTTGGTCTTCATGATGCTCTCTGCGCTTTGAACAGAACCCTGAGACTATCACAGAGCAGGTGCATTTATACGGAGACTTGATTACACACAGGTGGATTCTATTCATCATCATCAGTCATTTGGGACAACATTGGATCATTCAGAGATCCTCACTGAACTTCTGGAGTGAGTTTGCTGCACTGAAAGTAAAGAGGCCGAATAATATTGCACACCCCACTTTTCAGTTTTGTATTTGTTAAAAAAGTTTGACACATCCAATAAATTTCATTCTACTTCACGATTGTGTCCCACTTGTTGTTGATTCTTCACAAAAAATTTTAATTTTATATGCTTATGTTTGAAGCCTGAAATGTGGCAAGAGGTTGACCAGTTCAAGGGGACCGAGTACTTTCGCAAGGCACTGTATACTGCATGTTTGGACTTCGCAAAAACGTTATCTGAAGTGTGTCCCTATTGTCCAATCAACAGTATGTGCCAAAGCATGCAGTGAAAAGGAAGAAACTGGGAGATCAGAAGTGCTAATCAGAAAGATAATTGGAGAAAAAGTTTTAATTAATGGGTAATTCTCTTGCATGAGTAACCAATGGAAACCAAAGAGTATCACCCAGGCAATTAATGCTGCCAGCTCAGAAAACCACACGGTGGCTAAAATAAAAATAAAAAGGGTTGTTTAACTTTACAGCTAGTGCCACTCACACAGTGGTCATGGCTACAGATGTAGGAATAATAAATCAGGGTGATCTTTGAAGACATACGTTCTCTGTTCACTGCCATTCTCCAGCAGCACAGGAGCATCCATTGTTTAAAGAGAAGGGCCCTGATTGCTTATGCTTGTACTTAATTTAGAGACAACATGCTTACATCTTATCTGCTTAATTACGCACTTCTACACGATTGTAAAAGATAGCTGACACATTCTGTGTACATTCCCTCATCTTTCACTGGTTTTTCCTTTCTTCAGAAATGGATCTGCATGCCTCGCCTCCTTTGTGTCAGGGATACTTCTGTGCCTTGGCGACTTTCCAGTCTCTGACATGCTGTAATATGTCCATGTCACATGAAATGTAGCAGTCGGGTTTAAGGGTGATTGTGGTTGAAGTGAAGTGAGAAGGAATGTCAGCAGTTTTTCACTTTGCTCAGGGGAGAAGCTATAAGGTTTGTGGACAACATGGCATTTGCTTCCAATATTAGGGGAATTGTAAAGTGAAACTGATGATCAGTTTGGCCTTTAGTCTGGTAGGTCTAATCGTCATTTCCCTGATACACATAAATACATAACTCTTCTTTCTTAAGTGGAGTGGAAGTTTGGAGACTTTTGCAAAGAGACAACGCTACTTAATTTGTATCAGATGGACACCTGACATAAATTTGTCTGATAGTTCACAGATCTTTAGTTTATTTTAATAAATGTATTTTGCTGCGTCCTGAAAAGAATCTTCTCTATGGTCTTGTCTATTGAAAGGATGTTTTTCTTTAAAACCTTTATATTATTTTTGAATTAAAATTTAGCAAACTTTAGCTCAGCTATCATGCTCTATTGCTGGACTACTCCAAGCACACCACATTCAGTCTTTTTTTGATCTACGCTGTCATGTACTTTGACATTTAAAATGGTGACTCAAGTTTGTAGTGTTTCTCTTTTTTTTATTACTCTGCATTTTGTACAGTCAGTCCTGAATTGGTGGGCCCTGGAGTTGTAATATGTTCACTTTTTCTTGCTGTTTAGTCATCTAGCCTTAAGATTAGCTACATAATTTTTTGAATCATTGGATCAGCAAACAACAGTGCCACAAAACTGCTGTGGTGGGACCCTTCGGGAACATGTCAAACAGAGTCTCAGTCATTTAAGGTAATTGTCAGCATATTGTATACCAATATACCCCCTCTACCCTGAGAATTACATTTGCATGCTTACATAAATAAACACACCCTTAATATTTGTGACCAGAACAAAAGGTGTAAATGTACAAGGACTGACGGACTAAATGAACAAAGCCCGGGAATATATGACAAAAAGACTTGTAAACATCAGACAAAATCAACCCTGTTTTACCTAAAAAGCAGTTGAAAACATGTTTTGTGGACACATGAGACTAAATGTTTTTAATTCAAGTGCGCAGAATAATGCTTTCTGAAATTAAAACACAGTTTTTAGTCTACAGCGCATATAAAAAGGTGATGACATGGCAGGGGTTGTATCATGGTGTAGGTATCCAAGATGAAGCTGTTCTGCGCACAAGAATCTGTTTTTTGAAGAGATTAATGAATCAATATATTATTTGTTATGATGTTTACCTGGAAACTCTTTATCTCGAGCAATTTAAAAACCTGAAGTGCTGTGTACAAATCTAGAAGATGACCATCTTCTGATTAAAGCAAAACTCCCCGAAAACTTTACATCTAACTTTAGCACGACTTTATATTTAGTTGGCAAATGATGAAGATATTTGTTTGTGTCTAACATAGGAATGCTAGCATAGTTGTTAACATACTGAAATAGTTTTACGGTCAATCGATCCCAGACAATGATGCCTTCACATTCTTGGGTTGTTCCACTTGTTGACTATCAAATATTCCACCCTTCATCTAACTAGGATACAAAATGTGCTGATTAAATCATTTTAACTCATGGCATAAATGTGTTTCCTGGGTCCAATATTTGCTTTGGATCAGTTGCATCAGGGACATTGTAGCAGTATAGATAGTTTAGGTACAAAATTATCCAGCAGTGTTTTTTGTTCTCATTAGTGTGCACAGTGATGATCTCCTGACAGTAAAGAAAAGACAGATCTCAAGAACTGCTCCACAAATGTTGTGTGCCAATACTTTATCTTAGTTTAGGAGACTTGCTAAGTATTTTGCAGATTGGAATAAATAGAAACGCAAGTTTGCAGTTGCATAAATAACATCGAGAGTGATTTTTTTTTCCTTCACAGGCTGATAGGTGTTATTTTGTCTCCAGTTTTAGAGTTTAGTAGTCATTTAGTTGTGTAAGCACATTTTTCTGTGAAATTCCTCTATATGATAGTTTCAAGTTTTACTCGAAAAGACTTTTACATACTATTCATTTATTCATTCATCTTCTATACCACTTATTCCATAGTGGATCACGAGGGAGCTGGTGCCTATCTTCTGCAGTCTATGGGCGAGAGGCAGGGTACAAATACGGAGACTGAATTTTAACCTGATCACATAATTAGTCATTAAAAATCAAAACAGTTTTTGACTAAACATTATCCAGAGTTTTTGCTAACACCCCCCCACCCCCCTCATTTCTAGGTTTTGTTGTTCTGAAACATAATAGAACAACACTTTGATTGCATACACCCTAGACAAGTCACGAGCCTATCACCAAAGGAAGACCAAAAGAATAAAATAATTTCTTTATTACTATGTAATATGTTTTCTTTTTCTTTTTACAATGAGCAACCTTCCCCTTTTAAGCTTTTGTAAGAAACAGGAACATTTCAAAAACAATAGATGTCTTTCATTTACACTACTGCTCAAAAGTTTTAGAACGCCTTTCTCATTTATTGGTTTTCTATATATTAATGACTATTTACATTGTATGTAGATTCTCTCTGAAGGCATCAAAACTGTAAATGAACACATGTGGAATTATGTAGCGAAAGGAAAATTGTAAAAGAACCTTTAATATGTTTTTATTTTAGATTGCCGCCCTTTGCTGTGATGACTGAAATATTAACCTTTGGCCGTCCCTCTATGAAGCTCATGGAGAGAATGCTAAGAGAGCAAAGCAGTATTTAAAGCAAAGAGTGGCTATTTTGAAGAATCTAAAATATACAAATATTTAGTGTTATTTCACACTTTTTGTTAACAACTGGTTGTGTAATTTTTTTTGCAAAGAAATTCTTGGACAAAATATTTGGACTTAATTCTTTAAACTGCATTAAACCAGTAATGTGCAGGGGTTGTGTTATAATTACGGTTGTTATTGTTATGTACTGCACTAAGTAAGTGTTAGACAGTTGGTCCAATCTGGTAATATGGAAGTGATTATAAAATCATTTCAGAATGGTAATTTAGAGTAAAGCTTGTTCCCATCGACTGCACCTTAAGCCTGGAGAAAGGAAAAAAGAAAATAGGAAGAGATAAGAAAATGGCAGAGGGAAATTACACTTGCATGCAAAAAGCCAGGTCATACTTAAAAATCAGACCGAAGAAAACAAGGTTATACTGGGTCAAAAACAACCAATATCTACAGTACTTTACTAATTTGAGTTCTGTGTTGGACACCGTTTTGCATTCAGAGCTTCTTCTATTCTTAGTGACATAGATTCAACAAAATGTTGGAAATATCTGGAGTCCGTATTGACATAATATGGTTGCACCAACACGGTGTAAATCTCCTGTTCCACCACATCCAAAATGTGTTTTGTTGGTTTGAGATATGGTGACTGTGTGAGGCCATTTTATGAGTACAGTGAAGTCATTGTCATGTTCAAGAAACCAGTTTCAGATGATTTGAACTTTGTGTCTTTATTGTTCTGCTAGAAGTAGCCATCGGATAAAGGGTAGACTACTTTCAAAAAGTGATGGATATGTTTAGCAACAATATTCAGGGAGGCTGGGTCATTGAAATCCAGTGCTCAGTTGGTACCAAGGGGTTTAAACTGTTCCAACTAAAAACCCACACCATTTCACACAAAATTATTTGAGTTGGCATTTTAAACTTAACTTTCTTCTATTAAAATTATAGCTTGTAGCTTATAGCTTATCTAGCATTACAAACACAGCTGTCTTTGTGTGTATTCCAGAGAGAACATCAATCCTTACCTAAACTGTGAGATTTACAAAGGGCTACCAATATGTCCAAATCCAGAATGGTCCATGACAGACAAAGTTTGAAAGCTCAAAAGGATAAAACACCCTTCCTGTGATCTGCTGAAAGTTTTGCTCTCTCACTATCTCTCAGGTGGAATCGACCACTAAAATGTTTCAACTGTATATGAAAAAGAGTTTCCTTCTAGTTTCTGTGCTTCGTCTGACTTCGTAATGTACTCCTTATTAATAATGAAATAGTTAACTTTGAGTTTTGTGTCATTCAACAACTACTTCCACTCTGAAGAGTGGTGTTTTCTGCATCAACTGATAAGACATATGTATTATGGATTCATGGACTAGGAAAGATTTAATTTTTGAGTTTCTGACTGGCCACTCACTGATCTGCACTCAAGCTGAAAATTATTAATTGAAGCTGATTTTGTGGTGCATTTCTATATTATATATTTTGAAGCCTTGTGCCAGCGACTGATAGGCCAGTTTCTTTTTAAATGTGCTATGTGGTCCCAGCCTGCAAATCTGAAAATTATTAGTTAAATATTTAGAATATAAATCTTTTCTGATGTGTCATTCTGAGGTGAATTACCTGTAGTTAGGCTTTGATCTTAATTTGGAATGGCATCTAAATTTAAGGACATTTATTCATAATTCTAGCATGTTGTAACGGTGGGTTGAACTATATTTTGTAGCACTGTTCATGATTCACTGTACAAAGTTCTACAACAGAAATGTTAATGCAGTGCTGCCTAAGGGTCTGAAGATTGTGTCCATCATTGGTTTTCAAACTTTTTCTGAATTTTGAAGTTTCAATATCATACATTAAGGTAATAAAATCCCAAATTAGTAATACAAATGGCAAATAATTTTTTGTTAAGATTTCTGACAAATGAAAAGGTCCAATATACTCCCATAAGCAAAACCTTGCTGCTGTTCATCCTTATAGCAAACATCAGTAAATGTCTTCAGAGTACATGCTATCAATACAGACAGGATTTTAAACAGAGTTTTAGGAAATATTACCATTGTGGAAACAAGTGGGGAGGTGGCTGGCAATTCGTTGGTATTTCATTGAAAATCAACAACTCTGGACTGGGAGAGACACCTTTTCACTGCTGATAAGACCAAATTCAACGCCATGGCAGTCATCAATAGCCCCTGTGAGTGAATCTACCACTGACAGAACCTCTCTGTTCTGAAAGGTCTCCCTGTGTGCTGATACAGAGGAAGTGGAATGGAGCCAGAGCAGCTGGGCACAGAGAGGAGAATCAGGGCTTGTTGGGAAGCTGGCAGGGGAAGATGGAGGAGACGTGGCGGGTAATTGGAGCACAGCAATATCCGCCATCTTGGCCTGTTTACCTTAATAAAAGCTTTGATTGAGGTGAATAGGGCTATAAAAGGCTGTGGTGGAGCTGATAAGCTTTTGAGGGCTTGGCCAGTGATGCCAGGATTTTGGCATTCTTCAGGACTCTTGGCTTCCTGAAGCTGAGACCTGGATCTGCAAGGATGGGCACCTGGGACTCCAGATGTCCTGGGAAGGAATCTCTGGTGGCATCTCCGAGCTGGCATTAGAGCCTACAGTGACATTCATTGCTCAGTCTAGCATGAGTAAAATGGTATGCCAGCTTCCTATCAGCCCCCACATATCTGGCTGAGCGAACACTGCTGGAAGTTGTGCTTCCTTTTGTGGGGACTGAAGAAAAAAGCAAAAGTGTCGGAAACATGGAACAGACTGCTGTGCTTCTCTGACAGCTGGAAAGGTGGATCAAAACAACACAGGATTTGTAGCATCAGTTGCGAAAAAACACATTTTTCCTTGAAGTCTCTGCTGAAACACAAACTGCATTTTCTTAAGCATGGCAGCTTGTGCGCTGGGGAGATTAGAGCAGCTTTGAAAAATCTGTTTTCTTTTAGAACATAGTAATGCTTATTTGAAATGAACTGAAGCAGCATTAGGGAATGTTTGTTTCAAAACTACAAGCACAGAGAGGAAAAACACACTTAAGGGGATGCTCTAATACTTGGTGGGACAGATGAAATATTCTCTGTCTCACTCAGTCGATTTTCAACAATAAAATATGAACAAATAAAATGGCCTCAAATAATGAAAGATTCTCTGGGATTATATTGTAATATTATGACTTTTACAATGTTGTTCCGAAGAAAATACCTTTTAGTTATAATTGTAACCCCCTCCACACTAAAGGATTTTACTTCATGACTGACATTTTAAATCACTATCATTTTTTGACTGTGAATACCACTCCAAAAATCCCTACATTTCATGACAGCCTATGATTTCGTTAGTAGTCTTCCGCCACGCATGGGGCTCTTTAGTCAACATCCACTTCCATCACTCCCCCAAATTCACAGGAACGCAAAGCATTAGCGTATGTTCACTAGTAGGATTTCCCGCTAAAACCATTTTTAAGTGCTGATTGCACAACATTTTCTAATGTCTAAGTCTCTCCACGGTAACCTAATGCCACTCACAGCTATTTGCTTGTTTTCTGTGTACATAATTTTGGGGCAAATGTATAGTTAAGCCTGTTAAGAGTGCAGCAGTAACAGAGTGGTGACCCCACTGTGGAAGGTGGTGAAAGAGAGGCATAAAGCACAGTGATCCATGAGGGAAAAAAAGGAGGTGTTTAATGAGATGTTCACGCTCTGTTACCTGCCTGACAGGAAAGATCTCACTCACTCACCTTGTTAGCCACTTTGTCCTCTGTACAGGCTGCTAATTAACAAAGGCTCTTGAATGCTTAATGCTCGGAAAGGTATTTAAAGCTTTTAACATTTTCAAAATTTCTGTGACATAATTTTCAGTGTCAGTTTAGATGTTGTTTAGATGAGGGCTGCACGGTGGCGCAGTTGGTAGCACTGTTGCCTTGCAGCAAGAAGGTCCTGGGTTCCATTCCTGGCCTGGGGTCTTTCTGCATGGAGTTAGCATGTTCTCCCCGTGCATGCGTGGGTTCTCACCGGGTATTCCGGCTTCCTCCCACAGTCCAAAGACATTCCTGTTAGGTTAATTGGTCACTCTAAATTGACCTTAGGTGTATGAGTGTGTGCATGGTTGTTTGTGTGTTGCCCTGCGATGGACTGGCGATCTGTCCAGGGTGTACCCTGCCTCTCGCCCATAGACTGCTGGAGATAGGCACCAGCTCCCCCGCGACCCACTATGGAATAAGCGGTAGAAAATGACTGACTGACAGTTTAGATGTTAAGATGCCCACAGTTGTAAGGGTAATAAATTGACTTATAGTTTGTGTTAATTTTAGTGTGTGTTAGTTAGCATCAATCAAAACTGGAGGTGTCAATCGTTCTGCAAGTGTTTGATAGACTACTTTAAAGGGACCAGAGTCCGTTTCCCCCGATGGTCCGGACCTTTTGTGCAGGTGTGAATACGCTCAAGCGAACCCTGGTCCGGACCAAACAACTGGACCAAGACCCACTTTTTGAGGCGGTCTCGGCCCGCTTCCAAACGGACTCTGGTGCGGTTCACTTATGGTGTGAATACAAACTGGCCCCGATCCGAACCAACTACAAAAAGTGTACGTCTCTTTGGACATAAAAAGCCACCGTAGCCGATAGCAAAGGTGTGTGTTGTAAGGTAATCATACCTGATAAGCTGCGTGTTGCTTAGCAATGCTACTGGCTTGTTGCACGTAGAAAACGTCGGCGTTCAGCACGCATTCTCTGACGCGGTTCCAAAATTATAAATGGAACGTCTCAAAGTCTGTGTTGAATGAGCTGCTCTTGACTCTCACAATAATATTGCAGCTGTAATAACGGCACAAATATGCAGAACAGAGGTGCTGCACGCACAGTTGTTTTCCTAAATTTCCAAGTCTGTGCTCTGTCCCGTCATTTCTGTCCAATAGGAACAATAATCGTCACCCGCGTGGCTTTGTGTACAAGTAATAGTTCACTTTCAAAGAATACAATGTGAAAACAAACCGCACCAAATGAAAAAAATAAAGTTCGCTTTTGGTCCGGACCAAACAAGTGGACCAAAGGACTTTCCTGGTGAATACACCCTAAAGCTCTGGGCGGCTTAGGCTAAATTTGTTAACAGCCACGCATACAGATGCACCTATTGTCTTCATGCATTAGAAATAGAAAACCTGAAAACCTGTGGAATGACAACAAATTACAAACAGATGCACTTATGTGATGATGTAGCATGTGCAACCATCTGGAACCACACCCCTGTTTTATTATTTATTAAAGTATGTCAAATGAATGTGTGCCGTCTTGTGGGGAAAACAGAAAAGAATCGAGTTAGCGTTCCCTGAATATCTTCTATATAGTAAATGGGGGTGAGATTGTGAAAAGTAAGCAGGGGAAAAGGTCAGATTATTTCACTTATTGCAATCTCATTGTTGGAAACCTGTTTTGCCCCAGGATTTTGAAAAAATCTTGGCGTCAAGGAAAGGAACATCCCAAAGCTGAGGGATTAGAATGAAAACATTTTATCATGTTTCTGACATATAGTTCTAGAGGAGTCAAAAGCCAGACCACTTATGTAAGTTTTTACATGATAAAAAGCTTTGACAGTGGATTTTCCTTTTTATGTGTCCTCTTTTTGTACAAAACATCAGGTGTCGTCTAAAATCTCACTGCATGTTTATCCACAATATTTAGCTACAGCTGTGGCTTGCTTTTACTTCAAGTCTGAGCCAAATTAACTGAAGAGTGTTTGAATGCAGCTGATGTCTGACATTACAATACAGGTCCTTCTCAAAAAATTAGCATATTGTGATAAAGTTCATTGTTTTCCATAATGTCTTGATGAAAATTTAACATTCATATATTTTAGATTCATTGCACACTAACTGAAATATTTCAGGTCTTTTATTGTCTTAATACGGATGATTTTGGCATACAGCTCATGAAAACCCAAAATTCCTATCTCACAAAATTAGCATATCATTAAAAGGGTCTCTAAACGAGCTATGAACCTAATCATCTGAATCAACGAGTTAACTCTAAACACCTGCAAATGATTCCTGAGGCCTTTAAAACTCCCAGCCTGGTTCATCACTCAAAACCCCAATCATGGGTAAGACTGCCGACCTGACTGCTGTCCAGAAGGCCACTATTGACACCCTCAAGCAAGAGGGTAAGACACAGAAAGAAATTTCTGAACGAATAGGCTGTTCCCAGAGTGCTGTATCAAGGCACCTCAGTGGGAAGTCTGTGGGAAGGAAAAAGTGTGGCAGAAAATGCTGCACAACGAGAAGAGGTGACCGGACCCTGAGGAAGATTGTGGAGAAGGGCCGATTCCAGACCTTGGGGGACCTGCGGAAGCAGTGGACTGAGTCTGGAGTAGAAACATCCAGAGCCACCGTGCACAGGCGTGTGCAGGAAATGGGCTACAGGTGCCGCATTCCCCAGGTCAAGCCACTTTTGAACCAGAAACAGCGGTAGAAACGCCTGACCTGGGCTACAGAGAAGCAGCACTGGACTGTTGCTCAGTGGTCCAAAGTACTTTTTTCGGATGAAAGCAATTCTGCATGTCATTCGGAAATCAAGGTGCCAGAGTCTGGAGGAAGACTGGGGAGAAGGAAATGCCAAAATGCCAGAAGTCCAGTGTCAAGTACCCACAGTCAGTGATGGTCTGGGGTGCCGTGTCAGCTGCTGGTGTTGGTCCACTGTGTTTTATCAAGGGCAGGGTCAATGCAGCTAGCTATCAGGAGATTTTGGAGCACTTCATGCTTCCATCTGCTGAAAAGCTTTATGGAGATGAAGATTTCATTTTTCAGCATGACCTGGCACCTGCTCACAGTGCCAAAACCACTGGTAAATGGTTTACTGACCATGGTATCACTGTGCTCAATTGGCCTGCCCACTCTCCTGACCTGAACCCCATAGAGAATCTGTGGGATATTGTGAAGAGAACGTTGAGAGACTCAAGACCCAACACTCTGGATGAGCTAAAGGCCGCTATCGAAGCATCCTGGGCCTCCATAAGACCTCAGCAGTGCCACAGGCTGATTGCCTCCATGCCACGCCGCATTGAAGCAGTCATTTCTGCAAAAGGATTCCCAACCAAGTATTGAGTGCATAACTGTACATGATTATTTGAAGGTTGACGTTTTTTGTATTAAAAACACTTTTCTTTTATTGGTCGGATGAAATATACTAATTTTGTGAGATAGGAATTTTGGGTTTTCATGAGCTGTATGCCACAATCATCCGTATTAAGACAATAAAAACCTGAAATATTTTAGTTAATGTGCAATGAATCTAAAATATATGAATGTTACATTTTCATCATGACATTATGGAAAATAATGAACTTTATCACAATATGCTAATATTTTGAGAAGGACCTGTAGTTAAGTATTTGGATGAACTATGATAGTAAATAATGATATAAACATTAAAATCTCATTTATAATTAAATTTTATTGTATCTTATTTTCTGATCGTTGTACATTACACCCTATTTCTACTAAGTTAAGTTCCAATTCCTCTTTGGACACCCCTGCCCTCAATCCACCTCGCTAATGTTCCCTCCTTGCCTGGACTAAAGACCTCTGAGGGAGAGGTCTTTAGTCCAGGAAGGCTTTTAGTGTCAGAAGACCAGGAAAGCTCTAGGACCTGACAGTGTTTCTCCCTTGTGCTGGAGAACTTGCGCTGACCAACTGGCCCACATCTTCACTCAGATCTTCAACAGGTCTCTGGAGCTGTGAAAGTTTCCATTGTGCTTCAAGCACCCCACAATCATCCAGGTCCCTAAGAAATGCAGGGTCATCACAGGGTTAAAGCTTTTGAAGTTCACAGATGACACCACTATCACTGGTCTCATGTAGGATGAGTTTGCATACACACAGGAGGTGGATTGACTGGTTCATTAGTGTGGTCAGAACCACCGGCAGCTTAACCCGCTCAAGATGTTGTAGATGACCGGAAAACCCCCTACCCCATTATCCTTAACACCGTATCTACTGTGGATCGTTTACAGTTCCTAGAAGACACACTTCATACAGCAACTTAAGAAATGCAATCTGCCACAGGAGCTTCTGGTCATCTTCTACAATGCCTAAAAAAAACGCCTCTCTGGTGGACATCTATCACAGTTTGGTTTGGCTCATCCACCAAACAGGACAGGTCCAGACTGCAACAAATGAATTAGGTTTGCAGAGAGGAACACCAGGCCTGACCTACCCTCCATCCAGGACTTGTACAGGACTAAGGTCAGGAAGAGAGCAGCTAACATCTCTGCAGACCCCACACGTCCTGTACACAAACTGTTATGACTTTTACTTACAGGCTGGCACTACAAAATTCAGTGGTCTGTTTGAGCAAAAGGTCAACTTCCCCATTTATAAAAGTGTACAACCTACTTACAGTGCAGAATGTGATGCATGTTATGACTCTTGTTGAGGTCCATGCAAGCACTCCGACACGTTATCTGACACATACAAGAACTGCTTGAATAACCTTTATCTGTGAACTTTATCAGTCCCCTAATGCAACTTTAGAATTGTCAGTCTTCATCCTTGAGCTTGTAGAAAAGGTGGGGTGAGCTGTTTCTGACTAGCAGAGAGCTACATACCTCATGTCACTGGCTAATTCACCAAAGCTGGAAATGTGAAGGGACACTTCAGCACTACTCAGGTAAGGCATGTAGGATTGTGTTTCAGCAAGAAATCCTGACTATACAGTATGCTACTGTGCATTCTCTGTATCCTGTCTAACTTTGATAAAGTCTGTGTTAAAAATTCAAGTGTTTTAATATGCACACAGAAATTAAACCTGTAATGGAAAACTCATATTCAGACCCACCTGCCTAACCTTTAACACAATAAATGTACAGCACACACACAGTTTAACCTGCTGTCCTCCAGCCCCTGTCACATACAACATCCTGTGTGTCTGTTGGTGCAACTGTCTAATAGTGGGGATAAAGTCAAGGCAAAGAGATTAATTCTTTGAAGTCAGAGCAACCAAACAGCGGGGTGATTAATAACAGCCATCCATTACCCTCTGCACACAGATGGGAGGTTGGGTTGAAGGTTGATGGAGAACAGCACAGTGTGGGGTATTACACCCTGTCATACAGATTAGTGTTTGGAATTTAGACAGCACCCTTAACACCATCACCATGCTGCCTTGCACTACTTGTATCCTTCAGGTATCCTTCCACTGCTGTCGATGCCATTTGTCACTGTAGTGCCTCCTGAAAACTCCTTTTAGAACAGGTTGAGGGCCAGGCGTTTTTACTGGGTGCTGGGTTTGATCATGTTGTGGTTTTAAACATTAAATTGTCCACAGCATACAGTGCCTTGCAGAAGTATTTGATGCCCTGGAACTTTTTTGCATTTCATCATGTTTTTACAAATAAATCTCTAACATCCAAGGTAAGGCATTTATATTCAGATTTCTGTTACTCTGACACCACAAAAGAAACTCCAAGGCAACCAATTAATTTCAGATGTAAACTACTAAGTAAATAGGGGCAGCAAGTGTGTACTTCAATGTCAGAATAGGGCTGTTCTGTGAAGGCCTCAGTATTATGTTAGAGAACATAAGTGAACAACAGCATAATAAAGACCAAGGAACACACCGGACAAGTAAGGGATAAAGTTGTGGAGACGTTTAATGCAGGATTGGTTTATAAAAAATGCTTTAGGCCTTAAATATTTGACTGAGCACTGTTCAATCCATCATCTGGAAATGATGGAAATAAGTATGGCCCAACTGCAAACCTACCAAGACATAGTCATCCACAGACTGGGCAAATAGAGCAGAAAAGCAGCCATGATAACTCTGGAGGAGCTCCAGAGATCCACTGCTAAGGTGGGAGAATGTGTTCATAATACAACTATTAGTTGTGCACTGCACAAAAATAGCCTTTATGGAAAAAAGGGGAGAGGCAGTCTTTGCTCAAAGAGAAAGTCCAGTTTGCAGTTTGCCACAAGACACCGTAAGCATGTGGAGCAATGTGATCTGGTCAGATGAGACCAAAATGTAATTTTTTGGTCAACATGCCAAATGTTGAGTGCAGCAAAAACATCTTCACATCACTCTGAACACAACTTGCCCATGAAACATGATAGTGGCAGCATCATGCTGTGGGGATGCTTTTCTTCAGTAAAGATGGGAAAGCTGGGCAGACTTGAATGGAAAATGAATGGAACTAAACATATGGCAATCGTTGAAGAAAATCTGTTAGAAGCTTTAAAAGACTTGAGAACAAGTAGATATCTTCTCATGCCATCAACAAAGCCCTGCTAATGACCCAATTATTTGATTTGGGTGTGCTGCAGCAGAGACACATCTAAAAAGTGAGGAACAACAGCCCTTGAGAACTGGAGTTTAAGATCAGCGGTTTAGACCATTGTATATTCTTGTGTTAGAATGGCCTTCTCAAAGTCCAGACCAAATCCACTTAGGAATCTATGGCAACATTTTGAAAAAAAAAAATATGTTAAGACTTTCTACAAAGTCTTGACTCTGGGGGGGCTGAATACAAATGCAAACCATATATTTTAGATTTTTATTTGTCAAAAGGTTTGAAAATCATTTTCACATTGTCTCATTTTCTTTCCACTTTACAAATATGCCTTATTTTATGCTGGTCTGTCATATAAAAGACATTGAAGTTTGTGGTAGTACATGACACAATTAGAAACGTTTAAGTGGGATCAATACTTTTGCAAGGCACTTGTATGCGGGAACTAGCCACCGCAAAAATCCAGGTACAAGTTTTAGATTACCATTTTCAAGTAAGCTATCTTCACCTAAACAAAAATTAACATTTATTAGATCAATATCAAACAAAACTTTACAAGTAGGAGTACAGATGATTGAATCCGTCAGTCACCATAGACAAGTCTTGTAGGAAGCTATTTTAATTAATGCACCAAAACACAAACAAACAAGTAAAAATAGTTAGTTGCAACTGAACCAAAAGAAACCAAGTAGATTTAAAAAAAGAAAGGTTACTGTACACGGGTAGCACTAAAGCTGGGATTCAGGAAAACAGTACTTGCTACTCTCCACCTGTAGAATTAATGCTAATAACATTCTCTGCTTTCACAAACACATATTTAACTCAGAAGCCAAACAAATTGTGAACACTATCAAAATTCAAAAACAACTTTTTTTTTCTTTTTCTTTTACAAAATATTTATAAAAAGTATAATGGTAATGACTTAATTGATTCAACCTGCTATGAATATCCCAAATAATTGCCAAAATGGAGACACAATGCTGTTTTTCTTTTTAAAAGATGTTCTCTAAACACTTGAAACAATGAGTAAATGCATAGAAAATCTAGACATTGGCTTCAAATGTCAGTTTCTGTACAAAAACATAAAAAAGGAAAAACATATCTTACAATAATAGCTTGGTTTTTTTCTAGCTGCTGGAAAAATAATAAAGCAAAATAAAACAATAACATAAACAATGTTGACCACAGACATCAAATATCTACATCCTGATTCTATGAGTGGAGTTGGACATTTGATCCAACTGTCAGGTTGGACTTTACTGTTGAAGTAAATGGTTAAAACCACAGGTCATTCCTACAGACCATTTGTTTTAGGACTTCTGAAGCTAATCTCATAACTGAGAGCAGCATAAAAACTGCCTCTAGAACCCTGGAATGTGATCCATCATGCAAATTGCAATGGAACAGCAGAGCAAACACATCAGATGAAGTCATGCAAAGTAATTTGTAGTCATTTTCCATTGTTACTAATACAGGTCTGTCTTAGGGACATCAGGAAAAACATTAGGTGGGATGACACTCCCCAAAGTATCCACAGCATTGGATATCCAGTTCTACATTTCTCTTTGCTAGTCCAGCTTTTCCAAGTGTACCCCAAGGCACCTGAGAGAAAGTGGGCATTTCCTTCTATTGGCAACACCAGAGTGTTCGCGTCTTCGTTACATACCAGTTGCCACTGAGTCTCAAAGCAGAACTACCCTACATAAGGAGTTAAAAATCTCAATACAAAGCACAAGGAAAGTTGAATCAGTCAAAATAGACAACAGGGTAATGATCCCTCCTGTAGAAGTCTGGTGTTAATAGTCATCATAGGTGTTCAGGTCGGAGAAGTATGCATTGGTATAAGTCTTCCCGGCAAGCTGTGGGTTGAAGTACTTATTCCTTTCCTCCAGAATCAGATTATTTTTGTTGAAGCCCTGTAAATAAAGAAAAAAAACAAAAAAATAGATGGAGAGGAGAAATGTATAGGAGTCAGAATTGGCATTTTTTGGCAACATATGGATCAAGTGATTATTCAGCCCAAATGGCAAGGTAAAAGTAAATCCAAAGGAGCAACATAAATCAATGGGTGACTGCTCGGTGAATGGAACATACATTTCACTGAGCAAGGTCAGTGCATTTGCAAACAGGCTGGAAAAATGAGAAGTCACCACAGGGCAAAATTATTTTGATGCACACCCGAAAGTCCACCTCTGTCATCTCTAATACCCAGCATCAGCGTTTTTTATGGCTCTCAGATTGTCAGTCCTCCAGGACAATCAAAGCCATAAAAATCGATCAAAGGCGAATCACATTTCTGTTAAACAATAAGGAAGAACCATTGGGGGGGGGGGGCATCTTGTCTGTACCTGCATGACGCAGTAAATATGGAACAAGCTTCTGATGTGCTGCTCAGTACAACATCAGCCATTTGGCAAATAGATGTGTTCATATCCAGTCTGTTGTAGTGGGAAGTGTGATAGGAGTCCCTCGGGGCAGTGTAATTGAACACTTGATGTTGCTGCATTTACAGCTGATGGATGTTTCCGACAAGTGTGCCGGGCAAAAAAACTCATATTTTGCTGTGTTACCATTATGTGATTTGCAAACAAAGGGAAAGCAATCAGCTCTCCAGCAGCACCAAAGACGGTTATGTATCTCTGCAAGTGTCTGCTTGGCTGCCTTTAACCAGCTGTGCAGCAGTGCTTGTTAGCATCATCTATGTTATATTCTTGCTTTAAACATGTTTATAATAGCCGTAAGAATGATTAAGTTAGAGTTCTTGGTGCAGCAGACACAATTTGCCTGAACAATAAAGTGCTGTTAGTGATAGAGAAGTAACAGAGGAGGTTAATAAACCAACATTACAGTGAGATTACCCTCTCAGCCCATCAAATTAACCGATCAATTAAAACTACAGCATAACATGAAGGACAAACAGAAAAAGACATGCAAATGTAAGCATAAAAAGGAAAGGGCACACTGCCTTCTCGCAAGCTGGTAGAGAGAAGGGAGGCAGCCAGGATGGAAGGATGAAGGGGGTCGGAGCAGAAAAAGAAAAACTAGAGTGCTGTACTCCCAACCTGCCACACACAGGAAGTGCCACAGGAAGTGGAAGGGCAGGGCACGTTGGGGAACAGGAAGTAGTACTGGATGAGAGGGTCAAAGAGTAGTTGGGGTTTGGAGTGGGTAGTCAAGAAGCGGGATGTTGTTGAGGTCAGGAGGTTGGTTAGTAGAAAATCTCCAGTCCACGCATAGACACCCCCATGTTAGCAGAGAGAGGCTGGTGCGTGGCAGGGTCGTCCAGAGGCAAGAGTACCGACACGTCTGGCTGCAGGAAGGAGAGGAACGGGCAAGAATCATCCTCAAAAAAAAAAAATGCAAAGACCATATTTCATCTAAAAGGAGCCTTAGAAATATGATAAATATATACAGTGCTCTGAAAATGTATTTTCCTTGTTACAGATTTCTTCGGTTTTATTTTTTCTGGCACATTTGAATTTTTTAGCTCAAACCAATCTTGTTAACCATGAATTAACTGTAAATAACCACATTTTTGGAAAGCTGACAACACTTGCCACGCCCAGGCCTGATAACTGCCAGACTTGTAGAATCACAAAATTACTTAAGCAGAACTTATCTGACAGCATCAAGTAGGTTACAAAATCATAAAAAAAAAGCAACACACCATGCCCTAATCTTAAGAAATTCAAGAACCAGTGAGAAACAAAATCGTTGAAATTTATTAGTCTGAAAAGGTTACAAAGTCATTTTTTCTACTGAAGTTACTCCAAGAGCTCACAGATGACGCATCCGGGAGGTCAATAAAGGTTAAGGCTCATGATTCAACATTAAGAAAAAGACAATATGGGCATCCATAGTAGAGTGGATTGGCCATAACCACTACTGCCTAAACAGAAAGCAAAAGCCCTATTCACAAAACATCTTTGTGATGCTGAGGACTTTTAGGAAAATATTCTGTGGATTGATGGGTGGAAGGTGTTACTGTTTGGATGATGTAACCCATTACAACTGGTGTAAAAGTAAAAGCATTCCAGAAAAAGAACATCATACCAGTCAAACATAGTGGCGGTAGTGTAATGGTGTGACAAAAAAGCAAAAGAGAAGAAATCTGTAAGGGGGCCAATACTTTTTCAATGCACAGTAAGTGCAGTTAAATCCTCCAACAAACCTGAAAGGTGTTTACCTCTTCGTGCATATAGATGATGAGTAATGTGGCTTGAATTAAAAGTCAGAACTATAAGAAAAGGATGCCTATTATGGCTTTTCAAACTTATTAGTTGAAACTTTACTGCAACATAAGGTTGTTTAGGCTCTCTGATTGAGAGTTGGAAACAGAATGTGTTCTTGGAAAATGACTCATTACTCACTTGTCACACAGCTTCTTTTGTATTTTCACACCGACTGTCTAAATTCATATCTGCCTCTATCTGCAACTGCGCTGACTGAATTATGCTCGATGCTCTTGACTCTAATTGTATGACAGATGAATCCCATCTCTAAAGTCTTCAAGACGTTACATTCACAGAAGTTTGCTCCAAGCCAAAGGAGCTGCTTGGGTTTTAACAAAACTACAAAACATTTACATATATGCAAAATACTTTTGCAAACAGAGATTAAAGTATTTACTTAGCTGAGTTCATGAGAGTTACTCTGAGAGTATACAGCCTCAACTAATAAATGAGAAGCAAACCTGGCATATTTGTCAGAAAAAATACTAGAATCCAGTTAACTATAAGAGTAGACTGGATAAGATTGCCAGTTATAGCTAATGTATTTTTTCTTTTTATGTGGGGAAATCACCATATTTGGGCAAAAGAAAAGACCTATAAAGTTTTCCCAGGATCTTCTTCCATCCATGCTTACTGAATGAGTCCATTGTTTCCGTTTATCATTTCCTTTACCCCAGTCTGTAGATCAAACTTTGACCATGTGTGTATTGAAGACACATTAAATTCAAACTTGCACCCAATTCTTGTTTTTGAAATTCATTTGTTTGTTGTTTGATCTTTCTCACTCTTTAAAAAAAAAAAAAGTGTATAAGAGGTGTAAACTTCAATCAGACTTTATCTTTAGCCTTGTTTGACTTAACGAGTCAGCTAAAACTAAGTTACACGTAAATAAAAGGGAATGGATTTTTGAGATTTAGGGTTGGGCAAGATGACATAAACATCATAGGACATTTAGGACCTTTTCAAAAAGGTTGTTTCCGTTTCTGCAATTTTTCAAGTTTGTGTCACGTTCAACTGACATTAACTAAGTACATACTTAAGACTTGGAAGTATACTCAGTCCCACCCTGCTGTGACCAAAACATATTCTTCAATATAAAAAGTAAACACGACAACACTCAAATAAAGTGCTCTCCAAATGTTTATGAAGCTAAGGCAGAAGGAGGAAAATAAAAAGGATCTTTTCCAGAGCCTAAAACAGCAAAGGCAGAATATGCCTGATGGATGATGCATTGCCTCACAGAAATGTTCATATCCCATTTTCATATTTTGTTGCCTTTTATGTGTTAAAACAACACAAAGTGGGGCATAATTGTGAGGAGGCAAGAAAAGGATACATGTTCTTCAAGATCTTTCACAAAATAAAATCTAAAAAAGGGGGGTGTGCATTTATTTACAGCTCCCATGATTTATTACTTGGGTACTGATCTCTGTTTTACTGATCTATGCTGATTGATGCTATCTTGATTGACATTTAGGTGGATGACCACATCTCGGTGGGTTTGCAGTTATGTCACACTCTATAGTTTTAGATGATTAAAAAAAGATTGTTGCTCCATTAGATGTTCAAAGCTGGGATATTGACTTATAAACTGACCCTGCTTCAAAATCCCCCACAACTTATTCACAGACCTGTCTACCTTGTTCCTTGGTCTTCATGATGTTGTTTATTCACTAATGTTCTCTAACAACGTCTGAGGCCGTTACAGAGCAACAATATTTATAGTGAGATTATATCATACACAGATGGACTCCATTTACTAATTAGAGAAATTCTGAAAACAGTTTGTACCGGATTTTGTTTAGGGGTATTAGAGTAAAGGTGGCTGAATACAAACACTGGCCACACTTTTCATATTTTTATTGTAAAAACTGTAGAAAACCATGTATCCTTTGTCTTCCTCTTCCCAATTACGTGCCAATTTATGTTGGTCTATCACAGCTTTACCTAGTTGTCATCATGTTCTAAATGTATACAAAAATCTTGACATCACCTGCATCTATTTTGCTCTAATATAATAGTTTTTCACACTCTGTCTGTTACAAAGTTTAAAATGCTAATACTACTAAAAATTAAAACTCCTCTTTGCTGCACAACAAGATAGATTAAATGCATTTTAGTTAAGGTCCAAAATCAAGTACACATCAGTAAGTTTTTTTAAAAGGGTTTGTCTTTGGCCTTTGTGTATTAAATAAAATACTTATTTATGGACTTATTTCCGTTTTACCTGGTTAATATAACATTTGTTTAAATGGTCAACGTTTGACAAGATTTATCGCCTCTAAAACCAATTTTCTAGGTAAAAACTGCACTTACTGTTGAGACACTTCACTCCTGTTGGGACCCCAGCCATGGAGGCAACATGATAAGAACTTTTCTGGAACTTTCAAAATAAATTGCATTAACCTATTTCCAGCACAGCCAAAAACGGGGTAACAGCGGATTTCCCATGACGTCACTGTCCGAATAAAAAGCCCGCATTTGCAACAAAGTGACCTCTTCCACGCAGGTCCCCAGAGGAACTGGACGGAGGGACACAGCGTGCTAATGTCTCTTTGCTGGCAAACAGACATAACTCTCCAAACTGGATCCAAGAGTGTCATACGATCCCGCGATCATATGCACTAAGTTAAATAGGAATGAATTGCTGTTTATGTACCCGGTATTCATTCATGAACGGGGGTAATTAAAGTACAAGCGTTGCTTGACTTTTCTCTGAGGTCTACAGAAGCATACAGTGTTCCAGAGTTCCCAGCAGAGACCTTGTCTCTACGACGGTGAGTGGAGCAGTTTTCGCGGTCTGAAGGAGGGACGACGGGACCACATCACCATGGTTACAGCTGTAATGTGCAGTTTGGCCGGTCGGCAGAGCGAGCCGCCCCACCCCACAGCTACGGAGGTTAGCTGCAGTTAACCCTTTGTTCACTGTGGATGCTTCCTTCAACTTCGTCACCCGGACAACTCTTCCTCAGCACGGTTCACGTATAAGGTTGTGTTTTGGGTAGAGAGAAGTAATTTAGAATTAAATAATCTAAACATTTTTCGTTTTATGACGTTTGATTTTGTTTGTGTTGAAACTCAGCCATCTTAGTGCTAGCAGATTATCTGCTCAGCACATGTGCTCAGTTTATGTGTTCTGTGTGGTTTTTTTTTTAAGACATTTTTAAGACAAACTTTATTTAAAGGATGATTTTAAACACAGAAGATCAGCCATAAAGCGACGTCCACGCTTATGCATTTTAACCCTTTTATTAATGGTATTTTAAAGGTATGTGTTTGATTCTGATGATAAGCTATAAGCTTCTTTTGTGAGCTTTAACCGCTAACAGCTAAGAACACGTGGTTGCCTGCTAAAGATCATTCACCCAAAAAGGTTGTTAGTTTTCAATCTAGTAAAAATAATATTTCCCTAAAATTATTTTACTAAACTTGATAACTAACACAATTAAGCCCATTTCTCAAAGATTTGGTTCTTATTCAAAATAATATTTCTTTAAATATTATTTTAATAAATAAAGGCAGCTAAGGAGACGCCGTTGAGAATTGGTCATCAAGAAGTTTGGTTTTATTCAGCAGATCATTCTTCAAAACATTATTTTATTAAAATAATATTTTTTCTGATCTTGAATTGTGAATGGTTGTCTAAAGGTATGCCAATTATTGCCTAAGTTGGTTCCAAGACTAACTTAATTTCACTTCCAGATTCTTCAAGATAATCCTTGGTTCTCAAACATAAACATTGCATGGTAATGTTGCATCACTCTTTCGGTCATGGTTTTCAACCGTCTTTGATCAACTTGTTTATATTGTACATAGCCCATTAGTCTTCCTTATTCTTTCATTCTGCCTGGTAGTTTAGTTGGATTGTTTTAGCATAGTAAAGAGTTTGTTGATTGAAATATGTTTGACTTTGAGTTGACTTAATTTTGTTAATAAATTCTTGTATTTTAAGAAATTGCGTGAATTCATTCCATGTGTGTGCAGAGTTTTGCTGTTCAATAATGTCAGAGCTTGGCTCATCCCTTTCAATGTTGTCCTAATACCACCACCTTATTGGGCTGGTATTCACAGGACAACCCTTAACAGACCAAAATATTATTTAATAATATATTAAAGTATTAATGTTAAATATTAAATAATATATTCATATTTGTAATCACAACACTCCTGTATCACAGTTAAAACCCTAGAGTGTCTGTGGAGTAGCGCTAATCACCATCCCATTCTGGCCAAACAGCCTGAATGTGTCATGTGTCATGATGCTGGAATTAAAGATTTATTGCCTCTAAAACCAGTTTTGTGGGTAAAAACTGCACTTACTGTTGAGACACTTCACTCTTGTATCACAGTTAAAACCCTAGAGTGTCTGCGGAGTAGCGCTAATCACCTGCCCATTCTGGCCAAACAGCCTGAATGTGTCAGTGGATAAGAGGGTATTTGTGCCAGAAAACTACCTGGACCACTTCAAATGGCTTTGATACTTCTAACTATCTGCACTTTAGAACGCAATAATGACCCAAAAAGGTGGTCAAACCACAGGGCACCTTTGCTGAATATATATAATATCGGATAGCTAAGGAGAAAGCAGTGTAACACAACTGAAACAGAACAGATCTACACACTGAGACAGATGCAGAGAGGACGAACGCACAACTGCCTACCTTTTACGTTAACAAAGAGTGTCAGAGAGTGACAGGAAGGGGTGTGACAGTGACGGTCATGCAGTAAGAAAAGTATTTCATCACAGCTGACACTGTCAGAAGAGGCACTGATCACTGACTCAAAGGGGGTGTGTGACAACCATTGATTAGACCAAACTAATCTTTGCCTCTGCATATGTGAACATTAGTCATATTCTGACCCACGGTAAACCCAGGGCATATCTGTCTACAGACCTTGATGGCTTCCACAGTGTCGTATTTGTCCAGTTTGTTGATGTGGTTGGTGATGCTGGTATTGAGCGGGGCGGCGGAGATGGGGTGGATGACGGTGGCATCGTGGGACTGTTGCTGGTAACGCTGGCAGTAAGAGTAGACGACCAGGGTGACCAGGCAGCCAAGGATGGAGCTGCTGAGGCCCACGGCGATCATGTGGAAAACATTGAAATCTGAAAGGGGAAGGTGTAAGCATGAGGCTGATGGTAATTCTGAAATAATTCATGTAACATTTGGCCCTTCTACAATGAAAACTTAAAAAAGGGGCTATAATATTTATAACTTCCTTTTCTGCTTTCTGAATATGAATTCATGATCATAAACCTGTCGACACAAACTAAGTCAATGTCCACTCTGTATACACTAAGTCTGGGTCAAGTTTCTAACTCTTTTTAACATTATGTTAACATCTGGGTCAGTGTAAGACATGATAATGACGAAGGTTTTTGTATTTAAATGATTCATTCAAAATCCTGTAGAAATGAAAAGTATAAATTCAAAAATATGCAAAATATGCAATTTTTGATGTCTGTGTTTAGTGTTTTATAAGATCAAAACTAACTGATTGTTTATCCAGTCAGAGAAAATCTGCACTGCATGCAGCAACTCTGCAATGTGTCTTGCAAGCTAAGTCAAACATGAGACTGGATTGAACGGGTACCTCACAAACCCCACTGCCAGAGTCACTGCAAGACTGAAATATTATGAACAAGAGATCAAAAAGATAACTCAGTTCAAAGAAAAGATCCAAGCCACCCAAGAAGATGACAAATAAAGCTTAACTGAAGAGCACAGTGAAGATGGCAGACAAGAACAAAAACCCGACCACAGAACTGATTCAGACATAACAAGTTATGACTTCATTCAGTCCAGACTCACTGGCAACCATCTTTACAATCGGGTCATATTTTTGGGATGGACTGTACAGTAAGATCAGCTTCCTCGGTCCCCACAGTTCAAGGAACCCTGTCCACCAGCGTAACCATCGACCAATGTCTTTCTTCTTCTGGACTGCCTTGGGGCATGGTATCACGACCAGTCTTGATCCATGCTTTATCTTTGAACAGTAGTATACATCATCCCTTTGGAGGTGGTTTGTTAGCTGACTTTCTAGGGTCTCTTCTGATTGCTCTTGGTTGGAACTGAGGAACATTTTCTTTACTAATGAAGTCCATGTTGAATATCTGTCCCCATATAGCAGCAACTCAGTAGGGACACGGTGTAGTTCTGATCGTGTTGATTTCGGTTGTTCTGATGATGGGAGTGGTCCTTTAGCTCACTGCTCCGTCAGTTCCTGCGTTTCAATCTCTTCGTCCATCGCTACGTCTTTGTCGTCTCGAGTTGTCCGTCTCCAAAGCCTCTCAAGGTACCATCGAGTAGGGATGGATTCAGATTATTTGGCTACTAGCTTTACTGTCTGGGTCTGGTCAGCCTACCCTCAATAAAGCCCTATCCTCACCTGCACGCTAAGCAGTTATTGCGAGGGTTGTGACTGACGGCCTTATCAGTCACAGACAACCTCAGTCCCTACCAGGCTGTCGGTCTGACATGACCTCGGTCAGTAATTCATCAGGTAATGTTGGAAGATTCATGTCGTGTCGCACGGCGTCATCCGTGGTGGATGTCTGGGTGACCAGATCCTCCAGTGAGACAAGCTGGTGTTGCTCTTCGTCGTCACCAGCAGAGGTTCGACAGGTGGCGGTCTCGGTAGTTACAGAAGTTTGAATGCTGCTGTTCACAGTGGTGATTGACACCTAGCATCCTTTATCTTCAGTGCCTGGAGGACGCGAATCAGGGGAGCTATGGGTGCCCACAGCAACAATCCTTCCATCGAGTAGATGCGGTGTGGGCAACCAGAATTGATCTTTGGGATCTTCCCAGATGTAACTGATGATAGGGAGATACATTCCCCATGAATGTGTCTGTATCCTAAAGGTGTGCGCAGCAGCCCCGAAGGCCGATGTCCAGGTCACCTTGTATCGTGTCTGAAGAGTTTGGCTCATGGTCATGGGGATATAGGGAAGATCCCCAGGACCCTTTATGTAGAAAAAACTTGTCACTGTAGTATAGTCAACTGCAATAGAGAAACAGTGGTGACACCAGTGGGCTTCAGGCGTAACCCACAGGTATCTGAGCACTGAGGCTGAAATTCCACATCTGGAACAGGAGACTGTGTCCTGGAGAGATATATTGGAGGCCCGTAAGTGGATATTTCAGGAACATAATTTTGACCTGGATAATCACCTCCAGGATTGAAAACTAAATTAAGAGATTTAACTAACTATGGAAGCATGTGTTTCTAGCAAGCGAAATTGAGACTGTAGTGCTAGACTACTTCTCTGTTCCGTCTCTGGGTGGCCAGCCAAGGGGAGCGAAAAAGTGGAAGTTGGGTGTCACTCGTCGAGGCATTGGGAGAAGCAGTTGTGTCATGGAAGAGAGCAGCATAGGTCATAAGCCAAATCATAATGGCTAGATCAGAAGTGAGTTGTAGCCAGTAAAGGAGAGAGAGTACTCCCCATCCTAAGCTCCAAGCCACCAAGCTAGCTAATTTTGTGAGCCAAATCCATTTGCCTTGTCCTTTGAGAGAGAGAAAGAGTTAGTTGCCCTAAATATGTGATGACGCCAAGAGCTAAGAGTGCCTCCATTATTGCAGTTACTATCTTAGCAGGTGCGCGATGGGCGGCATGAGGTCCGCTTAGCAGTATCTCAAGCACTAAGGCAATGGTGTCGACACAAAGCCACAGTGCTACCATCAGGCTTCTGTTCCAGTTGATGTTAACCCTACCCATAAGGGGTAACCCTACCCATAAAGACACAAACAGAGACAACGCCACTTCCCATCTGCGTATCCAGAAATGGCCAAAGATTAGTTTGACATATTCTTGAAGCACAATGAGAAACCGTAATGGTTGGCTGACCGACCAGGACCCGGCGTGGCAGTAGCATAGCCATCCACAGAGAAGAGCATAAAACTCTAATATATATATATCAATCTACTTGATGTTGCAACATGGAAGTTCTAGTAAGGCTGACCTTAAGCCAACAAATATTGAGATATTCAAGTAATACCAACTATGTTGCTTGGAAAAAATCTTAATATGCAGCTATTTTCTTCATACTGCACATAGGCTAAATAAAAACAGCATCTGTAAAAAAAATAAAAAAACAAAACACAAAACTGCAATTATTTGCAGTGCAAAAGCAAACCTAAAACTTTCAACATTTTGTTACAATATAGCCACAAACGTTTCTTATATTTAGAAAACCATATATCACTTTCCTTTCACTGCACAATTATGTGCCACTCTGCGTTAGTCTACAAAGTACATTAAAGTTTGTGCCTGTCACTACTTTTGTAAGGCACTCAATGAATGATTTAAATTTTTAATGCCAATAAGTAATCTCATACAAAAAAAAAATAAGATAATTAATTTAACTAATAACTAAATATGTCTTACTAAAATACAAAAGAAAACTTTATGATAACAGCCCCCAAATAACTTAGTAAATTATTGCAAACTCATACAAAGCTCTGCAAGGCTGAAACAGATTCTTTTTACCCAGAAGATGTGTTAAGCCAGATGCTATATCCTCTCTCCTTCCTTCACACTCACACATACAGACATGAATTACCTCCACAGCGCCTCTCCTCCTGACTGGAGCGTGCAATGGAGACTTCTGAAGGAGAAGAAGAGAAAGCAAAGAAGCAGCGGAGTTAGCACCAAAAACACCTTAACACATGCATCCCTCAATGTTTTTTTCTCAGCAACAACTCATTCTCCTGAAGGTGAGCATGAAAGTAACAGCCGTGCTCAATATAAAGCAGATAATCATTAAAACTCCAAAAGCTAATCAAGGGCTGCAGCACCTTGAGTGGTTTATAAAAAGTATCAGCTCCCATTAGAAGGAAATGAAGTACAAGACATTGCTAATGAACCTTATATGGACTACCTTTCCCATAAAAAGGGATGGATGGTGTGATAAAAATGCAGATGGATAATTCTGTAGAATTTTTTAATGAGGATAATATCCTTATTAATTAATACAGAAAGGTTACAAATATGTGATTCAGTCAAATGTTTGTTCTGTCTCATAATTAATTACCTGATCCGAAGCACTTAAACTTACAGATGGTTGTGCTACTCAAATAAAAACAAAAATACCTTAAAAAATAATCCATCCTTTTTCAACATTTTAGTGTCTCAGTTGTATAATGTGAGGTACAGGTATCCTTTCTTGAAAGGAGGACCTTTAATGATCCTTGTTTAGCAGAGATGCAGGGATCAATTCTTTTCTGTGTCTCACATTACTGACGGTCAATAAGGAGATGCCTGTCTGAGCCATTGTCAATACTAACAGTGTGAGAAAGACAGGAGGGTGTGTGCAGTATATAATGGAGCTCATCATCATGATTAAATTTGATTTCCTTTCTTAACTTGTCCCAATCTTTGTCGTAGACAGCCAACATAGATTTATCAAACAAAAGAGTTGCTCGTTTTTACATTTCTCTGTGTACGACTAATATTTACTGCTATCGTGTGGCTCTAGCAACCTATAACACATCTACACATACTAATACAAAAAAGCTGAAACACGAAGCAATCTGTAAATCATTCGGTTTTTCTTGTGAGAATTAAAAGCCTGGCAGTCCTGATGAGAGCAAAAACAAGATGGTTTCATGAACAGCAGGTTTGCTCTCAGCTACCAGTTGGAATCCGGTTCTGCTGAGTGTTTCTGCATTGTTGATCATGATTGGGGCGGCGGCAGGGGGATTTCACTGATTTTGTTGACAAAAATGTGGAAAAAAAAAAAATCTTGTCAAAAGCCGTCTCTGAAATCGAAAATATCCGCAGTGAATAAACATTCAGCATGGCACTGATTCTGACAAGAAAACTGAAATGCTTTTTTTGTCAAACTAATTTGTGACCAACAATAAATAATCATTTTCATTATCCATTTTTACTAAACATGGGCCAAAAGCGGAAATTATTAGATGGACACAAATATTAAAATAAGCTTACAAGGTAGTTTGGATATCAATTTAAAATAGTGCTAAATCACAAATAAGCTCTCATGTTCCTCAGTGAATTACGTAATTCTTTTCTGTTTGATTTTGATCTTATGGTATGCCATATTATCTTATTTAAAGAGATAATCTACTCTTCTGTGTACATGATGTCATTAAAATATTATGGCTCCTTCTAAAATGCAAATAAGGTTTAATCTAAAGCCAAAGCCCTTTGTTAGTTGCTTGGTAACACATTTTTGATTTAATCCAGTGAATAATTAAATTGAAAATTTTTACACTACATTAAACTAACAAACTGAGGCTCAAAGCAAAACTCCCAACACCCTAAAATAGTTAATGTTTTACTATATGCTTGAGAGTAAAGATAACACCTCAAACACACTTCTTCTAATCATTTAGCAAGTCTTGTACGCTCAAATCCATACTTCCACCCCTATATCTGTTCATCCTTATCTTATCTCTCATTTTTTCTCTCCTCCTATCCACCTTATCCCTGTTTTACACTTTTCATTATCCTCATCCCTCTTCATTACCTCTTTTCTCCCCACACATCCCACTTTCCATTCCCTTTTTATGCCATTTTAACCTCCTTCTCCCTCTTTACGAGCCCATTTTTGTCCCACCAATCCTCCTTATCCATGACCCTATTTCATTTGACTTATCCTTCTCATCCCTTTTTTAAAACTCCCACTAATCATTCTCATGCCCCTTTATGGCCCCTTTTCATTCTTATCCTCCTTCATATCCACAACCCCTGATCCTTCTTTAATACTCAATTTTTCTCATCCTCATCGTCCCACTTTTCAACTCTTTTTCCTTCCTATCCTCCCTGTTTACAACCCTGTTATTTGTCAAATGCTCATTTCTCTTTATGACCCCTTTCATCCCACTCATCCATTTTTATGATCTTATCCCACCGATCCTTGTCACCCCACTCATCCCTCTACTGCTACCTCCTAAATTTGCCATGTTATTTACAGCTAAAAAAGAAACCCCTTCTCTGTCTCCTTCCTCCTAGCCAATAATCACGAGACCCTTCAGATGAAGCCAAACCTTTTGATCTATCCATTTCCTCATTTCTTTAATTACATCAGTGACCTCTTATTGTAGTGGGGCTGTACTTGGTAGTGGAATCATTCTTTCAAATGACAATGAAAAAGTACCTTTTGCCAATGAATAAACGCTTCACATAAGACTCCAATAAAAGTTTCCTAACCCAGTCTCTGTTATGATTGTGAACTAATACTAGAGCTAAAATACATTTGCCTTGTGTAGCAAGAAACTGTGTCTTATTTTGCAAGGTTTTGCTTTACCGGCTGCAATTGTTCATCATCCTCTGGTGTAAGTTTGTTTGGGGAGTTTTACAGTAAGTACTTCTTTTCTTTTTGAACTCTTTTCTCCATCTATTCTAACTTATTTCACTAACTTCAGAATGGCTCTAAATTTTGATAATGACAAAACAAGAAACACTCCCACACGCTAAACACCAAAGATCAGGCTGTCATGGAAACAGTAAAACTCACTCGTTTAACAGGTAAAAACATAATCAAGGAATCATTTCTTCAATTATAGAAAAATCGAGCTTTTTTCATAAACTGACAAGGCTCCAAATATCACTGCAGCAATAAAACAGTAGAGTTCACACCCACAATATAATTGCATCATAGATTCAGGAGTCCTTCTTCACAATTTTTCTAATTCAACCGAAAAGGCTGAATTATCCCTCAACCTGACCTCTAACATACTATGACCTCCCTTAGAGAAATCAATAATGCACTTAATTATCACAGGATTCTTGGAAATAAACTGAATTACTGCTGTGAGCATTAGATGGTGGTGGATATGCTCCTTAACCTGTGTGTTAAATCATGCATTAGTGACATCATAAAGTGCCAACAGAGTGCATCCGAGTGTGTGTTATCACCTGGTATAATATTAGAGTCAGGAGAGCAGGGCCTGGTCTCGCTGCTATTTCCAGAGCATTGGTTTCCAGTGGGGAAAAGGACATCGCAGTGACGTACTCGCAGCTGGGCGCCGCTGGAGTCACAGGGGGACCACTCAGACCAGCTGGACCAGCTCTCTAAAAAACAGCAATGACAGCATGTCTCACAGCCTGCTGAGTGTGGGTCTGCACTGCACTGAATGACTTTGTGTGCATTAGGGATGCATGAGCGCCCTTTGAGTGGCTGAGAAAGACTAAAAAAAAAAAACAATAAACCTGCAACAGAGCGCTGGCTGCATCTAATCTGTCACAAGCTTTTCCCTTAGATGTGAAAATCTTGGTGTGTACCTGGGCAAGCCTGTGTGTTGCATAGTGCCTCCTCTGTGTGGAGTCCCAGGCAGATGTCTCCTCCGTGAGCTGGGGGAGGGTTGCTGCAGGTTCTCGTCCTCATGTAGTGTCCTCCTCCACAAGTCACAGAGCACTTAGACCATGATGACCAGCAAGACCAACTGCCATCCACTAAACCCAGAGGATTAATAAGTATTTAACACTGTAAGATTGCATGATTAACTCAGGTTAACAGGTTATACCTTGGTAATGAATGCAGAACAGGAGGAAACAGCCAATTTTAGAAAGTAAGTTTCAGACTATTTGATTTGTCTTACCAAGATATTGGTCAGATAATTAAGTATTTTTACAATTCGGTGCCAGTCAGAAGTTTACAGACACTTGTCAAGGGCATGAATGGTGTCTGTTGGCATAGTAAAGATCCTGGCATAATTTCAGTTGGATAGTTGACCATTGTTGACCACTGCTCTTCTGTTCTGAAAAACTGTAGAATTTATTTAAATTGATTAGTTTCCTACCACGAACACCCTAAGCTAAGAATACTCCATACATTTTTAACAGGGTAGATGTTGGGGCCGTTCCAGAAGCCTAATGTTCCTTTATCCATTCCATAATCAGTTATGATATATTATTTGGATCACTGAAGACTTGGAACATCAAACTGTGTAAACGTTTCACTTACCTGACATGAAATACTTCTAACAAAAGGTAATTGGTTAGTATGTTTTGGAACAACCAAAGAAAGCTAACATTAAATGGAAAATCCTGGAACTCCAGCATCACTGTCGACAGTGAAGAAAGTTTTACATCAGCATGGACAAAACCGACTAATAAGTAGGCGTTTACTCCAAAATAAACACATATAATAACGACTGTCATTTGCAGCTTCCCACAAGCAAATTAATTCTGAAAAGAGGTTTATGATTAGTCGACACAAAGACTGAGCTATCTGGACTTTGAACGAGTTAAGGTGAGACTTTTAAAGAACACTATTCCAACAGTCAAGCATGGTGGTGGCAGCATCATTCTTAGGTTCTATTTTGCTTTCAGTGGTACAGGCAATGGTACCAGTGGTACAGCTTGCACATAGTTGATTAATTAATAAAGATAGAGGACAAAAAAAAAATAAAGATAGAGGACTACTTCCAAATGCTTCACCATACCTCAGCTAGCTTGTTGATACTGGACTTAACTGGGTATTCGAACAGAACAATGATCTCAAACACTGTAATGAATGAAGTAGGCTGACATTATGCCTTGGCAATGGCTCCAACCTTTACCCAATTGCAAATTGCAGGGTCCATAGCAAATTGAAAATTAACTCTAAAACTCCTAATAAGAAGAGTGATCAAATTGCCACAATTACAGCAGGGTCTTGATGATGGCTACAAAATAAATGTGGTTTCTCCGCAACTCTCTAGGGGACATTTTCTTAGTGGGCCGTACATATACAGGTCCTTCTCAAAAATTAGCATATTGTGATAAAGTTCATTATTTTCTATAATGTCATGATGAAAATTTAACATTCATATATTTTAGATTCATTGCACACTACCTGAAATATTTCAGGTCTTTTAGTGTCTTAATACGGATGATTTTGGCATACAGCTCATGAAAACCCAAAATTCCTATCTCACAAAATTAGCATATTATTAAAAGGGTCTCTAAACGAGCTATGAACCTAATCATCTGAATCAACGAGTTAACTCTAAACACCTGCAAAAGATTCCTGAGGCCTTTAAAACTCCCAGCCTGGTTCATCACTCAAAACCCCAATCATGGGTAAGACTGCTGACCTGACTGCTGTCCAGAAGGCCACTATTGACACCCTCAAGCAAGAGGGTAAGACACAGAAAGAAATTTCTGAACGAATAGGCTGTTCCCAGAGTGCTGTATCAAGGCACCTCAGTGGGAAGTCTGTGGGAAGGAAAAAGTGTGGCAGAAAACGCTGCAGAACGAGAAGAGGTGACCGGACCCTGAGGAAGATTGTGGAGAAGGGCCGATTCCAGACCTTGGGGGACCTGCGGAAGCAGTGGACTGAGTCTGGAGTAGAAACATCCAGAGCCACCGTGCACAGGCGTGTGCAGGAAATGGGCTACAGGTGCTGCATTCCCCAGACCTGGGCTACAGAGAAGCAGCACTGGACTGTTGCCCAGTGGTCCAAAGTACTTTTTTCGGATGAAAGCAAATTCTGCATGTCATTCGGAAATCAAGGTGCCAGAGTCTGGAGGAAGACTGGGGAGAAGGAAATGCCAAAATGCCAGAAGTCCAGTGTCAAGTACCCACAGTCAGTGATGGTCTGGGGTGCCGTGTCAGCTGCTGGTGTTGGTCCACTGTGTTTTATCAAGGGCAGGATCAATGCAGCTAGCTATCAGGAGATTTTGGAGCACTTCATGCTTCCATCTGCCGAAAAGCTTTATGGAGATGAAGATTTCGTTTTTCAGCACGACCTGGCACCTGTTCACAGTGCCAAAACCACTGGTAAATGGTTTACTGACCATGGTATCACTGTGCTCAATTGGCCTGCCAACTCTCCTGACCTGAACCCCATAGAGAATCTGTGGGATATTGTGAAGAGAACGTTGAGAGACTCAAGACCCAACACTCTGGATGAGCTAAAGGCTGCTATCGAAGCATCCTGGGCCTCCATAAGACCTCAGCAGTGCCACAGGCTGATTGCCTCCATGCCACGCCGCATTGAAGCAGTCATTTCTGCCAAAGGATTCCCGACCAAGTATTGAGTGCATAACTGTACATGATTATTTGAAGGTTGACGTTGTTTGTATTAAAAACACTCTTCTTTTATTGGTCGGATGAAATATGCTAATTTTGTGAGATAGGAATTTTGTGTTTTCAGCCCATACTTGCAAGTTTTACCCTTTTTGGAGTAAACAACTCCACAATAAATTCAACCCTGTTCACCCAACTCTTAAAAAACCATTGTATGTTTTTGCTGTATATTCATAAAAAAAAGTGGTTAAAAGGCATCATTAAAAGCCCAGAACTAATAGGACGTTCATTATGCCAATTATGAGTGTATGAAAAGTTGAATGTGATTGTGGTTTTTATATTCAGAAAATTTATTGTATTTATTCTGTTACAGGAAGTGCTTCACCTCTACAGCATTTACAGGCTATAAAGTCTACCAAGAGGTTAACAAAGACAAGTAAAGCTTCCAGATGCACATTCCTGTTCTTCCCTTTGTGCCAAAAAGTATTATTTAACGTGTGTTTATATTTAGGACACCCTGACATACAAACAAACTATTGCATTAAAGTGAACAAAGTAGGTAGAAATAAAAAGAGAAAAGGAATCATAAATATTAGGAAATCATTCCCAATAGCATCAGCTGAGTTAAATATTTCTGTCCAGTCATTGGTTTAACTCTCGTCTCGACTCCTTTTAAAGACTCAAAGATGGCTGGCAGCACTAAACAGGTAATTGAAGTTGCCGAAGCTTTTTGTCATCTCAGTGTAATTTCTCTATTGCAGAGGGACACATAAGTCGATTCTTAGTCCTCGATGATGTATCGCCTCATCGGAGAAGCAGCAGCAGTTAAAACACGGATTCATTTGTTTCCAGAGTAGAAGGATGGAAGGCATAGCACCTTTTCGTCTTCTAGTCTTGCTCAGCAAACTAACACATTGAAAAAAATCAGTGGATTAGCCATGGGAGGATTACAATTGGTTTACCAGCACAGTCTGCCAGCCTCAAAGTAATATCTCACTTTCAGAGGGTGCTAATTGAGTATGCATTAGTATTCATTGCTACTCGGGCTGGGTTAAGCTGGCTCCTTTGGGGGACGGGAGCATGGAGTTGTTCATCAACATGCTGTAACTGTGGTATTATTATAGTCAACATCCAAGAATAGGTGTACTATCTGTATTAACGCACAGATGCTGCACAGAAAAAGAAAATCAAAGCACATTTAGGTGTCCTTTTACTCCCATGGAGCTCTTCAGTCTGCCTGGATGAAGAAAAACCTGCTGCTCTTTGATCTACCCCAAAGCTTACCTCATGAACTACAACACTTGAGCTGCTGTGGAGCTGAACGTTGTGAGTTTCACAGAATTAATTAAAAAAAGTGCTGATGGACGTTCAGGATATTGTGTATTTTATTTGCCCACAGCCTCGAACCAGTTATGAAGACAGATCGATTGTGCTGGGGTTGAATTAGCAAGAGACCAAACCCTCTTTTCTCCACATTGCTTGATTGATAATCATCTGAGACAACATCACACTTGCCTCTTCAGTGGCCGTGCTGAACACCAGGTGGGCCTAATGCCAAACTAAGTACTGGATTTCCATTTAGACAGCTTACTCCCTCGTCAGACAGAGTATTCTTTTAATTAGAAAGCTTCCCCTCTACTTCTTCTGCCAGATGAGTGTTGAAAATACATTGTCTCGGGGCTTTTCACAACAGAATAAGGCCTTCCAATGGCTGGCAACATAATTACACAGCAACAGTAATTACATACTAGAGAGCCAGAGGGATTGTCTCCTTGATTCTTGGTCTAAATTGGAGTCTTCGTCACACATTTTATCTGCAACTGATTTCTTCTTTGGGTTTAAATGATTCTCTAGGTCATTTGTCACTGTTATTCTTTATCCATTAATCAAGAAGAAGAAAGAACATGTAGTTTAAATATAGTGTAGAGTAGTGTGTTTTTTATCTGTAAGAGTTAAAAGAGGATTTGGCATGTTGTTGACTACTGCTCTTTTAATTGGTCTTATCTTTGTGAATCTTCCTTTCCATGTGCCTGCTTTTATTTTTTATTCTAATCTATGTGCGCCTAAGCTGTTAAAGCTAATATAGCAACATGTGTACAAAGTGCCCTACACAATTGTTGATATCCCTCGAACTTTTCTACATTTTTTCCTGTCACAGTCACAAATTTTAATATATTTTAATGGGATTTTATGTGATAGATCAATACAAATAGTGCATGGTAGAAGGAAAATGATTGAAAGTGTAGCGTCAATTTGTATTAGGTCCCCTTTACTCTAGCATTCCTAAATGAGAGAGTCCAGTGTAACACACTCCTTTTAAAACTGGGTTTTTATGACATCAAACATGAGACATTTATCCCATACAATCCAACTAAAAAGAAAAAAAACATATAACTTGTTTCGCATAGGTGTCCTTTGATTTAAAAGCATACAGTTTTTATTAGTAAAAACTATCTGTTTTCTTCCGAAGAAAAGACTTAAATTTTTAACACCATTCCTTAGTCTAAACATGAGGAGAATACAGTAGATTGTTGTCATAAGTAGAACATAAACAGTGCTTGTTGGAACTGCTTGCAACTTGCAACTCTTTCAGTGTTACTATTGGCCCTGGCCATTTTCCATCTCTTCTCAGAGAAACATTTGGATTTTGTCACTTTTGTTGCACATTTTCTCCAATTAGAGATGACTGTCATCACTGTGCCGTGATATAGATACAATGATTTGGAATGTTTTGAACCATTATTCTGACTGATATCTAAAATTAAATCATTTGATAATTTCTATATCCCTCACAAACTGGTGTTTTAGATAAAATAAAAAATGAAAGAAATATAATGAAAATCAGCTGGAAGAGCAGACATTTATTTTAGGTTAAGCAATGATAATGAATCTCACTTTAAGTGATGTTTGGTGTATAAAAACCTGGTTATGGCAGCATTTTTGATTTTTTACATTTTACCCCTAATAGACTGATTTGTTTCTCCGATGAATATTTATGTGTCACATTAAAGTAGGAAAAGTTTTCAAACGATTTATCATTCATTTTTCACTCACAAAAACCTGTCAATTTGACAGAAGTGTGTAAACTTCGAGGCTACGGTCGCTCAGTGGGGAGAGTAGTTGTCTTGCAATTTGAAAGTTGAGGGTTCAATTCCTCTTCCTCTTACCACATGTCAATGCTAAGTAAGTAAGTAAGTAAAATTTTATTTATATAGCACCTCTCAAGACACAGATCACAAAGTGCTTCACAACCCCAAAACCAAATTACAATTGGAATAATATATTTATATATGTAAAATAAAAGAAGATAAGATAAAATCAAAAATAAACTAACCAAACGCAAGCCTAAAAAGATGAGTTTTTTGCTGTTTTTTAAAAGACACCACCGAATCCGCAGTCCTTATACACAAGGGGATAGAGTTCCAGAGTCGGGGAGCTACTGTTGCAAAAGCTCTATCACCCTTAGTTTTCAGCAGGCACTTAATGTCAAGTTGCCGACTGATCTGCGTGTTGGTGTATGAATGTGTGCGATTGGGTGAATGTGGTTTTAGTGTAAAGCACTTTAAGTGGTCAGCATAACTGGAAAGGCGCTATATAAGTTCAGTCCATTTACCATTCTGTACACCACTAATGTGTAATTTAATCTCAGTATAAATATTCTGAGAATACTGGATGTAGATTCCCAATAATATAGAACCTGGTAACCCAAAGTATTTATATGGAAAGATCCCTTAAAGGAAAGGTAAAACATCTTCAAAAAAACAAGAGAACAAATCCAGATATAATGTATTTATGGGATTAGCGGTTCTGTGAATGCCACAGAGGTTTGATACAAAACATGGTGGAGGGTGGATGCATTTCTTCTTGAGAGATAGGATAATTGGTCAAAGTTGTTTGAAGAATGGATGGAGCTGGATACAAGGCAACCTTGGAAGAAAACCTGCACAAGACTTGAGACTGAAAATGAGGTTCACCTTCAAGCAGGACAGTGACCCCAAAAAATACAACCAGAGCTACAATGGAATTATATTTATTTGTAAAACATTTAAAAACCATTTGTCATTTTTATCATTTCTCTTCCAATGCATGATTTTGTGCTACTTTGTGATTGTGGTTATGATGTGACAAAATGTGAAAAAGTTAAAGGAATATAAATACTTTTACAAATCGCCGTACTGTATATTTCATAATGTCCTACCTGGACAGGGAGTGATGTTACACTCCTGAAACTCCTGTGCCGGGCCCAGGCAAGTCTGACCTCCGTACCGCGGCTCCGGGCTGTTGCAGGTCCTCTTTCGGCTCCGAATTCCCCGGCTGCAGTCTCTGCTGCACTGAGACCAGGAACTCCAGGATGACCAGCCACCATTCACAGTGTGGCCAGAGATTCTCCCCAGACGAAGCACTTCACCTGTGAGGTACAGAGATGCATACAAGACTTACAATGAGACACTGCAAATTCTTGGACAGTGTCAATTTGCTTTCGCTGCTTCAATCACTCACAATACCATTTTTGGCTTGTGACAAATAAATGATTCTGACTTTTCCTCTAGTAAAGTAAGAGAATCCCAACCATTTTTTCCTAGAAATTATAGTAGTGTCTTTTCCTAAATTATGTATGACTCTAGAAAATCCATCTGCTTTTAATACCCATTGTAGACAGTTTACATGACAGAAAAATTGTGTTTTAATTGAAAACTCATAAGGTTAGCTGTTTGAGTTGTTATAGAGCTTTTTGAAAGAGCAATTATATGAATGTTTTCAATTTTTTACAAATCGATAAAATGCACAAATAATGTAGCAAATAGTTTTGTCAACAGTGTTTGATCCTTACAATTATTTAAAAATAACAGAGTATGGGCCCAATAATGCCAGCATTTATAAAATCGTTTGGCAAAAATGGAAAACCTCATTTCAGACAAGGATGTTACTGCAAAATTGCAAATTTGTGAGATTTGCTCATGTTTGTATATATTGAGAAAGTTAAGCCTGGAATTCTTCATATCCCTTGCAAATTTATAAGTTATTTTCATTAAAACAAACAGTTTATCTGTGATTAAATTGGTACTGGCATTAATAAATGGTATCATGTACTAATTAAAAAAGAAAATCTGTTTTTGGTGTATATCTGAAACAATACTGCGTCTTCTATTATTTATACTCTTCTCAATAATTAAAAAAAAGCTCTTTGGATGAAGCAAAACCAGTGGTAAGCCAGGAAGCACATAGCAGCTGCAGTCTCAAAAGTGTAACAAAACGTTTCTTGTACTGCTGCCAGCCGGGTGTGTATTATGAAACTGAGGTCTTTGTATGGGGCTAACATAGCCAATTCTTCTGTGATGACAACCCAATGCATCTGTGGGCCATGCAGCAAGGATAGGCTACAACTCCTGTCACCAGGCTCTAGAAATGAAAAATCTTTTTACTTTCTCAGCGAAAAAAACCTTAGGCGTCTGCCCTACCTACCTTAAGGATAGAAAACATTAACTGGAGGAAAGCATAAACTGCACCATATTTTGGTAATGTGCAAGAAATTAACTGAATATGAGCATAATGAAGCCAAAATATAAAACCTTAAAGTACTATTAGAAAGGCTGAAAAACCTTTAAACAAGACCAATCAAAATTATTGTAACTATCGTAAATTATTGTCTGGCACCTAAGACAGAACGAAATTAAGGATAAACAGAAAAATTACAAGATTTGAACTGTGGTCTGTCATTCAATGGATGGAAAGAAAAAAGAAAGAAACATAAAAGTCTGTTTGAAATCTATTTATGAATTTATCTACTTTAAAATCTGTTTCCTCTTTGCACCTAGCATATGATAAACCTTCACTGCATAATATTTATTTTATGCAAAACTACTTTTAGTTAAAGTAAAAAAAAAACAAATAAATAAATATAGCTGTTCAGTACTTATTTTGGCACACCAACTTTGTGTTTGCATATCCTCCACAACATTACTCTCTAACGTATTCCAGCTTGAGTCAACAGTCAACAGCAAAGTCCCAGAGGGTGCACACTCTCACAGAAACTACACCATGACAGTGCATCACCTCTGCTCTCATCAGCCTAATTAAACCCAATTGAGCATGCTCTCATCCCCCCACCCACCACCACCATGCTGTTCACTACACGCAGGGCTGTATATGTTCTTTCTTGATATACTTGGTGTCAAAAAAGCTAAAATGTAAGCTATCATGTATTTCTTTACATTTATTTTCTAAAGATCCTACACAGACATGCACGCTTATCAGACAACATCAGCTGACTAATTAGAGTACTCTCATATGGAAAAAGTCAAGCAGTTAGCTCTTAGATGAAATCTGAAAACATAGTTTCAATTAAACTGTAATTACTGCATGCATTAATCAGCTCTGTAAAAATGGGCCTAGTTTACAGAGGCAGATATCAGGATGATCAGAGAGGGATAGCTTTGAATGAAAAGAGAGAACACATCTGTTTCACTAAATGAGAAATCCCTCTAGTGAGCAGAGTATTACTGTCAATGTACTTCTCTGATGGTTTCCTCTGTCCACCAAACTTCCCTGGTGCAAATAGGTCTGTTTTTACAAAGCATCTTCACACTTTGCACCCGTGCTGTTTTTTTTTGGGTAAGTGGAATATAATTTCACAGCCTTTTTAATCTTTCATTTATTACATACAGTCAATGTCTCACCTAGCTTCCTTATTTCCCCTTTCTTTCTTTGCCATTATTGACCTACTCTACTCTTTCTGTCTCAACTACTTTCGTCATCCTCCAACATAGAGTTGCTGTTTCGTCAGTGTGCTCTTTTCACTGACAGTTACCACGGTGCCCCTGCTTTGTATTCTCAGGGAGAGGACGCTGTGTTTACCCTGCTGCAAATCCTCGACCTCTTTATAACTGCGGTTGACCTTGCCGGTGCACAGGCCACCACAGGCCAAGCATTACGCTGTCTTGAGCGCTGACAAGCACATTGAGGACACCAGGGGCCTCTGCTTTTTATCGATTCCGAGGAGGCAGTGGAACGGACAGTCCAAACTGCCACTTTGACCTATGCTCTTTATCAAGCCCTCTGGGACCTGAAAGACTGGACCACCACTCTACAGACAATGGAGTGATTCATGAACCGTTTTCTCATATATGCACACAATCTCTAAAATTTAATTTATCTGAATAAATACAGGTAACCAGACTCCTAGCCATATCATAGCAGTAACATGAATGCTAGTCCTGGCTCACTATACTTGCACAGACTTTACCTTAGAGGGACAGATGATCTGTTGATGTCTTCACTTAGTAAAAACCCAGATTTGTTGGCCCTATAGGATGAAACTAACAGGTAGTCTCTGGGGGCGCAGAGCAAAGTAAGCTTTTGTCATCTTAAAATAACTTAATTTAAAAAAAGCTATTTCAAGCTCTCTTTTCTGAACCTTTAAACCATCATCATGTTTGCATTCTGTGGTTATTTACACAGAAGCAGATAGTTATTTAAACAGGAAATTTAAGCTGGAGGCGGTGTGCCATCAATGATCATACATCTTCATGTTGAGAAAAGAAAGATGTGAAGCAAAGTAACACACTCTCTCCTTCCTCTGGTTCTGGCGTAATAATAATAGTTTTTTTTTATAAACACCTGTCCAATGGAAAGGTCATGACAGTTTAAAGGGCAACACACATCTTTGGCACCACACGCCCCCATTACATCTGGTCAGTGGCTGTCGCTCCAAGACATGGCGCTCAGCAATTCTATTATAAACTATTAATTTAAAAAGTGACAATGCTTCTGATAAGGAATATGTTTCTGCACACTTCTTCATGACATCTAATGAGTGTTAAAGATGTCAGCTGGTGCACATTAATTGACGAGACGCCCAGCAGCACTTTCAAAGGCGCCCTTAAGATGCATAAGATGCTTGGAGGTGAGAATGACTTAACACCTGGGTTCCATATGTTCTAGTTGTGAGTCAAAACACAATGGATTTGTAAAGGCATTTTGTAGTATTTCCAACTTGGAAAATCAAACTTCAGAATACAAAGACAATACATCAGTAATCCCTCATGGACTAACTGTTCCAATTTTAGCTGAAGCCAAGCTCATGCCCTAATCTTTCTTCTGATAAACTCTTTCGACTGTGAGTGACAGAACCTAAAACAAAAATCTAGAACATCACATTGTGTGGTTTTTAAGCAATTCATTTTCATTTTATTGCATGACATAAGTATTTCATACATCAGAAAAACAAAACTTAATATTTGGTACAGAAACCTTTGTTTGCCATTAGATATCAGATGTTTCCTGTAGTTCTTGACGAGGTTTGCACACATTGTAGCATGGATTTTGGACCACTCCTCCATACAGATCTTCTCCGTCTAAACTCCACTCGCCACGGCCAGTGGAGTTTAGATCAAAAAGCTCTATTTTTGTCTCAGCACACCACATCACCTCCTCTCATTCCTCCCCTGGATCATCCAGATGGTCAATGGCAAACTTCAGATGGGCGTGGACATGGGTTGGCTTGAGCAGGGGGACCTTGCATGCGCTGCAAGATTTACTCCATGCCGGCGTAGTGTGTTACTAATGGTCTTAAAGAAGACCCTTAGTCCCAGCTCTCTTCAGGTCATTGACTATGCCCTGCCGTGTAGTTCTGGGCTGATCCCTCACCTTCCTCATGATCAATGATGCCCCACGAGGTGAGATCTTGCATGGAGCCCCAGACCGAGGGAGATTGAGCATCATCTTCAACTTCTTCCATTTTCTTATGATTGCACCAACAGTTGTTGCCTTCTCACCAAGCTGCTTGGTGTTTTCCTGTAGTCCATCCCAGCCTTGTGCAGATCTACTATTTTATCCCTGATTTCGTAACACAGCTCTCTGGTCTTGGCCATTGTGGAGAGGTTGGAGTTTGTTTGATTGAGTGTGTGGACAGATAACAAGCTTAAACAGGTGCAGTTAATACAGGTAATGAGTGGAGAACAGGAGGACTTCTTAAAGAAGAACGAACAGGCCTGTGAGATTCTTACTTGTCAGGTGATCAAATACTTATGTCATGCAATAAAATGCAAATTAATCACTTAAAAATCACACAACGTGATTGGATTGGATTTTTGTTTTAGATTCAGTCACTTACAATTGAAGAGAACCTATGATGAAAATTAAAGACCTCTTCATGCTTTGGAAGTGGGAAAACCTGCGAAATCGGCAGTGTTTCAAATACTTGTTCTCCCCGCTGTGCAGTACTCACCCTGAATCCAATCATTTGCCTGCATACTGAAAGGAACTGAAAAACATGAAGGCTGTTTATCAAATTAATGATTAAGTTGGTGTTTTAATGTTACTCTAACGTGTGGGTTTTAGGAACTTAATTAGCATTTCAAATATCTTTCCACACTTGATATCATTGCATACTTATAACATGTTGCTGCTTAAAGTTCACACCTTAAAAGGTGTAAAACCTATTTTTGATAGGGTGGAAAAAGTTGCCTTATTAAAAGGGGGATTAAATACGTTTCTAGAGGCCAAAACAGCAGCCAGCTGTATTATGTGAGACAGTACACTGATACAGTGATAGGCAGAGGCGCTTGCTTCAACGACCACACTCAAGGTCGCAGGATTTAAAATCAGAAGCATCAACAATCTGTCTGATCCTGTATTTAACAGTCTCATAACATTTATATGTTCATGTATGAACTTGAATGCTCATAAGCTGATTTTCTTCTTTTGGGTAGTTTTTTAATTTATGCATTTGTTGATTTGAGACAAATCTGGTGTTGTTTGTTCTTTCCTCTTTTGAGTGAGATACAGTGCTATTTTGGCTTCATCCATTCGCCCCATTTCTTTCTCATCACAGACCACAACTACATCTCTGTCTCACCTCAGGCTCTGCTCAAAATTTGGCAGCTCCACTTTAAAGTTGCTCTGATGTACTTTACATATTGTTAAGGTTGCCCTCGCCCTGCCAAAACAAACAGCATAAAGCCCTTTCTTTGTAATAGGTAGCAACTGGATCTATTGATCCACTCAAGAGCCACAACACAGCCAGAGGGAATTAATCCTCACTCTGCCGATGAGCTAGCTTGAGGAAAAGCAAAAACGAAGGACATAGTGCAACATCAAAACAAGTCCCCCCCACCCACCTACTAAACATCAAACCCAGCTCAAAGGTAAAAAGGAAAAAAAAAAGACCAAACAAATTCATAAACCTTTTTGTGTAGAAAGGTGGATTGGATGAGGCCACACCGATACGAAATACTCTGCAACCTAATGTAGCCTTCTAATATAAAAAAAACAGAGACAGACACCAAGATGAAATGACATCTGTAAACCATCTCTGCTTTTTAAACAAGCAGAAGTGAGAGACAGAGAAGTACCAATAATCACTACTTTCAGTGGAAAGGAGAGATCTGCCATCAAGTTTTATCAACACAAGAGTAATAAAAGATTACACAGAGAGAAAACAAATCTTCTCTTCCAAGCTGTCTCACATTCTAAACCACATGTTGGCTTGCCATTACTTGTCCTCCTAATGTATTTTACCTTTGAGATCATCAATGTCTCCCTGTGGATGGACATTATGACAGTATTTTCTGTGTTGTCCAAAGAAGCTCTGCCAGGAGATTTTACCTAAATAAGGTTTTCCACAGTACAAAATAAAACACAGCTGTATAGTAATTCATGAGGGCTCAGTGTACATGCACAGAAATAGACATAACCTGGTCATTGACCACTTTATGTGAACATCTCTTTATTTTTATGCAGTCACAAGCTACATTGGCTATACTGAATTGTATTACTAAGTAAGGAGTCCCATATACTACAACTACCCATTCCAACCTCAGTAATAAACTTTAGGTAGAATTATTTTACACAGTATTAACAAACATTGAATGTACTGTAGCTTTGTAATGGTAGATCTCGTGGCAGTTGCATTTCAAAGGAAAACTGCCAGGCCGTACACACTCCTCTAATATGAAGACATCCAGTAGTTCTATTTTGTATAGGCTTTGCCATTTAAGGCTATCGCTAGTGGGTTTATCCCTTCGCGCGCAGCGCAGCACTGAAAACTTTAGTCCACGCCCACCAGCTGTGTGGGCCCCACCCCGGTCCGTATAAATTACGGTGAGACCGGACAAACGGCTCCCCATTTTTCTTCAGCGACAGCTTAAGAGCACTGATTCAAGAAGAACCATGGCTAGCGTCGGCACTATCCGCCTCTGCCCGGCTTGTAACACCGGCTACATCATGAGTTATGACCTGCATGCCATCTGTGAGGGCTGCCTCGGTCCTGATCATGCAAGCCTGGCCTTGACCCCGCAGTCCACCTGCCCTTCCTGCAGGCGTCTGCCTCTGGAAGAGAAGCAACGGCGGCTAGCCATTTTCTCCCCGCTAGAAGGGGAATTCCCCGTAGCGGACCAATGCTCCCTCGATGAGGCATTGGACATCTTTGGTGTTGCCCCAGAGACAGCGACTGATATCTCCACTCCCTTCCTCTGGACGGAGGACGCGGAGGCAGATACAAAATCAGTCCAGGCTCAGGGCTTCCCGATGTCGGAAACCACCCCCTTTCCAGCGATGGGCGCACTTGTTAGCGCGCTGCCGGACATCATCGCGAAGGTAGCTGAGGCTAAAGGTGTCCCTGTTCCCACGCCTTTAGCCCAGCTCCCGACTGATGACCTGGCGGGAAAATTTGCCCGAGCTCATTCAACTCGCCGAGATCCGGTTTGGCCCCGTTTTCCGGCGGTAACTGCTTACCTGTCGGGAGCAGCGGCAGAGCCGCTTCAGCTAAAGGCACCGGTCTCCACTTTCACACCCATCACGAGGGTGGAGTCCCTGACGGATCAGGGGTTTCTCCCAGTTTCTGCTCTGGAGCCCAGTCTGTCGGCAGTTTTTGGGGTTAGGTCGGCCCGGCGCGTCGGACGACGGCCTTGCCCCCCTCCCCCAGTGATCAGATCACGACCAGACTGACTGATCACTCCCACCAATGTGCCGCTCAGGTCGCTGCGGCGACCAACAACACCGCCTTCCTGGCCTACGCCACCTCCAAGAAGGCTCGGGAGATGGAGCTGCCTCCGGAGGATGTGGAGGTATTCTGCAATCTCGCAGAGACCATCCTCAACCTCTGTGCGGCGTCGGCTGTGAGCTTCTCCCGCATCGCTGTCTGGCAGACCTTGCTACAGCGACAGATGTGGCTTCGGCTCTCCTCCTCCATCCCTGAGGATTTTAAGAGGGAGTTACCTCCCCAGCTGTCAGTGGGTGAGATCACAGAGGATGCACAACAGCAGCTCCCTACGAAGCGGCGCATCAGTGATGCCCCCGCTCAACACCGTGCTGCGAGCCTGGGTGTATATCCCCCTGGTGAGGCTGGTTTACAGCCCTTTTGATCCGAGCCCCCCATGGGTTACCTCCGATCAGAATCCGAGTCGGGTAACAGCGGTAGGGGCTCTAGCCTGGCTCGTATCCATGAGCACCATGGCACCACAGATAAATGCGCGGCCGCTCTCAGAGCACTACTCAGAGTGGCGGCACGTATGTTCCCTGGACAGGTGGATGGACAGACTGATCAGCAGAAGTTACACGCTGCAGTTCCTGTCTCCGCCCCCACCGTTCAGAGGGATTTTGGAGATAGTTCTGTCCTCCCCGGAGCAGAGCTCCGTTCTCATGTCAGAACTGCAGGAACTCCTGATAAAAAACGTCATTTCCAGGGTTCCTCGCGGAGGAACCCTGGGGTTTTATTCTCGATATTTTCTGGTTCCCAAGAAAACAGGAGGTATGAGACCGATTCTCGATCTGTCCTTGTTCAACAAAGCGATCATGGAGAGACGTTTCCACATGCTGACAGTCAGACAGGTGATGGAGAACGTTCACCAGAACGACTGGTTCACCTCCATAGATCTGAAGGATGCTTATTTTCACATCCCCATCATCCCGAAACACCGCAAATATCTGCGTTTCGCTTATCAGGGGATCTCATATCAATACAACCGCCTGCCGTTCGGTTACTCTCTCACCCCACGCACGTTCTCCAAATGTGTGGAGACGGCGTTGCAGCCGCTGTGCTCGGCAGGGATGAGAATCCTTTTTTATCTGGACGACCTGCTTTTGCTGGCTCGATCCAGAGAGGAAGCAGCGATACAGACAAAGAAGCTGGCTACACATCTGACAGTTCTGGGGTTTTCAATAAACTGGCAAAAAAGTTCTATTTTCCCATCCTGGATGATCGTTTATCTGGGAGTGGAGTTAAACTCAACCACAATGAGAGCCCGGCTCTCACAGCTGAGAACAGACGCGCTGCCAGCGCTTCTCCTCCGTGTCAAACCCCACAGCTTAGTGACAGGTCTGTCACTTTTGCGATTACTGGGAATGATGTCAGCGGCTCACGTGGTTGTTCCGCTGGGTCTGCTTCATATGAGACGTCTTCAGAGATGGTTCATCCGCCTGCGCATAGATCCTGTGCGTCAGAAGAGGCGGATGATCTCAGTCCCTCCTTCAGTGGGACCCGAACTGGCCCACTGGGGAAATCCCCACATCCTGTCAGAGGGAGTTCCCCTCAGCAGACCGGCGTCACACGTCTCAGTGTTCACAGATGCATCCCTATCGGGATGGGGAGGAACGTGTCAGTCTCAGGCGGTGGGAGCACAGTGGCCAGACCACGTGTCTCTCCACATAAACGTGCTGGAGCTTCTCACAGTGTGGAAGGTGACACAGCATTTTGCTCCTCTGCTGCGGGATCAGCATGTTCTGATCCACACAGACAACAGAGTGGCAGCAGCGTACATAAATTGCCAGGGAGGTTTGCGCTCGGCTCAGCTGCTAAACATTTCCAGGCGGCTGCTGTGCTGGGCGCGCATGAACCTGCTCTCCATCAGAGCAGTGTACATCATCGGCGTCCTTAACAGAGGAGCGGACATCATCTCCAGAGGTGGTCCTCGTCTCGGGGACTGGAGTCTCCACCCCGAGCTGATTGTTCAGATCTGGAGCAGATTTGGGAAAGCAGCAGTGGATCTTTTCGCCACACGGGAGAACGCACAATGCCAGTTGTGGTTCTCACTGAGCCCACGGGAGGATCCACCGTTAGGAGTGGATGCCTTTGCTCACAGCCCGTGGCCGAAAACGCTCCTTTATGCCTTTCCACCAGTTCCGCTGATCCTGCGGCTCCTGGATCGAATCCGAGAGGAACAGCTCTCAGTGATTCTCGTAGCCCCCGAGCGCAAAAGCGCACCATGATTTCTGAGCCTGCAGCAGCTGGTGTCAGGTCGCCCATGGCAGCTGCCGTGGAGAGAGGATGCACTTCTCCAGGCGGGAGGGGCGATCAGGAGCGTCCCAGAGTTAGGTCAACGTCTCTGGGTCTGGCCGCTGAACGGGAGCGCTTAGAAAGGCTGGGTCTCCTGCACGATGTGGTGCGCACGATTAAGGGCGCACGAGCCCCCTCTACCACAGCGTCATACGCATCAAAGTGGAGAAAGGCGTGGAGCCCATTTCATGTCCATTAGGCTGCGTGCTGTCATTCCTCCAGCAGCTGATGAACAGACATTTAGCTTTCAGCACCATTAATACTTATGCTGCAGCTATTTCCTCCTGTCATGAGGGTTTTGGTGACAGAACGGTTTTTAACCACCCGCTGATGAAGCGTTTTCTGCGGGGTGTACGTAGACACAGACCCGTGTCACGCCCCCTAGTCCCTCAGTGGGATTTAGCGCTCGTCCTGCGCGCACTGGTTAAATCCTCATTTGAGCCCTTAGATCACGCTCCACTAAAACTTCTGTCTTTTAAAACGGCCCTGCTGTTAGCTCTGACATCTGCAAAGAGAGTGAGCGATTTATCTGCGCTCTCTGTCGCTCCTTCATGTCTCAGAATACGAGCCGACGGCAGCTCAGCTGTGCTGCGTCCTAACCCTGCTTTTACACCTAAAAGCATCACGAGTTCGTTCAGATTGAGAGTGATAACTCTGGATGGCTTTTATCCTCCTCCTCATAACTCCGAAGAGGAGGCCACCTCTCATCTTTCATGTTACGTAGCGCGCACGGCTGCACTGCGCCGCTCCCAGCGTCTGTTCGTGCATTACAGAGAAAACTCTGCAGGATGTCCTCTATCTGTCCAGCGCCTCTCACATTGGAGCTGTGTGAGGCTATTTCACAGGCTGATATTTCCTCTGGATTGGATCATCCAGAGAATCTCAGAGCTCATTCAATCAGGGGGATTTAATCCTCCACAGCTCTGCATGGAGTAATGACAGTGGAGGACATCTGCACAGCAGCCTCATGGTCATCTCCATGCTCATTTATTCGTTTCTACCTGTGAGATGTGTCAGGTTTCTCCATGACTCATTCTGTTCTCAGGGTTCTGACAGAATGACTGTTATTTCGTTGCATTATTATTGAGTCACCCTTCCTGCATGCAGACGCAGGGTGCCGTAATATTATTATCAGCCACTGTTCGTGACTTATGATGTTATTGTCACTGCGGCTGTATTTCATTAAGCCCCCATGTGAACAGAGGTTATTCTCCTCTGCTGTGTTGTCTGTGGCACACGAGGTTGTTCTGCTGCATCATTACGCATGATCCAGCTGCTGATCTGTCTCCACGTTCCCTCATGGAGATTTTTGACTTGCTCTGCTCATCGTTACACTGTTACAGTTCGTAACCTTCGTTTTCCAATTACAGCAGCAGGTCTGTTATCTCAGCCTTTCCCTGACCAGATATTTTCTCTGCTCATTGTGATGCGCAAGACGCTTGGAGTGCGTGATTACGCATTCAGAAGGCTGATTTTTTGTGTCATTAGGCGAGCAGATGTTCAGTTGTGGTCTGGATGGACCCAGTGAGGCATAGACTACATCCTGCTTCGCCTTTAACCCACTAGCGATAGCCTTAAAGGGCGAAGCCTATACAAAATAGAATGTTGGTTACGTACTGTAACCCCAGATTCTATGAGTATAGGCGCAGCCCTTTAAGCTCTGGGCCTCACTGGTCCCTGAATGGCTGAAGAAAAAGCTATTTGGGAGCCGTTTGTCCGGTCTCACCGTAATTTATACGGACCGTGGTGGGGCCCACACAGCAGGTGGGCGTGGACTAAAGTTTTCAGTGCTGCGCTGCGCGCGAAGCGATAAACCCACTAGCGATAGCCTTAAAGGGCTGCGTCTATACTCATAGAATCTGGGGTTACAGTACGTAACCAACGTTTGTTATGGAGAATTAAAGTTGTGAAATGCAACTTTAAAAAGTTGATGTTGTCACAACAGTAATACCTGTACTTGTAATAGTTAAGCTTACAAGAGAAAAATCCTCTAGACCTAATTATAATTAAGTCAAATTTCTTTCAATCGCTGAGTCAACATTGTTGACTTTAAATCAAATGTCATTTTAATATGGTCAACATTTGACTTAATATTTTAGATATGGGCGTCTCAGAGTGTTTATAATTACAAACAAACCCAATCATAATTAAAACATTGCTACAAACTGCAGAGGTGGCCAGGGAGAACTGATCTGATCCAATGTGTGTATCTGTGCGTTTTCGTGATATCGGTCACTTCCCAGAATCAATGTTTTGTCATTGATTTGCTGCCTATGACTCCTACGAAAATACAGTTTATTAATATGAGATAAGATGTTCCCCTTCTGAGTGAAGAAGAGGTTCCTGAGACACTATGGAATGGCAGTTATACAAATCTGATTTGTCTGCATTGATAAATCTGATTTATTCAATTATTAAATAAGCACCACAAATTTCCTTGTTTAAAATAAAAACAAGTTAGAATTATAATAACTTTTTTAAACTTGGAGCTGCATTTTAAACTTTTGTCCTGTCTAATTAATTGATTTCAATGTGTTAAACACTCCTGCTTTTCATAATGTAATCGATTTATTATCTAAACTTAAAAAACAGTTTTCAGGTAACATTTTTTCTCAGCAGTGTTGTAACTTTCTGAATTTATTTTCTATTCATGAAAACTAAATTGACTGACTTCAACCTACTTCATGTTCTCTTAACAACAAAGCGGGCCTATCTTAAATGGATCAAAAAAACCTAAAGCCTTGAACAAAGATAATGGGTATAACCTCAGGTAACCTTTCTCATTGGGCTCTTTGCATACTTCCATAGAAATTTGATTGCAAAACCATTCATGCATTAATCTGAACACCTGAATGTTTTCACAAGATTCATTGCTAATACTCTGTGTTGAAACTTGAGACGTATGAGCATTATTTTCAAGAAAAGCACTCAGGTGTGACATAATGAAGAATACATCAAAAATCACTTCTAGTTTTAGGCCAAATTAAAGTGAAATTAATCCTATTGATCAATTATTCTCTGTGAAAAATACTTTGGGACTAATCAATTTTCTAATTTGTGTCCAAGTTGGTAAACGGAATGATAAACGAACCTGGCTGCAAACCAGCATGATAAACCCATTTAGCCATTTTCTGCATCACTATTTGAGTGCATGCAGAGTCTAAGTTCCTGCGGCAAGGTGACACGTGGAGTTTGCTCTATTGTAACTTTTCAGCTTCAATGGAACAAGACTAATGTACGACTCATAAGATTTTAATCAGAAACATGCTCCCTCATCTGACAGGTTACACAGTACAAAATCAAAACAAACAGGACTAAAATTAAGGATGGTTTTCAAGATTCCTACACTGTACAACAGCAGATTAGGAGTTCATTGACTAATCTACATGATCAACATATTGTATGTGTGACTATGTGGAGAAGAGTGAGAACTCATTCTCTATGATGACGACATGATCGTTTTCTGGAATTACATAACTGACATGAATGCATGCACAGATCAAACACTGCCTACAATAACCACAAACTGAGCAGAGTCTGCTTAAAGGACGGAGGTGTGAGCCCTGACATTGAGGTGCAAGGAGAAAAACCATCTGCTCAACGTCAGCAAAACTAAGGAGCAGATTTGAGGTTGAGGTGGGGAGTGGGAGGCACCCCTCCAGCTATATCACAGGAGAAGAAAAGAGCAAGTCAGCTGCTTCAGATATTTGGAGATTAACATCTGCGGAAGATTTGGGTTGGACACAGATTGTTAAACAAGAGGTGTCGACAAGGTGGACACTCTGCATGGAGTCCAGTACAGTCATCAAAATATTTTACTGTGTCTCATCAGGGCATTCTGGCTGGCATCATTCGGTCTGCTCTGGATGTCTGCAGGGGATTATTTGCTCCCCACAGCACAATATTTGTATTGGGCTGCCACCGATCCCAGACCTTTGCAGCTTCAATATACAGCCCATACTACAACAGACACCTGGAACAGATACTCTCTGAATCCAAGTATTTGATCCACCGCACTCTTCATCATAGCACTATAACAGCAATGCTCCTACTATTTGGTAAAAAACACAGAATGAATCCTAACACTTGCGAGCAAGAGCTTAGGAAGTTGTAAAACAGATGTTATCACTTCTAATTAACCTAAGAAGTCAATAAGCTATTTCTAAGCAAGACCAACAATCAGTTTTGTGCGGTTAATTAGTTATGGTGCTTCATTAAAGTGGGGGGCGGGCTATTGTCATATTTTAACTGTTGATAAGTAAAAGTACATATACAATGCAGCAGTTCGCAACGGTCTCTCCATCAGGACTTTGCTGTACTACCAGTGCTGTACCAGTAGGTGGGGATAACATCAATATTAATTCTTCAAAAACAGAGGGAGATTGTTTTTCTTTGACATCGTTTACCAACTTTTTCAGCATACAATCAATGTTTGTCGATGACAGAGTCAGCCAAATTTTGACAAACATAAAAGAGAAAATATAGGAAGATAGTTATTTTGGTTAGAGGCAAAGCCATAGTTAGCATGTGTGCAAACCAAGTATCACAGTGTTTGTCCCACGTCCATCAGGAAACGATTTAGAAACATCACTTAAAAAACAAACAGACTCTTTCCCAAAGCAGTTAAGGCAATTGTCCCCCTGCAGGCAGACACTAAACATCCCTGCTGACAATCAAACAAACCACCATCTCAGACTCTTTCAGCACAAGCTGCACTTTATGTAAATACTAAATACTACAAGCCACATTCCATGTACATATGAACTATTTTTTATAAGTGTTTTTAAATTTTGCAAATGTCTATAACCTGGGTCTCAGCTAAATTTCATAATGGTGACATAATGACAATAAAGAATATTGAATCTTGAGGTAAACTGGTAATAGTATATTCCTCATTATTCTCAAAATCCCATTTTCAAAAATATAGACCATAAACAATTTTCTTTTAGATCCTCAATTTAAAGGCATTTTTTAAACATTGTTTTTTACTGATAAAATAATGCACATACTGCAGTGTAGTACCTTCTGGGCATTTTTTAACAGTATCTAACTTCAATATGTAATGACGTGCAAGCTGATTTGTTGTAAGAAAAAAAGACAAAGGAAAAAGTAAGCTGAAGGTCAGAGAGTTTTTTGGTTCTCTTTAAATAAGAAAGAGTTTTCTTTGTTGTTTAAGTGAATGGAATTTTTCAGGAAGGGAAAGTCAACCTCTCTTCATCTTTTACAATGCAACAACTCATGACACTGCTGGCAGTAATACTGGATGTTATTTAGGGTACATGTTATTGTGTAAAAAAAAGTACAAATAACTCGTCTTTGTCCATCAAAGTAAAATTCCTTCCTCTGAACCAACATCCAACCAACAGGTACTTTGTGATAAAATATCTTAGCTGTCTGCTGCGGGTGGTGTTTAGGTAAAAAAAAGGATATGATACAAATCAGAAAGTAAACTAAAGGCATATGAAACAGAAATAGAAAAGCCAATTCTTTCAGTCAGACTGTGCACCAGGACTACTTGTTCGGTTCTTATGTTTATTATTAAGCTAAATAAATGGTCCAGTCAAAACTTTCTGCCACACTTGTACGAACAGAGTCACCATTTCAGACAGATAGCTTTGGTCAAAACATGTTTTTGACTAGCAGCAATGATTTTAGTGTATTAAGTTGATGCGTTTGATAAAGTATTTGGTGATATCTTGCTTTGGAGTCATGATGGGCTGCGTGCTCCATTTGAAAGCAGTCTGGTGGATCAGCGCAATGGTTTACTGACTTAAGTTAGACATAACAGATAACCTTTACTTACTACAACCTTCTTTTCTACAGAAAGCCACAAGCTGAGGGGAAAAATCTCACACTGGGAATCATTTTTTGAAAACAATAAAATCTGTAGTGGCACCCTTATTGGCATTTTAAGCAATTTATATAAAATAAATGTAACAGTAACCCTGATTTTCATTGACACCCCTCCTTGAACCGCCACCTTAACGTGGTGGAGGGGTTTGAGTGCTCAAATGATCCTAGAGGCTATGTTGTATGGGGCCTAAATACCCCTGGTAGGGTGTTTCCCATGGCAAACAGGCTCTAGGTGATCGGTCAGACAAAGAGTGGTTCAAGAATCCCTCATGAAGAACAAAATATCGAGGCATGTGACGTCGCCCGGTACGGCGGAGCCGGGGTCCCACCCTGGAGCCAGGCCTGGGGTCGGGACTCGTCGGAGAGCACCTGGTGGCCAGGTTGCTCCTCGCGGGACCCGGCCGGGCCAAGCCCGAACGAGAGACGCGAGGCCATCCCCCAGTGGGCCCACCACCTGCAGGGGGAACCGTGAGGGACTGGTGCAAAGAGGATTGGGTGGCGGACGAAGGTGGAGACCTCAGCGGCCCGATCCCCGGATGCTTAGGCTGGCTCTGTCACCTCGCTGGGGGGGAAGGAGCCTGAGCTTGTGCGGGAGGTCGAGAGATATCGACAAGAAATAGTCGGGCTCGCCTCCACGCACAGCGCGGGCTCTGGAACCCATCTCCTTGAGAGGGGTTGGACTCTCTTCTACTCTGGAGTGGCCCACGGGGAGAGGCGGCAGGCTGGTGTGGGTTTGCTTGTTGCCCCCCAGCTCAGCCGTCTCGTGTTGGGGTTTACCCCAGTTCGCAGCCGAGTGTGAAGGGGCTGGGATGAGGATCAGCTCCTCCAAGTCCGAGGCCATGGTTCTTGACTGGAAAAGGGTGGCTTGTCCTCTTCAAGTTGGAGGGGAGTTCCTGCCTCAAGTGGAGGAGTTTAAGTATCTCGGGGTCTTGTTCACGAGTGAGGGAAGAATGGAGCGGGAGATCGACAGACGGATCGGTGCGGCTGCCACAGTAATGGGGGCGCTGTGCCGGTACGTTGTGGTGAAAAGAGAGCTGAGCCGAAAAGCAAAGCTCTCAATTTACCGGTCGGTCTACGTTCCTACCCTCACCTATGGCCATGAACTTTGGGTCATGACCGAAAGAACGAGATCCTGGATACAAGCGGCTGAAACGAGCTTCCTCCGTAGGGTGGCCGGGCACTCCCTTAGAGCTAGGGTGAGGAACTCGGCCATCCGGGAGGGGCTCGGAGTAGAGCCGCTGCTCCTCCACATCGAGAGGAGCCAGTTGAGGTGGCTCGGGCATCTATGCCTCCTGGACGCCTTCCTCGGGAGGTGTTCCAGGCACGTCCCACCGGGAGGAGGCCCAGGGGACGGCCCAGGACACGCTGGAGGGACTATGTCTCTCGGCTGGCCTGGGAACGCCTTGGGCTCCCCCTGGAGGAATTGGAGGAGTTGTCTGGAAAGAGGGACGTCTGGGCGTCTCTGCTGAGTCTGCTGCCCCCGCGACCCGGTCCCGGATAAGCGGAAGATGACAAACGAACGAACGAACTTTTCATTTTATTTTGATCAAAGTATCTAGAAATGGTTAATTGGAACCCATGACTTCCTTTTCCACTGAGGTTCCTACTATGACAAGATACAGAGGTCAATTTCTTTTGACAACTCTTCAAAATACAAGAAACAAGACAATAAAAAATGCAATTCAACTAAGGCAGAAAAATTCTACAAACATAGCTATTCCACATGACAGCAATTATTCAGATATGTTTAAAGTAGCTTAACATTTCAAATTCTCATCATCATTTCATTACTGCAATCACAAAGGACTGGTTTCAGCATATGATTTGGTAGCCTATAATATTTGAGATGTCATGCACTCAAACTCTGCTTGACTATAACTTATGCAGTTGATTGGACTTTCAGTGTCTTTTATGCCTGCATCATATGTGATCTAGATATTAGTGACCAAGATGCTAAAGCTGAAAGAGAGTACTGGCGATTGTTGTGATGATGGAAAATATTCAACAAGAATATATTCATGTCATGGTTTGCTAATATATTTTAACGGTAGTTTAAAATCAAACAATGCTGGACAAGGATGCAATTATTTGCCAACGTGCACGATGAGCAGGATGGTAAGGGAATAAAAAAACCTTCAAAGCTCACAGTTAAGGGCAACACACACCGACCTCAGGTGCTTGTGAAAAAAATACTACCCTATTGTTTACTACTAAACAACACCAGAACGACAGTGTCTGGTCAGTGGCCGATACTCTGCCCGGCAATCCTATTTTAACCTATTTTATTCGGGAGCATCAAAACTTTTGAAAATACTATCCATGGTCGAAGTCCAAAAATCTATTCTGTCTTGGTTCAAGGTGCCAACTGACACTCGTTAATAACTCAATTCAATTCTGTTTTTTTTTTTTACACGTCATCTCAAGGCATTTTACTAAAACAAAGTCAATTCACTCAAATCATACAGACAGACAGATTGGAAGTCATGTAAAAATATTCCAAATTGATCCAGGTTTTGAAACAATGCAGTTAAATACAGTTTCCTATTCAAATTGGTTAAAAAGTTTTCTTTTTAAAGAAAGCCAACATATTGCGGCATTCACTCCTCCTGGATGAGTATGTAGCAACAGTGGACAGTCGCTGGCATAAGTTCATCTGTGTCCTTTTTTGAGTAGGAAGAGGAAAAAAAAAGTAAAAAGAATACAGATTGTTTAAAAGCAGTTCAGGAATAATTGCTAAGCTGTGGAATATTTTTATGATTTGTTTTTTATGGATTTCCAAAGGGAAGTGTCATTGACTTTGCAGCAATCCCTTATTCTGAGTGTGCATGTAGCGAAAGGTGAGCAGAAAACTTCCTTTCAATAAGAAAGACCTCCCGCAGGACCCGGCTCAGTATGAGTGGTCATCAGCCACAACCGGTGGGTTTGAGAAGACAGAGCACAGACACAAAAACAGATAAACACTGATTCAGGAGTAAAACGTTAAGGGCTGTAATAGCACCTTTTGTGGCTTTAACTAGGAGAGAAACACAACTAAACAGATAAGCTCTGGGGCAGTATTGAAGTCTATAGGATGGAAGAGAGGACATAGTAGGAGAATGTAGCAGAGTGAGGGTGGTCATTATGTCCTCCAGCTGCCTACTATAAGCCTAAAGCAGCATAACTACAGAAATAGAAAGTTTTAAACCTAGTCCTTAAAGTAGACTGCTTTATGGACTGAGACTGGGAGCTGCAGTCTGAGAGCACGTGCTCTGTTAGGAATGTATGGAACACTCACTCGGATTTTTGATGGAGCCTAATTATTAAGGCCATATATGTAAGGAGAATTTTAAATTAAATTCTAGATTTAACAGGGAGCCAATAAAGGGAAGCTTGTTGGGGTCAGCCATTTTGGTTGGATAGACCGTCTGGGCTGCACAGTTCGACATGCACAGCTCACCATTCGTCGCAGTGATGGACATGGAAGCCGATGTCATCAGAGCTATAAAAAGCTGAGGAAACAAAGTTTTCGCAATCATTTCCAGCGTCTCACAGGACGATGCAACAGAGGCGCTTATCTGGAGAGACAAAAGCTCACAGGCGTCGTAGGTATACTTAGAGGTCTGGGCAGGATGAGGCATAGTTTAAGGTGATTTGGAATCACCAGTAGTTAGTCCAAGGTATTAACTTGTTGCATGCAATATTGATTGAAGTGTGTATGCTGAGCTGTTTGATTTACTGTCCGGCTGAATTGCGGATGTGATCAGGAAAGGTGCACATTCATGTTTTTGTCTGGCAGATCCCAAATCAGCCAGGACTTAGAAGTTGGACTTTTAAAGGTTTTCCATTCAAAGCAGCTGCGCTCTGAGCCTTGTGGCCTGACCAGTCCATTGTCCCAGCTTTATTACTGGAATTTTTCCAGCAAGTTCCCGCCTCAGAGTTTTATGACCCTGTTTTGGGCTTTCACCTTAAAATAGCTGCTGTTCCTCTGTGTCATTATTGCAGTTTGAGACATTTGTATTTGTAATAATAAGATTGTGCAGCCTGTTAGGGGATTCAGTGAAGCAGGTGACCTGTGAATTATTCAGTTAAGTGTACCTGAATTATCAAACATACTAATTTGTATCGTATGTGAAGATTATGTTTGTGTTGCAAATACATTATTTGATTAAAGGTCATTAAATACTTTAAAGGTCACATTTGTGCTTTATATATGATACTGGCAGACAGTTTATGTTAAAGACCTTTGTTTAGATATACATGCATTTGAAGTACTGAACCCACCCTGTATTTACAATTCTGTGTCTGTATTTCAGTTTCACACCGGTCACATTATAAAGACTCTCAAGTTCAACTGGGTGTCCTGGATTAATTGTGCGGAGGTGTTTAGCTTGCTGGATAGCTGAATGGATAGTTTGGTGAGGCCAGTATAGACCCTTTGTTTGAGATTTGGGGCAATCAACTGTTAGTGGCTAAAGAGGCACGGCCTCCCGTTCTACCAACTGATTGCCACCATCAGCGTACCAAGAAAGCTTCCCTACAGTGGTTCTGCTCCACTTTCCAAGTTAACCCAAATTGCACATTTTGTCCATAAAACTGTTGGTTTGATCTTCATAAACACTCAATGCGCATATATTTTCTTTTATTATTATTTTTAGATAGTCATTTTACTCCCTTCTGTAGAATGGTGCATATTTAGTTAGGTGAAGATTTTTGGACCAGAATAGTAATTGTATTGCTATATGGTCAATAAATCTTCACATATACAAAGAGAAGCGTTTGTGTTTATTTCGTGCAAGAGTGATTTATCTGTCAAAATAAGTTCAAAGTTCCCCCAAAGTTCCCTGATTAAACAGTGACATTTAGCGTGGATTTGGTTATTAATGATCAATTATTAATATTATTTAACTAATTGTAATTATTAATTGCTTTGAGCCCATAATCACAACACCAGAGTGCATCTCTGATTTCTATTCTTAAGCAATGATTGTTGATTAAGAAATTATTTTTCTGAATTATGATTTTTAATTATGATGTTTGAAAAATATTAATTAATCATAATCCTTACAAGCTAAAATATGAGAAATATGATCCCCTTTTTAATTTTCATCAGAACTCTTGCTGCAGTGTTTTGTTGAGCTGAAGGCTTTTTCTGCATTTTGGGGACTTTTGGATAGTAAAAAATTACAATAGTCCAGCCTTGAAGTAACAAATGCATGTACTAGTTTGTCTACGTCACACCTGGGCAGGACATTTATAATTTTGGCAATATTCCGGTGGTAAAAGAAGCAATCCTTGAAACCCGTTTATATGGAATTTAAATTATTTAAATGGACAAAAATAACAACAATGTACCAATGTATTGCCAATTTAATGCCATCCAGATTAAGTGATTGACTAAACACTATTTATTAAGACTTGGGTCCAAATACGACACCCTCTGTCTTGTCTGAATTTAAAAGCAGAAAATTTAAAGTCATCCAGGTTTTTATTACAGATTACAGGCATGTCTTCAAGACATGCCTGAAATCTACCTGACTGGATTTTTCAGGATTTATGGATAAATATAGCTGAATATCATTAGCATAACAGTGGAAACCTACCTCATGCTGTCTGATACTTTTACCAATTGGTAAACTAACCCTGGCATATGAAAAGGATTTAACAATTACATTAACAAACTGAACTTTGTTGCTTAAATTTGTTGGCCAAATAAGCTTTATCCGCCTAACGCTGTTCCTTTGAACCCTATTCAAGTTCAAGCTTTTCTAAGAGAATATTGTGATCGACTGTATCAAATGAAGGATTAAGATCTAACAGGACAAGTACAGACACAGTCCATTATCTGAAGCCATGGGAATATTAGTGACTTTTACCAGTGCTGTTATAGTGCTATGATGAGCTCTGAAACCTGACTGAAATTATTCATACAGGTCATTACTGTGTATATGCTCACAAACTTGATTAGCAGCTATTTTCTCAAGCTACCTTAAAAGCGTGCGGTACAAATCCATTTAGGATAAAAAAGGCAGTGGTAAACAAAAGGGACACTTCCTTAAATAATTTGGTTGGGATTGCGTCTAGTACACAATTTCAAGGTTTAGATAAAGCTAATATTTTTATTAATTCAAAAAGCTAAACTGGATCAAAACAGTCCAAACACAGATCAGGTTCTAAAGTTATCTCTAATGCTGCCTCACTTACTGAGAATGAAGTAACCATGTTCGGGAGGATGCCAATGATTTTCTTTTTAATATAATTAATTTTATTTATAAAGAATCCCAAAAAGGCATTACTGCTGAGAGCTAAGGGAATTAATGGCTCAACAGAGATATGAGTCTGTCTAAGTTTTGCAACTGCACTAGAATAAAACCTAGGATTATTTCTATTCTCCTCTATAAGTGATGAAAAATGCACTGCTCTAGCTTGGTGAAGGGCTTTTTTATACAACAGTAGACTATTTCTTCAGATTAAGTAGGACTTTCTCTGCAATTTCCTAGTGTTGTGCTTTAAAGTATACAGAGCTCTAAATTAAATACTGTTATTTATTCACACTCAATGTCATATGTCAGCACAAGAGTATGAAGACAGGAGTGAGTAGGTCTGTGGATGTTTTGAGCAAAGCCAATGAAATTTAAGAAAGCATCGAAGGCTACAGTAAGCCTATTATTTTAAGTGTCAACATGATGGTTAAAATCCCCCATTATAATGAACGTATCAGTATTAAGCACTGAATCAGATACGAAATCTGGCAACTGATCAAAAAATTGGGAGTAAGGGTCTGGTGGATGATACAAACCAACAAACAGAAGTGGTTTTAGTGCATTTTGGATGAGTAAACTAAGAGTTAAATATTCAAAAGAATTGTAGCTATTAACTGGCCTGCGATTAATGGATAAATCTGACTGAAAAATGGTTCATACTCTTTCTCCCCCAATATTCCAAGGAAATGTAAAAATGTGAATAATTAGAAAGAGTTGACCTAATTATACTAACATAATCTTGCTACTGCAGCCAGATTTCTAAAACAAAATAAATCAATCAAATTATCGCAAACCAAGTAATAAACTAACAAAATCTTTGAAGAGAGAGGTCTTATGTTCAGTAAAATACCTTTAATTGTTTTGTTTTTCTGTTCAGTCAGAGATAATTGGGGGTAATTAGTGGGTACTGGTACAGAAGCTGCAGAGAGGTATGTTTAACTACAACTCTGCTTCCTGGTCTGGACCTTTGGTTTTCAGCATTTTGGAGAACTAACAAATTCTGCCAAATTCCTAATAAGAGCTGCTCTGTCCAAAGTAGGATGGATGCCGTCTCTCTGGATCAAACCAGGTTTTCCCCAAAATGTCCCCTGATGTCACTGTGCGTTTCTCTTTAGACAACAAGAGTGGCATCTTGATGTCACCAAATCTTCATAACCACCTTTAGATGCTATTTACACGTCAACTGGTTGTTTAAGAGGCATGCTAGGAAAAAGCCTTTCCTGTCCTGCTATAATAAATGTAAACATCTGGAGTATACTGAATGCTACAGGGGCTTTGACTAGGATTGTTTGATACTTGGCAAGAAACACTCCACATTAGTCTGGACAGGGACAGGGACAAAAACAAAAATGTGGGTAGGTACTTCATGTCCACTTGTTAGCACATTTGATGGTATTGCTGTGGGCCTGTTTGTCTTCCAAAGGCCCTGGGACACTAGTTAGATTACATGGCATCATTAACCCCTATGGCAGAAATACCAGGAATTTTAAAAATCTAAAGGCCTCTGTCAAGAAATTGTACATTTGTTGTCATTGGGTCTTGCAGGATAACAATTATCCACAATATATGGCCAAATCAACACAGAAATGAAAGGATCTTAAAAACCTAAATCGCATGGACAACTTGTTGATAAACTGAAGAGGAGAGTGCTTAAGAGAGGACTCTGGATGAAGAGATTGTACAAAGCGGAATGGTGAAAGGTCCTTCTCTCTACATTAAATTTCAAAGAATCAAACTAAGATCTATTCAACTGGGAAACTGGGGCTGTACAAAATATTAACATTTAGTCTATATGTCTATAATTGTGGCACATGTTATTTTATATAATATATATATATAATATTAATTTTATATAATATCTCTTATCATTGTTTTTTTTTTTTTCCCCAAGACATAACTTTACTTATAACGTTTTTTGAAATTAAATAATGGTACTGCAATAAAAATGTAGGTATTTTAAGGCTTTTGACTCATTTTTGGACAGGGTATACAGAGGCTTCGGTCCTAGACGGGGCTGTCCCCTGGTTTAATTCAAAGCCGCGGCGACCTGTGTTGCATGTCTTCCCCCTCTCTTCACCCCATCTCCTGTCTGCCTACTTTCCCTTCAAGAAAAATTTGTTTCTTGAAAGGAAACTATTCCTTTCAAGAAAATTCCTTTTCAAGAAAATAAAAGCCATTAGTGCTGCAAAACAAATAATAAAAAAAAACAACTAAAAACTGAAAAACTGAGAGATGCCACCAGAAAAGGAGGGAGGATTGCTGCAGAATGACAGAGAGACAATAAGGGTAGTGGAACGGTAGTCATCTGTCACAGTCGGCTCTAAGCACCGTCGCATGTCTAATGCCTGCTCAAGACATCCGCACAGGAGAAACTAATCTTGCAGCCATGAGAGGACCCTGGCCTTGGTAACAGATCCGCTAAAGTAAAACACATCAGGCTGCTGACACACTACTGTTTCTCCCTGAAAAAAAATGGAGACCATTCTTCGACACACATCAGGAAAATTACAAACTCACAGCCTTCAACAAAAATGTCTTTCATCTTTTTTCTGCTTTTTTTTGCCCCCTTGTGTGTCTGCCTCTGTTGTTGTCGCATGCAAATGATGGACTGCTAGGATGAATACACGTCATTTTCAGGGTTTATATTATTACCAGTTTATCATAAATCTAGGCTGGGTGAATACGTTGAGAATTTATTCTGTAAATTCAGCAAGAGTATGTTTCAAAGACACGTGGTGTTAAAGAAATCAAAAATCTTATTCAAAAGTGGAGCAATTAACAACAGGGAGTATTAATAATCTACCTGAAGAGTATTTTTAATAGAGACCAACTAATGATATGTAAATACATGGTTTCATTAAAAAGGAGAAGGGTGTATTTCATCTGTATGCTAATTATAGGTAGATGGTTATTAACTCATCCAGCAGTAGAACTCACTGTTGATGTGAAGCTATTTAGGTAGGATGGCTATAAATTTAAAAGTGATATATGGTAATAAAAAAAAAACACAAACACAGAAGCAAAAGAAAAACAAATAAGGTGACTGATCCAACAGTATAGTACTGTACGTCTCTCTTAATATAATGTGCCGTGATTAAATCAAACATAGTGTCAAGAGAAAACGCATAAAGCCCCTTCACAAAATATACATGAAAAACAAAATGAGTGCTTGTAATAAAAACCATTGAAGTTAATTTATTGTTTTTAAATCTCAGGACTTACACTCTAGAGGTTTATGGTTTGAAACCATCATGAAAATGACATTTTTTCCTTTTCATTTTTTTTTATTTACATTACTGAGTTTTTGCTTTTGTGCAATTATTCCAACTACTTTCTCTGGTCTGTTTGGTGTATACATTTTCTTCACAGTAATTGAAGGTATTCATAACTTTACATTTTGACATGTTACAACCCCAAATTCAATATATTTTATTAGTATTTCATATGATAATCATTAGAGTGTAAAATATTTGCATCCTTTGTTCTTAATGCATACTTGATTTTTATTCCTGGTTATAAGTTGACTTGGTAATGTTTTTGTTACTAAACCTTTGTTTAACCAGATAAAAACCCATTGAGATCAAGACCGCTTTCACAAGGGTGACCTAGCCAATAAATTCAGCAGCATGTCATTGTGGACAAGACAGATAACAAAAACAAACATTAAAAATAAGTAAAGTGCAAACAATTTGACAAATTAAGTGCAGGACCTATTGTTACAGTAACAACATGAAATTTATAAACAGTGACAATTAAAGTAAATTAAGATTTAAAACAGAAGCACTGTTCAATTGATTTCGATTGTCGGTTTCTTAAGATGAAGCAGAAGGCTTTCAGTAAAAGACGTTCTGACAGTTTTATTTAGAATGGAGGGCCTTCCTAGCAGAGGGCCAGAGAAACTATGTTTTATTTCCTGTTTCAGTTCAAACAAGAGCAGAGATATTAATATTCAAGAAATACAATCTACCTCCAAGGTTGTGTAAATTGGAACATATTGCACACATGCAGAATCTATTCACTAATTAGGTGGCTTCTGACGGCAATTCTTTGTGCTGGATCTGTATTTAAAGGTTCCTAAATAAAGGGGGGCTGAATACAAATGCACTCTTTTATTTGCAATTTGTAATTGAAAAAAAAAACTACTATAATCACAGTATATCCATTTCCTTCTAATTTATAGGTCTGCACTAATAACACTGTCAGTAGCCATGCTACAGGAAAATGACAATCATAAGGTATGAATCAATCTGGATTCTGGATAGATTATACAGTTTATATTAGTGTTGTGTGCCTGTGCCTTTGTCTTTGTATCTGTCTGCTTCACTGCTAAGAGTAAAACAATAAGCCCCTAGGATGTACTTTTAAAAAAACAGTGCCAAGCATAAAAAAAAAACCAAAAAAACACTCCACTAATAATGTTTCTGTTCTATGTGAAAGCTGCATGAAAAATGTTTCATTGGAAACTGTGAGTGTGAACAAACCAAAAGAGACTAAAAAATAGTCTGGTTTGGTTTAGTGTTATAAAGGTATTTATTTGTATTGGATTACATTATCTACATGCTTGTGAAATGTGATAAAAACAAAGAATAAGCAGCTACCAGACTAATCACCATGTTCAAATGAAAAGAGAGGTCTTTTAATCACTACAGATCGTCAGTAATTAAGTCATTGCTATCATCCGGCTATGATCAGTGATATGAAACAAGGCAGTCTATTATGTAGAGGGTCATTGTACATGCTTGCTTAAATCATATTCATGATTTAGGACTCATAATAAAGACATAGAGATCTTATTGTGGGAGACAATTCTGCACACAGAAATCATGAAACAGGCTGGAAGGTCAGGAAGCTGCTAAACATAACTAAAATGATAATTTAGTCACTGTATTGACACAGGATTAATCGTCCTTATCTGCATGGCGCACATGTTCCTCCCAGGTGTGATCAATTACATCTGCCATGTTTTTGAATGCAATCCTAATCGTCCAAATGTCACATAGATCTGATTGCTGTGATCCTCAAACATAGTGACATTTTGCCCAAGCAAATGGCAAACAAAAAAAAATAAAATAAAAAAAGAACTCCAGCTCAGCAGACGGAAAGTTTCATGTAGCCGTGAAGCATCATTGAAACAGGGAGTCGATGAATGACAGCAATGCAAACAAGTGTTAGTTATAGTAAAATGTTATCAAATTCACCTTACATTGCCAGATGGTAAAACGTTAATGACCACTCATGGCAGGAAACCTAGAAAAAATATAGTATTTCAAATTCTGTTCTTAAATCAACTTATATAATGGCCTTGAGAGATTATTTGGAATCAGCTAAAATACATACAGGTCCTTCTCAAAATATTAGCATATTGTGATAAAGTTCATTATTTTCCATAATATCATGATGAAAATTTAACATTCATATATTTTAGATTCATTGCACACTAACTGAAATATTTCAGGTCTTTTATTGTCTTAATATGGATGATTTTGGCATACAGCTCATGAAAACCCAAAATTCCTATCTCACAAAATTAGCATATTATTAAAAGGGTCTCTAAACGAGCTATGAACCTAATCATCTGAATCAACGAGTTAACTCTAAACACCTGCAAAAGATTCCTTGGGCCTTTAAAACTCCCAGCCTGGTTCATCACTCAAAACCCCAATCATGGGTAAGACTGCCGACCTGACTGCTGTCCAGAAGGCCACTATTGACACCCTCAAGCAAGAGGGTAAGACAGAAAGAAATTTCTGAATGAATAGGCTGTTCCCAGTGTGCTGTATCAAGGCACCTCAGTGGGAAGTCTGTGGGAAGGAAAAAGTGTGGCAGAAAACGCTGCACAACGAGAAGAGGTGACCGGACCCTGAGGAAGATTGTGGAGAAGGGCCGATTCCAGACCTTGGGGGACCTGCGGAAGCAGTGGACTGAGTCTGGAGTAGAAACATCCAGAGCCACCGTGCACAGGCGTGTGCAGGAAATGGGCTACAGGTGCCGCATTCCCCAGGTCAAGCCACTTTTGAACCAGAAACAGCGGCAGAAGCGCCTGACCTGGGCTACATAGAAGCAGCACTGGACTGTTGCTCAGTGGTTCAAAGTACTTTTTTCGGATGAAAGCAAATTCTGCATGTCATTCGGAAATCAAGGTGCCAGAGTCTGGAGGAAGACTGGGAAGAAGGAAATGCCAAAATGCCAGAAGTCCAGTGTCAAGTACCCACAGTCAGTGATGGTCTGGAGTGCCGTGTCAGCTGCTGGTGTTGGTCCACTGTGTTTTATCAAGGGCAGGGTCAATGCAGCTAGCTATCAGGAGATTTTGGAGCACTTCATGCTTCCATCTGCTGAAAAGCTTTATGGAGATGAAGATTTCATTTTTTAGCACGACCTGGCACCTGCTCACAGTGCCAAAACCACTGGTAAATGGTTTACTGACCATGGTGTCACTGTGCTCAATTGGCCTGCCAACTCTCCTGGCCTGAACCCCATAGAGAATCTGTGGGATATTGTGAAGAGAACGTTGAGAGACTCAAGACCCAACACTCTGGATGAGCAAAAGGCCGCTATCAAAGCATCCAGGGCCTCCATAAGACCTCAGCAGTGCCACAGCCTGATTGCCTCCATGCCACGCCGCAATAAAGCAGTCATTTCTGCAAAAGGATTCCCGACCAAGTATTGAGTGCATAACTGTACATGATTATTTGAAGGTTGACGTTTTTCGTATTAAAAACACTTTTCTTTTATTGGTCGGATGAAATATGCTAATTTTGTGAGATAGGAATTTTGGGTTTTCATGAGCTGTAATCATCCGTATTAAGACAATAAAAGACCTGAAATATTTCAGTTAGTGTGCAATGAATCTAAAATATATGAATGTTAAATTTTCATCATGACATTATGGAAAATAATGAACTTTATCACAATATGCTAATATTTTGAGAAGGACCTGTATTTATAGGTTAAACCTTTTTTAAAGAATGATAGTAGTCACAAAATAGTTATTGGTACATCTATTTTCGAGGACTCATGTTAAGTTTAGCATGTTTGATATATTAATGTTTAGGTTTTAAAATTGTTTTTGGGGTTGAATAAGAAAAGCTAGGTTAGGCTTTTCACAACCAATTACCTTTGCTGTTTTGTAATTAGCAAACTTATATAAATATGTTTGTGCTGAGTAATTGATTGTGCTTTTCCCAGTTTACACCTCATGCATTAACCTGTTTTATATTGCACAGAGCTTTAATCAATTGCAAGGCAGCTGGTGAAGAAGGTAAATCTTTATGAAGTGACACCTCATTCCTTTTGATTGCTTATCTCAGAGGCATCACCGTGTCCTTTGCCCCAGCACTGGACATCAATACACACCACTGCTGTGGGGGTAATTATCTTATGATAGCTTCTTGCTTGGGGAAAGGTTAAGTGCTGTCTCTCAGAGATTGGGCACTCGATCCATCGCTGGGAGAGGGACAGTGGGAGGAGGGCTTTGTAAAATAAATGCCTATGATGCGCACACAAACAGGGGCAGACATCCACTATCGAAACAGTAGAACAGGCAAATCCACATTCCATTTTAGCCTGTCCCTACATACACTCACAAATGTACACCGACCAATGCTCTCCAGATGGATGGTGACTTTGATAATGGTTGAAATGAGGAAGCGGACCAGTGGAGTTCATCCTTTTTTTCGACAAATACGACTTAGCACCCATTAGAGACCTGAATCATATGAGGTCTATAAATGAACAATCAGCATGGAAAAGAGCAGAGCTGCACACCCAGACCTTGCATTTGCTTAACCAGGATATCACAACTAACTGAAAGATTGTCTACTAACTTGAAGTATCTTCTATAAAATGTTTTAAACAAAAGCCTTTGAAGCAAATTGGTTTTGATGTTGTAAAGTAGTTGGTTTTACTAAGCATCTGCACAAATCAAAAAAGAAAAATAATTATCTAACTCAAATCAAGTCTAACTGGAGTAAAACTAAAAATGAAATTCTAACACTAAGATCAATGTAACTTTCACACTGTACAGGGCAGGGCCCTATGTTCACTGGCTCAGTGTTCAAATTGACTCATTTAGTGTTGCAGCAACACAGCTCATTTTACCATGTTAGCATCAGAGATCAGGTTCCATAGATAAAAAAAGAGTGACAAAGATCCTTACAAGCAACTGGTAAACAAATAGCTAAAAAAGAGACTGCACTGCAAGAAGCCGGCAGCTCTCCCAGAGTTACCACAGGACTCTTTCTCCATTAGATTTTCAGAGTTTGGGATATTGTTTTATAACTTCTACATAACCTTATCTCTGACCTGTCGTATTTCTTAGACTTTATGATGCTGTTTGTTCACTAACTTTCTCTAAAAAACATCCAAGGCTTTAGGTCTGGTTAACTCTAGGCACAACAAGCTAAAATAGATTTATTTTGGTTTATCAGAGGCTGGGGACTGACACACCTTAATTTTCAGATTTTGCAAACAAAATAAAATAATGAAAGCCAAATATCCTTTTTATCTCGCATCTTAATTATCTGCTACTTTGTGTTGTTCTATCACATAAATTTCCAATAAAATACATTAAAGTTGGGCTGAACGGAGTATGCATGTTCTCGCTGTGCATGCATGTGAGAGAATTTAAGTACACCCTTTCATCAAACTTTTTGACAGGTGGGCGGGACTTCTGGTGAGGGCGGGACTTCCGGTTGGCGCCATGTGGGCGCCATGTGGGTGCCATGTGGGCAGGAGGTCACGTGGTCAGGCAGGTGGTGTGTCCAAGGGGGCGTAACCGTGGATGCTGATTGCTTGTCGTCATTAGGGGCGATACCTTAAATGAGTCAATTAAAACACAGGGGTGTGTTTAAGGGTGTTACGGGGAAGGCCTTAAATGAACCAATTAAAACACACAGGGGTGTGTTTAAGGGTGTTATTAATAATCTGTATGTTTTTTCAGGCGTTAATACATCTAAAAACAAAAAAAAAAGACATGCATCCTTTTATATTTTAAAGGTATAATCAACTTAATGTTGACCTATCACATGAAATCCTAATAAAATGAACTGTGTAACCTGACAGAAATTGTAAGTTCATTTTGCTTTTACAGCAGGACCTATTTTGTTGAATATATGAGCCAGTCTAAATCAGTTCAAAATAGAAAAGACCTAAAAAGTAAATTAAAAGATTGTGCTTCACTACATCGATGGAACGAGAAAAAACCTTCAGCTTCTGCGTCAACATACTGGAAAAGCAGCTGAAAGAGGTAAGACGAATTTGAGATTAACAGAAAAAAAAAAAAGAACTTCAGTATACTGTTTCCAAGTTATAAATTGACTAGCAATGATGTGTTTGTTATTGAATCATGAGAGACTCCATTTTAGGAAAAAGGAATGATAATTTTAGTTACCTGTAGCTTTTCTAAAACATTTACTTTTTCATCTTAGAGTAAAAGGTTATTCAGGGGTGGGGGGGTGGGGGGGGCGATGTCAGGAAGGGGCAGTTACGTCTGTTTCTTAGATAACTATATCACCTTTGAACTCAAGAAAGGGTTTTGGTCTTAAAAACATAGTCTTTGCAGTTGAGATAACACTGTCATGTTCTGGTATAAATACTGTGAGTAAATGTTGTTCGGGGGCTCTGTTTCATTGGCTAACCTCAGTGTCAGGGTCTTCAAATGCTGAATGTCTTTGAACCATAACACTTGTTACATTGAAAATACCAGTACTGACAAGAAAAAATTTTGTTAAATATTTCAGGAAACCCTTGACAATGTTTCAATTTATAGATTTGATGAGAGAGGTAAACCCGAATGATCAAGTTGGAGGGTTCAGCGGCTGGAATCAACAGTCAAAATTGAGAAGGCGAATTATTTCCAAACAAGAAAAAACCCCAACAACAACATCTGAACTTTCTTCTAACACAGAAATTAAATCTGATTCTTTGAATACTCCTCCGTCAATTATCATCATTTCCCCTGAAGACACACCGGATAAGTTACCGGCACCACCAGAAAGTATGTCCTAAGAACTAACTATTTTTCTTTGAGAGTGAATGTATTTTAAACCTCAGATAAAAACTGTTTACAAATTCGACTGAGAGCTCTGTGGAAGACACAGCTGTCGAGCAGCAGCATCAGGCAGGCCTCGACGAGCAAACAGCAGTTACTTTTAGTGATATTGGTAAATTTGAAACCATTCTGAAAAGAAATATTGTAGTGTTTCACAGAACCACGGGCTCTACTGCTGTGTAAATTTGAGACCAGTTTCCCTGATCGTTCAAACCCTCTGTTTTTGCTGTTATTTCAAGGTCATTACTATGGGATAAAAAATCTCAAAGGTTTTATGGGGTGCAGATATATTTGTAATTACTGTTACACCAGCTATGATAATGCAAATACACACCATTGTGAAGGTTATTGTCCAGTGTGTCGAACATATAAATGTATGCAAGAGATTAGCAATCCTGTAAGCTGTGCAGGCTGTCAAAGAATCTGTCGTAATTCCTCATGTTTCAGCAGACACAGGGAACCGCGCATCAGAAATAGTGCTGACAGACCTATGAGTGACTGTGAGTTGGTAAAACTGTGTAAAGTATGCAAACGGATATACGTTATTCCAATCAGTAAACCGAATAAACCACACGTGTGTAATGTAAAATGCAGTATTTGCGGTGAAAATGTACCCCCCAGCCTAGACATTACATGCGATGATCATAAGTGTTACATTCAGCCTTGCAGTGCAATTAATCAGCTTGATGATAAACTGATTTTTTATGATTTCGAATGCCTCGTCAATGAGAGCGGCGTGCATACCCCCTTTCTGGTCTGTGCTAAAACGTTGAAAGGTGATGAATGGTACGCTTATGGACTGAATTGCACCCAAAAATTTCTCCTGCATTTCAGGAGGCCGAAGTACAGAGGCTTCACCTTAATAGCGCACAATGCGCGGGGGTATGATGGTTACCTGATTCTCACAGCAATGCTGCAGTTAGGCATTAAACCTCATCTCGTCATGGTAGGAAGTAAACTTCTCTGTTTAACCGACCCTGATTACAGGTTAAAATACATTGATAGCCTGTCCTTCATGTGCATAAAGCTTAGCGCCATGCCGAATGCGTTAGGCTTTACCGATCAAAGCAAGGTTTTTTTTTCCCCACCTATTTTCCTCTGAACAACGTCTCCAGTATGTGGGGCCTTTTCCTCCTCCATCCTGCTACGCTGTAGAACGCATGAGTCTTCAAGAACAACAGGTGTTTAGCAGCTGGTACAGAGAAGCGAGCAAAGAGGTCTTTGACTTTAAGAAAGAAGCTATTCGTTATTGTAAAAATGACGTTGAAATTCTTTTTCAAGGATGCTTAAAATTCAGAGACGAGTTCTTTAAGGAGACAAGTGTGGATCCGTTTAAAAGTATCACAATAGCATCAGCCTGCATGAAGGTTTTTGTAACCAATTTCCTTCCTCCTCAAACCTTAGCCATTCCATCACCTCTGGACTACAGACGTAGCAGTAAAACGTTCTCCAGCGCGTCCATTCAATGGCTCGGCTGGATTGCAGACAGCAGAGCCATATTTATCGAGCATGCATTAAATAGGGGTGAAAAGAAAATCGGGCCATATTCAGTGGATGGGTATGCAGAGATTAACGGTGTCAAAGTTGCGTTTGAATTTTACGGCTGTTTTTTCCACGGCTGTAAAAAGTGTTACATGCCTCATGACAAGTGTCCGTTGAGAGGGGTCGCATTTGAACAGTTTTACGCAGCCACTGTTGAGAGAAGCAAGGTGTTACAAACTGTGTACGGCCTTCGTCTCGAAGTCATATGGGAGCATGAGTGGATTGAAATAAAAAAATCAGACCCAGGGGTGATCAGCTTTCTTGAGAAAGTTAATGCACCCGAACCGCTATCCCCCCGGGATGCTCTGTATGGTGGTCGCACCTGTCCTATGAGGTTGAGGTACACAGCGGAACCGGATGAAACTGTACACTATGTGGATTACACATCTCTGTACCCTTATGTAAACGCCAACTGCGTTTTTCCCCTCGGACACCCCACCATCATTTACAAAGATTTTGATGACCCCAGCAGCTACTTCGGTATAATCAAAGCTGTGGTCTACCCACCACGTAACCTGTTGTTCCCTGTTTTACCTTACAGAACATCCCAAGGTAAACTTGTGTTCACTCTCTGCCGCACATGCGCTGAAATAAATAACCAGTCAGGTCCCTGCATGCATAATGATGAGGACAGAGCTCTGACGGGTGTTTGGGTGAGTGTAGAACTATGTAAAGCTTTGGAGTGTAGTTATCGTCTTGCTAAAATCACTGAGGTGTGGCATTTTGAAAAGAGAAGTGATACAATTTTTAAAGGTTACATTGCTTTTTAAAGGGTAAGCAGGAGGCCTCAGGCTATCCGTCTGAAGCAGTGGATCAGGAGAGTAAGTCACAGTATATAAGCGACTACAAACTGCATCAGGGCATCCAATTAGACCCTGAGAAAATCGAGGTGAATCCTGCCAAAAGGCAGGTTGCAAAATTGTGTTTAAACAGTTTTTGGGGGAAATTTGCGCAAAGAAGTGATCTGTCTCAGACCACAGTCATCACTAACCCTGAAGACTTTTTCAGCTTCATGTTCTCGAGTAAATACAGGGTTAACTATTTTCATTTTTTCAACCCTGAAATGTGTGTAGTGCAGTGGAATTTCAGTAAACGTGTCATATATCCACCAAGTAAGACAAAATAATGTGTTTATTGCAGCATTCACCACCGCTTATGCACGTTTAAAACTTCTCAGCAGCATGGATAAGTTACAGGACAGATTGATTTATATTGACACGGACAGTTTGATTTATGTGACAAAAAGTGGTGAAACTCCTCTGGAATTGGGGAATTATCTGGGTGACGAGTTAGATGGTGACAGCATTTCGGAGTTTGCATCGACAGGACCCAAGAGTTATGCATACCAGACCAAAAACCGTAAAAATGTAATGATACGTGCTAAAGGCATCACTCAAACGCATGAATGCAGCGAGAGGGTCAATTTTGACAGCATCAAAGGGCTGGTCGAGGGCTACTTACAGAGGTCAAGTGAGGGTGTCATTGAAATCCCTCAACACACGATCAGGAGGAATAAAAAGAGATTCCGTTTGACAAACGCAACATTTCTTAAAAAGTTTCGACTGGTGTATGATAAGGGACGTCTTTTTTCTGACGGGACAACTCTGCCTTTCGGTTATTAGAGTGGAAGAAGAAATAAAATGTCACATGGATTTACAGGAGATTGATTTTGATCCTAGATTTAGAGCACCTTTCTCATGTATGATAGTTGGACCCAGCGGCTGCGGGAAAACTTTCTTTGTAAAAAGTATTTTACAAAACTGTAATCATGTCATGGATATTGTTCCAGAAAATATTGTATGGATTTACACATCTTTTCAACCCATGTATGCTGAATTGCAGAAGATGGATAAAAATATTACCTTTGTGGAAGGATTGTCTCATTCTTTTGAAGATGAAAACCTGTTTTCTCCTGATCAGAATCATCTGATTATTCTAGACGATGTTATCGCTCAAGCCTCAGATGATGAAAACGTGATGAAGGTCTTTACCCAGTTTCGTCACCATCGTAATATGAGTGTTATGATGTTGACTCAGAATGTTTTTCATCAGGGGAAGTTCAGTCGCACTATTAGTTTGAACTGTAATTATATGGTGTTGTTTAAGAACCCGAGAGATAAACTCCAGCTGAATATACTGGCCCGCCAAATGTTTCCATCTCAAAAGGGTCTCTTCTTGGAGAGTTTTGAAGACGCAACGAGAGAAGCTCATGGATATTTAATCATCGATTTTACGCCTACCTGCCCAGAACATTTCAGACTGAGAACGGGGATACTTCCTCAGCAGTGGCCTGCTGTGTACGTGCCCAGAACAAAGTAAGTCATCATGTCTGCGCGTATAAAAAGGAATTTACCATTATTCAGAGCTTTGTACCAGGCCTGTCCACAGAAACGTAAAGATATTCTCGCACACTGCTCTCCCGACTTTATTCAGGCTCTGTGCGAGATTGCACTGAATATCCTAAAAGGTAACATTAAACTATCACCCTCTCAACACTGACAGTTGAAGAAACAAAGAAATATCATCAGATTGTTGGGTGATAAAAGAACCGGGATAAAAACTAAACAGTTGGCTCTCAAAAAGCAACGAGGTGGTTTTATCCTCCCCATCTTAACGGCTCTTGCACCCTTGATCGGTGATCTAGTGGGTGGAATCATCAGGAGATAATGTCTCTCAGAACATCGCAGAAGATGTTTCTCATTTCACCTCATCAATTCAAGCGTCTGACCCAGTCAGACACGTCCATCAGACAGACGGCGGAGGAGAATTTGGATGCTGAAATGAGAGCGATATTAAACGAGCCGGGTTTGACTTCTTATGAAAAAATCAAGAGATACGATGCTCTTCTCCAGAGGTATCTGACTTTACTTAAGCAAGGTGTCAAAGAAGAAAAACAGCGGGTCAGTTTAACGCTGCAGCGTGACACAGAGGTTCCTGAACATGAGCGGTCCCAAGAAAAACAAGGCCCAGGGCAGGACGAGGCCCCTAAGGATCAGGTTCTTACGGAAGTACTGAAAAGCCTTCCTAAACACAACCGTAAAAATGCCGAGTACATTTTGAAGAAATTATCCGAAAGAAGTGAGAGTTGGACTTCGCGAGGCGAATTTGTATTTAAAGGAAATGTTATAAAAGGGTCCTACATGATTGATTTGTTGAAAAATCTCATGCTTCCGTTTAAAAAATCTGGAGCATCACAAACCCGAGGATGGTCTGATTTTCTACACACCTTGTCAGAAGTAAACATCCCTATATCTTCAGTCATTAACCCTTATGCTCGTGAAGAATATAGACGTTTCAAAACAGAGGGTACATCGATTGAAAATGGGGGTACACCCCCCAGCGTTAAGCAGAGAAGAAAAAGAAGAAGAAGGCAGATAACTCATTCTCCCTACTGGTCGAGATCTGAGTTGGAAGATCCAAAAAATGCTGATGGGAGATCAAAAAGGTCTCTTCGTATGATGACACTACCACCCCGATGGATTACATTTTCACCATAAACCGTTATAAGAAAATGAAACATGTAGTCTATTTCTTTTATTCAATAAAATATTTATTGATTATATTTTTCAAGTCTAACCTCGTTCTCTACTTCACACACTAACATATGATATCATTACACAAATATTAAATCATAAGAAGAAAAAAAAAAAAAAACAATGAAAAAAAAAAATTAAGACAATTTAAATTCCATAACAATCCATAAATATCTCCAAAGAGCATGTTCCGTGAGTATAAAATGTACAACTTTGATTAACGACACATTTCTGATATTTTTTCACAAAGTTAGATACCATTAAATCATTCTTAATCACATCTCCGGTGTATTTCGACAACACTTGCTGCAGTGATAATCCGCACGCTCTATGACATAGATAAAAAATGCAATGGCGACCGCACACAGTGGACAGAGTGTTTTGAAGCTGATTATTATGATACAATATTTTTGAGGATCTGTCTTCTAAAAATGTTACGATGCTTGACGGGTAGAACTCGAAATCCGGAGAGAATCCATAAGAGTCAAAAAAGCTGGATTGACCATTCTCATCCAAAGTCAGAGCTAACCAGTGTTCTCCCGGCATGTGTGAAGGATGTGTGTTCACGATAAAGTAGGCCGGCCCTGGGAATTTGTCAGCTAGCAGCAGCAGCTGGTCGCACGGCCATACACCACAAAACAAATCTCCCAGCAGATGACGCATCAGGCTCTCAATTTCATGATTATTCATGCCTGATTAAATTAATAATAATCCACCAGCACACGCCTCTTTGAATCAATCTCTAAAATAGAGTCATAACAAGCGTAGATGATCAGCGTGGTGGTATGAGGCAACGGGTTTCTGAAGCGCATTTCCAATCTTAAATTCCCACTGGAAACTGGAGATAGAGCATCTGTGTCCTCGCCTGGGTTAAGATTAAATGTGAATAGAGTATCCTTGATTAAATTCCTGACGTGTTATACTCAGTGGAAGATCTTTTAGATGTCGTCCTGTAGCCGTAAACAAGTTGTAATACTCTCTCACTGAATGACCTTGGTTAAAATTGGGCTGGAAGGCTTTAGCAGGAATTTGTCTGCCATCCTTACACAAAGCTAAATATTCCATATCAAAATGATTAAAGTCAAACGGATTGAGATTGAGTGTTCCTGTAAAAGCATCATGATCCAGTAACGCAATCACCACATACTTGGGAAAGACGCCTAAGAAAAGATTCTCTTGGTTGCATACCCTTGAATTTTCAGGGATGGAATATGTTTTTACATTCACACGTGAAAGTGGATACAGAGCATTTGCCTTCATTAAAGCTGAAGCGTGCCCCAGTCGTACAGCTGGAGAGACAGTAACTTTTTTGATAAAAAGAGATGCTCCTAATATCCTGAGTTTGTAAGTGGAGTCTCTTGCTGCCATGAGACAAAAGGCATCGTTGGCTCTTGTAAGTTTAATTTTAAGGTCAACAGAGTTTAAAAGAAGTCTCTCGCAGAAAAATATGTCTGCATGCAGGGGGCCTAAGAGATGTACCTCCCTGGAATTTGCCGTTAAGACCTTGGTTAGGGCCGTTAGTTGTAACAATAGAGTTCAGAGCACCTGCAGTGTCTTTATAAAAAAGACCAGAGCTAAACTGGGTTTTTAGAGAATCCTCAGAAAAGTTTAACAATGTCTCAATCATGGCTCTATATGGATGTGTAGCGCTGGATTGTGAAATCATTCGATCTCCGAGAGTGACGTCACACTGACTGAAGATGGTGTTTAACGGGTAGTTGATGAGCCCTACAGGTGCATCATCTGGCAGGTTTGTTCCATTCTCGTTAGTAATTTTCACTCTGAGATGCAACAGCGTATCGTTGAGATCCAGATACTTTTCTCCGTCTCCCGGAATGAAAAACTCGATCGGCCCTCCATCAGTGATTGCTGATAAAGGCTGGATCTCGGTGTAAATTTTATCTTCGATCAATAGCTGCGTCATCGGGGCAGAAAATAAGTCCAACTCTGCCAGCGTGCACTCTGATGATTTGTTATGTAAAAGAGCCATTATTTAAATATATCAAAACTTGCGGATGACTTCCTTCCTCTTCGTTTGTCAGCTGCGACTGATCTCCTTTTTCGCGTTTGTCGTTGTTTTTTAACCGTCCTTAAACGATCACCAGGGGGTCTTGTTCTGGGTCTTTTGGATAAAACCATAATTCCTGAACCTTCTTGACCGTCGGTGTGTGTAGAACCACTCATTTTACTCACGGCTCTACCGATGACATCCGAAGCGATATTTGATGCAGCCGTTTTAAGATGGGGTTTTGCAATTGCAAATCCTTTTTTAACCAGAGGGGATATGAAGCGGAATAATTTTGAAAATAATGATCCAATTCCGCGTCCGTACATGACCGGGGCCCCATAAAACCCTGGCAGATTACCGTCTGATTGACTTACATAGTAATTTACAAAGCGATTTGGATCACGTCTCAGACTTAGATGTGCCATGTTCTCTCTTGCCTGCTTGATGCAGTGTTGAATGACCAGCGTAATATGAATGATAACCAATCAATCTTAGAGGTTATATACATATCTCTAGAATAGTTTATACAAATAAAATTTATCTCAGGCTACGTTGTGATATCACCGGTCTGAAGTGTAGTCTTATGACGGTCTTTCCATAGACGAAATTTACAGGAACGTTTTGGTCCCATTTAATTTCTATATTGATATTTTCAATATGTCTTCTGGAGACTGGAAGGTAGTGGGCGGGGTTAAACGTCTGAGTAATCATATCACTGAATTTGCCTTGTACTTTGACGGTCCGCAGTAAAGGTGCAAAAGTGTCGCCTACTATTTGTGGGCTGACCACGTCGCTGTAACAGTATAGGTGATAGAAACCAGCCTTTATATCCGCCGGAAAAGGAGCCAGTTTTGGTTCAGAAACATGAATCCATTCCCCTGGTTTCACGCCCATCATATAAGCTAGAGTGTTGAAGAAGCGTATTTCATACGGACTGTTTGCTTGAAATGCAAATCTCTTTTGAACTTTGCTGAATTTAATGCGTAAACCCGATTTCAATTTTTTGAAAAACATTTCCATCTCTGTCTCGAGTTGAATAACGCTGTTATAGTAGCCACTTCTGATCCTTTGCGTATTGATCTCCACATCACCAACCTTCCTCCATTCAAAGTAGGCATCATAATCCGGTAAATTATGCCATGTATGAGGATATGAAATCTCGGCTAATGCAACCATCCATTGGTCTTCTAAATCAATATGTTGAGCTAAATTTACACGGAAACTTGAACTGGTATTATTTTTAAACACTTCCATGCTAGCATTAGATGGAAGAGTAACGTAAAAGCCATCATCCTCTACCTGACGGTTCATGATGCTGTGTCAACTGTGAGGTTTAGTGCAAACCTTTTTTATGCGTTTCGAAGTTCATCAAACTTGATCCAACTGTTGAATTTCTCAGGCCAGTTTTTCCAGCTTACAAAAACCTGTTTGACTCCCTTGACCGTACGTCGTTAAATATTTTTCCATCCAAATCTTTGAGTTTGTATACAGGAGGAGAACGGGGTATCCGCTCATACACTGTAAACACTTCATCCGTAAAACTCTGTTCGTATTTTTTGTCAAACACTCCACGGACCTTGGATATTCTGACAAGATCCCCTTGTTTAAACGTTGTCACTGAGTCCTTGCAATATCTGTTGGACTTGACATCATACAGATTCTGAAACACTTGAAAGGCATTTTCTGGGGTCACTTCCATAGGGCTCATTTTAATGCTGGAGTGGTAGGAATGGTTGTAGCTTCTAGCTAGGTTTTGCAGTACATCGACGTACCGCCGGGTATTGTTAGCTGTAAAATATCTCCACATCCTTGTTTTTAATGTGCGGTTAAATCTCTCAACCACTGAAGCTTTTGCTTCACTCGCTGTGGCAAAATGTTCAATACCTTGTTTCTCCATTAAAACCTTAAATTTCTTGTTAAAAAATTCTTTACCGGCATCAGTCTGAAGTTTTTTGGGGATCTGACTTTCTGTAAAAACTGATTCAAATGCCTTTAGCACCTCAGCGGCTGTTTTCCTCTTCAAAACTCGTACATACGTCCTTTTTGAAAAGATGTCAATGACTGTTAATAAATAATTATAACCATCATTTTCCATGGCCAGAGCTTGCATGTCACAGAGATCAGCCTGGAACTGCCTCAATGGTCTGGTGACAAAAACTCTGTTTCTCGGGAACTTTATTCTTGCAGGTTTATGTAGAGTATAGGTATCTTCTCCTGATAAAAAATCTTTATCTTTTTCAACCGCAACCTTCTTTCCCGTTTTATCTTGCATAACCCTCCTCAGCCTATCTACACCCCCAAAACTTCCCGGATTTGAAGGGCTATAATATACTTTCTTCATCAGCCGTCTTCCTGCCATCTCTGCCTTATGCTCACTCTGCCGATTACTTGTTAAATAATGAGAAAAAACACACAGGAGGGTAGATTTATCCTTTTTTTGTTTTATTTTTGTATTTAATATTAAAAAGAAAACAACCAAAAAACAAAATCAGATAAAATGCAGATTAATGCAGATGAATTCAAACACTACTAGCTTTTAAACAACACTATGTTCCTACTTTAATTGTATTTAATAGTAAAAAGAAAAAAGAAGAAAAATCATATAATGCAGATTAATTAAAGTACTGGAATACTAAAAAAAAAAAAAAAAAAAAAAAAAAATGATACAACAAGTCATCAAACATGTGAGATCAGTTTGTCAGTCCATAGCACTCTGAAACAGAGTTAAGTTGTTTGAGATGTTTCTCGTCGACCATGCGATCATAAACGTGCGCTATTGCACTGTGGATGCCTTGTACCGATTTCAGTTCATATAAAACCGTCTTGGCAATCGTCTTCACTCTAAAGTCATCCGCTTGTATGCGTCGAAGTACCAGAAGATTCTGAATAGCAGGAACGAGTTTGGGGGTTACGAGTCGTCGTACGATGCGTTGAAAGTTGACTTGGTAATAATCCTCCCCCAGTACCTCCAGGCAATGGTGTTGACGCTGGCTCGGGTGGTTCGTTATACATCCATAGCAGGTTTCTCTGAGATAGTTCAAAGAGGTTATGTTGAATAAATGAAGTATCGCTGTTTTCACCGTATTGATGAGGGTGGTTGAGAACCAACTGTCAATTTCGTCCTCCTGGTTACTCTCATCCTCTGCTGAAGGCTGAGGGTCCTCCATCGGTTCCAGGGTTTGTGTAGGGGCTTCGGTAGAGGGTGAGTAGCCGGTGGCTACCTCCTCCACGACCACCTTCATGTCTTCAGGCAGGACATTCGCGTCTACAGACTCAGCCATGAATAGCGGTGATGGTGAGCAGAGGTCTGGAGAAAGCGGTAGATATTTCATGTTGTATCCTGTAGGTGATGCAGGACTGAAGTGGTTCTCAGAGAATGAGGATGTTGAGGGGGATGGTGAGAAGAGGTCAGGGGAAGGCGGATGATATGGTCCAATGTTGAAGCTTTCATCGTGCTCAGGAGAGAAGTGGATCTCTGCTCGGTGGTTGTAGAGATCCCTGTATGGTGTCGGTCCACTCATTCTCATGATACGATTCTCAGTGTCTGTGAGCTTGCAGTTATCCCCCCCGTATATATATCATAGGAAGGGGCGTGTCCTCAGAAGAGGGTTCGTTCTAAACGTAAAACAGGAAACGTCAACGTTTTTTTCACTGACATGACATCGATCCAACTTCGTGACTTGTGGAAAAGGTCGGAAAGATGATGTCCTATTTCACTCATCTTCTCGGCCCGAGCTTCAAACGGCAGAGCCAGCATTGTCTTGAATACGCCGCAGTCCTGATTGAAAGCCTCCAACACAAACAGATCTGAGGGACTCATCCGGTTGTTCCTGCGTCTGCTTGCCCGAAAAGACCAGCGGCCATTTGCTGTGGTTTTTGACCCCCACACTGCGCTAAAGAGAGGTTCTCTCTCAGCTATTTCAACATCGGATGGTATATGAAACATTCTCGCCCGTTTTACAGGTCGAGGAGACAGTTCATTTTCTTCTTCTTCTTCCTCCCTCTCCTGCCTTGAGACTGTTTCAGGGCTATCATTAAGGTGCGGGATTGCAAGCCTTAACACAGCCCAGTCGCTGTGTGTGAGAGTACACAGAGCCAGTGATCCATTAAATACCTCATCTTGATCCAATTGATACAGGCAAAGCTCTCCTATTTCATACATGAAAATATAACCCCAGCTGCCAACCAGGCCATATGGCTCCAAAGACCATTCTTCCTGCAGAGTGTCGAACGGGGGTCTTTGTACCCTGCAGATGTAGTATGTTGATTTCTTAGGAGCATTCAATTCACGGGATGAATACTGGTAGACGGTCACTGGGGTTTCACACAGAACTGACATACCTCTTGGCCGAACCGAGGTCTGATTTTCAACCATGGTTCTTGAAGTTGATGTTGGATCCTCATCATCGGTAGAGTATGTCATGACGGGAATTCCGATAGGTATCTCCGTTGAGGAAGTATATGATGCAGTTGCTTGTTCATCATCATCATCTTGGCACGCGTTGCGTTTCTCCTCCGCTTGACGATAAACTCTCTTAACTCTAGCCATTGTTGAACGGGTGTTCTTTTTTCCAACGAATGCTGCATGTAAAGTGCAGAGTTTTATCTCTGTATTTAAAGTAAACACTAAAGCACGCCCTATTGTTTTCATTGGGTTATTCAAGGTTAAACGATGCTTACAAACACACCCCCTCTATTTTTAATTGGTGCTGATGCCAAACAGTTTCCGATAATACCATATTTGTCTTGTTCTATTTATAACAAACACACACCTGTGTTTTAATTGACTCATTTAAGGTATCGCCCCTAATGACGACAACCAATCAGCATCCACGGTTACGCCCCCTTGGACACACCACCTGCTTGACCACGTGACCTCCTGCCCACATGGCACCCACATGGCGCCCACATGGCGCCAACTGGAAGTCCCGCCCTCACCGGAAGTCCCACCCACCTGTCAAAACGTTTGATGAAAGGGTGTACTTAAATTCTCTCGTGTGTTTTCCCACAGTCAAAAAACATGACTATTAGGTCAGCTCGTCTCTCTCAATCGCCCCAAGGTGTAAATGGGTGTGTGCATGGTTTGTCCTGTGCGTTGCCCTGCGATGGACTGGGAACCTGTCCAAGGTGTACCCCTCCTCTTACCGCAGAGTAACCCCTACCCCGCTCGTAGACTGCTGGAGATAGACACCAGCTCCCCCACGACCCTGTACAGACGAAGCAGGTATAGAAAATGGATGGATGTATGGATACATTAAAGTTTGTTGTTGTTACACAAAGAACACACTGCTGTTTGCTAATGTGGGACTAAAAGCTGCTTGCTTCCAATTACACAAGTATCCAAAAGTGACAACTGAGCACACAGCTTTTTGCTTTTTCGTTGCTGTAATTAATGCTGAAGCTAATCTAATGTCAGACTGGTGGTGACAACCTCTGATGAAACACATTTTGTCTATTGCTTCCTCCCACTAATCCCAGTCAAGACAGACCTATTAAAGCTCAGCCCTTTGTTCTCTAAATAACCAATACGTGCAGCTGTCATTCCTCGTAAAACTTTATTCTGCAGTCAGGGTTCCTATGTGCTTATTAGTGCTAATTTAAAACCCTTCAGGAACATTTAAGCACTGGCTTCAAAGTATGAAGAGAACAACTTGTTCCTTTGGCAGCTCTGACGCAAAGACAGCTATTAGCAGAAAGAAATGAGGAAGATGAGAAAGACCAAAAAGATCAATCCCAGCGATAACGTGCATTAAGGATAACCTCTGTGATTACCACAGCGTGCGCATGGAGGGTGGCAGACCACCCAGAGATGAAGATGAAGTCAAAGTGAAGGGAGGCCACCACTACAGCTTACCCAGGCACTATATCTGAATCTCTAAAAAGCATTTTTTTCCCACAGAGGCTCAGAGCACTGCTATAAACAAACTTTAACTGCTGCAGATTTTTTTAACCTCTTTTATGGTGCTCTGTGGTGCTTCCTCTCTAATACAAATACCTCATGTAAGCACATAAACAACTTGTCAATTAGCAAACTGGTTGTACAAACATTTACGCCTCTGAAATCATCAGGGGTGCTGCTAAATTTGTGGGACAAAAAGAAACAGCTGCATAAGGGATGAAAAGTCAGACACTTTTTTACAGTTTAAACAAGACATTTACATATACTGCTTAAAAGGACGGACTTTTCATCACTGTCTCACATTAAACTAGACTAAACCTTTCCTGTTTTATGTCAGTTAGGTCGGTTAGTCCTAACCTAAACTGACCTAAAATCTACCAAAATATAAAAATATGACTGTTTGAGAAGGATAATGATGATTTCTTCAAATTTAGAGGTTTACATTTGCAAAAATTACTATGCCTTTGTACAATTTGGGACAGCCCACATGATTATGTCAAGGCTTCGAAAATGATAGGTTAATTTTCAACATCCTAATCAACCTCAGTCACACCCGTGGATACATTTTAAGCACCTAAAGCACACTGCTTCCTCATGTGGCCTAATGGGAAAATCTAAAGAAAGGAGCCAAAATATCAGGAAGAAGATTTTTATTCATCCTTTCGTATAATTATTTTTCGATGCCTAAAGGTGCCATGTTTAAACAAAGATATGCAACTGTAAACATCATGTAACTGTCCAGACATTATACTGTTTAGGAAGGTGACGGGTTCTGTGTGTATCAGAGATAAACACATTTTGGTGTAAAAGGTGTGTATCAGTCCCATAAGAAAAATAAGATCTCGTGAAGAGATTGGCTGAAGCTGGTAAGAATGTCATTATCCACAGTGAAACAGGTCCTGCACCGACGTGGGCTAAAAAAAAAAAAAAAAATACAATAGCTAGTTTACATTTTGCAGATGCACTCAGGGGCAATTAAGGAAATTAAGGCTTGAGCACAAATAGGTCTTCCAAATGGAAGACAACCCTAGCATGCCACCAAATTAGTTACAAATTGACTTAAGTACAACAAAGTCATTGTTTTGGAGTGGGCATCACAAAGGCCAGATCTCAATCCCAGGTGTGTGTGAGCAAGGTGATCGACAAACTTTACACGGTTACATCAATTCAGCAGGAATGGACCGAAAGTCCTGCAAATTACTATTATAGGCAGGTTATAAGAAGGTTACCCAAAATGTTTGGCCCAATTCATATAGCTAATTCTAAGAAATACTAATAAAGTGTATGTAAATTTCTGACTTTGAAGAAAGTAAAAAAAATTCTCTACAAAAAAACATCTCATTAATGTGACGTTTCACAAATAGTAATGATTTTGGTAACACTAGCTGACTTAAAACAGGAAGAATTTTGGCTGATTAAATGTCATTGAGAAAAAGGGTTCAGAGTTTGTGTGTAAATATCGAGTTTCAACTGTTTCTGTGTGTGTATGTAGGATTTTGTGTGAACAGAAAATGTGTGAGAGCTAAAGTTAGTTTCAAAGCTGAGCTTTGCAGATTGGAAGTTCATTAACATGTGTTGCCTGCTTTGATCCACTGATAATGTCACCAAGGATGGGATCAGAAACACAAGAGACAAATTATTCAAGTCTCATTTAACTTTTTCAGGACATGCATAGATGGAAAAGTTTTACACAATCAGCAAATTAATAGGACAACAACAACCAGCCTGTGGAGATGCGGGGAGCCAGTTGAAATGAGATAGTAGAGCATCCAGAGGCTTATCTGGCTGGAAAGAGCCCATCTGTTTCCATGCAGCACTCACCGTCAGTGGAGCAGCTAGTCGATCCGTCACTGGAGCAGTAGCGCATCTCAATCCTCTGTCTCCCTACTTCCAGAAGACTTGGGTCAGGGATGCGCGCTTTGCAGGTGTAGCGAAAACGCTGCTCATAGTGGCCGCCGTTGTCAGAGATATTGACAGGCGTCCATGGAGTCCAGGGTGTCGTCTTCTTGAGGTCGGGACACGGCAGGGTGTTGCAAGACTGGTACTCCTGTCAGCACAAAAAATAAAAACGAAAGAAAACGGGCGACACATTAAACCCAGAGCTTTTCTTTTTATGTGGAACACGTTCACAAGCAGGTGAACCTGACGCATCTGGAGGGGGAAGAGGTAATCACGCCAGTTAAGCAATAATTAGCATGACAGAGTTTTCTGGCATATTTCTCATGCATAATAAGGAGGACAATCACTTTTAAAATTCTCAGTAGTGACTCATCAAATTAACCTCCTTATTTTTTGTGACATTCACATTCTTTTCAAAGTTTTCATTGTCACTCACCCTTGAAAGCCTCTTAACTATACTTGAGTCATATGACTCACATATAAAATACTTATAAAACATTATTAATCAGTAAAACTGGATATCAATATCTAGACATCATCAAGGTTTTGTGAACATTCTTCTCCGTGTTTTTGAGCAAAGTACCAGAAATGCGTAAAGATGTAAAGATCTCCCAAAAATATCAACAATGATTTAAACGGTGTAATCTCAAGTCCATTTTATATGTACTAGATAAAACTGAAATGATTTCCTGACTGAAGCAGAAAAACATTTAAATCAAAATCTTTTGCTTCATTTCTTCATTTATTTCCTATAACTGAATTTAACACAAAAAGTAAGAAAATCTGTTTGATTGATAGTTTTTTTCCCTGAAACAATGCTTTCAAATAAATTTTACACTATTGCAAAGCCTGTTTATTATCCCTTAATAGGTGCCACATTTGTAAGGAAAAAGTATTTGTGGATTGAGCAGCACAGCTGAGTATGTGGTTTATGCCACTAAAAAACCTGCTAAATCAACTCTGCCAGCATAGTTTATTCTGCCATTGACTCTTGTTTGGTGCCATTTATTGAGTTGGGTGCTTAAAGCTTGAATAAAGAAGGTATTAAACCTATATGTATATTTACACCTTGCATACATGTGGTATTTTAGCTCTCATGCTGACTCCAGCTAGCTGCTTTCACCTGTGAGAGACCCACTGTTTACATGTTACAGAAATGTTGCACCCTTGGCAAGCACAGCAAGGTAAGCCATGTTAGAGATTTATATTGTTCTTAATTTTACTGTTCTGGAACTTTGCATGTTACTCTTTATAAATGTGTTTGATTTTATTACTTTGAATGCAACCGTGGCACATATTATTTGGTTTCTTTGTCTTCATTTTGCATTTTAAAGTTAGTATTCTAAAGGCAGGACTGTGATACCAGTTTGTAAGTAATGTCAAAAACATATACAAATGGTGTTTAAGTAAGCAGTGAGAATCATCAGAACCCCAGTTTGTATGAAGTTTATGTAGTATCTTTGAGAGCTTGTGTCCATAAGACTGGTGAGTTGTGTATACTGTTCCATAACGATTATTATTATTATTATTATTATTATTTAGTTGCCTTTTTCCTACTTGATCTCCACACCATAAGTTAATAAAATACAGGACTGGAGTAAGAATAAAACGATATATTTCATTTGCTGCCAAATATAGTTTAGGCTACAAATAAAGGCCTTCCAGCCAATTAGTTAGGCTTACAAGACGGCATGTGGTCTTAATATTTTATGTATGGAAAGTTGTGATTACATTACAATTTGTGTTTTATTTGTGTATTCAGTTTTTAGAACCACAAACACACATCCCTGTAGTTAGTAATTGGTTTTGGTGTGCGACCCCAAGATTTTCAATGGTCCCATGTGTCCCCCCCTGTGAAAAATGTCTTGGGGTCCTACTGGATAGGATCCCATTCCTCAACCAGCATGTATCACAGGTAAGCCAATGTGGTTGTGCTTATCACTGGGATGAACAGCATGTTCAAACTGATACCATAGGTGTTCTGGGTTGAGAACAGGGCTGCAGGCAGGCCAATGCATCGTGTCGACTTCCAAACCCCTGAAGGAACTGTCTACCCCACTCTGTTGGGGTGAGCAGTGAAATCCTGGAGGACAGAGCTTAGTTTTAGACTGTGGCGACATGAGATTGCCACTAGTCACAACATCTATATCTCTCTACATTGAGATTGTCTACAATGATGGCAAGCCTTATTTTTCCAGTAAGGGAGATGTTGAGCTAGATTTATTAGTACTGTGTTTTTTGCACTTTTATCTTGTTTTGCTTAACTCACAGATATTACCTTTCACCAACACACACAAAATGACTCCTGAATTACATATCTGTTTTTAACCAGACCCCCTGCTTCTACAGAATTATCTTTTTTCAGAAAAGTTAAAAAATGGAATAACTTCTAGATTTGCACTATATACATATTCTTTTAAGACAGAAGGTAATGTTTTATTGCTGTGAAGAATTACAAGGAATCCAATTACACCTGCATATTAAAAAAAACAAATCTAATTACCCTCTTCCTGTTGTTGGCAGTGTTCTTTAAAGCACTGATTAACAAAGTAAACACATTTAATTTATTCAGCTTAATAACTTAACAAATGTTAGAGGTTTATGACAGTCTATAGCAGGAACACAGGTTTCAGTCGGAATTGAGACTTTTGTGTTTTCACAAGTGGAGAGGATCCTGTAAGATTTTAATGAGATTTAAAATCTTATTTAAAGTTCTGAGCGACTCTTCAATGTAAAACTGTAAACATGCGCTCTACTGTGAAAATTTAAAGGAGGTTTTGCCTCAGTTTATCTGTTGTGTTGCCGCTATTGAGAAAAAAAAGCCTTGTTACTATTATTTTTTCAGTTCTGTCAAGAGTAAGTAAACCAGACCATTCTGAATACACATCGGATTAAAAGCTCTCATTTAGCATTAGCAACATGGCAGCTGGACTAGAAGCAACTGGGTTTTATCAAGCAGTGGACAGTACAATGAGATTTGGGGTGTTTAATGAATATCTTTCCTGAGTATACCAGATCTAAGCATTACCTAAACATTTTTTACAATACAAACAAGATACAAGATTAAATTCTCATTAGACAACAAACAAGCCAAGCATTGATCCAGCTTAATTTGAAATGAAGAATGATGGATGGAGTGACAGTGCAGTGGCACAATTTAAGTTTAATTTAGGAAACAAAACCAAAAAAAAAAAACAGAAAAAACTGAAAAGAAAAGTACACAACAGTAATAACAAATCCCCCTCCCACCTACGATTGGTTTTGGTAGCCAGGGCAGTAAAAATGAATAACACACCTCTGGAGCTCTAATGGTATGATGCATGAGAGTTATTCGGGAGTGCCATGGTTATATATATTTCCTCCATCTCCCACAGCCAATATTCTGCTTGATTATATGATTCAAGGAGACATTAGGCAGGTAAATGGGAGTCCAGCCCCACCATATGCTCAGCTGAAAAATACAGAGTTTGAGGAAGTGACAAATGCGAAGTAAATGACACCCTTGAAGAGAAGGTGAGACGGCTGCCATTTTCCTCCCCACTTGTTTATTTATGCTGAGTAGAACTTGAGTAACTGCCAGACCTTGACAAAATAAGATAAGAGTTCCTGTCTGCACATCCGTCAGCCCGTCACATGGGATAGCTTGACAGGTCAGCTGAGGAAAAAGAGCTCTATACTTTAAAGATTATGCAGGTCTATTTTTCACCATCTCGCTTCCATTTTTTTTTTCTCCCTATCAAACCTCACGATCTTGCTTAGAATCCATCCATCTTTACATTTTGTTCACCCCATTTTTCACGAATTGCTCATAACTCGAATTGTGTCAGATCTATCCCCCTTCACTTTTTTCCGCCCATATCTCAGTTTCATCTCTCTCTCTCTCTCTCTCCCCTTTTATGCCACTTTCTTTCTCCTCCTCTTCTCCCTGGAGCACGAAGGTTAAAAACACAGGGAGGATTTAGATTCTGTTAAGGCCCCTGTGATGAATGGGGGGTGTCACCTCCATCACACTTCCTGCCTCTCTCCATCTCATGCCAGACATAAATATTTAACATTGTCACGCATCAGGGACTAGCTCACAATTTGCGATTATCAACCAATAATGTGAGTAGAAAAATGTAGAGAAAAATCCAACTCAGTGTCTCGCCATCACCTACAGCGACAGGACAGCAACACATGGCAGGCAATGGGGAGAAAGGAAGCCAAAAGATCTGTGGGTGTTTGTTGTGCAAGTTGTAGATGGTGGTCAAACACAGTAAATATTTAATGAGGCTTGTCTGGAAAGCATTTCCCCCTTTATTCTCTATGGATTAGCATTGATGCATAGGGCTGAGGAGATAATTAACGGGTTTAAAGCTAAACCTCATTCAAGGTCTCTGCTCAACTATATACACCTTACAAAGTGATAAGTATATACTTGGTTATACAATGCAATAAATCCATCCTATTGACTAAACAGACTTCAAATGATGCCCTTATTTGCATGTTAAGACACAAGCTTTATACTATCGTTAATATAGAAGGAGAATATTCAACCAAAATGGTTTCATAAAAGCAGTACATTTCAAACAACTGGGATAAATTGGAGAGGACACAATATGTTAAAACTGAAAGCCCTTAAAAGCAAGTCAAATGGAAAAATAATGAGACTGAAATGCAAAAAATATCGAGGCTCTTAACTGTGATGCTAAGTGACAAGCATATTGTGAGGGATTTGAAAGAAATGGGATTTGTTAGGATCTATTTTTAGTTTTGCAATGTGAAGAGTAACTTAAACACTATATGTTTAACAAGAGAAACACAACTCATCTTGATAAGTGTACTAAAGAAGTACTTAGCAGTTGTAATAAGGTAATAAAAAATGTCAGCTGTCTTTCCTTAATAGTGAGAGTGACCTAATTTCCCACTTCTCTTTAGCGTTGTCATTGATGCCATAATGCAAAAGGCAATGAAAAGACAAAGAGCAGTAAACATTTGGATGGCAACCACTAGTGGGCTGGTAGCTAACATGCTTCTTTTCAAGTGATAAAGCAGTAGCTCAGATAGGAACTGTGGTGCATCACTGAGGTAAAGCCCAAATAAATTTTAAATTGGTTGGTTACCATGGAGATATACGCAGAGGGGTGAACAAACACGGCTGACCAATAAGTCACTGATTTCTTAGACAAGTCTTTCTGCTCCTTGTGCTGTTTGATCTCCTAACATTTGAAGAATATAGTTTTTATGTATGCTCAGCAGACAAGAGGAACCTAATCTTGTTTTTTTCTATATGTTAAAATATATAAAAGGACAAATCACTCATTAAATTTGATCAATCTGCTTTAGTGTGAGCCTTTTAAATTTTCATTAAAATTTGGTCTTCTTAATTATTTTTAATTTATTTGGTTTTAATGGACAACTAGTCTGAGGGAAGGTAACTGAATAAAAATTTAAGCCACTTTGTTATAAGGTGTAAGTCACTTTACAGTTAAGTCCATCCATCCATCCATCCATCCATCCATCCATCAGGGTAAATGAGACAGACCAAATAACCTAACAGTCATGTTTTTGGACTGTGGGAGGAAGCCTGAGTACCCTGAGAGAACCCACACATGCAAGTGGAGAACATGCAAACTCCATGCAGAAAGACCCCCCGGGCAGGACTCAAACTCAGGACCTTCTTGCTGCAAGGCAACAATGCTAACAACTAAGCCACCGTGCAGCCCTTACAGCAAAGTGTCGGCAACAAAAAAGCTAAAAAGAGTAACAGAAAAGGAAACTGCAGATTTGTCATGGAAAGAAATTTGTAAATGGGAACGGTCAGTTAAGTCCTATTTATGGTGTTTGGAAATGATATTTGAATAATTTGTTTTTACTGTGAATCATCTGGATGAACAAAATTAAGTTATGAGAATGTGCTGTGATACCAACATATTACACTGGTGGTCTCCTGCATAAACCCTGTGCCACTTTAGGATCTATAAAAAACAAGTTAAACACTCCTGCTGTTGAAAATATTAAATCCAGTTTCAAACCGTGAATGATAGTGGAAGTTTATTGTCTCCTACAGCAATAAATCAGCTTTGTTATTGTGGATGTGTAGAACAAAAACAACCCATACAGCCATAAGAGCGCCTTGAATAATTCATTAAAATTGTACTGGAGGTAGTAAAAATAAACCCCAAAACACACATACACCCACAAAGAAATAAAGTACATTCATTTGGATGACATTTGATGCACTCAAGCAGTGAATAGGTCATGTTTCACATGCATTACATCCTGACTGCTGTGAAAGTTCCTTCCTAAATAAAAAACACATTTAAATTAAACTTTTATGCTCTATGTAAACATTCAGCTGTGCTTTTTCAGGCTTTAAAGCCATGTTTTATGGTTTTAACTGGGAAATAATAAAAAAGGTGATAAAAGCACACAAAAAATTAAACATTTCCAGCAGAGTATTAATTTCAGAGCGGCAATTAAGCAACACTGAGTTAACAGGTGGCATGAGGAAGACAAAACTAAACTCAATTAGTCAGCTGATTTTCAGCTCAAATCCAACTCATCCCCTCAGAAGATGATGAGCAAAACAGGCCAACAGAGAGCTGCACATTTTTTGCTATGAAGAAGCTTTAACGGGCAGCTGCTCAGAGGCAGGCAGCTCCATAATGGGTTTTTGAATGGAGCTCAGGAAGGCTGGGTGGGACCACGCCGGAAAGCATCCTCACAAACAAGCTGCATGGATGGTCAGTATATGTTAGACTGTGTCTGGGCTGTTTCTGTTTATGCTGGACCTGTCAAGTTGACAACTGAGTAAAACGTCTGACTCGAGGCTGGCACTGCACTCATTTTGGTGTGTGGAGAGCTAGCGTGTTTATTTGTTCATACATGGCAGCCTTATAGATCCTGGCAGCTCCTATCGTATTCTGTTTCCTTTCCCAGACCTTTCCAGTTATTTTTGTAGGTCATTAAAACTACACAGGAAAATAGTCAGAATAAGAAAGCAAAATAAAGTCTTTTTAGCGAAGGTACAGTATTTATACCTTTTTTATTTATATGTTTTTCATGTTTTGTTCACCTAACAACCGTAAAAGTCAACGTATTGTATTAATATTTTATGTGATAAACCAACACAGTAGGGAAATCAAAACTTACAAGTCTTTGAGGATATGGCTCTACTAGCTTTGTACATCTACAGGCAGACATTTTTGGTTCTTTTTTTAAATTCTTTTTTACAAAATAGTGCAAGTTCAGTCAGATTGGATAGAGAGCAGATGAGAACAGCAATTTTAATTTTTTCCCACAGATTCTAGATAGAAATTTGGTTTAGACTTTGACTGGGCAACACTAAAGGTTTAAAGTCGCTTTAAGAAAATGCCAGAGAAAGTTCCACAGTGGCTGGGTGTGGGGGAGCGGACTCGATTCCAGAGGTTAGCTAACTAAGGTTAGTAAGGTAACTATTTAAAGTTAGCTTTCAGTGTTACTCTATGTAGAGCAGAATATTGCACAATTTTCTGTGCAATAGGTGCATAATGCTTCTACAGGTGTTTGTACCATTTTTGTCTGAAGCCTGTTAAAAACATTTAAAAATACTCTACTATATTTAGCTAACACTGACTTAAACTTAATTTGACTGCATGTGACTGAAGTAAAGTTTGCTTCTTTTGTTTTTAAATATCTTGCAGTCTTTTATTAACAAATAAATGTGATACACCACAGATTTATATCTGTAATAATCGATGTTATTTTAGCAAGTGCAAGTAATAATTGTTGCTTTTTTCTATAAAAGCAATCTAACTATGTTACACATTTTTGTTTTTAATGTTTGTGTTAATAAAGTGAAATCGTGATGTTTTTCTCAAGGTTATCATACATAGCTTTCAATAAAGTACATTGAAGTTAGGAGTTGTAATGTGACAAAATGTGAAAAAGTCTGCAAACTCACTGTAAGCTCTCAACATCCTTATTATAAGAGCAGGATGTGGAGCAGATAATACACTGTATATATTTACCTCTCTGTGTAAGATTGGAGGTAGAGGTGGTTCTCTGGGATGTCTCTGATGTGAGAGGGGGACATAAGAAGTCATGCCTCTCCTCTCTCTTACCCTTATTAAAGTGAATGCATGTCTTATTGGACTGGGTGAGCTGAGAGTGTGTGAGCAGCATGGGTTATTATAAAAACACCTTGGCTTACAGACTCATATCTCCGTGTTTGTGTGTCTGCCCCAGATGTGCGAAGTGGGAGTAAGCAATCCACTGCAGTGCCAACATCTTTATCTGTTGTGGTGGAGTCCACCAAGACAGAGGCATAATGTTCTTCAAGTTTCAGTGACACATCAGTTCAATTAGCAGCACCGACCAAAACACACTTTGTCAAACACTGACTCCTCTCTTCGCTCTGTGTGTCTCACCACAAGTCTGGCTCCATAATGAAGCCCACTGTTGCCTGGGAGCACCCCACACACCAGTGCACACACAATGACTAACGCAGAACAATGCACAAGTAAGCTCACACATCCGGCTGCGTGCACAAACATCGGGTACTTAACTTTCATTTCACAGCCTGCCTGCATGACTGAGCTCCTTACAGGTAAATAGAACAACTCTCAATTTCATTAAGCAGCTCTGTGCATCATCAGCTTTCTATGGCCTGAGTTTTACTTATCTAAGTCTACATGGCAAACTCAGCATAATGCCACAGTTCTTTTTGATCCTTGGATTATGGGCGATATTTTACTGCACACAATAGAAAATAACACTATGAGTGATATATTTTTAAAGATCACTAAACCCAGAAGTAAGCAGCCTTTCATCTAAAGAAACGAGGAATCAAAGAGAATACAGGCATAGCGCTTAGAAGGAAAACAAGATCTTGTTAACAGGTTCTCTTATGTATTTAATTTTATGAAACACGGTGCCGTTTAAGAGTTTGGAAACTCCTTTGAATTTATGTAGGTAAAGTTTTCATATTTAAACATAACAAACAAAAATAACTGCACTGATCATTTGCTGTTTGAGGTTGGCTGAAGCATGTTACCCCTTTAGTATTAAAATACTAAGAAATATATATTTCTGACACAGTACCGTCAGACAATTATAACCCCATTTCGGAATATTTATGGATTTCCCCACTTAAGCTGCTTGCCACCAGTCATTTGACTGCATTTCTCTTGAAATACAATAAAAAACTTAACTATCTTTCTCTGGAATCCTTCCATAATCCTTTTTTGGTAGAACTTGCAATGTTTTGTATCGTTGTTGGCCAATGATGAGTTTATAAGCAGGTCTTTTTGACATATTTTTAGTATTTATTTATAAGTAACTAGAGATTTACTGATACATCCAACTCACAAGACGAGACATTACACAATATGGGGAACATAAGTACGAGATGAGATTTGCACAATCTTTGAAGGATTTTAGGGGAAAAATAAATCTGAAACAGGACTGTGTGATACCATGACCACATGAATTGCGACTAACCCAAATATTCCTTACTCTTTCTTTTCAATCATCAAAAACATTGCCATAACTATTCTTCAGTGTATTTCAGATTTTGAAGCAGATATTATCAAATATAGTCCAGTTTTCTTATAATAGCCTAAAATAACCTAAAAAGCCTTTTAGGTTAGTGCCAACAGTAAGCTGGAATCAGATTAATTAATAAAGGATTAATCACTGAATGAGTTCATAAAGTTGACAAGCTATGGTTAAGCTGTATTTTAAGATAAATTTGACAAGTGCTTCTTTAGAAATGACTTCAATTATACACTGATAATCCTAGAAAAATCCCTTGCAAACAATTGCTCTCCATTCCAGCTGGACAACAACCCTAAACATACAGCGAGAGCTAGAATGGAATGATTTAGATCAAAGCATATTGAAATATTAAAATGGTAGAGTTAAAGATTGGCCCTAAATCTATTTCAGAACCTTCAGAAAGACTTGAACTTTGTTCACAGACTCTCTCCATTTAACCAGACTGAATTTGAGATATTTTGCACATTATTGCCAAAACTCTCTCCATTTAACCAGACTGAATTTGAGATATTTTGCACATTATTGCCAAAACTTGCAAAGCTGGTAGAAGCATATCCTAAAAGACTTGATGCTGTAGGTACAGTGAAAGATGGTTCTACAAAGTATTGACTCAGGGGGCATAAATGCAAATGAACACGTCGCATTTCCATTGGTTTAAAGATGTAGAAAACAGTGTATCATTTTCCTTGCATTCACAATTATGCAATAAAATACACTGATTTAGTGGCTTAATGTACGAATACATTTATGATACTTTACATAGGCCTTGCGCCAAAATAAACTTCAAGATTCACTTTAAATGTTGTTCTTAAACAACATAACGCTGACGTCTGGCTAGCAACCCAGCAATGTCATTACAGTCCATTACAACCCAAACCAGAAATGTAGCACAATTAGATCAGGTATTTATTTACACAGTAGCCCGAAAAACTCTGTGAGGTACACAATGGAGAAATTATCTGGTGTGCTCAAGAAAGCATCTAGTGTGAAAGTTTTTTGTTTTTTTTTCCATCAATGTCCCTTTACGTGCTCCACGGTAATGTGATAAAATTTAAATAAATGGGTTATGAATATTTTTACAAAGCAATATAAGCATCTTCTTTGAAATAGCTGTCACCCAACAATGAAATGTGATCATTTTCCCATCAATGATTTTCTTTAGTGCTTAATCTTCAAAGTTCTTTTTGATAATCAGTTACCTTTTGCCGTCTCTAAACCTCTGCAAAGGTTTACAATTGATTAATATATATACATATTTTAACATCATTTTGAAGGCATCATAATCAACAAAATGAACTCTTTAATTCACTGTTTAGGGGAAGATTTAGTTAATCCTTTACTTTATCCAAGGGTTCATGAGATAGTTTTTTTAGTTGCATATTTTCTTAGTAATCCACAAGCAACTATATGGTTATGTACTGCACACAAGGTATAAGTGCATCTTTCAAACTCTCAGTGCATCATTGCTAGGAAACCAGAGCCAAAATTGTCTGTCAATACCCAGATTTTTCCAGCCTCGCTGAAGATTCAGATCTGTGTAGGTACAGAGCAATGTGTCACTGCTGCAGGGACCTGGGCTGAGGCAAATTAAGGTAAATTTATGTGGTCTCTGGCGTCAACAGCTCTGGAATAAAAACTTCACATACAGTTTAATGCAGGAGAGTGTTTTAGGTGTAAAAAGCATAACATTAAATATTATGTGATATAAAACCGAACACACTCCTTTAACTTTTTAATGAAGCATGCAAACGCATTATGTATTCCAGACAGTGAAGTTGTTGCATTGCAAGTAGAGTCACCTCTGTTTCCACTGAAGTTTCACTTCAGCTAGTCTGTGTCTTACTGTGATGTGAGCTCCCTGTGGAGAATGCATGAGCTAAAAAGCTGTGGGTAAAGAGAATTTACAACATACTGGGATACATGCTTTTCCAAAAAGTTCCAAAAGTTTGTAGATCTTGTGAATTTTTTCTCTGACATCTTAGAAAACATAGAGCAGATGCTGGTTTATCTCTGCCCGTCAGTATCTGGTAGCCACCTGCAGCTAACCACATGTGGATGTGATGGTATTAATATCAGTAAACATACACAAATGTACAATTTCACAGTGTTGTTAAGCTCAAAGAGCATTTTTGTTTTGAAATCTCATTACGATGCCTGATCTAAAAACTACAAATTACGACCAAAAACAGCAGCAGATTTGAGACATAGAATCTTATGCAGCCCTGCTTACATTGACACCCCTAAATCAAATCTAATGCAGTCAGCTGCCTTGAGATGCATATAATCCGCCTGTAATCTAACCACAAAACGCTGCAGAAGACAAATGCTGCGCATCACTCTGAACAAAGCATCTCTACCATGAAACATGATGGTGGCCACACAAAGGCGTTGTTGATGCTTTTCTTCAGCTGGTACAAGGAAACTGGTCAGTGCTGATGGGAAGGTGGATGGTGCTAAATACAGGGCAGTCATGGAAGATAACCTATTAGAGGCTGCAAAGGTCTTGAGACTGGGGCAGACCAACTTCCAGCAGGACGAAACTCCAAAGATACAGCCAGGCTATAATAGAATGGTTTAGATCAAAGCATATTCATGTGTTAAAATGGCCTAGTCAAAGCTCAAACCTAAATATCTTCTTTTCACCTCACGATTATGTACTTTTTTGTCTTAGTCTGTGACTTAAAATCCCCATGAAATATATCATGCGTTTGATGTGACAGCATCATATATATATATGTGTGTATATATATATATATATATGTGTGTGTGTGTGTGTGTATTCAGCCATTCAAGATGAACATCAGACAGATGGCATGTAAAAAGTAACTTTATTACACTCTATAAGTGCCTGATGAAATTGAATTAGCATATTGCAACGACTCTCATCATTCTTAGAATGTTTAAATGCATTAATAAAAGATATTATAGTCCAATTAGATAATTTGGCAGTATTGAATAGGTAAGCTGGGTGTCTTAGACTGAGGTAATTGTTCTGCATTAACATCTGTTGCCATTTGGCTTATTGTCATAGTTTTAAATGATAGCTAGAAAATATTTATTTGATCAGAGTTAATGTGCAGCTATACTGTGAATTACCAAAGCTGTCTCAAGTTCTCCAAGACAAAAGGGTGTTTGTGAAGTCTGTTTGCAATTACATCTCCACTGGCTCAGACCGGCCTAATTAAGCACATATCACAATGGAATGGACAAGGAGCCGATGAAAAAAAACAAAGGTAAAGGGGACAAAAAGGCAAGCCTCCAAGAGCGAGAAAGAAGAAAATGCCGAGCCGCTTTTTTATCCAGTCAGAAAAGTTAGGGCAGTGTTTGACCTTCAGCATTGCGTTGTTTGACACCAACAAAAACAGTCTCTGACATAAACTGATCATTTTACACTGGGGATACATCCAACATAATAAGAAACGGCGACAGTCAAAGACAGGTTTCCCTTCTGGGAATAACAGTGGGTAGATGATGGTCTATCTTCTTGTTTGCCAACATCTGATCTTGTCGAGGAAGGACTGTGGGTCGGACCAAAGCGCAGAACAGAGCTCGGTAGCCGCATCATAGTTACTTCCTTATTTATTCATAAAAGTCCAAAAGGAAACAAAACACACTGCAGGGATGAAACAAGGACTAGATCAAAACTTGCGCAAACCTGCAGGTACTCATAGCAAGGCATAGCATAGTCCAAACAAAGCATAGGTATCCAAAGCGTAGCATAAACGAAGCATGAACAAAGCATAGACATAGAAACGTAGCATAGAAACGTTGCATAAACGAAGCATAGACATCACCGACATAGAAACAAGGAACCAGCGAGGAACTAAACAAACAGAACAACTAATATACACAGAGCACAGAGAGGGGAACAAAGGCAGGTAATCAAAGAAACAGGGAACAGGTGTGACAAGGAACAGGTGAAACAAATACAAAGGCTGAGGATGGGTGAAAGGACTAAAACAGAAAACACAAACTAAGCAAGAGAATAAATCAGAGGAGGAAATAAAGAACTAGAATAACTATGAACTAAAGTAAACAGAGAAACTAGAGGGGAACATAGAAACAATAACTTAAGAAATAAACAAAGAGCCATAAGGAGAATCAAAATTACAAAATAAACCAACAAGTCCAAAATGTCACTCCATGACAGATCTGTGTTTATGAGCTGAGTTGCTAAAGAAATGCAGAGGTATGCCAGGATGATTCAGGCTGGATATGAATGTTATGTGTAGACAGACTATTAAACAGCTGCCAACATGTAAATCAGGGAGAAAGTTGATAGCAACATGGAAAGTAGCATAATGAGTGATCAACCTTATTTGAGGAGCCATTATCCACCAATGGAGTAATCATGGGACAATGGTGAATCTTTCTATGAGCTTCCTGTTTATTAAAGTTACTCCAAGAGCAAACTGATGACTCATCCAGGAGGTCACTTTCTAGTCAAAGTCCAGACATGTGATTCAGATAAGGTGGCATTACCTTAAACAGATAAATCATGCTCTAAAACTCTCCAATGTTCCTGAATAGAAAAATAATCTGCTACAGTGGAAACATGTCATTACCAGTCACTGCAAACACTTCATTTATTAGCTTTAGGGGCCAATTACCTTTCCACAAAAGGCCAGTTTGGTTTAGATTGCTTTTTTCCTTAACAAACTGAAGACATTATTTGAAAATGTTTTTTGGTATTTACTCCATATATCATATATTTAAATTAGTTTGAATATCTGAAACATATAAGTATGACAAGTAAAACAGGCGAAACCCATAAAGGGATACTTTTTTTTCACAGAACTTTAAGTGCAATTCAAGGACATAAAAGCTTGCATTTAAACTTTCATTCCAAATAACGACTATAAAGGACACAGATTGAAACGCAAAATGTAAACCCTACATTTTACAGTTCAAATGATCAGTTCAGTTTTGCCTTAACCAATAATAATTTTGTCTTAACCAATAAACAATTCCACCTCTCTGCTACTTTTTAAAGAAAAACTACAGACAAAAATGCAGTTTAAGTATCGCGTATAGCCATAAGGCCCTGACCCATATTCATTAATTGGCTTTCAAGTATGATGTGATAAGCCATCATGTTCATTCTCTCTTATTCTTACCAGGACTGTGGATCAAGGAATGTGTGTATGAAAAACAGAAACTAGAAATAACCCAAGTGTCAACATCATTCTTTCATCAAGGCTCGTATTTCAACCGTGCCTTGCATCATGAGCTTTGGGGAAAGCTTTGTGGCAGAAATAAGCCTATTCATATGCATAGTGAATACTGTGTGTGTGTGTGTGTTTGTGTGTGTGTGTGTGTGTGAGGCATTAAATAGGTCTTGGTAATAAATCTGATGGCTTGCCACCACTGTATAAATAGAGCCAGGGGATTTGGTCATGTTCGATGTTCCAGTTTCATTACTTCTGGGTGTTCAACGGATCGAATGGGTTAGAGTCAAGTTCCTTAACAGTGAATATCCAGAGAGGAAAGTAAGTAGCAGAGCATTGCATTAATAACATCTTTTTGCGGGACATACCTGACCACACCCTGGACAGTCGTTGCCATTCTCACAGGTTCTGCGTCGTGATTGGATGCCTCCGCCACAGGGCACATTACAACGTTCCCAAGCCGACCAGGCCGACCAGTACACATGGGGTGGGCAGGGCAGGTGTTCATTACAGTACCTTGAGGGGAAAACAGTAAAAAACACCAAAGTTTAGTTCTTTATTTAAGCTGTCACACTGAGAACAAGATCAACTTTCTAAAGATTAAAGTCAGCCATGAACCTGCAGGAAACAAGCTCAGCCATGACTAAAACCAAAATCATGAAGCATTAAAGAAAAGAAATCTGTCATCTCTCAGAATACATAATGCACTATCAAGTAGCTTCTAGGACATTTTAGTTTCTCTTACCAGGAAATATCTGTGCTTGCTGGTAGTTTGGTGTGACAAAGAACTATCTCTGGTTTTTAAATGGAGACGGTTTTTTAAATTTAGATAGTGGAACATCTTAAGGACACATAGTTTTCAGTCCTTTAAATACTGGATGTTCATGGGCATGTTTTTACTTGCTCAGACATTGTCCCAAATATTCAAACAAAAATACATTCAAAAGGCTGTCCCAATCTGTAAGCATTGTGAGATAGCTCAGTCCAGCTTTGACTAGTCCCTACATCATTTTTTTGTTTGTTTATCTAATTCTAATGTCATGTTAGTGCAGGGAGGTAAAACAGCCATTTGGCACCGACAAGATGATCTGAAGAAGATGCCCACTTTATCATCTGCAATTAGCCATTTGTGAAATTCTTGTAGTGTTTAGAAAATGTTTTATCTTGTCTGCCACCTTGTTATCTTTTTCCTAATGGGTATCCAAAATGCTGTCAGAATTTCAAAGTGGTGAGGGCTTTATCAGTGATTCTGTAACCGGGCCGCATTCAGCCAGTCCGATCTGCAGCTAAGAGGTGAGAGATCATAGTAGAGACAAATAGGGAAGCTGCAACTGCATTCTCATACTTTGAACTTCTCTCTGAGACCATTGTACAGGTAAGTAACTATAAATAAAGGACCCAAACCCAACCCCATTGTCCTTTCAGTGGATCAGAATTACAGTCTAAATGGACATCCGTTAAGCCAGAATTTCCTACTCATTTTGCATTACAATTTGTGAATTTGTGAGACCAGCTGTGTTGGGAATTACACAATAAAAATGCAGTTTACATGAGCAAAGACAACTGGAGAACATGAAACAGTCGGCATAATAAATATGCGTATTGGTGAATGATGCAACAACCTATATATGCATAAATGTTTTTATTTTATTTTTTAAATAAATACAATAAATGAATGACACAAAATTCATGTTGAAGCTGCACACTTTGAGTGATACTGTTGCTGGAACACAGTGAGGTACCATTTTCTTTAAGCAAACTGTAGTCAGCCCAAGTATACTGTTTTACACAATTAATAAAATGTTAAATCTGTTCTGTAATAAAGAAGCCAATGTTGCTCTATACCAGTGCTTCATATTCTTGTTTTGTAAATCTAGTTAAAAGACAAGGACACTACTGATTCCAAATACAAGTAACTGCAGTTATCAAAGTAAAAATACATAAATAAATACAAATACAGCAAAAAAAATGCATGCTAAATCCCAGGGTGAAAGACAGGAGTTTGCCTTGGTTGAAAGTTGTAATTCAAAGAAACTGGATAACATCATGGAGTTAATGTTTAGAAAATCCATGTCAGAAATTACACCAAGGTTTTCCAATGAAAATCTATTCAAAAGAGGATGTTTAAAAAGTCATCAAGCAGAAACAACCCCCCTCAAAGTTCAGATAAAAAAAAAAATCATCAATACTTTGATGTCCTCCAATCAGTTTTAAAAAAGCTTCTATTACTCTTTCATTTTAAATTTTAAAAGTAGACAGATTTGTGTGTCAATATGAACAATGAATTTATCTGAGGTTTTTTTTGCTAGAACCTGCTGCCTACTGATTTTGGTGAAGCAAATAATATAAAATCAGTGACCTGAAAGGTGCTTAAAACATTAATTGTAGCTGTAGGTAGGAATAAAGTCAAGGAGAGCCTCTATAATGCATAAACAAACTAAACACCTGCTTATAGTGTTTAAAATGTCCAACATGAAACAGTGATTAGTTTGCTTAGAGCAGTAGGCTTATAATCCAAAACACAATATATGGATTTGGTTAATGGTCTGGTTTGCTAATGCAACTGGTTTACATAACTGGTGAGAGGTTTATGTGGGCTCTAACAAATATATATTGTATTTAATTGCATTTAGGTTTAATAGGGACATCAAGCGAGTCAGTATCTCTCTAAACCCATTTTAGTGGACATGTAATTACAGGAACCTGTTTTGTACAAAATGTTACAGTAGCTGCCCTGTCAGGTATTGTGCTAAATTATGATAATAATGAATTTCTTTTTTTTTTTAAGTACAATGTGAAAGCACTTTCAAACTCAAAGCATTCTGTTGCTGCCGAAAGAAAAACCGCCAGACTACCAGGCCAGAGAGAAGTCAAATATTAGCTGTAATAACAAAAGTAGTGAAATAATTAGTAACGCTCAATCAATATGTTTCTGAGATTAAACAGCACTTTCAGTTTTTGCATGATCTCATATTTTTATATTTTCCTCTCTCCAGATCACAAAAGAACACATTGTATTTGCTGTAAAATGTTGGCTTCATTCTTGGCTGGTTATCATGACCAATATAGTACATTCCTTCTATTTCTGCTTAAATTTACACTTGCTGTAAAAATAACTACAAACGCAGACACTCCTGGTACGCAGTGTAATGTCAGGTTTGTTGGGTTTGTGTGTGGAAGCCTCAAGAGAGTATAGGTTTTAATGGACATCTTATACATGTTTACTTTAGATAACATTAATGTCACGTAATTATTTTGTTCACCTTAGAAACTGTGTGTCAGGGTGTGACATTTTGGACTTTGTGTTTTGTTTACTGTTAACTAGAGGTTTCTTGTTTATAGTTTTGTATTCATGTTTTCTGTTTTTCCTACAGTTCTAGTTTTCTTCTGCCTCCCATTGTGTTCTCCTCTCACCCTTTGTTCCCTTGGCGTTGCTTTCCTGTTCTTAGAATGGTTTCATTATTATTATTATTATTAGTTCTCCGGTCCCCCTTAGCCTTGTTCCTCTAGTTTATCTTTGTTCTCAAGTTCCTCCTTTATAGGTTAGCTTTAGTTATTGTTTACTTTTATTCTAGTCCTCGTTTCCTCTGCTTCATCCTCAGTTTTGGTTCAGTCAGTGTTTGTTTAGGTTTGTTTACTTTTTAGTCAGGGTTCCCTTTTGGTTCCTATTTTGTTAAGTGTTTAGGCCTTAGCTTGTTGTGTTCCCTCAAGGTTCTCAGTTTCCTTTAGTTCATGTTTATTCTTAATTCTTATGTTTTTATCTTTGTTTATAGTTTTGTTTTAGGTCTGCTCGGTGTCTTGTTAATTACTTGTATTAGCTTCACCTGTTCCCTCTGCCTTCCTGCCTCCTTGCCTCACCTCATTATGTTTGGTGGGTTCCTTGCGTTTCAACTCCTTCTACTCCTCTACCCTCGGCCAAGTGTTTCCATGTTCCTGCAGAGTCGGTTTTGTTAGTGTTTGGATCTCGACCCTGGTCAGTACCTGTGTGTTTTTGTCACGTCTGTGAACTTGAATAAAGCCCTGGATCTTTCACAATGCTGCTACCAAGCTCTTGTCTGCGCTTTGGTCCAACCCAAAACCACTCCGTGACACTGTGGACACATAGTTTACATAGCACAGAGCTGTCCTCTTAAGATGAGAAAGGCGGACTACGTCTGGCTTGTTCCTGCTAATTTTGGGGAATTCTAAGATGTTTCCGGGCCAGAAGGAGTAAATTAAAGCCCCTTAAGCAAGTTCTGTGCATGGCATTAGGTCATTCCCAGTGGCATGCACAGTCTCCAAAGGAAAGCACCCTGGAGAAACCATGATAATTTGCGTCTAAAATGACTGTGTACAACAGAGAGAAGCAAGCCTCTATTATGCTCTCCCTCCTAATGATGGAGTTCCTAGCATTATCTCTAAGGCTGAGCCCAGCCACTCTATAGAGGAGGACTGTTTCCAGCTGCTTGTATCTAGGATCTTATGTTTTTTGTCATGAACCATACCTAATCACCATAGGTAAATGCTGGAATGTAGGCTGACTAGTAAATTGGGAGTTCTGCCTTTTGAGTCTGCTCTTGCTTCACTAAAACAGACCAGAGCATTGGCCACCTTTATTGCAGACAAAGCTGAAATCTTTCTATTCAATTCCTGCTTGATCCTACCATCACTCATGAACATAATCATGTGCTAGAGACTACAATTGATCAATGACATGTGAGTAGATGCCTACCTTTTTCCAACTGAAAACCATCCATCCAAAAACTGGATGCTCATGAATGTATTTTTGTTTTTGTTTTTTGCTTGGTAACTTAAGGTTGGCCAGTACTTTTCTTTATTTAATCCGGAAAAAATATGTTGAAAATTTTCAGTCGACTGGTCCTGTCCAAAGATGTTTAAAGTCAGGCTTGGTGAGCTCATTTGACCAACCCCAACCACCTTTTAATTGCATTTAAACATCAAAGATGTGGATGTTTTTTCACCTTTCACTTTTCAACCACATTTGTAAATAGTTCATACATAAGGCAAATTTGCGTTTTTTTGTCTTTGCAAGGAAATGTTCACAAGGATGGCCTCAGTCTTAGGAGAAGACTTTGATGCTGTGCACTTCATACTGGGTTGTGAACCATTCCAGTGAATCCTTGAACTCTGCAGCATAACTTTAACTTTCATGTCTGCAAAGATGAGACCCTGAGATGTCCAAACCAGAGATCCTTATCTTTATTACTCCACATTGAGATGGGATGTCCAAAACAGAAATGGCAATATGAAGCACAGATTACAACCTGCCCTGTATACAAGCTTGACTTTGTGTTGATAGTACAAACACAACTCACTTATAATTATCTCCTAACTGGAGATGTGTTGCTTGGAAGAGGAATGTCTGAGTATTCCAGCTGGACATTTAACTTCATCTACCAAATATTGGATAAGCTGGAGAAAACAGATTAACTTTACTATTTCTACTTGGAAATGTACCTTATCTGAAATTAACCACTGAATCTAGAAGTGAAAGAAAGTGAGGTTGTCACCACAATCTTCAATTGAAACAACCTTGCATCTTAGATGTAGACTGCAAGGAACACTTTGCAGTCTACAGGTCCTTCTCAAAATATTAGCATATTGTGATAAAGTTTATTATTTTCCATAATGTCATGATGAAAATGTAACATTCATATATTTTAGATTCATTGCACACTAACTGAAATATTTCAGGTATTTTATTGTCTTAATACAGATGATTTTGGCATACAGCTCATGAAAACCCAAAATTCCTATCTCACAAATTAGCATATTTCATCCGACCAATAAAAGAAAAGTGTTTTTAATACAAAAAACGTCAACCTTCAAATAATCATGTACAGTTATGCACTCAATACTTGGTCGGGAATCCTTTTGCAGAAATGACTGCTTCAGTGCGGCGTGGCATGGAGGCAATCATCCTGTGGCACTGCTGAGGTCTTATGGAGGCCCAGGATGCTTCGATAGCGGCCTTTAGCTCATCCAGAGTGTTGGGTCTTGAGTCTCTCAACGTTCTCTTCACAATATTCCACATATTCTCTATGGGGTTCAGGTCAGGAGAGTTGGCAGGCCAATTGAGCACAGTGATACCATGGTCAGTAAACCATTTACCAGTGGTTTTGGCACTGTGAGCAGGTGCCAGGTCGTGCTGAAAAATGAAATCTTCATCTCCATAAAGCTTTTCAGCAGATGGAAGCATGAAGTGCTCCAAAATCTCCTGATAGCTAGCTGCATTGACCCTGCCCTTGATAAAACACAGTGGACCAACACCAGCAGCTGACACGGCAACCCAGACCATCACTGACTGTGGGTACTTGGCACTGGACTTCTGGCATTTTGGCATTTCCTTCTCCCCAGTCTTCCTCCAGACTCTGGCACCTTGATTTCCGAATGACATGCAGAATTTGCTTTCATCCGAAAAAAGTACTTTGGACCACTGAGCAACAGTCCAGTGCTGCTTCTCTGTAGCCCAGGTCAGGCGCTTCTGCCGCTCTTTCTGGTTCAAAAGTGGCTTGACCTGGGGAATGCGGCACCTGTAGCCCATTTCCTGCACACGCCTGTGGATGTTTCTACTACAGACTCAGTCCACTGCTTCCGCAGGTCCCCCAAGGTCTGGAATCGGCCTTTCTCCACAATCTTCCTCAGGGTCCGGTCACCTCATCTCGTTGTGCAGCGTTTTCTGCCACACTTTTTCCTTCCCACAGACTTCCCACAGACGTGCCTTGATACAGCACTCTGGGAACAGCCTATTCGTTCAGAAGTTTCTTTCTGTGTCTTACCCTCTTGCTTGAGGGTGTCAATAGTGGCCTTCTGGACAGCAGTCAGGTCAGCAGTCTTACCCATGATTGGGGTTTTGAGTGATGAACCAGGCTGGGAGTTTTAAAGGCCTCAGGAATCTTTTGCAGGTGTTTAGAGTTAACTCGTTGATTCAGATGATTAGGTTCATAGCTCGTTTAGAGACCCTTTTAATGATATGCTAATTTTATGAGATAGGAATTTTGGGTTTTCATGAGCTGTATGCCAAAATCATCCGTATTAAGACAATAAAAGACCTGAAATATTTCAGTTAGTGTGCAATGAATCTAAAATATATGAATGTTACATTTTCATCATGACATTATGGAAAATAATTAACTTTATCACAAAATGCCAATATTTTGAGAAGGACCTGTATGCCTGAGCATATGAGTGAATCAAACCACCAAAACCCAGCCTGTTGCACATGCCTGTGACAATATTGTTCAAAAAGTACTGCAAAGGGAAATGCTATTTCAAATCTAATTGAATGCTTGCATAATTTATTGACATAGGCTAATAAAAGCCCAGGAGACACATGCATAATCTATAATTACAATGTTTTACAAGGCAGAATTACCTACAGAAATGTCTAAAATACTTTAATTGGTTAGTTCTCATTATAAATTAACTACAGAAAATTGCAAGGCTTATTGGAGCCATCTAGTTTATTTTGCAGCTTTTACACCAGCTATAAAACAGCTTTTATAGCATTTTCTTAATGCTTTGGTACATGATTGCCTTTTTGACAAAAACATAGACTTCTTGTGCTAAAAACAAGCTTTTAATTTATATATATATTTCCTCCTCAGACTCAATTAAGCAGAACACTTCTGTTGCTGTAATCCCAAAAACTTTACCATTATTCACAACAGCTCAAAGGCAACATTCTTTACTCTCTAGATGTAAAAATCCTCAGTTGCTTTTCAGTTTTACTAATCTATACTGTCAGTGAGTTGATGCGTTCGGGAGCTAAAGTGTGGCAAACTGAAGACAAGTTGAAGAAAGAGTGTCCAGCGCTCACTCAGATTCACATTCACACTTTTATGTGGACAAAATATTCCTGCAGAAATCCAACTCGATAATAAAATAAAAACACCAGCAATCAATGCAGCAGAGATTATCTTGAGCTTTAAAATTATCCTCATCCAGTCACTAATCACACAAGAGAGTGGCTTTGCTCCATCTTATCCTTTTTGTTCTCCACTAAAACACACAGGGCTGATCAGAGTAAAACGGGGCTAATTATCCAGTACAGGCTGAGTAAGCATTGTGGACGCTGTCAGTGTGCTGAGGGAAAAGCCAACAGAAGGTTCATAAACGCAGGCATTAACCATCGAGATTTAAGCCCGCAGCGCTGCTTTATGTGCTCGTTTTCATAGCATTTGCCTTAACTTTAAAGGTTTTGCCTGCTGCAAACAATCGGGACAGAATTTATCTGATGCTTGTCTGGCGAAAGACTTAAAAACAGAGCTGTAAAAAGGAGGCTTTGTATTTTCCTATTGCATTTGACATTATCTGTATACTCTTGCATGTATGGACATACAGCATTAAAATAACCTTTCAGAGCAAAAAAGCTGAGATGAGGTCAGTTTCTTATGGCACTCATGCTGCTTGTTAACTTCACCTACTTCATACATGGCTGACTTCAAACAGATGTGGTAGAAGATTTTGGACATGGTAACAAAGGCTAAATAAATGTTTTTCAAGTGGATGCGTAAATGTGAGCCCATAGTCATTTACATATTCCTATTAAATCCCTGGTATGCTGCCAGGGGTACAAAAACAGGAACCCAACTTTGTAATTCTCCAGTAGCTCTGTATTTGGAAAAATACCCACCATTCTGATCATACAATGTTAAAGGGATAATAACATAATAACACAATAATTTTGCTTGTATTTGAATAACTAAATGGATTTCAACAGCAAGCTATGTTTTGTATTTTAGATCTCCCATCTCTTCCTGTGATATCAGAGCAGATTGAGGCAGCAGGGCTACCTGGCACTGCAATTAGAAATTTTAAAGGGCCATGCTTTAAACACAAGTGTAGGAGTTGCACTAGCAAAGAGACTATTATACTAATAGTTTAATAAATAAACAAATACCCCTGTTAGACTATTGCAAATTTGCCTTGTGTGTCATTGGCATAGGAATTGCCTTCTTACAACTCTGATACTGAATCAACTCTGAGAGGCCATATAAACTGCACATATGCACCACTGCTATGGAATCAGAGCAAGAGTAACTCAAATGTCACAGCTTTGTTTGCACTGATGAAAATTCACTCACTCTGCATGCTGAATGCTCAAATTGGCTCCAATTGATGGCAGCCAAACTTACTTTCTGAATAATTCAGCTAATAATAATTTAACCGTTTAAGGCTAATCATAGACTGTGTTCAGGGAATTGAAATTTGGTAGAAACGTCACTGCAGATGTAATGTACCCCATCTTGACGCAATGTACCATTGTAAATTTTACTCTCTTCATCTCAATAAACAGACATACACTTTACAAAAACAACATGCTGAATATATTTTTCAAAATTTGTTTTAATTCTGTGAGTGTAGCCCTATATAAAAACAGTTTTTTTAGATATGTAAACATGCGTAAAACAATGTGACAGAGGCTTCCGTATTTTCTCTCTTAATTCTCTTAAATCAAAACACCCATTATAAAGGCTTGTTTGATTTATCATGTTTGGCATCATTAATAAACTCAGTATAAAAACATGTGTGTTAATGTATGTTGCAAGAACTTCTTTAAGGATTATCTGTTTTTATGTGAAAAATTTTCAACCGCTGATATCAGTTAAATGAATGAGGTAAAAAAAAAACAAACACAAAATGTCATAAAAAAAGAACAAACTAACAGACTATCATAGGAACAGCAGATCTTCGAACTGTCCTAAAATCGCTCTGACTTGTTTCAAATAACTGAACAGAGTGAGTACTGAGCCCGAGTATTGGAGATGACACAAACAGGATTAAAACAGAAAAAAAACGGGATGGTCAAATCTGCTTCTCTTCGGCTGCAGGTTTTACAGCCAGTCAGCTGTTTTTTTTCCGGTGTATTTTCCCAGTAACTGGGCTGTGGCGGTCACTCTGTGTATTATTTTTTTCACATCTCCAGAAGGCGGAGTGTATTACTCAAAGACTGCAACTTCTGAGGCTGTTGTGAGTAAAAAAAAAAAAAAAAAAGATTCGGGGAAGATATGAGGTTATTCAAGAACGAAAAAGGACAGAAGGTAAAAAAAAGGTAGCAGAAAGATCTTAAAGTCCAATTATCCATCTTGTGAAATGCACTTTCTGTAGCCATGGCAACAGATTGTATATATTTTTCCTTTTCCTGTAACCTCAGATCTGTAGTTATTTGCACTTTTTCTTTCTTTAGCTCTGTTTCGCAGTGGGGTGATTGAAAAATAAATCCACAATAGGATTATCTGTGTAGTTACACAAACATAAAATAAAAATATATTTAACACGCAACAAGGTTAGAGATCTATGTTAAATATAAAGAATGTTCTGTGCTCAAACACAGCAGAAGCTTTTAAAGCTTTTACTCAAATCTTTCTCAAGTTTAGCCAACAGTGGAGGAAAACGTTTTGACAACCAGGACAAACTGAGAGAAAAAAACAAGCCCTGACCTTTTCATAACTTAAACAACAGTACATGGAAACCATGCAAGCATTTAAAAAAAAAAGTCACTATCCACCACCAAAACGTCAAGATATGGAATGATTTGCATGTATAAACAAGATAATTACCAAAGCACCATCCTACCCTGCTCATTCTCTAATTGGCTGTCAAGGAGGTGAACAGAAGAAAGGGCACAAAGGATGAAGAAAGGGAAAACTAAGTTGCGACCAAAGTCTGGTTCCTTACAGCAAGTTACAAAGTGGAGGATTGCTGTTGTTTTTGTTTTTTCTTTTACATCCACAAATCTCACGTTTGTTCATATGAACTTTAATCAGGACGCAATGATGAAAATACAATGCTGCACAAAACTCTTGAGTCTTTTATCATTCCTTTTTGTTTCCTAGGACACCAGATCTTCTTGTGATCATTTTAAAGTGGGTTTGGGGGAATAGTTATAATAAAAATCTCTTTGGTTTATTATGGCAATGAGTAAAAAAACCCTTCTGAGAAAATGTGGAGCCACCTACTATTGAAGAATAGATTGCTATTGTAAATGACATTTATATAATGGAATTGATCCACTTTTCTCTCAAGGTTAAAACAGGCAAGTTTTACAGGTTTTGGTCAAAATGGTCTGAGTATGTAAAAGCTGTAAGGTCTGAGTTAATATGAACCTCAGTTTTGCACCCACCCCCCTGGAGTCTTAAGTGTCTCGTTTGTCCTTCTTTATTTCTTCACCTCAATTCAACTGTGTACGTGCTTTTGAGTTGTTTATTGTGTGGAAAAGCAATAAAAAATGACAAGTGTTTTGGAGCAGTGTTTCCTCTGACTTTTTGAAATCTTTTTGAATACTTTAATACTTTTTCAGTTATTTCAGTCTATTCTCTGATTTATGATTCATTCATTCATTCACACTCAAAAACTCATTTAAATGGATGAATTAAGGTGGTGTCTTTGTATCATAATTAGTTCCACATTTTAAGTTAGATCTTCAAAAAATGCAAAATATATTCCAGTTCTACACAAACAATTGTATAATAACAGATCTGTACCATTAATAAACTTGGTATGTTAATTTTAATTTTCATCCAGGGAGTCCACAACCCAGCAAGGCTGATGGTGGTATAAATACATAGAGATATGGTTGGATTTCAGCTTTAACTGGTCACAAAAACATGGCATTGGCAGAAAAAAATTTTTTTTTAATTTTTTTGTCAGATTCTACTTCCACTAATATTTCTGATATGGAAAAAAACACTCTTGGAAGAATCAAATGGAAATCTCAATATATTGTGCGACTTGTTATTATGTAGATGGAATCTAACGATTAAGTTTTATCTAACATGACTGAATTTTAATAACATTCACAATGAATAGCCATGTGGTTGAAAGACCTGAGCAGAGAGTGTCCTGAGACGCTGCGATATATATAGATATATACATACACTTAACACTTCATCTTTGTCACAATTCTTAGGTGTTTGGGTTTTGTTTTTCTTTTGGGTTTGTTATTCACCATCTCTTTTTAGGTCTTGCCTATAATCATTATTGTTTATGTTCTCCAGGTGGTGCTTTATTAGTTCATTCCTTTAGTTTTACTCATTCTTGTATTCTGTTCATGGTGCATTTTAGTTTATGTTCTGTTATATCTGTAGGATTTTCATGTTTTAGTTACCACTCCCTGCCACAGACAACTTGTAATCAGTTTCATTCACTCTACCTGTGCTATGCCAGTTAGTCTCCCTGTCTCAACTGTGCACCACACTATTTACGCCTTTTCTGTCTACGCCACCTTGCCGGATTATTGCATTTGCTATTGCTTTTGTCTCTGTTCATGCCTTGCCAGCTGCTTATTCAAGCCTGTTTTGTCTGAGTCCATGTCATGGTGGTTTTTGCTCATGCTCCATTTCTGGCTGCAAGTTTTTGTTTTATTTTTTCATGAAATCCTTAAGATTCAATGAGTTTCTCCTGCATTTGGGCTGACTCCTAGTACCACCCTGTGACAATCTTCTGTCCCACATGCTTACTTTTAATCATTTAATCAATGCACAATATGCCATTTTGTTCAACCCTTAAGGATGACAAAAAAAAAAGTTGGAAGTCTTTTTTTCATGGAAGCAAATGGTATCATCAGTGGTTTAAAACTTTTGCACGCTGCTGTATAATGGTAGAATTGTGCTTCTTACCTCTCCTCACGGTTCTGGCCCACACACACTCTCCCACCATGGCGAGGGGTTGGGTTGCTGCAGGAGCGTTGACGCACCTGGAAGCCGATGCCGCAGCTGGTGCTGCAGGGGGACCAGGAAGTCCATGGAGTCCAAGCTCCGTTTCTATGGTGATACACAAAGCAACATAAGTCTGTAACTTTAGCCATAGAGGCAAATGGAAAAATGGACTCTTGCAATTATTTAGCCCTGGCATGGTATTGCCTCACAGAAAAATGAACCCGATAATATACACAATGACGTTCCATATACAAAACAGAAATACAAAACACAATGCATTATTAATGGTCCAGATTTAACTAAATACTTTTGGGAATAAAAATGTCTTCAATTACTTTTAAAAGTGTCCACAGAGTCCAAACGCTGTAAAAATAAATAAATAAATAAATAAAAATAAATAAAATCAGTTTGGGTGCTAGCAATTGACTCAAGCAGTACAAGAAGGTGGCTCTCCATCTTAAGCTTCAAAGGTCAATCAGTCAGTCAGTCATTTTCTACCGCTTCTTCCATAGTGGGTTGTGGAGAATTTGGTGCCTATCTCCAGCTGTCTAAGGCGGGGTACACACTGGACAGGAGCTCCAAAGGTAAAGACCACATTTTTTTATGAATTTTAAAACTGCCTGGTAGCCAAAGCAGTGAAAAACATTGGGTATGAATTCCTCTGTCTGAGAAAGTGAGAGGTCTCTCAGCAGAGTTTTGAAGATTAATTTAGATAAGTGAACAGCCAAATACTCCTAGATGAAATAAGCTGTTTCTTGTTAACTGTTTTAAGTCATGTTCCAGAGACAGAGCTCTTTTAAAACTTACAACACATTTTTTAGACACTGGACTTCTACAAGAATCCTAAATCACCCGGTGGTGGTTTAATGTCAGAGATTGCACGGTCTGGTGCAATAACTAAAGTTCAGCTTTAGCTGATTTTAATTGTAGCCTAGACTCAACCTCTTTGTAATGTAGGTGAAGAAGTTAATTAAAGAGGGTTCAATTGAGCAAAACAGCTAAATGTCATCAGCACTGTAGGTCCCACAATGGAAACCTTTGGAACTGTAGAACATGATAGTTCTAGATTCAGACATAATCTGGTTGGAAATATTTCTGAAGCACCTACCTGATATTTATGAAAAAAAGCTTAGAACAAATCGAGACATTTCAACCACATCCTACATTCTACTTACGTAGAAGCTACACCTGGCCTGACTCTGTTTAGATGTAACACCTTCCTGGAGGGGGGCGTTGGCCAAGCTTCTGCTGACAACAACTTAATGCTCTCCTTCTAACGATGATACACTTGGCCCTGTTTTTTAGTATCATCTTTCAATGCAACCAACTGTCCACTGTCGCTACATGCTCATCCAGGGAGAGTGAATGCTGTAAATCGCTGACTCAATGCAATCTGCTGTGTTTCCTTAGATATAAAAACTTTTTAACCAATTTAAATAATAAACTGAATCTGACTGCACTGTTTGATAGTTAGGATAAATTTGAATATATGTACCTGGCTTGAAATCTGTATGATTCGATTGAATTGACTTTGTCAAGTGCCTTGAGATGACATCTGTTGTGAATTGGCGCTATATAAATAAAAGTGAATAGATTTCAATTGTATACTATGGTTTACTGTGTCAAAGGCTGCAGAGAGGTCTAACAAAACTTTGACTATTTATTCTCCAAATAAAGCTGGCATCATAATGTGTATGGAAACGTGTTGTTTTAGAAATAGTATTTTTCTCCGAGTATGATGTAAATTGGATTGCATCAGCCTTCTCTAAACTCAACATTTATCTCAGAGTGTTAAACCTTTAATGAGCAAGTGTGAAAGAAATCCAATGTCCAATCAACGCTTGTAAGCTCAAAATCACAGAATGAAAATGTAATAAAGAACAATTTAGAGTGTTAATCCATAATTATGTTTGAGCATATAAGGAATTTATCTGTTAATTTTGTACAATATTCAAAACTCATGAAGAAAAACAGCACTGGAATAATATACCTGGAGCAGTTGGCAACTTCAACACTGATCCCATAGCACTTCTGGCCACCACACTGGGGGACTGGGTTATCGCAGGCTCTTGTTCGACACAAACAAGCCCCCGCACTGCCTCCATCGTTGTGGGTGCAGGTGGACCAGACAGACCAGGCACCAAAGCCTCCATCGACTGTAACGTTACGGACCTGTTAGTAACAAAAAGGGCCAAAAATAAAACATTTTGAGTGTAATGGTTTTTCTCCGAAATGGGTCATTGCATTGGTGTGGCTTTCAGGAATATGTTGCTCTGGGAGATGTGGCTAACGGGTGCAGAAAGATGGAAACAAAAATCAATTTTTCTCAAATAGATACAAAAAAACTGCATTACATCGTCTGCTGCATGTCAACAATCGAGCAGCTGTCTGCTATAACCATGAAGTAAGACAGAATTTGCTACAAGGTATAATGAAATTTCAAGAAAGTAAAAAAAGAGAATTGGAATATGAACACAAATACGTGGAAATAAAATGGGGCCTCATCGATGAATATATAAAGCAGACTAAAATTGGAAAGATCAGATATTATAAGAGCAAAGAATTACAAGTGTGATGCCCTGGTTGTCAAGGCAAACGAGAGAGAATCAGGAATACTGATGATGTGAGCCCATGTTGGTGCAACATTTCAGGGTGATTTTAAAAAGCAAAAACACTTTCACACCAGCAGAAGACGAAGTGATCATCAAATGCTTTGGCGGAAGCCAAATAACATCTGGCCTCTGCTCTTATTGGTAATTGAATTTTGCCGTTTGCCTAAACGAGAAACACTTGGACGAGACACGAAACATCTGCAACAATGGGTAGCCAAGTAGGCAAACAGTACACAGAAGCAGCCAATAAAGCCAATATTGCAGTATCATTCAGGCTGTGGCTGCAAATGATTTGGTAGATGTGTATTTTCTACTGAATTATTTACTTAAGGTTGCACAATATAATATATAATATTCAATAAATGATCCACACTGCATGAATTTCATTAAGAAAATAATATTTTAGTTTGTTTTTGCAATGTTTATGCTTCCTTTTAAATGTCAGAATGGAAATTACATCATAGTGTTATGCTATCTCAAATGTAAAGCCTGTTTTGATCAATATAATAGTTCATTACAGATTCCAGGGGCAAAATGCATGCCTATTTTATTCTTACAAAGCTTAACATAACACATGCAGAATAGGAGATGTGGCAAGAGGTCAAAATGTGTTAGAAATTCCATTTTACGTAAGTCAAAATACAGACTGTGATTAAAAAAAATGGCTACAAGCAAGACTGAAAGTTTTGTTTTACTTTATTTTACAAAGTTTTGCATCATTCAGCACAGATAAGACTGTAATGCCAGATGGCACTAATTAATTCGTTGGTAAAGCACATCTCCTGTCTCTGCCTACACAACACTTCTCAGTGTGCAAAACCTTAGCTGGCTTTTAACTTTAGACCACCACTTTCCAGAAGTACGCAGCCAAGCACACACTCAGTCATTTATAAGCCTTTGGAAAGTGTTAATGGACTCATATGGAGTGAAACAGTAACTGTGATTAAAGACAGTTTCTGTTTTCCATCACATCATGTTGATGAGTTGTTTAAAACATGCACATTTTTTTCTTTTTCTAATCTGACTTCAATCGCTGTATGGTAGATCTATTTCTTGTTCTCAGCATTACTATTTAGAAATAATGCAGCAATTCTATATTCTTCTTAATTTTTTCCAGAACACACTGGAGGGACTTTACATCCCTTCTGTTGTGAATTTCTTTGATTCCCCTGAATTAGCTGAAAAGTTGCTGTTAAAAGAGATGTCTAAATTTCGCTCCTGGATCTCATAACCCTGCCATCTGATCTTACATACGTAAGTGGGAGACAATAGATGAATGGATATTTCTCTGAGCATCCTTTGCAAACAGACCGTATTTGTGTTTTATATAGTTTTACTATTGTAAGCTTTGTCATTTAGCCTGCTAACTGAGGACTGTGTAGTCTAAGTTGTTTTTTTCGCAGTTTTACTGCAGTGCAGTGTGACCTCAAGATGAACTGACTGAAACATCAATTTCTGGGAAGATTGGCAACTGTCTTGCATGTTTTTCAGTTGCGAATAATCTTTTTCTCTGTTGAATGACAGATTTCAAAAATCCCTTATGAACCTTCCAAGATTGTCAGGCAGTTTAAATTACTTCCCTTGGGTATCTGCTGATGTCTTTGCTCTTAAGCGACGTATTAACAATCCAGTATGTTCCATACCAGCAAAGTGCAAAACCTCTAGTTTCAGAGATGTCCAAAAAAGTGCAATTTTTATTTGTGTGATATTAGGTTCATTAGATCCTGTCTCAATACAGTACAAAAGTAACACTGTTTTTTCTGATTTATATTATCCTGAGGCTAAAAACAACTATTTTACAATAGCTAAAGAAAAAACACTGGCAGCATCTTGCTTGCTGAAGTTGCAAGTAAAAAACGACAAAAAATAGGTTGTGATTTTCTTTCCCTTTCCATGGATGGATAAAATGTTATTAAGCATAAATCTTGTAGTGAGGAGACAGAAAACTTTATTTAGGAGTTACAAAAGCTGTTTATGCTTATGTCAAGATAAGCAAATATTGTCTAGAGTCCTACTTCATATTTAATAGACTAATATGACTGTTATCAGTCCCCCTGTCCATATTCCTTCCAATAAAATTATATTACAGAAAGATATTTTAAATAACGCAATACAAGCAGCAAAGTAAGGCTCTTTTTTTTTGTTTTGACGGTCTTTGTTTAAACATAGATGTTTGTGCCCAGAAATGCAAATATTGTTTATCTCCCAACCAAGAATAAAGTATTTTTCCTAAGAGGCTTGAGTGTCAAATATTCATCTAAAGCTCAGATGTGCTTTGTTTGTAAATTAGGCCCACAGAAAAGAAAAAGGAAAGTCAATATAACTCAAATTAAAATAGGTGTAATAGGATGGAATGTTGCCCCAAAGGAAGATAGTAAAATGTTGTTGTCTCTTCTCAGATAATTCAGTCAAACTAGAAAGAAAACAAGCCAATGATAGATCCATCTACCCATCCATTTTCTGTACCCACTAATCCTTGGAGGGTCATGGGTGAGTTGGTTCCTATCTCCTGTAATCACTGAACAAGAGGCAGGGTACATCACCAGTTTATCCCAGGGCAACACAAAGACACACAGGATAAACAACCATGTAGCATACACACATTCCTACCTAAGGGTGATTTAGAGTTGAGAATTAACCTGCCATGCATATTTTTGGAGTGTGGGAAAAAGCTGGAGTACCTGGAGAGAATCCACACATGCATGGGGAGAAAGGCCCTGGCTGGGATTCAAGCCCAGGACCTTCTTGCTGCAAGGTAGCAGCGCTAACAACTAAAGCTAATGAAGAAGCTATTGCTGCCATTACCCCAAATACAGGTGCATCACAAAAAAGTTAAATATCATGAAAATGTTCAGGATTTTTTGTCAATCCTTTCAGAAAGAGAAAGTCATATATTATATATGCTTTTCTCTTTCCAATGCTTTGATTATCTGATTTGTTGACTCTGGGACCTTGATTTCCAAATTTAATTGAAACTTTGATTTCATCTAAAATGTGGACTTTGGACCAATGAGCAACAGTCCAGTTCTTTTTCTCCTTAGGCCACGTAAAACACTTCTGAAGTTTCTGTTTCTGGATGGGATTTGTCTGTGCGTAGTGGGTCTTGATGCACTGCCTCCAGCCTCAGACCACTCCTTGTAAAGCTTCTTGAATGGATTTTGCTTGACAATACTCTCAAGGCTGTGGTTATCTCTGCTGCTGGTGCACCTTTCCTACCAGACGTTTTCCATCTACTCAACTTTCTATGACTATGACTATTGCTAAAGAACCCACTCTGTTGGGTTCTTTAGCAATTGCCCTCTAAAGCAATGACCTTTTGTGATTACACTCCTTGTAGAGGGTGTCAGTGACTGTCTCCTGGACATCTGTCAAGTCAGCGGTCTTCCTCATGATTGTGTATCCTTCTGACCTAGACTAAGAGTCAATTTAGTGGCTCACAAAACATCTGAAGCTGTTTTGAGTTAGTTAGCTGATTTATGTGTGACACCAAGAGTGTCCAATATTTAACTTTTTCACATCATTGTAATTTTCTGAGAGACTGAATTTCAGGTTTTCATTATGTGTAAGCCATAACCATTAAATGGAAATAAAGGCTCTATATAATAAATGAGATTCGATTTTGAAACAAAACCTTTGAAGTTTTTTATTATATTGAAATGTTTTGAGATGTACCTATACTGCATGTTTCTTTCCCACAGGAAACACTCTTTGTTCAGTGCTTTAGTGTTTACCTGTGCTTCCTGTGGAACTAAGGGTTCCAAATCATTCTGTACACTTTATCACCTACCAATAAGAGTTATTTTAAAGGGTGAATCTGATCAGCAGATAATGGAAGCTTCTAGTTTTTGCATCAAGAACAAGCCACAGTAGACACTGACACTAATACCAAAAGTAGCTTGTCGTTGCTTTGCTCTAATGGACTAATGTGCAAATCAGCAGACATTTTAGTTAGGATTTATGAAAAAATTGTATTTATTGTTTTTATTTATGAAGTGTTTTATGCTATATTGTATGCACAAATCAGAGGGCAGATTGATACTCACCGGACATTTTGTGATGCTTTGTTCCCACTGGCTCATTCTGACACTTTCCTCCAGGGTGGTGCATTTTTTCAGCAACAAATCCCAGCCACAGTATGGGTCCCTGGCTCCTACGCAGGCTCTAAAGGGTAGGAATAAAATATCCCCATTAGAGTTTATTTGTAAGTCTCTTGCGCCATACAGAGATCTGTGCCTTACAGAATGCCATAGAATCAACCATCCGATAGAAGATTACAGAGGAAGGTAATAAGTGGTGGGTTCAATGTCCATTAAAATATAAGAGCCCGCAGACAGGATGGTAGAAAAAAGTATAAAAGAAAGCGTCATGGGAGAGAAAAACCGACATAATAAAGAAAGTAAAAAAACAACGGAGAGGAATAATAAAGCTAGGAAAAAATATATTTTAAATATGTCTGAATGTAGAACATGACAATGCATTAGCCTCAGCATCATGACATTCTACCTTAATCCAGTATGCTGACTGAATTTTCAGCATCAGCTTAGATAATATTCAATGTGAGGATATTTTAGTAAACATAATGGCATATATCTTTTCAGAAACCACCACAGATGGTTCGTTGAGTGCAATGAAACCCCTGATGTTACTTTTTTCATGTAAATACAAGGCTGCGGTGACAGTGCAGTGACATATCTTTCGGCCGCAGGCATCAACGTTGCATGACATGCGCCCAATGGAAATAATGTTTTTTTTTCCCCGAAGGTTTCATAACAAAGAGACAGAATACAGACACTAACAGGAGTACTTAAGTAAGGAAAAACGGATTTAAAGGATTTAGAAACTATCCTTGTGAAATTTGTAAAAAAGAAAAGGGGCTGGTGCTTCTCTGTAAAAATGATGTTGCTGTATCGATGTGCTGGTAAAATGGTGTTGCAGACAGTGTCTATTTGGGCCAATATCAGGGATAAGAGCAGCTTAGCGATGTGAGAAGAGGAGAAAAAACTAAAGGTCTGAGTTTGTATATCCCAGAGAGCCTGTCTCCAAACAACATAACCAAACAAAGACATCCTTCTAATACAGCAACACCTCAATAAATAACAATATCATTAAAGAGTTCATTTTGTTGCAATGACATAATTCAACCAATGAAACTAATGTATAGATTTATTAGACAGTCATATGGTTCAAGCATATATTTTTGTTAATTTTGGCAAAACTCAAAATTCTGTTTCTTAGAAAAAAAAGTACAGATAAAAATTATTTTTAATACAGAAATGTTATAAAGAAGTCACAAAATCCAATTTTTTTAAGGTCCGGTGTCAATTTTGCACACTTAATGATGATTTGGGAACCCATCTGATTAGCTGGTGTAGGTCCACTGTGTTTTCTCGTTTACCAGGAAATTTCTCTTCGATAACAAGATTTATGGAGATGCTGGTTTCATTTTCCAGCAGGACCTGGCACCTCCTCACACTGCCAAAAGTACAAAAAGTGTCTTCATTGAGATTGTTTACAGTGAGAAGCTTAAGAACAGCCTTTCTACTGGTGATTCTTCTGCTGTATGGACTGGTCTGAGAAACCTGACTGCCTACAGGAGCCCCCCCACCCATCCTGAACCTCAAACCATCTCCTCCACATCCCATTCAGGAACAAATTCCTCCCATAAAGTAACCAACCCCCTACCTTCAGATCTTCTGCCTGCACTAAAGATCTCTGGGTAAGATGTAAATAGGCTCTTTCAGTGCATGAAAACAAAGAAAGCTGGAGGACCTGATAACGTCTCCCCATCTTGCCTGAAAGCCTGTGCAAATCAACTCGCCCCGATCTTCACCCGGATCTTCAACAAGTCACTGGAGACGTGTGAGGTCCCCTCCTGCTTCAAACGATCCACCATCATCCCAGTGCTCAAGAAACCCACCATCCTAGGATTAAATGATTACAGGCCTGTAGCCCTGACGTCTGTGGTCATGAAATCCTTTGAGCGGCTGGTGTTGAAGCACCTGAAAGACATCACAGGCCCCTTGCTGGACCCCCTGCAATTTGCTTACCGAGCAAACAGGTTGGCAGATGATGCTGTTAACTTAGGTCTACACTTCATCCTGCAACACCTCGAACATCCAGGGACGTATGCCAGGATCCTGTTTATAGACTTCAGCTCGGCCTTCAACATCATCATACCAGACATCCTCCACCCAGCTCAACGTCCCAGCCTCCACCTGTCAGTGGATCAACAGCTTCCTGACGGACCGACAGCAGCAGGTGAGACTTGGGAAGATCTTCTCCCGCAGCAGATCAATAGGTACTGGTGCCCCCCAGGGGTGTGTTCTATCCCCGCTCCTCTTCTCTCTGTACACAAATGACTGCACCTCATCGGACTCGTCCGTGAAACTCCTTAAGTTTGCAGACGACACCACTGTCATTGGACTGATCCAGGACGGTGATGAGTCTGCATACAGACAGCAGGTGGATCGGCTGGTAAACTGGTCAGAACTACCTGGAACTGAACCCATTCAAGACTGTGGAAATTGTGGTGGACGTTGTTATTTGTATATTGAATATATGTATACTCTTCAATGCAAAAAACAAAAACCAGAGAGCAAAGTGTACCAGAGTCATTCCTTGTTTTTATGTATGAACTTGGCAATAAAGCTGATTCTGATTCTGATTGTTTGGCTTGAACCAAACTCCATATACTGTCAAGATATGGTGAGATCTTTCCATGTAATCCATGCAACATTCATTAACTGCTCACAGTTAGATCCATATAAATTACAATAAATATCCTTTTGTGTAATCCATGCAATAATTATTACAATACACAGTTGAAGCAGTAGAGTGAAACAAGCATATTCTCATATTCTAGAACTGAGAGACTGGAGAGGCCTGTGTACCGTCACATATTAACTGTCTTATCTTTTGCAGAAGTATAACCAAGAAGTGTGACCAAAGGAATAATGTATGATGATTTTCCATTTTCAACAAGTATTAAATGAAACAAGTAATCTTTGATTTTCAGGTTAAAACACATATGATTGAAATATGATTGAGAACTGATAATTAAAATAAAAAACATTAAGGTTTAGAAATTCTCAATTAGCTATATATGAAAGAGATAATGTTGTGTGGTGTATGAATAAAAAGGATGAAGTTTAAGTAATGGTTTTAAACTGTAAATGAAGTAAACGCTGTAACTAAAAGTTTGAGCAGCACCGATGTAAGAATTAAAGCCTCTGTTTAAGAGGAAGTGTAAGGTTGAGTGAGACAGGAATAGAGCAGATGTTCAGGAATTGGGGAAGTGAGAGCTGTAACTTACAGCACAAGGCTGATGACTGAGGCGGGGGCGCAAGGCAAAGAAGAGGCCAGCAGACAGCTCAGGACTGAGGTGATGATGGCATGTCTGATATGGACACGACTCGGGAAATTCCAGAAAATCACCTTATGTCATGGGTGACCAATGGGACAGCCATGGCAACAACCACTGGCCAATGAGCACAAAGAGTTTGGTGGAAATGCTCTATAAAATGGGCAAGAATAGAGGAACTAGTTGGTTGTTTCCTCGCAGAAGACCAGCGAACAAGATCGGAGAGACGTTACAGATGAATCAGAGGACCAGAGACACAGCCCAGCTGATCGACTGCATTAAAAAGAGGATCAACCCGTTTGCCTTAGAAGGACTGTACCTCAAGATTAAGAATCTGATTTCATCTAAAGCCTTTTTATCCAGACAACAGAAGTGAACTTGATCAGTGAACAGCTGATTGCTCTAAGATTCAGGTTTCTGGAAGTCCTGAATCAACCTCATTTATGTCTCCGGGTTTCCTTCAACTCTTCAGCCTCTGGAAACTACTGTCTTCGGAGACATATAACAACAAAGATCCTGTTTAACCATTGAAGCCTGGAGCATCAGTGCCTGCCACCTAAAGGAAGAAAACTGAAGATTAAGTCGTATTCCCTTCAAGAAATCACCCGTTGTTACCAGAAGAACTGTCTCCATCAGGTGCATGGATGAGCCTCCGTCTTCAAAGCCTCTCCAAACTCACTAGTTTCAGCATCAGGGAAATACATGTTGAGTTGATTGATTCATTCTATTATTGAAATTATTTTGTGTTGCCGAATTTAAGCTGTTACTGACTCCTGCAAAAGCATTACTAATTAAAGAAAGCATATAAAATTCTAGTTAAATCGTGGACATTCAATTATTTGAGTCACCGTATTTTTGGTTTTTCATTGGTGGTAAAAACGTCTTGTTGCCTGGTTCTAAGATATTTTAGGAGGTTTTTATAGGTTGCCTTAGCCAAGTTTGTTAAAACTGCGCCCTTGGGGCTCGTGCCGAGCCACTAAAAGTAACCTAGCCCATATACCAAGAGCCAGTTGTAAAATTAGGGAATCAGCAGCCGTGAACAAAAGTGACTGTTGAAAGTGTGGATGACTGCGATAGGCTACTCAGTCGTCCAGACCTACAGTTGAAGAAGGGCGTGACTTTTATATGAAGGCTGTCAGAGGCTATGCAAATCATTTCCCGACACCAGCTTAAACAGAACTTTCAGTAAACCTGCTTAGTAAGACCTTTCAGGTTTAGGGAAGTCTCGTTGGATGGAGAGCTGGATTGAGCAATCCCTTTAGACATAGGGAAGTAGGAGGGAGGGGTTAGTTCATCGGACAACAAAAATACGTTATTCAGTAGAGGAGGATGAAAAACATAAAACCCAACAATGCAGAAATCTATTTTCATTGATCTTATGTAATCTTTAAATTGTCTTAGAAACAAAATTTTAGATATTTATTTGCTGTGAGCCACAATCATCCAAATGAACAGAAATAAATTCTTGAATTATTTATCATTATTATCTAGATATACAGTGGTTGGACAATGAAACTGAAACACCTGGTTTTAGACCACAATAATTTATTAGTATGGTGTAGGGCCTCCTTTTGCGGCCAATACAGCATCAATTCATCTTGGGAATGACATATACAAGTCCTGCACAGTGGTCAGAGGGATTTTAAGCCATTCTTCATGCAGGATAGTGGCCAGGTCACTACGTGATACTGGTGGAGGAAAACGTTTCCTGACTCGCTCCTCCAAAACACCCTAAAGTAGCTCAATAATATTTAGATCTGGTGACTGTGCAGGTCATGGGAGATGTTCAACTTCACTTTCATGTTCATCAAACCAATCTTTCACCAGTCTTCCTGTGTGTATTGGTGCATTGTCATCCTGATACACGGCACCGCCTTCAGGATACAATGTTTGAACCATTGGATGCACATGGTCCTCAAGAATGGTTCGGTAGTCCTTGGCAGTGACGCGCCCATCTAGCACAAGTATTGGGCCAAGGGAATGCCATGATATTGCAGACCAAACCATCACTGATCGACACCCATGCTTCACTCTGGGCATGCAACAGTCTGGGTGGTACGCTTCTTTGGGGCTTCTCCACACCGTAACTTTCCCGGATGTGGGGAAAACAGTAAAGAGAACAATAAATGTTTCACATTGTCCACAGCCCAAGATTTGCACTCCTTGCACCATTGAAACCGACGTTTGGCCTTGGCATGAGTGACCAAAGGTTTGGCTATAGCAGCCCGGCCGTGTATATTGACCCTGTGAATCTCCCGACGGACAGTTCTGGTGGAAACAGGACAGTTGAGGTGCACATTTAATTCTGCCGTGATTTGGGCAGCCGTGGTCTTATGTTTTTTGGATACAATCCGGGTTAGCACCCGAACATCCCTTTCAGACAGCTTCCTCTTGCGTCCACAGTTAATCCTGTTGGATGTGGTTCGTCCTTCTTGGTGGTATGCTGACATTACCCTAGATACCGTGGCTCTTGATACATCACAAAGATTTGCTGTCTTGGTCACAGATGCGCCAGCAAGACGTGCACCAACAATTTGTCCTCTTTTAAACTCTGGTATGTCACCTATAATGTTGTGTGCATTTCAATATTTTGAGCAAAACTGTGCTCTTACCCTGCTAATTGAACCTTCACACTCTGCTCTTACTGGTGCAATGTGCAATCAATGAAGACTGGCTACCAGGCTGGTCCAATTTAGCCATGAAACCTCCCACACTAAAATGACAAGTGTTTCAGTTTCATTGTCCAACCCCTGTACCTGTAAATAAGGACCAAAAGATTCACATTGTTCACTATCTTTCCAAAGTAAAAAAAGACACAAAAGACAAGAAGATGTGCCTTTCTGTTACCACAAGGTGATGTTGATGCTGAATGATCTGAAAAGAGACTACAAAAAGAAAAATGTAAGTACCTATCTCTCAGTGGTGCTCAATGTCTGCCATATTATGTATCCATGCAACAAAACCACAAAAAGATATCACTCCAATATTCCAAAGGTATCTCTAAAAAAGTAAAAGTAATGCCAATGAAAAAGCTCAGCTAGTAGGAACCAAGGAGTGTCCTTGGTGTAGTGTCTTTAATCTGTTTTGTTTTTTTTCAGAATTTTTCAATCTTCACATAAAAAGAGAGAGTGAATGTGATAAAGTGGCTTCAGCATGTATCACAGGGCAACAGATGTAATACGAGGCATTAAGGCTTTGCTGTGCAACAGTTACGGCTCAATGGGTAAAACAAAAGAAGGATGAAGGTGCAATTTCTCAGTACAATGATAGATGGGATTCAAATGTTGATTGGTTTTTACACCTGAGTCTGGAAGTATTTACTCAGAAATGGGTCATCTTCCAAACAGATAGAAAGCTGGAATATCTGATAAATCTACAGAAAATCACAAGAGAACAGAATGAGGCAGAAAGCACATGATTTTGTCCATGGGTCAATCAGTTGGGGAGACAGCCAGAGGACAGCCACAAGCACCTCCAGTGGATCAGACAAAGCTGATTTGGAGGATTTAAAGTTTCAGCAAAGGCCTGGTTCCCTCTGATAAAGAGCATCTTATAAAATATGAGAGAAAAACAGCTTGAAAATTTTGTTTGCACATTTGCTTTAACAGCTTCCATTGAGATTAATAGTGTTCGTTTTGTGCGCGGACTCACTCTCTGCTTTTGTGGTAGCGGCATCTCTTGAGCGGGATCTTGATGACCTGGTCCCTGAAGCCCACATAAAGCTCGCTGCGGCTGTGCAGGATCAGCAAGCTCCGTATCGGCTGCCTCTTCCTGGGCGGGAACAACTCGATCTCCTCCAATAGGCAGCTCCCCGTGGACTGGTTGAGAGGAGACAGCACTTTTCTGATAGTGCCATAATCTGGAAGAGAAAGTGGGGGGAAGAGAGGATTATGTCACAAAGAGGAAAGAGGACTGATAATCCTCAAGAGAAAAGGTAAAGTAATGGGGGAAAAGCCAAAAGAAGGCAGGATAAGAATAGCAAAGGGTTTGAAGAGGAAAAACCAACAAATAATGTATGCTGAATGAGCAAAACTACACTCAACACTCTGTGAACTACAGAACAATCACTTCCTGAAAAAGAGGCTGTGAAATAAGGAGTAAAAGAGAAATGGGGCTGGATGTGCAAAGCCTGGTTAAAGCATCAATATGCAGCACTGTAGATGTAATGAGAGTTGATGAGGCACCGGAATGCATGATTTCTGGACTACTTTTCCTTAAGGGAATATTCTAGGGGATGAAACCGCTTTGTAGTTGTAAAAAGTGAGAAAAGTGTGGAAATCTGTGTCATCATGAGTACATCCTGACCATTAATTGTGTGTAAGGCAGGCCCAGTGAGATGCAGTTTGAGGCAAATTTTCTTTTGGAAGAGCTAAAACAAACATATAATCCATTATAAAAGCAGTCCCCTGGGCGAGCCAAAGGTAATTAGGTGTACAGGGGAGCCAGAAGACGAACAAAATGCTAATAGGTAACTTAAAGGCGGGAAATGTAAAAGTTAGGTTTTGCCCCAAGGAGTGTGGTCAATAATGCTGCTGCAACTTCATGTAATAAGTAAGGTAAGGGACTTGCACCTTTCAGAATGATATCTAGATTTACAGTTCTTTGTTAAAGTACTCACACACCTGGACCTTTTTCACATTTTGTGACATTAAAACTACAAACCTCTATGTATTTTATTTGGCATTAAATGTGATAGATCAACAAAAAGCAGTGGCAGTTCTGGACTTTATGGAATAACTAAGCCATAAGAAGTATTGCATACAATTCCCCACTAGCAACGTGTAAAACGTGGAAGAAGTTGCTCTGGCAAGATGAGAGTAAAACCGAACAAGTTTGACCTTGAACATGCTATCCCCACCAAGAAACATGGTGGTGGTGGCATCATGCTATGGTGATACGTCTATTCAGCAGGGGGATGAAAGCTGGTCAGAGTTTAAAAGACCCAGAAAGATCGGGACAAGGGCCAGACAAATTAAATGGAGAATTTGAGGCCAAACTTGAAAATTCTATCCAGTCTGACTGATGATAAGCTATTTTGCAAAGTAAAATTGGCATAAATGAGATTCTCTAAATGTGCAAAGCTGGTAGAGACGTATGCCAAACAGCAGTTGCAATTCCAGTAAAAGATGGTTTTACGAAGTATTGACCAAAAGGGCTTAATACAAAGGCACACACCTTTTAGATATTTGTCAAAAAACCTGCAAACCATGCATCCTTTTTCCTTCTACTTAACAATGGTCTGATGTTTGTTTATCACAGAAAACACATTGAAGTTTGTGATTGTATCAGGATAAAAAAATGTAAAATGGTGTGAATATTTCTGCAAGGCACTGTACGGGATGTGCAACTTCAACTGTAAGAACTTTATTTATAAAATGACATGCCAAATCATGGCCAGTTTTAAAATCATGGCCAAATTATGGCCAGTTTTTTTATTCAGCATGTAATATTTTGGCAAAGCTGTGTGTAGAACTGTAGTTCTTGAACTGTAGTTATTGAACTGATTTAGTTTTTTGTAATACAATAATTAATGTGCTATGCAGTCTGTTCTTTTGTAAGGCAGAGTAAGATGCCCCTTTTGGAAGCTGAAAATATCTTATAAAATCCTATTTTCTAATTTAGGATTTATTAAATGCTGCACTGTGCAGTTTTGTGTTCTCATGTGGAGGCTTTTCAGATCTATGATATGCCAAATTCTTCTGTGGAGTGATTCGCTGTTCAAATTAGGTATGTGTTACCTTAGCAATATATTTCATTCTGATAGCATGTACCTGTGTAGATGTTTCAGATTCTTTTAATCCATTAGGGTTACCATTGAGAAAGATAGTAGTCCAGATCATATAGGCAGTAATTACTAAGTAGGCCGAATAACTGTATCAGCAAACTGCAAGATTGTTTGAAAGAACCTCACCTGTCGACATGTTTGAACTCCTGACTGGCGCTATTAGGTTTTCCCACAATGGCCCCAATCAGTGGGGTGCGTTTAGGTGCTAATAACAGCATGTGATTAGGTACGAGCCAATGGCCCTGGCAGTGGTTCAGATGTTTTCATTAGCGGCTGGTTAGTGTCTGGGGAACTTGCAGTGTGGGCAGCTTTGTTACAGTGCTGCATTGATCACAGTAGCGTGCAAACAATGAGAGGGGAGTTTTTGAGGGAGATGCCAAGCATGGAGGAAGTGAACTGACACAGACTGTGTGTGTGTTTGTGTGTGTGTGTGTTTGTATTAGAGTGAGAGTGACTGTACATGTGCTTGTACTGCATACAATATATGAAATCTCCTAAAATAACACCAACTCATTAGCAGGAGGATCATGTTGTCATTTCCCAGAGGGCCTTTGTGGTACGTTAGTAGAACGAATTGGGTGAATGCATGCAAAATTCTGTTCAGCACACCTGTTTGTCTTCCACATGTTATATTACAACAACTCATCAAATAATAACATGTATCTGGAGACTTTATGATACTGTTTTCTGCACCTTGCCAAGTCTAACATCATCACAGGATCAAACCAATGTGATCAAAGAATCTACTGATAAGCAGATGGTGCCAGACATACACATTGGACAGAGTAAATGTTAATGGCTGCATTTGTGTGTTATTTATCCTGCATTTGTTTCTCTTTAGAAATATGACTGTGGCTGTTTTATGGTAAATACTGATGAGGGATTATATTGTAGTGAAATATAGTTTTCTTGTTCTGTTATCTACCAGTATGTTTTTGAGTGACTGCTTAAGAACTATGAACATATGCGTAACATGTGTAGGTAGAGAGTTGAGAAGCTAAAGCAAAAAGCTTTGATGTCTTCATGATGATGATACAGATAGACAGGCATTGTTCTCACTTCTTTCATGTCCAGAGTGCATTTCAAAACCTTTAAGCTCCTAAAGCCAAATTTATTTTTATAACCATCAATATTCCCAGCCAGAAAAGTAAGAAACAATTAAACATTGAAACAATGTGTACATTAAGGTACGTTTTTTGGTCTCGGTCTTCAGCTGTTCTATCTTATATAAGAGAATTTCTGCAAACATCAGTCTTTATGTCCTGCCCCGAATTTTCATTTTAATGTAAACTATTCTATCGCAGCTTTTGCTATATGTTATATTTATGAAGATGTACATTACAGAATTTTGCTTGCACATACAGTGGGGAAAAGAAGTATTTGATACACTGCCAATTTTGCAGGTTTTCCCACTTTCAAAACATGAAGAAGTCTTTCATTTTTATCAGAGGTACTCTTCAACTGTGAGTGACGGAATCTAAAACAAAAATCTAGAAAATCCCACTGTGTGATTTTTAAGTAATTAATTAGCATTTTATTGCATGACATAAGTATTTGATCACCTAACAACAAGTAAGTATCCCGGCTCTCACAGGTCTGTTAGTCCTTCTTTAAGAAGCCCTCCTGTTCTCCACTCATGACCTTTATTAACCACACCTGTTTGAACTCGTTATCTGTATAAAAGACACCTGTCCACACAGACAATCAAACAAACTCCAACCTCTCCACAATGACCAAGACCAGATAACTGTCTAAAGACATCAGCGATAAAATAACAGAGGGATTAGCCCAGAACTACACCTAGTCAAAGACCTGAAGAGAGCTGGGACCACAGTCTCAAAGAAGACCATTAGTAACACACTATGCTGCCATGGATTAAAATCCTGCAGCACACACAAGGTCCCTCTGCTCAAGCCAGCACCATTGACCATCTGGATGATCCAGAGGAGGAATGGGAGAAAGTAATGTGTTCTGATGAGACAAAAGTAGAGCTTTTTGGTCTGAACTCCACTCGTCGTGTTTGGAGGAAGAAGAAGGATGAGTACAACCCCAAGAACACCATCCCTACCGTGGAGGTGGAAACATCATTCTTTGGGGATGGTTTTCTGCAAAGGGACAGGACGACTTCATCGTATTTAGTGGAGGATGGATGAGGCCATTTATCGGGAGATCTTAGCCAACAACCTCCTTCTCTCAGTAAGGGCATTGATTGTGGCTGGTTCTTCAAGCATAACAATGACCCGAAGCACACAGCCAGGGTAACTGAGGATTGGCTCTGTAAGAAGCATCTCCAGGTCCTAGAGTGGCCTACCCAGTCTCCAGACCTGAACCCTATCGAAAATCTTTGGAGGGAACTGTAAGGCTGTATTGCCCAGTGACAGCCCCGAAACCGAAGGATCTGGAGAAAATCTGTATGGAGGAGTGGTCCAAAAGTCCCACTCATTTAGAACCATTTAGCATAAACCATTGGGCCAAAAATATAAGAGAGGTGACCACAAATATATAGTTTTTTTAATATAGGGATATATCAAAATTGGAGAACCACATAAGTTAAATTCTGAATCTTTAACATTAAACAGCAAAAAAGAATGTGAATCTGCTGACACAAAATAGTGTCACATTAGATCTTTTGTCATAATCTGCCTGAGTTAGGTTTTTGAGTTTGTGTTCTGTTTACTTTCTCTGCACAGCCAGGTTCTTCTCTTGTTTTATTTTCTGTTCATTAAGGTTTATTAGATTTGTTCTGTTTAGTTTTGTTACTTCCCTGGATCCCAGTGTTAGATATGTTATTTATATTCCCTTATAGATCTAGTTCCTCCCTGTTCATATTCTTTTTGCAGTCTCATCGTTTTCCTGTTTCAGTTCATTTTGAAGTTTCATGTTTCGTGTTACCTCTCTGCACTCCTGCTAATCAGTGTTAATTAATCACTCTCCCTCAGTATTCCTCAGTCTCCCTTCCACCAGCTGCATTTGATTCTTTCCCTGATATCCTCCGCAGGTCATTGGTCCAGACTCCACTTCCCTCAGTATTTAAACTCCCCTGATATCTACCTGTATGCTACCCTGTATCTTCCCTGCCATGTTTTGTGTCCAGCCAGTCTAAGCTCTTTGTTAATCATTGTTAAAAGTCCTCTACTCACCATGCGGCTCCCTCGCTCTGCTCCGCACTTTGATCCGACCCAAAACCAGCATCCCATGACATTTTTATATTATAAAAGAGTTGTTCTAGAGTACTTACCAGTGGCCAAATAAATGATGTGGATCAGCGTGTCTTTCCCCTGGACCACATCCACTGCAATATGAGTGAAGCGCACATTGTCTTCCATGAAATAAGGAACAGGAATCACAGGCTGGACCACCTCATGCATCAACAGAAACCTCTGTGCGTCCTGCAGGTTTCTTTGAGTAAGGTTCAAATAGGAGCCAGAGTTGATGGTGCCACACTGTAGAGGTGGAAAAGGTTTTGGAGAAGAAGACAGTAGACTTTATTATATTGATAAAAGCCTTTCATTTTAAGGATTGCAGGTTAATAGGTTTAAGGTTTTCAGTTCAGTAAAAACCCATAAATGGAAGTTTGAGGGATTGAATGATGAAATGAGCAAGGATTTTAGGTCAATTGTCACCTCTTCGAGTTGGCTTCGTAGTCACAGAAGTTGTTGGAAAGAGACTGAATGAATGCTTCACTGACCGTGTCATCTATTTTATTAGATTTCTTGCTCATATGCCTACATATTGTGGTTAGGTTTTATTGGTATTTGGGTAATAATGTTTCCTAATTGATTCACTTTTCAGCTGAAAAATAATAATTTCTAAAGGGTTTTGAGGCTTTGTTGTTTTCATTTTTATTATTTTTTTTAGGATTCTCTAAAAAAAGCTGTAACATGCATTGATTTAGTTGTGCAGCCATCATGAGTATAAGTGTATTTTTCTTAGTTTGTTTCAGTCTGTAGAAGAGTATCGATTTGTTACTAAAAGGAAGCATAATTCAAGGCACCAGGCTACAATAACAAAAAAGATATTTAAGACATTTTAAGGAAACTTTTATTACTTTCTTTGTATTGGACTTTAATGAAGAAATCAAAACTATGGCTTATGGATCTGTGGTTCTCTTATTATAAGCTATATTTCACAAAGAAATTAATAATTATATATAGACATTTTTAAACACTGACATTTAATTTGTAATTGCTTTATGGTAACAATAAGTACAGAGGTGCACATTACTGTCAGAGGAAGGTTTTATTGTCTTGACCCAGCGTAGGAATAATAATGTACTAAACAATAACAAGCACAGGATATATAAAACGTCTTTTAACACCACATTACCATTATATTGTGGCTCTGGAGTACGCATACAAACCATAAAGCAAAAAGTGTGAGTGTAATTCGTCTGTTTCTCAGTTTAAACTATTTAAAAATCCATACAATTCTGTAAATAATCTTAAATATAGTGCTTTGCAAAAGTATTCACATCTCTTTAAAGTTTTCACATTTGGTCACATATACATTATAACCATTAATTTTGGTGTGTTTTAATGTGATTTTGTATGAAAACATGATCCAAAATAGGGTTATGATTAGGTTTAGAGATATTCAAAATTCAATCCTTCATCCAAAAATTGATAGGATGGGAAAGGAGAAAGAAGCAACAATGAGGCCCATGGTTACTCTGGAGGAGCCACAGAGATTCGCCATCTTCGGGTGGGAGAATTCCCTGACTCGACAACAATTACTCTCAACAAAGTAAGCCTTTATAGAGAAGTGGCAAGAAGAAAGCCATTTTTGAAAAAAAGACATAAGAAGTCAAAGAAGTTAGCAGTTTGCTAGAAGCCATGTAAAAACCAGGTCACATGCTATGTGATCCAGAAAACTAACAATGCACCTAAGTATTTTTGACATATTTGCAATATCATGTTATGACGATACAGCAGGAAACAGCAGGGGAAAAAAAATTGCTGTTCACATATGTTCTGCATCTAAACTGAGTTTTGCAAAGAAGAGTTAGCAAAATTCTGTAGGTGCAAAGTTGGTGGAGTCATACACCAAGATTTCTGGCTGTAATTTAGGAAAAAGAGTTGATCCACGGGTGGTTAATACAAAGGCACGCCACACTTTCGGATACTTATTTGAAAGAAAACTAAAATTGAAAACAAATTTCCTTCTTCTTTATAATCATGAAGTAGGTCTATGACATAAAATCCCCAAAAGGCAAATATAAGTTTTTGATTGTAACATGACAGAATTGAAAGATTTTGCAAGGGTAATGAATACTTGAAGCTAATGTTGGTCTATGAAAAGCCATTCACAGGAATTGATAAATGTGGCGTGAATGCTTTCTCCTTAAAGTTGAGAGGGACAGGGTATAGGGCAAAGCCAGCATAGATAAGAGAGAACTGGCAAACTAAAGCCGGCCATGCATGCCCCTCTCAGTAAAAGACATCCCATGATGAGCTTAGGATTTCGGACTGTGGCCTCTTTCACAAAGAACAGACCACCACCGGGACACATAGAAAAAGAAAATGTGTCTTGCATGGTAATTACACCATCCTAAACAGACTACTGCTCTTTTAACTATAGTATCGTATTGTGTATGCTCAGCTCCAGGCTTGCAGTAGCACCTTTTTAATGATAAGCTGAGACTGGACTCTGGCTGATGATTTGTTCCTGAAAGACAAGCTCCAACAGGAGCATTATCGACACTTTATACAGATCAATCCTTGGCCTTTACTGGGCTGACAGCAGAGAATCATGAAGGGCTTCCCCAGGCCGGTGAATGGATCAGTGCTCCCGCTACATCAAGAGGTGGTAAATTGCAACCCTGAAGGACTAGGACATCCAACACTGTCTGAAATAATCATCCTGCCAGTGGCAAAAAAATCTGTTGAATGTGTGCGGTGTGGATGTTCAGTAACATATGTCTACTGTTTCCTTTTGTGGTTTCCATTTGCATTGTGTGCACAGATTCCAAAGCATGTGGATGACAGAATGTTCCACCAGTAGGAAAGTGTTTGTGGCTCTGGCAACTAAGGGTCTGTTACATCTGTGAATGCACTGCAAAATTGATGTTATGAGCAGAGTCAAGGTGAGGGACGCAACCATCATTTGGCTGAGGGCCCATTCAACACTCAGCTGTCTCCCCCTCTCATCATCAGGGCAAAGTGCTCTGCCAGGATGACATAAGTGGCACTTAGAAGCACGGTTGTTTTACAGCATGTTTTTGCAAAATGGGCGAATGTTTAAAATGTCTTCCTAGTATAATGGCATTTCATTTTTGACCCTGAGTTTCCTGAGTAAACGTTTAACACCTGGCAACATCTGACTATACTCTTTTGTTAGAGTTGCAGAACATTGGAATAGTACAGTGTTCATACCCCATTGAGTTTTTTACCTTTTGAGTGACTTACATTGTTAGTTTCTCAAAGTGTTCAATATAGGCTTTCCTCTTGCCACAAATGCCAGATATGCAGAGTGCATAACTAGTGATTCTCCTGGTCACAGATTCTTCCACCTGAGCTCTGGATCTCAGCAGCTCCCCCAGAGCTAGGATAGGTCTCTTGACCATGTCTCTGATCAGAGCTCTACCAACTAATTAGGTGCCCTCTGATGGTGACTGTTACATCATGGATGTGTTTGTGTGAAGTGTCCTGTCCTGTGCTGTGTTCAAGAGTCCTCCTCCTTTGTAATAAGTTGCTACTTCAATATCTACAAACTGATCAGCAGCAAGCAGCAGACGTAAAAGGACTGGAAAACTGTACTTCTAAGCCTAGTGGCTATTTCGATGCCATAAACACCGTTTCTTGTAAATGCTTGAATATAAATTGTACTTTTCGGTCAGATCGGCTTGAAGGGGTGCGCTACAATTTTGTTTAATGCAAGTTTTCCTCTGTTTATTTGTTGGTTAAATAGCTAATTTTTATGTTTGTATATTTTGTTTCCTTGTAGCAATGGAGGGTTGCTTTTTATTTTCAGTCAAGGGTATTTTCTTTGCTATGGTACCCCTAGCTCTCTAAAACTCAGTTTTTGAATGAAAGATGAAATGCAAATAAACATCTTAAATTTGTCTCCTTATTCCCCATCTAGACTTATGTCAGTTCCTTATTTCCCATAGACCAGCCAGGGGGCGGAACAGCAGCAAATGGTTCCACTTGATTACATTTAGGGGTAGCAGAGTAAAGAAGGATGAAAACAAATACACACTCAAAGGATTTAAATTTTTATTTGCAAAACATTTTGCAAACCATTGTTAAGAATTAAAATCATGTACTTTCATGATATTAGTTTAGTTTGCATGTGGGAACATTAAACTGAGATTTAACATGAGTGAGCCTTGAGGAAAGATCACAGATCACAGCAGGAGTCGAGATGGAGCAGGGGTGAAACAGAGGAAGGGAGGTTCTCGGCAGCTGCAAGCAGTAAAAGCTGGCTGTAGGGACAATAAAGCAATAAATGTCAACTTTTGGGCATGGTATAGACACCACAAGGGAGCTTGGCTAATTTACAACACCAGACTGCAAAAGGGGAAGGCACAGTCTGTAAGCTTTGAAGTCAATGGTATAAAGATGTTCTGGAACTTGTAATGGGAGAGACATCTGGGTAAAGACAGCCATGCATTGCTGAAAACCTGCGATCTCTCCGTAAGGCCTTATGTAAATTTTCTTTCCTTGTGTTATTCTGTATGTATTCATTTTGCATTAGAAATCATTGGACTTATTATCTTCCAAATTAAACTTGTGTTAATCTTAATTTCCTGCTCTTCATCTGTTCTTTCTCTCGACATCCGGACTGGGAGAGGTTGAGGCCACAAGGATATCAGTGATAGCATTATTTTACCTCAACAATTTGGTGCCGTGACCCGGATGTTGTGAGCATAACCGAAGGAGATCGCATCATCAGCGGGGACGAAGGTAAGTGGTTTTTTCTGAGAAATCTAAAAATCTCTGATCAATATTACAATGATACAGACAACATTAATAATCTGTTGGGTTTTACTGTTAAGAGCTGGTTCTAAACCAATCTTTCTAAAGAGGTAATTATATCATTAAGTCCTCTATGTAGGGGAAAGCATCTTGTGCTAAGAAGTCTCATCATTCCACTGAATTCTAACTAGTGAAGCTGAGTCACTGGTACAAAACAGCTTTTATCCACATTTTCAGGTGCTAATAATATATTGCTTTTACTGGTGCTGAAGTTGAACTAAGTAATCTAATTAAGAAAGCTGGGTCATTGGTGTAAGAGCAGCTAAAGTCCAAGTTACTAATAATGTTTGGTTTTCGCTGGTAAAATCTATGAAAAGTAATGAAAAAAGACATGTAAAGACAGTCATGCTTTGCTGAAAACCTGCGATCTTTCCGTAAGGCCTTACGTAATTATCTTTCTTTGTGTTATTCTGTATGTATTCATTTTGCATTAGAAATCATTGGATTTATTATCTTCCAAATTAAACTTGTGTTAATCTTCATTTCCTGCTCTTCATCTGTTCTTTCTCACGACATCCGGACTGGGAGAGGTTGAGGCCGCAAGGATATCAGTGATAGAATTATTTTTACCTCAACACCATGTATCACTTTCCTTCTATCGTTATATAATTTTGAAAGGATAACCAGGAAACTGCGGATCTAAATATTGAAAATGACAAAAAAAATAAATAAATAAATTACCTTTTGCCTTCTATTCAAACTTAATGGATGTTCTTACTTGTGTGGTTGAACAAAGAATGCTTTTTACAATAATCAATTACAAAATGACTTAAACCCAATACAACATATAGGCGGTATTAAGATGTAATGCACAATGAACATGACTCATTGCTTGAACAAACCCAGCAGGATCAATCGGTGAGGTTCAAATGAATGGGGGGATTTTCTCTAAAGACCAGGAATAGTGCTCTCAATCAATGACCAATGGGTGTGGGTGTGTGTGTTAAGGCATTACTCCACTCTCATAATAATCCTTATGCGGTAGGTATATCCCTTTATTTTTGGGCAATGTAGTTGTACAACATATATATCTATATAGCTGCTTGTTGTTGGTGTTGTTGGCATATCTGTGAAAGCGTATGTGTGGTGGCTTGAGGAAGAGCTATAAATCTTGTGCTTGTGAATCTATTCCTCCAACATTGACAAATGCTTGATGAAGATGTCACTGAAACCTAGATAAAGTGAGCATTGGTCCATCGGTAAGGAGCAGCCATTGTACCCAAGCCGAGATGAAGACGATGGGGGAGGAGAGGTGAAACAGATACATGTTTATCCTAACATAAAAAAGTACTGTGGAGTACAGAATCTTCCTCTGTCTTCTGACCAGATAAGGAAAATTGATTTTCATGAAGTTTATTTTTGCTAAACTAGCTGCTGACAGGCAGATTTGTGAATGCATGACGACAGAGTTGTGTTCTTTGTCACAGACGTATTGGTGTGTGTGCATGTGTGTATAAAGCATACCATCAGAGCTTGCATTTTTTTTTCCATTGGAGCATTCCATTCACTTTTTCTGCATGAGCAATGCCATTATAGATAATGCATGTGCATGGAGGGCTGCTGCATATGCTGGCCTGGTGGCGACATGATCAAGGCCTGTAATGGAAAACGTCTGTGAAAGCGAGGCAAGTGTCACTGGTGGCCACACCTCATAAGGAATTCAATTCCTCATGGAGAGCTGGGTGGATTAGCTCCCTCACTATCTGCTCAGCCAACAAAACCTGAGAGCCACTTGTTCTGCTAATAACACATTCCCTCTGCGTCATCACTATGGAATGGCACCTTAAATCAAAATAAGATGCTTGGCCATACACCTTTGGGTTTTAGGACAGAATATAAACATAAAGAGTTGCCTGTGCAAAATATGTCTAGTTTGAACAATTCCATGAGATTACTTCAAGAAATAAATGACCTATACAAAAGAGTTTATAATGAGCAGTCATAATGGGTGCGATTGTGAGAAAAGAGATGCTTAATTGAAAATTAGAAGAAATCATCATACTCTAAGAGCTTCCTCCGAGGTGAATGGGTAAGGAACACTTATTCATCACTGAGTGTGCAAAAGTGTCCCTCTTCTGATAGATTTGTTGTGTATTCATTCTAAATCCCATCAATGGTGGGCATGGAATTGTCTTTTGATCCACACTGAAGCATCCCTACTGTGGAGTTTACCCACTATCCCAATTTGACTCCCCTAAATCACAAAGGGTACTTTCTTGTTTCATTCTGAAATGCAAATTTGATATAAGAACCAAGAAAAGTAACCACTAACCACTGTTACGGTCCCTGGCCTCCAGGGGGACTCAGGAGCGACCTTCCTTTTTTCTTGTGTGTTTCAGGTTTACCTTGCTGCCACAGGTGTGATGTATTGCAGCTCGTCAGCCACTCCATATAGAGCTTCACCTCAGATGTGTCCTGTCCCCCCCTTCTTTTCCTCTGGGCCTTGATCTGGTGTGATCTTGTTTGTGTGGTGTGCTTTGAAAAGCTGTAAAGTCGTTTTGTGTGGATACCTTGTCACTGAAAAGGAAAGTTTGTTTTTTTGTTCTCACCGTGGAAGCTGTTAGGGCTTCTCTGCCATTTTTGTTCTAACACTTTTTCTCTTTTTTTGTGGTCAGGCAGGGAGCTCAGCCTTTGTACTTTTACGTTTACTCTTAGCTAGAGATATTTTGCTTTCATACTTAGTGGGGGGAGTTTTGTTAATTATTTTGGCCTTGGAGACCCTGAAGCTTAAAGCTTCCCTGTGTTTAAATCTTGTATGTTTGTAATTTTACCGTTTCAATATTGTTAAATAAATTGAATTGCAAAGAGGTTAAGGCACAGTCTCAGATAAAAGTACTTCTACATCAGAGAGACTGTTTATACTGTCACAAAGTTGGTCACAGAGTCTCTGACTGTTTGGCCCTGAAACATAAACATGCGTCTCAACCATCAAAACCAGCTAAAGGAGTTGGTTTAGTCAAGACTCAAAGTTCCTCTTCACCACTATTAAACCTGATGAATGTTTCAAGCCATTCATTTTTGATGGTTTTGTCTCCCTAACAGGACTTCCTAAGGATGAGAAGTCAATAAAAATACTGAGGGACACAAGTGGTTCCCAATCCTCCATCCTTTCTAATCTGCTGCCATTCAATACGGAAAAATACCGCAATGCAAGTACCATAATACAAGGAATTGGGATGGCCTACATACCTGCACCGTTACCTCATGTTCACATAATGTCCAAGCTGGCCTCTGGGTTTTTCAAAGTGGCGGTGAGAAACTTATTCCCTGTCCAGGGGGTTGACTTTATCATGGGAAATGATATTGCTGGGGATAAGATACTTCCTAATCCTGAAGTGGTGGACAAACCTCGTTTGATGGAGGAGGATGAAATGTTGAATTCCCACCCTGATGTGTTTGCTGTCAGTGTTCTTACCAGGTCCCAAGCTCAAAAGCTGGAGGAAGTGAACTTGACTGAATCTGTTCTTGGATCTGCTTTAAAGGAGGACCAGCTACTAGGAGCTGAACCTTCAAAACCAGCACCCAGCGAGGAAGAATTGACTCCAATGTCAGATAGTTTTCTCCCCCCATCATTGTCACGTGAGTGTTTGAGCCAAGCTCAAGAAAGGGATGAAACGCTCACTAAATGCTTTGAGTGGGTAAGTGATGCACCAGATGGAAACAAAGCCCATAAGTTCTATGTTTAAGATGGGTTAGTCATGAGACAATGGATCTCAAGGCCTGCTTTACAACAGGAGGGTATGGAGGAGGATTGGGGGTTGGTACGTCAAGCAGTTATTCCTAAAGATTACCGGGAACAAATACTGCAGCTGGCACATGAACATCCATGTTCAGGTCATTTAGGAATTACTAAAACCTTTAACCGTATTCTGCAGCATTTCTTTTGGCCAGGACTGAAGAAAGATGTTGCCAGGTTTGGTAGAACATGCAAAGTTTGCCAAATTGTGGGTAAACCTAACCAGAGGGTGCCACCTGTTCCCCTTAAGCCCTTTCCTGCAGTTGGCGAGCCTTTTGAGCGTGTTTTTGTAGATTGTGTGGGTCCTCTGCCCAAAACAAAAACTGGTAATCAGTTTCTCTTAACAGTCATGTGTGCTGCTACTCGTTTTCCTGAAGCCATACCACTTAGGAAAATCACAGCACCCACCATAACTAAGGCTCTAGTCAAGTTTTTCTCAACTTTTGGTCTGCCTAAAGTTATACAAACTGATCAAGGCAGTAACTTTCAGTCCAAACTCTTCAAGCAGACTTTCCAGTCTTTTGGTGTTAAACATATTGCTTCTAGTCCTTACCACCCTCATTCACAAGGCGCACTTGAACGATGGTACCAGACTATTAAGGTCATGATGCGAAAGTATTGTCTTGAGACAGGAAAAAACTGGGATGAAGGACTTCCTTTCTTGCTGTTTGCAGCCCGAGAAGCAAAGCAAGAACCTCTTGGGTTCAGTCCTGCTGAATTGGTTTTTGGATATGAAGTGTGAGGACCACTGAAAATGTTGAAAGAACACTTACTATCCACTGGTACACAGCCACACTCAAATGCCTTTAAGTTTGTTACACAGTGTCGGGACCGTCTATACCATGCTTGTTCAATAGCCAGAAAGTCTTTGTCCACTGCCCAAGAGAAAATGAAGCATCGGTATGACAGGAAAACGGTACAGCGTTCTTTCCATCCAGGTGACAAAGTACTTATGTTAGTGCTCACAGCTGGGCCGTCTCTTTCAGCTCAATTTACAGGACCCTATTTGGTGAAAAACAAAATCAATGATACAGACTACATTGTTCACACTCCTGATAGGAGGCGACAAACACGTTTGTGCCCTATCAACATGTTGAAACTTTTTCATTCCAGAGAAGATGACCCCAAGGACTTGTGTGGTGAGGTGTCACCACAACCTGCATCAGTCTCTCTTGTGTCTGCACCTACCAACCATGATGGTTTGAAAAAGTGTGATGGAGATCACTGTGGTAGGTTTTCAAACTCTGTAATTCTTGGTGCCTTAGATGCCAACCTCTCATATCTTCCCAGAGATGAGAAAGAAGATTTGAAAAATCTAATCCTAACCTACCCTACTCTATTTGGAGATGTCCCTTCCAGGACCACGGTACTGGAGCATGATGTTGATGTGGGGAATGCATCCCCTATTAAACAGCATGCCTACTGCTGTCCTCCAGTTAAGAGGGAAATTATGAAAAAAGAGGTTCAGTATCTACTGGAAAATGGTTTAGCTGTACCATGTCAAAGTTCCTGGAGTTCTCCCTGTCTTCTGACACCAAAGTCTGATGGTTCTTCACGTTTCTGTACAGACTTTAGAAGAGTAAATGCAGTCACAGTCCCTGATTCATATCCATTGCCTCGCATGGAAGACTGTATAGACAGCATTGGCACAGCCAGCTATATAACAAAGCTAGATTTACTGAAAGAATACTGCTAAGTTCCTTTGACTACCAAAGCTTCTGATATTTCAGCTTTTGTGACACCCGACCACTTCTTACAGTATACAGTAATGCCATTTGGCATGTGTAATGCCCCTGCTACTTTTCAGCGACTGATGACTTCTGTGTTAGGAAACATTAAGAACTGTAATGTTTACCTGGATGACATTGTGATCTATTCATCCTACTGAATTGATCATATTAACTCTCTGAAAGATGTGTTTGCTCGGTTAGCTCAAGCTTCTCTCACCTTGAACCTGACAAAATGTGAGTTTGCCAAGGCGGTTTTAACATACCTCGGAAAAGAACTGGGTCATGGCCAGGTACGTTCAGTGAATGCAAAGGTGGAAGCTGTCCTGACCTATCCAGTGCCACCACAAGACGTGAGCTCTGACAATTATTGGGTTTGGTTGGCTACTATACATGTTTTTGTAGAACTTTTTCTAGAGTGATAGCACTTTTAACTCTTCTGTGTAGTCCAAAGGAACCATTCATGTGGACCACTGAATGTCAACATGCATTCAACTGTGCAAAGTCTCTTCTCTGAAGTGCTCCTGTACAGGCAGCTAAGGTTGAAATGGAACCAACTTATAGTATTTTTGTTTTGGGTGAACTATCCATCAACTTTCTATAAATCCTACTTAAACAATTAAAAATTAATAGGGACCACAAAAGAGCCTTTACTTTTCTGGTATTTTTTGAAGTTTCATTTCATTAAGTTTGAAAAACTAATTTAATAAGTTAAAGTTGTGACATTGTGGTAGTAATGTCATTGTGTTTAAAGGACATATTTTTTTGTTTTGTTTGAAAGCTGAAAAAGGAAAAACTGAGAGAATAGTGGTAATTATGATGTATTTGTAGTGTACTGTCAAATGGAAGCAACATGCAAGTGGAAGCAAGTGTAATTTAACAGTCAAGCCTACAGGCTGTGCCCTGACAAGAAGACACAATATCACCAGAGACACTTTGTTCTATAAAAGAAAAACAGCAACTGGTCAGCATAAACCACAATTTCCAACCAGAACTACAATCATAAAGCAGCAACACCTTTCTGAACCAGTAGCTTGTAACACAGACATGATGCCAGAATATCACAGAGGCAGATGAGTCTAATATGGTTTGTATTAAAAAGTTTCATAACATTAAAACCTGTACACATGGAAAATCATAGATATCAAATCTAGGCATGTAGCTCCTCTTGTAAAGACATTGAATCAGTAATTGAGATTGTCAATCTGTGCTAAATCAGGTCTACATTTTGATAAACGCCTAAAAACAAAACTAGGATATACATCCATTTTTACTTTTAAGGATTTTTAAGAAGTTATAGCTACCAACTATAACTGTAATAAATACAGCATGTGATGTGACTTTAGCACCAGCAGTTTCAAAGTTTTTGGAGCTGTGTAAATAGTATGGTATTTTTACCAAAGGTTTGTATACCATTAGAATCTCATAGCAGCCCATCCCTTTCCCTGCTGGGAAAATATGATACACTAGTGCGGATGCTTACATATACATATACATTACCTGAAAGTTTGGGTTGGGGTTGGGGTAGGGCAGCCAAGCCGATCGTAAGTTTTCCTGGTACTTAAAGGGTCCATTAAAAACCTGGGATATGGCGCTGAGATTGAAGGCACACACTGCAGAGGCAGCGATGCTGTTTCTGATGGTTGAGAATAGAAAAAAGTGCAGAGATGACATGAATGTAAAGAAAACAAAAACAAATCAAACCTACAAATATCAACTCAGCTCAATTAGGAAACAGATCAGATTTTGTATATATTTATTAAGATTACCTCTGCATGTTTGCACCAACAATAAAAATCGTTTGTGACTGTCATTATTAGAGTATAAATCCAGCAACAGGGCACGTTTGAGCTGCTCGGCTTTTCTGATTAACTGTATAGATCCCTGAGCTGAAATACAGCTTTGACTTTTTAAGCTGTCAGTTTCAACAAGTACTGGTCGCCTCCTTCGGAAGAGAAAGTAAAGAATGAGAGTATTAACACTCGACTCAAACTGCAAGACTTTGGTGATGTGAATTATGATCCAGTGCAGCTGTTCATTAAGCTCTGTGCCTGTAGGGGAAAATGTTTCCAATACCCTTCAAAGGCTTTTTTTTCTTCAACTGTATGAAGACATTGACCATAGAGAATTGATTACTCAGCTTTAATGATGGTCTTTGCATGCAAATGACTGTGCCACAGTTTACATAATAGGGAATAAGAAGGGAAATACAGTAAAACAGAGGGTGAAACACTTAATTGGAGTTTAGATTGCAAACGTGATACATCCAATCAGTCACTAGAACCGAAAAGGCCTCACATAAAACACAAAACACTTTTAGAAGTAAAGGATGTCCAGTTGGCTTGTATTCAAACACTTAACCAGATGACACACTGTTCCTTATCTTATCAAAAAAAATGTAAAAATCTAAATGTAAAGAAATTAAGTGCATACTGTACTGTCAAATCAATGAACTATGTGTATCCTGTTACATATACAGTGTGTATATCAGGAAGGGTATCAAATTTATAGCTTGCTCTACTAAATCTATAGTTGAAACCAGATATTTACATACACTAAAAACAAATGACTATTTCTTGCTGACACAACATTAGATAAAACATAACATATTGATATTGCTGAACGAGTGAAAAGTGAGACTGATTTTTTAAAAGTTTTTTTTTACTTCCATCAAAGTCCTAAAAGTTAAATACATTTCCTTAGAATTTGGTGTATTTGCATTTTAATCTGTATGACACTCAAATGTTATAGGTATCTTTACATAAGCTTCTCACAATAGCAAATGGCCCATTTGTCCTAAGAAAGCTGGTGTATCTGAATCAGGGTTGTAAGACACATTGCTTGCACACACCTTTTTCAGTTCTCCGTACAGATTTTCTGTGGGATTGATAGCGGAGCTTTGTGATGCCCATCCCAAAACATTGACTCTGTTGTCTTTAAGCCACATTGTAACAAATTGGGCGGCATCCCTAGAGTAAGCTTCGGAGATGTTGCTTTAATATTTCCACAAGGTGTGTTTTTTCTTATGATGCCACCTTTTTTAAAACGCACCTGCAGCAAAACATCACCCACCACATGATGCTGCCATCCCAGTACTTCCCACCTGTGATGGTGTTGTCAGACTTGCAAGCTTCAATCATCCTCCACCAAATCTTTTGATGGTCTTTATGGCAAAACATTTAAGAACGTTTTTCATCAGATACAGAACATTTATTGCCCCGTCTGGCATGTTCCTCATTAATTATCTTTTCAGCTCACCTTTTAAAGAACTACTATTAAAGAACTTTTACTGTGGATAGTGATGATCTACCAGCTTTAGCAAGCAATTTAACAAGGTCTTTTGCTTTTGTTCTGGGATCATAAGCAAATTGCATTCCCAGGGACACAAAACTTGTCTCCTTCATGAAAAGTATGATGACTCGAAATTTCGTAGTATTAATACTAAAGTAAACTTATTTTAACAGGTGAACGTGGTACCTTCAGGTATCCGGAAAGAATGAACCACACTTGTGGAGGTCCACAATTCTTTTTCTGACATCTTGTTTAATTTCTTTTCCAATGATGTCACACAAGAAAGCAATGTGTTTGAGTTGCTGCCTTAAAGTAAATCAACAGGTTATCCTCAGATGTTTTGAATTAACCAGTAAGGAGTTTAGAAAACCATGACCTCATCTGAGAATAGCAGGAGGTTAAAAAATAAAAAATCATCTCTCCCAGTATGAACTTTATAAAAAAAAAAGCTTATCCTAAATAACCTAAAACTGGAAACATTAAGTTGATTAGGAACAAGAAAGTTAGGAAATACTTTCCATAAGTGGAGCAGGACCAGGTAGCCATGCAAAGTGATACTGCTTTACAGAAGCAGTTGAGGATTGTCTTTTCTTTTTTTTCTTTATAAATACACTGCTCAAAAAAATAAAGTGAACACTCAAATAACACATCCTAGATCTGAATAAATTAAATATTCTCATTGAATACTTTCTTCTATACAAAGTTGAATGTGCTGACAACAGTATCACACAAAAATCATCAATGGAAATCCAATTTATTAACCAATGGAGGCCGGTATTTGGAGTCACACACAAAATTAAAGTGGAAAAACACACTACAGGCTGATCCAACTTTGATGTAATGTCCTTAAAACAAGTCAAAATGAGGCTCTGTATTGTGTGTGGCCTCCACGTGTCTGTATGACCTCCCTACAACGCCTGGGCATGCTCCTGATGAGACGGCGGATGGCCTCCTGAGGGATCTCCTCCCAGACCTGGACCAAAGCTTTCCTCCAACTCCTGGACAGTCTGTGGTGCAACGTGATGTTGGTGGATGGAGCGAGACATGATGTCCCAGATGTGCTCAATTGGATTCAGGTCTGGGGAACGGGCGGGCCAGTCCATAGCTTCAATGTCTTCATCTTGCAGGAACTGCTGATACACTCCAGCCACATGAGGTCTAGCATTGTCCTGCATTAGGAGAAACCCAGGGCCAACCGCACCAGCATATGATCTCACAAGGGGTCTGAGGATCTCATCTCGGTACCTAATGGCAGTCAGGCTACCTCTGGCGAGCACATGGAGGGTCATGCAGCCCTCCAAAGAAATGCTACCCCACACCATTACTGACCCACTGCCAAACCGGTCATGCTGAAGGATGCTGCAGGCAGCAGATCGCTCTCCATGGTGTCTCTCACATGCTCGGTGTGAACCTGATTTCATCTGTGAGGAGCACAGGGTGCCAGTGGCGAATTTACCAATCCTGGTGTTCTCTGGCAAATGCCAAGCGTCCTGCACGGTGATGAGCTTTGAGCACAACCCCCATCTGTGGACGTCGGGCCCTCATACCATCCTCATGGAGTCGGTTTCTAATCGTTTGTGCAGACACATGTACATTTGTGGCCTGCTGGAGGTCATTTTGCAGGGCTCTGGCAGTGATCCTCCTGTTCCTCCTTCCACAAAGGCGGATGTAGCGGTCCTGCTGCTGGGTTGTTGTCCTCCTATGGCTCCTCCACGTCTCCTGGTGTACTGGCCTGTCTCCTGGTAGTGCCTCCAGGCTCTGGACACTACGCTGACAGACACAGCAAACCTTCTTGCCACAGCTCGAATTGATGTGCCATCCTGGATGAGCTGCACTACCTGAGCCACTTGTGTGGGTTGTAGAGTCCGTCTCATGCTACCACGAGTGTGAAAGCACTACCGACATTCAAAAGTGACCAAAACATCAGCCAGAAAGCATAGGTACAGAGAAGTGGTCTGTGGTCCCCACCTGCAGAACCACTCCTTTATTGAGTGTCTTGCTAATCGCCAAAGATTTCCCCCTGTTGTCTATTCCATTTGTACAACAGCTGTGAAATTGATGTCAATCATTGTTGCTTCCTAAGTGGACAGTTTGATTTCACAGAAGTTTGATTTACTTGGAGTTATATTGTGTTGTTTAAGTATTCCCTTTATTTTTTTGAGCAGTGTATATTGTTTGACAATTAGTTAGTGGTGATAATACACATGTGTGTTGATTTAACAATCACTAACGGATTCAAGAAAAAATAAGATATAGTAATTGAGATAGGAGTGGATTATACTATCAAACAGAGTAGATATTCAGAGAAAATGTCAGAAAAACAATGATAGTTATCGTGACAAATTGTTGATGTTGTGTTATGTTTAGGATTGGATGGTTTATGTGCTCACATTTGAACTATTTAATACAAAACTATTAAGAGGTCCTCATCACAGAGAGGGTTGGTATCTTGGCAATTTTGGTAGCTATGCTGTGTAGTGCCGTGAGGGAGTCCAGAGTATGACGAGGGTTTTAGATTTAACATGACCCAAAGGAGAAAATGTAATGATCCAACATTACTTACACATTAGTTGTAAAAATTCCATAGAGCAGCTCAAGCTCAGGCAGGTAGAACGTCCCCTGCAGCTCATTGTAGTTAAAGGGGATTTCTCCTGGTCTAGAGCAGTTCAGCCTGGCTTTCATGAAGGTGGTCCACGTGTCCTCCAGTAGGAAGCGGCCACCAATGTCATTCTTGCAGACGCGTCCTGCTCGGGAAAACACAGTCCTGCCACAGTCATGCTCCACTGCATTTTCTCTGAAGAAGAAGTAGGTGAAGTTGCCGATGTCATAGGAAGAGACAAAATTTGGCTCTGTTGAAAAAGAGGTGACAAAAATGAACAGAGGATTCAAAAAAAAGAAAAAAAAAACTAACTAGAAAGAAAGCTCGGTGACAGCCAGGAAAAAGATGAAGTGCAGACAGATGAAGAAAAATACAGACAGAAATATATTTAAGGCTGTGGGAATTGGAAGGAGTGGGAGAGTGATAGGCAACGCATTATGACTGATTGACTCATGGTGTGTGTGGGTGTGGGTGTGTGTGAGTGAGTGTGTGAGGCGCCCACATAACAGCAGGTGATCAGGATTAATAACTACAGGCTATGTTATTAATGGCTTTGTGTTGTAATAAGAAACCTCATTTTTCACTCTCCAAACCTAAAGGTTAGGCTGAGAAATGACCAAAACAGGTGGAGGGTAATAGCTCTCACCCTATCTAAAACATGCAACCTCCTTGACACTGCTACAACAAAGGCGTTCATCTTTATGCATGACGTTATTGGATCTAAACAGCGCTCTTTATTCTCTCTGACGGTGATTTAATTCGGCTTTAAAGGAAAATGTCCCCCTCTTTTCCTCCTTCCATCTCATTTCTGCCCTTTTCTTCTCTGCACCTTCAGAGGGCAGCGCAGGGGGAGGCGATGGAAGAAAATCAATTCCCCATAAAATTAGTTATTAAGCCGTCTCCCAGAAGGTGGCTGCCAAGCAATGTATGAGGTAGTTTTAAATTTGTTTTTTCAATTTAGCTTAAATGTGAATCAGAAAAATAGTCACTCGCAGACAAGATACTGATTGACCTGCTCGTGTGTAGGATGGACATCTTAAGCTATTTGAAGCTCTCCACTGTGCTCTGCACTGTCTTTGAGCTTTCAGGGAAAGAAACAGCATTGATTTTTGTGGACTTCAAACTTAAGTTCAAAGAAGGGGTAAGGTATTTAATTTCTTTAACCTCACAAAGATTTTCTTGCTGACAGGTAACTCCAGAAAGATTTTGTTTTACCAATAAAAGGCAAATGAACAACATCTATCTGAACAGTGCTTGCTTTGCTTAGGGCTGATAACTGGTGGTTTGTAGGGGAATATAAATCTTCAGATGCGAATGCCTGAAAGTCCAATGAAAACACGCTCCACTAGTTGCAGTACAAATATTCCAAATATTGTAGTGAAAGACGTCTTCATTGCTGTCATTGAAAAATGTGTGGATTTTGGTTTTTCAACATGCATTTACAGAAAGTATAACAATTATCAGGACTTTGCTGCTTACCGTTAAGCCACTTGGAGTTGTACTGGGCAGTGCGTAATGGCGGCAGTCCACCCAGGCTGCGGTAGATGGCAGGGTCTCGCCCAGAGAAGTCCATGGCGGTGGCGGCATAGAGCTCCCCACTGGTCGTGATTAGGGCAGTGGAGTTGTGCAGGGGGTTGTAGGGACACCGAGCCATCCCGCTGATCTGATCATGGATCTCCGTTAGGTTAGTCAGCTGCAATCCAGAGGAAAGTCAAGTTAAGATTGGGTGATCGACAAAAGGGGATCAAAAACAAAGTAAAGCAAAGATGATGGAAATAAACTGCCTCTGTGCTAATACAGAGTGCATTTCTTATTAACATAAAAACAATGTTACCCTCACTTATTGGCACAGCTGGTTAAAAGGCCTTGAGATAAAGTAATCTTCAATTGCAGTAGCATAATGTCACACTGATTTAAAAAAATCTGATCTTTAATTTGATTTCAATTAGTCATCTTAAGAAACAAACTTATTTGCAATCCGACTGTTAATACTTTGTACAACCATTTCATGTCAATAGGACAACACATACTCTTTTCCTAAGGTTTGCTTTCTAGATCATCCAGAATCCTGGATCGATTATGCTGTCTTTCTTCTGCTCATCCCACAGGCTTTCTGTAGGTTTTTGGTTTGCAGAATGTGGTGCCCTTTGAAGAAGCTATTTCCTCTGGTAAACCATTACTAAGTTGCATTAACCATATATTTTGAAACCCAGTGATAACTCATTTAATGCATTTTGGCAGATACCAACAGATTTCTATTGAAAACAAACGGGTATTTCAAAGAGCCCATGATGCCATGCACACGTTTTCCAACAGCCTTTGTAAGAGAAACATGCCCAACACATCACATATCCTCCACCATAACAATACAAATAATAATCTATTAAATTGAAAGGGGCAATGAAGGATGCTGTAAACTTCACATACTGACTCTTTCTTTAACCTCAAACCAACCAAGAGTATTTGCTGCCCAAAAGCTGATGTTAGGGTTCATTTATAGATAGAGTCTTCTGTCCATCTTCTTCACTCATTTCGTGCACGTTATAGTCTGTCTTCAAGGAGCTGGAGGATGAATACCCAAACGCAACAAATAGATCAATTCCACCGGTAATGGTAAGTGCAGTGTGGCATGGTGTTACTCACATGCGATTTGCAAGAGGAATATAGAAGACAATGACAGAAATGTTGAAACATTTTCTAAAAATGGTTCAACAGAAACAGATACCTATTAAGGTGGGATTTGTTTTAACCCTGATTAAATAAATGTTCTCCAATTATGGCTTTGATTTTCTACATTTTTCAGTGTGCAATTATGCTACTACAAAAAAGATCAATTATCTTAAAGCTTTTTACACATCTTTACCATTGCTGTCAATAATGGTTAATGGGGCTGCGTCACACAATATCAGGAACTAAAGGTTCTAAGTTTTTTTCTAAGCATCATGATGTAGGACATCAGCAAAGATATTTAGGACAAAGCATCAAAGGGCAACATTAAAATGCAAACCAAAGAAGTATGCAGCTGGGTTGTTTGTTCCTGCCAATATGCAAATGGTTGAGGCTGCAAAAATACCTCATCTCACTACATTGCTTTGTTTACATCTACTGTGAGGCACACAACGGTATGTCTGAACAGAACCTTCAGAAGCAAGAAGCGTAATTAGAGGGCACGTTTAGAATAATTGGCATCGTAAAACACACAAATGCAGCAGCTGCTTTTCAGTCTAATGTTAAGAAACCACCTGTTCAGGACCAATGGAATACGTCTTGGCTGAAGTGCTTTAATGGTCTGGTTGCTGGTGTCTCTACAAGACAACCAGCTGTTTTCAACATGGAACATTGTTACACCACATCTTTGTGTTGCCAGTCTGAGCTACAAAAAGGCTTAATGTGAGATGCATTGCTTATCGCCTTTGAATGTAAAGCCAAATGCAAGCCCCCCTTAAAAAAAAAAAACTTTACATCTTGATCTTGGGTTAGCCATGACACACAGCCCTGGTTCATGAAGAACTATAGCACATAGCTCAGTGAGTGAGCCCTTAAAAGAGAAAAAGAGAATTTCAAATTAAAATCTAATATGTAATTAGATTTTATGGTGCGAAAGCAAACAGCATGCAGGGATTATCTCATGGCATATGTACTTTCAAAGTTAATCTAAATTCTGACGGCAAATGAGTAATGCAAGACTTCACTAAACTCAGGCTTAGATGTGACAAAGTAACTGTTTATACAGTTACTTTTCTATCAGTCAGCCATGTTCAGCAAGACTTCACCATGGTTGCAGATCTTCAGTGACAGCACAGGCTCTCTATGATTCGTAGCTCAATCTCGTCTCTCTTCAATCATATTTACTAGTCTTAAAATTCCTTACACTAAGCCACATAATAGGGTCAGACTCAACTGAGACAGAGCAATGTGTTGAGGGGAACCAGGCAGCCTCTTTGGCCATTTTCTTAGAGCCTGCCCATTTGGATCGGAAAATTCTGCTAACTGTTCTCAAACTCCAACTCTAAACTGAACCGCAACAAAACAGCAGCCTTGTGTGAGCTTTGCCAGATGAGATGAAAGCCTGGTATTGAGATGGTTGATTCTGTTGGCAGGAGTCATCTTAATAGGTCAGCTGGATCATTGAGAAAAACAAGAGGATGAGAGATGAATAGATGGAAGTAAACCCATTGCATTTTGGCGGAAGTGAAGTGAAAGTCATTTCTATAGGGATCCAACAGCTGCAGGAGTTGGACACTGAAGTGACTCTTGCAGGTGGTAACATATCACAACTTCAGAACACCAGCAGGAAGAGCAACCATGGTCTGTTTAAAGAGTAACTCTAAATGCAAAAGCCAGGGCAAGACCATTTACCTACTAAATATGACAGCAGGTTTTTAGACCTGGTAATCAACAGGAAGGTAAACAATTCCACAGCAAATTAAATACATATTAGGGATGCACACAAATGGATGGTGACCAGAGCTGGATGATTTTAATTTTGACTGGATCTGGCTAGTGACTGGACAATTGGAGAAAATGCAAATCTCATATTTTTCCAATCAGTGAATGCACTGTACTAAGCTCTACCAGGTCATAGTAACAACACTGTTCAGTGGAGACACTCTTACAGAGTAACGAAAACTGAAAAGTCAGCTATTTCCTTACTAACTGTTTAAAAATTAAGTGAGGGAAAGTTCAAATATGTAAGAGGCTATTCAAAAGGAAACAGCAGGGCTGAACATATTACACATTTCTCTGTTTTGTACTTTTGTGCTTTTGAAAAACCTCTGTAATAGAACATGTTAGATTTGGAATGTTGGGAGCCTTTTGATACCCTCAGAGTTAAGGTAAAGATATAAGTCCTTCTGATAATACACAAGAAGACCACAGCTTTGTAAAGCTACCCTCAGTAAGTGGGTTTTAAAATGTAAGCTCTGTGATAATTTTATTTTTGTTTTAAAATGATAAAACCCTGTTATGCAGTGAACTGCTCTCTTATACAGCTGTTTGACATCACATCTTGCATGTAATACACACTACTGGTCAAACGTTTAAGAACGCCTTTCTCACTTAATGGGTCTCTTTATTTTCATGACTATTTAAATTTGGTGATTCTCCCCAGAGACAACAAACCTGTGAATGAACACACGTGGAATTACGTAGTAAACAAAAAGTGTGAAATAACATTAAACAATTTTAGATTTTAGATTTTTACAAAATAGCCACCCTTTGCTTCGATGACTGCTTTGATCTCTTGGCATTCTCTCCATGAACATCATGAGGCGGTCACCTGAAATGGTTTTCCAAAGAGTCTTGAAAGAACTTCCCAGATGTTCATTGAGAGACGGCCAGAGGTTAATATTTCAGTCATTACAGAAAAGGCAGCTACTTTATTTATTACTGCATTTTGGGCTGAGGCAAAGGTTGGGACACATTACTCTCTAATAGCTACTATTACCTGCTAAGGTTGAAATAACTTCTGTAAGGCACTTTTTGTAACCGTTTACCAGTCTCTGACATTGATCTGAAGAATGTTTTGCCCTTTTGATATCTATGATGTTTGAGGGGTTTCTTGCATGAGCAGCTTGTTTTAAGTCATCACACCACATCTCAAATAGAAAGAAATCTGGGCTTTAACTCAGCCCAGGACTTTAATTTCTTAATTATCTAAAATTCTGTTGTGGATTTGCTGGTACGTGTTAGGTCATTGTCATGTAGCAATTTTTTTACATTTACCTCAGATACCCTTTGTTTCACCATAGAATTCATGTTGGCCACTATAATATTGGTTATGCTCTGCGGCAGCAAATCATTCTCAAATCATGACCCCTTCAGGTCTGAGCTTCACTGCAGGAATGAGGTTATTTTCCTGCAAAGTTGCACTTGGCAAAATCAGCATGTCCTCTGTTCTGGTTCTAAATGATCTCATTTTATTTATTTATTTATTTATTATTTTTCTGTGTCCTGTCTGGCAGAGTACTACTCAGAACTGTTGTCTGAGTGCCAAGAAGAAGCCCAACAGATTTACTTTCACAAGTTGAGCATTACGGGGAATGCTATAATAATGCGCCGTTTGATATTTATAAAATAAACTTTTAATAGAAACTGCTTTTGGGATTATTTCAGTTGCAAACGAACAGGAAAAAAAGAAACAAGAAAGAGAAAAGTGGGGCAAATAGGAAAAAAAGAAGAGAAGAAGGAAAGAACAGAGGAGAGAAAGAAGGGTGAAGAGAATACAAGATAACAACCTAGAAGACTCCTTCTACACCTGCAGAAACACATGTAACAACATCCTTATTACTGAAAAGTGAATGGTACAAAATAATGCAAGATGCATTTAGTGGCAACTGCTGCTCAATATAGAACATCTGTGTATCTGTTAACACCTCAGTCTAAACACCTGTGGTGTGAGCGCACTTATGTATATAAGGTTTCTCCCAAAAAAAAAGCAATAGCGAGTGTGAGGAGCCACAGACCTGGCCCCTGGACCCGAGACAGACACAGAGGAAATCTGAGCCACAGACATCCAAAGCCCCCCCACGGGAACCCCGGGAGGACCACCGCTGGGATTACCGCAATCCCCCCAAGAGAAGAGCAGAGGAGAGCCCAAAGGGAACCACCCAGCAGCCACCGTGCAGAGGCCCCAGGGAGCTGCAGGGACGAGCCCACAGGCCCCGCCGCCAGTCTTCTATGCTGGAACAGATCCAGCCATGGACCCAGAGACCCGAGACCCCAGGACACATCACATCCCAAGCAGAGGTACACACCAAAGCACCCAGCCCCAGACACTGAGAACCACAAATATACCAGGCAGAGACACCAGCCACCGTCTGTGTGGCAGGGAGATAAAAGGCCCCACATTTGTGGCCCCACAAATATGCTATCAGATGCCATTAAACCATTTCTGACAAAAGGGACTTAATATATATTAACCCTCAAATGGTTAACTGAGTGTTCCGCAAAAGAAATGCCTGTCACTTATGTGGTACCTATACATCTTTAGGTTCTTTAACTTGTTTATGTAAAAAGTCTAATTCACCTATTCACACCAGCATTCCAACACTCTTCCTAATTCTATAACTTACACTCCATATTGGGCTCTCTTTTTTTCTGTTAAATTATTGACATTAATGCCACTCTCTTCTCATCGTCAAAGATGATAAAAAATCCGTTGAATGACGTTTCACTGATGTCGACGTTCCCGAGCCTGGGTCCGTCACATTAACGAACATTCAGCTCGTAAATATGACACCTCCCAAAGAAATACTGCTGTAATAATGTCATGGCATTTCAACTATATGTATTTTCACAGCGGTAAACAGTCGTTATGAGCTTCTGACCTTTGAATGCAGTGCTTTAGGACCAAAACAAATGTCATCTCAATAGTAAACTCCTGTCCAGTCTTCTTTTAAAAAAAAAAACAGAGTGAAATGCAGATTGGGGATGAGAACATATCACTATTGTAAGGTAAAAGCAATAGCCTGACATTTTAAAAGTTCAGCTACTCTTAACTCTAGGGCATATGTCGTCAGCAGTAGTCTCTTAGATATTTCAGTTACCTGATCAAATGTTTATAGTCACAATTACAGTAAGTGAACAAACTCCGAAAACATGGTTGACCTCAGTGTGTCAAAAGCCTGCTGAATTCAAAATAGGATGTTTGACTAAAAATCATTTTAATATACAGTGCCTTGCGAAAGTACTGGGCCCCCTTGAACTGGTCAACCTCTTGCCAAATTTTAGGCTTCAAACATAAAGATATAAAATTCTAATTTTTTCTGAAGAATCAACAACAAGTGGGACACAATTGTGAAGTATAATGAAATTTATTGGATGTGTCAAAGTTGTTTAACAAATAAAAAACTGAAAAGTGGGGCATGCAATATTATTTGGCCCCCATGCGTTAATACTTTGTAGCGCCACCCTTTGCTGCAGTTACAGCTGCAAGTCGCTTGGGGTATGTCTCTATCAGTTTTGCACATCAAGAGACTGAAATTCTTGCCCATTCTTCCTTGCAAAACAGCTGGAGCTCAGTGAGGTTGGATGGAGAGCGTTCGTGAACAGCAGTCTTCCGCTATTTCCACAGATTCTCGATTGGATTCAAGTCTGGACTTTGACTTGGCCATTCCAACACCTGGATACGTTTATTTGTGAACCATTCCATTGTAGATTTGGCTTTATGTTTTGGATCATTGTCTTGTTAGAAGATAAATCTCCGTCACAGTCTCAGGTCTCTTGCAGACTCCAACAGACATTTGGCCCCATCCATCTTCCCATCAATTTTGACCATCTTCCCTGTCCCTCCTGATGAAAAGCAGGCCCAAACCATGATTCTGCCACCACTATGTTTGACACTGGGGATGGTGTGTTCAGGGTGATGAGCTGTGTTGCTTTTACGCCAAACATATCGTTTTGCATTGTGGTCAAACAGTTCGATTTTGGTTTCATCTGACCAGAGCACCTTCTTCCACATGTTTGGTGTGTCTCCCAGGTGGCTTGTGGCAAACGTTAAACGAGACTTTTTATGGATATCTTTGAGAAATGGCTTTCTTCTTGCCACTCTTCCAGAAAGGCCAGATTTGTGCAGCGTACGACTGATTGTTGTCCTATGGACAGACTCTCCCACCTCAGCTGTAGATCTCTGCAGTTCATCCAGAGTGATCATGGGCCTCTTGGCTGCATCTCTGATCAGTCTTCTCCTTGTCCGAGATGAAAGTTTGGAGGGACGGCCGGGTCTTGGTAGATTTGCAGTGGTCTGATACTCCTTCCATTTCAATATGATTGCTTGCACAGTGCTCCTTGGGAAAATTTTTTGTATCCAAATCCGGCTTTAAACTTCTCCACAACAGTATCTCGGACCTGCCTGGTGTGTTCCTTGGTCTTCATGATGCTCTCTGCGCTTTGAACAGAACCCTGAGACGATCACAGAGCAGGTGCATTTATACGGAGACTTGATTACACACAGGTGGATTCTATTTATCATCATCAGTCATTTGGGACAACATTGAATCATTCAGAGATCCTCACTGAACTTCTGGAGTGAGTTTGCTGCACTGAAAGTAAAGGGCCCAAATAATATTACATGCCCCACTTTTCAGTTTTTTATTTGTTAAAAATGTTTGACACATCCAATAAATTTCATTCCACTTCACGATTGTGTCCCACTTATTGTTGATTCTTCACAAAAAATTTGAATTTTATATCTTTATGTTTGAAGCCTGAAATGTGGCAAAAGGTTGAAAAGTTCAAGGGGGCCGAATACTTTTGCAAGGCACTGTATAAGACCAGGAAACATGAAACCACAGAGAAATGAGTCGTCTCACTGTAATGAAAAAGGAGGAAGAGCACAAACAGAAATGTAACAGAAAAACAAAGGCTGAATATTTTCAATGACTTTTTAAAGAAGGCCAACAAGTGTTTGCTAGGTGCCCAATGAAACATTAACCGGGTTAACAAGCTTGATATTTTTATTGGGATGCTAAACAAGTTTGGGGTAACATTAATTCCAGAAATTAAAGTCCTTAATAAGATTCATTTTATAATTAGTCTGCATGCCTGGCTGCACAACGAAAGCTTGTACAGGGAATGCTGAGGTGCCAGTCTCCTGACTCACCTTGATTAAATAAGATAATTAACCTGACCTTTCCTTCAAACAATGTCAATTAATTAAAACAGCAACTGAGTCTTCATATTTGCAATGTTTACATGGCTATAATGCTGCTCATAATGCTGCTATTTTATGCTAATGGTTTCTTAAAATTCATTCATTGTAGCAAAGGATGACCAAAGTGGCTGTCAGCTTCTAGCCAAGAAGCACTGTCACTTTCATGTGAAGGTGTTGATGGACTTGACCCACCTGCAAGGTGGTTATATTAGCAATGAGGAAAATGCAGATCAAAATTTTAAAATTGGAATTTAATGCACTGTATGATATTATTTGGAGAAAATCTGGTTAACCTGTTTGGTTACAGGTTTAAGAATGGCTTTGTACACGTTTTCAGCAGCCACGTTGCAATGGTTTTGAACTGAGATTAAGATGGAATATGACAGAAGATTTTAATGGAGAAGAAGCTACAAGATGAACTGAGAGCAGCCAGCTGATCAAGCTGGCGGACTGACAACACACATAATGCTATGTGCAAGGAGACAGCAGCAATACAACAGAGCTGGTAGTTGCATGTATCTTACTGGTGACCGGCATGAAACCAGTAAATGGAAACCAGAAAAAAGAGAATGCAGTTAAGCAGAGCCTTTCCCTTGAAATCTTCTTCCTTTTGATAACAGGATGGAATATTTAAAGCTTTAATTACAGAATCAGAAAGAGGGCCAATAAGTAAGAGACTGCAATGCTTTTGTTTTTGGGTTGATAAAAAGTACCATCTAGCTATGCTAGCAGCTGATGCAGAACAACAAGGAAGGGGGTCTGTTATGAAACTTACATTCAACCGCCACTTTATTAGGTATACCTTGCTAGTACCGGGTTGGACCCTTTTGCCTTCAGAACTGCCTTAATTCTTCGTGGCATAGATTCAACAAGGTACTGGAAACATTCCTGAGAGAGTTTGGTCCATATGATATGATAGCATCACACAGATGCTGCAGGTTTGTCGGCAGCACATCCATGATGCGAGTCCCCTGTTCCACCACATCCCAAAGGTGCTCTATTGGATTGAGATCTGTTGACTGTGGAGCCCATTTGAGTACAGTGAACTCAATGTCATGTTCAAGAAACCAGTCTGAGATGATTTGTGCTTTATGACATGGCGCTTTATCCTGCTGGAAGTAACCATCAGAAGATGGGTACACTGTGGTCATAAAGGGATGGACATGGTCAGCAACGATACTCAGGTAGGCCGTGGCATTGACACGATGCTTAATTGGTATTAAGGGGCCCCGAGAGTGCCAAGAAAATACCCCCCACACCATTACACCACCACCACCAGCCTGAACCGTTGATACAAGGCAGGATGGATCCATGCTTTCATGTTGTTGACGCCAAATTCTGACTCTACCATCAGAATGTCGCAGCAGAAATCGAGACTCGTCAGACCAGGCAACGTTTTTCCAATCTTCTATTGTCCAATTTTGGTGAGCCTGTGCGAATTGTAGCCTCAGTTTCCTGTTCATAGCTGACAGGAGTGGCACCCGGTGTGGTCTTCTGCTGCTGTAGCCCATCCGCCTCAAGGTTCGATGTGTTGTGCTTTCAGAGATGCTCTTCTGCATGCCTTGGTTGTAACGAGTGATTATTTGAGTTACTGTTGCCTATCTATCAGCTCGAACCAGTCTGGCCATTCTCCTCTGACCTCTGGCATCAACAAGGCATTTGTGTCGACAGAACTGCCGCTCACTGGATATTTTTTTCTTTTTGGACCATTCTGTGTAAACCCTAGAGATGGTAGTGCCTGAAAATCCCAGTAGATCAGCAGTTTCTGAAATACTCAGACCAGCCTGTCTGGCACCAACAACCATGCCACTTTCAAAGTCAATTAAATCACCTTTCTTCTGCTTGGTTTCAACTGCAGGAGATCGTCTTGACCATGTCTACATGCCTAAATGCATTGAGTTGCTGCCATGTGATTGGCTGATTAGAAATTTGCATTAACGAGCAGTTGGACAGGTGTACCTAATAAAGTGGCCGGTGAGTGTATATCCTGATGCTCCTGTGCATATCTGAGCTGAGGCCTGAATAGGTAATGGAGTTTTACAGCAGCTGATTGCCATGGAGACTTTAGATGCCGACTGGTAGAGATACATTGCTGATCTAAGGGTCTCACAGACTGCTTTGACAGGTTTCCTGCTGTTTAGGCATGAAGAGACAGATGTTGCTACTTAACAGACAACTACAGCTGCATCTTTATATGAAACTGTTAAAAGCTGCAGTTAATCATTACAGTATTTGTTTTGCCTGTGCTTATGGTAATATTTAAATTTCACTCAGTCCAGATTTGCACAAAAGATTTTGCAAACATTCAGGCAAAGAATTAAGACACTAAAAGCACACTCTTTCAGTTTGTGTCAAATTTATGGATGGTGTCGTATGCATTGGAAAAAAGGCGTTAGATTCCAAATTGTAGGCTCTAAAAACAGCATGGTAGATGTTATGTTGCTCATACCGTTCGGTTGGTGCAGATGGGGGTGAATGCATTGGTTCCACAGGTAAACAGCCTGTTCCCATTAACCAGCAGCACCCTAATGTAGTTCTGGCACTCCTCCTGCAGAAACACACACGCAAAAACATATATTGCAGTTAGCAGTAAGTAGCAGTTCCATCATCTATCCACTGGAAAACAGAAGCATTAGGCAGAAGGGGCCAAATTGCACTTTATGCCAATAAATACAAAAAGCACCTGCATTGACAGGAGGGCTGCTCCAAAACGTGGCCAACTTACACAGAGTCAAATCAACGCTAATGCCTACATGGCTTAGCAGTGTCACATCCTAATTCAGTGGGGATCAGGATTGGAGAGGGATCTCAATATGGTGGAGACCAGATAAATGCAACAGGTGGACAGGGCCACTTAGAATTAGTTTAGAAAATTGCCTTGGCTTCGTTGACTGGTCAGAAAGTGAAATGAAAATGTTGCATCTCATCCACTTCATTCAATCAATCCTAGGCTCGCTCTCGATTTCAAGCAATTCAAACAACTTTTCTCCAAATTACGGTGAAGTACACACTCATCAGACTTTTCTGGGCTCCTTACTCATAAGGGAATTTCGACCTGGGTTTCAAGCAAAACTACTCAGCTCTCGGTTAAAAGCTCCTGAAAAGCAGAGCCGGAGTAACAGAGTGAATGACTGATTGAATGATAGATTGGCACTTGATTTCATCGACTTTCAATGTAAAGGTCAGGCATTTAAGGAGCCCTGCAGGCAGTTTCCATCAACAACAGTCAACCTGTAGAAAATGTAAAGGTGGCCAAGATTAAACTCATGAAGCAGTAATTCTTTTTGTCACAGGACAAAATAATAAACATGTAGGGTCCCCTCCATCTAAAGGAGCCTTGGATGTAGGTAAGGGCCTCTTGTAAAAGTTTAAGCCCTTGTAAATCTGCTATTGTTTCAGCCACCGGAGCGGCCCTCACCACTCTTTCTATCACTCTCAAGGGTTGAATTTCACTGAATAGCGCATGGATATACTTTTTAGTAAGTCAACATTTCTGAATTTTTTATTAGTATTAAGTAATAGTCAGATTTTCAGATGATTTTCAGATGAGGTAAGTCATCATTTCAGGAAAACAGAAACCTATGCTTGAACCATATTCATATATTCACCATATAATGAATACATATCACTTTTGAATTGAATTACTAAGAGAAATTAACTTTGATGATATTCAAATTTATTGAGATGCACTTGTAGTGCAGTTCTACTAGTGTTTGCACTGCTTGTCGTGCTCTATAAACTTGTGTAAGGAGGTGTGGGTGTATAGGAGTGGGTTGAAAAAAAAAGCATTTGCATATTTCAATTATTCTCTACAGTTTCTACCTATTAATAGTAATTGGCATATTCATATTTTGCAACCTACACTGCTTGGCTTTATTATGACAGCTTCCTGACAAATATTCCACATCTGTACTGTAATACAAAAGTGTTTGTGCTTGGTTGGCTGCAATCAAGGTGATTTAACTCTCCTTTCTTATCATAGCTGAAATAAATCAAACACCAAACAGAGGAGCAGACGCACGTATAAGAAGGAAAACATATAATCACTAGTAAATTATCTCAAAGCACAGGGATGATATCTGTATAATTGCTTAAGCTATGGTATATTTCTGTGCATTGAGGGAGGTAATAAACAACAAAAAGCCCTACAAACTGCTGGAGGGAAAAAAGGAGGTTCTAAAGCTATTCTTAGTGTACATCACAGCAACTGATACTCAGAAGGGAACACAGAGCAAAACAATACTGCTCTGCCAGACTGCAGTGACTCCCAAGGACTGAGGGAGCTTTGGTCTGTAATTCATTTCAACTATCATGTGCTGGGCAGCCTGTGCATGCCTATTATGGCTCCCTGACCACCTTTCACTGGAAGATAAATACACAGCGGCACATGCACACAGGAGTCAAGGCTGAGCAGTTCACCTACAAGTCCAGTTCAGCTCAAAAAGACATCTGTTTTATATAGAAGGCTATGCCAGCTCACCACATACAAAAATATAGACTAAGCAAAGAAAGAACTAAAACAATAGGAACTCCCTTAGTGCTGAAGTCTATAAATAAAGGTATAAGTATAGTCGGGGAACATTTTACTGAACAGTAAGTTGATATAAAACCAATTTGAGGTCACACTCAAACTCCCTGAGGGTCTACATGTTAAGCGTGCATAAAAAGAACCAAGTTGCTTTCAAGTCTTAATATGTTTCATTCTAATATTACAGTATTTAATTTTAGTCTGTAATTTAGCAAAGTGCTCAGCAATTGGAGAGTGTTGAGCTCCAGTTAGAAAGCTGGAGGTTTGCTAAGGTTTTCACAAGATTTAGAGAAATGGCAGTGAATCCTCATTTAAAAAAGATATAAAAGGAAATAATAAAGGTCAGTAGTTTTTGATGTGGGCAAGGTGGCTCATTGCCCATGGCGGCACAGCTTATGTGGCTGCAAGAGTGCTTGACAAAAAAAGAATAATAGTTGCATTATTGCATGTCCAGTCTATCTAAAATGGGAAAACCCCTGTGTTGTATACGGTGTAAGTACTGCAGAAAAACATGGCTGTACACAGTGTATGGCAAGTGTGTAAGGTTGGTGTCTGATTAAAAGCTTTAGGGTTGAGCACTAATTAAAGGAATATTTAGTTTCTTTTTGGTGAAAATATTGAGATGCAGGCGGACCCACCACTTTCAGTTCTATACCTATTTTCCTTTGACTCCCTATCCATAGCCGTAAAAAACACAGCGAAGGGCTTTAGAGTGGTGGTGAAAGACCAAACGGATTCAGCCTCAGATAGATCATCCAATCATCATGCAGAAGCTGAGCGTCCGGGCCAGCCGAGGCCAGCCCACTGCCACATAGACCCCCAGAGACGCTGAGCGTCCGATGGGTGGGACAAAGCCCAGCATTTTTGCTTCGCTATTGAACTCATTGTTTAAATCACTGTGAAGCTGCGGGAATGAGTGAGAGGAAAGCCGTGTCGTTACCAGTGATAAGAAGCTGATTCTGAACAAAAGTTGAGCGCGTTGTAGCGCATATTTAGTCAATGACATCTACACACAATAGTATATATTTGATCTCTTATTTTTTTACATTTTAGGGGAAGCTGAGCTTCCCTTGCAGTCTTAGAGCAATCACCACTGATATATATATATATATTTATTTACTTATAAACATAGCAGAAAAAGTAAGGAAATTTGTGTTTGATTATGCCTTTGTTGTATTGCTTTTTGCTTCTTGACAATACATCTTATGCTGTTTAAAAAGCCTGTTTAATTCCCATTAATTGGTGCCATATTTGCAAGGAAAACACATCTGGAGGTTGAGTAGAAGTGATGAGTATTTGGGTTCCGTCCATGAATAACTTGCCAAATGCTCTTTGCCAATGCCAAACAGCTTATTTTGTTCTTACCTCTTGTTTGGTGTAATTTATTGAATTTAAAGACTGTTTGAAGTTTGAAGAGAAAAGACACATTGACAAGTTAATTATTTATTATTATTTTAAAGAACCTCAGTAGCTAGTCATTATGGGTGAACAGTACACAACCAAACCAGCCTGGCACCTCCTCCTAATGCTGGTCACCAGCTTGGTCACACGCTGCTGTAGCATAGCATACCTATTCCTCAACTAAAATTTGTTGCAAGTCAGCCAGTGTGGTTGTGCTGGTCACTCTGGGATGAACAGCACAGCCAGCCCAATCTGATCCCACAAGTCTTGAGTGGAGTTGAGGTCAGGATTATAAACAAGCCACTCCATCCACCCCACTCCTAAATTGTGAAGGTGGACTCTGATAAAACAGATCATGTAGGTGTGAGCACAGTGATTTTTCAGGAAGGTGTTTGGTCCCATGGATGTATATATCTGTAAATGGCAATGATTGCAAATCTTAGTACCAATCTGCATTGAGACTGTCTCCAGTGTTATCAATCCTTGCTTTAACAGTAAGGGAGATGCAATCCCGCACCCACTGTGACAATTTGGTTTTTCATGGGCGCAACCTACATACTTAACTCTGCGGCTAAGCCCACAAAGGCATTTTTCTTACAAATGTGGCACCATTTCAAAGGAAATAAACAGACTTTCAAATGATATTTCACTTTTTATAAGGAAGCACTGTCACAATGTATTTATATCCTGTGTGAAGAAGAAGTGTGCTGACTTAGGGTGAAATTCATGTAACAACCTCTGATGTAAATCTGTTTCTTTTTCATTACCATACACCTACAAAAAGTCAATGATACATGAATATTGAGACCCAATAAGTAAATAGTTGAATACTATTTGTTAGTGTTACTTGGTAGACACTTGATTTTTTTGAGAATCAGTATGTACGTGTTTTTAAATGGTATTATGGGAATTAATGTGTTTTTTTGGGTAGTTCTACAAATAGGAAAGAGGGTAGAGAGGTATTAGTGTATAACATAGAGTAAATAAAATTACACTTAAGTTTGGATGGAATCCAGCAATACTTAAATGATTTAGTTGTATAAAGACTGTATAAAATTAGTATCTTCCTGTCACGCATTAGTTCCCAAAAATACAGCGGAGCCAAGGTTATCACATTGTTTAAGGTGCAAAGCTGTGCGTTTTTTCCCCCCAAAAATTACGAAAACTTTTTTTCACATCATAGTGGCATGTGTCTGGTAAAGCCATATATAACAATGTGTTCATGTAAACTCACCTCAGATTTTCCTCGGCTGAAGCAGGCTCCCTTGGTGAACTCATCACAGTGCCATTCAGCCTCCTGTAGAGACAGAGTAAAGCAGTGTAAAAGCTCCCAATAAACCACCAAGAAAAAGCAAACATTGGATGCTTTGACAACCTGAAGCAATTTAAAAACCACTCAGGGAACCTAAACAAAACGTCTGGCAATGCAAAATTTCCACCCCATTTTTAAGAATTTTGCTGTCAGGTGATATATTTTATATGCAACAAATAAATAAGGTAATAATTGAAAAAAAAACAGCCAGCACTGACTGACACTTGAGTCAGAGAGAAAGATAAAAAAGAAACAACTAAAAACAAGCACCCGGCATCATATCTATAGTGTAGACTCTCAAACCAACACATGTACACTTGCATGAGTGTCCGCATGTTATGGGCCTTGGTAAATACAAACACAGAATCCAATTAAGGTGCATACCAAACAGAGACCTCAAGAAATGAGAGGCAAGAGTGTCTAAAGCCACATGTCAGTTTGATTTATGTATGAGGTAAAAGAAGGAATACTAAGACATAACAGGCAGGCCCCTTCAGCCAGATGTCATTGTGATGTACAGTACATGCGCGTAAGAAATAGCTACACCCCATTTTAAATTTTAAACAGGCAGAAGGAAGAATAAGACGAGTTTCTTGTCTCCTCCAAGGGGAATGATGCAGGTTCTACCTTTTAATTTCAGTGTGACCTCTGAGGAGGGGGGTTCCTGTCATTGATAAAAAAAAATTCTTCGTGTAATGAGGGCTGGGCTTGGGAGAGCACTGTGACACTGAGTCCCTCACCCTTGTGACAGGTGGAATTAGCCTTTACTGCCACCAGGTCTATATGACTGGCAGAGAGAAGATTATTTAACTGAAAACTGAACTGGCTCAGAGTTAAACTTAATTCACAAAATGTCTCCAAAAGCAATATATTGAAACTGTTCTCTATCCACAGAAATGTGACTTTCATTTAAGTAGCCAGTGCAAAAGAAATCCCATGGAAATACGTTAAGGTGAAATATCAACATCTTTTAGAGCCAGAACACCTAATGATAATGAAAAATAAAGATAAGTACATTCGTTGACGTTGCCGTTGTTCTTCAAAGTGGATAAGTAATTTTAAAGTACACTCTTCTGACACAAAGAACATTTTGACTCATGCTCTGTAAAGCAGAAAGCACCATCATATATGGATGATGACATCGTCTCTAGAACTGCACTGCTCTGGAAGCCTATCACTCTCTTTGGCTGTAAACTGAAAACTAATTTGTTTTGACAAAAAAAAAAAAAAATTATATGTCTGCATAGATGAGACACTGAAAAGGAAACAGTGAGCACTCTGTTTACAAATTGAGATCTGTGGTAAACAGGTGAAAAGGATGGATATCTCTTCAAACACTCAACAGTTTCTCTATTGGAAATACCTGCTGCCCCAGGATCTTTTAGAAAAATGTAATCTTAGATTTAAGGTAAGGAATAACCCTTAGCTAAAGGAAAAAGGGTACAAATAGTTTTTAGTTTTTGTGTCCTCTGTTTGCACAAAATGTCTGCTTATGTCAACAGATGACATTAAATCCATAAACGCTCCTTCCAAACTTCTTTATGTTTTCCTATGATAATTCACTTCAGCTACAACTCATTGTTTCTGAGTGTTGGAACCAAATGAATGAGAGAGTGCTTAACTGCAGCTGCTGTTAAGTTGCAGTGGAGAAAAAGGAGACTTGCACAAACACCGATGGCTCTCTATAAAGCAGAATATTCTGGTGACAGGGTTGTTTGGGAGATATGGGAGTGCTGACACCCATTTACATCAGGGTAAAAATGTTGGTCAGAACTGTAGTAGAATTTGCAATGTCTACCCGAATTAGTGTCACAAGCGTTCATTCAGCATTATGGTGATTTACTAACAGAGTAGGCATGCCACAGACAGCTTTTAAATTCCTCTGAAGTGGGTCGGTTTGTTTAGTCTCCAAGCTTTTTCTTTTTTGTTCAACCTTCCCCTTCATTTCATTTTCCTCTGTGGATAAATCAGAATACATACATCTTCCTTTTGTGAACTAAAATTGGAGCTGTAGACTTTCCTAATACTACTATCCTCTTGGATGAACATTGTACTATGCACTGTGGCCAAGTCAGGCATTCCAAACATAACTGCATCACTCTTCTGCAACTTTCAGTTGCGTTTCTGGCTGCCTTGTGATTGGTTAATTCTTTTATGATTTTTTTTTCTCAATTTTGGATGTGAAAATGAATATAACTATTGTTGGCTATAATCCCAAACACCTTTGAATAGGAAAGGTTGATGACATATTCTGTTTAAATTTCATTAAGTCACAGGGAATACTAGATTTCACTTTGATATAACTATTTTATTTTACATTTACTTCTTCCATTTGCATGTGAGAAAACTTTTTCCTATGACAGACCTTTGCTTTCTGCCTCATTGGCCTTTGGGAGGCAAGGAAGATGCCGTATGTTCGCCGTCACCCATAAATGCACACATACGCAGCAACCGGAGCCTGTCTGGAGGGGGAAAGGAGCTCACGGTGTGTGTGTGAGTGTGTGTGGTACGATTCAGGGAGATAAAATATGGCGCATTAATGGTAGCTGGCTGCTAAACTTGTCTATTTCTCCTCTGTGTCTGTATCAGCTCGTATTCCTGGGAGAAGCTGGCTATTCTGGGGCCATGCAGACACAAAACACACAAATCTTCAGCACAAGCAGGAAGAGCATGCACACACAGCACCATAACCATAGCTGGCCCCAGCTGAATTCAGTGTGGGCGCGCAAAGTGCTTTTGCTAATCGCAGGGGGCGGAAGAAAATCTGTTAATGGCCCGAAACCCAGCTCACTCGTGTTTAGTACTAAAATCAATCATAATCCAAACTAAAGTTTCAACTTCAGATCACATTAATGCACCAACATGGTTCCTTTTGTTGTTCCAGAGTGATTATGTTGTTTATCATCATTCAGCCCACTTCAGAACATATTTTTAGAAACCAGCATTTTTTCCCTGCACCTTTAAGACATTAACTTTACAGTTACTGGAGATGACCATAAACCTGTAAGTGGGGGATGTGTGCTAGCATCATTGACCACAAAAGCCAACTAATCCGACAGTCCTGGCTCAAATGGTCCAGAGTAAGGAATATAATCAAAGTCACACAATGACTAGCAACGGGTCATTAAGAAACATTAAAAGCTCATTAGGATGCTTTTGTTGAGCTGCAGTGCTTCTAAAATGAAGTTGTCTTGTAATGAAATATATGTGGAATGTGCTTTGGGTAAATCTCAATAATTCTTAGCCTTATCTGAAAAGGTTTTTGAAAAGAGGATTCTTCTGTGCCTTTGTGACTTAAAGGAATAAAGAGCGGGAAAACAAAAGATGGGACTGAATTTAACAGAAAGATAAAGGTAGCGAATTAAACTGGTATAATAATTATCTTTTGAGAAAGCAGGCTACGTGAACACATCAAGAAAACTGCTGGCTTAAACCAAATGCTGGGTTTATGTTGTTGAGATAGAGATTTGCAGTTTTAACAAAGCAAAGAAGACATTCTTCACTGACCAATATTTTTAACAACATAACAGGCTGATCAGACTAATCCTTTTCCACAGAAAAAATTAATAAAGAATAAGATGGTAAAATTTGGCCTTATAATAATGTCATTGTCATTGGTTTGTGTTTTTCCCTTCAGTTTTCAATAGAGTATATGTTTGCTCATTTAAGATAACAGCCTCTGCTATGTAGTGAAATACAGAGCTACCTATGTTCAACAATGACGTTATCACAAAATACCTGGTCATTAAGCTAATATAGATTGTTTTTACATGGCTCAATCAAACCAGTGATTGTTCCAGTAACAGAATTTGGAACAATTAGAGCATTTAGAGTACAGTTTGTGGCAGGCTTTGTTGTGCATTAGTGCTATTTTATAAGTTGAAGTAATTTAAATTTAATTCTTTTGCATGTACATGATTTATGCTACCATGCTGATTGCTACTGGCTTAAATAACTTCCCCATATGTAATCAATGTTTGCAGAAAACTGTAAATGACTTATTCAGTTAAATCGAATGTCTTAAAGCAGAGAAATGTTAAAACAGAATAGGGAAATGTGCTCATGGTAGCAGAGATAATTCTTAATGCTCTGTACACGTCCTTCTCTCCGAACTTCTTTTAACTCAAATTAAACTACAAACCAGAGTGTCAAAAATGCTATTTACAGAGAAGTCTTTGTTTATTACCACAATTTATCTCCATTGACCTTTTTTATTAAACAAATACTATGAAGCCTGTTTGTGTCAATGGTAAATGTCAGATACAAAAACATTGTGTATAAAACAAATTAGGGCTTCATGAATGCTATTTCTATTTCTTAACCTGCCTTACTTTTCTATCAGAGTTAATGTTGCTAGATGTGTTCAACATGTCCTGTTGGCAAACTTTAAGTCACATGAATGGTCATTGGCAGGGACCAAGACCTACCACAGTCCTCAGTGCAAATGATCACAGACTTTTATCTAAATAACCATCTAATGGAAATTTATCAGAATTCTGGCTCCCTATTTGTGTAACCTTCAAGGAACAACAAATTTGTTGAACAAGCTAAGAAATATATCTAGGGAATGTTGGATATCCACTGCTCATAACCTCCCAACAGAATACCACTTCAAAAATCTGAAAGATAAGTTAGGTTTTAAGCATTTATTAAAGCTTCTTTTGTTTTGTTTTTTCACTATATGAAAGAAAAGACTTAAACCAAATTACAAATACTGAGCTTTCCCTGTGAATCTAAAATATATTTGATATAAAAAAAAAAAAAGAACTGCTTCAGCTGGTAGAATTGGATTTCATCTATTACACCCCTGATGCTGTACAAAAGCAGCACAAGAGTAGAAGTTAAAACAAGCACACTGAGGACAAGTGGATTAAATCACCCAAGTACATCCTTTTTGTCCTTTTGTTTTGGCTGGAGCACAAGTCCATCTATTAAAAGGCTTTTCTAGGAATCATCTTGAATCTCTCAGTTGGCCACTTAAAGTGGTGAAATTGTGCCCAAAATAGCAATTATCTACCAAAATTAAAATAATTTAATGATTTTTACCATTATCATATGTTCAATTTTATCTATTAAGAAGCTTTTATTAACTTTTTTTGTACTACCTGAAACAAAAGCACAAAAAATCCTGCACATAAGATATTTTAAATGTTTATGGTCAGACAGGGAGAAAAAACTCAATGCAAGCACATCAACAAGCTAAAAGATTTGTAATCCATTTTCATAACTGGGAACTTCACAGTGCTTTAAAAGACAGCATCATTTTCCTGGTTAACTTTGATATCAACACATTGGCTAATGGTTCTGCCACTGAACATGTCTCACCTGCTTGGCTGACTGAGGGGTTGATTTAAAGATGATTGTCTGTCTGATCCTGCAGTTGCCTGACTGATGTTTTTTTCTTGTGACACCACACCAATCATTTGGAGGAGTTTCATTCAAAAATAACAATCCAAAATAATTACCTTGTGGTACTGTGGAACAATCATCCCAGTGAGACAAAATGGATGGATAAAAGTGAGACAAAGAGAAGTTGGCAGTCTTTTCCTGTTTCAGAGAATATGAATAAAAATTCTTGAAATGGTTGGCTGTTCCATGGTCTGCCGCTCTTTACTGCCCCCTGCAGTGGGAGTAGTCCTCAGAGATGGACCATTGTGCTTATTCCATACAAATGTTCACAAACTGAGGGGCCTATTGTCACTCACAGGGTGGGTGCGTGAAGGAAAGAGGCAGAGTAGGCAGGGTTGAAGTTAAACAGAGACAGAGGAAAGGACAGAAAAAGAAAAAAAGGACAAACGGACAAAACAGAAAGAAAAATAAGTCCAGCCAGAAGAAGGACGAGTGTGTGGGCAGAGAGAATCGAGACAGAGCAGCAAGTGAGGAGCTGAATTCCAATCCAGCAGTTTCCAGACATGATACACTTTGCATAAAGAGAGTCCAGAGAACAGATTCTCTGCTGACAGCTGTCTAGCTCAGTGAAATGTCTGGCTGTGCTGCTTGCACGAGCAGGCAGGACGCTGAGAGGAAGAGCTGGACAAAACTTGAGGGAGGGGGGACGATCTAATAAGACTCATGAGTAGCTCATATTGGTTTTTGATGTGGTCGCACAATATTTACAATTCACACTGATGTCTGTTGACGTAAGCTGCTGAAAGATTTACACTTGAAATTGGTCTTGATGTTACTCCTCAGTAAGCCTGGAGGTCTGAGTTACTACACTGTCATCAGAACACCGTAAGTCAGTGTAGTTTTTCTCATTACTAAGCTGAATGACATCCCTCTTGCTTAAAGATGGCATTATGGTATTACTTAATGTTCTGGCATCTGTGGCTCCAATGGTAATCAAGCTATGTTATTCCTTTTCTGTGACTAAGTTAGTGTGCATGTAATTGAATTAGCGATATTTCCAGAGCAATAGAGGATGATTTCGGCTAACTAATTATTATCAGGGCTAATTTTCTGGCTGACAAGTTGTAATCGCAAGAGACCACATATTCATGCATAAAATCCATCATGTGAAAATAGAAAGAGCTTTTGTTCTTGTTTCTTTTACCAGCAAAACAACGTACAAAAAGAAGTTGTAGATGTCACGATCCTGGGGTGTTTGGGGTTCAAATTTCTGATTTGTGTGTATTTTTTCTAATCAATTGCTGTTTATTATGTTCTTTAGTTTTTGCTGTCTTCAGTTCATTTCCTTGTCCTCTAAATCGTTTTCCTTATTAGATTATTCTTTTGTGTGTTTATATTCTTTCTACATCTTGAGTTATTTTGTGTTGGATTTCTGTTAGATACTTCCCAGGGTGTCTTTGTGTGTTTCTGCTCAGCTCTGTAACTGATTAATTAGTATCCCTCTTTCAGCTGCTCTGGACCCAGAATTAGCAGGTGAAAGCTTTACAAAAACTAGAGATGGAAAACTGTGCATCTTTAGTCCTTGAAGGTGAATAATAAATGTTTTAAAATGCAGTGACTTAAGACAAAAACTATGTAAGAAGTTGGCAGTCAGATGTCGACATGAGGCTGAGTGGTGCGTCAGCTTTGCCTGACTTTTATTCAGTCTTGCCACAATAATAGGGAAAAAGCAAAGTATTGATTCGCCTGCTCAAGGTTTGCAGCAGCTGATTTCTTGGAGCTGAGCAGAGTTCAAGGAGTTGAATAAGGGAGTCAAAAGGACAATACTGAACAGATGAGGAATATAATACGATATTCAACTGAGAGGAAAAAGTAAACTGTACTTATAAATGTTTTTCTATATCTTTGGCAATGATATGTCTAAATGTTTTATTAGTTGTGCATGCTGCAGAGCTAAGTCTTTATTTTTCCATTAAGCATCACAGGTTTGAAATTCAAGCAAGCAGAAAAATACCCACATCAATGAGGATGGAACGCAGAGGTTGACAAGGAGACGAAGGCCTTTTCATTTGATTCAGACACTGCAGAAACATAAGTACCAGATATTGACTTCAATCAAGGCCATTGAGGGAGACTTATGTTTCAAGGCCTGACTCTTCCAGCTTCAACCTTGTCTGCCATTCACTGTGAATACATGCTAAATAATTTTGAATTTATTTCAAGTTAAATTCTATCCTCTGCTTAAAATTTATTCTTTCTTGTAACCAGTCCATCAGACAGCCTTTTTTCTTTCCAGCTGGACTGAACTCTTTTACTCCAAGGACTTACTGATGCCAAATTCTCTGGGGTAGATTTCAAAGGCAAACTGACAATAAAAATGTAAAAGTTCACAGACATCAACATAACATCAACTCTGTCTCTCTGTCTCTTCAATTCTGATGTGTTTAGCATTTTATACTTTTTTATATTTTATTCTTTTTTCTGTTTGTCAACAAGCAAGGAGGGCTTTTACAAAAAGGAGGTCTCTGGAGGTCTGAATTGATCAATTTCCAGTATGGTGGATGCACTAAAGCTCATAAAACTTATAGCTAACAGTAGTGCAGCTGTGTTTCCTTCATGCTGCTGAAATCCATGGTCTCTGTTTCATTTTTAACAGAGGTTTTCATGCAGGTACAATTCAGGTCAAGACTACACCCATAATGGCAGTAATGTTATTATATTTTTTGTTAATATGAACTCACAATGGGACACAATGGGACATAATGGGACAGTCCAAGGAACTCAGTGAATGTCTAAAGAGAATTATAGATTTACACAAGTAGGCTAAGTCATTTGGATCTTTTTCTAAACACCTGCAGATACTAAGATCATTGGTCAAACAATAATACTAACTTCTGATCTATCATCACTTTCCCAAGCCCTTGAAGAAGTTCCAAACTGTCATCCTCAGACAAAAGGAAATTGGATAGACTGGTCATAACCAATCTAAGACCCACCAGGGCTGGAGTCTACGAAAATTGGACACTGCTTGAACACCGTTGTTATAATCCACAGTTAATAGAGTTTTACATAGCCAAAGAGTAAGAGAGCGCCAACCACAAAAAAGGCATCGGGTCCAAAATCAGTGTACAGATTGCCCTATGATGTTAAATGTTAAGTTGTACCATATGGTTGTGTTTTGCTGCCATTATTACTGGGGGCTTTCCACTAGGTATATGGAATAATGAATAAAAAGGACAAACTCCAAATTTCCCAACTCCACCTCAGGTCATCAGCTAGATTGTTAAAACTTGGAGCACAACAAGGTGGTCCAAAACAACTGAAAGGCAAAATGCACATCAAAACTGGTTTTAGAATGAATAAAGCATGCTAACATAAAGCATCTGAAATTACTTTCATAAAGCCTTGCCAACAAACCAACTTAAATGAACTACCAATTCAGATAAAAGTTCAAATATTCAGCCAGGATGAGGCCAGTTGCTTGTTGATGACAAAATGTGTTTTTTTCAAGTTGCAGCATGCGAAGGGACATTTAACCAAATATTAGCAGGGGTGTGTGCATATATTTGAGCTTGTAGGATTTAAGGATTTAAAATAATCCCCAATAAAATCAAACTTCAGCAATACATTGTTATTTTTTAATTAACTGCAGTTGTGTGTTGATGGATGTTACTACCCTGGAAAATGAAGTGTTCAAATTAATCATTAGCAAACTTAGCACAGCATTCATGCCTGTGATGAATGTATTTTGACCACAACTGTACAAGATGAGGTCAGTCATTAGTCAAATTGTAATTGTTTTAGTTTAGTTTAGCAAACTATATTATGCTTAACTCATATTCCTATACTTTGTTAGGCCATGTCCAACCTTCTTTACAATGTTGATATGGCCTAGTGAGAACAAACCGCTGCCACTGGGCACGATCTTACAAGACTTAGTAGTGTAAAGTCACAAAGACGGGCTTAGGTGTAGCTGTAAGCAAGATTATCTTCCTGTAGGAAAGAGAAAAAAGAATCTCTTGCAACTCTTTTGAAAACAGTTGCAATTGAAAATCAACCTCACTGAACTTCTAACAACTGTTTGTGCTTGAACTTTCTATGTTGGGTCCTGCACTCCCAGCACAACAGTCCCTTGTAAATCTATTTGATCAATCTGTGATGCATGTGATGTGGGCAAAGCGACAATGCCAAAGGGGAAATTCATTTAAGCCTTTCATACCAAGCAACAATTGGAATGAGGCAAACAAGTCTCTGCAATTAATGTATTTTACATCAGAATAGCAAAACGGAAAGAAAAAAAGACTTTAAACAATGTAAATGGAAAAGAACCACTTATTCTCAGTAAAATTCAGCAGCTGAACTTACTTCTTGACTCTACAGTCCACTTCCAATCTAATGCAAAGCAGTGACTTTGTGCACAGGCCATATTTAATTTGTCCCAGGCACTGGCAGGGATTACCAAATCCTATTCTTCTAGGAAAAGACATCTTGGAGATGAAGGGCTGATTGCCTCAGTGGAATCCCTTCTCTGATTCTTCAGCACCAGCCAAGCGCAGGACCAAACAGAGGAGTGAGGATGGGACGGAGCATCTTTAGAAAGCATCTGTGTCCCAGCGAGAGACCACAAAAGACAGACTTTGAATGAATCCTCGCCTCTCTCTGTTGGGGGGCTTCACTGCTTTCTTCCCGCTCTCTCATTTCTTTTTTCCATCATTGTATGCTGCCCAGCACGCCTTCCTGCTCAACAGATTCGGTCTCGCTTCTTATTTTGTCAAGCCGTTTTTCTTATTTTTCCCTTCATGTCACATATGTCCTCCTTTTTTGCCCCTTTAAACGAGTCACGCTACTCTCCTTCCCCCTTCATATAATAAGCTATCTAAGCATCAAAGAAGTCCACCTGGAAATTAAGCGATCACCATGTCAGTGTTTGTATGGTAAGAGTGGGTCACAAAATGCTTAGTTTAGCATGTAGGACTTAAATTGTGTAAAGAGCCTAAAAGGTACAAAATTGAAATATTTAGAGAGAGTACATGAATGCTTACATGTATAAGCCACAGGTATGGGAAAATAAAGGAAATTTAACAGATCACTTATAGCTTTCACAAGATAGTCATGAATGAACAGATCATGCTTCAGATCACAGAATCATTGAGAATTTTTGACCTAATTTTCTTTAGGTTTCTCTAGGTCATACTATAGGACATTACACCCGACTTCTTTAGGTGTACTTGCTGTTCTTTAGACTGTTGTCCTGTCGCACAATACAAGTGGGCCTAAACTTAAAGTCACAAACTGGTAGGAAACAGAATTCATGGTTTCATCAATTATGGTAAGTTGTCTAAGCAAAGCAGTCCCAAATCATCACAGTACCACCACAATGTTTGACATGTTTAAAAAGGCAAAAAAACAAGACATCTGTAAGGAGGCAAACACTTTTTCACAGCACTGCTATAATATACAAGCAGCTTAAAAGATGGATTTAGACATGGAGAATATTTCTACCACTTTCCCTCCCCTTGTGTCTCAACCAGAGGCTCTGACAGCTACACACAACATTGCTCTCACAATCTGTGTGAAGTTGTTGTGACGTATGAAATTCTAACTCAATTGACTGGGACAGCCTGAAGTTGTAGAAGCTGGCAGCATAGTGCAACAACCAACACATGTTTGTCAAAAGCAGGCGGGGTTTTGTTTTGCCATGAGAGTGAAATGAGCAGATGCAGCAAGTACAAATTTACTGGAAAAACTCTGTGAATCAGGCTGTGGATTGGCAGTGCAGAAGAGAATTAGCACTTACCTGGATCAATGTCAGATCTTCAAGATTGAGCCTGAAGAGGTGATTTCTGTAGGAAGCAAAGAAACAAGTGAGTAGATAGAAAGGTTTATTTGTTACAAATGAAAATGTAATGATGTTTCTGTCTGTCTTGTCACAGCATTTATCTATCATACAATTAACCTTTTTCCACCTCATTAGCAGTGTAGTAGCACAGATCACTAGTAGTTCTAGAGATCTGATAAGTGACGGTATTCAGTCCCTGCTCAAGATTTTTTGTAGTTTAGTTGAAGCGATTTAGTGCAAAGTAATTTTGCTGAGAGTCCTGAAACGGTCTGAAATAATTGCTGATTGAAATGTACAACTGATAAAATAATAGATGGCCAGATTTTTAGTAAATTATAACTAGGACAGCCAAAAGGGCTTGACTTCACCGTACATTTTTAAAAACTAAAATTAGATAAGAAAGCCAGAGAGATAATATTTCCAAATCCTTCAAAGCTCTCAAATCACCTCTGGTCTACTCAAACAGCCCTTTGGGCATTTAGAAGTTTTCAGGAAATATTAAACCTGTTTCAGAAAGAAAACTGAACAATGTGACTTAGGTTGTTTTCTAAGACAAATATAATCAATAAAATCAAATACAATCTGGATTGTTAATAAATACTATAAAACAGAAATGGGCAGTTTCGGGCCCTGTGGACCTGCAGCTGGTCCACAATGACAAAAATGAAGTGATATTCAATGATGAAGCCCAGGAAAAGGTTTCTTTTACAACATTGAACAAATGTGAACATTGAGGTAATGTGCAGGTCTGACGTGGATACACAACTGGTAAAGAGGAAAACTGACCTGTAGCCATCACAACGTTCTAAAGGAGCCAGCAAATTACAAAGATTGCTAAGGATGCCTAATAGAATACAACTATTTCTGTGTTTAAAAAAAGTGTCTATCTTCCATGTGAGCGATCATCACTGTTTGTAAATCAAATATCTATTTTCAGAGTGAAAACCATGGGTTATAAAGTTTAAAATTTAAAATAAAGCATTATTCTATTCTATTCTATTCTATTCTATTCTATTCATACCAAATAGTTTTGCAGACACCCATCAATCTCCTGAGGAGCAGCCATCAGAGAAGGTCTGTATGTGGCAATGGCCCCCCGTTTTACTGTATTGATATTTACATCGATCCCACTTTTTTCCCATTATCTCTCATACTTTGTACCCAGCCTGCTGCCATCAATCTTATCGCATTACTCGACACAGTTAGACTCTTAGCAGCTGTTGAGGTGGCACGCTGAATCTCACCACATCTCTTCATAGATTTAATTGTCTTTCACTTTATCTTTTTCCTCTTGAAATACTGGGAGAATGTGGAGACAGAATTGGCAAATGAAACTGGCAGTAAAAGAATGTTTGCAAAAAAACCTTTAAAAGTACTTAGTTACAGCTTTGCAGATAAACACTGCATTAATCTATATTCAAATAAAACTCCTCGAGATGGGCTGGACTCTCGTCTACTCTGGAGTGGCCCACGGGGAGAGGCGGCGGGCTGTGGTGGGTTTGCTTGTTGCCCCCCAGCTCAGCCGTCTTGTGTTGGTGTTTACCCCGGTGGATGAGAGGGTCGCATCCCTGCGCCTTCGGGTTGGGGACAGGTCTCTGACTGTCATTTCGGCCTACGGGCCGAGCGGTAGTGCGGAGTACCCATCCTTCTTGGCATCCCTGTCAGGGGTGCTGGACAGTGCCCCTCCTGGGGACTCCATTATTCTGCTGGGGGACTTCAACGCCCATGAGGGAAACGACAGTGACACCCGGAGAGGCATGATTGGGAGGAATGGTCTCCCCGATCTGAATCCAAGTGGTGTTTTGTTACTGCACTTCTGTGCTAGTCACGGATTGTCCATGATGAACACCATGTTCAAACATAAGGGTGTCCATCAGTGCACTTGGCACTAGGACACCCTAGGCAGGAGGTCAATGATCAACTTTGTTGTCGTATCATCAGACCTTCGGCCGCATGTTTTGGACACTCGGGTGAAGAGAGGGGCTGAGCTGTCCACTGATCACCACCTGGTGGTGAGTGTGATCCGCTGAAGGAGGAGAAAGCCGGACAGACTTGGCAGGCCCAAGCGCATAGTGAGGGTCTGCTGGGAACGTCTGGCGGAGCCCTTGGCCAGGGATGTATTCAACTCCCACCTCCGGGAGAGCTTTGACCAGATTCCGAGGGACGTTGGAGACATAGAGTCAGAGTGGACCATGTTCTCCGCATCTATTGTCGATGCTGCTGCCCGTAGCTGCGGCCGTAAGGTCTACAGTGCCTGTCGCGGTGGCAATCCCCGAACCAGGTGGTGGACACCGGCAGTAAGCGACCCTGGCAAGCTGAAGAAGGAGTCTTATCGGCTGTGGTCGGCTTTTGGGACTCCTGAGGCGGCTGACGGGTACCGTGAGGCCAAGCGTGCCGTGGCCCGGGCAGTGGCAGAGGCAAAAACTCGGGCCTGGGAGGAGTTCGGTGAGGCCATGGAGAAGGACTACCGGTTGGCCTCGAAGCGATTCTGGCTAATCGTCCACTGCCTCAGGAGGGGGAAGCAGTGCTTCGCCAACATTGTTTACAGTGGGGGTGGTAGGCTGCTTACCTCAACTGGGGACATTATCGGGCGGTGGAAGGAGTACTTCGAGGATCTCCTCAATCCTGCCATCACGCGTTCCCTGGTGGAAACAGAGACTGGGGACTCGGGGTTGGACTCTTTCATCACCCTGGCTGAAGTCACCGAGGTGGTTAAAAATCTCCGCGGTGGCAGGGCTTCGGGGGTGGATGAGATCCACCCTGAGTACCTCAAGTCTCTGGATGTTGTGGAGCTGTCATGGTTGACACCCCTCTTCAACATTGCATGGCGGTCGGGGACAGTGCCTCTGGACTGGCAGACTGGGGTGGTGGTCTCCCTTCATAAGAAGGGTGACCGGAGGGTGCGTTCCAACTACAGGGGGATCACACTCCTCAGCCTCCCTGGTAAGGCCTACGCCAGGGTATTGGAGAGGAGAGTCCGGCCGATAGTCGAACTTCGGCTTCAGGAGGAGCAGTGTGGTTTTCGTCCCGGCCGTGGAACACTGGACCAGCTCTATACCCTCTACAGGGTACTCGAGGGTTCATGGAAGTTTGCCCAACCGGTCTACATGTGTTGTGTGGACCTGGAGAAGGCATTCGACTGTGTCCCTCGTGATGCCCTGCGGTGGGTGCTCCAGGAGTATGGAGTCAGGGGCCCTTTATTAGGGGCCATCCGGTCTCTGTACAAGCGGAGCAGGAGTTTGGTTCACATTGCCGGCACTAAGTCGGACCTGTTCCCGGTGCACGTTGGACTCCAGCAGGGCTGCCCTTTGTCATCGGTCCTGTTCATAACTTTTATGGACAGGATTTCTAGGTGCAGCCAAGGGCCAGAGGGAGTCTGGTTTGGGGACCAGAGGACAGATGGATCGGTGCGGCGGCCGCGGTAATGGGGGCGCTGTGCCGGTCACCTATGGCCATGAACTTTGGGTCATGACTGAAAGAACGACATCCCGGATACAAGCGGCTGAAATGAGGTTCCTCCATAGGGTGGCTGGGCACTCCCTTAGAGATGGGGTGAGGAGCTTGGCCCTCCGGCCGGGGCTCGGAGTAGAGCCACTGCTCCTCCACATCGAGAGGAGCCAGTTGAGGTGGCTCGGGCATCTATACCGGATGCCTCCTGGACGCCTAAGCGGAAGACGACGAGTATGAGAATAAAACAGTTTGGTCTTGTTCTTTTACTAAATGTTTGTAGATCAACTTGACTTAGATGCAGACAAATGTTGTATCTAAGTCACAGATATATTGCAAACAGCAAAAAAAGAAAACAACTACAACACCATTTTGGTTTTTCCAGAATTTTAACTAAAACTCCAAACCAAGTTTTTACCCTTAGTTTCATGGCTCACAATAAGGGAGGGTTTTTTGATCTATTAAAGTAACAGTCTCTATTATACTACAAAGGTAAACACATAATGAAAATTGTTAAGTTCCCGTAGCATAAGCAATATGTACATGCACACAAACTGACATAGACACATATGGCTGAGCTTCAAAAAGACACACAATGCAGCAGCAAACTCTGAGAGAAATAATAATAATAAAATGAGGCACAATCGAATAAAAGGCAAGAAACGAAAGAGGGAATGGGGAAACCACACAGAAGCAAAAGAAAGAATTAAGAAAAACAATAATGGACCCAGGTTACCTGGCGCCGACAATCAGTTCATTCTGGCCAGGGTCAAAGGTCAGCTGTGAATAATCCACCGTGCCTTCTGCTTTGAACCTGAAGATCCATGGCTCCATCTCTGCGAAAAACACCAGAAGACACAACAACAGTGAGTCTATCTGGGCAGCTTTGACTGCAGATGAAAGCACAGTCTGAGTTTAAAGTGTAACCATTTTTACAGTGCTCAAAGGCTTGGCCTTTAAGACCAGTGAAGCTTAAAGCTACAAATTTGTCTTTTCACTCTGTTAGTACAGCATATCTTCAAACTGAAAAACACATCGCTTTCTTTATGTCTTTGTTATTCAGTTTTAAGTGTTTTTGCCAGTCAAAAATCATTCATGACTGTTCAACCTAAATCCCTTCTTGAAAGGCACAGGGAAATCGGCTGGTGATTACCAGGCAATTATCAGCTTGACTGGCCCTGAGCAGTGACCTGGCATACCTAAACCCTACTTGGTCAAAAACACTCTTTGGTTCGTTAGTTGGGACTAAGGGAAGATGACTTAAAGTTAGCTATTTCCAGTGAGCTATTTTCAGTGAGGCAGATACTGGTCATTTCTCTCCTTCGCCATTATATACTTCTACAGAAAAGGTTAATAACTCCCTTAAGGATGGTTTTTAGAATTACAGAAAACGTAAATTGACCAAGCTTTAGCGGATAACAATAAGACTGAATGTCCCACAGTAAAGTTGCTCTTTTTCATTGTCTTAACTTTTCAACCTCTCTCCGCTTAGAAATGTGCTAGATTTGGAAATCTCTGCAACCTTTTGGAATGCACAAAGGTAATAGTCTCAGAAGTCTAGAAAAAACACATGGAGACTGTTAGTAACTGTGCTAATATTAGATCCTAAAGACCATTTGTTTAAAAGTAAAACCCTGCTTTCCAGTGACTGTTCTCCCCTCCCCCTTGCCTGCTAACAAACTTTACTATCTTACTTCCTATTTTTTTTAAACGCCCAGATCACTTCTAAACTGGTTGTAGTTATTTAAACAAAAACATCAAGCAAAATTTGTTCTACAAGTGAAAATCTACTTGGCTAGAGAGTTAATGACCTATTAAAACCTCTGGGAATCATTGTGGAAAGACGGATTCTTCATAAAATGAAGAACATTATGGAGAACCCTGAGCATCCTCTTCATGAGACTGTCCTACAACAACAGAGTGTCTTCAGTCTGAGGCTTCTTCAGATGTGCTGTAAGACGGAGCGCTACAGGAGATCCTTCCTGCCCACAGCCATCAGCATCTACAACGGCTCTTTGAAGAAACCTTCATAATGAGCTACAACAACATTTAATTTCCCTTTGGGATTAATAAAGTATTTTTGAATTTGAATTTGAATTGAATTTAGAAGCTAAATATATAAAAAAGGGAGTCTGCTGCCCCAGCGATGGTCCTGACGACGAGTACAAGTATATATATAATATATATTATATATAATATATCTACACTAACCAAAAGCAAAGAGTTTGCTCTTTCCACTTGGCAAATCACATTTGCCATCTCTCTCCGTTAAGTGCTGCTTGCAGTAGACTGAGCTAACCACTAAAGCAAATATGATGCCACTTTCACAATTTAAGATCTTGAACAACAATAAGACAACAAAAATATGATGCCTAAATAAGAATGTATTAATATATGTCCACATTAATTACTGTTGTCTTCTGATTGAGTAAAGCAATTGAAATTAATTCTATAACCAGAATATCAGGAATTTAAAACTGGACAGGAATAGTTCAGACCATGAATCTTTTTGTTCAATTATAAAGTTGCAAAAGAAGATTTAACTTTTTGCATGGTTTTGAAATTCAAACTGTGAGTCTATTTTTCTAAACATTGACACATAGGGATAATTCTGTTGAGGGTAAATGCAGAGGTTTAAATGAAGGCTGTGACTAAATGTAGAGATTGCATCTTTAGCTCAGCGGGAAGCCAACCTCATGCCACTGGCTGCTATTTTCATCTGCTCATCACAGTATTATAGTGCATCTAAATAACTTCACTACACTCACCGTATGAAATAAGGTAAAATAACAGCACAATTTACATAAACATAAAACATTTCACATTTTGTACAAGAAAAAACTATTATTTTTGTAATAAATGAGCCATAAAAATAGTTGGTAACAATATACAGTAAAAATGAAAATTCCATCTAAACATATTATTTACTTGTATCAAAGCACTTTATATTAGTGATTCCCACACTCCTCATGCTAAAATCCCATCAACAAAGTGACAGTGAAAAATGGATACCTCACTTTGTGTCAGTGGTTCCTTTAATTTTCATATCCTACTTTTTAGAGGTTTCAAGGAAATTTATACTTTATGGTAGATGGGATTCAACATTTGTATGGAGCCTGAGTATGGGCTTGTGCTGAAAGGAGATAATCCAAAATTAAAATGAGACAGAGATATCCCAGACAGGCAGTGACATCTTATCCACAACATGCCTGTTCTCCTAGTGCCTAACCCATTACCTTGACCAATCAAATAAAATGATGAGGAGGGACTATCTACCGTCTGGTTACCCGATACGTTTAGTTGAGGGTGGTCAAACAGTCATTGACGGTTGGTGTCATAATATCCAGTCTTAGTACTACTTACACAAGGAGCAATAACCTTATATAGATAACTTAATCTAGGTAAGAATTTATAACTGTATTGTCGCAGAAACTTGAGGTTATGTTTTTATTAGTCATTGCAGACAAAATCATTCAAAGAGACATTTCTTTTTATTTTCCTGGAGCTATCCTCCAGGGCCAGAACAGAGGGAGAGGACAGCTTGAACATCCTCTCCAAAAAATATTATCTGTTTCTTCAGGCACACCTGTCAGACAGGATTTTAAATACTCTCTCCCTCGACTGCATCAAAAGCCAGCACTTCCATTTTCAGTGACAAAAGTGGAATTTCTGAACCGTTCAAAACGAAGACAAGCAGCGTGAAAGAAAAAAAAAAAGAGGATCCTCCAAAGGACATCTGCCGCCTCCAACTCACGTAACAAAAACAAACCCTAGCTGTTGTAACAAACAATATTATCTGCTGAGAGACATGTATGCAAAGCCACATTCCCTTGTTATTTATCAAGTCTCCAGTGAATGGTACCAAATCATGACAGAGAAAAAACGTGCCAAGTATCAAGCTAATAAATTTTAATTAGCCATGGTGACATAAATATCCAAGAGGTCACGACCATCTTCTCCGTAAAGATTTCTACTTATTTAAGAGACATTGCTCTCATTTTATGGGTCAGACACCAAGTTTTAGATGTGCAAATCCTTTTGCTCCACTGGGCTTGTTTTTTTTTTTTTTTACACCATAGAGAAGATCCTCAGCATACAAATATAGCTGTGACAACCCCCCAGAGAGGGCGAGGATACTTGACGAACCCCAGCTTTTCCCCATAAATCTCTCAGACTCAACAGGGGGGATTTGCTAGGTGATAAAGTGTGTGTGTGTGTGTTTGCCTGTCCGTGTCTGTACAATGCATTGCAAAAGTATTTATACCTAATGAACTTTTTCTAATTATTTCACATTACAACCAGAGATGGCAAAATATCATGTGGTGAATTTATAATGTAGATCAAGACAAAGTAGTGCATAATAGACAGGTGAAATTAAAATATGCAATTTCTGATTTTTCTAAAAAAAAATATGGTGTACATTTGCATTCAGCTGTAAAGTAATGGTTTAACTCTTGCCACAGTTTCTTAATTGGACTTAGCTCTAGGCTTTGACTGGGGCATACTAACAAATTATTGGGTACTGGTCCTAACCACTTCATTATAACATTGACTCCATGAATAGGGTCATTGTCTGCTAGAAGATGAACCTGTTTTCTTCTGGTATTGTCTTGTATTTAACTTTATCTTCCCATTAACTCTCATCAGCTTCCCTGCTGAAGAAAACATCCTCTCAGCTCAATGCTGCCACCAGTCTGTTTTAACTGGTTGGTCAGGGTGATTTCAGAGCACTTTTTCCATGGCCTAATTTGTGGATTGCAGCACTGATAGTTGTCCTATCAAAAGATTCGCCCACCGTAGCAGTGGATCTCTGCAGCTACTCCAGACTTACTATTTGCATCTTGGCTGAATCTCATTTGCCACCCTGTCAGTTTCAGTGGATATTTTTTTCCAACAATCAATCAAACATTGCTTCATGAGATGTTTTATAACCTAACTCTGCTTCGAACTTCTCCACAACCTGTCTGCTGTATTCCTTGGTCTACATGATGTAGTTTGCTCACTAATGTTCTCTAACAAGCCTTTTAGGCCTTCACAGAACTGTTGGATTTTACTGAGATTAAATTGCACAGGTAGGCTGCATTTACTACTTAGGTGACTTTTAAAGACAATTGGCTGCACTGGAATTTATTAAAGGGTGTTGTGGTAAAGGGGAAGGACAGAAAATGCATTCTGCACTTTCACATATTTGAAAAAACACATCATTTTCCTTTCACTTCATAATTATGCTTGAAAGTGTTTATTACATACAATTCCTATAAAGTGCATTTAAGTCTGTGGTGGGTGTATGGTAATTTTTTATGTGTGTGAGAGACATAATGAGAGAATATTTGTTGTCTGTTTTGAAAAATGAGTACAAAGAGGTTTAAATTGACCACAACAACCTTCAAAGTATTTATGGCCATGGCCAAGGAAGCATTAATAAACATTTAGAACCAGAATGGATGGGCCCTCCCAAGGCTGCGCAGCTGGGTATACAGAGCTATAATCACATTCATTGGGGTTAATACGATTGTACTTGGTCCAGCCTCTGGACTTCTGAAGTGTGGCAGAATTAGAAACATGTCTTTGCAAAACGACTTTTAATAATTTTCAATTGGACAAAAAAATGCTAAAAATAACATTATAGCAGAAATGAAACTGTAGGACAACTCCCCCAGCCAGTATGTTCACAGTATGTCCCATCTCCCTCACCAGATTTCATTTCTGCTTTCTATGTTACGTGGATTCACATCATCTGCATGGTTAAATGAACGTGATAATGTAATCCCATCAGGCCATGACAGCGCAGCAGCTGAATCAAGGGATTGGCTGCTGACGAGACAAAGGCATGATCCCGAGCACGCACATGAACACACACAGACGGATTAGGATGAATACCAGGAAACGCAACAAGGGTTATAAGGCCAACATGAAAACAGCCCCCTCCACCCTGCCCCTCTTTTCGGTCTTGGCTCATCCCCTTAAGTCCTGTGTCTCCCACCTCCTCACAACAAAATCATCCATCACACACATACCATTTGTAATTCCCCACTTTGACACAGAACCTGAGGCAAAGACACAATGACAGGGTGTATGAATATTACAGCAAGCATCATAAGGCACGCCAGTCTCAAGTCTGGCAGCCATCAAAATGGCATCAGTGGCAAGATGTGGAACCAATTCCTAAACATGAATGGGTTTTCTGTGTATGGTGTAAATATCACGTTGCAGTACAACCCAATTCCCTTTTAATGGTTATTTGGAGTTGCAGGAATGGCAACTATTTGCTCAGATTGGTCTGTGGAAAAGAGCGGTCAAAAAACAAATATCTGTTCGGTTTAAATAAATCAAAAATAAAATGCAATGTCACTTTAACTGTCATGCACACATCTAAGCTCTACTTAATATTATATCAAGCATAGAAAAACAAACACATTTTTACAAATACAAAATCACATCTCTGGAGCAGCGTTGTGGCCTAAGGGCATAGAATGAATTATGCAAAACTAACTGCGATGAAGCCACAAATTAGTACCCAGTAAAACCTTTAAACCTTATGTGTATTTAAGGGCCAATGGATGAGAGACGCTTCTAACACATGATGTGCAACAATAGTTTTGGTGTGGCTATGAATTAACAGTAGTAAGTACCAAAGGCTTTTATTAACAAAGTTAATAATTTAGATCGAAATTACAAAGTGGGGGTACCACTTGATTATAAGGTATTAATAGCCAAACAGCTCTCTGTTAGTATTGTTTTATGAATACCGGCATGGTAAGGTGTAGTATTATAGAACAATAAATGGAGTGAATTTGTGCTACGGCGTTCTCAAACAGAAGGCACTACACACAGAACAGAACACAACAAAATAAACACAAACAACTTCTCACCAAATACAAGAATCTCTTTACAACAAAATTCAACTTTAGTTAAAATATTTTAGTCAATAAACTCTTTAACAAGGCTAATAACAACCAAATAAACTACTAATTAAAAATTAAAAGAATGACTAAAACTAATAAACTGCAAAAAATGACACGAAAGAATAAAACTAAAACAGTCAGTCATTTTCTACCGCTTATTACATAGTGGGTCACGGGGAAGCTGGTGCCTATCTCCAGCAGTCTATGGGCAAGAGGCGGGGTACACCCTGGACAGGTCGCCAGTCCATCACAGGGCAACACACAAACAACCATGCACACACTCATTCATACACCTAAGGGCAATTTAGTTGCCAATTAACCTAACAGGCATGTCTTTGGACTGTGGGAGGAAGCCGGAGTACCCGGTGAGAACCCACGCATGCACGGGGAGAACATGCAAACTCCATGCAGAAAGACCCCAGGCTGGGAATTGAACCCAGGACCTTCTTGCCGCAAGGCAAACAACCAAAAAAATAAAAAATAAAAATATTTAATGATATCACAGTTTAATGTGAATATGTATGTTTTAGACTATGTAGATATATTTTAAGCAGGTTAGTGAGACAGAGGTTGGAAAACACAGATAAAACGGAGCAAGCTCACGTTACCGCACCATCGGTGTTTAAGCCACTCATTGAAATACAATTTGTCTCAACTTGTCTTAAAAAGTTTGTCTCAAAAACACAACCCAAAACAAATGTTGTTGCATCAGGACTAATGCCCCTTTTCCAATGGCTCGATTTGGCCAGCCCGGAACAGCTCCCCACGGCTCTGCACGTTGTGTGTTGCATTTCCATAGACCCGCTTTTGCTCCGCTGAAGGTAACACCTCCTGGAGGCACGGCTTTAAAGCATCATGCGTCATGCTGCATAACCGCGAATGAAGCACTGCCGCGGTGTGCGGTAAAAACCTTGGCTGGCCATTTGATCGGCTACATCAGCAAACACATGTTCGTTCCTTGTCGCCCCATCCAGCTGCCGCTGAATATTGCAATCTCCTATGGTCGCCAGAAAAGCTTGCACCTCGTCGTTGCTCCAAGGGGTGACTTTTCCGGATAACTGTACGGACTCCATCATATGTTTCTCTCACTAGCTTGAATGCACATTTAAAAATTGTGGTTGTTTTTTACGCTGGTCGACTCTTACAGGTGGCCGCGCCCACGGCTAATCAGTGAACAGTTTAGTCATGTACAGCACCAACTCGCCTCACTTAGCCCTGCTAAGAAGGAGGTACCAAAAAAGTAGGTACTGGTACTGAAACAACAGTAATGGAAATGCTCACGAAGCGAGCCGAGTGGAGCCGGGTCAGGCCAAATTGAGCCAGTGGAAAAAGCGCATAAGATGCCTATCAGCACTCAAGCAGTTTAGCACTGCAAAATAATAGCCTTTTTAGCAACACATAATGAAAATAAACAATATTTAAATAGTTTTATCCTAAAACATTTTTTTCTGCCAAGACACAACCTCTTACGTAAACCGTTCTGATAAAAAGGAGGACATGCGATGGGGGCATGTCCTGATGTTTTGTCCTTGAGCTTCAGTTTATCAGTTGTCAACTTTGTCAGCATCTTGAGCTGCTTCAACGTTTTCATCTCCCTTATCATCCTCAGCTCTGCCATCACTAGTTTTAATAAATCCCATCATTCCTTTACTGTAGAATATTCATAGACACTTTAGTATCCTACTCATTTGACTTACAGTAGATGTTAGCTCCACTACATAAGCTATATAATTTTTTTTGTCAGATATTGTGCATCAACTTCTTAAAATAAAAATAAATAAACTGGAATAAACAATTCAACTAATCTGCAAAAATATTGTTTTGTAACAGTAAAGTACATTATTATAGTCCCTGAACAGAAAATATATTTTCCTACAAAAATAGTTACAACTGAAGTATTTTCAAGAAAACTACAGTATCTACATTGGTAAAATTGTCAGACAACAAAACTGGTTCACATCTCCAAACAGTTAGTACTGGACTAACCAGCTACTGTCTAGAGTCATCCTACGTTTTGGACAAACACACAGGATAATCTTATTTTTTATTCCTGTAAGTAAAGTAGCCCTGGCCTAGTGTTGGGTTTTTGGTTTGACAAAACAATGTTTAACTGAAGACAAGCGGATCTTTTTGAAACAATCAAATTGTTAGTTGGGTAATGTTTTTAAAAATCTATATATCAAAATCAACCGATTTGATACCAGAGTATATGTTAATTCAGCCTACGCCATGTCTAGCTTCAATCAAAATAGGAAATAAATTTTAATCTTAATTTTAGCATTAAATTATAATGCTTCCTTTAAAGCAAAACATCTTTGATTAAAGATGTGTTGTCTTGTTGTTTAAATGATGAAAATATAACACTCTTTAGTACAGAAAGTAGCATTTCAATTTAATAGGAAAGCCTGTTCGAAGTCAATTTACTTCTAACCACTGAAAATGGTATGTCAGGCAGATATTGGGTGATGCAGTTTATGATTTTAAGTATGATTCAAAGACCCAACTAAGTATTGTCAAATAATTGCTTTTGGGGGAAAGTAAAAAATATCATAATACCATTTCTATCATTTTAAAACACCCCTATGTACAAGTATGTCATCAATACATACACAGATAAAGAATTGAATAAATGTGCACTGTAACAACAACTATGCATAAAAGGTTTAATTTGTGCCTGTAGTTATCAAAGACATTTATATCCACAAGGAAAAAAAAACAGGGTTCGTTTATTCCACTTGGATCTTGTCATCAATTCAAATAAAACATGGATTGAACACAGCTGACCTTGGACAATGATAGAGGGAGTTTTTTTGGTTTTGGAAATAAAGCTCAAAGACCTTGGATGCCTTTATATTTAAATGAATCATCCCCAAATGCCTAATTAAAGCATCCCTGATTCTAACTACAGCTTGTTACATTTATGAATGCTATGAGCCCATTTGTTTATTCTCTCATCTTTCTAAGGAAGTGTTTGCCATTCAGGGAAGATAAAAAAATAAAAAAACTGAGCTTGTTGCGTGGCTGTAAACAAGTCTGCCCGTCACACTCCTGAGAGATATGGCCCTTAGCACGGCTTGTAAAGGCATTGTTTACACCACATTTTATACCCTTTAAAAGCCTTCAAGCTTACAGGTAGGAACACTTCTTAAAATAACACCTTATTAATGTTTACAATACGAGGGGGAATAACACTGTAAATGCATTCCATCAAAAAGCTTTGGCCAAGGCATACCCAGTCAAAGACCTTCATATAAATGACACACATTTTCCCAGCTGCCCAACTGAGAATATATTCAGCTTTGTTCTTATAAAAGTGAAGAAACTGTATCTTTTGGGTAAACATTTGGACTACTTCTGTTGAACCGTACAGTGAACCTTCCTTTCTGAAACCCTACATTTCTGAAACCACCACACAAAGCAGAAAGCAGTCTTTAGACTACACCATCCTCACACCACAGTTACAGTTCTCTCAGCCAAGTGTTGTGCCAAGTCAGAAAACCACTGGCCCGAGTGGGGTCAAGCCCATGTGAGGCACGCCCTTCCACTGTCAGGCCACAGTCAAGCAGATGAGAAAAATGCTGTCACTGGAAGCCACTCGGACAAACCTTGACCTTGGCTTCTGATGATGGGAAACAACCAGTCTTTGGTCTATATTTTACAGATTTTACCAGATGGCTTTTGTTTTTATCTCTTTAACATTTAAAAAGCTTTATTTTTTGAAAATTCACATTTATAATGCATGTTTTTCAGTTTTTTATGACAGCAAAAATCAATTGATGTATATATAGTTTGCAAACGGAGATGTATTGCAAACTTGTATTTGAAGCAAGCACCAAAATTCCATTCCTAGTGGAAACCTCTGGGCTAACAAGTAAAACGAACATAAGTGCAAAAAACTAAGTTCCTAAATGGTTCCCTGAACCTGACTTTAAATCCCCACGGGCCCATACTGCAGTGCTCTGACAATTGCATGAAACTGTTACTTTTTCAAAATGCTAAGCACTTCCTTTTAAAAAAATATATGACTATACAGTTTAAATGTTATCAAAATCTAAAATCATGAATCTTTTTGAGAGGTTCAGCTTTATGTAACAGGTTACCCACGGGGTGCTAATATGACTCAAGCTCAGATGCATGTTTTTAATATTAAACTATTCAGGCTGCAGTTACAAAGAGATCCATCCATTCGTTCATTGTCCACACCAACTTATTCTTAAACATTTTATCAAGATTTTACATTAAACAGACCCATTTTTTCTAGTTCTGTTCTTAATTATGCTGGGTTTTTCCACCAAACTGGTTGTGGTTCCTTTGCGTTAGTTTCCACTGCTTCAAACTCCGGCTCTAGCACCATTATTCGTTTCCTGCTCTCGGTGGAGGTGGACGCTTTTTCTCTGTCTCCCGCACCCCTCCCATATCTGCCCTGCTTCAGCTCTGTGTCTTGTCTTTTTTTTGGAGCCTCTTTTTGCACATCTTCCAAATTCTTCCAAAATATGGATCTGGTCAGCTGGTCTCTCAATGCAATTGATCAAATTTTCTCGATGAGAAGACAGGGGTCGGGAGAGCCCACTTGCCCGGACAGGACATTTTTCTCCGGATACACGAAGGACTCCTGGCAGAAGTGGAGGATTGTGTGTCTGTCGATAATGTCAGTCGAGGATGTGGAAGATGTGTATATAATTGGATGTTTGATATCAGGATTTCTGCTTTTTGGAGTCAGCGGTTACCTGGCATATCGAGAAATTCGGAGAATGTCAGCAGCTGTTCTGGCCATTGTAAGGCTGCCTGGCATGTGTGATGGGATCTTCAGAGCGATCAACACTCTGAGATGTTACGTGAGCTGAATCGCAGACTGGATGTGATCCTTACACAGGATCGCAGGCAGGTTGCGGTTCCTGGACTCAGGGGTGAAATGGGATAAATCTTGGAGAAAGTTGTTTGCTCAGATCTGGCAAAAAGACCAGGAATTTGGCTTTTTGGATTCGCCTTTGAGAAGCACCAGCGAGACTCTCAAGGCTGATGGAAAATTAAGAGTCAGCCTAACCCAAATAATTATTGTTTTTCTGAATCTGGCTTCCCTGCACGGCCTTGATGGCTGGATATCTTCAACTTCTCCTGGAGGTTATGTAAACATGACGCTCTGCTCCCTCTGCCCCCTCCCTTCCCTGAGGACATCTGTGGACCTGCTCAGAACTTTGTGGCCGGTTGATGTACATTCCAACGAACCATCAAGGACAATGGCCTCTGTGACAGTGCTTCATGGACTTACTTGCACACACTCACTTGCACACACACACATGCTCAAGATAAACATATGCACCCTCACACCACCTTCACCGTTCCCGGCATGATGTTGTTTTGTAAACTTGTTGCTTCTTTGTGCTGAGGTTTTTTGCAATCTCAAACTGTATCCTGCTAAGGATAAAGTGTGAAATATGATTTTTTTCCCCCTCTACTTACCTAATGTGGCCTCTTTTCTCATCTAGCAAGGGCAGCGCCTGTGAGTGGGCAGCAAAGCCTCGGTGACCCGTCCCCCCATTGTCTTGTGTCATGATGTATGTTTGGATGAGTTGTACTGGAATTCTAATTTCCCCTCGGGGATCAATAAAGTATCTTTGAATTGAATTGAATTGGGGGCATTTAGTTGCTGTGCTCCATAGGGGTATTTTAATGCGTTTGTAGTCCTCCCAGCTTTTCCAAAAGAGAATCATGGCAGTCTCACAGTGCTCATTTTGAACAACGATACATTACAACACATTATATGGAGCACAATGACTCACGAAGAAGAATAATAGGTTTAACGAGTGTTTTTTTTCCTCCCTCACACAGAGATTCTGCATACATGTAATTATTCTTGCCTATGTTTATCTCTGGATATTCTGCAATGACTCAACTTACTGTGCTTTAACTACAAAAAAACATGGAGCTATAACTTTTTCAAAAGTCTTTGAAAAGAGCCTATGATCTTACAGCTCAGAACAATAGTATGTTTTTGACCAGCATAGCGACTTTAAAAAAAGAAGCCTTTTTCAGTTGGGGTGGGGGAGGCTCTATTGTCAGCAAGCAATGGGATCTCACACACCCCAGCTGCAACCCCAATTTCAATGCATTTAGAGATACACATCTGCATTCACCAAACATATTACATTACCACAGCCACACACGCAAACAATGTGAGGTGGAAGGGCTGGGCTTAGGGGCATCGCATTGTCCTCTTTTGCTCTAGCCCCGATGCCTGTGCTGGTTTGGTGGGGACTGGAGGTGTGGGCATAGCCTGGGAGTCCCAGATGGCATCATGGGGGGTCCGGCAGGGGGGTGCCCCCCTTGATGGGAAGTTGTTGGTGTGGGTGCTTGGGACACGTCCTGGAGGTGCAAAACAAACTGAGGCCAGTGGTTACAGATGTATTTCTAAGCTTCTGAATGTTCCCACAAGCACTCTATGGAAAGAACATAATTGACCAGGTGCTTCTCACAAGATTTCTGACAGAAAAATCACAAAGTGATTCAGAAGAGTTGTCCAAGAGTTAAGGACCACTCACAGGGAGCTCAGGAAAGACCTTTAACCAGCAGAATATTCTTTCATAAAAACAATGACTAATGCACTAATCCAGCACAACTTTTAAGCATTTTCACTCCACAAGACTCCACTAAAAAAGAAAAAGCATGTTTAAGTAAGTTGCTACAGAAGATTTAAATAGGTCAAATACTGAGAACACAGCTGGGTCAGATGAGACCCAAAGTGAACTTTTTGAAAGTTAAATTATGTTGGAAGGTGATTTAGTATTTTTAGTTAACCAGGAAAAAGCTAAGAGATAACAAAAATCTATTTTCAACAGTCCCCTGGAGAATTGAGACTGGACAGGGCCAGCCATATAAACTATGAAGTTTGAAGGTGAGAACATAATGATGTTGGTCGGTCTTTCAGCATATGGTAATGGCAGACTTTATATAATTGAAGGAAGGATGAACAGATACATTTACTCAGACATTCTTGATAAGAATTGAAAGATGTAACAGGGATGGGTTTTTCAGCAAGATAACGATCTAAAAAACATGGCCCAATTACCCAACTTATGTCCAATTAAGAATCCATGGACACAACTGAAGATCATGGCCTGAGAAATAGTTTATATGTGTCTTGTGCCAAAACAATCTTTTCTACAATAACTGGGAAAAAAAATCTGTAACTGTATTAATTTTTTCTTCCCCTGACCACACATACCCTAATTTATTTATTTTTTTCTTTGCATGGGTGGATTACTTGGGTTGTTACCAACATCGTGTCTAAATTTCATCTAACAGCCTAATTAAAAATATATTTACTAAGAACAGTGTTGAAGTAATCAGTACTCAACATTTTCTCTGTTGTGTAATTTACTTGTAATTGCATTTTAAGGAAGATAGCAAAATGTTATTGAGCTCAGACAGTTTGAGTTTGGGAGCAGGATTTACTTGCATTTTTCAAAAGGGAACACAGACCCATAAAACTGCAACCTATTTTCACAAACATAAGTACTTGCAGCTTCTCTATATGTCTTTGTTGTATGAACTTCCAATTATATACATTATATAGAGATGATGTCATGATTCACCTGTGTTTGAGTTTTGGGTTCTTGTTGGTTCCCCTTCTTCTGATCTCTTGTTGTAGTTATTTAAGTTCATTCATGGTAGATTTGGTTTTTGGTTCATTCTTGTGTTTAGATATTTGTTACTTTCCCGGACGTCTCTGTGTTCCCACTTATCTCTGTTAACTAGACTCCCTCCTTCAGTTGTTCCATATTGTCCCTGCCACAAGCTGCTGCACATTTCACCTGATTAGCTCTTCTTGTCCATTGGTCATTTCTCCACCCTGCCTCAGTATTTATACTCTCTGGTTTTCATTGCTCACCGCCTACTGTTTACTGCCGGCTCCATGTCTGTATACCTGCCTGTGTTCTATGCCCTGTTGCTACATGAAAGTTTACCAGATCAATAATTATTAAAAGACTTCCACTCACGATGGGGTTCCCGAGCTCTAGTCTGCAAGTTGGTCCAACAAAACCCCTGCCTATTATGACAGATGTAGTTTAAATGGAAATTCTAACATCAGAGGCCACGGATTTTCATGTCTTCAGATTTAAAAAAAATTATATGCTTATTAAGCCAAAAATCTTTATTTCCAAGTTGCTTTTGCACACAAATGTCATTATGATCATACCAAATATTTTTGGTCTCATCATTCGGACCAAAGATATTTAATCTGCCATATGATAGGCACTGTGAACCATGTCCAACTAGGAAAAACCAGCCTTCTTTATTAGTGTTCCTAAAGCACTAAAGCATGAGGGCTTATTGTGCTAATCTGGTACACAAACTCACTGACCAATGTTGACCCTCTGGCTTGTGACTGCACCCAACATAATTCTGAAATGTATCACATTAGCTGGGCAGTTAGTGATCATCATTGCCACTCAGTTAGTGAAGAGAGTAGAGGGCCACTTCAGCTGTAACAATGAAGTGACAGGGACCAGCAAGACAAACAGAAATGGAAACAAAACAGAGTTTCAGTGGGGAGGGCTTATGTTAGAGATGGGTGGTTATAGTAAAAGGGAGTTTTTGCATGCACGTGAATCACACACTGTGACCTTGGTTCTCAAGCCAGTTTCACCCAAACGCTATGCTATGTAATTATCTGGCTTGGGCTTTGCAGTGCTGAAAACCACTCAATGACATTTTACTACTTTTCCGTGAGGAGACACGACTGCATTGATTGCCACTAGAACTGTTTGTCAACTGGGTCTTACAGCATTTCATTACAGTTAAGCTGTTCAATCGCAGTGTAAGATGAGGGGTAGAAGAAATAAAGCCTGATGCAGCGTCTAGAAAATGCACAGCAATGTGGAGACAATTAAGAAAGAAGACTAATTTACACTTTGTCTCTGATGAGCAAGTACAGAAAGCAAATTTGAGAAACTGTTTTACCACAACTGCAGTGCCTTGCAGAATAACTATTTCAAATTTTACATTTCATGCTACAACCAAAACCTTCAATGTATTTTATTGGGGTTTTATGTGATAGACTAATAGTAAACAGAAAGGAAAATGATTGATGACTTTCAACCATTTTTACTAACAAAACTCTGAAAGGTATGCCATATATTTTGTTCAGCCCCCTAAAATCACTCAACCATCGACACACCAAACATGTGCAAGAAGCTGCTCAGGTCATGTACGACCAAAATTTATCTTTTTGGCCTACACAAAAAATACTCTTATGGAAAACTGATATCAGACATCACCCTGAATAAACCACTCTAGTGGTAACACAAGCACTGTAATAAATGTTATGTCTCTTAACGTAGAAACAAACGTTCCAAAGCTGCATTAAAACTATGAGTAAAGTCAATTTTTAGATTTGCATGGTCTCAAATCTGACAAGCTACAACTTACAACTCTGAGAAGTGGATTTTATCGAAGGGTTCTGTCAGTTTATACAGTAGGGTGGGTGCAAGATCATGTTGTGAGAATGCTTTTCTTCAGTATGGATAGGGAAGCTGAACAGAATTAAGGATAGAGTGGTGTGAAAAAGTGTTAGTCCCCTTACAGATTTTGTCACTTTTGTTTTTTCCACACTTAAATGTATCAGATCATCAAACTATTTTAATATTGGATGAAGATAACCTGTGTAAATACAAAAAGCATTTTTCTAATGGTGATATCAATCAAAAAGGGAAACAAACTATACGCTAACATGGCTCTATGTGAAAAAGTAATTACCCCCTTTGTTAAATCATGAATAAACTGTGATTAAACTACATTTCTTGAAAGTTGAACTCAGTTTGACAAGCTAAAGCCAGGCCTGATTATTACCATATCTGCAGATATAATAAATAATTTAAATAAAACCTCTCTGACAGCTGAAAGATATCAAACAACACATCATGTAAACAAACAAAAACAGCAGAAAAACCAAGTCATTGACATCTATCAGTCTGCAAAGTGTTATAAAGCCAATTCTAAGCTTTCATCCCCCTTTCATGGAGAAAAAAATGCAACAGTGGTGAACCTTCCTAAAAGCGGCTGGTCAACCGAAATTACAGCAAGAGTGCATCGATGGCTCATTCAGGAGGTCAAAAAACAACCCAAAAATAACATTCAAAGCAATGCAGGCCTCACCCACCTCAGTTAAGGTCAGTGTTCAAGATTTAACAATCCATTGGAGTGTTCCAAGGCCAAAACCACTGCTGTCCAAAAAGAACATAAAGGCCCGTCTCACATTTGCCAATAAAAGTCCACTCTTGTCGTCTGTGGGACGACAAGAGTGGACTTTTATTGAAGGTGTGTGTCACGTTACATCCGACCGAAAACTAACAGCTTTTCAGAAACAGACCATGATACTGACAGTCAAACACTGTGGTGGTAGTTTGTTGGTTTGGGGCTGCTTTGCTCCCTCAACACCAGCTCGACTTGCCATAATTGACAGAATTGTAAATTTTGCTCTGTACCAGAAAATCCTGCAGGAGAATGTTCACCCATCAGTACATGGTCTTAAGCCAAGTCACACTTTGATTATGCAGCAGGACAATGATCCAAAGCACAGTCCAAAGCCATCTCGTCTCAAAAAACAACAAATAAAATAAGTTTAGAGAGTCCTAGCCAATGCCTGGACCTAAATCCAATGTTAATACTGTAGTACGACCTCAAACACGCCATTCAAACTTAAAAACCGTGATGTTGAAGACTCATTGTCAATTATTCCAAAGTCTTCTTTTTTACCTTAATGAATGAAGTCATCATTTGAAAACTGCTTTTTGTATTTTTTCAGGTTATCTTGAAATGAACAGCAAAATGTGTGTGATGATTTGAAACATATTATTCAGAAGAATTCTGTAAGGGGGGAAAACACTTTTTTACAACACTGTAGATGGATGGAGCTAAAAGCAAGGCAAACCTGGGAGAAGACTGGTAAGCACAACAGCTAAGACCAAGGCAAAGGTTAATCTCCAGCATGACAACTATCCTAAACACACAGCCCCAGACAAAAGTCCAGATACAAAGCAGAAAATCTGTCACAAGTCTTGAGAGCTGCTGTTCATTGACAGTTTTAATCTAATCTGAACTGAGTTTGAGCTGTTTTGCAAAGAAGGGACAAAAATGTCAGTCTTTTAAATGTGCAAAGCAGGCAGAGACACATCCCAAAAAACTCATGCTTTACTTGAAGCATGCAAATCATGTATCCTTTTCCTTTATTTTGCCTTATACACTCATCAGCCCCCCCAGTGGGCCCACCACCTGCAGGGAGAACCGTGAGGGACCGGTGCAAAGAGGATTGGGTGGCGGACGAAGGTGGAGACCTCAGCGGCCGATCCCCGGATGCTTAGGCTGGCTCTAGGGACGTGGAATGTCACCTCGCTGGGGGGGAAGGAGCCTGAGCTTGTGCGGGAGGTCGAGAGATATCGACTAGAAATAGTCGGGCTTGCCTCCACGCACAGCGTGGGCTCTGGAACCCATCTCCTTGAGAGGGGTTGGACTCTGTTCTACTCTGGAGTGGCCCACGGGGAGAGGCGGCGGGCTGGTGTGGGTTTGCTTGTTGCCCCCCAGCTCAGCCGTTTCGTGTTGGGGTTTACCCCAGTGGATTAGAGGGTCGTATCCCTGCGCCTTCGGGTTGGGGAGAGGTCTCTGACTATCATTTCAGCCTACGGGCCGAGTGGCAGTGCAGAGTACCCGGCCTTCTTGGCGTCCCTATCGGGGGTGCTGGATAGTGCCCCTCCAGGGGACTCCATTATTCTGCTGGGGGACTTCAACGCCCACGTGGGGAACGACAGTGACACCTGGAGAGGCGTGATTGGGAGGAATGGCCTCCCCGATCTGAATCCGAGTGGTGTTTTGTTATTGGACTTCTGTGCTAGTCACGGATTGTCCATAACGAACACCATGTTCAAACATAAGGGTGTCCATCTGTGGACTTGGCACCAGGACACCCTAGGAAGGAGGTCGATGATCGACTTTGTTGTCGTATCATCAGACCTTCGGCCGCATGTTTTGGACACTCGGGTGAAGAGAGGGGCTGAGCTGTCCACTGATCATCACCTGGTGGTGAGTTGGATCCGCTGGAGGAGGAGAAAGCCGGACAGACTTGGCAGGCCCAAGCGCATAATGAGGGTCTGCTGGGAACGCCTGGCCGAGCACTCGGCCAGGGATGTATTCAACTCCCACCTCCGGGAGAGCTTCGACCAGATCCCGGGGGATGTTGGAGACATAGAGTCCGAGTGGACCATGTTCTCCGCATCTATTGTCGATGCTGCTGCCCGTAGCTGTGGCCGTAAGGTCTGCGGTGCCTGTCGCGGCGGCAATCCCAGAACCCGGTGGTGGACACCGGCAGTAAGGGATGCTGTTAAGCTGAAGAAGGAGTCCTATCGGCTATGGTTGGCTTGTGGGACTCCTGAGGCGGCTGACGGGTACCGTGAGGCCGAGCATGCTGCGGCCCGGGCTGTGGCAGAGGCAAAAACGGGCCTGGGAGGAGTTCAGTGAGGCCATGGAGAAGGACTACCAGTTGGCCTCGAAGCGATTCTGGCAAACCGTCCGTCGCCTCAGGAGGGGGATGCAGTGCTTTGCCAACACTGTTTATAGTGGGGGCGGGAGACTGCTGACCTCGACTGAGGACATTATCGGGCGGTGGAAGGAGTACTTCGAGGATCTCCTCAATCCTGCCATCACGCATTCCGTGGTGGAAACAGAGGCTGGGGACTCGGGGTTGGACTCTTTCATCACCCTGGCTGAAGTCACCGAGGTGGTTAAAAAGCTCCGCGGTGGCAAGGCTTCGGGGGTGGATGAGATCCGCCCTGAGTACCTCAAGTCTCTGGATGTTGTAGGGCTGTCATGGTTGACACGTCTCTTCAACATTGCGTGGCGGTCGGGGACAGTGCCTCTGGACTGGCAGACTGGGGTGGTGGTCCCCCTTCATAAGAAAGGGGACCGGAGGGTGTGTTCCAACTACAGGGGGATCACACTCCTCAGCCTCCCTGGTAAGGCCTACGCCAGGGTATTGGAGAGGAGAGTCCGACCGATAGTCGAACCTCGGCTTCAGGAGGAGCAGTGTGGTTTTCGTCCCGGCCGTGGAACACTGGACCAGCTCTATACCCTCTACAGGGTGCTCGAGGGTTCATGGGAGTTTGCCCAACCGGTTCACATGTGTTTTGTGGACCTGGAGAAGGCATTCGACTGTGTCCCTCGTGATGCCCTGTGGGGGGTGCTCCAGGAGTATGGAATCGGGGGCCCTTTTCTAGGGGCCATCCGGTCCCTGTACGAGCGGAGCAGGAGTTTGGTCCGCATTGCCGGCACTAAGTCGGACCTGTTCCCAGTGCATGTTGGAGTCCGGCAGGGCTGCCCTTTGTCACCGGTCCTGTTCATAACTTTTATGTACAGGATTTCTAGACGCAGCCAAGGGCCGGAGGGGGTCGGGTTTGGGGACCAGTGGATTTCGTCTCTTCTTTTTGCAGATGACGTGGTCCTGCTGGCCCCCTCTAGCCAAGACCTACAGCTTGCGCTGTGGCGGTTCGCAGCCGAGTGTGAAGCGGCTGGGATGAGGATCAGCTCCTCCAGGTCCGAGGCCATGGTACTCGACCGGAAAAGGGTGGCTTGTCCTCTTCAGATTGGAGGGGAGTTCCTGACTCAAGTGGAGGAGTTTAAGTATCTCGGGGTCTTGTTCACGAGTGAGGGAAGAATGGAGCGGGAGATCGACAGACGGATCGGTGCGGCTGCCACAGTAATGGGGGCGCTGTGCCGGTCCGTTGTGGTGAAGAGAGAGCTGACCGAAAGAACGAGATCCCGGATACAAGCGGCTGAAATGAGCTTCCTCCGTAGGGTGGCCAGGCACTCCCTTAGAGATAGGGTGAGGAGCCCGGCCATCCGGAAGGGGCTCGGAGTAGAGCCGCTGCTCCTCCACATCGAGAGCAGCCAGTTGAGGTGGCTCGGGCATCTATAACGGATGCCTCCTGGATGCCTTCCTCGGGAGGTGTTCCAGGCACGTCCCACCGGGAGGAGGCCCAGAGGACGGCCCAGGACACGCTGGAGGGACTATGTCTCTCGGCTGGCCTGGGAACGCCTTGGGCTCCCCCTGGAGGAACTGGAGGAGGTGTCTGGAGAGAGGGACGTCTGGGCCTCTCTGTTGAGTCTGCTGCCCCCGCGACTCGGTCCCGGATAAGCGGAAGACGACGAGTACGAGTACGAGCACTCATCAGCTACTTTATTAGGTATACCCCTCCAACTGCTCGTTAACGCAAATTTCTAATCAGCCAATCACATGGCAGCAAATCAATGCATTTTGGGCATGTAGAGATGGTCAAAACAATCTGCTGCAGTTCAAACCGAGCATCAGAACGAGGAATGAAGGTGGTTTAAGTAATTTTAAACGTGGCATGGTTGTTGGTGCCAGACGGGCTGGTCTGAGTATTTCAGAAACTGCTGATCTACTGGGAGTTTCATGCACTACCATCTCTAGGGTTTACAGAGAATGGTCCGAAAAAGAGAAAATATCCAGTGAGCGGCAGTTATGTAGGTACAAATGCCTTGTTGATGCTAGAGGTCAGGGGAGAATGGCCAGACTAGTAGCTGATAGAAAGGCACCTGCCGGTGCCACCCCTGAAATCTGATTGGCCATCCCTGTGGCCACCCCGGATCTAATAGAATGGCTTTAATAAGTACAAGGGGCCTATCAATCACAGCAGATGGTCAACGTCACTTGCGGATCTGGGATCAGGTATGAATCAGAAGTAGTCATAGGGAAAGTATATTCAAAGCTAACTGAGCTGATTTCAGGTCAGCTATACATCTGTTTGGGCTTTGTGGGTCCGAAATCCAGCGCTCAAGACCTCCTGGTAAGTGTCCCGTGATCACACTGTACAACATCACGTAGGAGGTTGAAGGTGCCAACTTCAACTTCTGTTTTGCCTAAAGTCTTCTATGGATTGGTAAGCGGCTTAATTCAATTGTAAACTTTCCTTATGTCTGTTTGAAAATGTTATCCAGTCCAAAAAGGCATTAGCCCGGCTAGCTTACTAGTGTGCTGTGAACATACCATTTATTTAGCCTCTCCGGACAGCAATGGCTATTATAATCCTGATAATGCTTAAAACACATTCTTGTTCTACGTGAAATACCTATACTTGGGTTGTATAAAGTTTTAATTGATATTTATTAATATAGGTGTAGGTATGTTTAAAACCAGAGTGACATTAGGGCCAGCAGTGTAACACCTGAATGGGAGAGATTTGGCTGGTTTCAACTTTATTCAACAGTTCAAACTTATTCTACTCTGTGATACAAGATATGCTTAAGACATGCTTTCATGTTGTTCAAATGTTAAGATGTATGAAAAAATTGATCCAAAAATAAGTTACAATTTCTTAAAAAGAGTGTATTTGCCCTTAATTTGAGCAGGAAAATAAGATGATCTGCCCATGGAATGAGTATTTTTTCCCTTAAAAAAGATAATTACATATTATGCACTTCAAGATAATGGAGTTTTTTTTTTTTTTCTTATTTTAAACATAAATCATTTTATTCCATTGGGACATTGTATTACTTACCTGCTCAAATCAAGGGAAAACAAACTTATTTCAAGATAAATTAACTTACTTATATTTTAATTTTGCAGTGTGGTCCAACGTTTATTAGTTTATTTTTTTTTGTTGGTTCATGCCACATTTTGAGTGAGAACAGGGATGATTTGAATATTTTATTATTCATACATGAATATTAACAATTTAGCTATTTTGTAAACCTGGCCATTGTTGATAAGAGCAGCAAGGGGTGGGCTTGTGTACTGCATATCATTTATAAAGGTTCCTCCATTCTTGGCCACCGTTTAAAGAAGCCTTGTGTCCCATTTTGGCCACCCTAGTAAAAATGTTCTGGCTACGCCACTGCTAAAGTGTATACTTTCACACTTGGTTGCAAAACTATTTTGATTGCTCAGGCATCAACACAAGAAATAATGAAATGGAAGTGTGATGACACCCTGCTAAACATTAAACTAACTTTGCACATACCAGCAGATTCAAATGCATGACAAGAATGTGCCCTAATAGAACTCATACAATTTATTAACAGGAAAATTAATAATCTAAAAAGTAGATATTTTGACTAAATTTTCAATTATTTTGTTAAAAGAGATGTTACTTTCACTAAAGCTAATGTTCTACGCAGCCACTGTAAAAATATGGTTTGTTCTTGAGTTTGAAAAGCCAAAATAGAAAACTAAAAACACAATTGTACAGTATTTTTACATGAAAATGAGAAGAAACAGGAATCCAAAGTTTCATGGGTCTGCTGAGTCAAATTACAGCTACTGAGATATAGCTGAATATTCACTGTATAAGAGATCTTTAGTAAACAATCAGTTCTTATTAAGTTACTTTATTTTGAGATAAACAAACAGCACTGTCATATTGTGTGATGCAAGGTTGGAGTAGCATTATTGTGCTTTATAGTTTATCACTTACACACTACATTAAGTCCAACCTAAATATAGCTTTTGGTGCACTGTAATCTTAACTGATGGTATCTGGTTAAATAAAATAAATTAAATAGCTCCTGTCACACTGCCACAAATCTTGCTAAGCCTTTTTAATGATCAAAAATGTGTTTTACGTGTATCTAAACATGAACAAAAAATGCACATCTTTGAGATAATAGGTCCTCTCATGTCCATCAAGTATGTATGTCGATTGAGAAGCTCCTAAAGTTTGACTACATGAAGGGTGTAAAATGAGCAGTCTGCCACTGCGTCAGGACAGAAAAAGCTGCTTTTGCGATGACTTCACTAACTCGTTTTTCCTTTTGTCATACTTTATGATTTCCTGACCACCATAGGTCTATGAGAGCCACCAAGTGGTCAAATAATTATTAGCTGAATTAATCAAAAAATTGATCAGACTGCTAGGCCATTGGAGCCACTTCAAGCATACATGTAAACTGAACATCGGCATAGTGTAGCATGAGATTAAGCAATTTTATTTTTGGGTCATTGCTACAACATTTGAGCAGCACCTACATACATTTTGTAGTTTGTGGTATACATTGGGTCTCTAAGTTACAAAGCTTATCTGTGTCAAAATCTTTGGCAGACTTGCTTAGCTTATAAAGTATGTATGGTACAGTAATAAGGAAAATGCTTATCAAGAATTCAACATAAGCAATAAAACCTAAGCAGTTTATGTTAATGTTATGATCCATGGGTGCTTGGGTTTTGATTTTCATTTGTTGCTGTGTTTTTGCCATTCCTATTTTTTTAAAAATACATTCTTTTGGCACTAGAGGCCTTGTTTTTTCAACAGTAGGCAGACATTCTGCGAAGGTCGCCGGGCCTGGGACTCGAATACTGGACAGCCGCAACAAGGACTATAGTCTCCATATATGGTCCCTCGCTTAACCCCTACACTACCAGTGCCGCACCTGTGCTTTCACCATTCCCTTGTTGTTTATTTATGTTTCCGAGGTCTTCATTATTGTTATTAAGGTGTTTCCATATTATTTCATTCCTTTGTGTTTAGTTTCTAAGTTTATTATTATGTTTAGGATTTATTTCCCCTAGATCAGTGTTAGTCTTTTCAACCTTGGTTTGTAGTTTTTTGGTGTTAATTAGTCTCCCTCAGGCTCCCCCTGATTTCCTTCTCCCTCAGATGCTCTGCATGATCCTCTGATTAACTTACCTGTATTTAATGTGATTCTCCACTGTTCCCTCAGTATTTATGCTCACTGCTTTTCACTGTTATTGGCTGGATCCTCCCTTTCCTCTCAGCCTGTCCATGTCTTGTATCACTTGTGCTCTCCAGTAAAATTTGTACTTTCATTATTAATAAAGCTTCACCATTTTCATCCCACGTTTCTGTCTGCACTTAAGTCCTACCCAAATCCACACATCATGACAGTTAGAGACTGAACTTCAAACAGAATATTTTACAAATCTTGTTTTGTAGTCACAACAGTCAAACTATTTTATTAGTTAGTGGCTGTTTTGGAAAATACAGCTTTCTCAAGCGTTGTTTGACAAAATGGCATGTTACAATCTTTCCCTTAGTGTAAAAAAGGTGTGCTTGGAAGAAAATGCAATATAAACACATTGCAAACAATGCGAGAGGCAACAAAGTTTATATTTCCTTTTCTAAGAAAAGCTATTTGTTTATCTGAAGGTCATCAGTTTACTTATAACAAAGAGTGGAAATCTGAGCAATACTGTTTATGTCTCCTAGCAACTGTGAAATGTTTAGAAGTTAGGTTTAGTTAAAAGTAGACATAAGCAGAGACGCTGAAACAGATATAGATCCTCAAACAGAAAAACCCACACAATAATGGAGGAGCATTTAAAAAACAGAGCGGGTGTAGTTTTTGATTAGGGTAACATGGTGCATCTACCAGATTCATTCAAAATGGGAATAGCACAAATTATCTGTGGGCTGCACCATGTGTGTGGAAATCCTTGCCCACAGTGCCCATCATGAAAGGCCTACCACTGGCTGCATGTTTATTTCTTTGATAAATCACCTGAGTGTGGGATGAGTGGGTGCTCCGTCTTGTGGCAGGGAGATTCAGGCAGTAGAACCGGTCCTCTCCTACTGGCCACACCCCAAGGGGGCAGGACCAACATGCACTGCAGCAGCAGCACTGCATGCTGGGTAACAGAGCGTCCCATGGAGGCCTGGGCTTGGCTTATTTCTCCTTAGGCCTCAGAGGCCAAAAGCAAGAGGACACACCTGGTAAGACAGAAAGAGAAAATGGAATGGAAAGATGTGATTTGCATTCGATTTCAGTTTGTCCACAAAATATTTTGTTCATCTGCTATATTCCCTGTTTATTCCCTGCTTTAGATCAGAAGACGGGAAGCAGCAAAAATATATATACCAACTGAAGAGCACGACTGTGAAGCGGATAAAATGTGACCGGAGAAAAAACCCATTTTCTGCAGAGTTTGGCAGCAGTGTGCTAACTTATCACTGGCACAGAGAGACTTTTCACCCCTGACACAGAGTACATGAATCAGACACGGTCTGCATTACCTTGTTCACCTAAAGAGGGTATCCATGTCCTTTAGTAACTGGATTATGCCCCTTTTGCAGAAGTGTTTGTTCCTAGTGAAGTTGAACCTTTTCATATTTCTTGAAGGAGTGCAGAAAAAGCTCTCTGCATATTGTGTATTCATGTGTTTTACATTATTAATAGTCTATTACTTTTTGTGTGCCAATGAATGAAATGTGTAGCATTTTGAGCTCCACCTGTTTCCCCATGGGTCAATTGAATGCTTTGGCTGCTGTAAATGTGTTCTTTTTTTATTCATAACCTAGCCTTCCGATTGCTGAATGTGATTATTATGTTACGTATCCAGCAGATTTATGCTGGATGAAAAATTCGTTCGCAGCAAGAAAAACAAAGGAGTTTGCACAGCTCTGTTGTTCATAATTTCTTTCTTTGTGGTTGTGAATTGATGAGCTGTCTAGACCACCTACATCATTAATTTTTAATCATTAATATGATGCTATTACCAGGAATGATTCATGCTGCGAGCAGCAGGAACAAGAGCTCCAATGACTTGCATGCCTCATCACAGGCAGCTTTGTGATGAACTGAGTGAAGATACTGAGTAAGATAATAATGGAAATTATTTGTTTCATTCCGAGATGTATTTCAGCTGAAATTGAAGAACAGTCCTATTTTCTTTATTTCATGTGAACTGGTGCTTTCATTTGTTACGCTGATGAAAGGAAAAAAGAACAATACTCCCTCCCTGACAGAGTCAATTTAGTGTAAATTGTAGGATGCAAATAAGAAAAAAAACTGATTAATTTTGTTTTTGTGCATGAAGGTAGGAATACATGAGAATATCAACTTGCTGAGAAAAAACAAAAAAAAGGCTCTTGCTCTCTGCAGGCAAACCTTGTCCCCACTGTTCTGTGAAGTGTGGATCTTCCTTCAAGTTTGAACTGACTGTGCGGAACAACATGAGATGCCTTTCTGTTCTAACTCTCATCTGAAAACCTCAGTGGTGAAAGTTTATTTCCATGTCTGCTTGAATTTAAAGTTTAAATTGAGTTATTTTTGCACAATCTTAAGGTGTATTTCTGGGACACACAGTGGAGATTTTTGATACACCTGTCATTTACAGCACAGAAAGCACCAGCCAACCAGTTTTTCACTCAAGCCCATTTCCCTTTTGTCTTGGCAGTTCCCACGTCAGCTTCTGCACTCCTTTCCTTTCATTTTAGTTATTTGAAAGTCCATTTTCCTCTCCTGCTAGTTGCCTTGACAGTCTATAACAACATTTTCCTCACCAAAATCCCATCTCACCTGTTAAGAGTACACACTGAGACATTCTTCCAACCGTTTGTCATACTCTCATAATCTTTTATGTTTGCATTCACTTAAAGAAGATATTACACAATCTGCAGGGCAAAGAGTTGAGGCTGACTCAGGAAATAAGGTTAACGTGTTTTTTAGTGTCTGTTGTGAGTGTGTATGTGAGCAGACATTTGAGGTGTCTCACAGGTATTACCGTAAGCAAATATGCATGTTCCCAAGACATTCACACATGCAATGAGTTAGCAGGAAGGACCTTAAGCCCAGATCAGCATGTTGAAAAACTGTTTTAAATCTTTCTCATTCCCTGCAAAAAATAAAACAAAAAAACATACATGTGTTCAAGCATGCCTGGACACACGTACTCCTATTTAGAAGGTGCCACCACCTCTTAGCTCTTGTAAAAAAGGAGCAATTAGTAATGACATTGCAAAGCTATGAATATGGACTAAGAATGCACCATGAAACTGAATGTCAATCAGGACATGGACAGTTTTTGCAGAGATTTTCTGTTGTACATCAAAATGACTCCCCAGGTATTAGAATTTACTTCACTGTTTAGTACATCAACAAAACTTCCACGGTAAAATCAAAGTGGTTCATTATTGTGGTGGCAACATCTTTACCATGCTGACCCCATGCTAAGGCTGCAACCAAATACTGTAATGCACTTGGCATGGCTGCTATGCACATCCTATCCTACCACTGTTTGGGCACCAACTAAAAGGATTTCATCAAGCAATCTTTACATGAATAAATACGGGGCATTTATAAGTTCAATTAGAAATCAAGTTTTGTATGCGCTACACTACCTACTGGAATAGGGTTCTCAGCTGGGGAGAAGCACCCACATCTCCAATTTGCACACACCTTTGAAGGTGTGCTCTAAACTAATAAGCCATTGTCAAGCCATTGAAGAGAGGCCCTCGCCCTGAATTTCCTGCTGAAGAGGGAGAAGGAGGAGAAGGGTGAGTAAGATGAAAATGTGCAAGTTGCACATAATATGGTTTGTAATTGTTATGATTCTGGCACGTCTGCTCTACCCTGTCTCCCTGGCTGCAATCAGCAGATTAGATGTACCTGGTGGCTGCTGCAGTGTAGTGCAATCTGTGGAATGCCAAGCACCTGTGTCTTCCCTGATATATACTGACTCTGACAAGCAGACGGTGCCAGATTTTTGAAAGCCATCGTATGAGTAGATAGCCAGCGTTCCTTCCTGTCTGATCATTGTTCTTGACCTTGCCTTGCCTTTTTGGATTTGTGCCTCTGCCTGCTCCCTGTCGGATTATTTGGATTTTGGTTGTCGACCTTGTTTCCTGCATCTGGTTTATGCCTCTGCCTGCCCCTTGCCTGACGCCTCTTGTTCCAATCGTTGACCCTGTTTCTGTCCTTGGATTATTGAGCCAGCCTAGCCCTTGGATTATTCAGCCTGGAGTCACTTCTTACCTGTGCTGTGGAGATCACCGCCTGCCGCCCACTGAGGTTTCCCCTCTGGGTTTCAAGTTCCACTCAAGATATAAGCAGGTTAGTGACTTTTCTGATCCCTGCAAAATCTGGAGAGACTACAAGTCACTAATCCCTCTTTCTGCCTCAGTGATTCCTGGAAGCTGTGAGGAGTGTTACCTGTGTGACGTTTTCCTGTGGCTGAATAAACCTTTTAAACTTTCAGTACTGTGTCTGACTGAATCTTGGGTCCGCTTTTTTCTGATTCATTGCAGTAATATAATTTCAATCTGAAAAGACTCACAAAAAGAGGGTTGGCAATTAGAAAAGTTTAATGATGTGAAATTACATTATTATATCTTTGGCGCTCGGACCTGGGAGGAAGACATGAATGCTGTGAATGATATGAGCTAAAACGAACATTTGTAAGGCTTAAATTTAGAGATGTCTTCCCCCTGATCCGACACTGGTGGTGGATTGGCGGCCAGGGAGCGAGGAAGCCAGAATAGATGTGGAGGAAGATGGTGGAGGTGGGGTGGAGGAGGGATGAGCTCAGCTGACAAGCGAGGAGGAACACAGCCGAAGGTCCTTTAAAAACAAGGCGTCGGAAGGTGATTGGATGATGAATCAGGCGGACAGGTTGCTGATTGGAAGGCCGGGAGACGCACAGGGAAGTCATTGGACGGTGGAGACGACGAGGGTGAGTTTTTCATTCTGAATTTTCGTTTGAACTCCATTTGTCAAATCAGTCTAATAGTTACAGATCAGCTTTTGCATGCTTACCTTTAGTAATGAGCTCCAAGTCCGATCATCATCCCACTCTTTATATATATATACCAAAGGCAACAAGACTGTGAATGACCACACATTGAATTATATAGTAAACAAAAAGTGTGTAAGAATTTTTATATTTTAGATTCTTCAAATAGCCACACTTTGCACTGATTACTGCTTTGTATCCTTAGCATTCTCTCCTTGAGCTTCATGAGGTGGTCACCTGAAATGGTTTTCAGTTAATGGTTTTCAGTTTGGTAAATCTGCCTGGTGGGTGCTATACAAAGCATACAAAGTATTGCAATTCCCACAGCAGTCCAAATCGATGATGGATAGTCGACAGATATTCTCAACAGTCTTGTGTCTTACACTCTGAGATACACAACCACGAGTACAAAGACAGTGTTTTAACAGTTTATGTAGAAACTAATGAGACTTGAAGTGCGCTTTCTTAAATTTGTTAAATGAATTTGTTAAATTAAGATTTAAAAGATTAACTCACTTACAGGGATGAAACTGACTCTTTAGAGTCTCATTAGTCTATTCACATTGATAACTGTATCCGTGAGAGAACTAGAGTCAGGGGTCTTTCTTCTTTTAAAGATCCTGAGAATCACGCGGCAACCAAACCTGAGAATTTTGAGTCATCCCCTGAACCCATGCAAATAGGGAGAACTCGCCTCACTCCCGACAAAAGAGAGAAGATTTAGAACAGGACAGTGCCTGTATTGTGGTTCCACAGGCCATTTTCGTCTAAAATGCCTGGTTCGCTCAAAACGGTCAGCCCGCCAGTGATCAAGGGGTCGCTGGCGGGTGCAATTCAACAACCTAACTACCCCAGTTTCCTGCTTCAAACCACTCTATGCTGCAAAGACGAACAAATTCCTTTGATGGCTCTCATTGATTCAGGTTCAGAACAGAATCTAATTAGTCCCGATCTGGTCCAGAAATTTAACCTTCCTGTCTGTAATCTTGAATCTCCTATAAATGTCACTGCTCTTGATGGCAAATCTTTAAATTGTGTCTTACAGAAGACTCAGCCACTGGAATTAGTTACATCAGGTAACCACCATGAAACCATTTCTTTCTTGCTGTTGCCCACTAAAGAAACCCCAGTTGTTTTAGGTCACCCTTGGCTTATGAATCACAACCCACACATAAACTGGAAAGAATCTCGCATAGAGTCCTGAAGCATCGAGTGTTATGCTACTTGTCTTCGTTCTGCAGTCACTACTTCCTCCCCTTTGGCCAACGCCCTTACACCCCCAGATTTAACAAACGTTCCAGCAGAGTATCATGACCTAGAGAAAGTATTTAGCAAAGATCTAGCTCTTTCTCTACCGCCCCATCGCCCATATAGATCTACTTCCTGGTGCTCCACTACCAGCAGGTCGGCTTTTTCGCCTATCAGGTTCAGAGCAGGAGTCTATGGAGAATTACATAAATGACTCACTTAAAGCTGGCATAATTCAGGCATCTTCTTCACCTATGGGGGCAGGATTTTTCTTTGTGTTTAAAAAGGACGGATCTCTAAGACCTTGTATCGATTATAGAGCCTTTAATGACATCACGATCAAGAATAAGTATTCCCTTCTATTTGCTCACTTCAGCGTTTGAGGCCGTCCAGGATGCCACCATATTCACAAAACTGGACCTGCGGAACGCATACCACCTAGTTCAAATAAGGAAAGGAGATGAATGGAAAACGGCTTTCAAAACACTTATTGGTCATTTTTGGTCATCTGGTTGTGCCTTTTGGTTTGACCAATGCCCCAGCTGTTTTACAGGCCTTAGTGAACGACGTCCTCAGGGACTTCATCAAAGTTTTTGTTTTTGTCTACCTGGATGACATCCTTATTTTTTCTAAGGACTCTACTGAACATCCCAGACACGTTCCAATTGTTTTACAAAGACTCTTAGAGAATCGCTTAGTTGTCAAGGCTGAGAAATGTGAATTTCATGTTCCCTCTGTGACTTTCCTAGGCTTCATTTTTGAGGGTGGACAGGTGAAGCCACACCCAAGTAAGATCTCAGCTGTTGTGGACTGGCCCATTCCCACGGATCGTAAACAGCTCCAACGGTTCCTGGGATTTGACAATTTTTACCTTTGTTTCATTCGTGACTACAGTCTCCTTGTTTCTCACCTTACACTTCTCACCTCCAGTAAATAACCTTTCGTCTGGTCTCCTGAAACCGACAAGGCGTTCAATGACGTAAAGCAACGTTTCTCCACTGCTCCTGTGTTAAAACATCCAGATCCCAAGGAACAGTTTATTATGGAGGTGAACGCCTTGGACACTGGGGTGGGAGCAGTACTTTCCCAGCGATCACCCACGGATGGTCAGCTCATTCTGCCATAATGGGGTTTTCTTAGACTCTAAGATACACAACCACGAGGACGAAGACAGTGTTTTAACAGTTTATTTAGAAACACGGATAAAGGTTGGACTGGAACCACGACTGGAGCTGGCGGACGAACGCTGGGTCTCTTTGAAGGAGAAAGACAGAAGCTGGTAAACACTGGGTGGAAACGGAGAAAATGTGAATGTGTTCTTTAGATGCTGACTTACAGGGGTGGGGTTCTTAGCAAGACCTGGGGAAAATAAGTCCTTCTCCACCGTGGCTTGAGGCTGACAGGCTGTGAACAGTTTTCGGAGAATGAAATGCTTATTTTCTTCTCTTCCAGGAAACTCAATGATGGCTGGAGAGTTTTAACATTGGAGGGTGGATGAGCAGGTTGATGGGTGGTTCTCAAGTGGCTCCTGAGAAGCTGGGCTTGGAGTTGGAAGCAGAGAGGAGGCTTAGGGCTGAGGTGTCAAGGCTGGAGCTCCCACACTCCTCTGAACATGACACAAGTGAAAACAGAGACCAGAAAGGTTCCGCGACTTCCTTCAGCGAAGGGTGATCACACCAAGTGAGAAAACGAGCTGATGCCTCCCTCTGGGTTTCCACTCCATAAGTAACCCAGCTGATTGCTCTCAGATGAGCAACACCTGTGCAGCAGCACCTGGCAGTCACACCCAGGCGACTGTGGCTCAGTAGGAAGAGTAGTCGTCTTGCAATCAGAAGGTTGTGGGTTGGATTCCAGCTTCCTCCTGCCATATGTTAATGTGCCCCTGGGCAAGGCACTTAACCTCAAGTTGCCTACCGATCTGCGTATCGGTGTATGAATGTGTAAGCGTTAGTGAGTGCAATTGGGTGAATGTGGCTCTAGTGTAAAGCGCTTTGAGCGGTCTGTATGACTGGAAAAGCGCTATATAAGTTCAGTCCATTTACCATTTACCCTGCACAGAGAGAACACAGCCCACAAAAACACAGCCTGCAAACAGCCTGCACACAAACCACCGTGGAAATGACATCTTGTGAAAGTATGCAAGTCAAAACATTTCATTTCACTATATGCTGAAGATTTACATTTCATAAATTATTAATTGTAAAATACATTTTTAAAGTTGTGCACTGTAGCTTAAGCTGGGGATACACTGCACGACTTTCACAGACTTCACAAAACAGACTGATTTTAGCTGTTCCTTTTTTTTACTAAAAGACCAAGGATCACACACTTAACTGGACCTGCCAAGGATCACATTTCCCAGGATTTATCAAACCTACTAAATAAACATTTAGACCTTCTGTTAAATAAATATATTCTATTTGGATGGATGAGATTTAATTCAATACACAATTGCAGTTGGGTTGGTTGTTATACTACCCGACTGTGTCCACATTCAGCTTAAAAATTATAACATGTTTGCTTGACTTCGATTGGGGTCGGGTCGTTTCCTATCACACACTTGCAGATTCTAGTCTTTGCCCCCTCTCACACTGATCTTTGTGCCGACTGTCCCCAACTACTGCAGACTGATGGCAACTTTCCCAGCTGGGAATCGAGAACAGTGACACCAAACGACTATGTATAAACTTTTTTTCTTTTGCTTCACCTTCTGTATCTGGATTTAATGGAAACTCATAAATCTGTATTGGCGTAAAAAAACACCCTGAAAGAAAAAAAAAACATCACAGGGGCAAATAATTAAGACATTCATTAGTCCTATATTTCAATAAATGCCTTTAGGAGATCCACATATGGCATGATTTATGTGTTCACATTTGTTTGTGTCATATTTTCTGTGTTGTGTAAGTAACACAACACAGACTGCAACAGTTAAACACCAAATCATCTCCCTTGTTGCATCATTGCCATACAGAGATCTCTACATCCCCCTCCTGTAAACCCACCACAAGCCTCCAACCAGTCCTGTGGGAGAGCATGAATAAAACAGTTCTGTGCTGTTTGGCGATTTAACTCTAAATCATCTCCGGGGTATTAGTACAGGCCTCCACCTTCACCTACTTCTGCTCACGCTCTCAGATATGAACACATGGACAGGGCAAGTACATTCATGGTAAACACTCTAATATTACCTGGGGACATTGTGATGGATAACATTCAAGCACAGCTAAGGCAAAAAACAGCAGTGCCTCTAGCCACATGTAAAAACGCTTGCATAGTAAAAGGTGTTGTCATAAACAATCATAATCAATAATAGTAATATAATTGAAAAGTTTATTTATAATGATTTTCCGATTACAGCTAATGAAAACACGACACCTAAAATTAGAATATTACATCAGACCAATAATAAAACACTGTTGGTACAGGAATGTGGGTTTAAAAAATATATATGTTTAATACCTGTTTAAAGGTTGTCATTTTAAAATAGTACTTTTAATCTGACAAATGAGCCTCATCAGAATTCTAATTTACTGAATATGCCTGAATAACTGAATAACAGGTAAGTTTACCTTTGCAAGAATGAGGAATTTCTAAAGAAATACATATCCATATTGATTTCTTATAGCTGTACCAACACAATGCTCATGCAGCTATTTCTCCTTGACTGATGACTGTTCCTGGAACAGCAGCTGGAGAGGCTGTCATTGTTTTTGCCCTCAGGTTACAATTTACAGTAATCCTACAACTGCCTTTTCCTTTTGCTGCAGAGGTTATTAGGACTGTCTCCAACCTGAAGTGATGACAGAAGATGGACAAATGTCTAACTGCAGGCCGGAGTGGGGGTGGCACTGCCACATTCTGGAGTGACTTTGATCTAATCCCCTTTCCCTATGAAAAGTAAATTCTCAGCCAACCACTGAATGTTTGACTGTTAAGTAAAGATGAAAAAATCCTAGTGACTGCACCATAGACCCACCATGGCAAACACGTCCCTTCAACGGAAATGTGTCCTCCTAACACACCTCTGAATTTACCACATACATTTAAAAAAAAACTTTGATTCTAAATTCTAAACCAAGGCTTTTTCCTTCTTTTAACTTTTAATGATTGGCCTTCAAATATAATTGTTTCACTTAAGCTATTCATTCAAAGCCACATACAGGAGTTAAATATTTGAGTTCACATTAATGCTCACAGGTACACTGGAAAAAATAAAAACTTTTCCAGCAGGGCTGTGTGAAAAGTTGGCCCTAATATTCAGAGTAATACAGACAAGGGCTGCACAATGTTAGAAATGCTGTTTATTTGATACAGATACTATTGCTGTATTCTGCAATGACAATATCCAGTGAAAATAAATTGGAATTTGTTTTACTGTTCTCTCTCACGTCATTATTTTGCTTCCAAATCTCTCTGTGATCTTCAGCATCCCAGAAATGGTCATCTGTGACAGGTGTGAGCATCCACCTAAACTGGTTGAATGTATTATTGGTATTAAAAGTGGAACAGTCAAAAAATATTGAGCACTTTGGCAAACTGAGATTGTGATGAAAATATATTTTTAATATAATGAGCAGTCCTTGTGCTGACTCAAATAAAGTATGCTACTTCGTGCAAGTATGTCAGTGACAGAGTACTTTGCCTTTGTTTGCCATAGACTGGCAATCATACAAAGTCTGGCAGGACATGCGTGCATATTACTCATAATAATGTTATCTTTTGAAAAACGTTTTGTATTAATCTGGCATTTATCGAAATGTTTTACACATTTGAAGTAATGGCTCACTGGAGTTTTATTTTGCTTCTCTAACTTCCTGTTAGGGCTACTGGTGCTACAGTGCCAATTCTAGATTGTATGCAAACAGAAAAAGAAATCGAAAGTCAGTTTTGGCCTTGGTATTTTTATGTCCTCTGCTATACTACTGTTTTAGCTGACAAGATATGTATTATTGTTTTTGCCTTTAAAACAAAAAACATACTTTGTGCTGCTTTTGTAAAGTTAGCACTGAAATAGCTTTCTGTTTCCTTTAGCCAACAAAAGTCAGGAGGGTTTCTCTCGCTTACTCATGCATAAAGGTTTGAGCCTATTAACATCCACCACAAATAGGGGGACAAATCTTTTAGAATCTGAATGGCACATGAATATCCCAAACACAGTTTCTTCTGCACACAGATATGGAGGATGGTCACTGAAAGCCCATGAGGCATCCAGCTGCATGCTTGTCATTGCTTTGCAAGTGGCTCCAAATGTTGTTGTTACATTCCTGTCTCCCCCATGTTGTCTTTTTACAACTTTTCCTGAGTCTGGCATGATGTTTGTAGTGGAGAGGTGCGCGCTTACAGGAGGAAAGAGCTCAAAGCTTCTGTGTCCAGCATCACTCACACAAACGACTCACTCATCAAAAATCCATACACTACCATTGTTATGGCACATTTTTTGACATTTTCTAAGCTCAGATCGAAGCAAGTATCTACTGAGCACTTTCCTTACAACTGCAAGCATAGACATTGAAGGGCAGGGCAGGAAGTACAATATAGGAGTAAATTTCATTAATTCATTTTCAAGACATATCATTGAATGCTTTGGAAATCAGTAGCTCATTTGCCAGTAAGTAAGTAACCCTAAAGGCATTAATTAACATTGAGTATAAAATCACATCTTAGATGAAGAAGCTTATTAAATAAATTCATAAAATTCGTGAAAATCTGTAAATTTGAAGACCTGAATTGAAGTCTTGATGTTTTATGAATTAATCTTTTTTTGGACAGCCTTGAAAATATATTCATTTTAAGGCACTGCAGTAAAATCAGATCATGACAAATTCAGTTTTATATACAGAGTACAACACAGTAAACACTGAGGTCAAGTGGGGGTGTCAGCTAACTAATCTATTGAAGAATACCTGCAGCAATGAGTGGAGAGAGGATCATATCAACACCACTATTGATTTAGTCTTAGAGGGACTTCATGATGGTTGACTTGCATCATACATAATGAATAGGCTACCGAATAAACCCTGCCTTTGTATTTGTCACAGTAGCATGTGACAAAAACACACACACACCTACACTCACACACACTCCCATGCAACAAACACATTTGTCAAGAGTGAGTGACGCATCGATGATCCACCTGTCCAAACAGTCAGGGGACTGTGAGATGGGGGTCACACCACAGTGCTGATAGATGCTTTTTCCTCTTTCTGCACTTTCTCTGTGGCCAGACAGAACATGCACACTTATACAGAAAGTCACACACAAATATGTGTAAAATCCATCCAGACTTTGCTTTAGACCAGAGCAAACAAAGACATGACTGATCTGCTTCACAAATGTGTGTCTGGGATGCAAAGTGTCTATTTTTATATTATATTCTTTTTCTTTTTAAATCAGAATACATAAATTAATAACATAGATTTTTACTTTATAAAGGTCATGTGAATATCTTTATGAATATCTCATCTGTTTATGACCACACTTAATTATTAAATATTGGTCAAATAAACAGCCTAGCTAAGTGGATGGTCACTGGGAAACCAACAAGATAACTAACTGACTGTCAGGCTGTTAGAAAAAAATGTTCAAAGGAACAAGCAGGACAAGCAGGTGTCACACTTACAGAGAGGCGGCTGAGGTGCCTGACTGCTGCATGAAACACAACATGATTGACAGAGTGATCTGATTTTTCTGCTCCTCTCGTTTCTCCAGAGCTAATTCTGTGCCATGTGGTGAGATTCTTCAATCTGTTAATGTTATCTGTACCCTGTCACCTCTCTGTCTAAGTTTTTTTTTTACCTTTTCCCCTCAATGTTTATGCTTTAACAGCACCTTAGTCCACTAGGTGTCTCAAAGGCTCAGTGACGCTGAAAGACTGATAGAGTGATGATTTTGTCATCAAACCAGCAGGACCATTTCCACTTGGTGACCCCCAGATCAGAGGGCAGACTAATTCCACAGCAAGAAATGTTTGTGTCTCTAAAAAAGTGGGATTGAAAGTGCGTGTGGATCTGATGGCTTGTTTGTTTCAAAACCTTATCTGCAGTGCACAGTCTGGGCTTTGGGGCACAAATCAAAGGTGCACATATACTGTTGGTCGTTCTCTTTCACCATCTTTCTTTCTTTCTTTTTCCTACACATAGTCTCAGAATGTATTTAACACTGTGACTTCCTGATTCTCTGTTGAGTTTTTTTTTTATCACCACTCATTTCTGTTTCTTTATTCTACTGAATTAGACTAAATATCATCTAAAGAAATGTTGTACATTGTTCTTATTTTTATTTTTTCATTAATTTAACTTCTTAAAGCCGGCGGTCCCGCTTGGCCTCACCCGTTTTCGGCAGTCTATAAAACTAGTAAAAAAGTAATGTTTTATCTCTACGAAGGAAGGCCTGATGTCTGACACATCAGACTCCACTACCTATCTCCCTGGAAACCAATCCACCTCATCCACGGATTCCACCTGACTTCTCTACATCCAATCATTGTAATGTTGTCACATATTATCTATTAAAACATGCATGCACTGTTTAAAACATTGGCTTATCTTTGTGATGCCATGCGCACTTAGCATGTGTAGTGGGCTGATCAGTCAAGGAGTCCTTATACAACTAAATCCTGAGCTTGATTAAATCCTCATTGCAGAGAAATAGTTTGCGTCTGTCTCAAATCATTGATGACACCGAGTTTTTCAAACTCACTAGTAATGTCATGGAGTCATTCTAAGACCAGAAAAGACAGATGTTTTAAAATCATCTGTCCCAGGCATGGACGTCTTTGCCATGATTGTGTTTTCATTTTTCTGTTGAACCTTTTCACAAGCAACAATTTTTTTGCTTGTTTTGACAGCCTTTAATTAGCTTAGTTCTTGATTTTAACCTGTTTTGATTGTTTTATTCAGTTTTAATGTTGTGTGTATTTTTTATGTGGCATTTTCTTCTCAGGTGTGCTTGTTTTTGTTTAGTTTTTATGAAGCAATGTGTGGTTTTTCCCTGTGAAAAGAGCCAATTAAATTAACCTTACTCACCACTTACTATTTAAAGAACGTTTGCTTTCCTTCTCAGCAAATAGAACAAAAAAGGAAGCCTAAACCCTGAGGATCTGAAGCAGAACATTTCTGTCGGTGATCTGTTTTATCCCAAGCTCTCTACTTAATTACAGCAGAGTTTGTTTCCTGGTAAAACTTCATCAGTAGATTGTCTTGGGGTCCATTTAGGATAATATTACCCTGTTGATTCTCTGTTTTTTTTATGCTAAAAAGCACAATAATTCCTAAATGCTCCAATGCTTTGTGCTGTATTTTTGGAATGCCCTTTCAAGCAGCCTCAGTGACAAGTCTGACTGCAACCATAGCCTTGGTACAGATAAATCTGGGACATAGATGACACACATTCACACACACTCACTGTATCACATAAACACACGAAAATACATGAACACACCCAGCAATTTTGACCAAGTCCCACCCTGTCTACCAAAGCTAGTTCATTTAGCACTTAAGCAGATGCTTTTTCACACAGTCTACAAATCTATTTATACAACACCGACCCAAAATGAAACAGGCTACATTAAAATCCAATTTGGAAGTGTAGGTGACATCATTCTTGATAAGAAAAAATTATTTCAGCAAAAAACTCGAAAATATCTGACAGCAGTTGTAGCTGGAATTGGATCTGTGTTGATGTTGCTGCCTTTGTGATTACTGTAGGCAATTTAAGAGGACCTGTAGGTCAAGAACATAATGTAAAGTCTAGCAAGGTCGATTTTAGAGTTCACAAAAAACAAATCTGTTTACTTCCAGACTTGAGGTCAAAGTAAAGCAAGGTCTGGTCACAGCCAAGTTCTGGTTGTGTATAATTTCTGTGGTTTGATTACTGCTGTTGAAGAACATTATTTTTACCAGGAAAGCAGTGTGATGACTTTTCTTTTTATAAGGGTTTGTAAAGAGATAAATAATGCACCACGAGACACACATGAACAATGCATTTATGTTTAACACTTTGTCATTTGCAGAGTGTTTTGCAGCATTGTACCATAAAGGTTACAATACATGCCATTTTACAGCTAAAATCACAATAAAAGGAGCTCTTGAGAAGGGTTAACAAATTTGTTTCCTTTTACAGAATACATTCTCTCTCATTCAAAATCCTTTTAAAGAATAACAGGGTAGCAATCATGCTGCCTTTTCCTATTCTACGCAATATGACAGATACCTGTGTCCATACCCTCACCCTCATTGTCTTCCTTTGTATCACGACTCTCCCTTTCCTCCTTATGAGTCTCACTTGACATCTTAATCACTGTTTAATTTTAATTCACCTTCACTGTGCTCAATTGAAAATGTGATTTCAACTCTCTTGTTCCTTACAGGGATATACAGGGGTTGGATAATGAAACTGAAACACCTGGTTTTAGACCACAATCATTTATTAGTATGGTGTTGGGCCTCCTTTTGCGACCAATACAGCGTCAATTCGCCTTGGGAATGACATATACAAGTCCTGCACAGTGGTCAGAGGGATTTTAAGCCATTCTTCTTGCAGGATAGTGGCCAGGTCACTACATGATACTGGTGGAGGAAAACGTTTCCTGACTCGCTCCTCCAAAACACCCCAAAGTGGCTCAATAATATTTAGATCTGGTGACTGTGCAGGCCATGGGAGATGTTCAACTTCACTTTCATGTTCATCAAACCAATCTTTCACCAGTCTTGCTGTGTGTATTGGTGCATTGTCATCCTGATACACGGCACCGCCTTCAGGATACAATGTTTGAACCATTGGATGCACATGGTCCTCAAGAATGGTTCGGTAGTCCTTGGCAGTGGCCCATCTAGCACAAGTATTGGGCCAAGGGAATGCCATGATATGGCAGCCCAAATCATCACTGATCCACCCCCATGCTTCACTCTGGGCATGCAACAGTCTGGGTGGTACGCTTCTTTGGAGCTTCTCCACATCGTAACTCTCCCGGATGTGGGGAAAACAGTAAAGGTGGACTCATCAGAGAACAATACATGTTTCACATTGTCCACAGCCCAAGATTTGCGCTCCTTGCACCATTAAAACCGACGTTTGGCATTGGCATGAGTGACCAAAGGTTTGACTATAGCAGCCCGGCCATGTATATTGACCCTGTGGAGCTCCTGACGGACAGTTCTGGTGGAAACAGGAGAGTTGAGGTGCACATTTAATTCTGCTGTGATTTGGGCAGCCGTGGTTTTATGTTTTTTGGATACAATCCGGGTTAGCACCCGAACATCCCTTTCAGACAGCTTCCTCTTGCGTCCACAGTTAATCCTGTTGGATGTGGTTCGTCCTTCTTGGTGGTATGCTGACATTACCCTGGATACCATGGCTCTTGATACATCACAAAGACTTGCTGTCTTGGTCACAGATGCGCCAGCAAGACGTGTACCAACAATTTGTCCTCTTTTGAACTCTGGTATGTCACCCATAATGTTGTGTGCATTTTAATATTTTGAGCAAAACTGTGCTCTTACCCTGATAATTGAACCTTCACACTCTGCTCTTACTGGTGCACGGTGCAATCAATGAAGACTGGCTACCAGGCTGGTCCAATTTAGCCATGAAACCTCCCACACTAAAATGACAGGTGTTTCAGTTTCATTGTCCAACCCCTGTAGAACAAGACTGAATCTAGAAAGGCAACATTCATTATGATGGCAAGGCAAGGCAAGTTCATTTCTATAGCACCATTCATACTTGAGGCAATCCAAAGTGCTTTACTGTACATGAAGGGAAAGACAGAGAAAATAGCAAAAAGCAGAGCTTCCATTGTATGTTCATATGCAATTACATAACATTTATAGATTACCTGAAGGTCGCTATAAAAGCAACCTTGGCTTCCATTTCACCTCAGCAAGGCCCCTAATTTGTTATTATTGTACAAAATTAGAAATCCAACCTTTTGAAAAATTCAGCTTGGTACAGTATACTTGGCCATGTTCTGCTCAAATAAACAAAAAATAAAAAAATCATTACAACCTTTAAAAAATTCTGCAGTTTACACTGTTGTTTTGGGTTCCAGTGTCCAGTTTATAGACATCTTCATAAGTGTTTAGACATTCAGTCTAAACACCTTTCTTCATCTTACCTCATAGGAAAACAAAAGAAACATACCCAACTACAGGCAGCACATCAAGTGTAATAATATCAGATCTTAGGATCAATGCACAGTGCACACTCTCCGTTTCTGTACTAATTACCATCATTCACCAGCCTCTGAACTTGTCTAATTTACTAGGATCGGTCTGCCACTACTGCTGAGAGATGTCTGTATAACACGAGCCATCAAGAAACAAAATCTCTGTCTGACCCTGGCACTGATAGGCTGTTGAGACAGCGGCTCTGACACATCGTCCAGACCCCGAGGCGACTGTCTGAGCTGCTCAAAGTGTCAAGAAAGTGGTGTTCGCAGCGAACATGTTGTCACAACTACAGAGCAGCGTTAGTCTTTTAAACCTAAGTGACAAAATCCAGAGTTTGTCACTATGTTCTTAGGACTACATCTCACTGAAGATTAGAGGGATTTTCAGCCAACACTGAACATCAACACATATATAATCTGCAGGCTCATATATGAATGTGAGGATAAATGCAATCACCTTGATGATATTTGACAATGTCCTGTCATTTTCCCAAATTTTTAACCGTTGGAGTACTGCACTGGCATCAAAGATATCTCACACCTGAAAGCCTTTGTTCTCTCTGTATTTGATTACTGAGGCCGATCCATAAGAGAGGAGCTTTTTCATCTAATGTCGGATCAAAGAAACGCAGCAAAGATGACCGCAATTCTCGGAGACTCAGAGAAATATTTCTCCATACATGTGACAAACACAAAGCTGCAAATTAACATTCACCTGTAACTGTTCTAAAAGAAGCATGAAGTTTCTCGCTGAGGAATGGTGACATTTTTAATTCTTTACATGGTTGCTTAATGGGTAGTCTGCTGTCTCACTGTGCGCAGAATTATACTATTTGTGCCTTTGCATAAAAAAAAAAACATACAAACACGAGCATCTGAAGCAAAACAGAGTAAATGCGTTCACTCATCCTACAAAATCAAGGCCAACAACTAACCACAGTCCCAACCCATTGATCTGCACTGACAAAAGGTCAAAGAAATGGTACCTTGATGTTTGGCCGACTACAAATGAAAAGAAAATTACAGCCACCCAAGGGTAAATTCCTGTCGTTTAGCTGAAAGTATGAAATCACCGAGCACAGATGTGTTTTTTGTTTTTTTTTACAGGAGACTGCAGTTTCAAATCATCGAATTACTCATATCGCAATCAATCATAAGCTTTAGCAATGACACAGTATGAGTTGGGAATGATGAATGAAATCTTTTCCAGATTATACAGGGACGGCTGGGTCCCTTTGGTTGCACTCACTGTGAATAATCAGAAGGGGATTTTTTACAGTTTGCAGCTTCTTGGACAAAAGTGCAAATAAAATACTGAACTTGTTCCTATCAAAAAATAAATTATTCCTGTATTACATTTAAACAGTATTTAGAGCACTCTGTTGTACAATTCATAATGAGCCTAAACATTTATTTGCGTGTATAATTAGATTGTGATTTTAATTAGGCTGTTCTAATTTTTTTTAAAACACAATAAACAATTAATACAAAATACAATAAACAATTAAAATGAGGCTAATAAAAGTGGCCACTTCATATCAAAATCAAATTAATGATATTCATCATTATCCTGCATTCATCAATTGTCGTGAGAGCTCTAATTTAAACAAATGATAACAATGTCCCATTGGTGCTGATTATATAAATATAATATTTTTATTTTTGTTTGAACAGTAATGCAGAGAGAAAGAGATGGAACATTGCTGACGATTTTCAGCAGATTCTTGACAAATACCCAGTTGATGCATCATGTCTGCTTTCTAAGACTATTATTGCTACATCCAATATTAGTCCATAATGTTAACATTGTTAGTGATGTCATTGTAGTTAAAGGGATAGTTTAGGATTTTTAAAGGGAAGGCTCTTTCAAAAGGAAATAAGCAGTTCATATCATACCTACAGTAGATAAGTGTGTTGGTGTTTTCATTTAGTATAAATCCAGATTAGTTGGTTTTGGAGGCTGAAACTAACAGCTTGTCTGAAGGGGTCCAAGACCAAATCGAACATCTTACATTTAAAAATAACTCTAAACTAGAAGAATCTCATGCTAGTTAATGTGTATGGTATTTTATGAGGCTTTATGGTATTGAAGGGGTATTTACAGAGAAGCCAGTGATTATTATTATTGTAAATGGACGTACAGCAAAACCTATGATGTTCTTTTGTGAATGGATCATGTTCAGAAGATGTTCAGAGTACTTTGATAACAAAATTTGATAGCAGAGGGGAAAACCAAAAGAGGCTGCAGAAATATATGAGCTGAAATTATACTAAATGCTTTAGAATGGAAACCAAAGCAAGAAAACTGAAACTGGAAAAAACAGAAAATTACCCTTTCAATGGACTGAAGAATAGAGTGATTGACAAACACAGAAGAATCAGCTCTAGGGTGTTCATAGAAACAATCTATCTATCTATCAATCTAGAGTTACCTGTGATTACTGTAAGAAGTAAAGATACTTGTGCGACGTTAAACTACTGGCAAAAAGCTCCCGCTTGCTTTTTTCAAGCTATTTTCAGTTTAAATACTTAGTCCTTAAACTGAAAGTTTCTAAACATAAATACAGAAATGGCTATTTTCCTAAACAGCCTATTCTTACTTATGAGTAATAACAAATTTGATATTTTTTTCTCCATGTTTTGACTTGGAATAGAATGTATGGTGTTCCCAAAGCATTTACATGTATGGAAATTATAGCAATTTTAAAAACGATTAGTTTTATTCCCTTTTTTAAACAAAATTCTAATATTTTGACCAGAGTTGTGTGCTACATAAAATGTTCGTGTCTAACTTAAAACAAAAACAATGTGGAAGAGGTTTGGGCTCAGACTTACTTTTTAAAATGTCTCCTGGCTTTGTTGCCCTCCCTTTCAGTTTGTTATAGTGCAACCACATCTCCCAATGTAGGTACTGTACAATATGCTTTAAAGGCCAAAGTTCTTCTCACATTCTGGAACACCTTAACTTGCCAAACCCATTTCAAGTAAGACTGATTTTCACCAGAAGCTTTACATTGTTATTCAGACCTGGTTTATGTTATGAATGGTCTAGTTTTAAAACGTGCATCTCCACGGAAGAAAGCATGCTAATGTGTTCTCATTAGCACAGTATGCAGGGTAAAGAAAGCAGCAAAGCCAGCTGTGATTTACCATGTTTTTTCTTTCCTTTTTTAACATATGTAACCTCAGCAGAATGCAGCAATTAAATATGCTGTGAGGAACCAAAACCCGTTAGATATGTCCCCTCTGTGGGAAATAATTAGCTTCAAAGATGGTTGCAAAAACAACCATCACGTGTTTTATGTGGAGTTGCAGATCAATAAAGATAAAAGGTTGGGTAAATGTTTCTTTTTTAGGGTTCTTTCAGCAATAATAAAAAATATCTAGAGTTGTTTTAATTGATAACTTTGCAACCTTTTTTCCATCACTTTCTTGTAGCTTTTGCATGAAAACAGCTAAGCCTGTTGCATTTAAAAGCTTCTTTTTAAACTAAATTGCAGGTGAAAGAGACAAGAATAACTTTCATGCCATCAGTCTTCCAATATGGTTCTTACAATCAAACCATTCACTATAACAAGCTGAATGGGATGCCAGCTTCTACAACACAGTAACTGTAAAGCTGAATAACACCAACAGGAACTTAACTTGCTGAAAAAAACAACATATGCACATATACTTTAATTTAAATCAGGGACCTACAGATGGGACGGAAGCCATAAGGAAGCTGCCTTGAGATGAGTCATCTTTCTGCATCTGAAGAAATGTGGTCCTAGTGATAGTAAATTAGCGCTTGGCTCCTCTGGAACCAATTAATTACCCGACTGTCTGTATGTGTGTGTTTCCGTTGAGATGCTGGCCTTTGTATTTGTTCTGTTAAAAATCACAGACACGCACAAAAGCATTAAAACAATGGCAACAGTTTTTCACTCAGAAAGGATCAAGCTGAGGGAGTTGTTGTGTGCTTGTGTGAATACATGTGCCTGCACAGGCCTCTGCCTCCCTGAACTTGTCTCCCGAGGGTGAACTGGAACAACAGAGGACCAGAATCGGAGACGGAGCCTACAGGCATCCGATGCGATCATGTCTTTGCTAGACGAAGCAAGAAACCTATCTTCCTCTCACTCGGCTGTCTTACTTTCTTTCCTCCTTTCTTTTTTTTCTGTGCCACCGACAAGTATGAAGGGTTGTATTTCCCTGAGATCTGAATGGACTAGTCCACTTTGACAGTTAGCCTTCTCAAAAATAGAGACACCAGAGATTTGTAACCACTCTCAGAACCAACCAATAAACCCTAGCCCCAGGCAGCTGTGTGAAAGCTAAAACTCCAGCCTCAGCACAGAACATGCTTTTTTTTAATTTTTTGGTTTACTTTTATTGGAGTGAAGCCAGTGAGTTAAAGCTTTTATTGTGCATGGCGGTATCTTTTGATGAATTTATTAGTTATGCACTTAGTAAAGGCCTTGATAAATTATGATTTATCAATTATCCAAGTGCTAAATTTGCTCCACATATTTTCTGCACTACTACATAACGATACATAGCAATGTTGCAATGTTAGCTCTAAACTGGAGAGGTTTTAAATGTTGTGAAGCTGGCAGTGTCATATGTTTACCAGCAGTCTGTGTAACACTTTGAACTGACATTCATTCATCTCAAATAGCATATACCAAAAACTAACTTGAACCAAATTATGCCTAAACCAGTACTCAACCAGGAACATAAAAATATGATTATTTAAGGCAACACCCTCCTACCCTACTATCATTATACAGTCACGGCTTCATTAACTACATTAGATACCAATTTTGTTACTTAATTAGGCACACATTTTCAATGCCTTGATAATTCAAATAGCGAATCTGACTATCACATAGAAGCAACTGGTGCAAAGGCTCAGCAAAATTGGACAAAAACAGAATGGAAAAAAGTACCCGGTCCAATAGTTGCTAGGGTCATATAAGTGGTACAGGCAGCTTGGGTAATGTTTTGGGAAATATTTTTGTACCAAGTGAGCAATGTTTGAATGACGCAGTCTGCCTGAGTATTGTTGCTGACCATGTCCATCCCTTTATGATCAATGTTTACCAATCTTCTGATGGCTATTTCCCGCTGAATAATGCACCGTGTCACGAAGCCCAAATCAGCCCAAACCGGTTTTTAGATTATAACAATATGTTTACTGTTCTCCAGTGACTTCCACAGTCTTTGGCTCTACCTACCTCTTTCCTACATCCTACATAGCATTTGTGAGATGCAGTGGAACAGGAGATTCAAGTTATGCAGACAACCATCTCTGAATGCAAGACATCAAACTTTGAAGCAGATTGGCTACAGAAGCAGAAGACCATGCCGGGTTGCGCTCCCGTCAGATGACAGAAAACTATGGCTACAGTTTATACAGACTCATCAAAAAGGGCCAAGAACAGACTGGAAATTTGTACTTGTTCCAAAGATTTTAAGTTGCAGCTGCAACATTCACATGGTATGGTTATCAGACATACTTTGTCAAACAAGACCAGTTTTCTACTGGCCTTAAAAAAGGAATTAATATAAGTAATCTCACACAACAAATGTGATTATTTTTTCAGGTTACTATAAGGAAAAGTTGTGATTTGTATTTACTGTAATTACATGAATATCACTGGCAATTGTTTAGTGATCCTGTTTCAGTAAAATCAGTACTCCTTTTTGAGGTCGTAGGATGCCTCAAATAAATAATGGCTGCTTAATAAGCTTGTTTACATCCAAAGATGTGGGTGAAATTAATCAAATGATCTCTGCTGTTTCTTTGAAGTTCAGCAAGGATCATGCTTACTATAAGGGCCTAGTTGGAATTTCTACATTGTAGCAGCAATTGCATTTCCTTCTGTGTTATTCAGTCCCCCTCTCCCATAAAGGATAGCTAGATATTTTTAAAAAATGCACTAGATGGGCATGTGTGTCCATATTATGATGCTCTTGTTGGTCATTTCTCTCTTCAAGAAAATAACGGCTGCCTGTTTAAACATTGCTTCAATAAAAAGGTGAAAACGTCCATCGAACACCATGATACGTTCAATAACCTCTGCTTATCCTCTTATCTCTCTCCTCCACTTATGCATTTATTACTTTTTTGAAAACAGCTATTACCTTTAATACCATGCTCCTTTGTGAAGGATGAATAGATACGAATAGCTTTCTGTTCATACAGTGAAGATGACACATGCGGAAGTCAAATCCAGAATTGTTACTCCAAGGAAGAGGAGCTTAAGACCCCACACATCATTATCTCACCCACATCAATAGATGTCATTATTCACAGGCTTGCAGGACCTAGGGCCTAACGACCAGGTTGTCCTTCACTGTATGCTCATTACCACTGCTACAAAGCCTTTTGTGGAGGTAGATTTCCTTGACAAATTCCACTTGGAAAATCATGAAAAGCAGTGCAAGCTGACAAAACACCACACAGAAAATGCTGGATTGATGAGAGTTCAGCCCTCATAAATAAAGACCTGTGGTGATGCAGACAATAGTAGTACTTGTTAAAAAGATAAACTTGAGCTCCTGATTGAAACCTACCACTTTGTAGCTGCTGCACAAAGAGGGTACTTTAGTAGCTAGCCCTGCAGAAAAACACATCAAACTTTAAGAGAGAAACGGAATATCGAAAAAGTTTTGGTGTCATTAAGCTGCTGTCACACTCTTTTTCTTTGAGACGAATGTTATTGTTTGACATTTACATGGGTACAAACAAGAATGTGTGCAGTGTTTGGGGAGTGTATATCGAGACGAATGGTGTTAAATTCTACAGTTTGCTACTTTGCAACTACAGTTAGTTACTTTTTTGTATGGCATACTCAGCTTGTCTTTATTTTTTATACTTATTAATCATTAGACCATCTTGGGCTGAACGTTTACTGCTCTATGTATGCATTCCGTAATTCCCCCTTAGTACTCAAAGTCATGGTTGTTGGTATATCTAAAACCAAATCCTTACGTAGGTCTAAACATGAACAAATTTAGTATATCATGTCTTCTTTTCAAGTACTAGAATAATTGCCTGATCACCTAGGAATGAAATTCAATGCTTTATTTACACAATATATAAAGCGTAATTTATACCTCGCAATCTGCTTTACATCGAAGACTCTGTGATGAATTTTATTATCTGTACTTGTCCACTAGGGTCCGCTAGGACTCTCTGTGGATCCCTGTGTGTAACCTCGATATTTGTAACCACACTGGCTGTGTGCGCCAGGAGAAACAACAATACTCCCGGTCAGAGAGTAGCGCCAAACACAGAGCAGATAAAGGTGGGTTAGATCACAAGTAAAGGAATAATATATTTTTTTTTTTTCTAAAGAAATGACATGAGGAATGTATCGTTTAGACTGAATGGTTTCTAGCTTAGCTGGAGATCACATTACACATGCTTCAGTATCAGATGCATAGAGGCGGTGCAGGATTGTTATTTACTTATCTTGACAGCACGGTATTACTGATGTTACCTCATCTTGTGCTATTTTATTCTTAGCCATAAGGTCTTGATACTTGTATTTTGGATCTGTAAAACCCCTCATGATTTTTTTTGTTTGTAAAACATAACATTTGGCAATGGATGGACAGATGGTCAAGAAGAATGTAAAGAAGGCAAAGACTAGATCATAGCTTTCAATAGGGTCTTTTTAAGACATTTACCCAAAAAAGTCTTTGACAGAAGGGATGCACATGTCTCAATTATTAGCTCAGTGTCAGCCTCAATATTCACCATATTCAACCAGATGCAATGGATCTACATTAAACAGTGAATCATGCACCAATGAATGGGCTTTGAGTGCATTTTAATGTGAACGTATGGCCCCTTGTAGTGCATTGGGAACTGCTGACATTGCTTTTTGCAGTGGGCTCATATTACTAAGGATGGACTCCATTTATCTTATTAACAATGGACTTTTTGCTGCTAAAGAAAAAATAAAAACACTAGGGAGCTGTGCTGAATTAATTTAGCATTCCACTTTCAGTTTTTCAGGAAAAAAGTAAAAAACACAAGGATACACACAGAGGTGAGTTTGAGAAATAACTGAAGAAGTATGTAATTAGGCTAAGGAATGCATAAAGAGCACAATTTATGAAGATGTTTGTTGTAGTTTAGATACACTGGATGTCAGTTGGTAAATGTGACGCATATTGCCACTGGTATATATAATGCTTTAGAAAACACATTTTATGAACAATAACTTCCCTTATACGGCAGTATCTGAGAGTGTTGCAAAACTGTAAACAATGCTAGAAGATCTAAACCAAGAGGAAACTTCTTTCTGTATTAATTCAAAACCCTGATTGTCTGCATAGCTGATTGTAACTGTAGATGATGAGACAAACAACAATTAGCCATGGAAGCAGCACTTTTATTTGACTGGATCAGAGGTTGGGTCATGTTCCCACAATTTCCTCTACAGGAGTCTCAGCAAGTGATCCTGCAGTGAGTCTATATGTATTAAACAATTTGACATCCTATGATAGCCCTAAAAAAATCCTGTGGAACGTATTGCCTTCATAAATCACTTAATTGGTAAATAGAGTCTGCCTATGTGTAGTTGAATCTCGGTATAAATACAGTTGCTCTATGAAGGCCTCAAAGGTCTGATGGAGAACATTACTAAACGAACAGCATCATGAAGACCAAGGAACACACCAGGGAATAAGTTGTGAAGAATTTTATGGCAGAGTTAGAATTTAAAACTATAAGCCAATGTTCGGAGATCTCAGGGAGAACAAGTGAAGATACGGTCATCCAGTCAAAGGAGAGCATTATTCAGAGAAGCAGCCAAGAGGCCCACGGTTACTCTAGCTTAGTCTCCTTTGGCTTTTGATGTGTGTTTCTAATTTTGTGGAATGGCAGGGTTTATTGTGCTCCTGGAGAGGTCAGCTCTCTCTGTCATCTTTGTTTGCACTGAATTAAGCATTACATTAGTTTGGGCTTTCAGGACAAAACAAAGGCCCACTTCTAAATGCATTGCAGTAACAATTAATGGCAGCCAATTCAGACTCTTTTGTTGGCTAGTGAATATGATGCCACTTGAAAAGCTTTACCTGTGTCTATTTTCCACTTACTGAATGAGGCGACACTAAAAACAAACGTCTTAAAAAAAATAGGATCACTGAAGCCAGAAATAATGGATGGTAAGGGTTTAAGTATTAACTTGTGCAAAGTTTACTGATACAGATTACTTGTGTTGAAATATCATACTCATCCATCTTTTCATGTTAAGTTTTTACTGTATAGTGTTTTTGGAAATGGAACAATGAAATTTAGTCTTAAAACCAAGATGACTGTTTTCAGATGATTTCCTGACTGGTTCCAACTGTAGCAGCTAAAAAACATCAATTTTAAAGCTCTTCATAACAAACATTTATGAATATTTGAGGATGCCAAACTCTGACAGATAATTGCATGCCTTCTGGGCGCAGTGTCACTTTGCCCCCCAAAACACCGACAACCCATAATGAGTTTCCCCTAATTGACCCAAATGAGCCGTGTAGCAGAAAGGAATCACTTTGATAGTGTGTCATCACTTCCTTCTCAAACAAAAAAAGAATGACAAACAGGAGATTAGATGCTACAAAAGTGTGAAGATGCATATCCTGACTGCCTGCAAGCCTTAAAGGAATATGTTCGATCAAAATTACCATGTGCCAGGACAAATCACACATCAAACAGATTTGGAAAGCTATAAATTGATGCTTAACAGAAATATCTTTAACATTTTTACAGGTCCTTCTCAAAATATTAGCATATTGTGATAAAGTTCATTATTTTCCATAATGTAATGATGAAAATTTAACATTCATATATTTTAGATTCATTGCACACTAACTGAAATATTTAAGGTCTTTTATTGTCTTAATACGGATGATTGTGGCATACAGCTCATGAAAACCCAAAATTCCTATCTCACAAAATTAGCATATTTCATCCGACCAATAAAAGAAAAGTGTTTTTAATACAAAAAACGTCAACCTTCAAATAATCATGTACAGTTATGCACTCAATACTTGGTCGGGAATCCTTTTGCAGAAATGACTGCTTCAATGCGGCGTGGCATGGAGGCAATCAGCCTGTGGCACTGCTGAGGTCTTATGGAGGCCCAGGATGCTTCGATAGCGGCCTTTAGCTCATCCAGAGTGTTGGGTCTTGAGTCTCTCAACGTTCTCTTCACAATATCCCACAGACTCTCTATGGGGTTCAGGTCAGGAGAGTTGGCAGGCCAATCGAGCACAGTGATACCATGGTCAGTAAACCATTTACCAGTGGTTTTGGCACTGAGCAGGTGCCAGGTTGTGCTGAAAAATGAAATCTTCATCTCCATAAAGCTTTTCAGCAGATGGAAGCCTGAAGTGCTCCAAAATCTCCTGATAGCTAGCTGCATTGACCCTGCCCTTGATAAAACACAGTGGACCAACACCAGCAGCTGACACGGCACCCCAGACCATCACTGACTGTGGGTACTTGACACTGGACTTCTGGCATTTTGGCATTTCCTTCTCCCCAGTCTTCCTCCAGACTCTGGCACCTTGATTTCCGAATGACATGCAGAATTTGCTTTCATCCGAAAAAAGTACTTTGGACCACTGAGCAACATTTCAGTGCTGCTTCTCTGTAGCCCAGGTCAGGCGCTTCTGCTGCTGTTTCTGATTCAAAAGTGGCTTGACCTGGGGAATGCGGCACCTGTAGCCCATTTCCTGCACACACCTGTGCACGGTGGCTCTGGATGTTTCTACTCCAGACTCAGTCCACTGCTTCCGCAGGTCCTCCAAGGTCTGGAATCGGCCCTTCTCCACAATCTTCCTCAGGGTCCGGTCACCTCTTCTCGTTATGCAGCGTTTTCTTCCACACTTTTTCCTTCCCACAGACTTCCCACTGAGGTGCCTTGATACAGTACTCTGGGAACAGCCTATTTGTTCAGAAATTTCTTTCTGTGTCCCTCTTGCTTGAGGGTGTCAATAGTGGCCTTCTGGACAGCAGTCAGGTCGGCAGTCTTACCCATGATTGTGGTTTTGAGTGATGAACCAGGCTGGGAGTTTTAAAGGCCTCAGGAATCTTTTGCAGGTGTTTAGAGTTAACTCGTTGATTCAGATGATTAGGTTCATAGCTCGTTTGGAGACCCTTTTAATGATATGCTAATTTTGTGAGATAGGAATTTTGGGTTTTCATGAGTTGTATGCCAAAATCATCCGTATTAAGACAATAAAAGACCTGAAATATTTCAGTTAGTGTGCAATGAATCTAAAATATATGAATGTCAAATTTTCATCATTACATTATGGAAAATAATGAACTTTATCACAATATGCTAATATTTTGAGAAGGACCAGTATATGGATGGTGAAACTACAAAGGTGGAATGACCAAACACCTTGCCCAGTGAGGAGGCAGACAGATGGTCTGTAATTGTTACAGGAATGCATTTGTCAGCAAATATAGAGCAGACGTGTAGGTGTTTGTGGTTTAGGATTGAAAATGTAATGATTTTTTGGGGGTAAACATTAAGAGTTCTGGAATATAAGTAACCCATGTTTGGGCCTGTATTGACTCTCTGAGGCATTAAAGCTTGAGGCTTATCTGTTTACTTGATGATGGAGATATGAGCCAAGAGTTTTCTACTTTTTACTTACCAAATACATAAAGTTAAGCTGGTACACAACCGAAATGTATCAGCAGGGAAAAAAGAATTGAACCTGTCAACATTTTTCTCAATAACTATATTTCTAATGAACCTACTGACATAACTTCACACCACATGATGATAACAAAGCAAGTAATCTACATAAACAAACATTTCACAACAAATTAGTCAATAAATGAAGTTCGGTGAAATAAAAAACATGACACAGCACCTCAGTATTAAAAAAAATAATAAAAAGAGATGCAATGAGGTAGACAATGCCAACCAGCCCCTTATCAGTGCAAATTAATATCAGCTGGTTTATTTCTCATTGATGGCCTACAAAACGGGTTGTGATTACCAAGGTTTCAAACAACACGTTTCTCATGATGGGTAAAAGCAAAAAGCTCTCTCAAGACCCTGACAACTTTTTTGTTGCAAAACATACAGATGTCTTGCTCAAGTGCTGCTTAGATTTCTGACAGGAGTCAAGGACTCAATCAAAACAGCTGGTTAACAGTCAATGACAACTTATGGAACGCTTTAGAAAGACCTGAAATTAGCAGGTACAATTTTTCCATTAAAAGGTATTAGTATTGCACTAAACATCACAGGCCTATATGCACACTCACTGCATAATACTTCACTGCTGAGGAAAAAGCCAAATGGAGTTTAAACGAAAATTCAACATAGAAGACTCACCACCCCGCCATGTCCAATCACTCCTCACTGGCTGCTCCAATCAATGGCAGGTCCGCACTCCTCCTTGGCAAATCATCTCCCAGGGCATCACTTTTAAAGACCTTCTACATGGAAGACACTGTTCTTCTGCTGAGCTTCGACCCTCCTCCACCCCTTCTCCACCATAGGCTCCCAACTCCTTCCATACCAAGGCCTACGCCACCACCAGGATCGGATCCCAGGGGGGAAAGACGTACCTAATCATAATCCTAAGATGTTTATTCAAACCCACTTCATCCTCAGTGTTTACGTCTTCCTCAGGGGTCTGAGCGCCAAAGAAATCATCTTTCATTAATAAACTCTTTAACCGTCTTCTTTTTGTTTCTCCGTTATGTGAGTCTTTCCAGGTTGAATTAAAGTTTGTTTAAAGTTTGCTCCTTAATTTTGGACAATCAGTGAAATACTGGGAGAATGTAGTATGGTCCAATAAGATAAAAAATTGAACTATTTGGATGTAATTTCACGTACTGCCAAAAACCGACTGTAGGTAGGAATATCATGGGGTAGGACTGTTATAGCTCTAGATACTAGTAGAATGCAAATAATTGAAGGATAAATTAATTAATTAATGAAATACACAGAAATATTCTTGATAAGAATGTGAGGATGAACTGAATGTGACTGACAATGATACCAAATGCACAGACAAGGAAAAGTGGTTTCCATAAAAAAGCCCCCAAGAACCTCCAAGTTAAAAGGTTTGTGTGGAAGAATGGGTCAATATCATACATGAGCAATGATTGGTACTTGTTTCAGTACCTGAGTCATTTTTTTAGTAGCCCTATTAAAATTTATATTTACTGAGCAAAACAATGGTGTGTTAAATATTTTGTTTCCCCATGGTAGTTCATCATCATAGTTCCTCTCAGAATACAGAAACAATACTGTCTCAGCATAAATAAAAGCTCCATCAACCTCCCTGACAGATGAAGGGAGACACATGAAAGCAAGGCATGTGTCCATAGCTGTGACAGGTCTAATTTAGGCTCACAGCTAAATATAAATTACAGTACAACACTGTCCCTCTGAACTGTGCAGTTTCATGATAACATTGATGGCTCAACATCAAAGCCAAATCTCAACACTTTTAACTCTATTACACTAATTCATATTCTGATTAAGTATTACCATTACGTTCAGCCTCATATTTGCAGCCGAGATAAAAAAAGTAAGCTTGCCCTTACAATGCATATTCATTGGGTAGATGCACAGACATGCATTAACTATACTCAAGAGGCTAACAAAGCATTGAGATCTTAAGACCGAATGAAATTTCCCCCAAATTATGGCATACATTAATTCGGAAAGACCTTACTGTGTAATTATGATAGCAATTACAGGTTGTGGTCTTGGTTAATAACCCCTCACAGCTCCAAATCCCTAGGAATCAGTCTCAGGAGCACAGCATGTATTTAATGTGTGGTCTCTTCTGTTGTTGACACACCACCCCTTGGGGTCTATTTGGGTTTATGGTAGGCCCAAAACAGATGTCTCTAACTGTGTTTCATGTGTCTTTGTGGGTGTGTGCCTGAGTTATTTCTTCACCTCCTTAAAGTCTTTGCATGAAATATATTTGTGTCTGCATGGCTGTCTACCTGACCCAGTTGTATCCATTACTGGTGAAATGGCCCTTTGTCAGTGTCTACCTGACCCACTTCTATCATGAACATGGTCCAATTTGAGTGTTCTATTTTGCTTTTCAATAATAAAGAATTGGAAGATTGTTACCATGTTTTCTCAAATTCAACTTTTAATGTACTGGACCACCAGCTTACTCCAAAAACATGTAAGCTCAGAGGTAGGTATAGTAGCCAACAGTTGTACTCAAGTAACAGTAGCATTACTTCAATATATTTTTACTCAATTAGAAGTAAAAAGTAATCATCCAAAAATGTATTAGCTAAGTGTAAAAGATACTGTAGAAAAGGGTTTGATTTGATTATAGCCTCTGAGATAATTTGTACAAAATAATAAGACAGACAAACATATGTGAAAGTTATGTGAAAGGTCTGGTATTTTAAGGGATACAATTAAAACTAGTAAAAATAAGTAACATTATTACAAATCAAAGTCAGAAAAAAACACACACATTTGCAAATGTAATTTGTTTCACAAGATAATGCTGCTGAAACCAATTCTTGTAGTAGGTAATGTGTATATGTTAAAACAGTGCAAAATACCCCCAGTGAAAATGTATACTGTATATTCAGTTAACATCCAAAGTGCAGAGCAAGCTCAGCAGATAGAAAATAACACAAGAACAATGAAGCTTATTTACAAGCAAGAAGTCTCACAAACATGATTTTCGATTAAAACATGCTCTTTGTTTAATAAAGTTAAATAAGTGGTCGATAGAGTAGCCAGAAATTTTTCTCAAGTAAGAGTAGCGAAACTTTATAATAATCTTACCCAAGGAGTAAAAGTACTGTGCAGAGAAACTAATCCCACAATACATTTTACTAAGTTCCTTAGTAAATCTTACTAAGTAAATTTAACTAGTTACTACAAACCTCTTCATAAGTTATCATGAAAATATTCATAAAGATGTATTTTAACTTAATTTTTTAGAATAACAAAGGAAGGTAGGTAAAAATGGTATACTATAAGGAATAATATTCAACATTATTTTTTTCTTCACAAATTTCAAAGAAAAACATTTTTTTCTGAAGATGAGTTCCAAGTTTTCTGAGGAATTAAGAGAAACGTAACCTGAAATGTCTATCTTTAATGAATTGATCCAGTTTAATTAGTTTAACTTTAATACTTAAAGTTGATGGTAGGGCAAAATTCGGAAACTTGTGCCGAACCAAAAAAATTCAGATATACCAAACACGTCACTGGGCACCTTTCATTCTAACATCGCATTTTGCGTGGAATTGAGCGCAGCTGCACATGCATCTTAGACCACCCCTTCTTACATATGCAAATTAGTATACCCAGAAGGCACCCACCACGTGTCCACATAACCATGGCAACGGTGCTGTGGAAGTCACAGAGAGACTTTGTCTACACACCATGTGGGATATTTGTAGTAAATTACAGCAAGTGACATCAGCAACTCAAAACTGGCTGAAACTAAAACTTGTGTCGTCTTACACCTGTACAATGTGTGTATCAAATCCAAATGGCACTGTCTAGCTTCTGCTTTAAGCTCAATTATAGCTTAATGCTGATCATTGCAATGTATACTGAATCACTGTAATGGTGTCACCCTATTTTTGATGTAGATTTATGGTTAATCCTTTGCTCATACTTACTGATTGCCCAACCATCTTGGCCTCAAAGCTAAGTGCTCTATACATAGTGCCCCCTAGTGGTAAAATGTTTTAGCCAAAATTTCAGAAAAATGGCCAAATCCCCTGCCATGTCAGCCACTCCAAGCATGAGGCATGTTGAGGGGAGTCAATATTCATCATTGCAGATGCAGAGTCTGCATAGATCAGCATGAGATAAAGTAATGTTATTATTAGAGTATTGTTCTGACATCTGCATAGCAGTGTTTTATTTTGGGGGGTGGATTTTAACTGCATTGTATATGTATATGTGTTTCAAAAGCGCAACAATCTTGCTAAGGAATGCTGAGAATCACCTAGCATATATGAGAGTATCATACGCTGGAATGGTATTTACTTAGGGTTACATCCCCCATAACACCATTAACACTGAAATTAAACATGCAATAGGATTTGAGGTTTAGCACTAAACATTAAAATGTACTTTTTTAATAAATAAGCCTTTATTTTTGCAATTATACTGACACTTTTGAAATGTATGCGTGGTTATTTATGTAGTGAAATACAAGCACAGAGTTTTTCTGATTTCAAGCCTTTTCTAAGATAACCAACATCCCCTTCATCAACTTTCAACATCTTCAAATTGACCTGCTGGTGTTAACTGAAAAAAAAAGGAAAATAATTTAATTGCACATGCATGAAAATGACGTATTACTGCTTATAAGTCTTCACCTGAATGCTCTTATGAGGTTTCCTGGGTGCCTGCATCGATCAAACTTGCAGAACACATTTTTCTATTCAGCTTAGGGGTAGAAGCAAATGTGTAAATGTCTATAATGATAAATAAATTTCTGTGTATGTTAGTCTGCCAGTAATTTATTGGAAGCACTGAGCTGGAAGACTGAAACCCAACAAATGAATATCCTTCATCGTCACAATGAGCAGCTCTTTAAAGGAGACAAACTAAAACATGGAGCGAGAAAGTCAAGTTTAGGGTCACTTAAAGCAGATTGAAGGAGAGGAGCTGGTAATAATGAAAAGAATAGAGGAGGAAAATATGGAAGGGGTGATGATGGGTGGAGGTTGGATGAGGTGAAAGTGAGCAGTGATCTGAAGAGTGGTTGTAGTAAAGAGGAGAGAGGGTGTTAAAGAGGTCAGGCAAGAACAAAAGAGATATGAGTAAGGAGGAGGATGGAGAGGATTACCAGAACACGGATTTTAGAGGAAAAGTAAGAGAAGCCTAAGAGCACTTCAGAGAACCCTTGGAGTTAAAGAAGTTGGATTGGAGTTGAAGTGTGGTTTGGCTGTGAAGAAAAACCCCTAGGCTCCCAATAAATAAAACCCCACATTCCATAAAAGTGCACTTCTTCACATTTCTGTAGCCCAGTGTGCATATGTCATGTGTCAGTGGACCGGTCCCACAGAGGTAATTGAATCAGGACATGAAAATAACAGCAGGACAGACTCTGGGTGAGATGGCTGAGCACAGCTGGAAAAGCAACACCCCCTTGACACATTTAAAGAAAAATGAAAGGAAACACCAGGGGGAAACAGGGGTGCCGTGAGCATCTGAGACTGCAGTGTCCAGAGAGCTGACTCTGAGTAGCCTTTCACAAGAACCACAGCTCCAGGTGCAACACAAAGTGGGTCTGTTTAACATCTAATCTGATGCCTCGTCTACTTTTCTCTTAAGACCCTCTTCTCTTATGTCTCTGTTTCCAGAGAGTCTTTCAGTTTAGTTTAAACATGACTGTAATCATCCGCAACTGTAAAATGATAGCAGAACAGGTAAAAATTTATTCAGGTTCACCGTATCACAAAAAGCATGCTCAGCATGAAATAAACCAACTCGCTCAACATCCCCACATCGCTCAGCATGCTTTTACAGGTTATAGAAAAAAGCAATGCAAAGTGCTCCGTTTGTGGCATGCTTTTTTCACTGAGCTCATCCAGCAAACTATCCAAATTATAAAGGGGAAATTGCCTGTGAAAACTTCCCACTCTGCTACTACACACCCCAAACCAGAGCCAATGTGGCAGTTCTTTGGAGCAATGTGTAAATAAACCCAAATAAGGTGAAAACAAGCCAAACAAGGAAGGGAGGGGGTTTGAACAAAAAATATATGAGGTGGGTGAGTGCTCACTGCAGCTGCCCAAGACTGTTAAAGTCTGCACTTTTCTGTTAGACACAACCCCTTGGGCTAACCCCAACAATTATGTTATTCTTCTGGGGCTGCGAGGGTGGGTGTCTGCGTTGCGAGACTGCGTCTGGAGGTGATAAAACAGCAGTGAGCACATAAATAATGACTTAATGATCCCCTTCACCCTTAGCTTTAATGATGACTTTGAGTTTTTCTACCCAAGACACCAGTGGGGGGGCGGGATAATCCACATGTGTCCTCCAGGTGTGCTTTTACTCTTAACATAACTCACAAATCCTATATGTGCTTTGTTCAGTTTCTACTTTTCTTGTTTAGCCATAAAAGCTTTCCTATGAGAGCATTTGTTGTGCTGTATAGACATATACCTCAGGCTAAACCTTTGTCCTTTCAAGTGAATAACATACCCGGATAATCTGCATCAATCATTCCGTCAATGCACATCATTTTGCATGACAAGAGTGCAAAGAAATGTGCATGAATGTTTGAGTGTTAGACAGACACCTAATCAGGCTTAGAGCTAAAATGTTGTCCAGCCGCCAAAGCAGAACTTTCTGAAATTTCTGTAGGTGCTTTGTGACATTGCTGCTTAAGAACAATACTTGCAGTTGACACACAAATGTACCCTAAAATTAATAGCCTTAACCTGTCTTTGTAGTAATTAGGTGCTTTGCATACAAATAGATCTGTTGGAAACGTGATTTTTGTATGCATATATTTTTTATTATTTTGCTTACACGGAATTAGTTTTTTTGCAATTTTAGAGATACCAATCAATCTTACAATCAAGTTTTTGGACAGTGGGAGGAAATCAGTGTACCCAGAGAGAACCCACACATGCACGGGGAAAACATGCAAACTCCATACAGAAAGACCCCAGGCCGGGATTTAAACCCAGAAACTCCTTGTTGCATACAACAGTCCTACCAACTGTGCCACTCTTCAGCCCAGTTTGTTACTATTTACTACATCCAATTTCTACCCTCTGATCTTTAGAGAGATAGATAGATAGATAGATAGATAGATAGATAGATAGATAGATAGATAGATAGATAGATAGATAGATAGATAGATAGATAGATAGATAGATAGATAGATAGATAGATAGATAGATAGATAGATAGATAGATAGATAGATAGATAGATAGATAGATAGATAGATAGATAGATAGATAGATAGATAGATAGATAGATAGATAGATAGATAGATAGATAGATAGATAGATAGATAGATAGATAGATAGATATTTATGAAATCTAGCCTAAATACCTTTGAAAAGTTAAAATAATTACTGAACTTAGTGCCAAATAAGAATTTCAAATCAGGATTCAAACGTTGGCCCCTCAGATACATTGTAAAGCCATATTATTTATTTATTTTACATTGATTACACTGTGTACAACTCTGTGGGATTCTCACTCCCAAATGATTGGGCACGTATATAAGCAAAAGGAACCTTGTATTGGGGTGTATCTGATAGGTATATTTTCAAGCGCTCAAAAACTGCTGCTGAAGTTTTTTTTTTTAAATAACATCAAAATATATTTTTTTAATGACAGAAACCTATGTCTATAAAAAAAAATTTATGGTGTCACTTAAAAGAAGTAAAAATGTTCCTTGAGCTGAAAAGAAGAAAGAAAGAAAAAATTAAACTCTGCGGTTGATTTTTTTTTAACCAGCAGAGACATTAGAGAACCAAACACAGAACAGTTGCACAATTACCTCCTGAGAGTCAGCTGCTTGATGGTTCCTTGCATTGGTTTTTGCTTCATATTATGTGTTATAGCTTGTTTTTGATGGTTTTTTTAAGGTTACTAAAAAAACGGCAAAGCCGCAGGAAAGGATCCCCCCTTGTCCTTAACCATAACAGTAAGGCAAGTGCTTTTTCACCTAGAAGGCCCTAAGGGAGCAGTGTGGATACAAAATAGATCAGAATGCTACAGGGCACTGACTTCATAAGGGCAGAGGTCTATTTTTAATGACAACAAGAGCATGGCAATATCATGCTGTGTGTAGGGCAAGCCTAGAGGAGCAGGATGTTCTGCGTAGGAGTTGTTTCCTACACTTTGACTGTCTGAAAAGTTTTGAAGAGGTGTTAAGTCAAAACTGGCATGCAAGTTTCCTGCAACAAAATCCCCTATACAAAATTACTTATCTTCACTGATCCCAGGTCATCATTCAGGATGATTAAGTAGCTGTCTTCTTCTTTTAGTTCCCTGTTGTCATGATAAACAAAGTTGAAAAAATAGCATATTTAAGAGACTCTCTGCAAATGTGCTTCTCCCTAGCATACTTGAATCTCCTTAACAGGGGAGAAAGAAAGTTGGGGGTCAGTATTGAGGTGAATAGGGTGAAGCTGGGGTCAACAAGCTGGAGCAAAACTATTGTGAGACTGTGAAAGACGAGACTTTCCATTCAGTGGAAGTGCGACCTGCTGACCCTGTGAAGTCCTGACATACATCCGAGCTGCATGTGAAATAAACAGACCTACAAATATGCTTCCTATATGCACACAAAACTATTTTTGTTACTGCCTGAGCTCACTCTGGTTTGCTTGAGGATTTATTTGCTGATTTCACTACACTCACTAGCTAGCAGACTCTTTTCACTTTCTCAGATAAATCTCTGCCAACACTGGGAGACGCCGCAGGCTGTAAAGCTTCTCCAAACAACATAACACACAATACACACCTTAAGACTGACACGGCTGTGTTTTTGTTGCTATTATTTTGAAATAGCAATAAAGATTAATCAATTATTTATTTATTGACAACCTACATTGGTCCTGACATATAAAATAATACAATACCTGCTGTCAAAAATAAATAAAAACTGTAAGCAAATGTTTTTTATGCGATATAAATGTCAAAATTATATGAAAGTAAATTTAGGGATTAACTAATATAAAAACATTATCGATGCTGTTTTTTGCTAACATACTTCAGTTAAACACCTTGGTGATATTCAAATAAAATAAAAAATTATTTTAAAATGAAAATTTATGATTCTGTCTTATTCTTGCTTCAAATTTGCAATTTCTCACTATTTAGCTAATGATGTAATAAAATAGTGAATTTTAGCATTAGTGCTAGAGGAAGTTTTTAGACTGAGGTTGGGATTGTTTATGATTTATTTACTGATTTTTACCTTGTGGGTAAGAAGGTTCTTCTATAAAGGTAAAGGTATACTGCGGCACAAAAAGTTACAGAAAGTTAGAAAAGTAGTAGTTTAAAACTCCCAATAGGGTATTTCTTTAAAACTCATTGACTGTTTACTACTTGGATATTTGTTTTTTACCATGTGAAAACCATTTAAACAGATAATCATTGTAACAAGTGTGTTCAGCACTGCCCTATCATTGTACACCCTACCATTATCGTAGATGAAGAAAGGCACCAACGACACCCAACCCTAAAAAGTTTCAGCCTGTATAGAAAATGGATAATTATGTTCAGTAGATTTCAATATTGGTTTGTGTTTCGACAGCACTTTAATAAAGGTAACTATTGTCCCCATGATAAAGGTTTGTCCAGCAATAATTCATATGTTTTCAGTGTTTGTAAAAACATTTGAAACATTTGTTTGAGTGTTTTAGTGTGACCACACTTAAAAAATTCATTGTATAAATTATTTTGTGAATTTCAGTCTTACATTAAAAACAAATATCTTATATTTACACATTTACAATCAATCATTGGATTAAAGTTGATTCAGTGAGATGAACAGCCATCTGACTACCACAAATAATGGCATTTTAGCATCAGCTGATAAACACGTAAATATGATCCATGAGGTATTAGACATCAAAAAGAAAAAATTAGAAGCACATTCAATGCACTCCAGATGTTTCTAAATGTTAATTGTAACCTCGCAAACTTTAAACCACAGGCCATCTCTTCAGTGTTTCAAAGGAATAACAGGGGGAAAGGGGGATAATGCCATGCCTTTACAAAAAAATTGTTCTTACAAAGGAACAAACAGCTGGTAACAAAGAGGGCTGCAATGCTTATGTGAATGCATTGCTTTATCTGATGAATGTGACTAGCAAATTGCCATCAACTGTGAGCACCGATACAAGAGAAAAGCCTTTGCAGCTTGCTGGTTTGAGGCATTCAGGTGTGGGTCAACTTAGTGGAAGTTACCGAAGACACCAAAAGGGATTTTGCAGAGGCATCTATATAGTCCATCAAACTGGCCTGACCAGAAAAGCTGCATACTTTATGAACCTCAGTTAGCCTGTTAAATGATAAAGTTTATGGGAGAACAATCATTAAAACAAGACTAGCAGAGTTTGGTTGGAGAGATGATCAGTAAAAAAAGCATTTTCTTCCTGGGAACACAGCAGAAGACTTCTGTAACAATGCAATTCATAAAAGATGTTACCAGCAGGGGGTTATCTGGCTGTAGCAGACACCCCTACAGCTCACAGCAACTGTAAAACACAGTGGTGGGTGGCTGATAATTTGGGCTTACTTTGCAGCCAAAGCACCTTGGATATACTGAGTGAAATAAGAGCTCCTGTGTGTATAAAATGTGAGATAGGTTGGCTTGGAACAAAAAAAAAAAAGGTACAATTGCAAATGCAGCAGCAGATATGCATCAAAATGAGTGTAAGAAAACAAGAATTAATGTATCATAATGGCCCCAACTAATAGATTTATGTACAAAATGCAAAAACCTCAACGAATAAAAGCAACAAAGAAAAGAATGGGTGAAAATTCAGTTTGAATCATACAGAGGATTTTAATCCAACTTGAGGTTTTTCAAAAACTACTGAATTACTGTTATAGAAATATATACATTTTTGTTGCATATTTTACAACAATTGTGAGTTTAGGGTGCTTTCATGATCTGCATTAATATTTTTAAGGTATTTTTGTCTTTACAAATGTATTATTGAAACATTCGTTAATAACACAGCAGAACAACATCAGGTCAATATCACGCATAACATATGACCATATTTCTCTGGGGGATCTCAGTAACTCTACAGAGCTCTAGCAGCAGCACATAAACCTTCTCTTGTTTCAACCAACAACATAATCAGACCACTGAATTAACCAAATCTGTATCATGTATAGTAACAAATGGTACTCGTAGCAATTCCTAAAGATTTATTGTATTGTTTTCGGCATCAGCTTATATTCTTATCACTGCAACCTAGTACCTGGCTAGACTTAATTTCCCATAACACAATATCCCTAGAAACAAAACTCCCACTTGTGCACAACAGTATTCAGCTTTAAATGACCACTTACTGTCATGCACACATGAAAACATAAATCAAAGTCAAGCCAGGCATAAATGTAGAGAACAAGAAGCTCAATGTTGGCAGAAAGCCGCACAGTTCGTAACTGGTAGTTATTTTCCCTGTCCGTTTATTTAAAGAAGACTGAAAAGATATTCAGAGGGAATAATGAACACTTTATTATTTACTGTTGGCGGTTTAGATCAGACAGCACATCCAATATGTGGTTTCACCTTCAGAACTGAGGCAGCATTGTGTCCTACAGACGCCAGACCACACAATCATGCTGGTGCTGAACACAGTCTGGCAAAGACCATGCCTCTTGAGAGTCTCGTGTCTGGAGAGCCCTTTGATTCCAGGAAAGATTCTGGAAATCAATAGGTGAATGGAAAAGAGCATTCTACCCCGTGCTTTCTTAGTTTTTTCTCTTTTCACAAGAAAATAAAGATCCAACACAAAAAATCTTTGTATAATTCAATTCTTGCTTCACACTCCCATCTAATTCCCATATTTGCAACCTTTGCTACCTGTTAATTAATGCACAGACTTTACATTATTTAAGAAGAGAATAACCAGGGAATAAATATGGAAAACGTTTATCAGTACATATTCAGAGGATAAGCTAGAACTTATCTAAAGTCACTGCATATGAGCCGTTCATCCTCCAGCAAAAAGTTATAACATATTCTATAACCTTTCCAGTGGAAAGGCCTTTGCAAAAATGTAAAAATATGGCAGCAAATATTCAGTTTTTCTATTTTAAAGCCAACCTAGCTCAAGCTATACTGCCTCACTAAAGTATTTTTTGTATCTTCAAGGTATTTTGAGATTTTATGTGATAGACCAACCCAATATGCCACATAATTGTGAAGTGGAAAATTACAAGTTTTGAAGATTCTTTAGCAATAAATATCTGAAATGTGTATTTGTCCACTGCAATTACAGGTCCAAATCCTTTGGCATATTTCATTTTCATTTGCAAAATTGCACAAGTTGGGTCAAAGGGATCGAGAGTGTCAAGTCTTCAAGGCTTGCCACAGACTAACAGATGAAGATCTGGACTTGTGGAATTCTAACACAAATAAACACTTTGATCGAAACCACTTTATTGTAGCGCTAGCTGTATGTTTAAGGTTGTTGTACCATTTTCAAGCCTTTCACAGTCTAAAATGGGGTTTCTTCTAGGATTGCCAAGCGTTGAGCTCCATCCAACTTTCTTACCCATTGTGACGAGCTTATCTGTCCGTATTGTAGAAAAATATGATGGGCTCACAAGCACATTTCACAGTGGGCATGGTTTCTTCAGGGCAAGTGTGCAATACTCTTTAAATTTTTGATGATAGTGCTCCATGAGATGTCCAAAATCTGGCATATTATTTTATAACATTAGACTGTTTTAAACTTCTCCCCTGACTTTTCTGTTTTGTTCTTTGGTCTCCGTCATGCTATTTGTTCACTGATGTTCTCTACTGACATTAAATTACATACGTATATGTGGACACCATGGAGTACTTAGTTGACTTCTGAAGAAAACTGTTTATACCGGGGTATTTTAGGGTATCACAGTATAGAGGGCTGAATACAAATGAAGACCAAACTTTTCATGATTGTATTCATGAAAACAATTAAAGAAAACATGGATTTTTCACTTGACAATTATGTACTACTTTGGATTGGACTATCACATATATAGTACTGTGCAAACGTTTTAGGCAGGTGTGAAAAAATAATGTAAACACAGAATGGTTTCAGAAATATAAATGATAATTGTTTATTTTTATCAATTTACAAAATGCTAAGTGAACGAACCAAAACATACAGCCAAAGTCATTAAGAACTATCTTCAGCAGAAAGAAGAAAAAGACTTACAGGAAGTGACGTCTATGGCCCCCACAGAGTCCTGATCTCAACATCATGGAGTGTGTCTGGGTTTACATGAAGAGACAGAAGGATGTAAGAGAGCTACATCCACAGAAGATCTGAGGTTAGTTCTCCAAGATGTTTGGAACAACCTACCAGCCGAGTTCCTTCAAAAGCTGTGTGAAAGTGTACCTAGAAGAATTGATCCTGTTTTGAAGGCAAAGGGTGGTCACACCAAATATTGATTTGATTTAGATTTTTCTTTATTTAATTCACTGCATTTTGTTGATTGATGAAAATAAATGATTAACACTTCCATTTTTGAAAGCATTCATTGATTACAGCATTTTTTCACATCTACCTAAAACTTTTGCACAATACTGTACATGAAATTATGTAGTTGCAAAGAACAACATGATAAAATAGGGTTAAAGAGTCATGAATGTTTCGCAATGGACTATGCAGTATTAACAGCAATCATGAGTAAAAGGATTTTATTTTCTATTATTAAGGAGAAATAAAATCCATTTGTCTGTTAAAACGCATAGGTTATTTAATTATTTAATGAGTAAAATGCATTATTTTGGAGCGAACATAGCCAAGGAGCCATTCTCGTTTTAAAAATATTACAAATCATCCGGCCTCAGATTTCCAAAGGGTCAGAGCAGAAGCCTGAGGGGTCGCAAGATTATTAACGGCGTAGAAAAGATGTTCTATGGCACCAAAGTCTTATCAGTTTGAAGACTCCTTTGTAATCTTTATGTGTGCAGACATTTAGTGGGAAGATCGGAACAGTCTCTTGCAAAAGCCAAAATGAAACACTTGTTTAATCCTTAATCATACTGCAGTGTGTGAGTTTTAAGTGCAATGCTAATTTTAAAACTGGCTAAGTTTCTTTTGAATAAAAATTAAGAAATATAAAATACATCTCTTTTAAAGCATGGCTGAGAATTAGCAGGAAAGTTAAAATCTGCACTACTTTCAACTACCAAAGGGGTATAGTCCAAAGCAGAACATTTTCAGCAAGTCACCTGAGGGCCAGTTGGGAGAGTCAGGGGAGTAAATCCAAAAGAGTATATTTTTGAGAGTTGACAGTTAGCGTGTGGAAACCTGGAAATATCTTGTTGAGGGATCATACAGAAAATACCAAGTAAAAAGGGTTTAGAGAATTGCTGTTTCTCTCTCTCCTGCCCTGCTTATGCCTCCTCCCCCATCATGTCTGTCCTTTTCCCTCTCTAAGGTCCTCTCCCACTGACAGCTGAATCCAACAGACCATCCATTCCAGGTAACTACTAGGTGGCTGCCTCTTGAGAGAAGCTCCATGTACAATTATTCCCCTCAAACCTGCTCATCCTGCTGTCTACTCATCACTCCATATATTCTATCTCTATCTCCTTGGTGTTCTCACTCCCATGCTTTATTTTTCCATTCAAGAATCAGATACTTCCTCTTTTTGTGTTGAAAACTGAAGTTCTTATCTTTTTGCCTTCGTATCTCCCCTCTCATCTCCCTTGGTATCTTTTTTTTTTTTGGCCTCGCTGAAATACATGTGCGGACAGTTTTATCTTTTTGATGTTATCACAAACTTTCGCACTAGGTTGCAGAAGAGAATTCGGCATGCTCTGTGATTTTATTTTCTCATTCATCCGCTGGGGAAAGGATCATCTTGAAACTGTTCCCTTTTCTTTCCAGGATATTGCTCTGATAAGCCCTCTGTAATATTCCAAAGCATAGATAAATGTTTTCATTTGCAGAAGATTAAAGGATTTTCTGTATTTATATCCTTTCACTGATCAAATTAGAGCTTTTCTGGCTGTTTGTGTTACTACAAAAAACATGAAGCTGGGAGAGCTCTAGACGTATCACATCAAAAGGTCTTTTTATCCTATAATGATGCACTCAGTTACGACGCAATGATCCATTACGCGTGAGAAAGAAAACCCTAAAAAGTACAGATTGGACCAATCAGATCCATTATTGGTATGAAACCCTGAACTGATGTAATTCTAGGGCTGGATATTTGGAAAGAGGCCAGCAATCCATCCATTGACCCAGACTGTATGGTTTTGTTTTGGTGTAGTAGTAGCGTAGAAGCCCCTTATACAGAGGCCCTTAGTGCTCAACGCAGCTGCCTGGTGTTGCACAGTAGAGAATAGTGTTAAAAACCAAACATAATAAAAGGGAACTAACACACAAAAGAAACTAAACTTTTAAGAAAATATAATACATTGATTGGTAGGGCTAACCATATTAAGGATGTGTTTTTAGTCAATTATTGTCATTCCCAAAATGTTGTACATCATCCATCACAGCTACATCTAAACAATTATGCAAATTAGGTGACGAAGCTAATTTCCATACTGGGGAGATGTTAGCGGGCAGTATGCTACTGCAGAGTGAGAACCTTTGTAAGCACTATATTATGGTGGACAAGGAGAAAATACAACATAGATGTCCGTCATGTGTTTTGTGCAAATGTTTAGAGTCATGGAAGTGATCTCAGACTGTTGTAACAATTACTGAGAATAAATATCCAGAGCTTTATTCAATAGGAAAAATTTGTAAAATTTTATTTTTCTGTTTGTTTTAATATCTATCTACAGTGGAGCATAATGATTTGGAAACATTAGCAGCCTCTTGGAAATTTTGTTTGCAGAAAATTGACACCAAATGCTGTTTAAAAGCTATTGTTATGTTCTGTTGCACTCCTCACCGCCTCCTTACTCTCAGCAGTCTGTATACAGATTTAGCAGCTCTGTAGCACAATGTTGATATAAGCATGAAAGAAAATATAATATCAATCTTGTTAATATTAAAGAAGGAAAGTTACTGCAGTATAGCTGAGTGTTTTTATATATTTGATTACAACACCAGGACAAACACAACACTATATGTTTAAGAAAAAGCTCTCTGGATTGGAAAATGTTGGTATTTAAATTCAGCATCGGGATCTCATTTCATGTAAATGATAAATCATCTTTAAACTCCAGGGTTAATTGTGGAGTACCACAGGGTTCAGTACTTGGGCCAATTCTCTTTACTATATATATGCTTCCAATAGGTCAAATTATCAGACAGCATAGGATGAATTTTCACTGTTACGCTGATGATACTCAGCTTTACTTATCCATAAATCCTGATGAACCCAACCAGTTAGATAGACTACAAGCATGTCTTGAAGATGTAAAAAGTTGGATGACTTTAAATTTTTTGCTTCTAAATTCAGACAAGACAGAAGTTGTTGTCTGTGGACCAGAGTCTTTAAAAAAGAAACTGCTTAGTTAATCACTTAACCTGGATGGCATTAAATTGACCTCTGGTAATAAAATAAAAAACCTTGGTGTTACTTTTGACCAGGACATGTCATTTAAATCCCATATTAAACAAGTTTCTAGGATTTCCTTCTTCCACCTCCGGAACATTGCCAAAATTAGAAATATCCTATCCAGGAGTGACGCTGAAAAACTAGTCCATGCATTTGTTACTTCAAGGCTGGACTATTGTAATTCTTTACTATCAGGATGTCCACAAAATGCAGTTAAAAGCCTTCAGCTGATTCAAAATACTGCAGCAAGAGTTCTGATGAAAATTAAAAAGAGAGATCATATTTCTCCTATTTTAGCTTCCCTTCATTGGCTCCCTGTTAAATCCAGAATAGAATTTAAAATTCTCCTCCTCACATATAAAGCCCTTAATGATCTAGCTCCATCGTACAGACTGCAGGTTTACTGATGGTTCCTAGAGTCTCTAGAAGTAGAATGGGAGGCAGATCCTTTAGTTATCAGGCTCCTCTCCTGTGGAACCAGCTCCCGGTTTTGGTCCGTGAGGCAGACACCCTGTCTACTTTTAAGGCCAGGCTTAAAACTTTCCTTTTTGATAAAGCTTATAGTTAGAGTGGCTTAGGTTATCAGGGAGGGAGCCTTCCTCCCTCCCTGTTGGTTGGAGTAAGGGGGAGTCAGGTTTAGCCTAAACCGGCTCAGTTATGGTTGAGGTGCAAACACACCCTCCATTTCTGCTACCTGTATGACCCCTTCTCTTTTCTAATGGTTATAATCAGTCTGACAGAGGGAGGTATCCCAATCCTTGAGGTTTTTAGTATAACAATGACCATCAGTGGGACCCTTTGTGGGGTTCCTTGAGACGACATTGTTGTAAATAAGCGCCGTTTAACTAAATAATCTGAACTGAAACTATCTGTGTAGTTATGCTGCTATAGGCTTAGGCTGCTGGAGGACATAACGACCACTATCACCCCCTTTGCTACATTCTCACACTACTCTCCAATTTTGCATTATTTGCTGTTATTTCAGCTTTTATCTTTGTTCTCTCTTTTCTCTTCCTAGAAGCTACACCTGGCTTGGATCTGTGTCTACCTGTGACACCTTTCTGGAGAGGGGCATCGTCCGAGCTTCTGCTGGCAACAACTTAATGCTCACCCTCCACATGGCCCTGTCTTTTAGTGTTTAACCCTTTCTCTCTCCTAGACATGGCAATTGACTGAGCTTAACTGTAACTAACTCTATTTGCTCTCTTTCAGACTCTAACCTTGAAAACTGGCTCAGAGTTTATCTGTTCTTTCTTTCTAGGTGAAATGACTAAAGGAGCTACATCCATTAACATTTACTTTTCCTTCCCATAGAAAGGACTCCTGGATCAGTGCTTCTTTGTTCTCTTTGTGTCTCTGCTCTGTTCTCTCAAACCCCCAGTCGGTCGTGACAGATGGCCGCTCACACTGAGCCTGGTTCTGCTGGAGGTTTCTTCCTGTTAAAAGGGAGTTTTTCCTCTCTGCTGTCGCTACATGCATGCTCAGTATGAGGGATTGCTGCAAAGTCAACGCCAGTGACTGTCCACTGTCTCTACATGCTCGTCCAGGAGCAGGGAATGCTGCAAGTCACTGACTGGATGCAATCTGCTGGGTTTCCTTAGACAGAAAAACGTTTTATCCAATTTGAATAAATAACTAACTCTGACTGCACTGTTCAATGGTTAGGATTAATTGGAATGTATGTACCTGACTTTTGTGAAGTGCCTTGAGACAACATGTGTTGTGAATTGGCGCTATATAAATAAAACTGAATTGAATTGAATCTAAACCTATCCCTGATCAGAGCATCTTTACTAAAACTCCTCAAAGGGTTCCAGCCCAGTCACTTCCTCCTGCTGATATATTAAACCTAAAGCAAACACAAGCTGAGAACCTGCTTTAGTAATAGCTGGCTGCTAATGTAGTTGTGCCTATACATAGCAAAGAGTGTTAAAGTCTCACCGGAGGCAGTCCAGTTTTACTCTCACCTCTGAGGTGTGAGCCACAGCGTGAAACAGAGAAGCTCCTACAAATTTGCAAAAGGACAATTATACGAGCTGAGCTCTGCTATCAAATGGTCCTCTCATTCGTTCTTGAAAGTTCGTCGTTCGTCTTCTGGAGAATTACTATAGGGTGACATCCCAGAAAGAAAAAGAAGACAAAAAAAGCATGTGTCAACCCCTCTGTGTGACTGCATGTGCGCTTGGTGAAAACTCATGACTCACTTCGCCATCCGAATGGCCCCAGAGCACCCGATCAGTCAATAAACAAAGGCTGGCAAAGCATCTTCACTTTTTCATTCCAGGATTCTCTCATTTTAAATCCTATTTTCACCTCTTCTCCCCTGCCTTCGACTCATTATGCCTCATCCCCCCTCTCATTCCCCCTCTCACTGCCCCTCTTCACCTATCTCTCTTCCCAAACTCCTACCGATACAAATGCAGAAAAATTACAAGTCAAAACTTTACAGCCAAACGTTTACAACACTCGCTTCTGTTGTCACAAAGGCTTGGCTTCATCTCTGTTTTAACCTTTCAAACATCCTCGCAGCTTGATCCCCCAGTGCAAAAAGAGGCTTTGCAGATTATTTAATCGTGACCCAAATAGTCCCCCCCTTTTTGCTTCTGTGCTCATGTCATGGTTAAAAGACAGACTCCTTCTGCTATTTGAGCTAGGTTTGAGGTTGTAGTGGAGAAAGAGGACAGAGCTAATGTAGTGTAACAGTGCTGGCGAGTGACGGGCTGGCTCAGCAGAGATAATTCCCTCTGACTTGCGGACATAAAACCCGGATGTTTCACTCAAAATCGCAGATATTTGCTTTCACAAACCCAAAGCAGCAGAAAAAATAGTGGGACTAGGATTGTGCGTCACCTGCCTGCATCTTTTATTCTCTGTCTCTGAAGTCAAATAATTTGCTACACCTGCTGTTGTGCTGTTTGCGATGTTAACATGCAGTGTAAAATTACAGCGCCTTCCCCTGCCTGTTTAACAAGGTTGCGTCTCACAGAACTGCTGCGTGTGTGTTTGTCTGATACATGAGTGCTTTTGTGATGTCAGTCCCACCTCTTACTCATGTCTGCTGCAATTCTGAAAGTACTTGATCTTTTATAACTTACTAAAGATTTCTTCATTCCTTAAACATACCATATCATTCAGAACTGGCCCTGAAGGATAATGATGGAATAATACTGATGTACAGCTGTAACCAGACATTAACATACACAGGTACACATAACTTTTTTCCCTCAATGCCGGAAATAAAATCATATCACTTTTTTCATTGTCAGGAGTTTCAATACATTTCCTTAGAATTTGGTATCATTGAGAAAAAAGGTTATGTGTCTTTTCACACACGGTATTTGAACATTTGGTTTCAGCTGCTGTGTCATGTAGGGTTTGTGTAGATAAACAACCGACGTTGCATTGTTGCCACATGATACCTTCCTTGCCATCTCTTTGGAAATCACTGTGGCACTTTGGAGGCAAAGAACAGAAGTGCAGTGAATGACAAATTTTCATTTCCTTTGTGACGGACAGGCTCTCAAATTCACTGTGGGAAACCTTCGAGTTGCCATAGAAACACCACACCATCTCTCTAAATGACAGACAATAGAAGACATAAAAGGAGGGGAAAAAATGTTTGCTGACACCGTGGCGACTTTCTCCTTTATGTGGAGAAAGATCAGGGAGGCACCCAAACTCAGTGCCGCAGGCTCAAATAGCCATAAACGACCCCAGGGTGCACTAAAGATAAAACCAAAAACCACACCTGTTGATCTTTTTTATATTTTGTCAAGTTACCACCACAAACTACAATGTAATACACTGAGATTGTATGGGATAAACCCACACAAAGAAGTAGAAAAGACTTTACAGATCCAAACCGTTTCATTTTCAGCCCCCGTTATTCTGACACCCCTCACTAAAATCTCAAGTAATCAATTGCCTGCAGAAGTCAACAGGGCAACTGTTATTTGAGCACTATGCAAATCTGGCAAGAAGCCATTGTTGACAGAAAGCCATAAGAAGTCCTGATTGCAGTTTGCCACGCAGTGGTCTGATGAGACCATATCTGAACGTTTGGGTCTACATGCAAAACTCTGTGTTCCTTGATCATACAGCATATTGCCCACAGTGAAAGATGGAATACTTTTCTTCCGCAAAAACAAGGAAGCTAGTCAAATCTAATGGGAAAATTAATGGAGATAAATTTAGGGCAATCCTGGATGAAAACCATTTGGAGACTGCAAAAGACTCAACACGTAATCTAGCAAGACAACAACCCTAAACATACAGACAGAGCTACACTGGGATGGTTAGGATTCAAGCATTTTCATGTGTTGGAATGGCCTAGTCTGTCCAGACCTAAATCCAATGGGCGATCTGTGGCAAAATTTGGAAAAAGATGTTATCTATCTGATCTTTTTAAACTTGAGTTATTTTGCAAGGAGCATTAACAAGAAATGTGGTCCTATAAAGCACTGAATCAGGGAGCTAAATAAAAATTCATGCCAACCAGGTTTTATGATTTTTTTTCTCATTATTTGTTACTTTCTGTTGGTCTATCATGCAAAATTCCAATAAAATACATTGAACTGAGTTGTTTTAACATGACAAACTTTGAAAAACTTTTTCAAGGAATTGTATGGATCACACCAAGCCTTAAAGCAAAAGTGTCAGGAGACACAAGGGAGGGATTTGATGATGACAAAGTGGTTGCGATGCATAAATACCCCTGGGCAATGAGGACAAAACCCAGCAGGAAGCAACAGTAAGAAACTTCAGCTATTGTTTGAGTCTCTGAGTTTACTTGCATAAGTGCAATAAATCTTTCACTGGGAGAAATGTAGTAAAATCAGTTCTTCCGTGCATTTCTCAGCCAATAAAGTCATTCAAGCCCTTTGTAAACGCAGCCTGCACAGACATCTATGATCCTAAAACTCCACCTTGTTGGTGCCACATAAATAAGTGACCAAAAGGCTCTCAAAGAAGAGCGCTCTGGGGCCACAGGGTAATGACTGTTTAGTTTACATGTGCATGATTATGCCTTTTACGTTCACTCTCAGCTGGGCCGGACCCCCATTGAGATGCTGGATCACAAAGGTCAACAACAATTGGAATGTAATTCTGTGGGTTTCCATAGCGACCGAGGGGCTGCTGAGTTCGCCGGGGTCACTTTCATCACAGAGTTCTCGTCGGCTAGGGCTAATTGCTGTGTTTGTGCTGGTGTCAGTGCTCAGGCAAACTGCCATCACAATGCAAATATCAGGGCTGCTAGTCAAACAACGTTCTTTACTAAACCCAACCGCTAACCATGCTGTAACTTTTACTGTTGTTAAGTGTGGCAGTTTGAGATTAATCTGGTTAACCATACTGGTGTTAAATACTATGATTACAGTATATACAAATTTCAGCTTGTAAAATGTTCACTTCACAGTTCCCAAAGTTATTCAGTCAATTCCCTATTTATATGAAAAAAAAAATCTAATCAAATCTGAGGATTAAGAATTTTTTATATATATTTTTGAGTTTGTTTTTTTTCTTCATTTTGAGCAAGCCCAGTGTTGATGTTAACTGACTTTTCTTGTGAAAAGGTATCTAATCACATTTTTTTTTAAACTTCACAATTTGTGGTTTTACTCTTTGTTTTTGTTTTTTTTTGTTATTTCCAAAGAATTTTTGCATTCACAATCCACTAAAAGCTAAGACACTGAATGAAAATGATGTTACCTTCCAGACATCCATCCATCTACCCATTGTCTAAACCCACTTATGCCTGAAGGAGGGTGGGGTGGGGGTCTTCTGCCTATCTCCAGCAGTCATCTGGCAAGAAGGGGTACACTTTGGACAGGTTGCTAGTCCATCACAGGGCAACACCGAGTCCCACAGAACAAACAACCATGCACACACGCAACCATACCTAGGCGGAAATTTGCAGTAAGCAATTTACCTAACAGTCATGTTTTTGAGTTGTGGGAAGAAGATGGAATCCTTCCAGACATGGGTCACTTATTTCTATTGGTGAGCACAGTGTGACAGAAATGATCAGAGATAAACACTGTGATGGACCTAAGCCCTTAAGATCAGTTTAAACTGGTTATGGTATCATACTTAAAACTATTATCAGAACAAAGAATACAAACTGAATACCCAAAAGAAGCCTTCCAATGGCTCTATTTTCATACTCAGTAATAATTTTCATGTTACAAGGTGCATGCCTCAGGTCTGAAAAACAACTAGAGATAAATGATATTGTAAACAGTTATATCCATTTAGTTATACGCTGTTCAGCATGAACAATGCCACAGGGACAAAGCCGTGGGGCAGCTATTATCTCCTCAAATTTAACATACCCGTGCTGATCTCCCGAAAGAGTTTTTGAAGGCTGCATCACTGGGGATTTTTAACAGTAGTGTATCACATTCTTAAACTTGAATTTGCTGGCTACGAAATGCTGGAATAAACTCTTGAATAGTTTAACCAAACAACAGATTCACACTTTCAAGGACAGCTCCTTGCTGCAACATTATTTGACAACTTTGAGGTGTGGAAGAAATTTATTAGTTGCAGATAAAAGAAAAAATACATGCATTTATTTGCACTTTCATTAAGGTGATGAATTCTGTTTCACTTGCCCATATTTACTCTGAAACTTGACCAAGGCAAATAGCAGGGATTTCTTTTATCTACTGAATAATTTAATGTAAATTTCAGACAGCAAAAGCCGATTAAACTTATATTTAAAACAGTGTTAGCTTTTTTTTTTACAGCATAACATGTCTCTTAAGCCCTTTTTCTGTTTTACAACAATGGTTTAAAACACTAAAACACAATGCAAATAAACTTTTTTTTTTTTATATTAACTGACAAAATAAATGTAGGTTTTAGCAAAAACAGAGCAAAATGTGTAGCTAAAAGGAATATTTATCATTTTTTGTTTTTTCAAATTTCTTTACAATGTACTTCTAATTGTCTAGATTGTAACATATTTTTTAGCAGTTTTTTATGTTTAATTGACAGTGGTTTTAAACACTGAAACATGCCAAAAGAATGGGTATTTTTTTGTAATGTTTTGTAATATTAGACTAAATGTATGTACAGATGTCCAAAAACAGATCAAAACTTACTGTCAAAAGAAACAGCTATGGTTTTTTCTTTGAAAAATCAAATATTTCTTTCAGTTCTTACTCTAGGTGTCGGAATTTTTATAAACGTAAACATATCTTTTAAACCTTTTATTAAATACTGGTTTCTCAATTTGCTGTTGTCTTTTTTTAGTTGGGTTATTGCCAGTGAAATCATAACCATAAAGCATTACAAAAAACACCACAAGGTAAAGCTACGTTAAGATCCATGCTCGGCAGAAGGGATTGATGCAAAGGCAATGACAGATGCAATCAACTGGGCTTTCTTAGATAGAGAACTTTTTACCAACTGGCATAATATGGCCACTTTGACTGTGCTGTGCTAAAATTATGACTGTACATATATATAAATCTGAATGCAACACTATGAATGTGTTCTATCTGAATGAACTGGATGGCTTTTAACTGAATTTGGAATCTATGTAACTGAACATTATTTGAATCTGTTTGTCTTGTAAAGAGCCTGGAGATCACATTCATTATAATTTGGTGCTATATTACAAAGAATAAATTGAGTAACCTTGACCTACGTAAGCCTATGAAACCAAAACTTTAAGAATTAAGATGTTAGAAGAAAGGGGGGAAAGACAAACACAGCTGTGAGTATGTTATTGAGCAGACGTCAGCTCTCTAATAGTGATGGCTGCACTCTGCCAGCACCACCAAGTGGTCAGTAATTGAAGGGCATGGAGGAAAACTTCAAAAACTGAGTATTTTTGTTATTGGCGGTTCATGAGCTGTTGTGTGTTTGGTGCTTTAAGTCGGTATATCACCATATAGCAACAGAACGTAATACATAAATCTGAAATTGACTTGAAATCGCCCGTTACTGAAAAAACAGCATGGTGCCTTTTTAGAAGGAAACTGCATATATCTATGAGAAAATGTCCAAAAATTTAAATAATAAGAACAATAAAGCACACGAAGTATATCAGCACAACATAGTAACACGGCTTCCGTTTCTTACCAAGTAAAGTGCCCAACTCCCGTTCATCTAGTACTTAGCGAAGCTGCGTGTCTTGTCCCGGTGAGAAGATTGGTGAGGCAACTGATATTGTAGAGGAGCTGGTGATGAAATATCCTTACAGCTTGTGCGTCTCTGACAATGTCGACCACGTTATAAAATAATTATAATAAAAACTCCTTCTGTCTGTTCAGAGATTCATCTGCACTCTGCCTCGTTCCTCCAGAGCCCCGTGTGCAATTTCAGCCCGACGAAGAGGCGCTCCGTAACGGGTCCAAGCTGCCCGGCGCACGGTTCGTAATCGGACACCGCACTGTCGCGCTGCGCAACGCACCGAATGTCTCCGCTCTGTGTCGTGATGAGATAAAAAAAAGAAGCACTGGCACCCTGAAATTCCCCCAAAAAACTTTTGTATCTTAGCTATAGCTGCTGTGCAAAGAAAAATGCAGCCAGAGGAGCGTAGATGGGCGCTGTGCCCACAATGCTGCTTTCAGTTTAAGCTCCGCAGCTTAGGTGCAGGGTATTTGTTCACTGAGCACTGCGCCCCCACTTTGTGCGTCCACTTCGGCTGGGAGGAGAGACGTGGCAGCGACGCACAGCTGTCCTGCAGGTGGAGGAAAATAAGTAAAGGGCCACACAACGATGGAGCAACAAGTGGACTGACGGAGATCTGTTAAAATTGACTTTTATTGTGGTATACTGACAGCTATATCTGGTGAAAGGTCAGTACTATGGTAAAGCTGCATGCAACCTTGGAAGAACGTTGTGTGTCGATGTTATAGAGAGGTGAAAAGCCTTTATATATATATATATATATATATATATATATATATATATATGGTCAGTTGAGACCAGAACTGTTTGGCCTACAAGTGTAATGGTACAGTATGTCTGGCGGAAAACAAAACCCTGAAGACAACATCAAGACATGGGATGGTCTTCTTCAGAAAGGAGAGGGAAGCTGGTAAGAGATAATATGAAGAAGGATGGAACTTCGAGACTGGGATGAAAGTTCTCTAAACATACAGGCAGGGCTAAAACTAATAGAAAGGCCCAGTAAAAGTCCACATCAAGATCTAATTGGTGGTCTTGAAAATAGAAGTCTGAAATTTATGGCTTGCATTTATATTTAAACCATTTTACTGTTCTATCCCTTAAAAACCCAATTGCTTTTAGAAGTCAACAGAACAACTTTTTTGTGGCGCTATAGATTTCTGAAATTCAAGGATAAAAAAAAATTGACAGAGTACTGTTTACTGTTTCCCACAAACTCGACATGGCCTGCGGCGAACATGAAAGAAAGTGTTCTGAACTTTTTGTTCTACATGCAAAACGTTCTGTGTTCTGTAAAACTAGCACTACGCATCATCCTGAACACCCCCAAAGTAAAACATGGTAGTGGTAGCATCATTCCATCCCACTTTGGATGGAGCAGCTCTTCTTTCTAGGAATCTGGCCAAATTTATTAGTTCTCCAAAACTCTGACAACCCAGGGTTCAGACCAGGAAGCAGGGTCGTAGTTTAACCCTCCTCTCTGCAGCTTCTGTACTGCTACCCAGCCATTACCCTATTAAGACAGTGTCTCGCCCACAGCCAAAATTGAATAGATTAAAAAATAATCTAAAACGAGGAAATCAGGAAAATCTAATAAAAGTAAACACAACTCAGACTAAAAATAAAAATGAAACAACTAAATGTGGCTTACTGAACATAAGATCTCTCTCTTCAAAGACATTGCTAGTTAGTGACCTGATTTGTGACAATCAGATTGATTTATTTTGCCTCACAGAAACCTGACTGCAGCAAGAAGATTATGTTACTATAAACGAGTCATCTCCTACTAATTATTTAAATTTTCACATTCCTCGAAATACTGGGCGGGGAGGAGGAGTAGCAACCATCTTTCAGTCCAATTTATTGACTAGTCCCAGACAATCAATAGCTACAACTCTTTTGAATATTTAATCCTTAGTTTCCCTCATCCAAATTGCAAAGCACTAAAACCACTTCTGTTTTTTGTTTTGTACCATCAACCAGGCCCATACTCTCAATTTTTAGATCAGTTTTCAGATGTTTTATCTGATTTAGTGTTAAATACAGATAAAGTTATTAGAGTGGGGGATTTTAACATTCATGTTGACACTGAAAGTGATAGCTTAAATATAGCCTTTAATGCTGTCTTAGACTCAACTGGCTTTGCTCAAAACATTAACAAACCTACCCACCTTTGTCTTCATTCTCTGGACCTTGTGCTGACATACGGCATTGAGTGTAAAGACATAACAATATTTTCTCATAACCCTGTCCTGTCTGACCATTTTTTAACAACCTTTGAGTTTAATTTAACTGAGTACTCCACACCTGAAAGAAAATTTCATTATAGTAGATCATTATCAGACAATGCTGTAACAACCTTTAAAGAATCTGTTCCACTTTTGATTTCCTCATTATCACAGAAAAGCACAGTGGAGGGCAATAATTTTGTTTCTTCCCCTTCACAAATTGATTCTCTTGTTCATAGTGTTACTTCATCATTGCGTGGTGCATTAGACAATGCAGCCCCCTTGAAAAAGAAGGTAATTATTCATAGGAGGCTAGCTCCATGGTTTAATTCAGAGCTGGGTACTTTAAAGCACAATGTTAGAAAATTGGAGAGAAAATGGCACTCTACACACCTAGAGGATTCCTACTTAATCTGGAAAAATAGCCTACTGTTGTATAAAAAGACACTTCACCAAGCTAGATCAGCTCATTTCTCATCATTAATAGAAGAGAACAAGATTAATCCTAGGTTTCTCTTTAGTACAGTTGCTAAACTTACACAGAATCATAGCTCTGTTGAGCCATCCATTCCCTTAGCTCTTAGCAGTCATGACTTTATGGGATTCTTCCAAAATAAATTGATTAAATTAAAAAGAAAATCTTCGACATACTCCCGAAGATGATTACTTCATCCTCAGCAAGTGAGACAACATTGGAGGTAACTGTAGAACCTGATCTGTGTTTGGACTGTTTTGATCCTGTGGAGCTTCCTGAGTTATCAGAAATATCAGCTTCATCTAAACCTTCAACTTGTATGTTAGACCCAATCCCAACCAAATTATTTAAGGAAGTGTTCCCTCTGATTACCAGCCCCATTTTAGGTATGATTAACCTATCCTTAGTAAATGGATATGTACCACAGGCTTTTAAGTTAGCTGTAATTAAACTTTTACTTAAGAAACCTTCGCTTGATCGAGATTACTTGAAAAATTACAGACCTATATCCAATCTTCCATTCTTATCTAAAATTCTTGAGAAAATAGTTGCAAATCAAATGTGTGAGCATTTACACAGCAATGACCTTTTTGAAGAGTTTCAGTCAGGCTTCAGAGCTCATTATAGCACTGAAACAGCTCTGCTGAAAGTCCCTAATGATATTCTTATGGCCTCAGATAATGGACTTGTGTCTGTACTTGTCCTGTTAGATCTCAGTGCTGCATTTCATACAGTCGATCACAGTATTCTCTTAGAAAGGCTGGAATATTCTGTAGGGATCAGGGGAACAGCGCTAGGCTGGTTTAAATTTTATTTGTCTGACAGATTCCAGTTTGTTCATGTAAATGATAAATCATCTTTAAACTCCAGGGTTAATTGTGGAGTACCACAGGGTTCAGTACTTGGGCCAATTCTCTTTACTATATATGCTTCCAGTAGGTAAAATTATCAGGCACTATAGAATAAATTTTCACTGTTATGCTGATGACATAACCCCCCCCCCCCCCCCCCCCCCCCCCCCCCCCCCATAGAAAGGACTCCTGGACCAGTGCTTCTTTGTTCTCTTTGTGACTGCTCTGTTCTCTCTAACCCCCAGTCGGTTGTGACAGATGGCCGCTCACACTGAGCCTGGTTCTGCTGGAGGTTTCTTCCTGTTAAAAGGGAGTTTTTCCTCTCCACTGTCGCTACATGCATGCTCAGTATGAGGGATTGCTGCAAAGTCAACGCCAGTGACTGTCCACTGTCTCTACATGCTCATCCAGGAGCAGGGAATGCTGCAAGTCACTGACTGGATGCAATCTGCTGGGTTTCCTTAGACAGAAAAACTTTTTATCCAATTTGAATAAATAACTGAATCTGACTGCACTGTTCAATGATTAGGATTAATTGGAATGTATGTACCTGACTTTTGTGAAGTGCCTTGAGACGACATGTGTTGTGAATTGGCGCTATATAAATAAACTGAATTGAATTGAATTGAATTCTGTGGGGATGCTTTTCTTTAGCAAGGGAAGGAAAGCTGGTTAGAGTTGATGGGGAAATGGGAGGATCTTAACAGAGGGCAATCCTGGAAGGAAACCTGTTAGAAAATGCAAAACACCATAACCATACTGCCCCTTTGTGTGACTCTATGTTCACTTCCAAACAAATTACTTTTAGATCAAGGTACATTCATGTAGGAATAACTGAAAGTCCAGACTTTTTTCCAATAAAAAATTATCACAAGGCTTGGCACTCTATCCAATCTAACTGTATTTGAACTACTTTGACAACAAAATTAGCTAAAATTTCCTTCTCTACATCTACAAAGCTGGTAGAGACATGCTACAAAGTCCTTGCAGTTGTACTCCTGTGAAAGGTGGTTATACAAAACATTATAATTCTAATATGAGGCTATGAAAGAGAACGGCAGAGTAGTATTGGCCAGTTATGACATTGTATATTCTAACAAGATCCTAAATTCCCATTCATCCTCTAATTATTTTTATGCTCTGAAATTAACTCTTTGCTATCAAGCTCCAAATACCCACAGCTTCAGGGACTTTGACATACAGCTTGTTTCTGTCTCAGTTACGAACACGCAGTGGAGTCCCTAGCAGCTTGTTAATGCGACTATGTTAAACAGGAATGTGCCTTTGTGGATGCCTCTGCTCCCGTGTACCCACATCTAAATTCAAATCAGGTCATTTTCATAAAAATGTTGCTACTCACATGGGGGAAGTAAAGCTGAGATTTACATTTCAAGTGGCCTCTGTGCAACTCTGGGAAATGCGTAGGGGAACTTTTTTTAATCTATGGTTGATGCAGGGAGATGCTGAGGGAGAGCAGATCTGCTTGATATTAAAGCAGACCAGATGAAGATTTGGCAAACTGAAGGCCGCTGTGATTTAAGAAAAAAGATATCTTGCAGAAAAAAAAGGTTTTGTTGAGCACTACTAGAATTAACTTTGCACTAGAAAATCAGCTCTAATGTGGATATAGTTTGATTCATTCCAAGCGCTGTGACCTCCTGAACTTCTTTTCCTTGCATCAACTGAATTTCTCTCTCTTTTACTCCACACGGCTTGTTCTCTTTTACAATAGATGTTTTACTCCCTCATGGCCAAACTCGCAGAGCTCCAGCTAAACTTTAGAATAAGGCTTTAGTTGCCTAGCTCCACACAGCGAGCAGAATTCATCAGTAAAAACAATGGAGTGGCTTTGAACACGCCATCAGACACAGAGATGGATGACGGGACATTAGTTCATGATTGGAGCCCTGAGACATATAGAAACAATATACAACTGCTTTCAGGTCTTTGGTGTTGTATATATTATTGTTTTGCTGGGTAGAACCCTCAAACAGTTCACCGTATCATCATAAATCATGTGTCTCTTCTGTCTTTTATCATGTTGTTTCTACTATGGAGAGGGCACTGAGCAGACGTGTTATTAAATACAATTATTTAGAAGCTACTGAACTTTTCATATTCTGTCATATTACGACCAAAGACCTTATTGTATTTTATTGGGATTTGCATGGAAATCCAAAGAAAAGTATGCAAAAATTAGGACATCCTATGAAAGTCTGTGTGTTTTCCAATGTTAATGATATGGAAAAATTCAAGCAACTTGAATAAAGAAACTACTTTTAAAATTTTTCTGTAAAAAATGCTGAAAAAAATAGGACAGATGCACATGTTTAGAACATCATTACTCTGCATTTTGAAGAAGGTTTTCTGGTGTAGGCCTTTAATTGTAGCATCTTAAAAGTCTGTTTTTATGGAACATAGTGTAACATTGAAGCACATTTAAAACAACGGCCATCTTATCCATGTCTGGCTGTCCCAGGAAGTTAATCCTATATGCAGAAAAGTGTGATCTCTTCTGCCATCATCTGCAGGGGAAGCAACATCAGAGCCAGGGACTTAAAAAAGTTCAACAAGCTGATAGAAAAGGCTGGCTCTGTTCTGGGGACTCCTCCTGAACTTCTGGAGATCATTGTGGAAAGATGGATTCTTCATAAAATTAAGAACATTATGGAGAACCCTGAGCATCCTCTTCATGAGACTGTCCTACAACAACAGAGTGTCTTCAGTCAGAGGCTTCTTCAGATCTGCTGGAAGACGGAGCGCTACAGGAGACCCTTCCTGCCCACAGCCATCAGCATCTAGAACGGCTCTTTGAGGAAACCCTCATAATGAGCTACAACAACATTCAATTTCCCTTTGGGATTAATAAAGTATTTTTGAATTGAATTGAATTGAAACCACAAGGTCGTCAATAAAAGCATCCGAAAACTTAAATGAAAGCCAGACTAAAGTTTGGCAGACAGACGGTACACAATGACCTGTACTTCAGGAAGAACATTCTTTGGACAGATACGTCTAAAACTTAATTATTTGGACACCAGAACAGAAGAAATGTTTGGCTCAGAGCAAATACATCACTCCAGAAAAAAACCTTCATAACAACTGTAAAGCATGGAGGTGGAACTGTGATGGTTTGGAGACTCTTTGCTGCAGCAGGACCTGCCCAGCCCATCATCATAGAATCTACCATAAATTCTACCATGCATCAGATGGTGTGTGAGGTAAATGTAATGCCATCTGCAAACAACTTAAACAACTTCAAACAAACCAATAAAAACACCAAAGACTGCCTGAGAATTCAATGGCTACAAGACAAACCTCGCTGAATTTACTTCAGCTAAAGGGGGTAAGGCTACCTTAGAGCGCAGGATGTCCTAACGTTTTCCTCCTGTTTAGTAAACCTATTTGTTCATATATTTTGTCAACAACAATCTGTAACATACAGCCAGAGTCACAATAGGGTATTTATGTATTGGAATGGCCTAGACCTAAATTTAATTGAGACTTCCTTTTTGCAAGACTTGAAAACTGATGTTCACAGACCCTCTCTCTCCAATTTGATTAAGATTAAGCTATTTAATAAGGAAAAATGTGCAGTAGATTAAGCCTCTAGATGTACAGAGTAGGTAGAGACATATCACAAAAGACTTGCAGCTGTAATTGCAGGAAAGGATGGTTTAAAAAATATGAACTGAATGTAAATGCATGCCACACTTTTAAGATTTTTATTTGTAAGAATAGTTCAAAACCATCTATCATTTTCCTTCCACATTACACTTAGGCACTACTTTCTGTTGGTTTATTACATAAAATTCCAATAAAATGTGTGGAATGTTTTAACATTATACTACAGACGTAAAGAGATGTTAAACTAATAATTCCAACATATTTCTTTGCATTCCTTTTTATTTGTTGTTTTGTGTACTGGATGTAAGCTCAAACACTTGCAATGAATCATGTGCATGTTATTAATGATTGTAACCAGCAATTGAAGAAGGAGATACTAAGAGCCGGCCAAGCTCAGTGTTTTGGTGCCAAACCTTAGTTGACCGTAGCCAAGACCCCATATTCCCACTGTCAAACAGCCCATCTGTCATGCTGTTTTCTGCCATATCAGGTCCCAGGTCAGCTCACACCTTGCAAACACATCCAGCCAATCAACCAGTCATGGGGGAATTAGAAAGTATGCCCTCTCACTGACAGACAGACAGACAGACAGACAGAGAGAGAATATTTTCACATGTTGAGGCCGAAATATAATGGCTGTAAATGACATATTACATTTGACTGACTCAGGTTGCAAGGAAGGTGAGGGTGCGGGTGAGGTGAGCAAGAGATGGTGTTTAAAGACAGGGCACGGGTGCATGACTATGAAAAGATAGTAAGGGGTGAGGGAGAAGAGCTGGCCAGCTGTGAAAGACTGCAGTCATTTCTCACCCTCAGCTCCATACCTGCCGACTCAATGAGCCGTTTCCATGCTGCAGCAGGGCCAAAGCCGTGCGATTTTTCAGGCTCATTCAGCTTTACCGTGCCTTGCAGAATCAGCTGCATCCAGGGCCTTGTAGTGCCAAGAGTGCAAAGTCTACTTCCCCTGCTACGATTCAGTGAATGAAAAATTGAACACAGCGACTTTTAAGGGTGTCAGATCCAGTGTCATGTGTCAGTTGAAAGTGAGCTCATTGGCATCACCTAAAACAACAATGTGTTAGATTTGAATTTATTTCCTAAATAACTGTCAGAATGCTTAAAAATGTATGTATTTATTTGTAATGCTGGTTTTTATGGCATCCATACATTTTCAACACCCTATCTGGAACCGGATCATGAAGGAAAGAGTCTGTGCAATGGTCTGCAGATGTTCATTATTTCCAGCCATATTTTCAGGCAGACACAGGGTTCCTACGCAAATCAAGACATATACACTTTCCTGTGCACTTTGGCTTTGGCCAGTGGGGGAAGAGACATGTCCAAAATCCTTTATTTTAAAATATGCAGAAGCACATTATCAAAAGCTAAATAAATGATCTACAGTACATAATACATTAATTGGCACCACTGGGAAAATGTGTAAAAATAATTGTGTTAAACTAAATCCCCAGTGGCCCAACAATTGATACACCTGCTTAACTTTTTAATCTGGTGAACCCTTTTGATGATTTAGACATTTGTTTTCAATATTTATGCAGTTGAAAGTCCCAATTTAGCTTCTCCACAGAAAATAACAGATTCTTTGAAAAAATCTCCAGATATTTCAAAGAGTTCATGATGCCATGCACTCCAAGGCTTCCAGGCCCACAACATCACAGTCACACCCCTGTACTTAACAGTGGGCATTAGGTGCTTTTTCAGATATTCTTTTTTGTGACCCAAAATCAGTGTGGAACATTTGTTTTTGAATAGAAAGATCCATTTATTTTAAGGCAATTCATACATCCTTAACAGTGGTGCCAATAAATGTGAAACTGTATCCTTTAAGTGCAGTGGAACATTGATTCTACTCTTCCATGAGCTCCTTCTATGAGTGATATTGTTCAGGATTGTTTTCAGTAATGATGAGCCCTCCAAAACCTCTCAAAACGCTTGTCAGTGAAGTTTCATGTTTGAAGAAGTTCAATCCTTTGGCCAGAGATGGGCTTTCAAACTGTTCTGAAGCACCATTATTTCTTTTTTACACACTAAACTCCAAAAACACCTTGCATACAACCACAGTAACCACAAGTTCTTTTACAGAAATAAAAATGAGAAAAAGGATGCAAACCTCAATCAAAAAACACAAACAATTTTTAAATCTAACTAAATAACATAATAAAAGTTAGAAATTTAGTGACCATGAAACTTTGGAAATTTGAATTTTCACATACATTTATTTAATTCTTCTGACCAAAGCTTGAAAATGCCTTAGATTGAGCTAAGCTAACATGTTTACTTGCAGATGAATTTTATGTCAGAACATGTAATGTTTATGATTCAGAAGTGTTGCGACCCACAAACAGTTTGTTCAAATTAATATCATTACATGGCAGCGTCCCTTACAGTCAAGGTAAGTAATCTTCTTCTGCTAGTCGCAAACTCAGTAAGGTTTTGAAATGAACCATAATTAATGGATGAGTAGTGCTAAACCCTGAATGCATAATTATGTTTTTATTCCTCTTGATTGCACATTTCAGACCTTTAATAATAGAGAGGCTGCTCTCCCAGCAATGGATGGTCTCACCTCAGATTTTGATTCAGAAAACTCTCTAAGAATTAAAATTCTGGAATTATAAAACACAAGCTGTGACCACATAACAAACAAAAAAGGTAAAACATCGCATTTAATTTAAATACATATTTAAAATAGTGCTAATGCCAGATAAAATAAAGAAAAACCCAAATAACATTAAAAACATTAAGATACAATATAAATCTAATAGAACCAAGCTACTTACTTATAGGGCAGTGAAAGTTAGTGATACACCACTGAGCCTGCAGCAGAGGTAGATATGGAGCTAAAAGCGTCGGTGTATAAGATATGGAACATGTATAGGTGGTTCTGACTCTGAGCTGTTATGAATCAGATTATTTCAACAACAGGTGTATAAGCCCTCACTTATGTGCCTCTGAGCTGTGCCTGTTTGGTCTACATGAAATAATAAAAAAGAAGAGCACTGATTCCAAAATAGGTCTTTCATTCATAGAAAGAAAAAATGGGACAAGATTTCACTGCTTCTCAAACACCTCTGTATTAACTGCAAAAGACAAATTTAGCCATAATTGGTCGAGACATTAATCCCATCATTAAGCCCAAGGTAGAATTCTCCTAAAATGACCCAATAAGATACAGAAATATTCCTTCAGGCAAATAAATTGGACCTTTATTTATATTTAATTGTACAAAATCATTCTAGTTCAGTCCAGATTTGCACGATGCATGATTGCTAACAATGTTTGTGCGTCTATGAAGACGGACTGGATGTGTTATAAGTGTTAGAGTTTGATTTTCTTTATCTTCAAACCTGTATTCTTGTTTAAACAAGTGAAACATGTCTGTAGCAGAGAAAAGAACACTTAAACAGATGAACTCTATCGCCATTGCTCTCACAACATCAAGGAAGTTTACTTCATCTTTATCCTACCCTTGGTGTGTCCAGCCCTCATCAGTCTACTATAATGGTCTCTGGATGTGTTATATAGCAGTTTTAGGGCAGAATCCATCCAAAGGTAGTGAGTGAATGGATAGAGTGAGATAATAAAATGCAGCACCACAGTACAGTGGGTCATCTTTCTCGCTTTCTGCTTAGATTCTGGCTGTAGGTATTTGTCTTTGTCCTCCCCTCTATGGTCCATGATGGATAGCAGAAAGAATATGGGTGATGTTGAGATATTTTCTCTTATTTTATTGTCTTCTTCTTCTCCTTTTTTTCCCCAAGATCACCATTAGCAAAGCGGCAAAGTTAAGGGTTGGAGAGATGAACCCTGTGAAATTCAATCATGGGAATTGAAGGTTTGGAGGCGTGAGGTCTTGGCCCCATGGGCAGTTTGGAGATTGCTTCAGATTAATTAATGTCAAAAAGCGGGTTCAGGCCGTAGAGCACAATTATATATGGGACTGCTGGGCATGATGTTAGCCATTCACAGTAAAAAAAAATACGAAGGAACAAGCGCTTTCTGCTGATTTTCTTCATGTGTGTATGAGGAGGATATTTCAAATTCCCTGTCAGTAATTTTGACCACTGGAAAGTAATTTAAACAGTTGGGTAAATTGGTCCCAATTTACCCATGGTTAAATGGATAAAAAAATATAGCCACTAATGGCTGTATCCAAGCTGCACATAAACCAAACAATGAACCGTGAAAAAAACTATCTTTATCTTGTGTAAAATATAATCTGCTGAGGGTCAGCTGGTGGTTAAATGGAGATATTGTTCAATTAAAATGTAGAGATGTTTATTTAAAGCTTAAATTTCACAATCAGTTTGTGTTTCTGTGTAAATAAAATCAGTCTTTGCACAAATTAGTCTTGATCTTGTCAGTTGACAATTTAACCTAACCTGAGGTACAGTAACTTCCCATGGAACACCAGCAATTTCCTAGACTTTTCTGCTACATTCACAACATAAACTATATCAACATCTCAGATTATGCAGTTAAATAAACTGTCTCATACTCCTTTTAGTCCATGGGGAACTTTTCACATGGAACTAATTTGCAGCTCAGCAAAAGCTATTTGTTTGTTTCAGCCCCATCCTGTGTTTGTGGATGACTGCACCGACCTCTCACCACACGGTGCTCCCTGTCCTCTTGAGTGCACACATCCACAATTCTTTGTGCTGAAAAGCAGAGGGCACAGGAATCACGATGACATTTCACACATAAACACTACATCTTTAAAGCTGGGTGCATCGTCTTGGCACAGCCTGATCTGCTTTGTTCTCATGTTTCTTGGACCCAGATCAAACCCCTTAACAACTAGAGCAGTGAGAGCTGTAATTTGTGAGAACCACAAGGACTATCAGGAGGTGATTCTGAGAAAACCGAGATGGGTCCTTCTTGAAATAGAGAATTTTATGTCTATTATTTTAAATACTGATGCACACCTGCAAGACATTGTTTCAGTTTTCCATTCTATCAAGAGCAAAGAGAATTAAAATTTTCATATGTAACAGAGTCATCAGAAACAATGCCTTGCAAAGTATCCATAACTCTTGAACCTTTTCACATTTTCAAAATCCAGCCCTTCAGTGCATTTTATTGGGATTTTGTGTTACAGGGCAACACAAAGTAGCACAATTGTGAAGTGTAAGGGAAAATATATGAGGATTTCAAAATTGTTTACAAATAAAAATCTTGACCGTGTGGTGTACATTTATATTTATCCCCCTTTGCTTTGATACCTATAAATAAGACCCAGTGCAACGGTTACAAAACAGTATTCCAAGCTCTCATTGAGTGCTGTCTGAAAATAAAAAAACGCTATATCACAACTGTAATCCTACCAAGACATGAGAATCCACCTAAGCTGAAAGACGAGCCAATCAGACAATAGGTCTCTGGAGGAGCTGCAGAAGTGGTAGAACCTGTCAACAGCACAGCTTTTTTGTGATGCACACCACAAATCTGATCTTTGTGGAAGAGTCCACTGTTGAAAGAAATCCATAACAAATCATATATATAATTTGACATAGGCCATGCTAACACTGCAGATCATCCTGAAAAAAAAGCATCACCACTGTAAACCATGGCAGTGGCAGCATTGTGCTGTGTGGATACATCCACGGAGCCAAAGAAAAGGGTCAGAGTTTATAGAAAGACAGATTGAGTAAAGTACAGAGCATTCTTTGAAGGAAAATAAATCTAGGGTAAGCAAAAGACTTAACACTAGGATGGTGGTTCACCTTCCAGCAGGACAACAACCCTAAACATACAATAGAGTTACAATTGAATGATTTAGATCCAAGCTTATCCATGTGTTAGAGTGCCCCAGTCAAAGTTCACACCTTAACCCGATAGAAAAACTGCAGCAAGACTTGAAAACAGATGTTCACAGATACTCGCCACTGAATCTGACTGAGCTGGTGCTAAATTGCAAATAAGAATGGTCAAATAGATATGCAAAGCTGGTAGAGAGATACCCTATAAGACATGCAACTGTAACTGCAGCAATAAGTGATTCTACAAAGTATTAATTTAAAGAGGCTGTAAATATAAGTACAACTGGCACACTATTGAAATTTTCATTCTGAAAAAAAATTCACTCCCACTTCCAATTGTGCACTAGCTTTAGTTGGTCTATCACATAAAAAACGTTTAGAATGCGTTAAAGTTTGTAGTTGTAATATGGCAAATCTTTTGCAAAACCGTATAAACTACAGAGTAACTTTTTTAACAATGATTTTCATAAGAGAGATCAATAACCACCAAGCATGACAACAGCAAGTAAAACTGTGTATAAAATGACATTAATCAAACTCATTAGTGGGATATTATCATTTCTTATTATTCTCTGTAATCCACATCCTGTTTTTATAATGAGCCTGCAATATGGAAGAGTGCTTATTAGAGAACGTGCTCTATTAGAAATATAGACATCCATCATGTCTGGCCCTCTGCTATAGCGGCCAGCTGCGAAGGACTGCAAATCGCTTCCCATGCTTCTCATGAGAAACGAACCTTGTTGACAGGCAAAGAGACGCCTCTGTGATTGTTTTCATCCCATGTTGGACAAGTTAATTAATTTAAATTACTGCCTTTCCAGTTGAAGGTTAGAAGTCAAAGCTGGGAAGAGTATTGTAAAGAAGGTTATCTAAGGTTTATTATTCCATTTATCAAAGACGATGTAGCACCTGAGAGAGAAAGAGGTGGCTTTGACATTCTTCTCTCAAGCAGTTTTAAGAGCTGATTTGCCTATTAAAATAGAGGGTTCTGGAGCAAGAACAATCAAAACAGCATTAGTTAATGGGAGTATCTAATTTTTTGTCCAGAGTTTTAGAACATTCTGAAAACAAATTAATCTTTTTTTGCTTCTGCTTAGAAAATTCCCTCACCCCTGGAGTCACTTTCACCTTTTCCCATCTTTGAGACATGCCTTTGGAAGAGATGAAAGAAAACGCCGAAGCACTTCAGTCAGGGTTAAAACAAACTGGAGACTGTTCAAATGCCTCTAAAAGCAAGAATTCAAAGAAGAACAAGAGACTTCCAACAGGTTGTAATGGTTGAATAGCAGCTGCAGCCGTGGGGTATTAATTCTGACTAAAGTGATTGAAGATACTGTATCTGGCTTCTTTTTAAGAATGAACTCTTTTTCCATTATGTTTTCCATAAATGTTACCACCATCTGAGCTGAACAAATTAATTATCAAGCATTAAGCACAAGATTAAGTGATATGAAGTAGCAAAAATTGAAAGACACAAAAACTGTTTAGCAAAAGGGGATTTGTAAAAAGGTAAGAGAGTACAGACTTGTCAGATCAATTCAATTCAATTCAAAGATACTTTATTGATCCCCGAGGGGAAATTAGAATTCCAGTACAACCCATCCAAACATACATCATGACACAAGACAAGGGAGACGGGTCACTGAGGCTTTGCTGCCCACTCACAGGCGCTGCCCTTGTTAGATGAGAAAAGAGGCCACATTAGGTAAGTAGAGGGGAAAAGAATCATATTTCACACTTTATCCTTAGCAGGATACAGTTTGAGATTGCAAAAAAACCTCAGCACAAAGAAGCAACTGTTGACAAAACAACATCATGCCGGGAACGGTGAAGGTGGTGTGAGGGGGTGCATATGTTTATCTTGAGCATGTGTGTGTGTGCGAGTGAGTGTGTACATTTCTATCTTTTATATCCATCAAAATGTAAAACCCTTTTTTTAATTTATCAAATCATCTTGTGAATTTGTCGTTTGGTAATCTCTAGTAGTTTTTCCTTATTTTTTGTTTCTTTCTTTGCAATTTCTTTTACTGGTTAGACACTATTTGGCTCTAATCAGGGCTTTGACAATTTTAGTTAGGCTAAGATAAAACATATGTATAGATTTAAAGTTTATTTAAAACACATGCAACCCTTGTAAAAATACTTCTAAGCCCATCTATATTTTAGTAATAGCAAAAAGCATAGTAATAATGGCAGAAATGCTTTTTCCTATAAGAAATCAGGGAATATATGAACAGTACATGAAGATTTTAAAATTAGAGTTAAGATCATATTCCCTGTAAGGGGATTAATTCACAGTGATTGAAGGGAAACGGTATTTATTACTAAAGGTTAAAAGTTCACTGATATTTGTTTGATATTTGATATTTGTTTGGAGATTTTAAACACTGATTTCGACTGCTTATTTCAGATACAACAGCCAACTTTGCAGCTGTCTATAATTTACCATTACACCCTACCTTTGCAATATTTTACCAAAATATCAGCATCCACAAAATGCTGTTGTTATGGTGACTGGAGGAAAGATAAATTGCCTTTTGTCCCTGTTAATGATATCTTACTGTAGGGATCAATGTAGCACTGTAAAAGAAAAATTATACTATTGAATTATTAACTGAACAATCAATTATATCACATTATATTATTTATTTACCTTGCTATGAAAAGGTTACTTTTACGTATTTTTCTCACTGCTATGATTTCTATTCAAATCAGAGATAATGTACATGTCATCTAAAGACTATGAGAAAATCCCAATGAGGTACTAAAAAGTGTATGTGTATTATCATGTATCCTAATATATATTTAAATGCATTTATTGATTAGCATTATCGGTAATAAACCAACCGGCCACAACTATGAGAATGAAAAGAATAAGAGCACAAAACCTACTTTTACTGATAAGAATAAAAGGGTAAGGATCTGACATACTTAACTGATCAATATGTATGATTACCATGACGTCTGTGAAACCTTATTTAAGAACTCTACTTTATCTAAAAACTATCTGGACAAAAGGGTTTGAAGCTCTCTCTTCCACATTTTTTTATATTCACTACCAGAACAGGGGAGTGACAGAATTTTCGGACCAAATGTCAGAATGGAAACATTTGTCTCTTGCTCTCTGGGTCTTAGACAAGATAACAATCTAGCTCCTTATCTCTCTGTCAGCTGAGTCTCAGCTCTTTGCTGGCTGGCTCGTGTTACTCTGAGGAATTAGAAGAGGTAATAGGTGTCTTTCAGACAAACTTGGATGTTTGAAATATGAGCAAAACAGCAGATAAAAAAAAGTTTACTTTCCGGGTTTAGGTTCATGGGGTTCCCTAGTGGATGATGAGGGAACACAGTCTCTCAGGATTTTGACAGAAAAATCTCTTCTCAGGTGAAAGAAAGGTCACAGGCTGGTTGCAGGCACACAAGCAGGTAATGTTGGCAAAAACAAAACAAGGGAGATAAATAGGCTGTGTCCAAATTCAGGGGCTGCATTCTAGACCGATCTATGTGGGCCGGGTCCTTCGATGGCTGCGAAAACCGTGAAGGCTGGAAGTGAGCGGCTGTGAATTTGGATGGTCTAGCCTTCACCAGCTGTTCACGCCCTTACCTTAGCATAATAACTGTCACCTAGCAACTGTGACATCATGAAACACAGAGCTGTGAAGCGTAAAAATGGAGCACGAAGGTCATTCGCTGTATCCACTGTACATAACTGCACATGGTTTTTATTTACCCCTTTACATGTTCCTGATGGCTTATAATCCTATTTTGTTTTCTTGTTTAATTTTCTTTTAATTTTATTCTCATTCATTAATCAGACATTTAAAATGTTCAAAATAAATTTTGTGTTTATTGATATAAAAATATAACACTGTAAATGATACACATCGATTGTTTAATTTATGTGTAAAACCTTTAAAGACCTAAACACTTTCTGAACATTTTAACTGATTTATTTGTAGAGCATAATATGAAATAAACCACACATTAACAGATAATTGTCAGGAATCTGGTTGGTGTGTTTGCTTCTGTCTCCCTGCGACAGCAGGTTCAGTTGGTGGGTGGAGCGGAGCTGCTGCAGCCTTTTATACCTAGTGGTACCTCTAGCTCTGCGGGTCATTTCTCTGATCTGTTGTTGTGTTTTTTGAGAAATCTAACCCTGGCCACTCTTTCACCTTTTAAAGGATACCTCCTGGAAAGCTACCCGGTTAACTTCTTTGATGAAGCTTAAGTGCTCTGGCTCCAGTTTGTAGGATCTCAGCTCCTCTCCTCCTGGTTGGTTCTGGCAGCTCGTTATCAGCAGCTGCAGCTCATCTCCTGATGAGCTCACTGGGCTTCTTAAGGCAGCTGCTGGAACAGGTCTTCGTTGGAGGTGGGTCTGGGTTCGTGAGCGAAGAAGAAGCACCCACAGGAGATCCCGGGTCGACTGGAGAGGCTGTAGTCAGTCTGAAAACGCCGGACTCCTTAGAACCCCACAGTGTCAGAGATTATTTACTTTCGGAAGTGGCAGTAAAAGGCATAAACTGGTATGTGAATGGTTCAGAATGGACACACAGGAGGACAATATGGACTTTGATGAATGGACGCCATTAAGTAGAGGGAGAAGACGCGGAAGAGGTAAAGCAGAAGAAGGGAAATTGTTAGACAGCCAAAGGAGTAAAAGAGAGCTGGAAGAAAACAGTTCTGAAGAAGAGAGAGTAGTTGGGAGGAAAATTGGAATTGAAGAATGTAAAATAATATTAAAGATAAAAAATGAAGAAGAAAAAGAGAATCTGAGTCCTATTTCACTATCTAGAGAAATAAAAAAAAAGATAGGAGATGTTGAAATGGTGAAGGTATTGAGAGATGGAAATATACTGGTGTTGTGTAAAATCGAAGAACAAAGAAGAAAGGCTTTACAAGTTGAAAACATTTGCAAGAAAACGGTGACAGAGAGGAAGATTGTAGGAGAAAATAAAATCATTTGGGGGGTAATTTATGGCATTCCTCTGGAGGAAGATATAGACAAGTTAAAAAAAAGCATTGTTGGTGCAAAGATAAAAAATCTCAAAAGACTGACTAAAAATGTAAATGGAGAAAGAGTAGGAAACCTGTCAATTTTAATAGACTTTGAAGAAAAGGTGTTGCCACAAAGAAATAAAGCATTTAAAATGTTAAAAAGTAACCCAGTTTATCAGAACCTAATTGAGTACAAAAGAAAGCGAGCAAAGGTGATACAGATCATTAAGAATGCAAAAAGAGAATATTGGAGAAACTTTTGTAATACCGTAGGGAGAGAAACAAAAATGTATCAAATTTGGAAAACAATTAAAAGAATGAAGGGTATTAGAAAAGAATATGGATATCCTATATTAAAAATAGATAATACAACTATAACGGAAGATAAAGAAAAAGCAGAAATATTAGCTAAAACATTTAGTAAAATTCATAGTTCAAATAATATTAGTGAAGAAGGAAAGAAAGGTATGGAAATCACAAAGATGAAATATAAAGATTTAATGCAAAATAATGTAGATACGAATAAATTAATAAATGAACCATTTACAAAAGAAGAATTGAACTTTGTTACCAGGAAAACAAAAAATACATCACCTGGAAAAGATCAAATGTACTATACGATGATTGAACATCTTAATGACAAAGCAAAAGAAAAAATATTAGAATTATACAATAAAGTCTGGGAGGAGGGAGAGCTGCCACAGAGCTGGAAGGAAGCAATAATTATTCCAATAGCTAAACCAGGAAAAGATAACACAAAACCAGAAAATTATAGACCGATCGCATTAACATCAAATATTTGTAAAATAATGGAAAAAATGATTAATAATTGATTAACATATTATTTAAATATTAATGGGTATATATCTAGAAATTAAAATGGGTTTCGAAAAGGGAGAAGCACCAATGACTCTGCATTATGTTTAGAATATGAAATTAGGAGAGCACAAATAAACAAAGAAAATGTAGTAGCTGTATTTTTCGACATAGAAAAAGCATATGACATGATGTGGGTTGAAGGATTATTAATTAAATTAAATAAAATGGTTATTACTGGAAAAATGTTTAACTGGATTAAAGATTTTTTATCAAATAGAACAATATAAGTAAGAATTGGTCAAGAATTGTCAGGTAAATATATAATAGATAATGGTACTCCTCAAGGAAGTATTATAAGTCCGTTATTGTTTTCTATAATGATAAATGATGTATTTAAAAATATTGGTAAAGAAGTTGGTTGCTCACTATTTGCAGATGATGGAGCTATATGGAAAAGGGGTCGTAATATCAAACTTATTGAAAAGAAAATACAGGATGAGATTATTAGAATAGAACAATGGGGATTTAAGTTCTCAGTGGAAAAAACAAAAGTAATGGTGTTTACACAGAAAAGGAAAAGAGAAAATATCAAACTAAAATTATACAATCAAGTTTTAGAACAAGTAAAAAATATAAATTTTTAGGTATATGGTTTGATGAAAAAATTATATGGAAAGTACATATAGAAAGAATCATAGATAAATGAAAAAAAATATTAAACACTATGAGATGTATGGCTGGTATTGATTGGGGAGCAGATCGAACATCATTAAAAAGAATTTATACAGGATTAATTAGATCGAATATTGAATATGGAAGTATAGTTTATGGATCAGCAGCAAACACTCATCTTATAAAATTAGACAATATACAACATCAAGCTTTAAGAATTTGTACAGGAGCAATCAGAACCACTCCAATAGCAGTACTTCAGGTAGAGATGGGAGAGATGCCATTAGATCTAAGAAGGAAACAGTTAGCAATAAATTACTGGATAAACTTACAAAGCAATAATCCGGATCATCCCACACGTGATATTTTAAAACCATGCTGGGAAAAAGAAAAAAAACAAGTTAAGAGTTTTGGTTGGATTATCAATAATATAGCAGAAGAATTTCAAATATATGAAAAAGAAATAAGTTCAATGTTGCCTTTGCCAGTAGTGCCACCGTGGCTGTTACCAGAAGCAGTGGTGGATATGGCATTGATGGAAAAGAAAAAGGATCCAAAATGTAGATTAGATTCAAGTATAATACAAGAATATATAAACAATTACTATCATTATGTCCAGATTTACACAGACGCATCAAAAACAGATGGAAAAATAGGAGTAGCATTTGTAATACCAGAATTTAAAATAAAAGTAGGAAGGAGAATTACAGATGGATTATCAGTATATTCAGGAGAATTATTAGCCATATTGTTGGCAGTGCAGTGGGTGGAGGATATAAAACCATTAAAAACAATCATTTGTTCAGACTCAAGTTCAGCATTATTAAGTTTAAAACATAATAATTCAGAGGGTAGACCAGACATTTTGTTGGAAATAAAACATACTTTGTTTAGACTACAAAGGATGGGATTGGTATTGGTGTTTTTGTGGGTGCCAGCACATGTAGGAGTTGGAGGGAATGAGATGGCGGACAGGATAGCAAAGAAGCCAACACAAAACATTAGCTTTATAATTAATATTAGTAGGTCTGAGGCAAGAAATATAATTAAACAGAGAATCAGGAAAGAGTGGCAAAAAAGGTGGGATGAAGAAAGGAAAGGAAAATGGTTTTACAGAATCAACAAGATAGGAGAAGTAAGAACAGGATGAAGGAGCAGAAAAGAGGAAAGGTTAATTACAAGATTAAGACTTGGACATGCAGGACTTAATTCTACATTGTTTAAAATAAAGAAACATAATACAGAAAAATGTGATCATTGTGGAGAAGAGGAAACAATAGAACATGTAACATTGAAGTGTCAGAAATATGAACAAGAAAAAACAATTTTAAGGAGAGAATTTGTAGGTATTAAAGAAAATTTTATTTTGATAGATACTTTGCAAAGAAGTTTAGGTAGCAAACATATTCAAATTATATTTAGATTTTTCAAGAAAACTAAATTAATAAATAGAATTTGATTGTTGTAATAGTAAATAAGATTTAAAACCATGAAGAACCACACTCCATATCAGTCGGTGGCGGTAATGCACACCTCAAAGTCATTTGCCAACCGCCAATAAATAATACAAGAAGAAGAAGAAGAAGGTCTTCGCTGGAACTAACCTCAGTTATGTGGACTGCCTGCCTACCTGCCCGGCTACCTACCTACCTGCCTGTCTACCTGTCGACCTGGCTATCTGCCTGCCTGCACCTGGTAAATACTCACCTAAGGACTGCACTGTAAATATACTCACCATCAGCACTCTCACCTTGCATTCCTGGATTCCGTCCTCCTACCTTGGTTCCTGAACAACACCAACTTATTATCCTAGGCAAGCCTACACTAGGAATAAACTTCACTTACTGTCTACATCCTGTGTTTTGAGTCTGTTTTCATCCTCTGGTTTGTTCTACTTCGACTACCTTAGTGATTCATGATACAGTTCATCAGATCTATAACATCCTGGATCTCTATCTCATGGTTGGCACCCCAAGGCTCCTTGTCCACTCCCACCTCCTGGAAAACCTGTCCGCCCTCCAATGAACCGCTTGACACACTCTTGCTGCTCAGACAGCCACCCCAGAGCCCTCTTACCTCTACTGAGCCTGGATCACCGCCTTCACCAGTAAGAACTGACAATCGATCTCCATTTTTTATTACTAACAATTATTCAATCACTCACCTCTCTTTCCTCCAGTGGCTTGCCATTTCCCGAACAGCAGAAGCCTCCCGGATTAAGCCCAAGACAAATTCTTTATTGTAATCAACTATTCAAGCTTGCAAAAATCATGACTATTATTTGACTGAAATATATCTATCTTTCACTCAGTGGTTAAAGCCAGTGGCTGTTAGGGAGCAAACATCTCCAAAAACTTTGGAGCACTTTTGCAATTAAGCGAAATCTTGATAAACCGAACATGTACTGTATATCAGATTTGCACAGCTACATTTGCTGCCTAAAAACATTGTAAAAGTTCATTTTGTTTCACAGAGAAGGTAATGTATCCAACATCATTCACAGCTTTTCACTCTCCTTTGCCATTGCTACTTCCATATGAACCATCTGCTTCAACTTGCAATGAATCATGGGATAGGGTGGGCCACGAAGGATACACCAGACCCCTCCTTCAACTCTAGGGAAAAGGACACATGTGTCAGCTGCATTTGGAGAAGCCTTCAAATTTGGACAGCCTTACGTCACCTCGCTATGACGTAATTGGCCGACAAATGCAGCCTTCGAAGGATGCAGCCCCTGAATTTGGACACAAAAATAGTTTTTCTGTGCCCAGCAGTACTTCTGGACTCACAGGATTGTGAAGACAGCAGTAGCTACAGTGTTACCAGTGATATCAGAACACAATTTGAGAGGGATTCCTAACCCTTGAGTAAGAATCCTCAATCAAACTTTAACCAAAGAGAACATGCCCAAAAAAACTTCCAAAGTCCTATACCCACCAAAACACCTTAAAATACCTTAAAATTAAAATGATTGTTGTAACAATCCTAACATTCTAAACACAAAATTCATAATCATTTGTAGAAAATGGTATACTCATTTCAAAGTGTAACACTTTCCCTATTATTAGTTAAAGCTACAAAATAATGTCAACTTATTAGGAAACTAAATTAGAGCTCAGCACACCTATAAACTGCCCTCTTGTTAAAATGTCCATAGGAAACTATAGTAGGGAAAGAGGGAGCATGTGGATAGAGAAACCTGTAGGTTTTGAGGATTTTTTTTTTCTGGAAACAGAAACAGATGTGCAACTAAGCAACTAATAATGCATCAGCTTTCTCAACCACCATCAGCGTTCAATATCTGCTTCTGCATGTGATACATTTTGAGAACTGACAGAGATGAATACCCTGCTGGTTTATTTTTGCAGAAGAAAGTTTGCTTCTGAGCTGTGTTTTTCAAATTTTATTTTCCTTTTAATCACTTAAGACTTGGACTAATGAAAATTACAAGCTGTTTGCAACAGAATTTTAATATTTATTTCCCCCACTTCATTAATAATTGAAGCTTTCATCAGATTCGTTGATGTTTAGAGAGTAATAAAGCAGTACTTCTGGACTCATTTACCCTCAAACCAATCATGTTCAGAGGTTTTTCCCCCTGTCTCTTTTTGCCCCATTTCCTGTTGGCCAATTTACAAAATAAAGGCCACTAGTTGCACAAAATAAATAAAACAAAATAAAAAAAGAAAACATGTCAAAGTATTTCTCAGTAAATATATTTCTAATGGGGTTTACTGACATGAAATGCACACATACAAGGAAATCAAGACAAATTAATCAATGGGAAAATGGCACAGGGAAGTATTGAATCTTTCTGAAATGTTTCTAATACTTTGTTAAGTCCTTCTTGGTAATGTCTTTAAAGAATTTCCTGGATGGAGAAACCACTCATGCACATTGCTCAGGTCTGATTGTTGACCAACTCAAAGTCCTGGCAGCCCTTTTGTACATACTCTTTCCTCAGTTGTTTCCATTAATTTTCAAATGAATTCAAGTCATGCTTTAGGGCCAATATCTGACATCAATTGAATGTTTCCTGGGCTGATGGTTTGACATGTCTAAAACTTACCGTAGATGTGTAGTCCACATTTCAAGCAGTAAGATGCTAATCATATCAGAACTATTTACTCAGAAAGCTCCCTCATGTGCCTGGAACAGCAAAATAAAAAGCAAGCAACCTAATTTTAATGCCTACACTTCTCACTTCAACAATACATGCATTACCATAATAGCTACATGGACCACCATCAACTCCTAAATTGATTGGTTAATTGTTTGGAATCCTTAAACTGTAACCTAATGACCACGAAACGTTGCCTCTGGGATTGTAGGATTTATGTCAACATTTCTCCATGTCATTTCATTCATTGCCGTTTTCCTCCTTTGCTTCTGCAAAGCGTGAAGCATGAGATTGGATTTACAGTGTAATGGAATAAAGCACTTTGTTTCTCATCTGTGAGAGACAAGGATAGTTCTGATAAAAAGCTCTAGCTTGGCCAGCTGGAAAAAGCTAATCAAAGACATTGCAAACAGGAAGGTAGATTGGTGTGTTTTTCCCCTGACTTGTTAAGTTTACTTTCCCAAAAACAATTTTGGTTTTTGAGGCAGCTTTGTGGCAGATATGCTCTGTTGTCTGCAGCTAGATTTTGGAGGGAGAGGGGGAGCACATAAAAGTGGTTATCATGAGGTGATGAAAGGCTGTGATATGACAGGTGTTGTGTTTTCCCTAAAAAGACTGCAGTGAGATTCACATTGAAATGGACATGATGAAATCCATGCTCCTTGCTTTAGCTCATTGTTGTTGGAAGCTGTGATGAGGATTACTCAGCATTCATGCCATAGTGTGAAACAGCTAAATAAAATTAGTTTCTCTTTTTTGCAATCCAGAGTAACCATTTTTCAATTCTCCTGGCCTTTTACTGATGTGCTCTGGCTTTCATCTGAGTGAATAGTGTGCCATTATCAATTAATTAATTCTTATCTGCATTTCTGTTGCAATGATAACATTTTCTAGTGTCACACCAAAAGTCTCATCTGCTTAATGCTGCAGCTAGCTTCCATTACCACAACTTCATTCTGATTTCTATTTGCACAAACAAAAGGAAAGGGAGAAATAAGCAACTATTTGTTCTGGTTGAAGCAGAATAACAGGAAGGTCACCTTTGAAGCAATTACCATCCAGAGGACATCTTCCAGAAATTGGTTCTACCTGATGCTGAATGTATGCTCACGATTCTCCCACACGTGAAAGAAAATGAATCTGTTGCGAACTAATAGAATTGATTTACAGTATTGAAATGAAGTCTGTCAGTTCTTTGTTAAGAAAATTGTTTTACTGAAGCAAGTTTGATTAGCATTTTAATCACCTTACGATAGCTTATGCTACTTGCATTATTGCAGTATTGCAGTCCTGTGGTTTATTTGACCTCACCTTTAATTTTACTTTACAGAAAGTCAGCCTGATTTGCTCATTTTGTGCAAACTCACCATGTATGTCGAATGTGTGCACACATTCAACAGGATTTCAAAGTTCAAAATAAAAAAAAAATCATTGAGGAATCCCCTAAAGCTGTACTTCCAACAAAGGTCAGAGTCCCCATACAACACTGAGTTCAATATTCAATATGACTGCCTTACACATAAAATATAGTGGAACTTGCAGGAATAAACTGTCCATACACTTCTGATTGTCATTATCTTAATAAATTTGCAGAACACATGGTACTGTTAAATCCCTGATCTTGTTCTTTTCGTGTTTAAATGCGTAACATTGAGGAACAAATGTTGCATCTGCCTGTACTGTCTCTAGGAGCAGGATTACCAGCTCTCAGAAACCAGTTTGTTTTAATCATTCTAAAAGTGGAGGCAATTTTATTGGCTCTCTCTTTTGACAGACAGCTCTGCACATCAATGTAGTCTTCAGGATCACTGAGCTGGATCAGAGTTAGTAGTGACAGTTGCAGACTGCAGCAGAAAGAAACCTCTGTAAGTAAATTGGAAGCAGAAGATGAATTGAGAGTTTTAATGAGAGAACAACATAATCGTACCAGTCAGTGGATTACTAATGTAAGGGACTATGATTATTGATTATTATATTTATCAACAATTATAACTATAAATCATAATTCAGAAGAAATCAATTCTAACCAAAAATAATTTCTCACGAATGAAGATCAGAGATACACTCTGCTGGTGTGATTATTCGGCTCACAGCACTTAACAATTACAATTAGTTAATTATCAATAATAATTGATAATTATTAATAAAAATCATGCCAAATGTCACTGTGTCATTAATCTTTTTACCGAATGGTGTGGAACACTAACCTTATTTTGATAGATAACCACTCTTACACATTATAAACACAAACACTGTCTATTTATCTATGTGCAAATTTATTAAACCAATTGTCTCTGTTACAACCGACTATTCTGGTCACCAACACCCACCTAATTAAGCATGCACTATTCTACAAAAGGGGTACATTACTAACAAAAAATAATAATAAAAAAATTATACAGGTCCTTCTCAAAATATTAGCATATTGTGATAAAGTTCAATATTTTCCATAATGTCATGATGAAAATGTAACATTCATATATTTTAGATTCATTGCACACTAACTGAAATATTTCAGGTCTATTATTGTCTTAATACGGATGATTTTGGCATATAGCTCATGAAAACCCAAAATTCCTATCTCACAAAATTAGCATATCATTAAAAGGGTCTCTAAACGAGCTATGAACCTAATCATCTGAATCAACGAGTTAACTCTAAACACCTGCAAAAGATTCCTGAGGCCTTTAAAACTCCCAGCCCGGTTCATCACTCAAAACCCCAATCATGGGTAAGACTGCCGACCTGACTGCTATCCAGAAGGCCACTATTGACACCCTCAAGCAAGAGGGTAAGACACAAAAATAAATTTCTGAACTAATAGGCTGTTCCCAGAGTGCTGTATCAAGGCACCTCAGTGGGAAGTCTGTGGGAAGGAAAAAGTGTGGCAGAAAACGCTGCACAACGAGAAGAGGTGACCGGACCCTGAAGAAGATTGTGGAGAAGGGCCGATTCCAGACCTTGGGGGACCTGCGGAAGCAGTGGACTGAGTCTGGAGTAGAAACATCCAGAGCCACTGTGCACAGGCGTGTGCAGGAAATGGGCTACAGGTGCCGCATTCCCCAGACCTGGGCTACAGAGAAGAAGCACTGGACTGTTGCTCAGTGGTCCAAAGTACTTTTTTCAGATGAAAGCAAATTCTGCATGTCATTCGGAAATCAAGGTGCCAGAGTCTGGAGGAAGACTGGGGAGAAGGAAATGCCAAAATGCCAGAAGTCCAGTGTCAAGTACCCACAGTCAGTGATGGTCTGGGGTGCCGTGTCAGCTGCTGGTGTTGGTCCACTGTGTTTTATCAAGGGCAGGGTCAATGCAGCTAGCTATCAGGAGATTTTGGAGCACTTCATGCTTCCATCTGCTGAAAAGCTTTATGGAGATGAAGATTTCATTTTTCAGCACGACCTGGCACCTGCTCACAGTGCCAAAACCACTGGTAAATGGTTTACTGACCATGGTATCACTGTGCTCAATTGGCCTGCCAACTCTCCTGACCTGAACCCCATAGAGAATCTGTGGGATATTGTGAAGAGAACGTTGAGAGACTCAAGACCCAACACTCTGGATGAGCTAAAGGCCACTATCGAAGCATCCTGGGCCTCCATAAGACCTCAGCAGTGCCACAGGCTGATTGCCTCCATGCCACGCCGCATTGAAGCAGTCATTTCTGCCAAAGGATTCCCGACCAAGTATTGAGTGCATAACTGTACATGATTATTTGAAGGTTGACGTTTTTTGTATTAAAAAAAATTTTCTTTTATTGGTCGGATGAAATATGCTAATTTTGTGAGATAGGAATTTTGGGTTTTCATGAGCTGTATGCCAAAATCATCCGTATTAAGACAATAAAAGACCTGAAATATTTCAGTTAGTGTGCAATGAATCTAAAATATATGAATGTTAAATTTTCATCATTACATTATGGAAAATAATGAACTTTATCACAATATGCTAATATTTTGAGAAGGACAGACCAAAAGTTTGGACACACCTTCTCATTCAAAGAGTTTTCTTTATTTTCATGACTATGAATATTGTAGCTTCACACTGAAGGCATCAAAACTATAAATTAACACATGTGGAATTATATACTGAACAAAAAGGTGTGAAACAACTGAAAATGTCTTATATTCTAGGTTCTTCAAAGTAGCCACCTTTTGCTTTGATTACTGCTCCGCACACTCTTGGCATTCTGTTGACGAGCTTCAAGAGGTAGTCACCTGAAATGGTTTTCACTTCACAGGTGTGCCCTGTCAGGTTTAATAAGCGGGATTTCAAGCCTTATAAATGGGGTTGGTACCATCAGTTGTGTTGTGCAGGAGGTGGATACAGTACACAGCTGATAGTCCTACTGAATAGACTGTTAGAATTTTTATTATGGCAAGAAAAAAGCAGCTAAGTAAAGAAAAACGAGTGTCCATCATTACTTTAAGAAATGAAGGTCAGTCCATCCGAACAATTGGGAAAACTTTGAAAGTGTCCCAAAGTGCAGTCGCAAAAACCATCAAGCGCTACAAAGAAACTGGCTCACATGAGGACCGCCCCAGGACAGGAAGACCTAGAGTCACCTCTGCTGCGGACGATAAGTTCATCCAAGTCACCAGCCTCAGAAATCGCAGGTTAACAGCAGCTCAGATTAGAGAACAGGTCAATGCCACACAGAGTTCTAGCAGCAGACACATCTCTAGAACAACTGGTAAGAGGACACTGTGTGAATCAGGCCTTCGTGGTAAAATAGCTGCTAGGAAACCACTGCCGAGGACAGGCAACAAGCAGAAGAGACTTGTTTGGGCTAAAGAACACAAGGAATGGACATTAGACCAGTGGAAATCTGTGCTTTGGTCTGATGAGTCCAAGTTTGAGATCTCTGGTTCCAACTACCGTGTCTTTGTGTGGCGCAGAAGAGGTGAACGGATGGACTCTACATGCCTGGTTCCCACCATGAAGCATGGAGGAGGAGGTGTGATGGTGTGGGGGTGCTTTGCTGGTGACACTGTTGGGGATTTATTCAAAATTGAAGGCATACTGAACCAGCATGGCTACCACAGCATCTTGCACCGGCATGCTATTCCATTCGGTTTGCGGTTAGTTGGACCGTCATTTATTTTTCAACAGGACAATGACCCCAAACACACCTCCAGGCTGTGTAAGGGCTATTTGACCAAGAAGGAGAGTGATGGGGTGCTGCGCCAGATGACCTGGCCTCCACAGTCACCGGACCTGAACCCAATCGAGATGGTTTGGGGTGAGCTGGACCGCGGAGTGAAGGTAAAAGGGCCAACAAGTACTAAGCATCTCTGGGAACTCCTTCAAGACTGTTGGAAAACCATTTCAGGTGACTACCTCTTGAAGCTCATCAACAGAATGCCAAGCGTGTGTGGAGCAGTAATCAAAGCAAAAGGTGGCTACTCTGAAGAACCTAGAATATAAGACATATTTTCAGTAGTTTCTCACTTTTTTGTTCAGTATATAATTCCACATGTGTTAATTTATAGTTTTGATGCCTTCAGTGTGAAGCTACAATATTCATAGTCATGAAAATAAAGAAAACTCTTTGAATGAGAAGGTGTGTCCAAACTTTTGGTCTGTACTGTATATATATATATATATATATATATATATATATATACAGTACATATATGTACGTGGCAAACTCAGGAGCGGTCAACTGCTCCTCCGTTCAAAATGGGAAAAATATGAGGAGCCATTGCAGTTGACTGGAAAAACAAGGAGGAAACTCGTCTCCTTGGAAACAAAACCTCTATGGGTTTTCACCTGCCCCTGGGTCGCATTTGACGGTCTTCGATTGGTATTTGAATCTTCTGATCTTCCTTTTTTTGGACACTCTTTTAGACGCTCTTCCAGGAATGGCTAGTTTGGAGGAAAAGTAAACCCGCTTCTATATAAAATAGAAAGGTGTGAGACGAGCTCTGACATTGAACAGCACAACTCTGCACACACATGGAATGAATTCACACAATTTCTTAAAATACAAGAATTTGTTAACAAAAATAAATCAACTCAAAGTCAAACATATTTCAATCAACAAACTCTTTACTTTGCTAAAACAATCCAACTAAACTACCAAGCAAAATTAAAGAATAACAAAGACTAATAGCCTATGTACAATATAAACAAGTTGATGAGAGATGATTGACAATCATGATCAAAAAGAGTGATGCAACATTACCATGCAATGTTTATGTTTGAGAACCAAGGATTATCTTGAAGAATCTGGAAGTGACGTGAAGTTAGTCTTGGAACTAACTTAGACAACCATTCACAATGCGAGATCAGATAAAATATTATTTTAATAAAATAATGTTTTAAATAATGATATGCTGAATAAAACCAACCTTCTGGATGACTCTAAACGGGGTCTCATTAGCTGTCTTTATTTATTAAAATAATATTTAAAGAAATATTATTAAGGGAAATGGTAAAATATTTAAGGAAATATTTTGGAAAAGAGCCAAATCTTTCTGGAGAAATGGGGCTTAGTTGTGTTTACTTAGTTATCAAATTTAGTAAAATTATGTTAGGAACACATTATTTACTGGTTTGAAAACTAAACCTTTCTTGGTAAATATTATTTGGCAGCAAGCACTGTCCTTACCTGTTAGTCATTGAAGCTAACAAAAGAGGCTAATAGCTTAGCATCAGAATCAAACACGCACCTTTAAAAATACCGTCAATAAAAAGGTTAAAATGCATGAGCGCAGGCGGCGCATTATGGACAATCTTCTGTGTTTAAAATCACCCTTTAAATAAAGTTTGTCTTAACTTTAAAACACAGACAAAGAACACAAAACTGAACATGTGGGGTGCAGATATTCTGCTAGCACCAAGATAGCTGAGTTCAACACAAACAAAACCAAACTTCATAAATGAAAAACGTTTAGATAATTTCAATCTAAATCCTTCACTATTATTCTGCCCAAACCTAACCTCTTATGAACATGTTGAGGAGTTGTCTGGGTAACGATGAAGTTTGAAGAAACGCCCACAGTCAACAAACGGTTAGCTTTTAGCTAACCTCCATAGCTGTGGATGAAAGACGGCTCGTTGTGTCCGCCAACCACACTGCACGTTAACTGCCGTAATGCGGTCTCCGTTGTCCTTCCTTGGGAAACTGCTTCCCTCGGCGTCGTGCTGGGAACTCTCTGGAAACAGTTCGCTTCTGCAGATCTCAGAGAGAACAGTCAAGCGATGCTTGTACCTTGATTACCCCGTTCATGAATGAAAATCACTGGATACGCAGAGACAGTGATTTATTTCTACTTATCTTGTGCATATGATCACATGATCTTATGACACCCTTGGATCCAGTTGAATAGTTTATGTCTGTTTTCCAGCAAAGAGACATCCCCTATCCTGGTCCCGCAGAGGAGCAGTGGAAAGAGGGAGACTTGCGGGAGAGGGGGTGCTCTTATACACACAGTGGCATCATGGGAACTCCGCTGTTACAGTTTGCTTGGCTGTGCCGGAAATAGGTTAAATTCACTTTATTTTGAAAGCTCCAGAAGAGTCTGTACCGGAGTTTAATGTTGAAATCCATGGATGGGTCCCAACACCTTTAGAGATAGGGTGAGGAGCTCGGCCATCCGGGAAGGGCTCGGAGTAGAGTCGCTGCTCCTCTACATCGAGAGGAGCCAGTTGAGGTGGCTTGGGGATCTATACCGGATGCCTCCTGGACGCCTCCCTCGGGAGGTTTTCCAGGCACGTCCCACCGGAGGAGGCCCAAGGGACGGCCCAGGACACGCTGGAGGGACTATGTCTCTCGGCTGGTCTGGGAACGCCTTGAGCTCCCCCTGGAGGAGCTGGAGGAGGTGTCTGGGGAGAGGGACGTCTGGGTGTCTCTACTGAGTCTGCTGCTGAACATTCTCAACTTTGGCGCCATTATTGGATCTTTGTTAAGGCGAATTGAACAGATCCTGCCTACTATTAGCCACACACGATGACACCAATTTATGATCTTAGCTTTTGTTCATAAATAAATTGTAGTAATACATATACTTGCAAAGGCTGATCTATCTGTCTGTCTGTAGTTTCTGTTTCATTCAAATAAAAACTGTGTGCAGTGATAAACTCCAGCTACTGCAATAATTTAGTTTTATTGTATCATTTAGAGGTTCATTAGATTGGTCTGTTTTGCGAAATTATCTGCAAGCTTCATATCTCACACCCCTATTTGTCTAAAGCAATATTGTAGAAGCTGACTGCTGACCAAACGCACACATGCTGACGAATCATATTGTGTTATCTCACATCTTATCAGACTGACTCTCAGCTGGGCAACATACCACATCAAAGAGAATGTAGGAGTGGATATGTTTGTCCTAATTAGTGTGTTTGACTGCTCATCAGTGTGTGATCTGAGAGCACAGACAAGGCAGCCACACACACATTTCTGAAGCTTCTGGTTAAAGTAACACAAACAGAGTGTATGCCTGCCTTGTAATGAAAGTATAGAAAGAGCTTGGAAAGTTTAAAGTCATTAAACCACATACATGCCTTTCTGTATTGATAAACCTAAAAAAACGGTGGTTTTGTGACTTTCACACTCACAATCCAAAGATATTTAGGTGGATTACAAATGTAGTGATCTTCGCACACTAAATTGAGTTCAACAAATTTAGTGTGAACAGCTCTGACTGCCTATCATCTTCTGCAGACTCCCCCTTCAGGTCCATGAGTTTGTTTATGAGGGAGGAACCCAGCACACTTTGGCTAAAGCATCAGAATCCAATTAAAATGCAAATGTACTGTAAGCTGATAAATGGAAACAACAGTTGGCACCAAGCAGGAGGCATCCTTCTTGAAAAGGAGGCTTGTATCTTGCCTAGTACAGCGTGTGTGTACTCGGGTCCAGGCAGCACCTGGCAAACTGAACATCACGGTAAAGACCGGCAGCTCAAAGGCCGATCATTAAAGATATTGTTTTTTGCTGTTATTTTCAGTGTCTTTTTCAAGACAGATCTTCTTCCTGTACTGTAAGTCCTTATTTTGTTGTCAACTTCCTGTAAATAGAGGTCCAGTACCCCATTAACTAGAACATTTAGCAAAACTAACATCATGATATGTGCTACATATCTGTAACAGGGAGAATGCTTAAAAGCTTTCAAGATCTAGAATTAATTTGGAATTTGATAGTGCTACTGGAAACACACAGGACCACAATGACTTCCTACTCAATCGAGAATAGGAGGAGCGTAGGAAGCCTCAAATCCCCATGGTGATACCCTGCAAAATTAATCAAATGGATCACACACTTTCCTTTTTTCTTTTATTGAAAACAGATAATGCTTGTAGACATTGGTAAAACGAGAAAAAACTAGAACAATTCCTGAAGAATATTTGGGGGCACTGCCTGTCAAAAGGTGTGTGCCATCCAGCACCAAGGTAAAGGGTTTATTGAGTTTGGACCAACTAAGCTTTAGTAACAAAGGCCCTTTAAAAATCTGTAACATATGCTTAAGTTAAGCATTAAAGTCAAGACTTTTATAAGAAAATCTAGCAATAGCAAAAAATGCCATTAGTGTGAGGCTGATCATAGTATGCATTATTTATTATGCTAAATTTAGAAAATCTACTCATAGTAATTAATGTGTTATTATTTGCTTGCAAACTACTAATAGCATGTTAGCTAAAAGTAGGTAAAGCTGAAAGTATCTCGTATGGTAGCAGCTAAATGCTAATATTGACTAAAATGCTGACATTTGAGTGTTAGCTATCAATAGCAAAAATTATGTATTATAGATGCCATTTTCACGGTCAAAACAATCATGCACAGAGGTGAAGGCATTATGCTTTGCAGACATTTATTCTGAAGGTTACAGGACTACTTTGCTGCACTGAGCGGTCATTGGACCATGAGGCTATGTATTTCCTAAAATCTTGGACCAGAAACTTTTTCTCTTAACCAGAACACTAGCTTTGTCAAAAGGCAACAAATGAGAGGCTAAAATGAAGCACAATAAAAGCAAAAAAATATAATAAAGTCTCCAGACCTCAACTATTTCGAAAATATGAAAAGAAACCTGATCCTTTACAAGATCAATCTGCTGCTTGGTACCGAGGCAAGGACCAAAATCTATTCTGAGATGTGAACAAACCTGGCAGCCAATTACAAAAACTGCCTTACCTCTGTTCTTGCCAATAAGTTTTTTTTGTCCCTCAAAGTTTAAAGTAATGTTTTGTTAGGGCATCAAACACTTACTTCACATAAAGACTTTATATATATTTTTCTTTTACTTTAAACATAACATGTTTTGATTTTTGGTTGAAATTCTGTAAATTCACATTAAAATTAAGCCACTATAAAAATTACAAACTGAAAGTGAACAAGCCCTAAATAATCCGATGGGGATCTAATACTTGTTTCTCCGACCATACAGGGGTAAGCAAGAATAGAGTCAGACAAAATTATCCAACTGATATACCTAACATTTTATATTAAAACTGGGTGCTATCTTGTCCACCACGTCATTATGTCCTGACACATGCAAGCCTGTAGCAATTGCTCGTCTTTCCTTCCTGACATTCAGATATGCTTGCTTATCTTGTCATCATACTGACACAGGAGCAAGCATGCCCCTGTCTTCAAGATTATATCTAGAGTGGTCCAGGGAGAAATGATCAACATTGTCATGCTTTCGACATTGGAGGAAGATGAAAAGGTGTTGATGGCTCTGTTATAGTTAGGACCAATGAAACAGCTCATTCAATGAAAACAAAATACTCAAACTGTTATTTTTTTTCTATGTGTTGGGCCATTGAAGGAAAACTAGGACTAAACTGCACACAGAAAGCAAAAGAGAATGGTAAAAACTCGGAATTCCAGAATGCACAGTATTAACCTATTTTTATGAAAGCTCCCAAGGAGTTTCACACCTGGAATGATTATTGATAGATTTAAGTCTGATCAGTTTCCTTTTATAAGACTGTTAAGATTTTTAAAACCGAAACATAATTAACCAGCCTTGTTAGATGCTGAACAAGTGTGTATATAAGTGTAGTTCATCTGATAAAATATCACTGTTGAATGAAAATTTTTTACCAGTGTCTAAATCTCACTTTTTAAAATTATACAATTCAACAAGTGCTCCTTAATAATCACCACTGCTATATTTCCTTCTCAGAGAGAAATCACAATGTTCCTGATGTGCAAACCTTCAACATTTATACTTTACAGCGGCACTCATTAGCTCACACTTGCTAATAATTAGCAACTTAATTAGCACTTTGTTATCATTATGTAACTGGTTTTTTTTTACCATCTCCAAAAAAGCTGCAATGGTAATCCTGCATTAATGACTGCCTTTGTTGCCTTTGCTGAAAATGACATCGTATTAGGACATGTCTCACTACCCATATTAACATCTACAGTATATACTGTATTTTAAGGAATAGTAAGTACAGGTAATGTCACAGAGTTTCAGAATATTTCTTGTTCTGTCCTGTGTAGTTTTGCATTTTGTCAGTTTTGATTTAATCAGTGTGATTTGTTTTGCTGTGTGCACACATTTTTGGTCATTTTGCCTCCTCACACTATGGTGATCATCTCATCTGCTTTGAATATAGACTGCTCCCTCAGTATATAATTTGCCCTTTTTAAACTCAAATTTCCTCATCTTCTTGCTGTGTGTGGTTTTCTTGCAGCTGTTTTTGCCCTTTTGTTAATTTTTGCCTCCGCATTAGTTTTGTTCTTTATTTGTTTATTTGTTTTGCACCAGCAGAGTTTTGAATACTTTAAAATTAATCTCCAAGTTATTCATCAGCAGCTGCCTCTGTTTTCAGAGTGATTGCAGTACATTGGTCTGGTTGTTACCAAGAACTGGGTCTGGAGTATATCCTCAGAAAAAGTCTATATACATAGATTTTTTCTTTACAGAGATAATGTGTATACAAATTGTTTTAAATTCTTTAGTATAAACCTGCCTGTAATTTCAACAAATGAGTACTTTCTTAGTTTATGAATATATATATTTTTTTGCTTTCATAAATTTGCAATTTTAGGTCAGCTGCAAAATTATTAGACATTTTTAGGTTTAAAATTCCAATGAGACACATTTAAAACATGGTATATTTAAGCAGAGTTTACATAACCTCTTGAATATCTCCTTTTGCAAAGTTTTGTCTAAAAAATGAAGTCGTTCTAGTAGATTTCCATACGTAAGAAGCAATAATTAGTTCTGTTAGTATAATTACCAAAAAAGAAGACATTATTACAACAACTAATGACTGTGTTCAGACTTAAAATGAAAGCCATCTTTTATTAGTGAAATGACCGGAAAAAATAATGAACAAGAATCCTGTAGGAGTAGGTTGTGATGTTACACAGTTGTTTCACAGGGGGTGTATAAGGAATTTTAAGCAAGAACTGCATGGATTTCATTTTACATGGCAATTTCACACTTGGAACCTTCGAAATACCTGTCATTTATTAGGCGCTGCACATATTTGCACATCCTGATAGCACAATTCACCGTTACCAGACATCTGAGGGTGATGGAGTTATCTATTCAGTTTAACAGATGGCCCTCAAGATCTCAGTAGTCTTGCAAGAGGTTCGGTGAAGGTATTTAGGTATAATAGTTTAGGCTGTTTAGATTATAAAGCTGTTTGTTTTGAAAAGTACTGAAATATTAAAGTTATAACAATGAGGATTGTTGCCCATCTTTGAAAAATTTTAAGATTTCTGTTAGTCATAGCATAGTTGACATAGCAGCAAATTTTATTTTGTTTCTTTATGCAAAACTGTACGTATAAAACCTGCTCGCGTGCAATACTTTTCATATAACTAAATGTTTAAAGCTTAAACACATTTTGAAAGATTAGAGCTCAGCTAATCTGCTAGCAACAAAGAAATAAAAGAAAATGTCCTTCCTGTAAGGAAAAAGTGGGTATAGAAAATGGATGGATAGTATTTAGTTAAGGAAGGCCTAACTTATTCATACGTCATGTGCTTGTCTCTGTTGTACTACATGTGTGTGTGAAAAATAACATAATGCCAACTGCAACTTCATAATGAACCTATTTTGTCATAAGTTAAAGAGCAAAGCTGAAAGTTTAAACAAGTATACTGCCTATCAGCTACCAACAAATTGTTTAACATGATGAGACAAGAACAGTTTTGATTTTAAGGTACTAAGGATTTAAATAGTTTATACTTCTTACTACCCCAGTTAGATCATTACTTTAAGCTGTTATGCTGTGAATAGTACGACATTTCCGGTTATAATACATGTTATTAGATTTTTCTGTTTCTTCAACTCTTCTAATTTCCAACCATGTTCAAGATGAACTGATAAACTAAACCAAAACTAATCAAGGCTATATAAATCTTTATATATTTATCTCATGTCACTTAATGTGTCATAAAGTATTCATGGGTACTGAGGTATTTTCAACCAGCATCACTGCTGCTTTGGTGCCCAGCAACAAGTGCACCCTGCTCAGTTACATTAGGCCAAATCACAAATTGGGCAACACTGCTCTCTGGTGGATCATTAAAGGATAATATGATTATTCCCCCCCTGAAAGCCATGCACAAAGCCATATTAAATGTAAAAATATGCACAGATCCTTTCAGTTCAGTGTTACATTTTAGGAAATATAAGCAAATTTAAGAACCGTGCCATTAGTTATAAATACAAACATTGTTGAGATGATTTCCCTGATTTGGACATCTGTCCTAAATTTAAATTATTTTTTACTAAATTATATCTAAGTCAATCCATTACATTCTAGGTGTTGTTGTTCTCTTTGAGCGCATTTAATTCATATTTTAAACAAACAAACAAAAAAACACCATGGAGATAAGAAAAATGATGAAAGCTCCGTTCATCTTCCCATTCCTGTCCCTGCATCTCGTTTAAAACTAGCACAGCATCTCAGAAAAAGAACATCAAATTACCAGTCAAACATTTTGGTGGAGGTGTGATAATCTGCGGCTGCTTTGCTCGATGGCACTATGAATTCTGCTATTTCCAGCAGAAAATAGCAGAAGGAGAATGTCCCACCATGAGTTTGTGATCTCAAGGACACCTACTTATGCAGTTGGACAATGATTTGAAGCACACATGCAAGTCAACCTTTAAATGGCTTACAAAAACAAACAGGTGAAGGTTTTGGAGTGGTCTAGAGAAAGTCTGGATTTAAACCCAATAGAGATGAAAACAGTGTAAGGAATTATGATTAATGATTATAAATATTTATCAAATATCATGTTTAGAGGTCATAATTCAGAAGAAATAGATTCTAACCAAAACTAATTTCTTACAAACAGATATCAGAGATACACTCTGGTGTTGTGATTATAGGGTTCACAGTTATTAATAATAACAATTAGTTAATTGTCATTAATAATTGATAAATATTAACCAAAACCACACTAAATGTCACTTGTTATCAACCGTTTTACCGAATGGTGTGGAACACTAACCTTATTTTGACAGATAATCACTCTTAAACAAAATTTAAACATTTATCTATGTGAAAATGAATTAAACCAGTAGTCTCTCTTACAATCAACTTTTTATTTTCATCAACTTTTTGCCTAATTAAGTATGCACTATTCTACAAAAGGGGGTACATTAATAACCAAAAATAATGATGCGTGCTGAGTGTAGGTGGAGATCAACCCAGCAGTTTATCGACTGGTTGGGAATAAAATAACAATTTGATTTGACTCGGAAAGTGGAGCAGAATAAATAAACGGTGAAGCCTTCTTTGGTCTGTTGATGCGTCTCGATAGCAGCTGTCAGCTGTTATACAGTAGAGTCAGGCCAGCTCAGACACGGTAAAGCACCTAGCAGCCGGCCCCTTAGCCACTAACAGCTGATAGGGGGCTAGTCTTGAAACAAGGGGTCATAAAACTCTGAGGCAGAAACCCAGTGAAAAAACATAAAAGGTCATAAACGGTTAAACAATGGAGATGAACACGAGGCTCAGTTCGCCTCAGTCTGCTTTAAAGTCAACTTTAACTCCAACTGAATCAGCGCTCAGTTGATCAAAACACAGCATTCAACTTTCCTATGCAGCCACGCTTCAGAGTCCAGCAGTATTCAAACAGCAGCCAAATCAGTTCTGCATAAACTTCAATCAAAGTTGCATGCAACAAGTTAATGCCTTGGATTAACTAATGGTGATCCTAGATCACCTTAATGATGTGTCAAAATGAGGTGAGATCCTTCCATTTATCCATGCAGAAATTAATTAAACCCTCATAATTAGATCAATGAAATATACAGCAGTAAATGTTCACATTTTAAAGCTATAAAGTCTGGGGGGCCCATTTGGTGTATGTTTTAATTCTTCTTTCTTTTGCAGAAGTGTACTATACGGTGGCCGGGGGGTGCAAAACACTTTTACAAGTACCGAAACAAATTTACATTTCAGAAAACAAATGTACATTTCAGAAAACAAATTTACATTTCAGAAAACACTTTTACATTTCAGAAAACACTTTTACATTTCAGAAAATCAACTGGAAAGGGAATGTACCAACGCCGAGGCTGACCCGGAAGTCAGCCTCAGCGGCTGCATCCTTCGAAGGCCGTATTTGTAGGCCGATTACGTTACAGCGCGGCGACGAAGGCTGTCCCAATTCATGAATCATTCCGAGCAAATGCTGCCGACAAATGTGTCCTTATTTTGCCCGATTTGAAGGATGGGTCGTGAGTATCCTTCGCGGCCCATCATTTCCCATCATTCATTGCGGGTCGAAGCGGATTGGTCAAGCAGGGGAAGCCATGGCGGACCATAGCAACAAAAGCTGTGAGTAAATTGTGGAAAATTACACTTTCTGTGACACAAATTAACTTCTACAATGTTTTTAGTGCGGGAATATAACTATGTAGACATGAAATATCTGCTTGATTTATCTAGACATCGCTTAATTTCAAACGTGCTCCGACATGTTCGGAGTTTTCCGTTCCCAGCGTAGTAACCGGCTCGCCTCGCCAGCCCTACCGGCGGTTCATCATTCCAAAAACACGCTCTATAATAGAGCGTGTTTTTGGAATGACGAAAACCAGATTCAGGGCCATCTTCCTGCAAGCGCTGGAGGTGCACGACACCTTTGTACCTCACGTAAGTTTTGACCTAGATCCATTTTATATATACATTATACATAATATATACACATACACATATATGCACCCTCTTTTAAATTGTTTTCAGGTCATAACAGCATGAGCCATCCTCCACAACATCTGCCTTGATGCTGGGGATGTCAAGGCCCCAGAAGATGACCCAGAGGAGGCTGTAGAAGAGGATGAGGGTGAGGTCGGGATTGAGACAGTCAGCGTTGCACTCTGGCGGGACCAGCTTTCAGCTGAGGTGTCTGCCCTGGAGGAGGTACCACCAGAACATGACTACTGTGTCAGCCAAGTATAATATTATAGATGTGATTAATTATTGAGGGGTATAACTAATTGTAATATTTTGTGAGCACCATCTTCTAATTCTGCATTTTTCCGATTACCTCTTAGTGATGCGGCAGCCGTCAATTCAGCCAGCCCTTTAAACCCACTTGATGGACGATGACGTGGACAGCGGAGAGAGGCATCACAAACATCTGCAGAACACCTGTGTGATAGTTTGCTCACCATCCAGAAAGACAAACCACAGGTCTCAGTTGCAGCGTCCCATCCAAGTCTCTGACCTTGTGAGAGATTTAGCCACACCGCCAGAGACTTTCTGTTCAGAAAAACATCTGCCTTTTTGTTCTGTTGAAGAGGTTTTTCCAGGAACCGGTCACTCAAGTTGATCCTGCTGTCGCCATTGTAAATACTTTTACATAGTTTTATTTTATGCTTTTTGTCTTGTAATCTTGATCTGTTTGAATGTTTTCTTCCCACATTCTGTTTAAAGTGCTGTTTGTATTTTTCATAAAAAAGTCTGTTTATAACTTTAAATGAAGTTGATGTATTGTTAGATCAAATGTAAATAACATTGGTGACAAAAACAATTTTGAAATTTATTAGAACACCTTAAAACTTTAAGAAACAATCTGAACAAAACTTAATATTTCTTATGTAGCACCTTATTTTGGTGCCATTCTTTGGAAAACAGTCTGTCCATTCTCTGTACCCTCATGTCCTCCCTGATCAACTCCATCATCTCCTCATCTCTGTCCCTCTTTCTTTTCTGACCCCTTCCTGCTGGCTCACTGTCTTCCTTCTCCATCTGGTTACCCACCGCTCCGCTTGGCCCTGGAGTGTCCTCAGGGATGGAGGCAATTAGGACAGGAGGTGTTGTGGAAGACCTCTGTCCCAACACCTCATCTACAGGTCCTTCTCAAAATATTAGCATATTGTGATAAAGTTCATTATTTTCCATAATGTCATGATGAAAATTTAACATTCATATATTTTAGATTCATTGCACACTAACTGAAATATTTCAGGTCTTTTATTGTCTTAATACGGATGACTTTGGCATACAGCTCATGAAAACCCAAAATTCCTATCTCACAAAATTAGCATATCATTAAAAGGGTCTCTAAACGAGCTATGAACCTAATCATCTGAATCAACGCGTTAACTCTAAACACCTGCAAAAGATTCCTGAGGCCTTTAAAACTCCCAGCCTTGTTCATCGCTCAAAACCCCAATCATGGGTAAGACTGCCGACCTGACTGCTGTCCAGAAGGCCACTATTGACACCCTCAAGCAAGAGGGTAAGACACAGAAAGACATTTCTGAACGAATAGGCTGTTCCCAGAGTGCTGTATCAAGGCACCTCAGTGGGAAGTCTGTGGGAAGGAAAAAGTGTGGCAGAAAACGCTGCACAACGAGAAGAGGTGACCGGACCCTGAGGAAGATTGTGGAGAAGGGCCGATTCCAGACCTTGGGGGACCTGCGCAAGCAGTGGACTGAGTCTGGAGTAGAAACATCCAGAGCCACCGTGCACAGGCGTGTGCAGGAAATGGGCTACAGGTGCCGCATTCCCCAGGTCAAGCCACTTTTGAACCAGAAACAGCGGCAGAAGCGCCTGACCTGGGCTACAGAGAAGCAGCACTGGACTGTTGCTCAGTGGTCCAAAGTACTTTTTTCGGATGAAAGCAAATTCTGCATGTCATTCGGAAATCAAGGTGCCAGAGTCTGGAGGAAGACTGGGGAGAAGGAAATGCCAAGATGCCAGAAGTCCAGTGTCAAGTACCCACAGTCAGTGATGGTCTGGGGTGCCGTGTCAGCTGCTGGTGTTGGTCCACTGTGTTTTATCAAGGGCAGGGTCAATGCAGCTAGGTATCAGGAGATTTTGGAGCATTTCATGCTTCCATCTGCTGAAAAGCTTTATGGAGATGAAGATTTCATTTTTCAGCACGACCTGGCACCTGCTCACAGTTCCAAAACCCTCCAGCCAGAGGGGATCAAATACTTTATAATTCCCATCTATCTTAGAATTGAAAGTTGTGTATATATATATATATATATATATATATATATATATATATATATATATATATATATATATATATATATATATATAATATGTCGACATACATTAGCCATAAACTTGCTATCTCTTTGTTTATTGGCTAGTTAAATCAAACATCTTTTTTACCTGAACATGATTGTCTCTGGATTGTACCTGGAATCAGAAATTATAATGCTAACTGAATTATAAATAAACTTTTAAAACATGTAGCACATTTCTTCATTAAAATTTAATATTGAAAAGCTTATTTATTCTCAATCACACTCTCCAGCGATACAGTTGGATTACATAAAACTGTCCATTTATTCTGGTTAACCTTAATATCACATGAAATGTTAAATCGATTTTCAGTAACAATTAAAATAATAACATAAACTGTTAGAAATCATTTGTGTTAAACGTTCACTGTGATGACTGCCAGCGGGAGCTTAGTGCCGATAGTCCGGTCAGATCTCTACCGGGCTAGCTCGCCTCACCGCCAGTAGGGCTGGCGAGGCGAGCCGGTTACTACGCCGGGAACGGAAAACTCCGAACACGTCAGAGCACGTTTGAAATTAAGCGATGTCTAGATAAATCAAGTAGATATTTCACGTCTAAATAGTTATATTCCCGCACTAAAAACATTGTAGAAGTTAATTTGTGTCACAGAAAGTGTAATTTTCCACAATTTACTCACAGCTTTTGCTGCTATGGTCCGCCATGGCGTACCCTGCTTGACCAATCCGCTTCGGCCCGCAATGAATGATGGGAAATGATGGGCCGCGAAGGATATTCACAACGCATCCTTCAAATCGGTCAAAATAAGGACACATTTGTCGGCCGCATTTGCTCGGAATGATTCATGAATTGGGACAGCCTTCTCGCCACGCTGTAACGTAATCGGCCCACAAATATGGCCTTCGAAGGATGCAGCCCTGAGGCTGACTTCCGAGGCTACTTCTGGGTCAGCCTTGGCGTTGGTACATCCCCTTTCCTGTTGATTTTCTGAAATTTAAAAGTGTTTTCTGAAATGTAAAAGTGTTTTCTGAAATGTAAATTTGTTTTCTGAAATGTAATTTTTTTTCGCATCTTGTTAAATTGTTTTCTGAAATGTAAATTTGTTTTCTGAAATGTAAATTTGTTTTCTGAAATGTAAATTTGTTTCACATCTTGTTAAATTGTTTTCTGAAATGTAAATTTGTTTTCTGAAACGTAAATTTGTTTTCCGAAATGTAAATTTGTTTTCTGAAATGTAAATTTGTTTTCTGAAATGTAAATTTGTTTTCTGAAATGTAAATTTGTTTTCTGAAATGTAAATTTGTTTTCCGAAATGTAAATTTGTTTTCCGAAATGTAAATTTGTTTTCTGAAATGTAAGTGTTTTGCACCCCCAGGCCACCGTAGTACTATGATTGAGTTTAACAACAATCAGATATGATGAAATGAGAGCCAAATCTTTAGAGTATCAAATAAATAATGATCATATTACATGGATAAGATGTTATGAAACAGTAAACAGTAAAATTAGTATAACTTCGCACTCAGGAACTGAGGACTGAAGAGGCCTGTATGGAGTCACACTTTAAATGTGACTGTCGTATCTTTTTAAGAAGTCTTAACCATCTTATCTTTTTCAGAAGTAGAAAACTATAAGTAAAATCAAAGAAAAATGTATGAAGATTTTCTATTTTTCTACAATTATTAAATGTAATGAAGAGGGGTAATGTTAATCAATTGTGATGAATAAAAAGAATGAAGTGAAGGTTTTTTTTTTGCTGTAACTGGTGTGAGAGCAAGAAACAGAGAAATACTGTGTTAGAAAACTTGAGGCTGAGCAGATAAGGAGGGCACCTTGGCCTGGGAGCCAGAGGCGGCAGAGTCATAACATAAGGATGGGAGGGGCAGAGGAGAGCCAGCTTCTCAGAAACTGGGCATGGATGGAAGGTCAACGAGCAAGCTCAAGTCATAACAAGCATGGGAGCGAGAAACGTGAAGCCAGGTGCACGCCGTTTTTCATCAGTCTGAAGTTCGAAAAACAGGCAAAAGTCATAGCACCAGGATGGTAGCGGGAGTCGTGAAGGCCGAAAAACAGAGGGAAGTCATAATACACGGAGCTAGCTGCGGGTTGTTTACAACTCTGTCTACGGAGGCTAGGAGACGTGTAACTCAATGATGGGAAAGCTTGCCCGGCAACAGGGGATGAGCAGTGAAGCTATCTGCACTATAAAAACTGTGCCAAAGAAAGAAACGGTGTATCCTCGCAGAAGACCAGCGAACACAATCGAACGGAGAAAGAAGCTACAGATGAATCAGAAGACCGGATACACAGCCCAGCTGACAATTCTGCATTATAAAGAGGATCAACCCGTGTGCCCTGAGGAGAGCTGCAACTCAAAATTGAGAATCTGAATTTCATCTGTTGCATTTTTACCAAGACAACTGAAGTGAACTTGGTCAGTGAACAACTGATTGCTCTAAGCTTCTGGAAGTCCTGAACCAACCTCAATTACATCTCAAAGGTTTCCTTCAACTATTCAGCCTCTGGAAACTACCGACTTTTGAAACATATGCCAACAAAATTTCTGTTTTTTAAATTTTTTAAAATTTAAAGTTTTTTTTTCAACTCGACCATCGAAACCCCGAGCCTCAGCGCCTGTCCACTTAGAGGAAGAAAACTGAAGATTTGCCTTTCATCCAAGAAGAAAATCACTCGTTGCCTACTGAAGAAATCATTCCATTCAAATCCATGGTGAGCCTCCGTCTCCAAAGCCTCTTCAGCCTTACCAGTTTCAGCATTAGGGAAAGATAGGTTAAGTTGATTGATTTATTACTATTATTCGAATTATTATGTTTTGCTGATTTTTAAGCTGTTACTGACCCCTGCAAAAGCATTACTAATTAAAGAAAGCATATAAAATTCTAGATTTATTGTGGACAGTCAATTATTTGAGTCACCTTATTTTTGGGTTTTTCGTTGGTGGTAAAAAGTCTTGCTGCATGGTTCCAAATGATTTTAGGAGGTTTTTATAAGTTGCCTTAAGCCAAACTTGTTAAAGCAATGCCCTTGGGTTTCATGCCGAACCACTAAAATCAACCTAACCCATATACCAACTGCAAGTTGTAAAATAGGGAATGAGCAGCCGTTAACAGAAGTGACTGTCTAGGAGTGGATAACTGCTGTAGGCTACTCAGTTGTCCAAGCCACCAGTTGAAGAAGAGCGAGACTTCTGGAAAAGATAGGCTATTAAAGGTTAGGCGAGTCATTTCCAGACACCAGCTTAAACAGATTTTCCAGTTAACCTGCTTAGTAAGACCTTCCAGGTTTAGGGATGTCCGGACCCGATGGATGGAGAGCTGGATTGAGAAATCCCCGCAGAAATAGGGAAGTAGGAGAGAGGGGTTAGCTCATCGGACAACAAAAGATGCTTTACCCTGCCCAGACTAGAGACCAAAAATAGAAAACAACAAGAGGTGCAGGCGAGTGGGTCTCCTTCAAGGAAGGGATGAAGTTGTGTGGGGCAAGTGATGCACTCTAAACGGTCAAATTCTCCTCTTTCGTCCAAAACTGAGAAAATATGACACATTGTTGCAGTCAACTGAAACAAGGAGGAAACTCGTCTCCTTGGGAACCCTCTGTAGGTTTTCACCTTCGCCTGGATAGCGACTTTGATCAGGATATGAATCTTCTGATCTTCTTATATCAGACCGATATCCATCTTTGTCAAGCTCTTCCAGGAATGGTGTTTCAGCTGGTATTTATCATTTCTGTTGGTGATGTTAGAGCTGCAATGCATGCTGGAAGTTGTAGTAGTTTGTTTGGTTTCCTCTCCAATGGGACGTCGGCCCAACAACAGAATAAATCTGTGAGAGGACAGATACTGTTTCACTGCAGTGTTCCATGGAAGCCCTCATAGACACATTTTTCTCTTCATGTCAGCTTTAATCTTTAAAGTGTCCGTCATTCCTTGCTGAGCCAGCTGACTGTTACATAGTTGATCAGCATCTATAAGCACACTCATATACTAATGGACACATAATGTGATTTCTGTTTTTGCACCACGCTGTTTATGAATAATCTATGAAGAAATAAAAAGCAGAAAGCTGTTCTTTCCTTTTCCTGGTAATAGAGTCATTCAAATGCTGCTCAGCTAGTCCATGTTTGTTGAATACAGTCGAGTAGAATCATACACTTTGATTCACAAACAGAAAATGATAGATATCTGAACATCAGTGATAATATTTTATCTTCTTGTATATTACACATATTTCACCTGCTTGTGTGGAAAACCACGTTAGACAGATTGGCTAAACTATTTAGGTATATGCTGCTTCACATCTAGGTCATGCAGAGTCTACAACTCATCCGGATTCAGGTACCCCCTGGCTTTCAGCTGCATTCACCTGCTGACAGAATTTATCTGGCATCCTTCTACGTTTACCATTTTATCCAAAGTAAATGCAGGTTTCTCTCTGACTACAGAGCCTTGAAAAAGTATTTTTTACCCCTTGACCTTTTTCACATGTCAGCTTGTAACTACCAACTTCAATTTATTTTTTAATATCTTAAGAATGTGACAGACCAACACAGAGATATGCCTTACTGCAAAATAAAAGGAGAAACACACGTGAATTCAATTTTCATTTTAAATACAAATTTGAAAAGTGTGGTGTGCATTTGTATTCTGAGGCTCTTTGCGCTGAAACCCATGAATAAAATCCTATGTAACTAACTGCCAACAGAAGTCACCTAATTATTGTTGGAATTATGATTATTGATTGATTAATCTTTATCAATATTTATTCCAGAAACCTCAGTTATGAATTCTTCGTTGGCCAACGAGAGAGAGAGAAATAAATGAGATCCACTCGGGACTCTTCTCCAGGTGCTGCTTCAGATGTTGGTGACCGTATCACGGTCTCCAGCTGAGAACGTATGTTCAAAATGGGCGCCTTCATATATAGCGTCCTGTGACGTCAGACTTGGGGCGCCCCGTCATATCAGTCGCAATGTCCGACGGGATATGTAGGAATGGACTGTCCTGGATACAAAATGGCCGATGCCGTTGGAAGGAAATAGTGACGTCCAACAACATGCAAATGGTCCAACACTCAGCAAACAAGTGGTCCAACATTATCAAATGGAGAGAAAAAAAAAACAAAAAAACACTTTACATTATGCCCACATGGTGGTGGCAGCATCATGCTGTGGTAATGGTTGTATTCAGCAGGGGCAGAAAAGATGGTCAGAGTTTACTGGAACATGAATGGAGCTGGAGACAAGACAAATTTTTAAGATAGATAGTTCTTTGCTGCTAAAGACTTAAGACTAAGGCAGAGTTTCAACTTACAGCAGAACCATGACCCTAAACATATAGCAGGAGCTACAATGGAAAGATTTAAATCAATGTATATTAGTGTGCTAGAATGGACCAGTCAAAATCCAGAATCTAATCAGGAGTCTGTGGTTTTGAAGCTTAAAAAATTGCATTCGCAGACACACCCATCCAATCCGACTGAGTTTGAGCTATTTAGCAGAGAATAATATTTTTACAAGGCTCCATGTGCATGATGTTTGTAAAGTGCATGTTTTCACATTTCATTAACCTTATGATCATAAACCCTCTTGCTCTGTGATATCAGGGTGCATCTGGATTGAGAAGGAGGAAATCAAGGTCTTCAATGGTTTTTAAACATGTGTCTCCTCTTCTGGAAACTCATTTGAAGCCACAGTTCATCTGCTGACCTGAATCTGTTACTCATGATTTATATTTGGATGAAAGTTCAGGAGTCTGATATATCCCTGATTCACTTCTCAGAACTGGAAGAAACTTAGGTTGACCTCCCTCCAGAGCGAATCTAATTTTCTGTCCCACATATCCTACAGTTATAAGAGACATCACAGGTCTGCTGCTTCTCCAATCACTTCCTTGAACCCAGCATCTCGGATGATAAAATGTTTAGTGAAATAAACCTGCAGCAAATGTTATAGAATGTGCGATCAAATATGGAAGAAAAAACAGCATAAAATACATAAAGAAAACATAGAATGCAATAATAAAAGGCAATGTAGGAAACAATACTTGTTTTCCTACATTGCCTTACACAGGAGGGAGTGAAGTGAACCAATGATCGGACTGACATCCAGTATATATACTGGACTGACATATATATATACATATATATATATACATACATATATATATATATATACATATATATACATACATATATATATATATATATATATATATATGTACATACATATATATATATATATATATATATATATATATATATATATACATATATATACATACATATATATATATATATATATATATAGACACTGCACCAAAAAATAAAGGGAACACTCAAATAACGTATCCTAGACCTGAATGAATGAAATATTCTCATTGAATACTTTGTTCTGTACAAAGCTGAATGTGCTGACAACAAAATCAGACAAAAATCATCAATGGAAATCACATTTATTAACCAATGGAGGCCTGGATTTGGAGTCACACACAAAATTAAAGTGGAAAAACACTCTACAGGCTGATCCAACTTTGATGTAATGTCCTTAAAACAAGTCAAAATGAGGCTCAGTATTGTGTGTGGCCTCCACGTGCCTGTATGACCTCCCTACAACGCCTGGGCATGCTCCTGATGAGATGGTGGATGGTCTCCTGAAGGATCTCCTCCCAGATCTGGACTAAAGCATCCTCCAACTCCTGGACAGTCTGTGGTGCAACGTGACGTATGTGGATGGAGGGAGACATGATGTCCCAGATGTGCTCAATCGGATTCAGCTCGGTGGAACAAGCTTCAATGTCTTCATCTTGTAGGAACTGCTGACACACTCCAGCCACATGAGGTCTAGCATTGTCCTGCATTAGGAGGAACCCAGGGCCAACCGCACCAGCATATGGTCTCACAAGGGGTCTGAGGATCTCATCTCGGTACCTAATGGCAGTCAAGCTACCTCTGGTGAGCACATGGAGGGCTGTGTGGCCCTTCAAAGAAATGCCACCCCACACCATCACTGACCCACTGGCAAACGGTCATCCTGAAGGATGTTGCAGACAGCAGATGGCTCTCCACGGTGTCTCCAGACTCTGTCACGTCTGTCACATGTGCTCAGTGTGAACCTGATGTCATCTGTGAGGAGCACAGGGCACCAGTGGCGAATTTACCAATCCTGGTGTTCTGTGGCAAATGCCAAGCGTCCTGCACGGTGACGAGTTGTGAGCACAACCCCCATTTGTGGACATCGGGCCCTCGTACCATCCTCATGGAGTCGGTTTCTAACCGTTTGTGCAGACACATGCACATTTGTGGCCTGCTGGAGGTCATTTTGCAGGGCTCTGGCAGTGCTCCTCCTGTTCCTCCTTGCAGAAAGGCGGAGGTAGCGGTCCTGCTGCTGGGTTGTTGCCCTCCTACGGCCTCCTCCACGTCTCCTGGTGTACTGGTCTGTCTCCTGGTAGCGCCTCCAGGCTCTGGACACTACGCTGACAGACACAGCAAACCTTCTTGCCACAGCTCGTGTTGATGTGCCATCCTGGATTAGCTGCACTACCCGAGCCACTTGTGTGGGTTGTAGAGTCCGTCTCATGCTACCACGAGTGTGAAAGCACCACCAACATTCAAAAGTGAACAAAACATCAGCTAGAAAGCATAGGTACTGAGAAGTGGTCTGTGGTCCCCAACCGGCAGAACCACTCCTTTATTGAGTGTCTTGCTAATCACCAAAGATTCCCCCTGTTGTCTATTTCATTTACACAACATGTGAAATTGATTGTCAATCAGTGTTGCTTCCTAAGTGGACAGTTTGATTTCACAGAAGTTTGATTTACTTGGAGTTATATTGTGTTGTTTAAGTGTTCCCTTTATTTTTTTCAGCAGTGTATATATATATATATCTGCCTGATAGGAATTCAGTTGTAAACTGCTCTGTTAATAAAAATTTAATAAAATCTAATTTGACTGAAGTGAAATGAGTAATGACGTAACAGGATTGACCAAAAACAAATAACCAGCTACAAAAGTTGAGTATTTATATTTATTTAAAACTGTACTGAAGTACAAATAAAGATTTAAAGCTTACTTTCAGTGCTGAGTAATATGTCTGCATGCAAATCTTGCATGCTGCCAAAATCTCTTACATTCCTCCTCCATCCCTTTATCCCAGGTCAGCCATCTCTTAATCCGTCAAAAAAAAAAAACATGGCTATGGTTAGGAAATCAGGTCTACTTGAACTACTATCAGTTCAGAAACAATTACCTCCTGCCCTTGTATCTTATGTGACGTCAACATAAATAATTTTTTAGGCAAATACAAATACAAAGGACCGTGTAAACAAAATAATACCCAGTCCTACAGAATGTTATTTACAAAGATGTTAAAAAATCCCACCAGTTAATGTGAAAATAATAAAATAAGACTTTTTTATGTTAAGGTTGAAACACCCAAGGTTTTTCCCTCACCACCCCAGAAAACAATAAAATGTTGTGTTGCAATCTGGTTAAAAAAATTCCGTTCCTCTTTTTAGTTGCCTTAGAAGAGTTATTAATAAATTTCTGATTTTCTCAATTTATTTTAACTTGTTTTCATCGAATTGAGGAAATAGAGACTTAAATGGCTGCAGTCTGTCCCTTCTCCAAGTTACCAGCTCATATTTCTCCCCACATTTGCTGACAAATGAATGTTTTTCTATTTTGGTTTAAGGAGCAGATTAAAAAAAAAAAAGAAAAAAGGGTGAATGATGCCATTTTAAACGTCAAAAATCAGAAATATGCAACATTATACAGGATAGCTCTTTATACGGAAGGTTTATTTCTCGTTTCAAGACATAAAAATATTTTTCCCCTTAATTCTCACTTAGACATAATGGAAATTGATTTTTCAACCACCATACGGAATGAACATGAAGTGAACAAACATGAAATACAGAATGTTACAGGAGAGGATTGATTGAGCATGCTGCTGCTGACAGGTTAGTGATATCGAGCAGGTCCAAACATACATTCATTTGTACCTTTGCTGTTGCATCCATCTGACTGACAAAACCAAACAAAAGAATCTGGTAAAGCATTAGGTACAAGCTAATTTATCATTACAATGTAAAGACTCACCATTACAACATAGCACACATCTAAAACCCACCATATTCCATACTTCCCCAAAATTAAAAAGGGTAAGCATAGATAAGATGGCCAAGCAGTGCAGGAAGGAAGTGTATTCAGCTCGATAGTCCAAACAGTGTTTGGTGTCAATACAAGAAACCACTAAGATATGAGGCTCTTCTCATCTCTGCTAGATTTTACACACAAACAAAATGGCAGAAGTTGGTCCCAGAGAGAGAATGTGAATAAAACTTGGTTTTATCCACAAGTTTTCTTTCTTTAATGGCTGCCGTCGGAGATAATCTGCCTCCCCTTTTCACCCCTTCTCCAGGGTCCTCCACTGACACAAAGCTTTCTTCAATGCATCAGTGAACGCCTCCGGTGGTCCTCCTTGTCCAGGTAACCCAGATTATTTATTTTTTCAAAGGAAATTCAGCAAGTTGCAGTTTCACAGGTTTTGTGAACCTCCAATTCTCACTTTTCTGCGTTGCTAGGGTGCAACATATTCAACTTAAAGAGAAAAATTCAGAGTTTCAGGGCTAATGCCAATCTCAGAAGATGAAAACCTTCACAGTGTTGTGTCTTTCACCAACTCCATCACAATTAGGAGCGAGTTTGGGTGTAATTTCTTGCTTTGTGCTACTAGAGAATCACAGCTTGGCCACATAAACATGATTTTCTGAGCAAACACTGGAACAGGATTAACTGGAAGTATAATAAAATTGTAGCTTCATGAAATTCAGCCTCCAAAAAAAAAAAAAAAACAGTAAAACTTTTCCCAAAGTAATAATATTCAAGAAAATACAACACTTGGATAATGTCCACCTGCCTGTGGTAAATTAACAAAGATTACATAAAACAAATGTTTTTTTCCTGTAGTTATTTCTCACTTTTTTAAGCAACTTATGTAAAAAAAATAATTCAGTGGATGATTGCAGAAACAGCAATTTACACGAGCTTCAATTTAAACAACTTTGAGGTTTTTCCAGATGGTTTTCTTATTTCTTAATCAGCTTAATTGATTTTACATTATTTAAATTAATTTCTTAAGCACCTTTATGTCCCACTGCTTACTTTTTGTAAAAAAAAGTTCAGTAGTGATAGTTATAATTGAAAGAATCTCTTGTCTACTCATAGTGTTTCCTCACCTTGTTCCCCTTCTCTGTTCAGTCCCACTCAGTTAATTAAACTAATGTCTCAGTCTAACACACAACTTACTTATGTAAATGATTTAGTGCATTTATAGATGAAGCTTTATAAAAGAAGTAATGTTGCAATGAGTAGACAGCTGATTATTTCCGATGCATATGTACACCTGGTGGCTCAAGATGTTTTAGATTGTCTAAACAAGAATGTTTGTATCAAACTGGTGCTGAATTAACGTGTCCTGGACAACTGTAGGAAAAAGACAAAGTAAAAAAAAATTTAAAATTAGGAACAAACTGTTTGATATCAACTACAAATATGCTGTAAGAATAAAGAGGTTCTGCAGGAGATTGTAGACATACAAGAGCAAAACACTTAAAAGACAACAGTTTAAAAGTCTCTCTTTCTGATGTTAATTCTTGCTGGGAAGCAGGTTCTGCGGTCCTGACAGAGGCACAAAGGCTTGCTGCAATCATCTGTTATATCAAACTCATCATATGACCACTTTTTAATACAAGTAGAAAAGCAAATTGGTTTTAAAACCAATGAATGCACACACTCGTACACAGGCACACAACCACCCCAATAAACATTTGCCCTCTTGTGGTGAGAGTAAGGCTGGCAACGATCACTGAGGTTGAATGTAGGAAGGCAGTGCATAGGGGGGCGGGGGGTGCAGGCAAACGTAAATCAGCGGCTGTTTAAGTGGCCCTTCTCTCTGGCAGAGACTCGATCTGGCTAACAGGACTGTGTGGGCAGACTACAGTAGGCGGAGTCAGTGTGTACGGGGGAGGAGCTTCGCTGATGTTAATGGAGTTTCCTCCATCGGAAATGAGAGGCGTGTTGTGGGAGAGATGAGGGACGTCAGTTTCATCGCCCTGGGCGCATTCGCTGTAGGGAGGCGGCTTCAGGTCATCCTCTGCAAGAAAAGAAAATGAAAAGCGAAGCAGTTATAAGCTTTCAATAGAAATCTATTCCAGTTTTAACATTACTTCATTTTAAAACGTTTTTTTTGGTTTCTAAAACTGTTAATAATCATAGTCAAACCTGATTTAACTGATTTGCCTTTAGCTGACAAACCTTCTGGGAACCTCAGTTGCAACAGCCATCATAAAGACCAAAGATAGAGGAAGAGATGTTTTTGTTTCCTATTTTTAAGCAAACAAATATTGTTTTTAGCTTAACTTTTACATGAACTTTAGTATGTATGCATTTTTTTCAGTATTTTATCACTGAATTAGCTTTTTCAATTTCAAATTTTATTTCTGCTTGGTTCAATTGCCCTTATATTAGAAATGTGATCCCATTAATCTAATTTATGTAGTTTTTAATAGTACTTTTAGATTTTAGTCAACCAAGTCTGACTTTAAGTTTTCATTTATTAGGCTTTAATCATGTCAAGACATTTTTCAGTGTTTTACAATTTTGTTAACACTTACATCGCTCAATGGTGGTTCCTCATTATACATACAATTGTACTCAGTTCTAAAGCTTATGTGAAAATTTTGATGTGGTTGTCTTATAACTACTATTTTATTTACCAAGTTAAGCATTTTCTAGTATGGTTGTTAATGCTACTCTCTTTGTTTTTAAACTCTTTAAAAACCCATTTTGTTACACACTGCTTAAATACACTGCTTTCAGTAAATAACGCTCCAGCATCTTATTTCCACATATCCAGTGCTTTAGCATAGGTAATCTAATCTCCAGCCTAGCTGTGATGTTTTGTTGTTTTATTTTTTAACATGTTGAAAACGTCTGCAGCATTAGCACCATAAACCAGGTCCCGGCTACACTACAGAACGTTTTTGGGATATGTTTTTCCTCTGCTTTTGGAAAATAAAACAGCTGTCCGTGGGATTCCAGTCAATAACACTATAATACATATTCCACTCTGGCAGATGGCCTTAATACTGATATTACCCACATTAAAAGAAAAAGATCCTGATTATGGCTAAATCAGTGCTAGGCTAAACATGTTTCTAAGACAGCTGTAGTTTCTATTTTCTCTGACACTGTTTGGCCTTTCCTCTTAGTCATCAACTTCTTCAGCTCACATATGAAGTATAGCAGAAATAGTCGGGACAAAAGAGGAAAAAAACAAAACAAAACAAAACATCATTTTTCATTATCCCTGGATATCCAATCTACCTGCAAAACCGCAGAGTTTTTAAAAACTGTTTTTCTCACCAAAAACCCAGTTTATGCAAAATCTGCTTCCAAATGATCCATGTTCATGTGAATTGGACCTCAGAGACATCACCTAAACAGCACATATCCAACACCTCTATTGAATTTCTGTAAACTATGTCCAACACAATGGCCAAATACCTAGTATCATGCTTTCCAGATGCTCTGTCTGGCATTGATGAAGACTCACTGACCTCAGTATGCTGAATGCTTGGAGTGGCTTCCACAGTGGAAGAGTCAAATACATTTTCTTGTTAAATTAGTGACTAATTATTGGACAATTTTGGGGAACTCAGAATGTGTTTAGAGCATAGAATATTCATGCACACATGGCCAGGCAGTTAATAAGAAAAGTGAGACTACCATTACTGCAAAAACTAATTTCATATCATTTATTCTAATATACATGCATTTTATTTAACTCTAGGACATCATAACCAATACACACACCTCACTTTACTCAGTAATATGCAGCATTTACCTTAATGCCAGCTGCTGAATAAACAGATGACTAATTTAAGTGCAGCTGTCTTCTTTATGAGACCTACGATCTAAAAGCAAGGGACGAATGTAAATGTTGATTTAACAGTATAATAGGAACTATTATTAAGCTGTAGTTAGCCATATGTCCTGTTGCAATAGATTGCCTCCAGCTCAGATTCACCCTCACATTCTGACTCTGTTCAGGGTTTGCTCTCAGCTGAGCACTTACTGTGTTGTCCTAAAGCTTAAAAATACAATTTAATAAAACACGAGGAATGATGACTCAAAAACCTTCTTAGTAGTCGGGATAAAGTTGTGCAGAATCTCAAAGTTTAGAGGCAGCTGTACGTGCTTGATTTTACTGAAGGGTATCATGGTCAAGGGGTCGAATAAAGACACTTTTTAGATTTTTATTTGTAAAATGCTTTAACAACTGTACCTTTTTCTTTCCACTTCACAGTTATGCACCACTTTGTGCTGGCCTATTACATAAAATTCCACTGAAATACACTAGGTTTGTGGTTATGAGACAAAATGTGGAACGATTTGAGGGATCTGAATATTTTTTCAGTTTGTATTAGGTAAAGAATGTAGCCAGTTTTTAATCGCCTATAATCTGGTTTATAAATGAAACATACTTTAAAATTATTTTTCAGTTAAAAAAGTACTTATAAGAGAAAAAAAAATTATTTGAAATTAAACAAGAAAGTAGAATTTTAAAAGGAAAAATCTGAATCAGCAGGTTAGAAATGCACAATAATTGAAAATTGGAATTGGCAAAGAAAACTACAACTGATGCATTGGAACAGTGTGAAGGAACACATGAAAAACTAGGATAGTGCTCGGCCCCTTACAAGCAGCAAAAACCAACACCGGGTGAGCGGTTTTGACCCGGCTTGGCTGTACAAGACTGATTTTGTAAGTACAGTGCCTTGCGAAAGCACTCGGCCCCCTTGAACTGGTCAACCTCTTGCCACATTTCAGGCTTCAAACATAAAGATATAAAATTCTAAGTTTTTGTGAAGAATCAACAACAAGTGGGACACAATCATGAAGTGGAATGAAATTTATTGGATGTGTCAAACTTGTTTAACAAATAAAAAACTGAAAAGTGGGGCGTGCAGTATTATTTGGCCCCCTTGCGTTAATACTTTGTAGCGCCACCCTTTGCTGCAATTACAGCTGCAAGTTGCTTGGGGTATGTCTCTATCAGTTTTGCACATCAAGAAACTGAAATTCTTGCCCATTCTTCCTTGCAAAACAGCTGGAGCTCAGTGAGGTTGGATGGAGAGCGTTCGTGAACAGCAGTCTTCAGCTCTTTCCACAGATTCTGGATTGGATTCAGGTCTGGACTTTGACTTGGCCATTCCAACACCTGGATAAGTTTATTTGTGAACCATTCCATTGTAGATTTGGTTTTATGATTTGGATCATTGTCTTGTTGGAAGATAAATCTCCGTCCCAGTCTCAGGTCTCTTGCAGACTCCAACAGGTTTTCTTCCAGAATGGTCCTGTATTTGGCCCCATCCATCTTCCCATCTATTTTGACCATCTTCCCTGTCCCTGCTGACGAAAAGCAGGCCCAAACCATGATGCTGCCACCACCATGTTTGACACTGGGGATGGTGTATTCAGGGTGATGAGCTGTGTTGCTTTTACGCCAAACATATCGTTTTGCATTGTGGCCAAACAGTTGGATTTTGGTTTCATCTGACCAGAGCACCTTCTTCCACATGTTTGGTGTGTCTCCCATGTGGCTTGAGGCAAACTTTAAATGAGACTTTTTATGGATATCTTTGAGAAATGGCTTTCTTCTTGCCACTCTTCCATAAAGGCCAGATTTGTGTACGACTGATTGTTGTCCTATGGACAGACTCTCCCACCTCAGCTGTAGATCTCTGCAGTTCATCCAGAGTGATCATGGGCCTCTTGGCTGCATCTCTGATCAGTCTTCTCCTTGTTTGAGATGAGAGTTTAGAGGGACGGCCGGGTCTTGGTAGATTTGCAGTGGTCTGATACTCCTTCCATTTCAATATGATTGCTTGCACAGTGCTCCTTGGGATGTTTAAAGCTTGGGAAATCTTTTCAAATCCGACTTTAAACTTCTCCACAACAGTATCTCGGACCTGCCTGGTGTGTTCCTTGGTCTTCATGATGCTCTCTGCGCTTTGAACAGAACCCTGAGACTATCACAGAGCAGGTGCATTTATACGGAGACTTGATTACACACAGGTGGATTCTATTTATCATCATCAGTCATTTGGGACAACATTGAATCATTCAGAGATCCTCACTGAACTTCTGGAGTGAGTTTGCTGCACTTAAAGTAAAGGGCCCGAATAATATTGCACGCCCCACTTTTCAGTTTTTTATTTGTTAAAAGAGTTTGACACATTCAATAAATTTCATTCCACTTCACGATTGTGTCCCACTTGTTGTTGATTCTTCACAAAAAATTTGAATTTTATATCTTTATGTTTGAAGCCTGAAATGTGGCAAGAGGTTGACCCGTTCAAGGGGGCCGAGTACTTTCGCAAGGCACTGTATGTATGTAAATACATACATATTACCAGTGAAAAGTTTGACACACTTTCTCATTCAACTGAAAATAAACTTTTCACTGGTAGTGTATAACAGATGGAGATAGAGAGACTAGACTAGTCAACTGCCCATTCACAAGGTACATTTGAGCGAGATTTTGTTGCAAGACGGAGAGAAACATTGATAAAGAAATATGAGGAAAACAAAGCTGAACACTTTGTAGATAAATGTATGAATATTTGTGGGTTTTGTTTTTTTACTTGTTAAATTATCTGCATTATTCTGATTGCTATGCTTAAATTATTAAAACAATCAATAATTATATGCCCGTATTAAAAGAAACACATACCCTCCCTCCCCAAGACAACATTCCTAGGGGAAACACTGGAAATGGAGGAAATAAACCATGAGAAGTGAGAATGAGGGTCCCATCACATAATGACATTACTGCTGAGATGTTACCATTTCCATCCACTGTAACCACATCCTGCTATCAGACTAAACAACCACTTCAGAAACGGCAAGCAGATAACGAAAGAAGATGCTCTGAACAACTGCTGTCAACTTCAATAAAAAATTTTCTTTTTTAAAAATCACAAATTCAAATTACCAGGAATCATTTTGAGTTACATATGCTGTTCAATAAGGGAATACAAGGTTTACACAACATTAGTAAAGAGAAGACAGCAAAGTTAGTGAGGTCAAATAAACCATTAAAAACTGAAACAAGTTAAATAGAAACTGTGAAGAAAAAGAAATACCTTTAACACCTAGATTACCCTATTTTACGTTTTGAGAGCTAAGATAACAGAAATATTAAGCCAACTTTTATTTTTAATCATAAACTCATAACCAGCTGAAACTGTCGCATACACAAGTAGCTACTTTCATTTGTGGCTCTGACAAGAAGCTTTTATTCACCCTTGCTACCATATCAGCATAAACGTCTTCCTCTATGAGGCTTCCTCTGCCTCTGCACAGAAAACCACACCAAGTCAGTGTTGAAGCAAAGCGGGCTTTCCCACCATTGCTAGTGATAAGTGCGAATAAATTTGTGCAAAAGCAGTGACCAATTCAAATGATGCAGGGTAACATCTTACAGTAAACTATAAAAAACGCTCAATTGTGCACAGACAGTGCCTAACCCTATTTATATCCTTTAAACTTTAACATATTTTGTCACATTATAACCACAAACGTCAGTGTATTATATTATGACAGAGCAGCACAAAGTCCTAAGAGCATAACTAAGTAGAAGGAAAATGATAAGTGGTTTACAAAATTTTATACCAGCAAAAATCTGAAAACTGTGATGTGCTTTCATATTCTGCCACCCTTTAAAGTCGTAACCCTAAATAAAATCCAATGAAGCCTTCTGCCTTTAGAGGTCGCCTAATTAGCAAATAGAAAACACATGTTTCTGACTTAAATCTCTTTACAAATACAGCTGTTCAGTCAAGGCTTTAGAGAGCGTTTCTGAGCAAAAACCACCAAGACGACCTGGAAACACATTAGACTTGGCAAAGTTTCAAGCGGGGTTATGGTTAAAACAATATCCCAAGTTTTTAACATCTCATGCAGCAAAGCAATCCATCATTCCACAATGAAAAGAGTATGGTACAGTTGCACCCCTAGCAAGACATGGCTGTCCACCTTAACTGAGAGGTTGGGCAAATAAAGTCTGACAACCATCCAAGTTGCCTGGCTGATTAAATTGATCTATGTACAAGGAAATAATTCCATATTACTGGCCAAACTGCGAATATGCGTTTCCTACCTCCAGAGACCGCCTCGTATGGTGGGGGCATTTCCAGGTGGGAGAAGGATGCAGTCGGGGGCAGAGCCGAGGAGGGCTCCTCGACTGAAAGGTCATCCTGGATGCCGTACCAGCTGGGCCAGACAGACGTTTGCTACAGAGAGGAAGGAAATACAAAGAGTTAATATGGCTCTACGTGCATACAGCCGAAGCACCGAAAATACAGAAGTGCATAAATGTAAACACAAAGACATGTATTATTATGCTAACAACCGGGCAGGTTTTACATCGGCACCGCTTTGGAGATGACAGTTATGATCACATTAACTCCTAAGACCAGTTTACTCCAGACCAAAAATCGAAGAGCACAAGATTAAAAGCCAACTGAGGAGACTTTGGACCAAGTTCAAATCATCTTTTATCATAACAGATCTGTGAGCTTTCTATTCATCTCCAGCTCAGAAAGGAAGTTAAGCTTAATAACAGACTGTAACAACGCAGGCTGATGATTAATGTGTTTAAAATGATCATCCTGTTGTGGTTGTCACAGAAAAAGGAGGGAAAAAAGCAAGCAGCACAGACGGGCATGTTTAAAACATTTACTCCTCAACTAATATAAACTAGATTTAAAATCATCACAATTTCAATTCTTCAGCAGTTATTTGACAACTTCAATTTAAGTTAAACCCAGCATGGATGTCTTTATCAAGTCTTTAGAGCTTTTTAATAATTTCTTTTCATATTATGACCATACTAGTTACAAGAGAATGATGGTTAGGGAAGGTTTAGCAAATCATACTCCTTCATGTAGGCTGAACATTTGAGTTATTTTGTTATTTCCTCGCCTTAAGACCTCCCTTCTCTATATTATCCACCAGAGACAGCAAAGGCTGCAAGGAGGGCAGGTAAAAAAGAAAGAATAGCATGTATTTAAGTGGGAGCAGACAGCGCTGTTAATAATCAAATGTGATAAGGCGTGAGAGGACGCTGGAGAAACATGAGAAATAAATTAAAGAAAATAAATGTAACAGGTTTAGGTTCAAGGTGAGGCGGATTAACAGCCCCCAAACTGGCAAGTAATTAGGCAGCGCATACTTGTCTGATAAGACACCAACAACCACAACTAGACTGCATGTTCTTTCATGTCTGACAGTCAGATAACACACAGGATATAAATGGCCAGGGAAAACCCAATGCTAAAAGCAGGGGGATTGCACAGCTTCAACTACATCATTTATTTTCTTTTACAAATGGGGCATTTCCTGGAGAGCAAATATTCTAAACAAGGTTAAAAATATCGGTGGCTGTCCTTCTCAGATGTTACTAGACAGCAAATAAAGATATGGTGTGGTTGAAATGACTGATTTGTCATTGATTATCCCAATTTCTATTTTCATTTCTTGACATTTCTAGAAGATGGGTTCAAAACGAAAAGCAAACTGACGTTCCTCATTTGTTTAAGCAAAATGAAGATCATCTCTACTTATTTTAGAAAGGCTAGGAAATGCATAGTTTGTGGGGTCAAGCAGGAAGATGTCATCTAAGGTAATCTCAGGCTGTTTTGTATGACCTACGACAGCATCAACACAAATAAAACAACCTTTAATGAACGAAGAGTAAATCATAAGCTGGGTATCTGAGGCATATTTCAGATTTACAGCTAGGCATCAGCCAGTATGAGATTCCCATGGAATGATAACCTTGAGTACCAACCCCAGAGTTACACTGTATTAATAACAGCATTTTTTTAAATCTTGGCAAACCTTATGAAGATAAACGACCCCTTCCTGTTTAGAACGCAAAACCTACATTTTACTAAAACCTGAGATTTCTGAACAGATAGATATTAAGTCCACCCTCATGATTGGAAAAAAGAGGACATATTATTTAAAAATGTCAAAAAACTAAATACATAATCTTGTATTTAACAAATATAAAACAGACTTACATACAACATTTTAGTGACGTTGTTAAAATATATATATTTTTAAAAACGAGACTGAAATTAAATATTTAATAATTTACATATTAAAAGTGAACCAGTTTCTCTGTGGACAACTTTTTCTTACCACAAAAAGCGCTTCTGTTTTAAATTTGCTCAGCTGAGCAACCTATACAAGTTACTAAGTTTTATACGTTTACAAACTACGAGCTCAAACAGATAAAATTCAGTTTGCTTTGAGAATTTCTATGCTTCAGATGACACAAAAATGGACGTTTGAAAGATTTTAAGAATAAAGTAAGAACAAAAACAGTAACTAATCATTTTTCCATTTCATTAAAGAGTGGGACTCGAACCCTGGAGGGCTGCGTCGAGGATTGAGGCCTCTGTATATGGGTCACGCGCTCTATCGCTACACACGCACCGTTATTCATTTTCAAAATAAACCTGAAGGCAAATGTAAAAGCACATAAATGGAAGCACGTGTAACGTAACTTATTAAAGAAAGCAGAAACACATGCATTCTTAAGCGAGACCACAAACAACTCATCTGTTAAAACATCACGCAGCCAGCAGTGACCTTATCTGACTGGCTTACACACTCTTCTTACTCACATAACCATATGTCTCTTAAGAGATTATTGTCATCCCAGAAATCCTTGAAACTGTCCAGAACCATGTCCCCACAATAATGACGACAAGCACGTTGACAGCTAAATGACGCATCTAAGAAACAAGAGGTAGGTTCTGCACTTACATTCTGTCTCTCACACATCTGATGAAGGTAAGCCCTTCCTCCGACGATGACTATCTGTGCATTGCGAGTGTTGCTCAAGTATGCTGCCAGCTGCCTTTGTCTTGACCGGTACCAGCACACATAGAAGAAGATCTTTATTATGATGAATATTATAACAACTCTGTGGGAAAAAGACAGACCAGGGGGGAGGGTTAGGGCATTGGTTCTGAAACTTTTTAGAACCACCTTTTTAGTACTACCTCAGTGAATACAATGTTTTCCACGTTCTGCCATACTGTCGGCACATTATTATGTTACAAAATAAATAGAGAACAATCTTATCCAACTGCACTTTATGTCTGAAATAATAATCTCCAAGACCCAAGTGGGGAAAATAAAAAGTTGCTGAAGTCAGAATTACAAGAAGGAAAGATGGAGGTTTCTCCCCAAACCCAACCTCAAAATCAAATATGGCTGCCTTACGTTAAAACATAGTGACAGCAGCTGAAATAAAGAGTTCATTGCACTTTTGGCAGTTTGTATCTTTTTGAATCTTTCCACACATACATCTATCTGTAGCCTTTGTGAATATGTTCTATTAGTGACTGAATACATTAAAAGCAGAAATACATACTGTTATAGGTTTGTTTAGTAGTTAGCTTTGTCTTTGAGTACAAATCTTATTTGGCCTCCAACTTGGAACTAAAACATTAAATTATGCTTGATGTTATTCCAAGTTCTGACTAGAGAGAAGTGGAATGCAGCAGAAGTAGCCACCAGCAGCTTTTTTCACTTCAATGTTGTCTGCTTCAGTTTCTACTGAAGCAGTTCTTGAAATGTTTTCCATTGCACTTCCCTTTCGAGTAGTGTCTGAGGCTTTGTGCTTGAACTATTCCTCTTTTAGCTGTTTGGGTAATTAGGTCTAAATCTTTTAGCTACTTTAGCTTCTTATGTACCTTGTAAATAGCTAATACCAAAGTTTCCTTTGTGTAAGTGTGTTACAGTCAGCAACTGCTTGATAGGTGATTAAATGACTGGCCAGAGGCGGTGCATCACGAATGATCTTCCTGTGTGAAACGAGTACTGAGAAAGGATGCCTGGTCAAAGTAACTACTCAACAGAAAAGTAAGGCAACATAATATTAAACTCATTTAAAAACTGCTACAGCTGTTTTTACTTTTTACATTGATTTACTTTTATAATCAGACAATTACTCTGATCGGTAATGCTTAGCATATTTTGTTCTCAGTATGCGCCTCACAGGAATATAATTATTTGTGCACCGCCTATGCCATTTCGCATGTTAATAATCAACAAATTTTTTTTGTGTGTAAATTAAAGCCAACACACTAATAATTTAAAGGCTCATAAAATAGTGCTTTCATAAATCACAATACTTTTGGCAGCTTCTGGAGCAGTTGTTACCTGAAACTTCTGAGACCAAATAATCTGTATTTATACTAAATAAATATGAAAGCTATTCCAGGTAAGATATTCTTTGCTAATAACCTTCTAACAGAACCTCAGTAAAAACATATTTACCTATCCCTTTTATGTTTTCAAGTACCTATACCTACATACATATATATATAAATAATCATACATTAACTGAATTGAAATACGTTATATCTTCATTCGTTTGAAAATAATGCAAGCTGAATGTCTTTGTGTTTCAAGCCAAAAATATTGTCCGTCACTGTTTTTACTGGTAACCTTATCATGTGATGCTGTAACAAACATTGCTACTGTGCTGAATAAAGTGATTATTACAAGTTAATTAACAAACATCAATGCTCACCATTTAAATGAGTAGATTATTCATCATCTGGTTTAGATCTTTTCAGGACTATACCTATAAGATTTTTTTTTTTTTTTTTTTGTAATTTGGGTTCTCAACTTTTCAAAGGTTTCACTGATTTTGTTAACATATCTATCCTACTTTACTGGGCAGGGTTCTTGAACTATTTCCCTCTGCAGATCCCCTTTGAGTACCACCTATTTGAAGCAAGTATCCTAAAAGTACTCTTCTGTCAGCTGTTTTTGTTTGTTATCCTTAAATTATAGCTATTTTGCCTCATATCACCCGTATAAATAGCTGGTACCAATAATTTCGTTGAATACCACTAAAGACAACCAAATAAACACCAGTGGTCATTGGGTAAAAAGGCATCACTAGACAGTCAACAAGAAACCACAAAGACAAAAATGTGTTGACAAAAATAAAGTAAAAGATGCACTTACATATACCAGTAAAGCTCCATTTCTTAAACTGTTTATAACTGAGAGGAGAGTCTCATAGCTGGAGAATTAAACAGCTTTCACTGCAGACAGGAACAGGTTTTGTTACAAGGAAGCAAAGTTTATCACGTCATATTTTACTTAACTGCTAGCAAAAACGTGTATGTTGTAGCATTTCTGTAACTTTAAACATGTGACAACTTAAGAACCAAAAGTCCTTCGTAAAATGTGCAACAAATAAATGTAAAGGCGAACTTACGTGAAAGAGACAGATACGTCCACCTGAGTTAGCTGGCAAGGTGTGCCATTTCTCTTTCTGTTTCAGGTTAAGAGATGTCAGGGAAGCTCCAGGAGCCAGGAGAGGCTACGGCTAGTTCTAGCTAGGATATCCGTGTAGCAGGCCAAAACAGCAGCAGCGTTAGTCACTTACTCCGGGACCAAAACAACGGCCGAAACTGAGCTGTTTTAAAAACATCGCTTTCTGTTGTTCATACCATATCGCTGGCTACCCATTGGACGAGCTATTCGTTGAATTCAAACTGGAGAAAGAAGTTGAGTGACCCAGCGGAGTTGAAGCTAACGCAGACTGACCACATCCTCTCGTGTTGTGAGCTGCCTTCAGTTGCCTGGGTGGGCGGTGTTCATGCGGGTGCTGCTTTCCTGCTTCCCGTAAGACGCCCCCCCACTTCAAACCGTGCTCGATATTAACAGATCGGTAGGTTTTGCATCTAAATGTCGCTTTAGAAGGCCAGACAATGTCCTCCATTGCACAGTGGAAGTGAGAAACCCTATGAAATAGTTTTATTTAGATTCCCTTCTAACCTATGACGATACAAACAAAACCACACGTGAACCAGACGTTTTTAACTTGATAAAATCAATTATTTTTTAATTGTGGTTAAGTATTATCTGTGTTGAATCATTTTTTTGTTGTTTTTGTTTTATGTGTGTACCAATATAATAGAATATACTTGATCCCTAGGGGAAATTGCTTATTTGTTGACAAGCTACTCCATTCAAGGTGTTAAATATTAATAATACAAATATAACCATAAGTGATAGAAATTTATAATTAAATAATTTAAATGTGACTGAAAATAAATAAATAACATAATAAGCATGTACTTGGAAATATGTTAATCTGTAAATAAATCTAGAAATGAGTCCAGAGAAAAATTAGATTAAGTCACTCAGAGTTGGGCATTGTAAAGTCTGATGGCTACAAGCAGAAATGATTTCCTGTGGCTCTCTGTGGGGCATTTTGGTGTGATGGTTCTCTGGCTGAAGGTGTTCCTGTAGCCGACCAGCACGTCATGAAGTGGATGAGACTCGTCCAAGATGACCTTCACCTTGACGTCGCTTGTCCTTTATGGTTTCAGAGTTTTAGAGGCTTCTAAACTTTTTAGATTGACTTCTAATTGATTGTTTCCTCAGTTCTGCATTATATATAATGGGTTCAACGTACTTCTGCTTTTTTAGGGGTTTTTATTATATCGGTTCAACAGTTTTTAACCTCTGTACAGCCCCTTTGTGTTACACCGGTCTGTAAACAGCCATGAGAAAACAGTAACAATAACAACAACTGAACCCCTTGTTGACTGATTCAGTAGTGGTTCCTTGAAGACAGTTTGACTGAAAAGCTGTAAATGGAGTGGAAAATATGGGTAACTTCAACATTGCTGAAGAATTGCTGGTGATTCCTGCAAGTTGGTTAAAGTCGTTTAACAACACAATGGCTTTTTTAAATAGGCCCATTAGGAATCTATAACCTACCACTGTAATCCATGAGTTATAAAAAAAAGACATATTTAGATAAGGATACATTATTTTGAAAGGCCAAAATAATGTCTTTAACATAACTGCTTCAGTTAAACAACACTTCAGCGATGATATGTTCAGTTACAATAAAATTAAAAAATGCCTCAAATATTGTTACAATAGTTTTAAACCCACAAGGAAACATAGCAAAGTTTTAATCCATTTTTTCTCGCCATCTGGTGGCCAATAACTTAGAATGCACCCTATTATACTGCTGAGCTACCAATTTTAAAAGTTTGAAAATATAAAATATTTTTTAAAAGTAATTCTTTGCTAGAATACGTCAATTCTAAGCTTTAAAAATATGTAAAGACAAATCTGAGCAAAGTCAGCAAAAAGCACGGAAACACGAGATAAAACATCAGGTCTTATTAAAATTAAAATTCACAATTTTATCCCAATACAAATCCTATTTATAAAGACATTTGACTTTGACTGTTTTGACAAAAATGACTTTTAATCAACCACAACTGTTGCAAAAATTAATGAGCAAGGTTTTAATCTATTGACACAAACATCTCCATTTTAGATAGACACCCTTTCCCTGATTTTAAATGCTGTGAAGTTGTAGAAATCTTTTTCATCTGTTGTCTTCCACAATAATGGTCCTTCTAGGGTAGGAGTCTATGTCCACAAATATATAACGAAATTCATATTTTCCAGTTTCAGGGTTCTGTAAAATGATAAAACAGATAAGAAAGCAGATAATTACAAAACTAATATTAATCTAAATAGAACCAAAGTACTTTGCAAAAATATTCATACCTCCTGATCGTTTTCACATTTTGTCATTTTATTACCACAAGCTTCACTGTTATTTATGAGGATCTTATGTGATAGGCCAAGACAAAGTAGTCTTGGCCTATCACAAAGTGAAAGTTAAATCATACAGATAATATTCTGAAAAGTGTGGCATGCATTTGTATTCAGCACCTTTTATCCTGATATCTCTAAATAAAATCCACTGCAACAAAGTACCTGTCAAAGTCACCTGATTCATAAATATAGTCCACCCTTGTGTAATAGCTGTTCTCAGAGGTTTGTTAGAGAACATGAGTGAACAAACAGCATTAAGAACAAGGAGAAGACCAGAAAGGTCAATGATAAAGTTTGGGGTAGTTTAAAGTGCCTGTGACACGCTTTTCCCACAAATGCAGTAACTGAAAGAAAACATCTATATATTGAAGGAATTGGGCAGTAATTGACACGATATGAGGATTAAAGGCATGAAAAAACAATTGTGACACAAAATAAGCATATTTCAATTATACAGTCTCCGGTCATTCACTGTGTGAACGTTGTATCTCCAGTCAGAAATTAAGGTGAAGCGTACTGATGTTTTGTAAAGTTCTTTTAATGTGATCTGTGTCTTCACAAAACAACGTAAAAGCTAAAAAGAAAATAAGACAAGGCTCGTAACCACAGGCGTCTGAATGACTAGTTAACATCACAAATCAACATGTCCTACAAATTTGTTTGAATCGCAAATAAAATAAAACCAACAACTCAGCTGACCTGGAAGCTAAATGGAAGGACAATCATTTATATTGGAGTTGACAACAGCAATAAAACTCCAGTAAGGAAGATATTTTGACCAAGTAATGGCGGACCAGTGAGCCAGAGAAAAGATGTGAGCGAATAAAGCATAATAAACAACCCTAACAAATGTAACCCAAAAAACAAGAGAATTAACTATTTGCTATTAATTTGTCAACCTTATTCCTGTACTGGCCATTTTAGTTCACTTATCCTTTTAAAAGATTTTAATAGCAGTTTGTTACAAGCGTCAATGATAAACTGTTCATATAGAAGCCAAGTTGCTTTAAAAACAGCGTTAATATAATGAAATGGTGCATTGCATTAACATTTTACTTTTCCTTCAGATAGAAAGTACTCCTGGATCAGTGCTTCTTTGTTCTCTTTGTGTCTCTGCTCTGTTCTCTCAAACCCCCAGTCGGTCGTGGCAGATGGCCGCTCACACTGAGCCTGGTTCTGCTGGAGGTTTCTTCCTGTTAAAAGGGAGTTTTTCCTCTCCGCTGTCGCTACATGCATGCTCAGTATGAGGGATTGCTGCAAAGTCAACGCCAGTGACTGTCCACTGTCGCTACATGCTCATCCGGGAGGAGGGAATGCTGCAAGTCACTGACTGGATGCAATCTGCTGGGTTTCCTTAGATAGAAAAACGTTTTATCCAATTTGAATAAATAACTAACTTTCACTGCCCTGTTCAATTGTTAGGATTAATTGGAATATATGAACCTGACTTGAAATCTTTATGATTCCATTGAATTGACTTTGTGTAGTGCCTTGAGATGACATGTGTTGTGAATTGGCGCTATATAAATAAAATCGAATTGAATTAAATTGAAATTGCTGATGGTGGCAGCAACACTACAACAGCAGTCGTTAGTCTGCACTATTTTCCTGAAGCAAAGAGGAACAGAGCTGCCTGGATCAGAGCTGGAAAACTGAGGAGGGACAGATGGGCTGGTTCCACCAAGCACAGCCAGTTGTGATTGGAGGACTTCTCTGTAAACTGCTTCGAACAAGAAACCTCTGAATCGACAAGAGAAATCATGTCAGAGGTCAGGATATTTTACAGACGAAGGAGAATGTTGAAGCAGAGTCTATAGCCACGCTGTTCAGAGTATCTGATGGGAAAAGATCACCAAAACAAAAGGTTGTTGCTGCTGTTGCTAAACAGATCTGGGCTCAGCAGGTAAGAACACTTCCTTGTTGCAAAATACATTTTGATATAGGCAGCTATTGTTAATAATAAAAAAATAAAAAATTGTAATTTTTATTATTAATATTCCAAAATTATTATTATTAAAATAAGACAAATTACAGGCGCATACGATATATTTAAATAAATGTTTCTCTAAAGACTCTAATATAAAGTAAAAACAAATGTCACACCAGGTAGTGTCTTCAGATCTTGAATCATCTCTTGTGTTTGCTGCTGTTGCTCCACGCTGCTCACTTTGCCTCCGGTTGTTTCACTCAGTGCCTTATTTACTGTAACCCTGGATTTACACTGTATCTGCTCTGGTCCAGTCCCTCTGTAGCCCAGAGGAGCTCCAAGAACCATACGCAGCTCTCGCACTAAAAGCCGGTGACAAAGTGGTAGCAAGTCCGAAACAACTCATTCTGTGGAAGTTAAACTGTTAATTTTTCATTTTATGCATCCAGGTATTTACTTATGTTTTGTTCCCTGAATTAATTTGTTGCCTAATTTGGTGCATTTAATGTTTAATTGCTCGGTTTATAATACCTTAGTTAACCCAGTAACTGATCTATTGTTAACAACTGCTAATACATACACGTGTATGTATAAATATATATGTGTATTTATTAATACAGCGGGTTCTAGTCTGTCTTTAGTGAATTATTTTGAAAATCTGGATATTGTGCTGGATTTGTTTCCTGGTGGTGCGGTACCATTCATGCTTTTTGACTCTGGCTGTGCTCCGGCATCCGGCAAAAATAGACTCTGGTCGACGTCCGCAGGCCGCAGCACTGGTGCTCTGCCATCTGATGAAAGCTGACTTTGTTCTTCTGACTCTGCTGCATCTCTATGTGATAGCGACTGAAATATATCTAAAGAAATATCAAATTCTTTGCTGTCTGTGTTGCTGGCCATTGTAGCAGCAGTGAGTTTACTTGCAGGGGTTCCCCTCTGATGCCACACAAGAGCCCAACAAAGGAGCCTGGAAATGCCTTTTTAGTGAAATTTATGACCTTGTATCTCAACAACCGTTCATTTCAGTGGCATGAATTTACTTTTTAAAATATTCTATCAATGTTTCCTTCCCATAAATGTAATTTTTCATGAAAATTTGATGTCACAGGCACTTTAAAGCAGGGACATGGTACCAATAATAATAACTAAAACTTTCAACATCTCACAGAGCACCAGTTAATCCATCTTATTAAATTTAAGTATGGCACAACTGCAAACCTACAAGGATATGGCCATCTACCTGACAGGCCAGGAAAAGAAAAGCATTAATTAAAGAAGCAGCAAATATACACTCTGGAGGAGCAGCAAAGATCCACAACTTAGGCAGAAGAATCTGTAGACACCACAACTAGTGGATGTTTATGGACGAGTGGTAAGGAATATGCCATTGTTGAAATAAAACTATAAGAAGTACTGTTTATAGTTTCCCAAAAGCCATATAGATGACACAGTGACCATGTGCAAGATGGAAATCTGGTCAGATGAGACCAAAATTGAACTTTTTAGCCTAGATGCAAAAGGCAGCCCCCTGCTATAGGAATGCTTTTTTCAATAGAATAAGAAAGTTGGTAAGAGTTGATGAAAAAACAAAACAAATGAAGTTAAATACAGGGCAATCCTGGAAGAAAGTCTGTTAGAGGCTGCCAAAAACTTGAGACTATGACAGAGTTTCTCATTCTACCAGGACCAGTCTAAACATAGTCAGAGCTACCATGCAATAATTTAGATCAAAACATATTGATCCATAAAATGGCCCCGTCAAAGTCTACAATTCTACTGAGAAACTGGGAAGATGTATAAACTGCTGTTCGCAGATGCTAGCCATCCAATATGGCTGCTGAATACAACTGCATAATGTACTTATTTCATTTGAAATTGACAAAATGTGAAAAAGTACAATTAGTACGAATACTTTTGCCAGGTAAAGTACATACCTCCTTTGACTCTGAATGCACAGTTCCTTTCAGGCCTGGCTCTGAGCCTTCAATGTAAAATTTTAGTCGCATATGTTTCAGTCCATCCTTCAGGTACTCCACATGACTGAAAGAGGAAATGGAGGCAAGCAGAAAGTCACTGTAAAACCACCAAAAAGACACTGATCACTAGTCATTTTAAGGTATTTGTAGAACTTGTTTGGTGTTAAAGCCCACCTGACCTGCTGCCTTCTTCCTCGACGCGTAGTCTCACCATAGCACTTGATTGGCTCGCCAAACGCACCGATTACCTGCATTTCAGATGGATTAAAATGTTTGTGTGTACGTTACTTTGGTCTGAACTGAACCAAAAGAGATGCTGTTGGTCCTCAGCAGTCTACAGTCTTATTCTCACCTCTGTGTGGGATCTAACTTGGTCAAAGGCTCTGCTGTAGACTTTATTTGGGCTTGAGGAGGAAAACAGCTCCTGAAACACCACATAGAGCAGCCCACCTAAAACCGAAATACACATTCTAGTAATGCTCACTGTTATAATGCAAATTGAAATGACTTAGATAAATGTATTTGTGGTGATATTGGTAAAATATATTCACAGGGTTCGTGCATATTTCAATATCATAACTCCATACGTTCTCATTCATTTTCAGCTAGTTTTAATGGACATTATTTAGCAAAAAGTTCCACAAATATAGAAATTGCAAAAACACAGAACTAAAAGGAGCAGGGGGGGAAACAAGTGGGTTGTGGACAGATGGATAGGTTGTGGTAAAACTGGAAGGCAAAAAAGATGGATGGACAAAGAGACAGATGGAAAGACCCACTGATGGAGACTGACAGATAGACTAATTAATGGATGGATGGATGGATATACAGAGACTGATTGTTGAGTGGACGCAAATAATAATGGATAAAAAGAGATATGATCACATAGATGGATGCAAACATGGAAGAATGGACCGAGACTAATGGGTTGATTTATGGATTTCTGCAACATTCAGACAAAAAGACACCAATAAAGCCTGGGAATCAAAACCCTCCGTATTTGTTTTCATATTTTCCCAGACAGCATACGCATTTATTCACCTGTCACTCCCAGCCCGATGAGAACTACTATCAAGTAGCTGAAATCTCTACCAGCCTCTTTAACTGCAAGAAACAGAGCAGGTCAGATGCAGTCTACAGAACATCATACCAGTGTGATTGTGCGCAGTAAGGTGCGTTTGGTCTACTAAGCTCAGAGAAACCAGTCCACAGACAAATGGTGACGCTAGTCACTGTCTTGTCTTCGCCCTGCATACCTTTCTGAGTAGCTGAAGGTTTAGGGGTCCCACTCTGATACCTGGACACCGACTTGCCCCTTTCCTCGGGGCTGCTTCTGTTTTCGGCTGTACAATGGACAGACAGAGCCTGGTGTCTCCGAGTTTCAGTGAGACAGCTCAGTGAAGAAACCTTTGTCCCGAGAAGGGCCAATCCTGGTGTTGTGGACACTGTCCTGGGCATGTGGACTACGTAGCATTGGTGAACACGGAGTTGGGTCGCGGTTTGTCTCAGATTCCTGTGCAGGACTTTCAAAATGTGAGTGTAAGCCATCATTATTCTTGCCGGGAAGCCAGTAAAAAGCAGTGATTATTAGACTACCGCACTGAATAAATATATAAGCGTGTTCCTATAACAGAACATTGATACAAAACAATTAATACTAAACTACTCCAACCTCAGCAGGGCGCATGACTTTGTCCTGCCCTTCTTCTACTTTAGAGTTTATTTGTAGTAAGCTTATCGCCATCTACTGGATTGGAGTATGGAAAGAAGAAGCAAAAATAAATTCATAATGTCATATTGATACACTGATTACAGTGAACAAATATCTTTGTACAAATGTATTTGCTTCTGGAATAAAACATATTTATTGTGTTTACAAATACTTTGAAGTATATGTTAATATAATGAAATGCTGTTGCAAAAAGACATGTACAAATATTTGTTATGCCACAAGTTAGGCTATATGACATGAAGGGTAGAATTTCTACTTATATGATTTTTTTTGTGGATACCTCATGACTTGTTGTTTATTTGGCATTTTTGACTACCACCATGTTTCTACTTTTTTCCATCCATCCATCCATCCATCCATCCATCCATCCATCCATCTTCTTGCAGTGCTGCAGGGTAGATAGGCGCATATCTGCAGCAGTCACTGGACAAAGAAAAAAAAAACCAAAAACAAAGTTAGCACACACTCATACCAAACGGCAGTCTAGAGGGACACAACAACCTAACATGCATTTTTTGGACTGCACAAGAAAGATCTTCTATTTTCTCAGTGTATTTTCCATTTTATTTAACAACTGTTATTAGACCAGAAATATTTGGGTGAATTTTTTAATTAAGCTACAAAGTTTCTCTTCACACCCTCTAGATTCATTAGAAGTCCCTAGTGTTCAAGCTGATGCCAATTAATTCATTAAAGAAGCACATTCAAAACTCGATAATAATAAAGATTTCATCTTTAGGTGTTTAGGTGAATTTTGACCATTCTATCGGAAAAATATTTGTGAGGTCAGGCAGTGATATGGAACAAGATGGTTCAATCTCTGGTCTAATTCATCCCTGAGATGTTCTATCCGGTTGAGTGCAGGACTCTGTGCTGGTCAGTTAAGTTTTTCCACAATAAACTATCTTATCCATATCTGTATGGACTTCTCTTTGTCCACTGGTGCACTGTCAAGTTGGAAAGAAATGAACTGAAATGGACCAATCCCCAAACTGCTTCCACATAGGAGGATAAAACGGTGCAAATGTCTTTGTATGTTGGAGACCTAATTTTACTGGAACTATAGTGCCTCTTATCACTGTAACATGAATGCCAATATGGTGTGTGTGAGATTGGTGCACAACATGAACAGGAACAGAGAAACAGTGGCAAGATGTGTGGTAGAATTGTTAGATGGGTTCAAGGTAGGGAGTGGGATCACATCAGCTTTGAGCCCCTTCTTGATTGCAATGGTGATGGACAGGTTCACTGACATATGGAACATGTCCCCACGGAGTATATTGCTTTCAGATCTTTACATGCTTAAAAACACTGCTTTTTACTTTGAAGATAAGCTTTTCGACTCATTAAAAAATCCAAAAACAAATAAGCAACTAAGCTGTTTCATAAAAAAATATTATACACCCTAACTACTAAGCTTATTAAAATGAAATATTTTGAGCTTTTGTACAATTTGTATCACTCTGATTTTCTAAAAATCTGTAGCCTACAGATAAAGACACATAACTGTCAGTGTTTTCCTTTAACTCTCCTATATTCATCTAACGTGGGCTGCTGAATAGAATGTAATAGCAATATAGAACTTGTGTGAAAAAAATGTGTCACCACAATGAAATCAGAAAGCATTAGTTTATTTAAAACAATTCGGTCCATCATTTTCTTTTCTTATCAAATACAAGCTAAATTAGATAAAGAAACAAAAACAAAATTACCAACAAAAACAAGTCTCAAACTGATTTAAGTGTGACAGAAAAAAGACAAAGTGCTACTGAAGTGTTATTAAATAAATGTTAAAGGATTAGCTGATTCATTCTTCTACCATGATTTTATTTCACATATCCTGTTCCATCATTTGTTTTGATATAAAAACAGTCCGATTCTCTACTGCAAAAACATGACATCAAAACTGAAAATATGTGCAATGTTTAGTATGTTTTGATGGATACATGAAAAAGTTTTTAGAAACCTGATTCTGTCCTTTTGTCATCCAAGAACAATTTTACATTAAAGGTACTTCACTTAAAAAAAAAAAAAAGTCAGTCTTCTATCTAAAATCAATTGCTCCATTGCTCATCAACCCCAACCTGGTGTGGAGCAGCATAGGGGAGCACTGAAGGGGGTCGGGGTTGGTTGGGTATTTGGGGAAGGGGGAGGGGGGTGCACCTTTATCATCCAAGGCCAAGAAGGAGGAAGAAAAAAAACTTAGAAAACTTAAAAAATATATTCTAATCACAACACATTCTACAGCAGTAAAGTTATTCAGGGCAACAGTTCATCTCTCAGAATGCACACAGGAGAGAAACCTTAGCTCCAAATGATGTCAAACCTGGCAAGATGCAGCAGAATGATGCATCTGTCTGATGTATCTGCAGAGAAATAAAGACATTATTACTGAAAATCCGTTCCATTTCTACCTGCTGCCTGGCCTGCATGGTATTGATCTGATTCGGACTTCTCAATTAGAGATTATTCCACCCCCATCTCTGATTTGGCAGATGAGTTTGCAACTATGTGAGTGCATGTGTATGTATAATGGAGAGATTTATAAGAGCATGTGCAAGCTGTGCTAGATACTTTTACCATTTTCTGGATTGTGAACTAAGAAACAACACAGAAAAAGTCTGCAGTGTATCAACAGAAACAAAATATTTTATTGGTATTGTCAGAAATATGTATGACCTTGTGTATATGTTATTAAGTGAGAAGAACACAAATCTAAATAATGCATGAAGTACATCACACTAATAACGGAAAAAGTACATAGTGTAGATGGTAAATTCAAATTATTATGTTTACAGTAAGAAAAAAAGCACATATTTAGACAAAACGGTATAAGAAAAAAAAGACTCACAGGGGGATGTGAACTGGCCAAGTCATCATAACAGATAATCACAATCAGAATTAATTTAATCAATTGACAGTAGTGCTTTTATGTTCCTAATAAAAGCATTGCATAATCACTCACAGTACAGCCTAGAAAAAAGTAAGTAAATTATTTTTTAGTAACTCGGGATTTAAGTAAGTTATGAATCTGGAAATGGGAATAAATAGTTTCTGTGAAATTCACCCTCTGAAAAAGAGCCTTTAGTGAAATATGCCTTATATTAACAAAGACAGTGGAGGTTTTTGATATGGGTGATTTGGCTCACCATGGAGGGCAGCACAAAGGAGTAACCAAAGGAGTCAGTTGTACCCTATTCTTTATTTTTTGGAATACATTGCAGTCAACAGGAAGTAGCTAATCATGCTGAAACTGTAACCTTATTTGCAGGTTGCCATTTGGTGTTAAGCTAAATGGCTTTTTCACTTAATCTGGACTGGGATATGATCATCTCCATCAAAATTTTTTTTTTTTATTAATTGATTAATAACTTATGTAATAAAAATAGACTGTTTTTAGCAAAATGGGCTTTGTTGGGGAAATGCGTGCGTGTGTGTGTTTGGGTGTGAGTCGGGAATATTTGGACTGCACAACAAATGGTTCATCTAGGGCATCATTCATTCTAGAGTGGATACTTTTCATAGGCCTAAAAAAGAAGACTTACAGGCTAGTTCAAAAAAATGATAGTAGGTTGAAAAAACGTTCTGCATTCAAATACCAAAATATTACATCTGTGATGTTGGACAGACATAAAAGTCAAGACCTTAATCTCTTGAACCTTTTGACATTGAATTTTATGCACCAAAAATATCACGGTGAATGTCAGGGCAACAATCTATAGCACCAAGTTCAAGGGAGATTAGGTCATGCCAAAAGGCTATAATAAAAGTACACAAATCCAATTAAATTAATGACAGAACAGATGCAAAAAAACAAAAAAAGAGAAGAATATTCATGTTTTGGAAAGACCACAGTCAAATTTATCACTAATATTTGCACCGACCCAAGAGCAAAAGAATTTGGTAAAAAGTGCAAACGTCTTTTCTTTTTGTGTTTAATTAGCACAAAATGAAACCATCTAATAACTGCTGTTGCTAAACAGGCTGCTATAAAACACCACCAATGAGACTTTTTCCCCATCCTGCACTGTGACTGATAATCCAGTATGCTCAATAAATCATCTAAAATGACTGACAGCTCAGCTTATTTGGTGTAACTTTGATTTTGACCAGGCCTTAGCTTATGAATAATGAATGTATAATCATTATGATAATCCTCATGATTGTAAACACAAACCAATTTCATCTTTTTGTCAGTTTCTCTTACAAAACGTTTCTGCCTCTTTGGAGAACTTGACTGTTCTTTTCCTTTGTTGTGTCATAACGAAAGTACACCCTTTTTCATTAATAAGGGTTGACATACCAGGTTACCAAAAATGTTCTGGTGTTTATATCATCTTCAAATTATACACCAAAAAAAAAAAAAAAAAAAACAGCAAATAATACATCAATCGTTACTTGCTTAAAAAACTAAGCCAAAAAGGAGAAACACTGTCATTATACCCCATTATACTTTATCTTTGTGTTTTTTTTTTATGTATACAAATACACTTGTATTTGTATGATACTTGCGTATCTGCTTTGTGTTAATGACTTACGAAGATAAGCTTTAAGTAAGTAATGCTCAGTCATCACTTTTCTATGCATGTGAAGACGTAGGAAACATAATTTTATCTCCAGCTGAGCCAGGTGGCATTTTAAAATATTTAGTGGCATGAGCATCACAATTTCAGATCTCATATGTACTGTGCTACTGCCATGGAGTTAATGCAAGTGCCAATCAAAAATATCACATCTTTGACATAATACTTACATTAATTAATGCTATGCTAATACTCATGTTATGCTATGCAAACACTGTCTGCACTGATGACTCTCCTTGGTCTGTCAAATGCTTGGAGAGACTGACAGCAGGTGAGTTAGGGACCTATTTTCTAATTATTTAAGCTAAGATTATTTGACCACTTAAGGTTACACACAGACTGTCTAGAACTTTCAGCCTGAAATAGTCAGGCTAATTAGTAGGTATGGAAAAAGAATAAAAGGACAGCCATATCAGCACAACATAAGCTGTCCTTTGCAGAGCAGTAGCAGACTTTAACTTTTAGACCCTTCATCCCAATACACAATGCACGATAAAAAACAAGGGGTTCATTATTTGCAACACACATACCTAATGTATCACAAAATGTTCCTTGTTTCCTTATATTTTGGCCATTTTTAGATACACCAACATAGATACACCAACATCATACAAGGTATAAACCAGTATGAAGTTTCCACTGGTGTTTTGATGCTTTATCTTGGGTGATGAGATCCAATTCTTTAATATTGCAATATCTAGTTGCCATCACTCTTTAGTTGCCTCAATAAATGATCAGATTCTCTATCACACTCTGGCTGGGCCACTCCAAACTGTTAATCCTACTTCCAGTCAGAATAAAACATATAATGCCAAATCTAAATGTGCTAAAGGTATTAATAATTTTGGGCTAAAGACACAAAGTCACATTAAATGACATTATAAAAGTCTAGGATTTTGAGACGTCAGTGGTTTGCGCAACAATCTGAGGACACACTAAATGACACTAACGAATCAAAGAGAAGTTTAGTTGTTGTATTTATTTTAAAAAAGCTCAATAAAATCAGCCCTGAAAGATAAGTTGAGCAATGTATAAACTGTTGCTTTAAATTTTTTTCCTGGTATAAAAGTCTCTTTTCATACAAAGATATTAAGCTTCGATAGAAGAGAAGGCATTTAGACTTAAATGTTTGTCAAAAAAAGGTCCTTTTCAAAGTAAAACTGCCAGTCAAAAGGTTATTCAACATATTAAAAAACAACCTCAAACTTAAATAGTTGAGTAGTAAGATATGATTAAAGAATGCTGTGTAATGATGTAGCCACACAACATGCGATATGTTTCACTCATCTGTGCATGCTTTTTAAATAGCATCTAAAGCACATATGACATGAATAAGTATTTTTTTTTCCAGTTTTAATGTATGTTAATGCTTTAATGGAAAATAAAGGAGCATTCACAAGCCATACATCATTTGTTTTTTATCCAACGGAAAAATGCTTCTGCTTTATCCCCACAGTAATAATTTCAACTAGGTTAATACTAGGTAGAGTTTAATTTTGAAGAGGTTAGACTAATTGCAAGCCTGTATAATATGTTGTGAAAAATCCCAACATTTATGCCACTAACGGAAAACAGACATGCTGAAAAAATAAAACTTAAAAATGTTCAAACTGGCTTTGTTGTCAGAAGGGATTCATGACAATGACACATACTTTACAGCCCAAACTGCGCTCCTTGAACCGTGTTTCTTATATAAAAGTTACAGTAAGCCAAAGCATTTCAACAATCTGCATCTGCACCGGAGGTCACGGTTTTTCAAAACTCCATTCTTCACAGCATTGTGGCTAGAGTGTTTCCATCTAGTCCTTTGTAATCTTTGTGCATGAATACACTTCCAGTATCCATTTCATTAAAGTGTCCCTTCATCATCATCATCAGCATCATCAGCAGCAGCAGCAGCAGCAGCATCATGCTGGTTTAAGTCTCCGCTCCGCTTTGTCATGTGTTACTGACGCCCGTTCGTACTGTTCCAGGATAGCACTATTCTCAAGAAGTCTACATGATGGAGACAATGCAACATAAAGTACAACATAAGCAGACACACATACATTGAGACTGCACATTTGTAACACTAAGAGACAAAACAATGAGTAGTAATTGTTGGAACAACTTCATTATATGCACACATGAAGCTGCAGCCCCTTATAGTTCTGTCATGTATTTACCAAATCAAACTATCAATGATCAATTGGATTAAAATGAACTGACAACAGTCTTATATGTTACTACTGAGTACTTACAATTTATTGTGTCACAATGGGGTTTTCACATCTTCATGTAAGCATTTTTATGGAGCATTTGCACATAGAATGTTACATAACAAGAACTGATAGGCCATGCAGTTCTACAAGAAGATTCCCCCCGTAAGAGTAATTAATGGCATCTTTAGGGAATATCAGTGTGCTTTATTAATAAAGTGCAAAATTATTCTGAGTTAATAAAAAACAAAAAATCCAGAACCTTGTTTGCATTCATTTCTGTGCTTTGATCTTAAAAAAATAAGTTTGTTTGCTCTTACTGTATAAATGGTTTTCTTGTTCATTTCTTACCAACTTAAACCCTCCCAGCTCGTACCAGGGGTTGCTCTGAAGGAAACAGCTCTATAATAGCTCCATAGGCCCTGTAACACTCCAAAATACTACTTTGTAATTTTTGTTTTATGTTTAAATTTGTTTTACTTATCCATAAAGACATCCTGTGATTAATTTTGAACACACGTTTTAAGACTTCCTGTATTTCATCATTTTTCAACCCAAACATTGTATTCAGCTGATCTTTCATGTGTTGACACAACGTTTATTGGCAATAATAATGAGGCTGTTTATTTCCCCTAAATGATGCCACATTTTGAGGAAAAAATTATTTGTTGGTTGAGCAGCAGAGTTGCGAAATCCTCTTTGCTGATGCCAAAACAACTTTTGGCGGAGTTAGTTACACTGAAAATTAAAATAAAGTAAAAAAGACAAAGGTTAAATTAATTTTTGTCTTTCTGGTGGAATTTGTTTTACTACCATTTTATTACTTTTAAAAAATCAAGTTACAGACTTTAATTCGAGATAGTAATAAAGGTTTCATGGATATTGGACAGTATTCTATTGTGAATCTGACTATATGGGTTGATTGCATTGGAATTAATTGAAATGATTCCAGACTTTCTTTTACAGTGCCTTGAGATAAAAAATTTTGTGCATTGGCCTGCTTTACGGCGGCCCAGACAGTTCAAAAAATAATCAATGGTCAATTGGAAGTTGTGCTAAAGCACAAATTATGCTTAATAACACAAAAAAATTAGAGACAACTTTGTTTGGGATCTTGTCTTTAGATTCACACCACCACTGCAGGTTTTATTACTTCTGTTGTAGCTTTGTATTTTGTTGACTTGTCTGGGCCACTTTACTGTTTAGCGAAGTTACCTTGAATTGAATATGGAGTGCAAATTAAGTGTGGAGTGCTCGATGTAAAAAAAAAGAAAAGCAAAAGTTATTTCGCCACATAGTTTTAGGATTTACTTAATTTAAGTTTCTAAATATTATAATAAACTTCTTCAAATAAAGTCTTCAATCCAATACCAATGAAGGAAGTGTATTATGTAAACTGGGAAGGTCATGTAAGTTGGCGAAAATGATCTGTAGTTCTACTAGGAGAAATTATAACCAGTGTAACATATTAACTGGTATCAGCTTTAACAAAAATGTCTCTAAGACCATGCTAACACATGTACAAGTGGTTCGTATAGAAAAAGCATCACAATGACAAACAAACTCACTTTAAAAGCAAGATGGCTACAAGCAAAAAGACCATCTTGATACACAGTAAAAGAAAAAGAAATCAAAACAGAACTTGTAAAACAAATATAAAACCCATGCAAAAGTCACAGAAAATGAAAAATAAAACAGACAAAAGTATATACTGACAGGGGCAGATGACAACTACACAACAACAAGAAAAAGTGTTGAGTGTTAGATAAGCGTGCTTACCTTGGGATTGTCTCCTAGACCCTAGTTGTGTTGTACTCTGATTCATGTTTGCTCAAAGAGCCAATGAGGCAGAACCTGAAATGTTATGGCTCTTTCATTTAATATCAAACTCATTTTGCATTAAGAGGTCAGAATGCATTATGTGCTACATACTGTAAATGTAATAAACCTCAGTTGCCAATTGATGGGCTTTAGGAGCCTTGTATGCAATACTGTAGTTAACCCTTACGGTAAAATCAGGAATATTCTGGAACAAGTACATAGAAGGTGCATGCAAAGTTCAGATAAAGTTCTAAATTCTCTGATACTTTTACACAGTATTTTTGTAAATACACAGTTGTTTTCAAGCTGTCAAGGTGCAATAACAACATATTTTTAGTTATTAAAATAGATGTTTATGTCAAAAGAATGTATTTTCTGTTTTCTCTGTTTGGAATTAAATGCATATTTTGTAATTTGCATTAATTTCAAAAATGTATGGAAATTGAACAAGGCACCAAATTAAGCCCTTCTAACTACTGACAGATTAGATACTAAACAATTAGAATGAATAACAATAATATGACAAACTTTAAAGAACAGATTAATTTCAATATATTCAAATACATATGAAGAATTATAGAAAGCTTACTGGGATGCTCTACAAATCTGAGGACGAGCATGCAAGATGAGACACTGTATTTAGCCCTTTGTTAGAATTTGGGATGGCGAAAAAAGAAGTAAGTAAATAGGGTAAACAGAAAAGTGAATGGTAAAATGGTAAACAACAAAAGGAAGACTAATAACAAAGCTCGAATAAAAAGAAAGCAAATAAAGGTGAATATTCGTTGCACATTTCAAACATTGTCATTGTTAACTATGGTCCTGCTGTTCCCCCCTCATCAGAAATCTATGGATACTGACCGCTGTACTGCCTTTTCGTGGCGCGACAGTCGGTGGCTGGTGGTGGGAACGTCTTCCAGGTCATCATCCAGGTCGCATCCATTGTCTGCCGCCTCTTGCGAGTAGCTGTGCTTCATGACCAAGATGCTTCTGCGGTTCCCCGTGGCTGGCAGCAGGGGCCGCACTGACATGGGTGGTTGAGGAAGGTCTGCAAGCAGAGCTGCAGCGGCCCCTGAGTCGCGGGCACTTAAGTTACTCCGGCTCCCTCGCCCGCTGAGCGACAGCTGCGATATGTGCGCGGAGCCGGGGCAAGAGGGGGAGCCACAGTGGTGGTCGTGGATGCAGCGAGAGGAGGCCTGGCGAAGGGCGTGGTAGTTCTCAAAGTCCTCCGCCAAGTCAACCAAATCTGCAGAGGCCGCTGTAGGTGTGGCGGCACTCCGTAAAGTACATAGCTCATAGTGGGGGGGCTCGAAGACCTCTTGAAACATGGTGGGGTCGAAATCTTCTCGTCGCAAAATGTACTTTTTACGTGGCTGCTTTATCTGAACAATTACGGAGACGATAAGGAGGATGAAGACGATGCAGCAAGTCACACCTATTATGGCCCCGTTTGTGGAGTTCAGGTTGTCCAGGAATTTGGTATTAGTTTTCTCTGTGCAGTGGTAGAGACACATGAGAACAGAGAAACAAAAAAAACAACAGCATGCGTATCAATAACTATATAGGAAGATTTTCTCAGTACTACAGTCACAACTTACAAACATTCACTTCATGTAGGCATTTATTGGGGTTTCTCTAATTCTCACAGATTCAAAATATTATAAACAGGCTCAATTATATACTAATTAATATTTGGTCAAATGGTCCAAAAACAAGTTGCACCTTGACAACATGTTTTTTTCGCAGCTATCAACAAGCGTCAAGCATTATTCTGGCTCCTCTCTGTAGAAGAGTGTTCATGGGCTAATGGTCCTGACTTTTAAGCATAACTCAAATTTTGCAATGGAGTTTCATTTGGGGGATTTGGAAGCAAAGCGGTGTAAAAATCTAATAAATTACTAAGTGTCGGTTTTTACTCTTCCAAACCCAAAGCCCCCCAGTACCTGTGTTTTCACCAGACCTGCCCCAAATTATGTAATACCACCATCATGCTTGAGAGTTGGCACAGTATTCTGAGGTTTAATAGCCTTGCGTTGTCTCCTTAAAACACAATTCTTGTCATTGTGGCCAAACAGCGTCAGTTTTGACTCTGACCATACAGCTCCTCTGCAGAAGCAATTTGGCTTGTCCGTGTGGGCAGCTGCATATTTAAGTCATGTCTGAAGATAATTTTTTACCCGGCTGGACCCATCTCAGGCCATGCTATTGCTTCATAGTGGACAATAACCCGGGTGTTCCAGCAGTTTCCAGTGAATGGCTGCCTTGAGGCTTAGTGATTTCTGGGTTGAACATCCAATCAATTTTCTTTATTTTGGGGATTACCGTTTGGGTGTTCTTCTGTACCTAGGCTAAGTGGTGATACATTCAAGTTCCTATTTACATACAGTTGTTGAGCTGAGGACTCATCTACATTTGTTTCAAAATGGCTTCAAAGAAGTATTTCCCAACTTATGTAGGTAGACAATTGTTAGATCTTCACTGAGTTTCTTGGACTGTCCTATCATTCAGCACTTTCATACTGGCAGCTGCAGTCAGTAATGGTCATGGAGGAGAATTTATTCGACCTTGGCCTTGTCAGGTAAAAAAAACCTTTAGCACTGTCAATTAAAAGGTTCAGGTGAATTATCTGAGTCTTTAAGTATTATGTTGACTCTGTGAGGAGTATAATATCTATAATAAATTAAAACTTTAAAATTAAATCTTTCTTTTAAAAACTCAATATAGCTGTATGTTCTAGCACAATTCCACCCAGGATAAAAAATGGCCCAAATTCATCTTAACAGGTGTGAAATTAAAATAACATTAATAGCCATGATAAAATTAGGCAAAGGTTTTATTGCAACTGTAACAGTAAAAATGCAGATGAATATCTCAGCACTGCACTTAAAAACATTTTTTTCCAAATGCTTAATGTTATCCTGTGCATAGAATATGCCTCTGCTTCAGTAGGCTGTACAGCACAGAGAGTAGTTACAAAAGCTATGGGGTTTATTAAAGGTTTTTATGATTTTGTTTGTTATTGAGGTTATATCTTTTTAAACAGTTGAAAAATAACATGTAAGGACACAAAGTCTCATAGTTTTCTTGTTAAAGAACTCACTTTCTGCCTGCTTACATTATATGACTTTTTTATGTGTAGAAAAGAATTTAAATAAAAAGAAGAGAACTGCATTATTTTGTATAAAGCATAATGTACCCAGAAAAGTCAGGGAACTACAGTTAAAAACGAATATTTACATCCAAAGTATAAAAAGACACATATCTGTGTTTCCTCATTGTCTGAATTCAAATGCTCCTAAACATTTCCTGTTTTTGGTAAGTTAGAATTTATCAAAATTATTTATATTTGCTAAATGCCACAATGATGAGATTTCTTAAGAGAATTTTGAATGACTTTAAAGTCTGAAGATTTTTTACACACACGGAAACTGTGCATTTAAACAAAGTGGGGAAGTCCAGAGGATGATGGCATGGATTTGAATATTTTTAGAATGTTACCTTACAACATTTGATTTAATTGGAGGCACATCTATTGATGTTTTTCACACAGACCTGTACCAACATGGGCTGAAAAGCCACTCCGAAAGAAAGAAACAAACTATTACTCTTAGCGCAGCATAAAAAATCCATATTACAAAATGCATAGAAGGCCAAAGACGTTGATTTTACAGGCATGTCCTATGGTCATATATGGACATAATGACCATTTTAAAATGCAGAGAAAAATGGTTAAAGGTTGCAAGCCTGCGGACACAATCCGAACTGTGAAATATGGCTGTGGTAGCATCATATTTTGAGAGCTCTGCTGCAGGAGGAGACTGATACACTTCAAAAAGTAGATGGAATTATGTAGAAAAAACATTATTCGGAAATATTAAAGCAACATTTGGAAGCATCAGCCAGGATGTTAAAGCTTGAGAACTACGCCTTCCAAATGGTTCCAAAGGTTAGTTACAAAGTATCTTAAGGACAACAAATGATTTGGGGTTAACAAAGCCATTCAATAAAAAATATGGGCATAGCTGAAAAATCTGACTCAGTTAAACCGGTTCTGTCATGAGGAATGGGTCATAATTCTGGCAAACTATTGTGAGAAGCTTGTCGAAGGATGCTAAAAATGTTTCAACCAAGTCATACAATTTAAAGGCGAACTCAGTAGAAATAACAAGCAAATGTTGATAAACTTCTGATTTTGAGGAATTTATTGTCCTTTAGCAAATAAAAATAACTTTGGTAATCCAAACTCACCTAAAACGTGAAACATTTTACATGTGATGTAATGTCAGCTAGTGAGAAAAAAGGTTAGTGTTATTTTGTACAGTGCGCAGTATGCAAATATCTGGTTTCAACACTATGTAAAATTCACAGAAGAGAGTGTTTTCTTCTGCACTGGTGGGAATCAGGGGAGTCACAATTTGTTTTTTAGGTGTGTAATGAGTTGTGTTTCCACACTTATTTTTTTTTTATTCCTTGGTCAAATTATCCTGGGTCCTTTTCTTCTGGGTTCAATCCCAAGGCACCAGGTATTCAAGTTTCAAAATTCTTAATATTTGAATTTTAGTGCTTTATCTGCCCACAATAACTCCAGAATTAGTTATTGAAGTTCTTGATGTCTATGTTTTAAAGTTTATAAAGTAACAGGGTGGTATTGCGAGACGGCAGCCTCTAAAGCTTTAGGGTGCCATATTACAGTCCAGTTTTATTGTACTTTTAGTTTGGCTTGATATTAATTTTCAATAATTACCTTTCCTATATTTATTTTATTGTTATGAGTCATGAGTTGATATAACTGTTGTTCAAATTAAATGTAGACTGTGGTTTATTTCTATTTATTTAAATCCTTATTTGTGATCTTGATCTTGGTTTATCACCCTAACCTAAAATGTTCTTGCCTACCATTAGTGTCTCCTCATCATCACTAACACAATTGCATTTCCTCAGTGCTTCTTATCAACATCACCTCTGTTAACTACACATGTCTGTACATCTCTTTCCATTCTTAGCCTTGGCTACCTCATTATTTAATTTTTGTATGTTTTGCCAACTGTATGTTACCTCCCATTTTAGTCATATGTAAAGCACATTGCGTTGCAAGCACTGTGTACCAACCGTTGATTGAAAACATTCTCCAACAGAAAAAACAGAAAGATCAAGTAAATAAAGAATACAAGTAAGGGAAAATCAGAACAAACAGATGTAATCAGAAACCAGAGAAGGACACTTTCTTTCAGGTGCCTCATACAACTAAATGAAGACGTCACTTCAAAAAACAACCATTGGTTTTAGGAGTATCAGCAACGGCAAGCTCAGTTAAACAGTGCAGACAATACCAACCTTTAGACTGATCAGTGGCATTTAAAAGCTGGATGAACGCAGAACTGTGCACTGAGCTTCAGGGACAGTAACCAGTTGCACACTGAGATGTGTCAGGGGGGAAGGGAATAAAACTTGACATTTTCACAGTGATGAAAACATTTGTGAGCAGGAAAATAGCAGGAACACAAACTGGAAATCCTAGAGAGCTTTTTTCTTGCTCAGTTTTGCACAAATTCAGACCCAGTTTGTTTATCTAGTACAAAAATAATGCTTTCTGTTTGTCTTCTTTGTGTGTGAAGAGAAATATTTGCATAAATAGTACATATAACTACAGGCACTTGTTTTAAGCATGAATCTCTTCAAATACAAGCTAACATTGAGAATTTCCTTGTAGGATCATATGGAGAAGCTGCAAAATTAATCTCATATGACTGGAAATCATTAAGAGAGACTAATGGGTAACCCAAAATGGTTCCCTTCTTTAAATAGAACGGACAAAGCTTTGCAAAAGCTTTGATACCCCTTGAACATCTTTTACTTTCTGTCATTTTACAACAACAAATAACACTATTTTAACAGGATTTCATGTGATACATCCAAAAAACATTGCACATAAATGTGAATTGGAAGAAAAAGTGTGTGGTTTTTAAAATGTCTAGTAGTGTATTGAGAATATTACTTTACCGTCTTACCTTGCTACTTGTAAATAAAAATCCAGAGTAACCAACTGTCCCAAAAGAGAATCAAACCTCCCGTGTTCTGAAATCCTTGGTTAAATCTCTGAGATCACTCAATGTTCTTTACTTCTGCACTACTCCTGTTTTTGACCTCAGGAACCCAGGCAATAAAAGCAGCAATTCTAAGTGTAAAATTGAAGCTGTAGCAGCAATGTGTGCAAAAGGAACTGGAGGCTGAAAGATTAAAACAGTTAAAGTGATTTAGTTGCAGTATTTTTTAAAGTTTCATCTGTCTGTCTGTCTTTTCTTTTCTGTCAAGTGTTCCTTATAATGTTTTATTATAGAATTTATATAATAAGATAGTTCAATTCAGCTTGGTTCTTTTACGTGTAAAATGTGGCTCATTGTCCAGGGTGACACAACTCTGGGTCACCCCAAGAGCTTGTCTTTTTTTAAATTTATTTATCCTATAGTTCATCCCGAAACAGGGTTTCTTTTGTGTATTTCTAGCTTCTGATTTAGCATGTCACTAAAGGTATATTTCACTGTTTTATAATGAACTTGCGATTCTCATTATTCTCTCTAGCTTAAAATCTAAAATACTTAGAATGTTCAGACAAAACTGGAATATTCTACAAAATGGGATTCATAAACCTTCATTCAACTTTTAAAAACTTTGGACATTTGGATCCCCCTAGATTGTTGTTGGACCGCTTGCCCAGGGCTCTATTCAATCCAGAACTGCCAATGATTCAATTAATATCATAAAAGCTGTTTATTTTTGTAAATGTTTCAAAGAGATCAAAAAGATCTTAACAGATTAAAAATAATACCACCAAAATAAGATTCCATAAAAGCCATTTATTCCACAGCTGCTTCTTTATGCAAGTGTCTTATCAATTTGCAAGCCTTTCCTAGAGGTAAATGCTTTAGCAATCAAATGCTGCCAACCTCAACAGCTACAGGGGTTGGACAATGAAACTGAAACACCTGTCATTTTAGTGTGGGAGGTTTCATGGCTAAGTTGGACCAGCCTGGTAGCCAGTCTTCATTGATTGCACATTGCACCAGTAAGAGCAGAGTGTGAAGGTTCAATTAGCAGGGTAAGAGCACAGATTTGCTCAAAATATTGAAATGCACACAACATTATGGGTGACATACCAGAGTTCAAAAGAGGACAAATTGTTGGTGCACGTCTTGCTGGCGCATCTGTGACCAAGACAGCAAGTCTTTGTGATGTATCAAGAGCCACAGTATCCAGGGTAATGTCAGCATACCAGCAAGAAGGACGAACCACATCCAACTTAACTAACTGTGGATGCAAGAGGAAGCTGTCTGAAAGGGATGTTCGGGTGCTAACCCGGATTGTATCCAAAAAACATAAAACCACGGCTGCCCAAATCACGGCAGAATTAAATGTGCACCTCAACTCTCCTGTTTCCACCAGAACTGTCCGTCAAGAGCTCCACAGGGTCAATATACACGGCCGGGCTGCTATAGCCAAACCTTTGGTCACTCATGCCAATGCCAAACGTCAGTTTCATTGGTGCAAGGAGTGCAAATCTTGGGCTGTGAACAATGTGAAACATGTATTGTTCTCTGATGAGTCCACCTTTACCGTTTTCCCCACATCCGGGAGAGTTACGGTGTGGAGAAGCCCCAAAGAAGCGTACCACCCAGACTGTTGCATGCCCAGAGTGAAGCATGGGGGTGGATCAGTGATGGTTTGGGCTGCCATATCATGGCATTCCCTTGGCCCAATACTTGTGCTAGATGGGCGCATCACTGCCAAGGACTACCGAACCATTCTTGAGGACCATGTGCATCCAATGGTTCAAACATTGTATCCTGAAGGCGGTGCCGTGTATCAGGATGACAATGCACCAATACACACAGCAAGACTGGTGAAAGATTGGTTTGATGAACATGAAAGTGAAGTTGAACATCTCCCATGGCCTGCACAGTCACCAGATCTAAATATTATTGAGCCACTTTGGGGTGTTTTGGAGGAGCGAGTCAGGAAACGTTTTCCTCCACCAGTATCACGTAGTGACCTGGCCACTATCCTGCAAGAAGAATGGCTTAAAATCCCTCTGACCACTGTGCAGGACTTGTATATGTCATTCCCAAGACGAATTGACGCTGTATTGGCCGCAAAAGGAGGCCCTACACCATACTAATAAATTATTGTGGTCTAAAACCAGGTGTTTCAGTTTCATTGTCCAACCCCTGTATATTGGCATAGATAATGTGACAAAATGTAAAAATTTTCAAGGGTTATGAATAATTTAGCAAGTTTACTGTACGTTTATCTGTAATACCTACATGGGGGCCCTGTCTCTCTCTGCTGCTGTCCATGGTTCTGAAGCTTAATACCAAGTTGTTTCAAGTATGCTACTAAATTAACATTTAAAAACACAATTATCCTACCTTAGATTTTGCATCTCACCTTTGCATTGATTCTCATCCCAGGGGTAGACACAGTTCTGCATGCCATTACACACCAGAGTGTAGTTTATGCACATATTACTGTGACAAAAGAAGGCATCGGCATCACATGGAGCTGCAAGAAAAAAAAATGCTGAGTTAACATACACTAAAATCTAATAATTCGCTAATAGAAACATTAACATCTGAGCTGTCCCTCAAAATCATCTGATAATACACATATTTTACAAGAGTAAGTATGAGAAACATTTTTCCTACTGCACAAAATTGTATTTGAAGTTAAAGCCAAGGAGAAGCTGCAGTGTGCCAAGTTTTTGATATATTTTGATCGGCATTTCTCAGATCACATCTTTTCCCCTGAACACATCTGTTCTTCATGAATTTTCATCATTGCCCTCTTCAAAACATCTTCTGTGACAACTTGAAGATACAAATGAATTTCTCAGGATAAATCCATGTTATGCTTGTATGAATTATGTGACTCAGCATTATGTGACTCACACGTAAAACCTGAATGAAACCATTGCTGTCGACTCCAGATGTTTATTTTTTACCCCTTTCCACATCTTTCATTGAAAATCTATACTGGGCCAAGAGCATGTGATCTACTACGGCACCGGCCCTTCTGAAGAGGCACTTTTGAGATACAGCATTGATATCTTCACCTTCCTGTGACAACTGTTTGCAGCAGATCCATCTGTCAGCAGGAAAATATGTGAAATCAATGTGGAACTGTTACCTGCTCCATTGTGATATGACTGTGTAAGTGGAGTGACAGAATTTAAAGCCAAGGTGCCCTTGGTCTCCACGACCAATCATACTAATGCATAAGCCAAAGGAATGGTTAGTTCATAGCTCTTACCTGCCAATGCTGGTGAAGAAATGGCCACTGCTAAATGTGTCAGGCATACAAATTGTCTATAATTGCACAGCATGTTTTGATATACAGCAGTTTATTTAGTTCTACATTATTCATTTGGTCTATAAATAACAAAACATGGACGTCAATGTAACATCCTGAAAATGTTGTGATAATTTATCACATTTTGTTTGACAAACTTGACATTCATTAACTGGTGAGTTTTTACCAGTATCTTTATTACATAAATTAAATTATGTGCCATGCTGCTTATTCAGCAGGGACTTTATTCACCGGAGTAGCCAAATCTCATCAGTTGCTTGTTTTATGAGTGTTTGCATTTATGTTGGAATACATTGCCGTCGACATTCATTGGCAACCCTAGTAAAGATGTGTAGAAAGCCTTAAGGTAAACTCATTTTTATTGTAGTAGCATAATGTCACACTGTAGGCCTTCTATTTGAGTACATTTATTTAGTAGGGGAAAAAAATCATGCTAAGAGGTCATTATGTTTTATAAAATCACACATGGCACAATTGATGGTATAATTAACAATCATAATAAAATAAATGGAACTGAAACATTTTATTATTTATACTTAACCTTTTAATTTGATCCGATTTTCTAGGAACTTCTTACTAATAGTTCATAACTTGATGTTTCCATAGGGATTAAATATGAGATGACACAAATGTCCATTTCCATTTCAACTAGGACTTTAAACATCTACAGAGATTGGGAACAACATTGTGAAATTTTATAGAAGACAAAATGTTTTCCTTTTGCCAAAAGGGGATGTTCAAACAGCAATGAGACTGCTATCTGCAATTTTGTTAAAAATGTAGGATTTTTTTTCCATTACATCTGGCATATTGACCTAAACAATATTATCGTTTTATTTTTGCAGTGAAATCTAATAGTGGCCAAAATAACTTTAAACAATGTAATAATGAAGTAAAGCAGCACAGCTTTCAAGAACGAATGGATTTTGATAACCCAAAATTAATCTCCACTGTACTATCAACTATGCATGCCTAGTCTTATTGGCAGTTATTTGTAGGAGAGAGAGGTTTTAAGATGTCTTTCAATAGTGAACATCCCACAACAAACTCCTGACAAACGAGCATATTGGATGGCTCTCTTTGGTCATTAGCTGTTTGTTACAGTAGAGGTGTCCTTCCCCTTCTCCTGCACACCTCGTATTGTCTCTTTATCTCTTCCTTTCTCCTTCCTCTCACATAACACTGTCACTGGTACTGAAGAAGCTTGGCAGTGGTATGGCAGAGCTGGGGACTGTCCAACAGTGTTACCACTGTGATCTATGGCAGTTTTTTTACTTTCAACTCTCATCCCGGTATAATAACACCAAAATAGAGTGACTAATCTCTTTCTCACTCTCCAACCTATACTGTCTGGACCTTCGGCATCATTTCCTGAATTAAACTATGGTCCCCGTGGGTGTTCTAATAATCTAATTTTCATTCCAAAACCCTCCTTATGTTTGCCAATTTATTTGTCATAAAGTACATACAACATCCTATATGCCAAACCTCTGACATGGTGTTCCAGTTACCAACCCCTAGAGGGAGCCCATATCATCTCGTTTTGGCACCTTCTGTTCTCTTCCAATTTTTTTTACAAGGGTGAGACCAGACACAAAGAGCGTAGTCTTTTCTAATCTCAACCAAAATAATTTCAGGACATTCTGTAATAATGTGCCCTTTTGCCCACAAATAAATGTCCACCGTCACTGGTGGAAGCTTAAATTAACTCCTAAATGAGTGTCTGTGTCATGTAATGTGTGTCTGAAGCAGGGCCAAAATTGAGACAGGAACTTCGGGTGAGCATAGAGAAGAATTAATAATAGAAATAGAAAACTTACAGATCTTTCACAATTAGAACAGGACATAGCACAGGCAGAGTAACACGAGGAACCAGTAAAGAACAATGAAAATCAGTAAGCTTTTACACTGAGGAAAGGGTGGCTAATGACGTTGGATGCAAGTGAGCTAATCAGGGTGATTAGGAACAGCTGTGGAGGAGAGCACACTTACTGAGGGAAGTTGAATGATTAACATAAGAGAAGCTAAACCAGAGACAAAGAGACTATAAACCAAGTAAAAAAAGACTATTGGTCTAAGATAAATAAATCCAAATGCACAATGAACATACACAAGAATAAACTAAGAAATTTCAAGAAAAAACTAATATACCAACACCTTCTAACCATAATGAAACAAGTGAAATGAACTGAATATGGCAAGATGTTTTAAACAATAAGGAGGAACACAGAAGTAATCAAAACACAAACACAAATCAAAATCTAAGCCAAAAAACCCAAGCATTGTAACAGTCTGGGAATTGTCTTTTGCAGCAAAGTAAAAAAAAAAAAAAACCAGCTCATTAAGAATATTTTAACTAAAAATAAAACTCTAATCTGTATTTAACTGTTTGTTCTTTGCATTACAAGAGCCTGGTATTGGTGCTTCTATGAGATGTGTATCCAGCACTCTCCACAATTACTGGCACCCATGGCAATGCCATTTAAAGCACTGCTTAAAATACATTTAGCAGTTGCATGATCTTAAACTGGCAAATTCAGAAAATTCAACCTTTAATTTGAGTGAATTTATTTAGTGAGCGGAAAAATTTTATTAAGAAATAATTGTTTTTAACAAAATCATAGGTGCCACAATTACTTGCACACCTGACATTTCCTATAGCATTATCAGAACTGAAGCAAAAGAACAACCATTCAACTAAGGTAGACATGTCAGGAAATGGCAATAAAAAATACCTGCCCACCTTACATTGCCCACATCTACAGTTAGATCAATAAATGATAAGTGTAAAAACAACTGAAACTGTGATAAACAAGGATAGAACACAAGTTGGATGGCTAGAGAAGTAAGCAAATCTCCAAACCTCAGCGTTGAAGAACTGCAGCAAGACATTTGGCTCTGGCATCTGGATATAACTGTTATTTTGATAAATGCTACTGGGACTTTAACTGGAACTGTGCGCTTGAACCTGAAGATACTTAGGTCCTTCAATACGACAATCCCTTGAAAACGGGTTATTTTTTCCATTTCTGTTCCTACTTTTATTGACAATGTTTTGATTACAATCTCCGTTCACACGGCAACAGTGGAGACGTGAACATGATGTAATTGCCCCGCCATGCAACTACTTGGTGGTATGTACTTTGAAACTCAAACATTTCCTGCTTACAAAATGGGGGAGAAAAGTAGCACTTTGTTGGAGAACCGTTATTGGATTAAAAATAGTCAGCAGAACATGTAACTACTCTGCAATCCACCATTGTTATTGTTGATAACCTTATCTTCTGTGGGTTTACAACTGGTTGGCAGACATTTTGTTCTACATGTGCACATTAATTTCTACTGATTCAGTCATACTGTGCATGAGCCAGGGCTTACCCATAAAAAGTAATTTTTCCCATCCACACAACAACAGAGATATTTTCAAACCATTATTTTGTAAACAGTTCTGTAATTGTACCATTTTCACATAAAATGTGCGCCACTGTTGTGTAAACAGAAAATAGAAACACAAAAAAACTTTTCTGTTTTCACCAGAAAATGTTGTTGTGTAATTGTTGGAAAACGTCCTGGTCTTCGTTGTCATGTGTCATCAGTTTAAAACCCTTAGAAGATGAAGATATCAACAAAAGCAATGGTGGTTTGCAGAGTACTTACTTGTGCTGTTCATCTTATACAGCTGAATATATTTCACTAAGACCATGTACAGCTTGTTGAGCAGAGCCAGAGCCTAACAACTGGCAATATCCATTATGTGGCTTTGGATCAAAATAATGTTATTTAGTCACTTATTAAAACTGAAAAAAGTCAATGTGAAAAATGTTACTCAACGTTTATTGTAGTTTTTGCTTTATTAGTAAACATACCACTAAGTTTGAGGCATGTTCTAAATGAATTCATGTGCTGAATGTTACTTTCTGTGTAGTGTAGATGGAGCAGCATGCTGGTGCAGTGGTTATCACTGTTCCCTCACAGCAAGAAATTTTGCTCTCCCCTTACAATAAAAATGTAATGGATGGGAAATGATGTTTTTGTGAAAAATACGATCTCAGACTGATTTTTACCAATCACTGGAGCTTACATACTGAATTTGACTTGTACAAATCGTCCATCTATTTGTCATTAATCCTGATGCAGTAAAATACTTTCGTCTCCCTGCAGTGCCTTCTTGATCGCAACAGAGGCTGAGATTACAAGTGTACACATGATATATCTGATCAAAACCAATAGGAAGATCCCATCACTAAGAGATTTAAGTGATTTTATTTAGACATTAGCATACCTTGTTGGTTTCAAATGTATCTATGCATACAATAAAAAAGCTTTCCATGAAAAAAGAAGTGACGTGTGTAGTGAAGCCAGAGCGAATTTCCATCTGCAACCCCAGACGTGTTGCAGATGAGGTGAAACTATGCTGACGGCTGAGATGTCAGAGACACATTTATCACCTAAGACATAATTGCTTCTTGGATGAACATAGGGTTCACTGTCTTTTGGCTCACATTTGTGATCATGGACTGTGCTTCTGCAAAGCAGCACTATATGTGAGTGTAGATAGGAGAGAGAGATCTGTTTGAATGAAGGAAGATGTTTGCATTCACAAACATCGCTGTGCACACGGGAACATCTTAATGGAATACGGCAGTTGTAAACAGTTCTTTAAAAGCTGTTGGTTCCGCTGGGAAGAAACAAACAAAATGTTTAACATCAGGATAGGATCCGCTGTAAGCTGCAAATAAAGCCCCTTGTATTTTTCAGTTTTTAATACCTGGACTTGTTTGTAGATTGCCTAATTATTATTTTTTCATTGACCACAGTTAACACGATGCATCAAAAGGGGTTGCCCTAAATGCTAATACCATCATTAGAGAGCCAGAGACCGTAATTTCTTGAAAGTGTGAAATATTATTATGCACGGGGAGAACATGCAAACTCCATGCAGAAAGACCCCCGGTCGGGAATTGAACCCAGGACCTTCTTGCTGCAAGGCAACAGTGCTACCAACTGCGCCACCGTGCAGCCAGAATGCTGAACATATTAAAAAAAATTATGATATATGCCCTTTACTGGCTTGATACTTATTTAGTGTTTAAAATGTTTGAGAAAACTTCAGTTTCACAGAAAAAGCTAAGTGTGTAGTAAAGTTGACTAAATTATTTGCTCTACTGCTTTGCTGTCCAGAGATCGAACACATCTGTGCATTCATTGTTGACAAAATTGTTGTAGAACTGCTCAGCTGTAATCGATGCTGCTCTAAAGGCAAGGTCTGGCTGAGGACTGCTTGAATGACTTAGGCTGAAGCGTTGCCCCAGCAACAGCCCATCACGGCTCTGCATGGTGAAACAGGTCTTACATAGGTACACAGACTGTACACCATAAGTATTTCTACTGTGTTGCCCTCTTCTAAAAAGCATTTGTGCTCCTGCAACAACTTGTGTTTTTCTTTCTAATTTAACCATAAATATAGCCACTTCTTCCTTTTTCCTTTTATGTCTGCTTCCAAACACTTCACTATTTTACATTGACATAAACAAACCCACACAAAATTGCATGCATGCAGGTGTGCTTAAAGTGATTCTTGTCTTACGTTCTTGGTATGTTGTGAAAAGGATGCGGAAGCGGCTCTTGCGGCTGAGCTCATCTGCCCACATCCGGATAACTCCCAGCGTGGACATCAGCATGATGTCATTGGCCACAGTGGAGCAGAACTTGCTCTTCAGGTCTTCCACCGAGCTTAAACAAAAGGAAGTCAGACAATGCATTTTATTACACAAGAGAGATATTCACTGCACCTGTAAATAAACCTCACTGCTCATTAGGAAAATATTTACTCCTTATCTACAAGATTGTGTTAGGTTAAGTTTAGATCATTTAATTATAAGTTATCTCAAAGCATCAAACATTGGTTTATTTAATAAACAGAAATGCTTATGAGAAATGCATAAAACAAAAATGTTCCATGGTCACTAATGGAGAGCCGCTAGGTTTTTCATTAAACTTTAAAACTGTGTGGGAAAATTATTCTGAAAAAAGCTCCAAAGCTACATTATTCCCATTAAAAAAATAACGTGCACCCTTGTTGGAAACATAACACACATTGAATGATTCTATTAATGCGAGTTATTCAGCATTATATATTAGTAAAGAAGTAATTGATTCCCAATTACTATCAATCATTAAGCTATTAGTAAAATATATCTTGTTCTATGAATTTGGGAAAAATCTGTTTCAGTTCAGTCAATTTTTCTACAGAGAACTGGACAGACGTTTATTGTTCGCATATTTCCTTACATGCTTACATTTAGCTTATTGCAAAATATGTCTGATTTTTTTTAGCTAAATTATGTCACCTTCCTTACAAATTTCCTGACATACTAATTGAAAGTTTGTTTGTAATTTATTAATTCATCTCAGAAGTCAAACTGTTGTGCTCAGATGAAGGAAAATAGTCTAAATATATATTACTTTCATAACACAGATAGTATACTTGTCATACACTGGAATGAAATGTAAAATATAAAAACAATGCTTCCTAGTACAGTACAGACCAAAAGTTAGGACACACCTTCTCATTCAAAGAGTTTTCTTTATTTTCATAACTATGAATATTATAGCTTCACACTGAAGGCATCAAAACTATGAATTAACACATGTGAAATTATATACTGAACAAAAAAGTATGAAACAACTGAAAATGTGTCTTATATTCTAGGTTCTTCAAAGTAGCCACCTTTTGCTTTTATTACTGCTCTGCACACTCTTGGCATTCTGTTGATGAGCTTCAAGAGGTAGTCACCTGAAATGGTTTTCACTTCACAGGTGTGCCCTGTCAGGTTTAATAAATGGGATTTCAAGCCTTATAAATGGGGTTGGGACCATCAGTTGTGTTGTGCAGGAGGTGGATACAGTACACAGCTGATAGTCCTACTGAATAGACTGTTAGAATTTGTATTATGGTAAGAAAAAAGCAGCTAAGTAAAGAAAAATGAGTGGCCATCATTACTTTAAGAAATGAAGGTCAGTCAGTCCGAACAATTGGGAAAACTTTGAAAGTGTCCCCAAGTGCAGTCGCAAAAACCATCAAGCTCTACAAAGAAACTGGCTCACATGAGGACCGCCCCAGGAAAGGAAGACCAAGAGTCACCTCTGCTGCGGACAATAAGTTCATCCAAGTCACCAGCCTCAGAAATCGCAGGTTAACAGCAGCTCAGATTAGAGAACAGGTCAATGCCACACAGAGTTCTAGCAGCAGACACATCTCTAGAACAACTGGTAAGAGGACACTGTGTGAATCAGGCCTTCATGGTAAAATAGCTGCTAGGAAACCACTGCTGAGGACAGGCAACAAGCAGAAGAGACTTGTTTGGGCTAAAGAACACAAGGAATGGACATTAGACCAGTGGAAATCTGTGCTTTGGTCTGATGAGTCCAAGTTTGAGATCTCTGGTTCCAACTACCGTGTCTTTGTGTGGCGCAGAAGAGGTGAACGGATGGACTCTACATGCCTGGTTCCCACCATGAAGCATGGAGGAGGAGGTGTGATGTTGTGGGGGTGCTTTGCTGGTGACACTGTTGGGGATTTATTCAAAATTGAAGGCATACTGAACCAGCATGGATACCAGAGCATCTTGCAGCGGCATGCTATTCAATCTGGTTTGCGTTTAGTTGGACCATCATTTATTTTTCAACAGGACAATGACCCCAAACACCCCTCCAGGCTGTGTAAGAAGGAGAGTGATGGGGTGCTGTGCCAGATGACCTGGCCTCCACAGTCACCAGACCTGAACCCAATCGAGATGGTTTGGGGTGAGCTGGACCGCAGAGTGAAGGCAAAAGGGCCACCAAGTGCTAAGCATCTCTGGGAACTCCTTCAAGACTGTTGGAAAACCATTTCAGGTGACTACCTCTTGAACATTAACAGAATGCCAAGAGTGTGCAGAGCAGTAATCAAAGCAAAAGGTGGCTACTTTGAAGAACCTAGAATATAGGACATATTTTCAGTTGTTTCACACTTTTTTGTTCAGTATATAATTCCACATGTGTTAATTCATAGTTTTGATGCCTTCAGTGTGAAGCTACAATATTCATAGTCATGAAAATAAAGAAAACTCTTTGAATGAGAAGGTGTGTCCAAACCTTTGGTCTGTACTGTATATTAAAATAATTAAATTTAGATGTAATCAAAACATTTCAATTTATTTTAAACTTAGCAGAAAACCACATATTTTTCACACTAATGCTAATAGCAGCAGTTTCCTTTTTGAACGGCACTTCTGTCTTAGACATAGGCTTACATATTTGCTATTAACTGTAATCCTGATTGTGATCTCATGAACATCTTTTCTGCCTGAGGCTGTCAGGCTTTTTAACCTACATGTAGCCTCCAGAACTGTGTGTCCTAGATGACTGCAATTTTATTTATTTTATCAAGTTATGTGTGTGTGTGTGTGTCTTTAAGACTTTTATTGATTTATATTGTTTGTTTTTATTGTTGTGTTTACTGGGATAAATGAATTTCGTTTTTGGTCAATCAATCAGTCAACATTAATAATACAAAAAACACCTTCAGTGGCTTAGGGGTTTCCACGTATTTCCCTTGGACTACGTGGTAGCTACTCCTCCATCCATACCTTACCTGTCTAAGTCTATTTTGATGCAATAAAGTAATTTTTTTCAAACTGAGGAGCATAGCCAATTAGAATTCAATAAAAAAAATCCATATAATTTAGACCTGCCATGCAGCATCAAATATGCTGTTAAGATGAGATTTTCGTTTGGATAAATGAATAAGTGAAAAGTATATTGTACTGTTGCCATTTGTTTCAGTCAGTTCACTTTATCTCTATACCTGGGGCTTGTTGAAAACTAAATAATGTTCCAGGTAATATCATTGCAGGACAACTGAAAACATACAGAATTACTTACAGGCTCTGTACCATGTTTTCAGCCTTAAAGCTGAGCTAACTTAACAGTAAATAAATTGTCATTACGTGCGGTTGAGGAATAGGACCAAGGTGCAGACGGGAGGATGAAATGAACATAATGTATTAAATAAGAACTGAAAACTCATAAGAGCAGAAGGAAACAGAACAAGAAAACCGGCTGAACCACAGGCATGAAGTCAGTGGGTGAAACGGGAGGATCCAGCGAAGGACAAGGTGACTAAAATAGTTTATATACTGTGGGAGGTAAATTTACTAAAGTAGCAACAACTAGAGAACGTAATGAACAGCATGGAAATAATGAAAAAAAAAAAAAAAAAAAAACCTGAAACCTAAGGCTCGTGACATCTACAGGTCCTTCTCAAAATATTAGCATATTGTGATAAAGTTCATTATTTTCCATAATGTAATGATGAAAATTTAACATTCATATATTTTAGATTCATTGCACACTAACTAAAATATTTCAGGTCTTTTATTGTCTTAATACAGATGATTTTGGCATACAGCTCATGAAAACCCAAAATTCCTATCTCACAAAATTAGCATATTTCATCCGACCAATAAAAGAAAAGTGTTTTTAATACAAAAAACGTCAACCTTCAAATAATCATGTACAGTTATGCACTCAATACTTGGTCGGGAATCCTTTTGCAGAAATGACTGCTTCAATGCGGCGTGGCATGGAGGCAATCAGCCTGTGGCACTGCTGAGGTCTTATGGAGGCCCAGGATGCTTCGATAGCGGCCTTTAGCTCAACCAGAGTGTTGGGTCTTGAGTCTCTCAACATTCTCTTCACAATATCCCACAGATTCTCTATGGGGTTCAGGTCAGGAGAGTTGGCAGGCCAATTGAGCACAGTGATACCATGGTCAGTAAACCATTTACCAGTGGTTTTGACACTGTGAGCAGGTGCCAGGTCGTGCTGAAAAATTAAATCTTCATCTCCATAAAGCTTTTCAGCAGATGGAAGCATAAAGTGCTCCAAAATCTCCTGATAGCTAGCTGCATTGACCCTGCCCTTGATAAAACACAGTGGACCAACACCAGCAGCTGACACGGCACCCCAGACCATCACTGACTGTGGGTATTTGGCACTGGACTTCTGGCATTTTGGCATTTCCTTCTCCCCAGTCTTCCTCCAGACTCTGGCACCTTGATTTCCGAATGACATGCAGAATTTGCTTTCATCCGAAAAAGTACTTTGGACCACTGAGCAACAGTCCAGTGCTGCTTCTCTGTAGCCCAGGTCTGGGGAATGCGGCACCTGTAGCCCATTTCCTGCACACGCCTGTGCACGGTGGCTCTGGATGTTTCTACTCCAGACTCAGTCCACTGCTTCCGCAGGTCCCCCAAGGTCTGGAATCGGCCCTTCTCCACAATCTTCCTCAGGGTCCGGTCACCTCTTATCGTTGTGCAGCGTTTTCTGCCACACTTTTTCCTTCCCACAGACTTCCCACTGAGGTGCCTTGATACAGCACTCTGGGAACAGCCTATTTATTCAGAAATTTCTTTCTGTGTCTTACCCTCTTGCTTGATGGTGTCAATAGTGGCCTTCTGGACAGCAGTCAGGTCGGCAGTCTTACCCATGATTGGGGTTTTGAGTGATGAACCAGGCTGGGAGTTTTAAAGGCCTCAGGAATCTTTTGCAGGTGTTTAGAGTTAACTCGTTGATTCAGATGATTAGGTTCATAGCTCGTTTAGAGACCCTTTTAATGATATGCTAATTTTGTGAGATAGGAATTTTGGGTTTTCATGAGCTGTATGCCAAAATCATCCGTATTAAGACAATAAAAGACCTGAAATATTTCAGTTAGTGTGCAATGAATCTAAAATATATGAATGTTAAATTTTCATCATGACATTATGGAAAATAATGAACTTTATCACAATATGCTAATATTTTGAGAAGGACCTGTATATGTACACGACTGATACCTATCTTGCTGTCCAAATAAACCTATTTTCAATGGCTTCTTTTTAAGTCACCTAAACAAACTACTTGAATGGTAAACATTATGTAACACACAACTTCACTGTGCAAACGTGCGACTTAAATCAGAACAGGGCCTTCTGAATATCCCAGACTGGCTTGTTGTGGTCGAAAGAAACTCAGAAATTAAACATATGTTCTGCACACAAATCTGAATATGATGTTTTTATTTAAAAAAAGAAAAGGCCTTTACTTTCAAAGCCACTGTGTTGAGTACCTGCATTAGAACTCATGTTTCTGCAACTCATTCCAAAAAGAGAGATTTATACAGAAATTTAGCATTTTTAACACCACACAGACTTCTGAGTATGAGGTCCACAATATGTTATCTTAGCAACATCAGTGTCTGCAGTAATCATATTTCATGTGACTTGGAAGGCAATGTTTGGAATGAAATATGTGTTTTTTTTGGTATTTCCAGTGGAAATAAATACCAGTACACACATTGCATGTTAATAACATTTCAGCATGTTGGATGGAGTCTCACTGCAGCAGATTCCCAAAACCAACATAGATGACCAAGATGCTACAGGTAATCAGAAGTGTTGGAAGCAATACTGTCACAATCTGAAATTTCTAAAATAGGGCAGTATTCATTTATGGAAAAGTGGCTCTGTTTGTGGAGAAAGGACTGCTGTTCTTAGGGATTATAGTTGCATTATACAGCATTATTAGATAAAACAAGAACTTGCAAATTTTATATTTTTTTTGACAATTGTTTTTATAAAGGAAAATTATTTACAGTAAGACAATTTAAAGTTTTAGTTAGATATTTGGCATATCACATTTTATTGTTGGGCTGCACAGTGGCGCAGTTAACATTCTACTCCACCCCGTTTGACCATTTTTGTAGTTTGATAACAGAAATACAATTATCTAGCGGCGCAGAAACAAGACAAAAACAGCAAAAACAATGCAAAACTGTTTATTTAATAATACTATTCAAAACATGCAGTACGGTTATGTCCTCAAGGAAATTTTCCCACTGATATGGGAACATTTCCATAAAAAATAAAATTTAAACAGACACTTCGAAGAGGTTCTGATCCTGGGGGACGGTGTAATGAATTGTGTGGGTTAATACACCCAACAACCCAACATTTAGACTTATCCTCTTGCAGCTTCAGCATACCTGAGCTTATATATATATGTATGTGTGTTTGTGTGTAAAAATCATACCTCCCTCCATCGTATACTGCTACAAAGTTGCGCTTGCATTCATTGGAGTTTGCCATCTCATAGTCCAGAAAACGCAGATAGATCTGGTCCAACAAAAAAGCAAAGGGTGGACAAAAAAACACAGAGATAGAGAGATTAAGTGAGAACATTTAAACTATGCTGTGGGATCTGGACATGACAGGAAAAAAAATGGAGCACATTGAGCAGCAAAGAGTTGTATTCCTTTCTAAAACATGTGTATTTTAGAGTGTACTACAGTACCTGATGATATAGCATCCCCTAAATAAGGTATGGCAGAGAGACTGTTGCTAGTAGAAAGTATTTACATATTCATAATAAAAGAGGGCTTATAGACAGTGCATTGGCTTTTATTCATTATCCATTTCTATTGTGATAGTTACACAAAACACAATAGTAATACAATTTCCTCTGTGTTTTGCCAAAAGGCTAAACAGTAAAAAGCAAAAAAAGGTCACCATCTTTTGGCAAGATGCAAACTATTTTTGGACCAAAAGGAGCTACACCTAGTCAGATACTTACCTTTTGTGTAATCATCAAACAAGTTTTGGTTTTGATATTCTAAAATCTTAAAACTAAAGCCCGCACTTAACATACCATAATATTTTACAGTAGTTCTTCCTGAATGCCTCTGCATGAATGCCTGTTATTCATTCACCAGGCTGAGATCTGAAACATCAGAGCCAGGGTTGTGGTCTGCTGTTCACAGCCCTCGCCATCATTCTGGGTTAACGAGTGGACAGCTTATTAACTGTGACAGAAAAATGTGAGACTTTTAAATGCCCAAAGAAACAAGCTGCAGATCGGGTAGGATAATGGACTTCGCAGTGACAACCTAGGTTTGACAACGTGACAAGTGAAATGTATCGGAGCGCAAAAACAAGCTAAATACTTCCCCCAGGGTCTCATCTCAGGGTCAATAAGCTTTCATTGAGCCAAAAATGGTCAATGTCAGCTTCTTGCTTCTCACATCTACCCACTTGTATGTTAAGCATACTTACAAACTAACACAAATATGTATAGTGCCTTGCAAATGTAACCACAGCTATTATGTGAAGGCTTTAGAGGTTTGCTGGAGAACATTGGTGTATTCCTTGGTCTTCATAGTGCTGTTTCTTCACTAAAGACATCAGGGATAAAGTTGTGGAGAAGGGTTAGGTTATAAAATAATAACTTATTTTTTTTAACATTGCATATCTGAAAATGGAAAAAAGTACAGCATAGTTGCAAACCAACAGTACCAAGACATGAATGTCTATCTAAACTTACAAGCCAGCAAGCAGAACATTAATCAGAGAACAAGACAAGAGGTTCTTGGTAACTCTGGAGAAGCAGAAGATACCCACAGCTCAAGTGGGGGAATGTGTCATTAAGACAACTGTTAATCATTTCCTTTACACATCTAGCCTTTATGGAAGGCTGGCAAGAAAAAGGTTACTGCCTTAAAGAAAGCCACAACAAGTAAGCTACCTTTCGATCTTTTGGGCTGCATGCAAAGCACTACGTGTTGCAGAAAACTAACACAACATAACTCTAAACACACCACCCCCCTGGTAAAACAGAGGTTGCACCATCATGGTGTGGGGATGCATTTTTTTCAGCGAGGACGCTGGACAGACGCAGGATAGCCAAGTTAATCCGAGAAAAACACCTCAGATTGCAATGGGGATTCACCTTCCTGCAGGATAACAACCCTAAACATATACTGCACTCTCTAGAAGTGCAAAGCAGGCAGAGACCCCCAAAGACGTACACCTTTAATTGTAGTGGAAGGCAGTAATTTAAAATATCTACTTAAGGGGCTGAATACAAAAACATTTTGGTTCCTAAAAAATTTTGAAAACCACTCTTTGTGTCAATCCTGTACATAAAATGTATTGATATTTGTGACTGTAATGTGTGTAAAAGTAAACATGTTCAAGGGTTAGGTATATGTGTGTGAACAACATTTTAGGATACAGAAAAGAAAGATAATTGGATAGCCAGGTTCACAAAGAACTGAGTTGTTTTAATGGCTCATTCCATGTGACAGATGCAGAACATTTAATAAAATGGAACTATTGAGGTGAATGTCAAGGCTAAGGCCATGGTCAGTTCATCTCAACAGAACTGAACAACATCTAACTTACTGTAGAATCCAATAAATTAATAAATAAAATAATTAACCAGCTATATTATTTCAGTCATTCCATTGATGTGTAGTAGCAAATGAGACAGTTTTTCAGCCACAGCACCGCACCGTGTAACCGGTTATAGTTATTAGAGTCAGGAGAGATTAAATGAAAAAACAGACAACTGCTTATAAAATAAATGTCAAGCTCTTTGGTTCAACTCATAACTAATTAAAACTATCCATATACATTAACTAAAGAGTATCATCTTGACCATCATTGCAGTATGTACACAGAGGTTTGACACTAGTAGTGTTGCAGATGGCATTGGGTGTTATTAAGACAAATTTAAAAAAGCCTATTAAAAGACTTATTTCTGAGGCTTTGATTAATGATTAGACTGCAAATAAAAATTACTCTCTGCCAAGCTCCACTGTAGTTTGTGTGTGAGCGCTACCAGCAAAAACAAACACAAAAACTAATTCAGTTGTTGATAACTTCAACTCTATATTGTGCTTATCTTGATTCAGCTTCTTTTATTCAGCATACTCAACCTTGGGGCTTTTAACCTTTTTGTATTTTCCAGCAAACATGATTTGACAACACAGCGGACTATAGTTTTGATTTTGACGTAAGGTCATCAAAATATGATTAGCCTTAATCTGATTGTGGCTAATTCCAGGATCATAGGCTTTTGAGAAAAACAATGAACAGTATTGTTGAAGACATTTGTAAACAGCTAAAACCAGATATTTACATGTGCAAAGAGACACATAATTTTTTTCACACAGTGTCTCACATTAAATCAAACATTTAATCATCGTTTTGTCTGATTTAATGGCCGACCATGATAAAAAAAAAAAAAGGGTAACGTCTTTTATTACAGTATATGTAATGTAATTTGTAAAAAAATATTTATTTCCCCTCCAACATAAAGTACTACTTTTTGATGGTCCATTACATAAAATTCTAGTTAAGTATATGGAGTTTTTCATTGCAACATGACAAAAGTGTTATAAATACTGGGCAAAGTATGTACTGTGTATGTTATGCTGAATTTCGTTATGTATTATTAGACATTTATTTTAATGTTTATACCTGCATCTTAGGCAGTTTAATGATGTCAAATCTTTAAACATCTGCTGAATGGTCAAAGTCATTAATTATCTGATATAAGATGGTGCACCACTGATTGAAACGTGGACAAAAAAAACATAATTATCTGACAAATAAATAGAGAAACTAAAAGAAAAAACAAATGAAAGGTTTTGATGCTGCCTTTTAGCTGCTCCTTTGATAAACTCTAAACGGATGAAAAAAATACCAAGGCCAAATGGCACAAAACGAAAAGAAAGATATAATCATAATTTCCTTGATAGCCATACCTGATAATAGTGAAGACTCAATCACTGACTGAAGAAAATTATATTCTTTCTGTGGCTAAAATGTGTTTGGAAAATACCATGCTGCTCATTACAATTAGAATGATCATCCATATTTTGATCTTTATAAAAGGTACACACTAGGTGTCGGAAAGTCCGGAAAGTTATAATATAATAATCTTTGATACTCCCAAGAGCTGCTAAGTGTAATAGAGATAATGATAACAATAATTATTCGTTTTATTTGTGGGTGCCTTTCTGGACACTCAAGGTCACTGCGCAAAAGCTAAAACATTAATCAAAGAACTAAAAGTCAGAAAATAAAAAAGTGAAAATGTACATAAAATAGACCAGACTGGAGGTAGTTGCAGTAATCCAGATGAAAATGACCAGGGATTAAATCAGGATGGCTGTGCAGTCAGGAGTGAGGGAGGGAGGCAGTCAGTTGATGTTGGAGAGATGGAAGTAGGCAGACCGAGTAATATTTTTGATGTGGGAAGGGAGGGGAGATAGAGAAGTTGTCAATGGGGCTGGGGAAACCTTTGACTTGTGTAAGGGTGGATTAGGAGCCAATGAGAAGAATGTCTGTTCTATCCCTATTGAGTCAAAGAAAGTTAGAAGAAAGCTGAAGTCTGATTTCCTGTAGGCATTCATGGAGGGAGGTGGAAGGAAGAGTGGAGGGAGGTTAGGAGGAGATGTAGAGCTAGGTGTCATCCGCATAGCAATGAAACTGAATTTGAACTTTCAAAAGATATCACCAAAAGAAAGGAGATAGAAAATTAAAGGGTATAGGACCAAAAACATAATCTCGGAGGACACTGGGAAAAAAAAAAATAGATCCCTTGGAAGCAATTGTTTTTAACTGCATGAACTGTGCAGCTAGAAAGATATGACAAGAACCAGCTTAGCGGAGTATCTGAGTAGATGCCAGCCTGTGGAGGATAATGGAATGGGATATGGTAACAAAAGCTGCACTCCGGTTAAGGAGGATGATGATGGATAGGAGGCCAGAATCTGCAGCCACCAGGAGGTATTTTGTTATTTTGATTAGGGCTGTTTCAGTGCTGTGTTTAGTGTGGAAACCAGACTGCAACTGTTCATAGAGGTGGTTAATGGAGAGGTGAGAATAAACTGGGCACCCCAACTGTCTTTTTGCAGAATCTTTGAGAAGGGAAGGTTGGAGATGGGATACAGGTTACATACGTTGTTGGGGTCTGAACCAGGTTTCTTGAAAATAGGATTATCTGCAGCAGATTGAAACAGTGAGGGAACAGAATCAGAGGCGAGGGAGGAGTGGATGATGGTAGTCGTTACTTTAACAAAGAGGTAGGAAGAGGTCTGTCTTTCTGCTGGTGTTTCTCTGAGGGTGACAAGTCGTAGACCAGAAGGTGTTTACACCTGAGGAGCTGTTGATACAAAAGGTCAGTGGATGTATTTTTGACGAAGGTACCAAGCAATGCCTGGGCAGATGTACAACAGAGATGGTGAATGAGATAGGAGCTGGAACCATAGTAATAATAATAATAATAATAATAACCATCTTTATTGTACATTACAACAAAATTTGTCCTCTGCATTTAACCCATCCCTTATAGGGAGCAGTGGGCTGCCATTGTGCGGCGCCCGGGGAGCATTCTGGGGCTAAGAGTCTTGCTCAGGGACCCAGAGTGGCAATCTGTGGGATACCTGGCCCCTTGTGTCCCCTTCGGAACGCAAACCTCCTGTTTTAACCACTAGGCCACCACTCCCCTGAAAGAGTTTGATAGCAGAGTACTGAAGTGAATTGGATGAAAAACAGAAGATAGCGTAGTCCAAACAAGAATAAATCACGTAGCCAGATCGTTCATCCACATGGTCAATGACTGGATAGATTAGACAGCAGTTAGCAGCATCAAGGAGAGCAGAAGAAGTCAGCTGATACACCACAGCTGACAAAACACACAGTCCGAATGCTCTGTATTTTTTCAGAAAGAAGGAGAACCACAGGTGAGGCAAGAACCAAGTTAAAAAAATAGTAGAATATCAGTTAAGATAACAAAGATAAGAAAAAAATCATAAAAAAAGAAGAAAAAGCCAGAGAGAAGTGACAGCAACACACGCCAACATTCACTCCTCGGGTTCCAGTGTCAAATTTGTAACCATCAACCTGGTGTACTTTGACATCTGTCTAAACAGAAATATCAAGAGGGAGACATGTCGTTACCAGAAAACCCATCATCCCACAGACTCATAGGTATTTGAAATCTGACATTTAATTTTGGAGGCTTGGGTCTGATTAAATGTTCCTTCACGATACTTTGGAAAGCAGTAAAAGCTCATTAATTATGTTTTTTCCCTTTGGTTGCTATAAATTCTTCTTATATAAAAAAGCTGATGCTCAGAAGACACATGCTGGTGTAAAGTTCTAACATCATTATTAAAAGTGGTGCATTGCTGTCACTTCTGGCAACAACACATGGCCATTACCACTTCCTGCAGGTGTGCCTACCCTTACCATCACTGTCTCTCTCATTCTCTCTGCCATCTGCCATCCACCCTTAATCTCCATCCCTTATACATTTAGACCTTAGATAAAATGCATTATTAAGCACCCCACCCCTCCTTCCTTTTCTGCACCCCGTTTTTCCTGCCTTCTCTCTGGAGTCCTCTGGTGCAGTCTAATTAGAGCCTCCGGCATAGGATGTCATTATCTCTCTACAGTTTTTGGCACGCTGGCAACAGTGCAATACTGTTAGAACATAGGGAGAATGAATGATTTGCCGAGATTACAGCATAGCAAGACGTATGCAACATATAAAGTAAGGGAGGCAGCATTCACTGTGTTTCCTTCACTGTGATAACATAAGCATGTGTCTGCAATCTTTGACAGAGACATGAACAGAGGTTTTATACATTTCATGAGTTTTGCAGATAGAACCTGTAAAGATCTGCACCTGTAAAGATTGAAACCTTTGGCTGTTGACTTGCCCTGTCATGCAGTTTTACAGGGTGAAATTTTTAAATAATTTAAACTGAGTAGAATACATCATTTTCTGATGGTCCCATTGTTTTTGTTCACGTTTGAAAATTTTAAAATTGAGTTGTACTATTTGGCATGCATGCAAATGCTGCAGTATACAGGAGTAGGTAAGGAATCCATGCTAAATTACAAAAAAAAACCAAATCATTGTTGCATTGATCAAGGGCCAGCATCCCTCCATTTCCTCTTACAACCACTTATTGTAAGTCTCCAAATGGGTTCTGATGATTCAGAAAAAGTCTGAAGGTGAATGGTACAATCTTATTACTTCTGTGGCCTTGACTTTTAAAGCAGCTGAATCAGAAGGCTATTTCTAAATGAAGCACAGACATTAGTGGGATATTTGCAACCCTGCAGAGGATGCCAGATAAGAACAGTTGCTGCAGCCATGAATCATAGTCATGCCATTGTTATCAGCCAGACATTTCATAAACCAGTGTGTGCATGCACCAGAAGAGGCCAGAACATAAAAGCAGGAGGCTAATCCCTTTTCTGAGAAGCAAAGAAGAAAATCAGAATCAACCATTATTTAAGCTAAGAATCATTCTTGTTTGTCCTTTAAATTACTTTTTCTTCAGAGGAAACACGTAGCAGGAGAAAAGTAAGTCTGAAATAGGTCTGAGAGAAGCAGAAGTCATTTACTGAAAACAGAGATCACTTATTGCAATATCTTTTAAGCCCTCTATCACCTTATTAAGACTAAACTACTAAGAACACATTTAAATAAAATATTAATATTTAAGAATGCAGCAAAATTCAAATATCATCTAAATAACAGAAACAATATTTTGAAAGTGTAAAAACTCGAATTTACACTTTTCAGTGATCAGTGTTCTAGACATGTTAATGAGCAATTTTGGGCTTGGCAGTCATAATGTTGTGGCTAATCAGTGTAACCAGGGTATAGCCTTTGTAAAATGTGTTCACTTCCTGCTCAATGCTCCAGGCTCAGGAGACTATTAATCCTTTAGCATTAATGCAGCAGAGGTACCTCCACAAGATAAGGAAGTGAGTCTTCAGTGTATTAGCAGCTGGAGTGAGGTTGTGCATGTTTACGAGTGTCGGTGCATATCTGTATTTCTTATGCATGCAGGGTTGCTTCCCAAAAACTGGCATCAAAAACATATATAGGAACTCGGCTATAGGGTCAAACTGCATAGTAACACTATTTCATCCGTGCTAAATTGCCCTGTCTCTCTCTGTCAGGCCCAGCCAAGTCTTCTTCTCCCTCACTCTCCTTTTACTCTCCACATCCTTTCATCGCTTTGTTCCTTGGCAACACTACGTCGATTAAAAAAATGAGTGCCTGGTCCTAAGTAAACACTCCTGCCTGTCTGTCTTTCTGACTCTAGCGGTGGAACAGGTCCTCCCCCACAGCAACAAAAAATTGTCAGAAGCAACACAAGATGTTTCAGCATTGTCTGAAGAGATACTGAATAAAATCAAATAACTTACATTCCAAGCTGGATAAAGAGTAGTGTATGTCACTGACCTTGGAACGGGGAGGAGCACGGATGTACCATTTACAGTCGACAGCCTCAGTGGCACCAGCTTTCCCGTCTCTGGTGATCTGATGAGACTCAACGATTCCTTCTGGGCCAACCATGTCATACTGACAGGCTGAAACACAGGTATATGCATAAACACATACAAAAATAAAAAACAAAAAAAAGTCATTGGAAAGGCTAAGCACAGCACATGAAACACTAATAACCTAAATTAGTTATTTTCTGTTTGATTATAAGTTTCTTAGATTACTCGTACTCGTCGTCTTCCGCTTCATCCGGGACCGGGTCGTGGGGGCAGCGGACTCAGTAGAGACACCCAGATGTCCCTCTCCCCAGAAACCTCTTTCAGCTCCTCCGGGGGGAGCCCAAGGCGTTCTCAGGCCAGCCGAGAGACATAGCCCTCCAGCATGTCCTGGGCCATCCCCTGGGCCTCCTCCTGGTGGGACGTGCCTGGAACACCTCCCGAGGAAGGCATCCAGGAGGCATCCGGTATAGATGCCGGAGCCACCTCAACTGGCTCCTCTCGATGTGGAGGAGCAGCAGCTCTACTCTGAGCCCTTCCCGCATGGCCGAGCTCCTCACCCTATCTCTAAGGGAGTGCCGGGCCACCCTACGGATGAAGATCTTTCAGCTGCTTGTTTCAGGGATCTCGTTCTTTCGGTCATGACACAACGTTGATGGCCATAGGTGAGGGTAGGAATGTAGACCGACCGGTAAACCGGGAGGTTCGCTTTCTGGCTCAAAGTGCCGGCAATGCGGACCAAACTCCTGCTCCGCTTGTACAGAGACCGGATGGTCCCTAATAAAGGGCCCCCGACTCCGTACTCCTGGAGCACCCCCCACAGGGCATCACGAGGGACACAGTCAAATGCATTGTCCAGGTCCACAAAACAGATGTGGACCAGTTGGGCAAACTCCCATGAACCCTCGAGTACCCTGTAGAGGGTATAGAGCTGGTTCAGGGTTCCACGGCTGGGATGAAAACCACATTGCTCCTCCTAAAGCCGAGGTTCGACTATCGGCCGGACTCTCCTCTCCAATACCCTGGCATAGGCCTTACCAGGGAGGCTGAGGAGTGTGATCCCCTTTAGTTGGAACACACTCTCCGGTCAACCTTCTTATTAAGGGGGACCACCACCCTGGTCTGTCAGTCCAGAGGCACTGTCCCTGACCGCCACGCAATGTAGCAGAAATGGAAAAGTAAGCATTACATGCCTTAGCAAAAAGAAACGAACAGGAGTAAATACAAATATTGAGGGAGTATACCTACAGGGCAGAGGTGGGGGTATTCCCAAGTCAGCAAAGTCTGGATCTAAAGAAAAAGTAATAGAAGAGAAACAGAGAGGTAGGGGCATTAAATTTTAATACGTGAAATGAGAAACTTTACAGATAATACAACAGCAAAGTGCATAATGGATAAGGAAACCCATCTGTAGAGAACAGACATGTGCTCACTCCTAAATAAATTGTGGCATCCCTAAATGGTATGAAAAAAAATTGCTTTTGATGTGTCTTAAGGAATAGGAGAAGTATTTGGATAATTTACCCAAGTGAAATAAGTACAGCTTTGGTTGCATACTGCTGTCTTTTACCATAAAAGCAAATATATGATTAAGAATAGATATTTCCTTTTTTTTTCATATACATGCCCTCTCCACTCGTGCAATCATGGTCTGTATAAAAAAAAAACAAAAAACAACTGTTTACTTAATCAGCCTTTTATGTTGTAAGGTTTGATTTTTTTTTTTTTTTTACATGGGTCTCTGCTTACTTGTTTGCAATCATGAAAGCAAGTACATGTATTATCAATACATGAATGCCTAACAGTCACCTAATGACTGAGCAAAATAGATTTTTAATCAATTTAATAATTATAAATAAGTTATACCTAGAAACAATGCTTTAGTCAGTACCAAAGTTTTATAATTAAACCTGCACAAATACCAGTTTTACAAATTCATAGTAATGATTAGCAACTCAATATATATTTATTAGTAGTGTAGCTCTTGAAAAGACCCAGCCCAGGATGTGAACCCTGTCCTGTCTTGATGCAAGGCCACAGTGCTAACCACTGCACCAACGTGCAGCCCTGACATCATAAAACCAGTTTCATGTCTAAACTATTGTTAATTTTTGAAAAGGCTTAAAGTAAAAGCTTCAAAAATGTATAGCTAGAATAAAATTTTGAAAGTCTCAGCATTTAAAGTAATTTACCCTAAAATTACTTTTAATTTTGTGCTAACACATCTAATCATTTTTTAAATTTTTATTGGGGATAAATGAGCCTTCTGAATATGCAAATGCTAATCCTGTAGTTAAAATAACTGATCACTCATGTTAGATTTTCACCGAGTTAGCTGCACTTTAATTTGAACGAGTGCAATTTTGAACACATGGCATACACTGGAAGCATGGAGTGCTGCTGTTCTAATAAATATAATAAACAGTTTTTCCAAAAATGCAAGGTCAACAGCAGGCTACAGCAGTCTGTGATTGCTCTTATGGTGTAACACTTATATAGAAATGTACTCTAACAGTGCAGTCAGGATACCCACACAGCTTCCATTAACAGGAAAACAGAACAAAGTAGGTGCTTGTTTACAGAGTGTTGGAGTAGAAAGAGAACACTATAAAGGAACTATGAGAAGCAATCATCTATGCATTGGAATCTCTGATATTACTAACCTATTGCAGGTATGCTAAATATCAGCTTGGTTCATCATTCACCCATGTCAGTATTCAAACATTTGCTAATCATCACTACAAACACCAGAATACTGTTTTTGTTAAGTTCATCTTTATACGGCAAAGGCAATAAAAGTTTTGACTTGGACATTTTAAATAATTATTACAAAAAAAAAACTGATGAAGTTTCAGTCTGGACCAGAGTGGTTGTTGGCAAAATGACTTAATCAGAGCTGTTTTGGTCAAAATATAGAAATAGAAATAAACTTAGAATACCGTTGAAAATGAAATCTTATGCATTGAATGCCCTCTAGGGTTTCTTTTAATATTTTAATCAAAGTTGCATCTCTCTTTTCATAATGTTTAATGCAGTAAAACACAAACCATGGTGTAGACAAAAAAGGATGGATAAGACCTGTAATCAAGCAATATCAGTGGTCTCTCATGGTTCACAGAAATAAAGGACATTGCTGAAATCACAGACATAAGTAGCTCACTGTTAGCTCAGCATTAATACTTACAATTCAGGGTACATAGAAGGTAAAAAGGCCCAAAACAGAGTCAGTAGTCACCTATCATACAAGAGGATGCATGCAATACCTTAGCCGCAGTTTTTCGAAACAATTCTGACACATACTTCAACACGGATCTAAAAGCACAGTAGATGGCATCGCAGTAGCATAACACTACCACCATGATGAGATTATAGCCTTGGCATAATCCCAGAATCACCAGCCCTGCTTAAAATCCTTGATGAGCAAAACACGCTGTACATGCTCATCCAACGTAATGAATTTTCTTCTACATACTGCCCCCAGTATGAAAATATAGTACAACCAAAATTATAAACCACTACCATCTAGGTACAAAAGGTTTTGGCATGCTTAAAACACATAGGGCCTGATCTTCAAAATATTTGCGTATTAACAAAAACGCACGCAAACCTGTGTACATCAGCAAAGCAAGGTGGTAATCGGATTGTCTTTGCAAAATCAGCAGAACTACGGGTGGAGCAGCGTGTCCGTCTTCATGAATATGCAAAAATATGATAATGACCCAAACACGCAAATTCATGGGAGGAGGATATGCAAATGTCATCCCTTACCACACGCAATGTGATTTTCAAAGCCTGAAACACTTTGCTGGCGCAATTTTTGCGTGTGGATTTAGCACGACTGAAATGCAGCTGCTACATGTACATGTACCAACAGACATGGGTTGTCAAAAATAAAAATATTAAAAATAGATGAGAATAGAGGATTTTATGTAGGAATATCTAAGCTCTGATTTGGAGCCAATCACAAACAATGGTAAAACTCCTTGCAACACTTCATTCAACATCATTTCAGCATAACATCGTTGTCAGTGATCATCTGCTGAACGCCAAACCTGATCATAGCAAAATGCGCACATAACTGATCAAGCGTGCACAGCCTGTAATCGCACATTGCGCAAAAGGCCCACTGTGCTTTGATGTTGATAATATGATTAATAGGAAAGAACTGAAGACATCATAAGGCAGATTAAATACTTCATTTGCAAACGGGATGCTAAAATCACTTCTTAGCAGGTGAAAAACAACCATTTTAAGGCAGCTTTTCCATGTGATGACAAAGACAGTGTATGCTTTAACCTTGTCACCAAACAAGCATTATTGACAGTAACGTGATGTCATTGCAGGGCAATCGGAGCTGGATCAGATTACGTTCAGGCTTAAATATTATGGCTGTTTATGATAAACTCCGAAGTCTTCAAACATACACTCAAAAAAACAACAGAACCCGATGGGTCTCCGAAAAGAATTAAAAGATCAAGGGAGACAAATTAATTAACAGACATATTTGTCTTTTATATTGTTAATATTGATTGGCCAATTTGTTGAGAGTTAAATCAAGCAAGATAAGAGAAATAATTTCATCAGGGCAGATGACAAACCTTCTGTGAGTAGCACAACAAAAGTTAACTAACAGTAACAGTCCAAAAAAGCAAGGGCTGAATGGAACAGAAGGGACAAAAAAATCAGAAACTTGATCATTAAGAATGATGATGCGTAACAATCCCTGCATATTTCTATCAACACTGCAGAGGATCTGTTTGCTTTTCCTCGTGTTCCAGCCAGTAGCACAGGCAATTTCATCATTGTTTGTTTTTGTTCTTGGCACCTGAACAAATTTCTCTGTTAATTAGTGTGAAGCCTGTCTTGTATAGTTGTATTCAGTGTCTGTCAGGATGTGAATTTGTCTGGTGAAGCAAGTTCTCTTATTATTATGATCCCGAAATATGAAGGCAAATGCTTTTACCTTTACACCATGTTTCTTTGTTTGAGATTCTTACTTTGAATTAAGAAAGGAAGTACTTCTTGAGTATCCCTGTTGTGGTGACCAATGACTAATGAAAATTTGTCATTGGACTGACCATTTACAAATGCTTTGAAGAGGCTTCCATGACTTTCAAATCGTTTCTGTGGTACTACTCTACGGACAGCAGAAACAAGAAATGATAAACGTCAAAATATGACTGAAATTTACCCACTGAGAGTACAGCAACTGACCATTAGCTGCTAATGACTCTAAAGTTAGCTTCTGCTTCAGGGCTTTAAAATGCATGTCCCAAGTTTCTGTGATACTTTTTTTTTTACTGTTAGCAAATAAACTTTTGTATCACTGTTTGTGTGCCTTCTTTGTAGTTTAAGTATCTCTAAAAAGATATTTAAATATTTTGTTTAATTAATGAATTACTGTTTATCAATACAATACCATTATTTATCCTCCATATCTTGATGGTGCCCCACAATGGGGGGAATCATCCATTTATTTCTTTGCATTGACATACCAGCTATACATATTAAGAGGAAAGTAAAGTTCTGAAAATTCATGTTGCCAATTTTAAGTAGTTTTTGAGTATTGTTGCAATATGTTGCATCAACATGGCTGCCACCATTGAGACATGTCAAATCTTTCCGCCTGCTTAACATCTGTTAACCCCAAAGATCTAATGGCACTCTACAGATGACTTCTTGACAGACAGAAACTCACTGTTAAACAATTTCTTTTACGTCATTATCAATTCAGTAGGAAAGTTTTTATTTTTCTAATAAATGTTTTAACTTGTACATTTATAACATTTTTAAAAACTCAAAAACCAAACTGTTCTGATAATTATGAGTACATTACTATTTGATATAAACATTAAAGAGACTAAAAAAGTGTTAAACCAATAACTTTGAGTCCAGCATACTAAAAAACCCTTTGTGCCTTCAAAGATCAGCTGTCAGCTATGATATTCTGACTGCCTTAATTTGAGGATGGAGCCTGCAGAAACAGCTTGCACAAAAACCACTTGAGGATAAATGTGTTCTTCACCAAATGGTGACATGGCTGCCACTGCCTGAGCTCAGTGTGGAAAATGAGCTTTGATTGCACAGCATGAACATGCCTAAATGCCACTGACTTATTTTCTCTGTGTATACGCTCAAATGTTTCAGTCTAGACATGCTTCAGTGAATTTTTACGTAAGCTTAGTAGACATGACTAAACACATTTCAAATAGCTTTTAATGAACACCTGGTGACAGAACATATCTTGCATGAAAAATGCAAATGAAATCTCAAATAAGATGGGCATTGACATGAAGAGTGAGTTCTTTGGCCTGGTTGCAGCTATGTTCAAAGTCAAAATTTAGTGTCAGTAAAGATTCTATAGGAGGGCCTTTTGAAAACCTGTGAAACATCTAGCAGGACTACATAAAAATATTTATTGTTAATGTATCAACACCTGTTACAAATTTCAAAACATTTAAGTGAGCAAATAGTTAGTTATAAGAGATATGCTCAGAGTGCTTTGTGTCTCTTCGGAATATTTTATTAGACTTCCTGAGTACCAGTTGCTAAATATTCAAACTCTTGAATTGAAGAAGTTGAGCACCAAACTAAGCTGACCTTGGATTGTTCAGTAATAGTGTACAACCCCTTTTCTTGTTTGTTTCTGTCTTTTAAGAAAAGAAACAACTCAAACTGCCTTTGTTTTCCTAAAAAATGTATCTCTGCAGAACAGTATAAGAAAATAGTTCATCTTGAAAGCGTTAATGGCTTTTTTCTGAACATCCATCTATCCATCCATCCATCCATGGATAGAAGTACATTTCACAGAAATTATGAACTGAAATAGAAAAAAAACTGTCAAAATGATGTTGGTACTACAGCCAATTAACCTAACTGGTTCTACAAAATATGCATTCTGCTTTTAAATGGACAGAGCTAGTTTGGCTCCATGCCAGTATGCCACTAAAAATGTTCGATCTTCCTTCAGTTTTACAAATTCCATTATTTACATCAGTGCTTCTGCAGACAGATGACTTGGTTAGCCTACCGTAATTTATTAATAGTATCTTAAAGCACATGTTGTGTTTGTAAAGACTTGAACGCACACCATTTCAACCAGGATATGTTAACACAAACTTTTGATGCTGTGCATTGACCTCCTTACACTAAGTAATGGATGATATCAAGATAAACTACTGGAAGACGAGAGACATTAAGCCCATGCGCCAACCTCCAGCTCCATACAGAAGCAGCTATTTCCTCTGGTCCAGAGAGTTGGTGGTGAGATATTACATTTTTTTATAGCAGAGTGCTAGCACCCATTTAGCACTAGAGCTGGTATGTTGGGGGAAAAAATCCCAAATCTTCTCCATTTAACATTCATCCCAGTGAAAATGTTTACAACAATTGGCAATATACAATTGTGTGAAAAATGATTTCCCTCCTTGTAAATTTCTTATCTTTCTGATTTTTTTCTAACATGTAAATGTTTCAGATGATCAAACACATGTTATTATTGGACATAGATAACCAAAATAAATACAAAAAACTATTTTCAAATTATATTTTCCCCCACCTTCTCCTTTATAGTGTCATTTTACAAAAATGTTTAATCTCAATACACTTTAAAGATAAACATATTCCATTTATATGCAGACATCAAATAAAGTTAATCTAAACTTGGTCGTGGTAGTGTTATTATCTGTCAATATAGGTTACTTTGGACTACCAGCTAAGCTGCAGCCTAATATAAAGCAGACTGAAGAGCAATATTGACCTACCTTTCTAAATCTAATTAAAAAAGCTAATCAGTATTAAAAAAAAGCTAATCAGCATGTTTCCACAAATATTTGACGGTTACTAAAATCATGTCTTTTACAACTTTCAAAAGCCTCTATCCTCTTTACCGCTGTCTGTGTTTGCAAATCTTATCGTGTATGTCTGTGTGAAATGAGAATATCAAAGTAGACAGTTAATGAAACATTGACCTCATTATTTATGCTGCCTTTCCCAGAGATTTATCATTTGGCTAAGGCATCATATTCCCCACAATGATCACAAGGCCAAGCATCTTAAGAGCAGCCTGAGAACACACCAAATGATGACATTTGGCTGCTTTTAACATGGCAACAAAGGTCTCACAACTAGACCCTTGACCTTTTTGCTGTTGAATGTTAATCAGATATCGTCCATGCATTTAGCCATTGATCAGCTCCCTTCCTTTCCTCTTTCTCTTTCCCAATAAATAGATCCAATCAATTAGGTGGATTGATAAAATGATTGATGAATGATTGTAAATATGTACTCTCTATATGAATGATGATATAATTCTCATTTATTATCTCAGCAGAATTCATCAGCTCAGTCACATCTGAGATACAAATCACAGTGTGAACATGATATTTTAGCACCACTGAGTTTTTATCACAGCATGCTGACATTAATTTTTTTGTTTTATGCTATTATTGCCATTAACTTCCCCCTGCGAGGTGCCCAATTTCTACCTTGTGTAAAAAGCTTTGTATTAAAAAAATTTATTTATTGTGAAAAGGTCAAACATTTTTCTCTCTACTTAAAGTCCTATCTTGTACCTAGCTTTGACAAGACAATGCTCCCTTCAAATCCCAGGACTTTTCTCTTGCTCTCGGTGGAAGACACACGTGTTTTCTCTCCCTCCCTCCCTGCTGATCCCTGCTTCTGTTTTTGTCTGTATTTTTCTCAGAGTCTTGCTTTGCATATCCAAACTTGTAAATTATGGATTTGGTCAGCTGGATTCTCAACGTAATTGATCAAATTTTTTCAACACAAAGACAGGGTAAAGGAGAACCCTCTTGTCCAGACAGGACGTTCTTCTCTGGATACACAATGGATTCTTGGCAGCAGTGGAAGATTGTGTACCTGACTACGATGTCAGTCGAGGAGGTAGAAGATGTGTACATATTTGGACTTTTAATAACAGGATTTCTGCTTTTTGGAGTTGGTGGTTATTTGGCTTATCGAGTGGTTCGCAAAACACGGGCGGCTGTTCAAAGCATTCCAAAGCTACCTGCGATGTTGGATGGAGTCTGTAGAGTGATCAACACTCAGACTGAAATGTTAAGAGAGCAGAATCGCAAGCTGGACACGATTCTTGAACAAAATCGCAACCTGGCAACGGCTGGACTCAAAGGTTAAAGGATATAATCTTGGAGGAGTTGTATGCTCAAGATCTGCGGAAAGTACCAGAAATTTGGCTATTTGGATTTGCAGTTGAGACATACCAGTAAAACTCTTAAGGTAGTTGGAAATTCATAACTGCCTGAACCATAACATTTATTGTTCTTCTAAATCTGGCGCCCCAATGTGGCCTTGGCAACTTCTGCTAACTGGCTATTGACAAAATATCTCCTGGATGTTATATAAACACGACGCTCTTCCCCAGCACTCCTCTACCAGCTGTGTGCTGATAGGACTATGGGACCGATTGATAAAACTTCCACCTCTCTTCTCAAGGACAATGGCGCTTCTATCAGTGTTGACAGTCTAATTCTTGCAAACACACACAGACTTATATATATTCGCACCCTCAAGATTCCACCGTATCCTTGCAAAATCTTTACTTATGTGTGTGTTGCTTATCCCCTGCTGAGGTTTTTTGTACTATTTCAGACTCTATTCTGCTCAGAATAGAGTCTGAAATATGATTTTTTTTTCCTCCTATCTTACTTTACCAAAAAGTGTGATATCATTACTTTTCAAAGATTTTCAGATTCCTCAGAAGGATTACCAGCAAAAACCAAATATTATTAGTATTTGAAAATTTGGACTAAAGCTGTTTTTACACCAATGACCAGAGATTTTTAGATTTCTTAGAAGGATTGTATTACAACAATTTCATACCAGTGAAAGCCAAACATTATTAGTATTTAAAAGGTTTGGACTAAAACTGTTTTATACCAGTGACCCAGCTTCTCTACTTAGACTTCAGTGAATGCCCATGACCCATGACTACTGTTACTATTTGAATGATGGGACCACACTGCCTCATACCAGCAACCTCAAGGATTAATATTATCATCTTTCTTCTAGCACAGGATGAATTCCTTACCACAAAGGACTTAATGATCTAATTACTTCTATTAGAAAGATTGGATTAGAACCAGCTCTTACCAGTAAACCTCCAAGGATTATTAATGTCATTTGATTTGTTTTTCTGTGTTTGATTTTCTGTATCATTGTAAATGTTTTTCCTCATGTACAGCGCTTTGAGTGCCTTGTTCCTGAAAAGCGCTATATAAATAAACTTGACTTGACTTGAATTGGCTTTTAGTTGTTTTATATGGACTGTTTGCTGAGCTTTCTTTCAAAGCAAAAATGTCCCTTTGAGACAGTGTTCGCGAAAATGTATACATGAGAAGACAATCCTTTTGACATAAGCACCTTGAATACCCCTCAGTTCAGCAGAAGCAGGTCTTTTATTAGTTCCAATATATACAAATGACAGCGAGAATTGGAAGAAACCATTTTTGTGGTCGCTGGTTTTTCCAAACAGCGCTAAAGTTTGAACAAATACAGATGTTTACACAGATTGTGTCCAGGGGTATGCAAAGATGTTAGCTGTCTATTTCCTGACTTGAGACCTGTACAAGTCCTGAATGGAGGGAAGGTCAGCAACAATATTTGTCTCTGTTATTTGTTGCAGTCTTGTCCTGTTTTGTTTTGTGGTTGAGCCAAAACAGATGGTGATAGATGTGCATATGACTGAATGATGGTAGTGTAGAAGATGACCAACAGCTCCTGGGGCAGGTTGCTACTTCTTAAGCAGGAATACATTCTCTAAAACACAGATTCTGATTTGTAAAACGTTTATTTAAAAAAAAAAAAAAAAAAAGCTATTAAATTTCTGGTTTTCCAGAAGAAAAATTAAATCAAAAATCTTGTCTCATTGCATCCCCAATCTTGAGTATCGTCTTGTTTCGTGAGCTGGATGTATACAACAGCTCGAATGTTTACATTGGGTAAAAAAAACCTAAAATTATTTACCTATTTTGAAACAAATACTTAACTAATTAAAGTCATTTGTAGGCTGGAGTTTAAAACCAAGTGGCTTTTTTTTTTTACCATTAATATGTTTGTCATGAGATGGGGTGATAACAGGAGGTTGGTCAATTTTTTGAGATTATCTGAAAGGAGATGTTTAATGTAGTAACAAAGCATAAGATTAAAATAACAGGGATGAAAGAGAAAAATAATCCAAAACCAAGATGAGAAAAAAAAAACATGAGATGGGAGGGACCTGGAGTAACGGGTTAAATGGGTAAACATAAAAAGAATCCAGCGAGGACTCAATGTAAACAGAGTATATATCCTTTGAGAAGTGAATAATGGCTATAAAACATGTGTAGTATGCATGACAGCTGAGAGTGAGACTAAAGGGCTGATGAAACTGAAGAAGGATGACTGGTAAAAAAACAGAAAAGTAAAAAACAGGTATCAAGAACAAACAAGCAGGTAAAAGCTAAACAGAAAAAAGGAAATACAGAAAACAAATGCTAAATATCTAAACACAGGAGTGACACAAAGTACCAAAACACATCTTTTAAGTCACAGAGACTGATTTTGGTAAATTTTTGCATAGTATTTACACAGCACTTATATGAACACCAATTTTTCAGAAATTTTGGGTAATCAAATATTCCGTTGCATGTATGCCTGCACATGCACTGTCTGGAAACTGGAAATTCCTGACGTAGACAGAGAATTGTTGTAGTAAATATCTTCCACCTCGATTAATCCAGTTTATCTGTGTAGTATGTTCCCCATACATCCTTTAGGCATGCACAAATGAAATAGCATGCTAGAAAGCTGATAAAATCAATTTCTAATAACTCTATAATGTCATAAGTATTGCATTAATTTTCATAATGCAGACACGAACAAAATGTTTTTTTTATAAGGTACAATAAGTCCCATTTAAAGTTATGCCGCATACTTCGTTGCTACATATCTCTTGAATATTAACTGTTGCCCGTAGTATATGCATAACTAATGAATAAGCTTATGATTATGAGTGTGGGACAATGTTCCAAGAATTAAACATGTGTAGAGAGAACCAGAAAGCAACACAGTGACAAGCAGCCCATACAAAAAAAGCTCAATTTACCAGTGACCTCATTTCCACTACTTGGTGGTGACATTTAAATAAGCATCTGATTAAGAATCTCTGTTTAAGTGGTTGATCGAGTTAATGATTTCCCACCATTAATCACACCAGGCACAGCTGTGGATAAAGTTCCACCAAAACATCAACAGAGCTGCAGAGAGACAGAGAAATTGAAGGAAAACCAGGAGTGACCATCTCTCATGCTCTAATAGTTCAAATAACATCCAAATCCCACATCAAAACAGTACAATACACGCTGGACTGTTTGCTTGAGAAAACATATGTCGTTGGAAACACCGCTTTAGAGATTAGCCGCATATCTGATACAAACTAAGCAGGGCTTTGTCATCACTTCAGATGGCCAGCCGACGGTACATGGAAAAAAAAAACTTGCTGTGAAATTGGGGCGCCATAGGATCTGCAGGAGACTGAGAGGATTCACCACGACCTGGGTATCATGGTCAGTGAGCTGGGTCTGTGCCTTGAACAGCGATTAGTGTTGATGTATACCGCAATGCCATGTCACAAGCATCAACGGCTACATATCAGCAGTTCTACGAGAAACTGCATCATGCAGCACAGAAGGAAAAAAAAAGCACGTCTTGCTTTTTTCCCTGTGAAGCTTAACTCGCTTTGTTTTACATTCAAACAGACAGCTGCCCTTGACCTCGTAATACATGGTCTATAACCCTGCAGGAAGAGCCTGTCATTGGCAAAACTGTCATGAGTAATTTCCAATCCTACCACAACTATCTATGGCTCAAGTGCCCTTGATTAAAAGCACTTAACCCCCAGGATGTTCTGATGGAGGATTCCAATACCCAGAAATATCTGTTCAAAGAGAAAGATCCTCTGTCAGCACATGGAGGACAAACTGTTACAACGTTTTCAGGCATATAGATTACAAAAAGGGTGTGACCTCTGTCCTTGTGTTTGAACTAACGATTCATATGATACATTATTGATCTCCATAAGGAAAGCAGCGAATAGGAAAGGTCTGGAAGCGGAAAGGGATAAAGTGTCTTTCTCAAGGACACCACAGCAGGACAAGAATACTAGCATATATGCTTTGTCATCATGGTGCTCTTACAAGACTTAAAGGCACGCAAAGCACAATTTTCTGCAAAGGCTTGTAAAGACAACACAAAAATGTTGCTCTTGCTCCATCAGCAAAATGTGCTCAAGCACTTAAAGGGTCAGGGAACAAGCTGTTGCACTGAACTGTTAAAGAGAAAAATTCAAATCTTTATTGAAAATGGAACCTCTCAAAAGAACAAAGAACCCATTTACACCTTTACATACCTAAGATTAATCACTTTATCTGCTCCTAAAAGACAGCTGATCCACAGAGTGAGATAAATAAGACAGTTGGGAAAATAAAACATGATTTCAAATGACAAATACATTAAGTTGCCCTGCGATGGATGGCGACCTGTCCAGGGTGTACCCTGCCTCTCACCCGTAGACTGCTGGAGATAGGTACCAGCTCCCCCATCACCCACTATCGAATAAGCGGTATAGAAGATGAATGAATGAATGAATGAATGAATGAATGAAAAGATGCATCCTAAGCCATTTTAACAAAATGTTTAGGCTGCCTCCCCATAGATGTGAGTTAGCATATACAAAACTTCATGGAAGCTCAGAAAATGTGAACTCTAACTCAACTGGGTCAGTATCAGAGTTGGGAATTATTTTCTTTTCCACCAGCTATAATGGATTTTCACAAATTGCTTTCAAAATTGAATAATAGTCTTTTCCCTGAAAAGTTTCTATAATCATGTGTTTGATGAATCGAAGTTTGACATTTCAATAGAAACATAAACTACATTTATTGAGAATAATTTAATAATTAAGTGTTATTGTCATGCTCCTAGTCAGTTATTAATAATTATTTTGGTAATTTAAACAAAAGTAGCACACATTATTGTGAAAGTAAGGAAACATATCAAGCATAGTGCAGTTCGAGGATGTCAACATAAAATCCATGCTACATTTTATCAGTATGTATGACAGTTTTGTAATTGTGTTCCACCTATGTCACTCACCAATAATAATGTTAAAGACTCACAAGTGTAATATACCAGGGATCGCCCCTAACCACCTTCAGAAATCACACAGAATGTCTTTCATGAGATGTTTTCTGAAAGAAGCTTGAAATTATTATATTTGTTCACAACAATTGTGAACAAAAATAAAAGACTTCAATGTGGTTTTCTTATCTGCACCATAAATGGCAACTACAAAACAAGCATATCAAAGCATAGAGAATGCTTAAAATGTTCTTGGATGTGGTACGCGATTTAAATCATTTGAGAAATACTACTCTACAAGATAGTACTCTAATTGACCTGGGTCAGCAAACATATGATCATAAATAAAAAATGCAAGGTAACAAATGCATTGTTTCACATGGCAGAAAACCTTCATTTAATAGTAGCCCCATTTTGTATATAGGTAGTTCAGACATGTAACTTAACTTCACCTTTTCAGGTTTCACAGATGAACAGTGAAGTAAATAGAAAAAGCATCAGAATTGTTTAGAACATATTGGACATTAGAAATAAAGAAAATTAGTTAGCCGGATATACATGAAAACCGTAAAATGCTTAGAAGTTAGATGTAGTGATATTGACTTACTTTAATTTGTATCAATTTTCATATATAGACAAGTCTTATAGTCTATCTTACATGGATCTCAAATATTAATTCTTGAGCTTTTCAGTCAGCAATCTTTTGTACATAAAAAAGAAAAATCTGATGATTTCTTTATATTCCTCAGGCTCAGAATTTGTTCAGAATAAAAGATAACTACACTTCAGAAAGAAAATCAATGATAGCTAATCATTAGGATTCAAACATTTTATCTATAATTAGTCCCGCTAACATTTTTACACTAATAATTAATGTGAACATTGAAACACAAACAAGTTCTACTCTACAGCTAAGATTAAAGTGAAGTTTTATTAATGAGATTTAACATAAGAAAATACATTAAATTGATAAAAAAACCTACCGGGACCTTTTGAGGTTCTCTCAGAAGTCTTAAAAATAGAGTAAGATTTACAAACAGTCTTCAATCATTAACTTTCAGCACCAGAGCAGCCACTATAAAATGGAAATAGTGCCTTATCTGGCAATATCTAATGTATGAACGTATCTGGTTCCAACACCCTGTCTTTTTCAGTGGAAGGAAAATCTTGTAAAAAACCATCTGTTCAAATCAGCCAGGAGGGCACAATGAAGTAGTCAGTTGTTGCTCAGGCTGTAGATTGCTGGAGGTTCTTACCCTTCGCTTATAGATTGAATTACTAACACAAGGTTAAAAAATCCCGAGATAAGTTTATAGAGTTAAGCAGAAGGGGTCTTACAGTCTTATAGTGTGGAGAAAAAACTGTAACCTTCACTAACAACAGGCGGACGTAACATAGCAGATGATGGAGACAAAAAAAAAACTTCTCTAATGTAACTGAATTTTTGGAAATGGTGACCACTTCTCACTCAAACTCAGTTGGGCATTACCTTTTTGATGGATTCTAAGAATCAGTGAAAATCCAAATTCAGTTGTCCAGGAGCCTGCACTTCCAAGAGAGGAGATGTCAGCCATCAGTCGAGCCTCATTAATGCTAGAGCTACGACACATTGGACGTTATGGCTGCAACTAACGATTATTTTACTAATCGATTAATCGGTCGATTATCTTTTCGATTAATCGTTGAATCGGATGAAAAAAACATTTTTAATTTTCACCTCTTTATTCCAAAATAGAATATTTGGACCAACAGAGCAAATAAGCACACAAAACCAGCAGGTTGCTGCTTGAGTTTTCTTTTACAATAATAATAATAAATAATGAAAAATAACTGTTTATTAAAAAGCTTCAGTAAAGCAAAAATGGTGTGTGCATGATGTCCTTTCCTATTATGATGCCTGTCATTGTTGCTGCCTTTTTTTTCTGGAATGAGAAAGACAGTATTGTATGAATATGTATTCTAGCATAATTTACAACAACTGAATTAATGCCTTGTTTTATTTGCATAAATAAATAAATAATGGGGTCAAATACTGTTCATATTTTGAGATTTCGGGACAGTTTTTTGAGTAGTCCTATGGTTCTATTGGGGCAATTTTAATTTGGTTTTGAACCCTGTTTTGTGGTCTATTGTCAGCTATAACTCAAGTAGCTTTGGTGTTTGTACTCGCAGCAACATGATTTGCATGTTTCAAAATATGCTGATTTCAAATGCTAACGAGGTGAAACGAGGTAAAGTGCTGCAGTGGAAATATGACTTTTTGTTGCACAGTTGTAACACAACCATGCTCTTATTCAAATCGTCATTACCATCCAGGACCTTGGTTTCTTCAATATTTACCAAACTTTCTTGTCACTCCTGAGCATCTTCTTCTCGGCTGGCAAACAGACTTTAAGTGTAGTACCACCAACTAATGCGCTGAAGGGTGTTCAGCAGTGTTACCTGTGTGCCTGAAATTTGAGAATGATAACATGCAATATTTTTTAATGAGTTGCTTTTTTGTAATTAATAATTTAAATGAATGTGTTAAAGTCCTACTCAAAACAAATATTAAAAAAGTTATTTCTGATAAAATCATTTTTTGCCTTGTCAAAAGTTTGCAGTTTCAGTTCACTTTCTGCTAAGTATTTGATCTATTACTTCCTTACTGTATAATGAGATCTGTTTTCATCATTCCTTTCAGCTGGCAGGTCCATAATGTAGTTTTAAATATTCCATCATTACAGCGTGTCCAACATATCTATGCTTTTGACATTTTTGAGCCAATTCAATGCACTTTTAAAGCAGTATCAAAGGTTCGAGCACCCTTTGTACCATTCTAATGAGTACCTTTTATTACCACAAAACAATTATGTACTGTGAGATTTTAAGGACATGTTTCTCATTTACATTTAATTGCTTTTTTCTCAAGGCTGTTGAGAAAATTCTACAATTCTTTAATTAAAGAGATATTTTGTGTCAGTTAAGTCTGATGGTGGTTTTACCAAATTTGCTGGACCTGACGCAACATGACTGCTAAGCATCATGTCTACAATACATAAATACATGAAGTGGATCATTTTGTCATTTTTCACACCAGGTAATTAAGGATTTAACATACAGAATTCTCAATTGTCAGTTGTATGACCTTTCAAAATATGTTTGCTTTAGTTTTTTTAACTGGCAACTACTCACTGTCCAGTGGTGCCTGTTCTGATGTGCTGCATAAAACGAACTGTACACTCAGGGGACTTCACATAAACCTACTTCAAATAACTTGTAATAATACTTTAACCTACTTGTTTTACCATGCATCTATCTTTTTGTCAGCAGACCTCTACGGATTTTGCTTTGGGTTTAGCACAAACTGAAGTCACCTACAGTTTCTCTTACAATGGTTGAGTAAATATGTCCATCAGGACTTTCATTTTGAGAAGCAAGCGCAGCATTTCAATCACTGGGGTAGACTTCTATTATGTTTTCCAATCCACACTTACTCTCAGTTATGCGAATGCTGTCCTTCTGTCCTCATTTCGGTGCCCCAGGGAAACAGTGACAAGCACACAAAACTGAAAAAACATCACTATACTATCACCTTTTGAAGAGTGTCTTCTGTCCTGTGTGAATACAATATTGTGTCTCTCTGTTGAGCAGTGGCATGCTGCATTGTCTCAGGGATGAAGTATAGTCTCACTGCTTTGCAGTCTTTTTTTTTTTTTCCAGTTTTAGCATACAGTTGGGCAGTCACAATCACAATAAAAAAGCTTAACTTATTAATTTCTAGGACATTCTTGGAAATGGGTCTGGTCTTTACCAAGTCTGGTCTTTAGTGTAAGGTGAACATATTTCACCGTAGTAGGATTTATTAAACAAAAATGAAGCTAAATTGGAAAAGCTCTCTACGGAACGTTGCTGCATCCAAAGGATTTAAGAGGGAAAGTTGCTGCTAATCAATGCGCTCCATGACTCGTGGCTTGTTTAGATTGGCAGGAGAAAGCCTAGTACTTCCGCACAACGTATGTTTGCAACCTTGCATTTAATTGACTAAAGGCTTCAAGGCCAGTATAATTTTATGGACAATTCAGTCGAAAGTACAGCTGTTTGGCAATAATGCAAACACAATATCAACACAAAAACCTCAGTTAAGCATGATGAAGGGTTGAGGATTTCATCTTGTAGGGAAACCTTGTAGTTATGAACTTCTCTGTATAACAAAGTATTATAGAGCTAAATGTGGGGTCATATGTTCAACAGTTGATCTTACATTTGAAAACATTCGGAACCTAGATAAGACCAAATAATTCATAAAGAATGTGTATTTTTCCTATACCATCTTGGTAGTTAACCTGTATACCACGACTTAGTTAAAACAGAAAATAGGAAATATAAACTAACTGTGTAATTTCAAGCAGAACACTATATTATACAATCGAAGTGAGTCTTAAGAAGGTATGCTTTGACCCGATTTTTGGCTATTAGTTTAGTAAAAAAAAAAAGATATATATTAAAACTGGAAGACCCATAAAATGTTGAGATTTTTTTAAAGAGAGACTGAAACGTCTGAGCCCCATCTCACCAGCAACCCTCATCCCCAATTCTAAAATTGCAATACTGCAGAAAAATGTATTCTCACATCATCACTAAATGAGCAGCACCCAGACATACACAGTCTGACAGTGCAATGATCCATTTTGACTTAAATAAATTCAATAAAAGATGTACAAAACAAAAAGCTGAAGCACATGGAAACTAAAAATATTACCAGCGCATTGGACAATGTTACCAACACTGGCAACATACACATTGAACACTACCATAACGGGCACGTCCTGCTGTCAATTTCAACAACTTGAGTATGCTTGTGGGGGAGGGTGAGAGTGAATCTGCTGATAAGATGCTGCAGCAGTTTATCCATTAATCCCAGCTTTCTCCACTGAAGGTTTGCAAATCTACATGATCAAAAAGAAGGTGGATTTGGGGGTGTGCCCTGACTTTCTGTCACTGTGGCGCTGAACAAAATAAACACACCAAACTTCTGAGTGTGTAACTTTCTTTTTCTGTGGTGTGGTGTGTTCCTGCAGCTACCATAGTAGTCAAAATAAATACAGCAAAATCTAAAAAAGATCAAGTTCAGTGCTGTAGGGAGAATAGTAAGCTAGTTTGTTTTTAGATTATATGTTTGGCTTGTCCAATGCTAATGCAATAATAAAATAAAAACAACCTCAGTGTTTTAAGGGTGGTTACAGCAAAAAAACTAATTTCAGTCAAATTTCAGACTTATTTTGCTTTTTGGCAACTAGAACAGGAAAATAAACAAACACGACAATCAGTATTGGTAATTCTTCAAAATCCTAATACAGCACATGAGCAAAATGAACCAGAGAGAATAAAACATACATTCCTACATACATGAATAAATGCAAAATAGGCTTTTTGTCTTTGAACATGGCAGGATTGTTGAACTTTACAAGCAAATCCTCTCACAACGCATCATTGCTTCTGAGATTGGAGGCAGTAAAACATCCATTTATTCTTCCATTCATCCATTTTCTGTACCCACTTGTCCTTGCAGGGTCATGCAGACTGGTGCTTGTGGGTGACATGGAAGCCAGTCCATCAAATGGCAACACAGAACTAACTAACTAATGCTGAATGCAGCCCAATAATCATAAGATGGCAACTTTGAGAGAACAGCTTAAAGAACAAAGAAATCTTTTCAAAAAGACTACATTTCCCCCATGCTATAAACCAGTATGAGGTTTGCAATGGAGAACCAAACAAGAAAAAAAATAATCTGGATTTTAACGCAAATAGTATGAGAAGACCCAACTTGAGATTTTTCCTGCCACAGTGGAGGAGGATCACCATGATCTTGAGTTTTTTTCCCTCAATGGAGCTTGTGGAGGGGTGACAAACCATGACGGGTTTTGTGGAGATGTGTATGTGTATCTCTCTAACAGAGGGTCATTGTCAGTGCAGTGATCTTTCAAAAGTAAAATGCTGCAGATTGCAATATCAGCCTGACAAAACACCCTTACAGGAAAATATCATTTCTCTTGCATGTACCTGCAAGTGGCTCTTTGGAACTTTCACATGGTTAATAACTTTGATTGAAAATGATAAAGAGCAAACTAAAGTTTTTAAATATATATATATATATATATATATATAGTTTTGATGCCTTCAGTGTGAAGCTACAATATTCATAGTCATGAAAATAAAGAAAACTCTTTGAATGAGAAGGTGTGTCCAAACTTTTGGTCTGTACGGTATATTTATGTATGTATGGGTGCGTGTGTATATATATATATATACAGTGGCATGCACAGACATTTTGGGGGGCAGGTGTTCAAGGGGGAAAAGAGGGCACCTTGTGTGGCACATGGAGTTGTCGGTTGCCTTTGTAGTGAGATTCATTACAGGCACATATATATATATATATAATTGAAATGCAGGTTTTAGCAGTTTTTGAATTTCCACAACAACAGAAATGTTTTGATCAAATTCTCTTGTCGTTAGGTTGGAAACTATGTCCTTCTTTTATCACAAACATATCCATCCTGTTTTGCAAGAGTTTTTATTAGTTTATTTATTTCAAAACCTACTAACAGACAAAAAATGGATGTCCTGTAAAAAAATAACAGATTTCCGATAGTAGAAAATTATATGCCTTTTTCCAAAAGGTCATGTGACATTTGTAGCTCAAAATAAATTTTATTTAACTAGACTGAAGGCAAAAATGTCTCTGTGGATGTAAAGTTTGTTGATCCCGGATCTCAACTTATGTCTCTTGAATAGAACCTTTGCATCTGGAACTACTACTAACTGAGGTGTATTGTGGAAAAAGATCAAAAAGTACCCACAAATTATACTGATACCGCCAATGTGTCTTTGACAGTAATGTAAAAGTGCAAATCTTAGGTGTTTGCTTTCTACTTTAAAAACAACACATTTAGCATCTAGTTGAGAGACGATAACCCTTGCTTTACAAAATCAATAGTAATACATTATATAACATAAACTCGCAGGTTTATTATTGCAGGGTGGACACTTTATTTCATCATATGCATGTGTGCTTTTGTTTAGTGTGTGTTCAGTGTTGGTTTAGGGTTGGGAGCCATTACTTGCAGAACATTTAGTTGTCCCTAGGTATCACAGGTGTTTCTATCTGAGAGGCGCCACAATGACAGACACTTTCCATCTAGGTTCCATTTGGCCAACCATGCAATAAATCAACACATCCCTACTCTGCCACTCATTACTGCAAACAGTGACTGAAAGGCACGGAGCAAGGCTATTTGTGAGAGAGAGAGAAGGGATAGATCTGCAAACAACGCTCCACTAAGAAAGGTAATTGAAGATTCTGATTGCTTTTTTTCAGAGCTGGAGTTTTATTTTCTTGTCATGGAATTATAAGAAGTGGGAAATCTATGTTTTGATTGTCACTACTGTTCTGCAGTTGTTTTAGAAGACCCAGGGGAGGATAAACTGCTCAAAGACTTCTACTCTGCCAACAACAGCCTAAAATTTGGCCCAGTGGGGTAATGAACTGCAGGCGAACATACTGATGCTTACAACCAACACAAACACTAGTGGATAAAAGTGAGGAATGGTAAACACACTCTTTATTGTGTTTGCAAAGAGACAGATATGTTAACATGGGTAAAAATTTGCATTGATGTCATTTAAAAGTATAACATTTTATTTCAAATAGAAGCTTAAAATAAGGAGACAGTGAGGACAGCAACACAACTAGTGAGGGTGGCAGAAGACATTTAAAACTCTAATTGTGGAGAGAGATTGAGACAAACACAAAGAGAACATGAGAGTGGGAGATTAAGAAAAAAAAATGCAGATATGAATTTGCGCCACTGGTTTCTGCTCTGTATTCTCAATAAAGTTGCTGAAGAAATGGTTGAGGAAGAAATAACACCATGTATTGCTGCACTGCCACCATAATATAAGCAGTAGAGCTGTGAACCTAAGAAAAAACGGTCATTAGACCAAAGGCATGCTATGCTGTGTACAGCTTGTAGAAGTGTACATTCTTTTTCTCTCAAACTGTAATCCCTGCAACATTTACACTGCACCCAACAACTTCTAACATGTTGCGTAAACCTTAGTTTAGTGTAACGCAAGATAAATACAACCTGTCTGTGAAGAAGGAGAATTGAGGAAAACTGCACCAGCAATAAGATTTACAAAATGTTTGACATATTTTCTTTTTATCTCCTTAAACACTTTTGCAGAACAGCAACTTGATTTAACTTATGATTCAAAACTGCATACCTGAAAGCATTTGTGCTTCAGTGGTGGTGAATATCTAAAATAACTACTAAAATAAGCGGAAAAGTTATTTTAAATATACAGTACAGACCAAAGGTTTGGACACACCTTCTCATTCAAAGAGTTTTCTTTATTTTCATCACTATGAATATTGTAGCTTCACACTGAAGGTATCAAAACTATGAATTAACACATGTGGAATTATGTACTGAGCAAAAAAGTTTGAAACAACTGAAAATATGTCTTATATTCTAGGTTCTTTAAAGTAGCCACCTTTTGCTTTGATTACTGCTTCGTACACTTTTGGCATTCTGTTGATGAGCTTCAAGAGGTAGTCACCTGAAATGGTTTTCATTTCACAGGTGTGCCCTGTCAGGTTTAATAAGCGGGATTTCAAGCCTTATAAATGGGGTTGGGACCATCAGTTGTGTTGTGCAGGAGGTGGATACAGTACACAGCTGATAGTCCTACTGAATAGACTGTTAGAATTTGTAGTATGGCAAGAAAAAAGCAGCTAAGTAAAGAAAAATGAGTGGCCATCATTACTTTAAGAAATGAAGGTCAGTCAGTCTGAACAATTGGGAAAACGTTGAAAGTGTCCCCAAGTGCAGTCGCAAAAACCATCAAGCGTTACAAAGAAACTGGCTCACAAAGGACCGCCCCAGGAAAGGAAGACCAAGAGTCACCTCTGCTGCAAATGATGAATTCATCTGAGTCACCAGCCTCAGAAATCGCAGGTTAACAGCAGCTCAGATTAGAGAACAGGTCAATGCCACACAGAGTTCTAGCAGCAGACACATCTCTAGAACAACTGTTAAGAGGAGACTGTGTGAATCAGGCCTTCGTGGTAAAATAGCTGCTAGGAAACCACTGCTGAGGACAGGCAACAAGCAGAAGAGACTTGTTTGGGCTAAAGAACACAAGGAATGGACATTAGACCAGTGGAAATCTGTGCTTTGGTCTGATGAGTCCAAGTTTGAGATCTTTGGTTCCAACCACCGTGTCTTTGTGCAGCGCAGAAGAGGTGAACGGATGGACTCTACATGCCTGGTTCCTACCGTGAAGCAAGGAGGAGGAGGTGTGATGGTGTGGGGGTGCTTTGCTGGTGACACTGTTGGGGATTTATTCAAAATTGAATGCATACTGAACCAGCATGGCTACCACAGCATCTTGCAGCGGCATGCTATTCCATCCGGTTTGCGTTTAGTTGGACCATCATTTATTTTTCAACAGGACAATGACCCCAAACACACCTCCAGGCTGTGTAAGGGCTATTTGACCAAGAAGAAGAGTGATGGGGTGCTGCGCCAGAAGACCTGGCCTCCACAGTCACCGGACCTGAACCCAGTCGAGATGGTTTGGGGTGAGCTGGACCGCAGAGTGAAGGCAAAAGGGCCAACAAGTGCTAAGCATCTCTGGGAACTCCTTCAAGGTTGTTGCAAAACCATTTCAGGTGACTACCTCTTGAACATTAACAGAATGCCAAGAGTGTGCAGAGCAGTAATCAAAGCAAAAGGTGGCTACTTTGAAGAACCTAGAATATAAGACATATTTTCAGTTGTTTCACACTTTTTTGTTCAGTATATAATTCCACATGTGTTAATTCATAGTTTTGATGCCTTCAGTGTGAAGCTACAATATTCATAGTCATGAAAATAAAGAAAACTCTTTGAATGAGAAGGTGTGTCCAAACTTTTGGTCTGTACTGTATGTGCATCAGTGTTTTACAGATTTAACACATTTAAAAGGCTTTTTTTCCCTGACGGCAAAAATGGACAGTACATTTTTCCCAAGAGCCACATAGGTACAGTAACTATGATTCTTGTTAAAGGCTTGATACCTGGGGTCAACTCAGTTGTTATTATTTTTGATAATAAACTGTAAATAGGATTTTTCTCAGCTTGAAACTGTAAGCGTTGCCATACTGACAACTGAAACTTTATCTTGCTGTCAATGACTATCTTTCTGAAACATTTCGTAAAGAATAAAAAATTTGCAAACGTTTGTATTTCTCTGTATGTTCAGTCCATTTTTTTAGATATTTTTATTTGTCGTTTAAAAAAAAGTTGTGAGTCAAGAGTGATTCCTAAGTATTTAAACTCTTGTACGACATCAACTGTTTGACCTTGAACAAAACGTTAGGATCGCTGTCAGTATTTGCTCTTTTGGAGAAGTACATACACACAGTCTTGGATATGTACAAGCATAGTTGGGATTTCTCAAGCCACGTATGTACACATTTATCATAGTGTCTGTCAGCTCTGTTTTTTATTATTTGCATGGACATACAGAACAGCATCATCAGCATACATTTGGCAGATGACATTCAAAGGTCAACAACTTGGCAGATCATTTATAAACAAACTGAAAAGCAGTGGACCTAGCACTGACCCCTGCAGTACCCCAAGATTGTTGTTGCGTGATGTTGACTTCATGTTTATATATGACATGAAGTTTCTGTTTTAGTTACTGTATGACCACAGTTGCTTATCATTTCAGGACCTCCTCTGTCAAGCTTACAGTTCTGTGAAATTATTGCTTAACATCACATGAACTGTTTGCTTTGATCCTTGGGTGTTAAGTCTTGTTTGTTTTCATAATTTCCCTGTTTTTCATTATGTTCTATTCTTGTCATATTATTTATTATTAATTATTTGTGCTTAATGTCTTAGTTTGTTTTTGTATTTATTCCGTATACATCTGTTTATCTTTTCCCTTGATCTATAATCTCATTGTGTCCCAACTGAGCTCTATTCATGTCAATTAGTCTCCCTTCCCAGTCTACACATGAAATTAGCTTGTTCTGCACTTTTTCCTTTGATCCAGCCAGTATTTTAATGCAGCTAAAAGCAATACCATAGTAATGTTTCCACATAAATACATTTGAAATTGTGAAGCTACTCACATAGCATTTTGCTACTTCATTTATCTATCTTTTTTCCACCAAAAGCAGTGGTTATAAAAAATGCATTGTCTAAAATCCCAGCATTTAGAATTTGTCAACATACTCAAACAAATTCAAGAAGGTGGATAAAAAAACAAAAAGAGTGTGACCCACCTGCTGGAATGGCAAGTATTCCCATAGCAACTGAAATATTGTGGCATGCATATGAATACATAGGTTGGTTACAAAATAATCTAAATTACCTGATAATAAAAAAAAGTGATGCCAAAGTGACAGACAAAACACAATCTACTTGAAAGTACAGTAAAAATACTTTAACTCAGGGGTTCCCAAACATTTTAGCCCGTGACCCCCAAAATAACAGACTGGCAATCCCCTAAAAATATACATCATTATTTCACTTTATATTAATTAATTAAATAATTATAGAATTTAATAATTGAATCATATATTTAATTATTTAATAATGTATTAAATAAAGAAAAGGTAAAGTTAAATTATTTAATATGGCATTTAATGGTAAATATTTTTATTTCATGGTACATTTGTTTAATTTCATGATATATTTATTTATTTAATTTGTCCCTTTTTGCCCTCCATACACTTTGGGGTCACATCACAATGTTTCTGGAAATCATCTCACAACCCACCACATGGTTTCTCTTGACCCCCCCGTGGGGCCCGACCCCCACTTTGTGAACCTCTGCTTTAACTAACTGTAAACCACTCATAGTACTGAAGTTAGCATCTGCTATGGAGCTTGCAATCAGTGAAACTTAGGAGCTATTTAACAACTTTTTATCAGTAGGAACTGAATTTGATAGTCTGGTAAGTGGAGTGATCAAACCTGGATGACAATATTTTAGACAAAGAATAAAGATTCTTTAAAACGCAAATTAATATTGATGAAATCTTTTTTTCATGTGTAAAAACTCAAGAAGGGTGCAATTTCCATGCTTTTTGGAATTAAAACCCTTAATTACGCAATGAAAACCACTATATATATAAAAATATATATCAAATATGGACTACCACATTCTAAACTGATTGATTTTTTTAAAACATATTTGTAAAACCTTTCTTTCATTTTGAAGATAAGTAAAAAAAAAAAAAAAAAGCAAAATGGGGATTCTTAATTTTCCCTTAAATATTGTTAAAATTCTCACAAACTCAGTATAATGTACCATCTTATTTATTGAGCTGGATGTATGATTTCACCTTAAGTAGCTTTATTGCATGTCTGTATTATCAATGCAATGTCCATAAAGATGAGATTATCTAATCACAGTTTTAGGGTTTCAGTTTGTGCACTGCTAGCATGAAGCACAGTCCCTCTGTTTACAGCCAACAGGACACTGCATCCAATATTTAGATTTTATTCAGACTTTAATTATTCAGACCACAGAGTCATGCTCCATATACAGGTCCTTCTCAAAATATTAGCATATTGTGATAAAGTTCATTATTTTCCATAATGTCATGATGAAAATTTAACATTCATATATTTTAGATTCATTGCACACTAACTGAAATATTTCAGGTCTTTTATTGTCTTAATACGAATGATTGTGGCATACAGCTCATGAAAACCCAAAATTCCTATCTCACAAAATTAGCATATTTCATCCGACCAATAAAATAAAAGTGTTTTTAATACAAAAAACGTCAACCTTCAAATAATCATGTACAGTAATGCACTCAATACTTGGTCGGGAATCATTTGGCAGAAATGACTGCTTCAATGCGGCGTGGCATGGAGGCAATCAGCCTGTGGCACTGCTGAGGTCTTATGGAGGCCCAGGATGCTTCGATAGCGGCCTTTAGCTCATCCAGAGTGTTGGGTCTTGAGTCTCTCAACATTCTCTTCACAATATCCCACAGATTCTCTATGGGGTTCAGGTCAGGAGAGTTGGCAGGCCAATTGAGCACAGTGATACCATGGTCAGTAAACCATTTACCAGTGGTTTTGGCACTGTGAGCAGGTGCCAGGTCGTGCTGAAAAATGAAATCTTCATCTCCATAAAGCTTTTCAGCAGATGGAAGCATGAAGTGCTCCAAAATCTCCTGATAGCTAGCTGCATTGACCCTGCCCTTGATAAAACACAGTGGACCAACACCAGCAGCTGACACGGCACCCCAGACCATCACTGACTGTGGGTACTTGACACTGGACTTCTGGCATTTTGGCATTTCCTTCTCCCCAGTCTTCCTCCAGACTCTGGCACCTTGATTTCCGAATGACATGCAGAATTTGCTTTCATCTGAAAAAAGTACTTTGGACCACTGAGCAACAGTCCAGTGCTGCTTCTCTGTAGACCAGGTCAGGCGCTTCTGCCGCTGTTTCTGGTTCAAAAGTGGCTTGACCTGGGGAATGTGGCACCTGTAGCCCATTTCCTGCACACGCCTGTGCACGGTGGCTCTGGATGTTTCTACTCCAGACTCAGTCCACTGCTTCCGCAGGTCCCCCAAGGTCTGGAATCGGCCCTTCTCCAGAATCTTCCTCAAGGTCCGGTCACCTCTTCTCGTTGTGCAGCGTTTTCTGCCACAATTTTCCTTCCCACAGACTTCCCACTGAGGTGCCTTGATACAGCACTCTGGGAACAGCCTATTTGTTCAGAAATTTCTTTCTGTGTCTTACCCTCTTGCTTGAGGGTGTCAATAGTGGCCTTCTGGACAGCAGTCAGGTCGGCAGTCTTACCCATGATTGGGGTTTTGAGTGATGAACCAGGCTGGGAGTTTTAAAGGCCTCAGGAATCTTTTGCAGGTGTTTAGAGTTAACTCGTTGATTCAGATGATTAGGTTCATAGCTCGTTTAGAGACCCTTTTAATGATATGCTAATTTTGTGAGATAGGAATTTTGGGTTTTCCTGAGCTGTATGCCAAAATCATCCGTATTAAGACAATAAAAGACCTGAAATATTTCAGTTAGTGTGCAATGAATCTAAAATATATGAATGTTAAATTTTCATCATGACATTATGGAAAATAATTAACTTTATCACAATATGCTAATATTTTGAGAAGGACCTGTATATGTGGAAACAGTGATGGGCTATGTTCTGTTATAGTTCTTTAAGCTATTGCCATTTTTTGATACAATTAATTAGTATTTTGATGCCATGCACCTTCATGATATAAAACTTCATTCTACAGTACTGGATTATAGCAATTTTCTTTGCCAATAAAAGTGTGTCTATTTAAGAACTCAGTTCAAAAGTATTATTACTGAGAAATAAATCTAACAAGTTTGTTCTGTGTTTTTTGGAGTCTAGTTGAATGTAGTTTTCTTAGCTGTTTTCTTAGTAGTTGCAAATAAAATCTACAAAGGGAGATAAAGAATTTTCTTCCTTCACCAATAACTAATAACCAATGTCCTCTTCACACATTATTTCAAGATTTTACTGCTCTCTGTTGTCACCAGACACAGGCTGCCCCTAATTAACAACCCAATGGCTTCTCAAACAAGGTAGTCAGGAGAACATTATGAAAAGAGATGAGGAAGAAATGCAGAAGAGCACAAGCACAGATGTTTCCTTCTACTTTATTTGAACCCCTGTCTGATGGGATAACAGTGTGTGTTAAAAAGGTTTATTCACAATGCAGACAATACTGCTGGGTATCTGCATCAACCTCTCTCACTGAGCTTGAGAGATAATGCATGCAGAGCTGCTGTCTTCAGCTAGTATTGAAAAACAGCAGATATGCAAGGACATATAAAGCCATTTCTACCCTTTCATTCTTTCCTTTTGTCATCTGATCAAACTAAACAGGATTACCTTCTTCCCTTGGCACAGTGCAGTTACATTGCATTTTCATTAATATTAAAGGCAGGTAAAATCAGTATGAATATCATTCAGTTGGATTCATTTCCTATGTACAAAGCTTTAAGCTTATAAGAAAAGTAATAATCCATATGTGATGATCGGGGGATAAACTATGTAACGGTGTCTGTTTGTTGCCTTGTCTGGATGCACAGTGTCTCTATTCATGCAGTCTATTTTGTAAGGCCTCAAGTGTGATTGATGTAGCAATGAGCTCTGTATTTAAAAGTATTTAAACTAGGGCCATGCAAAATATCTGTGAGCAGCATTATAGCACAAGACTGCTGACATGCAATTTATGTTGAATAATATATTCTTAATCGAGATGCACCAATCAAAATTTAAACCCTTGCCTGCACTCTGAGATTTCCAAAAGGTCAACAAAGTCAGAGCAACTTTGATATAACTTATTCAGCCTTCCGTTTATCTGCGGAAAGCCTTGCTCTCTCCCTGACCCTGAATGAACTGCAGACATGTTTCATCATCCATTCATCCATTCTCTATTCCTGCTTATACTTGCAGGGTCGCGGGGATCTGGTGCCTATCTCCAGCGATCACAGCCTTTCACAGGGCAACATGAACACACAGGACCAACAACCATGCTTACATACGCTCATACCTAAGGGCAATTTAGAGAGACCAGTTAACCTAACAGTCATGTTTTTAGACTGTTTTAGGAAGCCAGAGTACCTCGAAAGAAATGCAGAAAGACTCCAGCCAGGAACTTCTTGTTGCAAGGCAACAGTGCCATTAACTGTGCAACCGTGTAGTTGGTAGCATGTCTTGACATGTCATAGAAAATTCCTTTTTAGATAGCTAACATCTTCGTATTACTGAAAATAGCTAACTTTAAGTCTTTCCCTCAGTAACAATGTCCACGCGCATTGTGGTTGGCATGGCATATTAGTTCCTGTTTGGCATTCACCAATTGGAACAAAATATTGCATTGGCATGACAGATAAAAAGAGTGAGGAAAAGGCTCATTTATTGTGTTTGATATTATGAGGATATTTACCAATATTATCACCATTGCATGGTTTTCTATATTGTACAGCCCTAATGTAGAGCAGACAGCAAGTAAAAGGGCAGCAAACCATCAAATCTTGTTTCACTCTCACCTGAAAACTCATGTGGGCAGTTGTTGGTTGAACAAAATAAAATCTCAATGTTGTGCAATAATAATTGAATATTAAAAATTATTAATAATTATAATTAATAATTATAATTATTAACAAAATTACCAATAGAGTTAAACTGTAATTATTTTTTTTCAGACCCTCAAGCGTGTTGCCTCTCCTTATGGTGCTGTAGTGGTGGGAGGCAGGAGAGAGAAATAGATGCGGCTGGGAGCAGTGTTTTGTTCATGGATCCCCATGACATCACGAGGATTCCTGGGACTGGCCTAAAAGAATTGGTTAACATTGTGCATAATGGGATTCAGAGTTTTCTTTACCAGTCTGTAATTCTTTGTGTACAGTTCAAGTCCATGTTTCATCCATGGCTAGGGCACAGCACACACAGAACATATTGCACCTCAAAATTAGGTATAAAATTGAGTGAAATAACCAGATAAGCCATTACCAAGAAATTATTACAAACTGGCACTATCCACTTTAAGTGCTTTCTTTGATTGAAAGATTATTTTCAAACCACGGCCACTATGCCTCAATGAGTACAAGCATTCAGCAGTGGGAGAAACAAATGAGAGATGCCAGCTCTGTAGACACTGTAAGTACACACTAATAGAAATCAAATTATTTGGTGCAGACCTCAGCTTTTACTGTTTCAGCTGTTACCAACATCTCCCAACAGAGTGGAATACAAGGTAATGGGGGGTGACCGTCGAGTTGGACTTCATTTTGTGGGCAAATTAGAAACAGTGAAAGAGCTGAAGGGCCTGGAATGTGAACTCAAACCAGTCTCGCCTTACAATTTCATTACGTATTTTAAACCACTCATTACTTATATTGCAGCATTTGTTTTAAATAAATATTTAAGTATTATTACATTAACAGACTAAAAATGTGACTGGATTACATTAGTGTTTTAGTGTGTCATGGTTGTAATTTGAGAATATTCTTATTTTGTTGTAGAGTATGAAGGTTTCATTGCATCCCTCGGGCTTCATTTGTTATTTCAGTTTTGTTGACTATTTTCTTTATTGGTTTGTTTTTTGCCATGTGTCTCTTCCATTTAAAAATTGTCTATGGATTTAATATCAGTTTCTGTGAGCATCTGTTTAAGTTACACTGTGTATGATTTATCGTGCATGTATGGTTTAAATGTTGTATAAATCCTCCTTTCCTTTCTCAACCTGTTCTTTCTGTACCTACAGCACCTGTCATACCTACAGGCACCGCTAGTTAAAAAGTGCAAAGAAACAATAATTACATATTTTTTGATATCATGTTAACACACTTTAGGGAAATCCAACTTTTATTTAGGTAAATGCATGCAGTTGAAAAAAAAAAGGCTGAGAAAAAACTGTTTAAATTACCAATGGCACACCCATTGAAAAGACCAATAAATACCTATCTTCAGTTTTCCAGCAGAGGCTACAGGATTGTTGATTAAAATAGCCTTACATTTCAAAACAGTCATGATTCCAGGAACTTTAGAAAGGTTCTGTGGGCCTTTGGGAGAGATGTAGGCCCACATCATTACACCTCTATACTTAACAGTAGGGTGAGGTGCTTTTCCATGCATTTATCATTTGTTTTACAAACCCACATGGACTATGGAGCTCATTGTTTCATGTTTTTTGTGCTCCTTATCACATAAATGTTTTTTTTATTACACCTGCTGCCTGTGTACCTCTGTTTTCAATGTGGAACTTTTCCTGAGCAAGAACACATTATTATCAGGGTGTGTTGTGTCTGTGTGGTGTCTCTTTCCTCCTCTGGAGCAACAGGTCCACCTGGGGGGATGAGAAGGGCTGCTAAGCTGTTTGCCCCGGCTGCTAATCAAGCTTAAAAGGAGCTGGCTGCATTTCATTTATCAGCTGAGTTTCAACCTTAGCGGTACCTCTAGCCACAGAGAAAATCCTCTGAATGTTTTCTCTAGAACTCTAGAATTTTTGCAACTTGTTAATTTTGCTCTTTGCTCCTTTGTCCAAGAGTACCTGCCGGAGGATCACCTGGCGACTGCCTATGAAGGCTTCCATTGCACCTGCTTTAAACTCACCACTAAAGAAACCTCCACAGATCTATGTTTCCATGACCGGCTGCCACAAGGCTTCTCCCTCTGGCTTCATCCTTAAGGAAACCTGTCTGCTCTTTAACCAATATCCTCTTAGAACCAAGCACACCACTCTGACCAGCACTTGGATCTCTCCCAATTCCCCTCCAGGCTCGCTCCATCCTGGAAGTTCAGTAAAAGCCTCCTGCTACCCACTACTTTCCTTTCAACAATCATTTCCTTCACCCACCAACTTTCTTCTCACTCCTAGTAGCTTAAACCTCCCCCAGAACCCGTACTGGATCATGAGCCTACTGCAAACCCATTCACTAATCAACCATTTAATGATCTGTGTTGCCTTCTGGAATTTTCTGCAGGTGGGTCAAAAGACTTCCTAACCCTATGACAGTTATGGCCAATAACATTTAAATATTTCTACTTTTATCATCCTAAAAATTTCAACAAATAATTAAACCCTATAAAAATTTTGGACATGTAAAAAATCTCCACCACACGATTGCAACAGCTTTCACATGTCATGTATACCATACATGTGCACCACTGCTTTACAATCACTGCAACTGCAACTCAAATATTATGGAAGCAAATCGTTACCATATTTCAAATGAAAAAGCATTTTCAGAAATGCTTTTTCATCTTAAGAATGTGGCTGCATTGTTTGACTCAGAAATAAAATTAGTTATCAATCATCCTATTTGCATTTTAATTTTCTTCTTCAAGACTGCTCATTCTTTCACTTAATTAAAATGAAAAAGAAAAAAGACATTTGAGATTTATTTTTCAAAATGTACCCCAGCAAATAGATACCAAAATTCAATTTGAAATGTAAAATTTGAAAATGAAAAAGCATTTCCAGAAATGCTTTTTCATTTTAAGAATGTGGCTGCATTGTTTGATTCATAAATGAAATTAGTAATCAATAATCCTATTTGCATTTGCATTTTCTTCTTCAAGACAATACTTTGTCGTTCTCTAATTACTCAACCCCGACTCATAAATCTTTATTTTAACCTTATTTCTTATCTTCATCTGCATTTCTTTAATGGCATTTTCAGCACTCCATAGTTTCCGTAATTGCTTCATCTAATTTTTCTTCAGCCTTCATCTTTTTATTCCTTCAGTGGCAGTTCCACCACAGCCTGCCACCGAAGCTGCCACCGGAACTGCCACCGGAACTGCCGCAGGGTGGCAGGGGATTCCGCGAGGATGCCAGAAGGTGCCAGACTGGCCGTAAAAGCTTGCCAATGCGGTTGCCGCTGTTTTTGTGGAAGCTGATGCTGATTGTCGGCAAACGGGATGTCATTGTTGTTATAGCCTATTACCTTTAAATAATGATTTCATTATTGATTATTATTTAATAAACAGCTTTAGACCCATAACATAAGGTGATTGTATTTACTTGACATGGAAAATAAATAGCACTATGTGTATGTGTGACGTGTTGAAAGGATGACAGCCGGTTTATTATAGAGCACGAGCGGCTATTCTGAATTGTCACTCAAAGAAAAATATAAATAAATGCTTAAAAACACGCTGGATGTCCCAGGTCATAAGGCTGCCACCGGAACAACCAGTTCTGCCTGTCACTGCCACAAATTGAGCTCGGCCCTGCTGCAATTCAATCGATTTCTCGGCACGTTTGCAATGTAATGCAATGCAGACGTGCACAGCGCCCCCTACCGAACAAGATGGGTAGCTCGGTCAGCAGGGAGATGAGGAAGAGCGGCTGCTGACGTCACTCTGCTGCGCCCGCCGCTCGGAATGCTTTTTTGTTTTCGAGTTCTGAGCAGTACTTTGCGGGCAGACCACGAAAACGAAAAAGCAATGTCTGCTTTGTTTTCTTTTTGATTATGGCATAAAATGTGCAGTCTTGAAGAAGAAAATGCAAATGCAAATAGGATGATTGATTACTAATTTTATTTATGGGTCAGATAATGCAGCCACATTCTTAAAATGAAAAAGCATTCCTGTAAATGCTTTTTCATTTTCAAATTTTACATTTCAAATTGAATTTTGGTATCTATTTGCTGGGGCATATTTTGAAAAATAAATCTCAAATGTCTTTTTCTTTTTCATTTTAATTTAGTTAAGGAATGAGCAGTCTTGAAGAAGAAAATGCAAATGCAAATAGGATTATTGATTACTAATTTCATTTATGAATCAAACAATGCAGCCACATCCTTAAAATGAAAAAGCATTTCTGAAAATGCTTTTTCATTTGAAATATGGTAACTATTTGCTTCCATAAAATATTACCGCAATGACCCAATCCTTAAACTCGTTCTCTGCCATGCTATGCTTTACTCACCATGGAATGTGGGATGGTGGAACCTGAAAGTAAAATTGGTGCAATCACTTACTGTCTGATTAATTTGGCTCATAACCGTCAATCTGAAAACACTCACAAAGAGAGGGATGGCAATTATAAAAGTTTTAATGATGAGAAATTACATGGTTATTTCTTTGGCGCTCGGACCTGGGAGGAAGACATGAATGCTGAGAATGACATGAGCTAAGATGATCATTTGTAAGGCTTAGATTTAAATATGTCTTCCCCCCAAAAATAAGGGCCGAGGCCAGGACGAGGCCTAATAGAGTACTAGAGGGGCATCTATCAAGAATGTGGAATGAAATAAGAAAGAAAAAGAGAAGCGAAAGCCGCAGGGAAGATTAAAAGTAGAGAAAAGAAGTTTGTAAATAGGCTATGAAGCAAGGAAAATAATAAAGAAGCAAAGCAGATGGAAGATATGCCGTGAGGGGCAATGCAAGGTGATAAATATGCCGTGAAGGGCAATGCGAGTTGATAGATACGCCAAGAGGGGCAATGCGAGGTGATAGATATGCCGAGTGGGGCAATGCGAGGTGATAGATATGCCGAGAGGGGCAATGCGAGGTGATAGATACGCCGTTTTGGCAATGCGAGGTGATAGATATGCCGTTTTGGCAATGCAAGGTGATAGATATGCCGTTTTGGCAATGCAATGTGATAGATATGCCGTTTTGGCAATGGTTGATTATGCTTAGAGAGTAGAGCAAGGTGATACATATGCCGTGTTGGCAATGCAAGCGCTGCAACGCTTGATGAAAGCTTAGAGAGCAGAGTAAAGTGATAGATATGCCGATGTAGGCAATGCGTGATTATTTCAAACTTTAGAGAGCAGAGCGAGATGATAGATATGCCGTGTAGCAATGCGTGATTAGATGTATATCCGCTGAGGATGAATAAAGATATGAAGTTATGAACGGATCAGCTAGTAAAGAACAGATAGAACGGGTAATGAAGGAATAAAAAGATGAAGGCTGAAGAAAAATGAGATGAAGCAATTACGGAAACTATGGAGTGCTGAAAATGCCATTAAAGAAATGCCGATGAAGATAAGAAATAAGGTTAAAATAAAGATTTGCAAGGCAGTGAAGGAGGCCAAACGACTGTACTCTGAGAAGCTCCAAAACCAGTTCTCAGCCAACGACTCTGCGTCTGTCTGGAAAGGGCTCAAGCAAATCACCAACTACAAGCCGAAAGCCCCCCACTCCATCAACGACCTAAGCCTCGCCAACGACCTGAACGAGTTCTACTGCCGCTTTGAAAGACAAAGGGACAGTCCTGCAACCATCCCCCACGACGCACCCCAACAGCTGCAGCCACAATCCACCACCCCCACCTCCCCAACCTCAAGAGGGGCCTTGGCACCTCCAACCCCCACCCTGAAGTTCCCCCCCACCAGCCCCCTACCCACGCCGAGGACAGCTCTTTCCATCCAGGAGAGGGACGTCAACAAACTCTTTAGAAGACAGAACCCCCGGAAAGCTGCTGGTCCGGATTCTGTCTCACCAGCCAGCCTGAAGCACTGCGCTGATCAGCTGTCTCCAGTCTTCACAGACATTTTTAACACCTCATTGGAGACATGTCATGTGCCAGCCTGCTTCAAGTCCTCCACCATCGTCCCTGTTCCCAAGAAGCCAAGGACCACAGGGCTTAATGACTTCAGACCCGTCGCCCTGACCTCTGTGGTGATGAAGTCCTTTGAGCGCCTTGTGCTCTCACACCTAAAAGACATCACCGACCCCCTCCTGGACCCCCTGCAGTTTGCCTACAGAGCCAACAGGTCTGTAGATGATGCAGTCAACCTAGCCCTTCACTTCATCCTCCGGCACCTGGACACCACAGGAACCTACGCCAGGATCCTGTTTGTGGATTTCAGCTCTGCCTTCAACACCATCGTCCCAGCTCTGCTCCAGGAGAAGCTCTCCCAGCTGAGTGTGCCCGACTCCACCTGCAGGTGGATCACTGACTTCCTGTCTGACAGGAAGCAGCGCGTGAGGCTGGGGAAGCACGTCTCTGACTCCCTGACCATCAGCACCGGTTCCCCCCAAGGCTGTGTTCTCTCTCCTCTGCTCTTCTCCCTGTACACCAACAGCTGCACCTCCAGTCACCAGTCTGTCAAGCTTCTGAAGTTTGCGGACGACACCACCCTGATCGGACTCATCTCTGATGGTGACGAGTCCGCGTACAGATGGGAGGTGGACCATCTGTTGGACTGGTGCAGCCAGAACAACCTTGAGCTCAACGCTCTAAAGACAGTGGAGATGGTTGTGGACTTCAGGCAGAACCCAGCCCCACCTGCCCCCATCACCCTCTGTGACTCCACAATTGACACTGTGGAATCTTTCCGCTTCCTGGGAACCATCATCTCCCAGGATCTCAAGTGGGAGCCAAACATCAGCTCCCTCATCAAGAAAGCCCAGCATAGGATGTTCTTCCTGCGGCAGCTGAAGAAATTCAACCTGCCAAAGACTATGATGGTGCACTTCTACACAGTCATCATTGAGTCCATCCTCACCTCCTCCATCACCATCTGGTACGCCGCTGCTACAGCCAAGGATAAGGGCAGGCTGCAGCGTGTCATTCGGTCTGCTGAGAAGGTGATTGGCTGCAGTCTACTGTCGCTTCAGGAACTGTACACCTCCAGGACCCTGAAGCAGGCAGGGAAGATTCTGGCTGATCCCTCCCACCCCGGTCACACACTCTTTGAGACTCTCCCCTCTGGCAGGAGGCTGCGGTCCATCCGGACCAAAACCTCACGCCACAAGAACAGTTTTTTCCCATCTGCCACCAGCCTGGTTAACAAAGCCCGGAAACCACCCTGACACTCTCCCTTTCCCCCACACCCCCCCTGTTTTTGCTGACAGGACACTTGTAACCTGTAACTCTATGCGTTACATTAACGCTCAGCTTGGACTCCTGCTTTACTTGCACAATGATCACCTGCACTGTTGTATTGCTCTTGCATCTTATACCGCTCTACTTTTACTCTCACTCACTTAAAACTGTGCACATATATTTATATTATATTGTAGATATGTTTATACTGTTTAATTTGTACTGTATTGCACCAACTACGCCAAAACAAATTCCTTGTATGTCCAAAAACGTACTTGGCAATAAAGCTTTTCTGATTCTGATTCGGATTCTGAATTATGAGTCGGGGTTGAGTAATTAGAGAACGACAAAGTAAATGCAGGAAGATGAGTAAAGTAATGCACAAAGCATGAGAAGACAAGGAATAATCAGCCTCCAATTAAGGAAGGGCGAAACAAATAGTACTTTTCGAAGAACATAGGTGAGCTAGAGTGAGGTAGAAAATTAGACAAGACTGGCAGGTGCTGAGGGGAAGAGACTTGCAAAACAGTAACATGACGATTGAACAAAGCTAATGATGGATAAAGGCCAACCACCACCAGGAATTGTTGGGAGCTCTTACCTGAGAGCTGATAAAATATTGAGCTGATAGAACGGAGTGGAAATCCGGGCGAACATAGGAAGAGAAGGTGAAGAAGACCAACGACCCTATTGCTGGAGAGCGGCTGAGGGAGAGACATTGGGTCACTGTAGTAGTGGCTGCTACTTTTCTGAAGGAATGGCGTGAAAACTGGATGGGGCGTAATGCATTGAACTGGGACATGTCTATAATATTTGAGGAACCAGGATGCGGACATGGGGCTCCTTCTAGCGTGAGAAATGGGGCATGCGAAGGAAAAGGATTTGAAAGTAGACAAAGGTTAAACCTGATAAATAATAGAATGCAGGTTGATATTAGCAAGGATGAAGAGATGGATTCAATCGACCTTAGACTTTAAAAGAGAAATTGAAGTAGACTGATGGGGAGAAACAACAGAAGACCTAGGAACTAAATAGAATAACCTGGAACATGATGGGCAGGAATGATGAAGTTATGAGTTATGGCTTGCCAGGATGCACAGGAGGTAAGGCATAATGCCTTAGAGGACGAGCGGCTTTGACTAACGGGATTGTCCACTGCTGCATTATCAGAAAGGCGGCAATGCGCTTCTTCCAGAAATGCCCCAAATGCAGCAGGCTATAGTGATGGGATGATCTCATAGAAAGCTAGGGATTCAGATCAGGGAAGAAAGAAGCCCTTACAGCAGAAACAAATTGCCCTGAGAAACCCCCCAAAACCTACGGACGGAGCTACGTCTGTGTAAATAACCCTACTAAAAATTGACTGTACATAAATTGTTTCATAAGAGTTTGTTAAGCTGCTGTGGCAGCAGCACGATTAGTTGTTTATGTTGAAACGCATAGTCCGGGGAGATGCTGTAAACCACTGAACAGAGCAGCGCCAACCCTGTGTGCAGAGAGAAAGTGTGCTTTACAATCATTACGGGAAAAGATAGTTATGATGAATATTGTAACAGGAAATAGTTTTAGCGCCTTGTTGATAAGGGAACAAGGTTGAAATATATAATAATAATCCCTGACTGGCTGCTTGGGGTTCCACCATCAGGAGATAAGGGTCGGTAGCCAATGAGAGGCACATTGCTTAACTCCACCCCTGGCGGGTCATATCCACCTGTTCGCAGGTTACGGTGGAGCATGGTGCCAGTTGCCACCGACAGGAAGAAAGAAGAAATGTTCAATGATCTCTTAGCTATGCACTAAGGATAAACACCTAAATTAATTTATAGCTGAACTCTGCTATTAAAATGACTCTCAAATCCTTTTGGGAATAAGACCATTAAGACGAGCCTTTCTCAAAAACAAAAAATCTGGCTGCTTCCGGCAAAAAAAAATAAGTGCTTACATATTAACAGCTGCATCGAGGACAAAGATTTGTCACTCAAGTACAATTTCCTTTTTGTTGAGTCACAGCGAAGCACACACAGGCTCTTCCTTTACAACTCTGTTTTTAAATGGAAGACAAACAGAAGAGACGGAGTGCAGCAAGGTCATGTGCTGAGCTTATTTGACATGCGAATACCAAGTTACATTATTTATTAATACATTTTTTTTTATTTTTTTTTTTTAGTAGAGTGTGCCAATATTCTTAGTACGTTATGCATGCTTAATTGCAATACAGAAAGTTATTATGTACGATATCATAAACTAAGTCAAGTCACAGTTGAAATATATATTTTATATCATTTTATGGCACTGGGAAATATAAGGAGGTGAGATGTTTAATAAATATATGGTGAAACGGGGTAAAAGCACTCAAGGGAAAGATTGTAAAGGGCGAAATGGTTGTATTTATTAAAGATAAATAAGTGTTTTATGGTAAGATAATGAGGCAAAGAGGTTAAAAGCAGCATAAAGATTGAGTTATTAAAAGGCAATACATTCTGCATATCCTTAGATCTTACAATGTGATCACATGCAAGGCTCTTTCAACCAAAGGATTGTGAACCATCCACTGAGAGACCTTCTTTTAGACCGGGACGCTACAGACTGTAAAACTTAAGACAAGTCAGCCGATCGAACGGCGACGCTGGAAGAGAAGGAGATACCGTTCCAGTTAGAAAGGAGACTGGAACGGAAAGCCCGGCAATTTGTGACCGTGCAGAAGTTCTGGAAAAAGGAAGAGAAAAGCAAAGCACTCTGATTGCCGACTAAGCCGCTGGAATCAGAAGGTGGCTTGCAATATAAATTGACAGTGGAAAGAACAGCGCAGTCTAAGCGGGCTCTTGATTGAGCGAGGGTGGATGCAGCTAAGGCTGAGAAGGACTAGAGATACTGATGAAAACGAGCAGCCAAATAAGAAATAGGACAACGATGAGGGACGGAAAGTATTGAATTATCTGTGCTCGGGTGAAACTATGCAGCTGGCGACTCTGAATGCCTAGAGACGGCTGAGCGCCAAAAGAGGATCCTAGGAAATGTTAAGGAGAATCTTTAATAATATTAAGCATAGCTGATTTCGTCCATACATCCCATAAAGATAAGAATACACATCGACACCATATGGGGATAAATTGCCTAAGGTTTTGACATGAATGACCTGTGGCTGGGGCACTGTTTTTTTTTTTTTGTTTTTTTTTAAAGGGAGTAGCCGATAACTGTTTAATTAAAATGCAACAGTAATTAAAATGCAACAGCACACTTAGTTTAAAAATGGACACCAGCTACTACACAACCTATCAGACAAGACACGGCAATGGTGGCACGTAATCTACTGATAAACACTAGGGAAGTGCACATCTATTGCTATGGAGTGCCAGATAAAACCACGTGTGACCTTCTTTCGGGGCTCTTTGTCTACCTTTCACATACGGCGATGATCCGAGATAGGACCCTCAGCGCTGATCTCTGTAATCATTCCTCTGCTTAATTTAGAATAAAAGAGCAGAAAGTTAGAAGCTGTTTGAGAATCGTCCTTTAAGCCAGTGTTAGATAGAGAGTGTGATCACTTCTGAGGAGGCAGGGCTACCTTGTCGACGCTTAGCAGGAGAAGTGTGTTCTTGATGCACTTTCCACTTGCCCAGAGCTGAGACAAGGAAGAAATGAGCCATGAAGCGAGGCAAGCGCTCCTACGAGCGGTAGGGGAGGAAGGAGAGTCTGTTACGTACAGTGCGAGGAGGCGTCGGAGTCGTAGATGAGTTCAGCTGACAAGCGAAGATGAACACGGTAGAAGCTCCTTTAAAAGCAAGGCGTCGGAAGGTGATTGGATGGAGAATCAGATGGACAGGATGCTGATTGGAAGGGCAGGAGACCCACCGAAGAGTCATTGGAAGGTGAAGGTGGTGAAGGTGAGTGAGTCTTTCATTCTGAATTTTCGTCAAAACTCCATTTCCCAGATAGTCAATTTATTCTTTTATTTTTGAAAAAAAGGAAAGCTGCAGACTTGACTTTATAGAAAAGTGCCACATACCACAGCACCCATGACACACCAGAACACTGCAAATTCCACCTTACTGATCTCAGTACACACACATATTTCAGAACATAACCACTTGCAAAGCAACAAACATACTTCACAGACATGACAGAACCTAATGTTTCATAAAATCTCCTTTAGACACGCGTAACTCATGTTTTTCAAAGCACTAGCTTGCCAACATAGGGAAAAGTGTGACAGTAGCCATTAACCACCTGCAGTTGTTTGTTAAGGATAACGTGAAAGATATAAATCTTTGCCCACAAGATGACAAAGTGCTTTCTATATGTTGTTACATTACTGAAAATGAAGTGAATATTAATACTTCTCAAAATTAAAACTTTTCTTTTGAATCAAAACCCAAGCTTTAAAAAAAACATTACATACATTTACAGACAAAGCCAACACACTGTTGAGAATAATTCAATATATATGCAATAGATTTTAATTTGAACACATTACACACTGGAGTAAGACACTGTTGGTACAGCAACACATGTCTGAATGCACAGAGGACTACAGTTTAACCACAGACTTACAGCCTCCCCCACTTTGCTGTGCTCATTCTATGTCCTTTCATCCCACTCATGCCCTCAGCATGCAACAGGGGAAAAATAGTGTACTGTCACACACTTGACTTCATTACACCCTCATTTCAAGACATCACTGATCACTGTCAGTGGTGATGGATTTCACCCAGAGGGTGAGCTATGAGGTTGTCATGGTGCTGTGGTCAAAGTGATCCTGCATGACCTTGTGTCACACATAAATGTGATTCATATGGTAACAAGACCACATGTGCAGGGTGATGATTTGCATGTGTATTCTCTATTCCAGAGTATCGAAACGGTCCATTTTGTTTTAGTGCATGCTGCCTTTGGTTTAATGAGTGCTCTGACATGAGTCAGTGAAGGACACTGATGGGGACACGAATATGAATGGAGAGCTGGCAGAGTTTGCACCAATGATACAATCACATCCAGAGGCGACTGTGGCTCAGTAGGAAGAGTAGTCGTCTTGCAATCAGAAGGTTGTGGGTCCGATTCCAGCTTCCTCCTGCCATATGTCGTTGTGTCCCTAGGCAAGGCACTTAACCTCAAGTTGCCTACTGATCTGCGTATTGGGTGAATGTGGCTCTAGTGTAAAGTGCTTTGAGTGGTCTGTATGACTGGAAAAGCGCTATATAAGTTCAGTCCATTTACCATTTATCCATCTATGTTCAGTGTCAATATCCTCACTGTCTGATATGAAAAGATATTAAGAAAGATAAAAAGAAACTTCTCTGCCTTGCAGTTCTATTTGGCACTTTAGCCTTAAATTGTTCTGCTGATCACCAAGACTGTTCTAATAAATATGTATGAGCTAAAGTGCAGTTTGTTGGTATGAATATTGGTCAAGATCTAAGCTTTTTAGGAAGGTCTGGCCTGTTTTTGACCCTATAATCTGATATTTTCTTTGCTCCAGAATTAAATATCGTAACTTAAATTTAACCCCTGTGGTGCCCAGGTAAGGAATCCAAATGAATTTGGTGATATGATATTTGCCCTAAAGTGAAACATTATGAGCTAATCTTGAAATATTGGTTTTGTTACAAACACTAGATTTCTGTGTTAAGGACAGAAGACAGTGGATGATAAAAACAGTACAAAAATGGTATAAACCCCCCCACCCCCCCAAAAAAAAACAAATAAAAAAAAGTGAATAAAAGAGTGCACAAGACATTTGGAAATATGTCCTTTGATGACCTACCGCACACTTTTCAATGGAAATGACCTAGTATCCTGAGTAAAACACAATCAGTCAGTACCAGTAACCTAAAGGGAGTCTTCTGATTTACAGAGCCTTGCAAAAATATTTTCTCATTGTCATGTTATGAGCTAGAAATTCAGTGTGCTTGATTGGAATGTAATGTGACAGAATAATGCAACGTAGTTCATAACTTTCAGATGAAACAAACCTGATACCTAGTTTGAAAGGAATTTCACAAATAAATCTCTGAAATGGTTTATGATTTGCATCTAGCAAAGTTTTACTTTTATAGTCCTATATAAATTCCATTACTAAAAATGTTAGTGAGGTTGCCATACAATCGGCACCACCGAGCCCTCTGACCACCATTAGCAGGCAATGAGGGTGAAGTGTCTTGCCCATGGACACAACAACTGAGAGAGACAGAGTGGGTGTTTAAACCAGCAACCCACCGGTTGCAGGACGAATCCATCATCCAAAATGAAAAGAGCATGGTACCTGCAACCCTACCAAGAAATGGTAGCTATGGTAACTATGGTAACTCTGCAGGAACAGCAGAGACTCATAGGTGGACGTATCTGTAGACAACTGTTAGTTGTGAACCCTACAAATCTGGCTTTTATAGAAAAGTGGCAAGAAGAAAGCTTTTGTAACAAGAAAGTGAAGTCCAATTTCCTGCTATTCACAAACAAACCATCTAGGGGACACAGCAACCCCATGTGAAAAAAAGTGCTCTGACCAACATGATTTTTTCGGACCACATGCAAAATGCTATGTTTGGCTAAAAAAACTAACACTGCACATCACCCTGATTCATTATCCCCAAAGTGAAACATGGTGCTGGCACAGTCATAGTGTGGGGACACAGCTAAATATAGGGAAATTATAGAAGAACACCTCTCAGAGGCTACAAAATAAACACAACACTGGGTTGGAGGTTCCCTTTTCAGCAGGATGACCTCCCTAAATACACATCCTAAGCTAAAATGGAATGGTTTAGATTGAAGCATATCAATGTCTAAGAATGGCTGAGTTAAAGTCTAGATCTAGATCAAACTGGTGGGTCTGGGGCAAATCTTTCCAATCTTGTGGATTGGAAACTGATTTGCAGTTGTAGCTGCAACAAAACGTAGTCTGACAGGGTGTTAGTAAGGGCTCTGAATATAAATGCACAATCACACATTTCTGATTTGCATTTGTAATAAATTCTGAAAACCATGCATAGTTTTCTTTCTCATTCAAAATGATGCACTTCCTTGTGTTGGTCTATCGCATAAAATCCCAATGGAATGCACTGTATTTTTTTGTGGTATGGATTATTGGGTAGGGGTATAAACATTTTTACAAGGCACAGGTGTTACTAGTACTAACACAGTGCATACAGATTAGAATTATCAAGGAAATACAGAGATGGAAATCCTGGACACTCAAAACAGTTCCTCATATCATGTTCCATTTTTTTTTTACTTTTTATATACATCTTTTATCTCTGTTGTAAGCCATCACACTCAGCCCAATGGCCCCTTGCAGAAATGTATGATTCTTGGAGAGATAAAAGGAGACAAACTGTTTCAGAAGGCACTGACACAATAATTTCCTTTGCTTTTGATAAGATTGAATATTTTTTTACCACAATTAGTTCTGTATGTTTTTTTAATTTAGAAATGCTTTGTTTGTTAGCTTCTGCAATACTTGTTTTGTAATTTTTGTAATTTAAATATTTTAGCAGCGCTCTTTAGCGAGAACAGTTAACTTCTAGTTTCTTTGCCTACTTGTATGAAAAGTGGTGTAGGTGGGTGATAATTGCTGTTGCTTGATGAACTGACACAGGCAGAATCTTTTCAATTAAAATCCAGTCAGTTTAGTTTTTATATTCCTATGGATCCTGTTTATGTTTGTGTGTATGTGAGAGAGTACCTGTCAACATGTCAACCTTTCCTTTTCCTGCCTCATCTCTCCAGTAGTGTTTGCTCTCCCTTGGTGCAGAACAGAGAAAGGTTAGGAATGTTTCACTTCCCTTCCCATCTCACTTTCATCTCCCTGCCTTTGCCCGTCATTTTTGAGTTAAAAAATGTCATAAAACAGAACTTGCACACTAATGTGATATAGAGTCAACACATTCGGCATCCAACACAGGCTTTGTTTTGGTCACTGTTTGACATCCAAGTTCCATAACATAGGTATTTTGTTTAACGGTAAGGGCTCAGACTTGTGTGTTTGCCGTCTCTGTAACTTACCTCCTATGTTTGTTTTGGTCTGTCAGTAGTTAGATATTTGCAACCCTAACTTTTGACTGAAATCACACACATAATGGTGCTTGATATATGAATGTGACAATAACCTTTAAAGCTCAATCAAAGCTACACAACAGATTATGTTGACAGCAAGGTTCCTAAATGAACTCTAAACCACTAAGACTTGTACATTGCATTCATGACTGTATATCTGTGTCAAATATAGTCCCACTGTGGCAAACTAATTTATGCACAGTATTTATACTGTGTATTCTATGTGACAAGTAAAGTCCAACAGCAAACATGTTTTTTTTTCACTTCATAAAAATGTCATCACACATTTTAAATCAATCTTCTACTACACTTTGTTCATGAGTTTGTATGAAAAACTTTTAAGGGCAAATTCTGAATTGTCAAACTGGTATTTGTCTCTACCTAATAGACAACTTTGTTAACAACCAATATTAAATTGCATCTTCAGGTACTTTGTTCCTAGCAGTCTGTCACAAAGAGACTATTTTATCAGTTGAATCTATCAGCTGAATAGTTGACAGACAATCAATGGATTAACTGAAGGATGATGCACCTCACAGGTTCTGTGTCAGCAGAATTGCTGGATTTTTCAAATGCCTTCAAGACATCATCTGCTATAGATAATTTCTGAAGCTTGACATTTCATCTGTTGTCCTTCACCTCACCACTGTCTTCATGTTTTGAACAAACACTGCACAATATGTAGTCATGGTCAGGTGCAAGGACTGGACAGAGAATGACCGAAAAGGAAAAATAAATCTCAAATATACTTTAAGAAAGTCTGGGTAAATGAGATGATGCCTTCAAGTTAGTTCAGGCAGTCAACTTCAGCAATGCTTCAAATGTGATCATTCGTACACTTTGCAGAATATATCAAGTATACCCTAATGATTTGGGTGGTCTGTTTAAGGTCCAAACCTCCAGCTGCAATCTGCATATCCTGCCTGCTGATGCTCCTGCCAGCTTCTGCATGGTTCTCTTCAGCCTCTCACTAACCCATCATGCCCCTGGGGCAAGGTCAGTGTCCCTCTCCCCACTTCCTGACATTTTCAGAGGGTAGAGATCATTACACCTTGACATGTTGAGCCACGTGCGATAAAGTAATGAGATCAGAGCCTAGACACCAAACATAAAATGGAGTTTAGACAAAAATTCAACTTGGAAGACTCACCTCTACTTCCGGGTCCATCTAACTACTCTACTATGTTCTCTGCTCTAAACATTCAGCTTCTGGTCCACATTCCTCTTCAGCCAATTATCCCTCAAGGTTTCGCTTTAAAAGACCTTCATACGCAGAATCTCCTGCTCTTCAGCTGAGCTTCAAACCTCCTCCACCCCATCTCAACCATCAGGCTTCAAGCTCCTTCCGACCCCCTTATCTGCTCAGGCCTCCACTCCACCACCAGTATCAGGATCCCGGGGAGAAGACTTTTCTAATTCTAACTATAAGATGTTCATTCAAGCTCATGTCATTTTCAGCATCCATGTCTTCCACCGGGGTCCAAGCACCAAAAGAAAACAAATGCCAGCCATCTCTGTGTTTCTCTCATTTGTGAGTCTTTTCAGATTGAACTAACACTATGTTGGCTGATAAAGATGCATTTAAACATTCACAAGGGAGTTGTCTAACTAAACTTATATGGGAGGCCAGATTGAAAGATTACAAGAAAGTATGGCTATTTGCGAGTAAAATGTAAAAAATAAGGCAATTTAAAACTTTTGATCAATATTAGAGACGTTTTGGAGCAAGTGGGAATGATTAACAGACACAAAGTTTCTATTTTCTTCCTAGCAAGACCGCTGACAGGAGCACACATTTGCATCACTACTAGGAACACATATTTCCTTAAAAGATAAATAGGTACTACAGATTTCATATAACTAATGAAAGGATGACTGGAGAAAGTTACTGAGACATTCTTGATAAGAATTTGAGGATAAAACCATTGTGATTTTTTTTAAAAGGATGGAAAAAGCACACCTAAGGAAAATCTTAGTTGGTTTCAGAGAATGAAAAGAGTTTTCAGAAGTGTCCAGAGAATCAGCTGATTTAACTGGAAATTTATGAAAAGAACTAAAAGATCACTCTGCATAATAGAGGCCCCCAGAACCTTCAGAATATGAAGCTAGTTTGTGTAGAAGAATGGGTCAAAGTCACACTTGAACAATATATGTGACTATTTTCTCCATATGGGAGAACACAGTGTTGGACCATGTTTTGCTGAATATTGGAAAATTTGCACGTTGCTGGACGCCAACAGGCCTTCTGGCATTATCGGCAATTTTGTACCCCTGGATATTCCGCTACTACAAATCCCAGCGGGCACCGCGGCTGGGGACAGGGCGACCCAGTTCTGACGTCACAGTGGACTATATAGTAAGGTGAGTCCTTTAATGAGGCGCTTTTTCAGTTGAGACCGGCATCTGAAGCGCATCATTCTGGAGAAGAAAATCCCACATGGACTTTTATTCATTCTCCCCGTTGGCCAACGAGAACAAACTCATAAAAGAGGCTCCGATCGAAGGCGTGGATTTAACAGGTAACCAAAAAAAAAAAACACAGAGTTTTCAGGGAGACATAATTTTCCTCCTTGTTTTTTTTTTGTTCCAGTCGACTAGTGACCGTCCGTCATATTTTTCACCTTTCTGCCAAGGAGGCCGAGAGGACGAAGACAGACCGATCCCCACCTGAGTTACCCATGGACGCGTGGAAACTCTTCCCCCCTCCTTTCTCTGCCTCTCTGCCCCAAGGAAGACTTCAACAAGTAAAGTCAGTTCATTCCTTTTATTTCTTTATTAGGAAGAGCTTGGGCAGGATAGAGTAGGATTTTAGTGCGATTTAGAATCGCCACTTATAGGTTAATGTGTTCTGAATTGTATGTGCATGCCACTGTTTTTTTTTAAACTTGATTGCTTTTGAATTTTGGAGGCAGCCGAGTCTCGCAAGTTGTGTTTTACTCTGGACACCTTAACGCAGGTGCGCTGTGAAACTGGACTGCTATAATAACCTTATGGTGAAAATTAACCATTTTCTTTGTCTTCAACTTTGTGCTTTACTAGCTTGCCGCCAAGTTTTATTATTCTTTGTCCCCTGGGTTTACAACTTTGCTTGGGGGAAGTTTTATGACTGCCTGTGTCCCACTGAGCTACACTTTGGGGAGTGGCCTCCCCGAGCTTCGTTCAGCCATAGTCCTTTTGTATTTTGCCATAACTGCCATAACTGCTGGTTTGATTTCATACACACTCAATGCTGTTTTGTTTTGTTTAGCTAGATATTTTACCCCGTTTGTGTAGAACTTTGCATGTTTGATTAGGTTAAGATTATTGAATCGGAAGAGCGAGTTGTATCAGGGCTGTTGATATAATGAATGTCACGTAGATAAAGAGAAGGCGTTTGTGTTTATTTTGTGCAAGAGTGATTTGTCTGTCAAAATAAGGTTAAAGTTCCCCATGTTTCGGCAGAAAAGGTTGATTAAACACTGACATCTAATAATAGTTATCAACTATTACTGAGAATTTACTAATTGTAATTATCAAAGGCTTTGAGCCACAATTACAACACCAGAGGACATCTCTGGTTTCAATTCATAAATGAGGATTTTTGGTTAAGAAATTAATTTTCTCAAATTATGATTTTTAATTATAATTCTTGATAAATATTAATTAATCAATAATCATAATCCCAACAACAGTCATATACATGTACTAGTCGAGAGGCTAGGAAATGTGTTATACATATTTCATGTCATTCCACTGTTTACACCACATATACTTATAAGCTTATTTATTTTGTTTTCTTTATTTGCATACTGCTTGGATTGTTACAAACATCTGGTTTGAATTTCTTGTCAACAGCCCCATTAGACTTACAGCTTAGGCATTAGACTTATACTACTTTGAAAAGGGCAGACATGTTTAAAAAGTATTATTCCCATTGCATTTATTCAACACCTGGGTAATTAAAATGTAAGGATCTAAATGTAAAACAAAATGGTTACCGTGTGTTGTTAAAGTGATAAAAAACTAATGGGAGTACAACTGAAGTCTTCTAACATCCAACGAGTAGTTAGCAGGATCTTCCAGCTCGGCATGGCCGAGTTGGACCTAAAGTTTTGTTACAAAACGTTATGTGCCATTCACAAGCAAAGAAGATTTAAAAATTATTCTAAATATGACAAAATTAAAGAATTGTTTTGGCAATATACAATATATATACTTTCCTCAATGTTTGGGGTCCTAAATGCTTTAGAGTTGCATGTTTCAGTGGTTAAACACACATGAATCAAATTAATTCTTAATTGCTAGGCCTTTGCAAAAAACAAAAATAAATGCTAATGAGGTAATTGAGTCATTTTGATTTTGTTTTTATTCAGTGTTGGAACAGAGACAAATCTAAAAAGATGCAAGACGCCATCTCTTGAAAAAAAGAGTTGAACAACACAGGCACAAAGCATCTTACAATACAACTATCAGATTTATGTTAACATTATGACGACTGACAGGTGAAGTGAACAACAGTGATATATCTTCATCATTGCACCAGCAAGAGATCAGTTTGTCCTTAAAGCTGATATGTTTGACGCAGGAAAAATGGGCAAATGTAAGAATTTCAGGGAATTTAACATATTCCAAATTGTGATGGCTGAAGAAATGGGTCAGGGCAACTCCAAAACTGAAGCTCTTTTGGGATTTCCCCCGGTCTGCAATGGTCAGTATCAATGAAAAGTGGTCCAAGAAAGGAACAGTGGTGAACTGGGAACAGGGTCATGGGCTGCCAAGGTTGAATGATGCACCGGAGGAGTAAAGCTTGGTTCAAATTACTGAAGAACTTAATAGATCTGATAGAAAGGTGTCAGCATACGCAGTGCATCACAGTCTGTTGCATATGGGGTTGCCCAGCCACAGGCCAGTCAGGGTGTCTATGCTGGTTCTAATATTATGCCCAATTGGTGGAAATCTCTCTTTGAAACATTATATCTATAAACAAATAAGCAACTTTACTACACGAATTACATCAATTATCAAGATTATGTTCAATCATATTTTGAAACATGAATAAATAGTTTACTTAATGTTTTACTGGAACTAATAGTTAAATAAAACATTCAAGAAGCAAAAGTTACAATCTAATTATGATGTCTTTTTTTAAGGTTTGCAAGCATCAACAGTTTAAAGTAATAGGTGTGGTCTCTGAAAGCTGGTCTCATTTTTTTCACCGATAAAGGGTAAATGATGCAGTATTACCCATCCCTATTGTCAGCAGGCATAGAGTACATTTTAAGTTTGCTAGCTGGTTATGGATTGAAAAACACAAAAATATTTGCACTTATTATAGGAATAAGTGTATTGCTACTTCTTCAATTCACCCATCTACTCTTCCTGACCAAATAAAGATAAGGTAGGGAAAATGTCCTTCAGCCTCATGTAACATTATAGTGCCTAAAACATACCCCACATAAATGTTGCTTTAAGGAAGGCTAAGGCCTAGTTGGCAATAATATTGCTTTGCCTGTCACCAGCACAATAAGAAGGCATCAGGAACCTAGCCAAGCACTAGCTCCCAGCACAAGCTATAAGTATCTACAGTAAGCAGCGGGGCTACAGGGAAGCAACACTGCAACATAGCTTTTACTATATATTTGCCAGATTTAAGGATAAAAAAAACAAACAAAAAAAACACCTAGATCTGTCAAATGTGTCCTTAGCCCCAAGATGTTGCTATGATCATTCATTTCCTTCTCAAGCATGCATTATTTTACACAGGCCAAATCTGGAATGGTATACTTGTGATAGATTCAAACGGGTGAGGGAAATATACCCAGCTTGACACAGAAACTTGTGCCAGATGAGGAGATTATTTTGAGTTAAGCTGTTCCAACTGCAGTTCCTACAAACCAAATTACAAAACATGTTAAAGTTCACTTCGTTGAAAACTAGACAGTCTTCTGAGGGCAACCAGGATCGACCAAAAAACAATTTATTATTGGATTTTGATGAACTGAGAGCTTTAGGAATAAAGGATTGACATTTCACATATGAGTTCAGTGCTATAAACTTTGAGAATAACTTAAACACTGTCAATGATATTTTTTCTTTTCCTGTGCTTTTGAGCAATTTGCATTTACATGAATAATTGTTTATGGTAATGGTATTATTTTATCAAAAGGGGTTAAAAGATAACCCTTACATATGTGTGCTTGTTGGCTGTTTGTAAGAGCATAAATAAACGTTTGCCATAAAACATAGGCCTAGCTGAGTTGGAAATAACACAAGCATCAAAGACATAGCAGTATTTGTCTGTACCTTGTTCCTGTCAACATGGCAAGTAATCAGCTCTTCACTTCCAGGTGCCAAAACCTTCAGGAGTAAGTTTCATTACTACAGTACATCAGTTTTGTAGAGACTTCATGCAAGAAAATACAATGAAATTACAAAATAATATGGTAGTTTCTCCATACCAAACCTTTCAAGTTTGCAGATTCCCAAAATGGGAATATTCAATGATATCCATTGTTGTTCACACTAAAAACACTATATTGACACTATATTGCCAAAAGTATGGAATCATTGGATTCCAATCACTGGTGTCCCAATCACTTCCAATCCTACAAGTGTATAAAATCAAACACCTAGGCATGATCACTTTTTTTTTTTACAAACATTTATAAAAGAATGGGTCGCTCTCAGGACCTCAGTGAATTCAGGCTTAGTACTGTTTCTTCTCCACTAAATATCCAACCATACACTTTCTACACCTACTTGCAAGGTGTCTGTCTCCAGACAATGGGCAGGAGGCAGGATACAAAGAGTGCAAAGCATTGATGCAACCTGGACAGCCTGCCAGTCTATAATAGGACAACACAGAGTCACAAAGGAGAAACACCCTTGTATGTACACACCCACACCTAAGGAAAATTTAGAGTTGTCAGTTAGACTACCTGCCTGTTTTGGACCGACTACCCATGCCTGCACAGGGAAAACATGCAAACTCCATTCAGATCCCAGCTGAGATTCGAACACGGCGCCTTTCTTGCTACAAGGAAACAGTGCTAAGAACTGTGCCACCATGCAACACCACTACTAAAAATCCCACATTTAGGGGTATCATAACAAAGTGGAAGCAATTGGAAACAACACCAACCTAGCCATTGAGCCACAGGGCATGTAAAATCATGGTGGAGGGAAAGTACATTTTGAGGTATATGTAGAACTCACTAAGTTTCTACAAAGTCAGTAGTTTTCAGATTAGCTCATAAATAGTGTCAATAGCTTAAAGGACTGGGTTTCCAAGGCTAAGCAGCTGCTTCCAAACTGTGAATCACCAAGTGCAATGCAGTGCAGGATACAGTGGTTTAAAGAATTCCACTACTGGAGTGTAGAGCGTCTCTGTCTGGCAATCCAATGGATAAGTTTAGGTCTGGTGGTTTGCAAAGGAACTGTTACTTGTCTGGCTGCCACATGTAATGTGTGGGGGAGGGGGGATTATAGCATGTTTTTTGCAGGGTTGGGCTTAGTCACTTAGATCCAGTGAAAGGAACTCAACAAGACATTTTGGACAATTTTATGTCCCAACAATTGAGAACAGTTAGATGAAGGCCCCTTCCAGTTCAACAAAACTGCACCCAGTGCACAAAGTAAGGTCACGAATGAGAAAAGGACATGGGAGGATACAGAGCTCTAAATTTAACCAGATAGAACACCTGCGGAATGAATAAAGGTTGAGACTGTGAACCAGGCCTTCTCAACCCACACCAATGCCTGACCTCACAAATTCTCAAAAAATTGGTCAAATATTCCTATTAACAAATTTTAAACCTATGTATTAAAATGGAATTCCACTACATTCATGTGTGTGTGTGTCAATGCAATAATGTTTGGCAGTATAGTGTAGAAAAAAAAAAAAAAAAAAAAAACAGACATACCTTCTTAAACCATAATTTATGTTTTTTAAATATTTGTTCTGCTTTTTAGCCAAAACGATTAGACTACTGTTGTTTTTGCAGTAAAAATACATTCAAAGCATGACAATTCATCATAAAAGCGAGGTAGTGCCTATCTTTTCCGGTTCCACTCCGTGCAACCATTCGCACAAAAAGTAAAACCCTTTGTAATACATGTTTGAAAATGTCTGATTTTTGATGGTTTCTAAATAAAAAAATATGAGCCCACAATTAAATAATGAACCCCAGCAGAATGGTTAAACATAAAGACAAATATTTAATCTTGCTAGTGAACAACCAAGCTTGCGAAAGTCTGCCAGTTAACCAGCATGGTACTAACAGCCTAGGTAGGAACCTGTCCACTGCAAATTGACACAAATAACAGGCTGACACACATAAAGAATAACACAGGGGAGTAAAATATGTCCTAACTGCCAAGAAAGAATAGAGGCAAGGTTGTAAAAGGAGTCTGAAGCAGAAAGAGGTGCAGGAAACAGAGGATTGAGGGCAAAATAACAGGGATCGGAGAGTAAGAGGGAAGTGAAAGAATACAGACCAATAAATAGGATCAAGGAATTGAAAAGGTTGGTAATGGTGAATATCTACAACTGTACCTGATGGGAGCACAATGACAGAGAAATGAATATTTAAAACACAAAACTTGGACACATTCAGCAAAAAGAGAAGGGTGTCTGGTAGTGAAGTGATGACTTCAGGTAAAGTTGGGTGTGTGTGTGTTTGGATGGATGGATGTGTGCCTGCTGAGGTAGGGTAGATTTCTAGCAAGAAACCAGTAACCTGCCAAGTGATCTAGAGCCAACTTAAGAGAAAAAGCATCTATCTCAGCAAAACAGAGAGGAGCAATCAATAACTATACAGTTAAGGTGTTGGTGCACATGTGCGGATTTTATCAGCGTTTCTACTGTATGGACTCCAGCAGCTGTTCTTACACTGCATCCACAGTACATTTTACTTACGTACGTAGTGAATATATGTGAATGAGATGTGAGTTTAAAATGAGCATATTAAGCGGTAATGGTATGAACTGATGACATTCTCATATCTTGAGTACTGCAATGTTGGGCTGAGTGCTTTTGTTCTTAAGCTCGTGCTTTGATTTGGTATGAAGGTGTCAAATTAACAATGTCTTTACCCCCGAAGAGTAGTTGTCCAGTCCACATGTAGATTTGGAGAAACATTTTAGCCAAGGAACTTTTTGGAGGTGCTGCAGGAGGATGGGCTGCCAGAAATGCTTTTAAGGGCTATTTAGTCCTTGTAAACCCAAGGTAAGAGCTGTGTCCATATTCTTAGCTCAAAGTCGAACTGTTTTCCTAGTGCAAGCTGGACCTTCTTGTCTAACTTGCCACCTGTCACCAAACCTGTTCTTGGTGATTATAGACAGGATCTCAGGCAGAGTTAGGAGATGTAGATGTATGGTTTGGAAACCTCCGGGTCCTGTTTTTGCATTTGACAGATGATCTGGTTTTGTTGGCATCTTTTTAACATTAGCTTCAGCATGCAGTGCAGTGGATCGTTGCAGAGTTTGAAGTGGGTGGGATAGGGAAAATGACCAGGAGCAGTCAGCTCCTCTGAGTCCGAGGCCATAGATCTTAACCAGAAAAAGATGGACTGCTCCATGCATGTCCAGGGTTAGACTCTGCCTCAAGCAGAGGAGTTCAAGTATCTTGTTCAGAAATAATGGTAGTAAGAAGCTTGATTGATTAGGGCCTTGTCTGCAGTAGTGTGTGAGCTACTCTAGTTTTTCATTGTAAAGAAAGAGCTGAGAAAAATGCAAGATTTTCATTTACTTATATTACATTCCAAACTATGATCATGAGATGCTAATCATGACAGAAAGAGCAAGATACTAGTGACTAAAATGAGCTTCATTGTCCAGTAGAGCTGCTGCTTCTGCTCATTATAAGAAATAGTAAAGCATTGGGATCTGCCAGAATAAACTGGAGAGTGTTGCTGGGGAAGGGAGGGATGCCTGTGATCCAATGTCAGATATTCAGACAACATGCATGGATATATGGAAAAGGCATTTGAAAGGAAAAATGAGACAATGATATAATGGATGATTTTTGATGAATTATACATTTTATATAAAAAGATTTGAATGAACCAGTGGATGAAAAATTATTTGCTTTGCAATCTTGTATACACTTCACTGATACGATTTGTGGCAGATATTTGTGTTGCATACCATAATACCACTGGAAGGGTGTATGGGCATGAATGACCACATGCAAAGGATTGGTGTGACAGAGATAGTTGCTACGGGTAGGGTGAGATCAAGGCGGGCATTTTTGATGAACCATACAACAAAGTCAATATAATGGAATGTAATATAGTTTGTGTGATCACAGGCAGAAGATTCAGTCCACAGATTTGCACCAGGTGTTTGCAACAAAAAGCTCCCTTTTAAGATACATGCAAATAGTTAAAAATCTCTAAGTACCTCATTTAGCTTAATATCATAAGGACTTTGGGGAAATACCTTGAAAAAACTGATTAAAACAGCATTACTTGTTCCTGCTCCCATTGATTCCAAACCCCAGTGCACAGTCAATCTCATCCCTTTGTTTTAGTTTTACCCCCCACCCCCACTGCTCTGGACATCATTAAAGCCATAAATACATCCAAGAAATGAGACTATAATCTCACTGAGCAGCAGCATAATAACAAAATCCATTTCAATTTGCTGCCCAGTCTTAACAAGAAATATCCATTTGTAAGATGCAAAATAGGACTGCTGCAATGATAATGTTACTATGCAAGAGATGCTTCAGCAGTTTTATGCAAATATCTGTGTTTGTTCTGTGACCCATGCTAAACACAAAGTGCAATGGATTTCTATGACTGTGCAAACCGTCAGTACTGTTTTGTCATTAAAGTTGAGTTTTTCTTTACATTTTTGCAAAGAGAGTATGCAAACATTACACTGGAAGAACTATGAAGTAGGGAAAGTAGGGAACATCTCATACATAAACACACAGATCCATGATGGATTAAAGAATTATACATACTGTACATGCACTCAATTTATCCTTCTATGTAACCTTTGAAGTCAAATAAAAAATGGGAAAGAAACACTCTGATCTCCTAGGGAGAATACCCCTGTTGGTCAGATTCACAGCAATCAGAAGGGCTGTCCATTTCTCAATGTGTGTCAGAGGGAATTAGGAGCCCTGAATGAGAAATTATATCACACAGCATTTCCTTTCATCTTCTCTTGAATCAATAACATATCATAAAATATGTCAAAGCAGACCTTGCATGCACCCTAGCATTTTCTGCAAATTGTATTATTACTTTTTTTCTTTTTTACAGAGTTTCAAACAGAGATTAACTTCTTGCAACACCTGCGAGATAATCCTTTTAAATGTCAAGTTTATTCACAGTCACTGTGACAGGTTGGAATTAGACCCTCATCAGAGTGGCTGTCCTCAGAATACACATATTTCCACCATCCACTTTCGTCAATTTGGGCTTCTCCCTGCTTCGGTGTTTGATGGACACCCAGAGTAGCTGGGCAGCACAGTGGAGAGAAGGCTTTGATGCTTAGGCCCAGACCGTTCGGATATTCAGGTTGACTTTGACAAACCATATTAGTGTGTCATCATCTCCCCTTCAGCTCTCCTACTCTCTTTCTTGCAAACACTGTCAGGCTATGAGCCCAAGAGGAACAGCTTTGAGTACAAGAATACAAGGTTGCTCCAACACTGCATTAAAACCAAGTAAGCGAGAGAAAAAGAGGATAATGGAGAGGATACATCTGCTAACAGAAGAGTGAGAATTAATGCTCGTCGTCGTCTTCCGCTTATCTGGGACCGGGTCGCGGGGGCAGCAGATTCAGCAGAGACCAAGGCGTTCCCAGGCCCACCGAGACATAGTCCCTCCAGCGTGTCCGGGGCCATGTCCTGGGCCTCCTCCCTGTGGGACGTGCCTGGAACACCTCCCGAGGAAGGCGTCCAGGAGGCATCCTGGGCATCCATATAGATGCCCGAGCCACCTCAACTGGCTCCTCTCGATATGGAGGAGCAGCGGCTCTACTCCGAGCCCCTCCCGGATGGCCGAGCTCCTCACCCTATCTCTAAGGGAGAGCCCGGCCACCCTACGGAGGAAGCTCATTTCAGCCATTTGTATCCTTGGCTGCGTCTAGAAATCCTGTCCATAAAAGTTATGAACAGGACCGGTGACAAAGGGCAGCCCTGCCGGAGAATTAATGTTTAAAACACCAAATAATAATTAATTTCAAAATAATTGCTTTGGAACCCACCGTTGCACAATCATGGGGAATACTAACTTGACAGATTTCCAGAAGACAGTCACTGACCCCCAAAACAAGGGGAGGTAAGCTACAAAATGTCATTTCTAAATAAGGTTGTTGTTCATAGAGTGCTTTATCCAAGCATTTTCATAGAAAATTGAGTGGAAGGAAAAGGTGTGGCAGGAAACAGTGCCCCAGCAACAGGGATAACTGCGGCCTTGAGAGGATTGTTAAGTAAAATCCATTCAACAATTTGGGGAAGCTTCACAGGGGATGCTATCAAAGCAACCTGGGCTACCATTATACCTCAGCAGTGCCACAGGCTGATCATCTCCATGCCACACATTGATGCAGTGATTTGTGCCAAAAAACAAGTTTTGAGCTCCTATAAATTGTACATACTTATCAGAAGCCTGACAGTGCTGTTTAAATTATTATTTTTTATTAATCTTATGTAATATTCTAAGTATCTTAGACACTGAATTTTGGATTTTAATTTTCTGTAAGCCATGATCATCAGAATTACTAAAAATATTTAAAATATTTCACTCTATTTGTAATAATTCTATATAATATATAAGTTTTACTTTCTCGTAGCAATGTTGAAAAACTTTTTTAACATAGTCTAATTTTTCGAGATTGATCTGCATGCTTAGAGACATTGTTAATTTGGAGGAGCAATATATGTTTAAGCTTTAAATACTTTTTCCACATAACTTTCTTTCCTTATACCTTATATCTATTTACTGAAGCACAGCAGTCCTTCATGCAGCAAAACACCCACAGAACATGATGCTGGCACCCCTTTAGTTCACAGTTGGTTTGGGTTCTTAGGCTTGCAAGCTTTCAGCTTTTTCCTCCAAATCTAAAAATTACTTAAATTATCAGAATCAGAATCAGAATCAGAATCAGAATCAGAAAAGCTTTATTGCCAAGTACGTTTTTGGACATACACGGAATTTGTTTTGGCGTAGTCGGTGCAATACAATACAAATTAAACAGTATAAACATATCTACAATATAATATAAATATATGTGCACAGTTTTAAGTGAGTGAGAGTAAGTATAGAGCAGTATAAGATGTGAGAGCAATACAACAGTGCAGGTGATCATTGTGCAAGTATGGCAGTGCAAGTAAAGCAAGAGTCCATGCTGAACGTTAATGTAACGCATAGAGTTACAGGTTACAGGTGTCCTGTCAGCAAAAACAGGGGGGGTGTGGGGGAAAGGGAGAATGTCAGGGTGGTTTCCGGGCTTTGTTAACCAGGCTGGTGGCAGATGGGAAAAAACTGTTCTTGTGGCGTGAGGTTTTGGTCCGGATGGACCGCAGCCTCCTGCCAGAGGGGAGAGTCTCAAAGAGTGTGTGACCAGGGTGGGAGGGATCAGCCAGAATCTTCCCTGCCCGCTTCAGGGTCCTGGAGGTGTACAGTTCCTGGAGCGACAGTAGACTGCAGCCAATCACCTTCTCAGCAGACCGAATGACACGCTGCAGCCTGCCCTTATTCTTGGCTGTAGCAGCGGCGTACCAGATGTTGATGGAGGAGGTGAGGATGGACTCAATGATGGCTGTGTAGAAGTGCACCATCATAGTCTTTGGCAGGTTGAATTTCTTCAGCTGCTGCAGGAAGAACATCCTCTGCTGGGCTTTCTTGATGAGGGAGCTGATGTTTGACTCCCAATTGAGATCCTGAGAGATGATGGTTCCCAGGAAGCGGAAAGATTCCACAGTGTCAATTGTGGAGTCACAGAGGGTGATGGGGGCAGGTGGGGCTGGGTTCTGCCTGACGTCCACAACCATCTCCACTGTCTTTAGAGCGTTGAGCTCAAGGTTGTTCTGGCTGCACAAGTCCAACAGATGGCCCACCTCCCATCTATACGCGGACTTGTCACCATCAGAGATGAGTCCGATCAGGGTGGTGTCGTCCGCAAACTTCAGAAGCTTGACAGACTGGTGACTGGAGGTGCAGCTGTTGGTGTACAGGGAGAAGAGCAGAGGAGAGAGAACACAGCCTTGGGGGGAACCGGTGCTGATGGTCAGGGAGTCAGAGACGTGCTTCCCCAGCCTCACGCGCTGCTTCCTGTCAGACAGGAAGTCAGTGATCCACCTGCAGGTGGAGTTGGGCACACTCAGCTGGGAGAGCTTCTCCTGTAGCAGAACTAGGACGATGGTGTTGAAGGCAGAGCTGAAATCCACAAACAGGATCCTGGCATAGGTTCCTGTGGAGTCCAGGTGCCGGAGGATGAAGTGAAGGGCTAGGTTGACTGCATCATCTACAGACCTGTTGGCTCTGTAGGCAAACTGCAGGGGGTCCAGGAGGGGGTCGGTGATGTCTTTTCGGTGTGAGAGCACAAGGCGCTCAAAGGACTTCATCACCACAGAGGTCAGGGCGACAGGTCTGAAGTCATTAAGCCCTGTGGTCCTTGGCTTCTTGGGAACAGGGACGATGGTGGAGGACTTGAAGCAGGCTGGCACATGACATGTCTCCAGTGAGGTGTTAAAAATGTCTGTGAAGACTGGAGACAGCTGATCAGCGCAGTGCTTCAGGCTGGCTGGTGAGACAGAATCCGGACCAGCAGCTTTCCGGGGGTTCTGTCTCCTGAAGAGTTTGTTGACGTCCCTCTCCTGGATGGAAAGAGCCGTCTTCGGCGTGGGTAGGAGGCGTGGCGAGGCGTCGGTCGTTAGTGGAGTGGGGGGCTTTCGGCTTGTAGTTGGTGATTTGCTTGAGCCCTTTCCAGACAGACGCAGAGTCGTTGGCTGAGAACTGGTTTTGGAGCTTCTCAGAGTACAGTTGTTTGGCCTCTTTCACTGCCTTGCAAAACTTGTACTTTGCCTCTCTGTATATGTCTTTGTCCCCACTCCTGAAGGCCTCTTCTTTATCCAGTCTTAACCTTCTGAGTTTAGCTGTGAACCAGGGTTTGTTGTTGTTGTAACTCACCCTGGTGCATGATGGTACACAGCTGTCCTCACAGCCTCTGTGTACTCGTCCAGACTGTAGGTAGTAGTCCTGAACACATCCCAGTCTGTACAGCCTAAACACGCCTGGAGATTCTCCACAGCCTCACTGCTCCACTACCTTGTCGTCCTCACAACAGGTTTGCAGAGCTTTAGTTTCTGCCTGTATGCAGGAATCAGGTGGACCGTGATATGGTCGGATTGGCCCAGTGCAGCACGTGGGACGGCATGATAAGTGTCTCTGATGGTGGTGTAACAGTGATCCAGAATGTTGTCCTCTCTGGTCGGACATTTAATAAACTGTCTATATTTGGGGAGTTCGTGGGTGAGATTACCTTTGTTAAAGTCACCAACGACGATTACTAAGGAGTCCGGGTTGGTCCGCTCCACACTCAGTATCTGGTCGGCGAGCATGCGCTGTGCGACCTGCACGTTAGCTTGCGGCGGGATGTAAACACCGACCAGGATGAACGAAGCGAACTCACGGGGGGAATAGAAAGGCTTACAGTTTATGATGAAGGATTCCAGGTCTGGAGAACAGTGCTGCTGAATCACTGTCACGTTGTTGCACCAACCACTGTTGAGGTGAAAACAGATTCCTCCACCTTTCGCTTTGCCGGAGAGTTCCGTGTCTCTGTCCGCTCTGTAGAGCTGGAATCCTGCCAGCTGCAGCGCAGAGTCTGGTATTAATCCACACAGCCACTTCTCCGTGAAGCACAAAACTGCCGATGAATAAAAGTCCCTGTTTTTCCCCAACAACTGTTGTAGTTCCTCCATTTCTCCAGTATTATGACCAAATACTTCCATTTATGTTTTATCAGACCACAGGACATGCCTCCAAATATGTAGTCATTTATCCCTGAGTGCATTTACAAACTTAATCTGTTTTTAATATTGCTTTTGGATTTCTCATACAAATAAGCAATATGTTTGTGGTGTTGCCTTATAACACATCCACAGGAGCGTTTCCATTTAGCTCCAATATTTTATTTAACCTGTCAGAAGCTACAAACCCATGAAATCATCATGTGGGCTTTATTCAAACTGTTTAACAGTCTAGTCATTTTAGTGTAAGTGCACTTCTGAATTTGAGCAAAGTAATAAAAAATCTCAAAAATAATTATCTCTCAGATTTTTTTGGCATTCAGTAAAATAAACAAATTTTGGTAATTCTACCTTAACTAAAACAGGGAAAGTTTAATCTGGAATTACTTCATGTGAGAAAAAAAGCCTGTATGGCTTTTTATACAATGTAAATATCTGGTTTCAACTGAATTTGAAGGTGAAGATTATAAAACAATAGTACTAATCAGAAAAAAAGCTTGGATAATTTTTCAACAACTGTGATCAATGCCTTTATGTTACATGAAAGCTCAAACAAACACATCACAAAAACCAATTCATAAATGCAAAGATATTTACCTCAAACCCAAGGACCAGAAATTAATGGAAGCAGTCGTGCATCAGCTGAATTACTAAAATCTTTGTAGGAAAAGGTTAAAATATCGACGTACTTAAAAAAAGTAATCTTCACAAATTAGTTTTTTTGTCTACTGAGTGTGTTTTCATGTATGTGTGCAGGGGTGTGTGCATGTGCATCTGGGTAGGGGTTATAGACAAATTACTGTGGGCGTTTTAATCAGATATCATAACGGCTGTTAATGAGGAAAAGTGCTAAAAGAGATGGATAAACTAAAGATCTTCCTCCAATGTGATAGAACGCTACCCAGTCAGCTTGGTGCACAAGCTAATTATGCTGGCAATGTTACAGCACAGCCTGGGAAAATAGACCAGGGTAGGACAGTGACAAAGCAATAAGAACTTGTCGCCCCTGGCCTTTTAACAACCTTTTGTCAAACAAGAAGGGGTTGTTGTTTTCTATGTTCTGCACCTATGTAAAATTCCTTTTTTTGCAAGTCACTAATGTTGCTCTAACTTTCCCATCTGTCAGCTTTAGTGGAAAAGCAGCAAATAATTTTGCTTCTTACCCCTAAACCCTTGCCAAACTGTTGCCTTTAGCTCATGAAATACCCATCACATTTAATAACAAAGAAACCATTCTTATTAGTGTTGCCCTGGAACATCTAATACGATTTTGAAGACCACGGAGGAAACACAAGCTGTGCCAAAAACAACTACACCATCTTTTTTAAGATGCTGTCACTTCAGAATACTCCCATCATTTTATAGCTGTACAAAAGACTCTGAATGTTATATAGGTATAGCTGGTTTGAATTCAGTGTTGAGCACTAATGTTCATGCTGCGATATTCTGTTTAGTGTTATTTTGTCCCTTACGGGATACCGTAGTTAGAGTAGTGATGACATCACGCGGCTGTACCTAACGTTACTGATATTTTGGTGGATAAATTCGGCACGAACTGTTGCGCTAATCCAGAGGGAGGGATTTTCCCGGTGTTTTTCGTGTGTTCTCCTCATGTGTGCGTTATTGACAAGTAAGTTGTGGGATTTTTGGGTGTTTATGGGGACTATATGAGCAGTTAGAGGTTTATCTATTTTATGTTGTTCGCCTGTTGCTAAGTCCGAGCTAGCTGTATTGTATCCACTCCGTTCATTATGTAATGTGTAATGATGTGGTGTAATGTGTAGTGGTAGGACTACTCGAATTTATTTTGTGTATTCTGTTTGTTTTAGGAGACCACACACACACCCACCTGCACGCTATGTAAATGGACATGAACTCAGCTGAACCTATAGAGCGAACACTCGCTGCTGTAAGAGACCTGTAAGCTGTTTCACCCTAAGTTCGGAATACAGAGCAGTTGAAAGAGTTTGCCTCCTGTCTTCATTATTCTGACTGCTGCACCTCAGTCTAACATCCCGTCCTGAGCTGACTCCTGGCCTAAGTGGTGTTGTGGCCGACACTCCAGGTTGAGAGCAGTGCTAAATGCGTACAGTGCCTTACAGCCCTCTAACATAAGCTACCTCAGATATAATAATGGTCCTTTGAGCCGGATGCACTGCCTAACTCCAGTAAAGATGGATGAAGATCAGGACTACAGAACTAATGGTGCACGTCCTAAGCGCCAGCTTCGTCTCCCACAACGTTATGAGGATTATGAGCTTGATGTCAAAGGTCTCAGTTCTCACCAATACAGAAGGGAAAGGGGGTGGATGACTCAGCAAGAGGGATTGGCCAAGAAGACCCCCCTAATAACCACATTATACGTTTCCCCAACAGATTCTGAGGCATTGGGTTTTTGCAACCCTGTCAGACGCCATACGGGAGGGAGTCTGCTCCACCAAGAGGAGCAGTTATCCCAATCGGTGGTCCTCGGGGAAAAGCAGGCACCATTATGGAGTCATCCCAAACCCCATAAAATCTTACCTCCTACCAAGAGAGAAGCTATGGCTTTAAGGTCAGAAGTGGAAGAGCTCCAGCATGGAAGGTTTCTCCTTCAGCAGTCACAACAGCGCATATCAGCAGATCTGGCAGATTTAAGAGCTATACAGACTGGCATGTTACAGATAATGAATGCTGCTCAGGAGGCTAAGCATGAACAACTGGAGGGAACAGCATGCGCCAAGCCTCTTGACCCACCCGTTGATGGGGAAGATGAAGAGTGGCCATTACCACCACCCCCACCTTGGATGACGGAAGAGGAGGAAGAAACACCCACTAACCCGCCTGTTGTGGAGCGCCTGGACAAGATGATGAGTGAACTTCAGATTTTGAGAAGTGAGGCTCTCCTAGCCAATCACAGTCCGTCGTCAGCTCAATTAGTAAGACACATGGCGACTAGTTATCAGCAGGTAAAGAGTGATCATCAAGTCAGCAGTCATGCCCCCTTTGTGACCCCACAGCGGAATATTCCACCCTATTCTTCAGCTCCATCGACCATGAGATTTAGCTCCACCACAAATTATAGACCTATAGCCATTCAGACTGGTCTCCCTCAACAACTGATGCACCAACCAGCTCTTCCACACCTTCCTAGTGTACCCCGAACACTCGCTCTGGACCCTGAGCCACCCTCACAGAGCTTCAGCCTAGATACAGCCTATCACAGGTCCACGTCCAACCATCCCTAACCTATTTCACAGAGATCCTGGTGAGTTTGCACACCTGAAGATGGCGCTGGAGAACTTACTGCCACCTGACAGTCCAGAGCTCTTTAAATATCAAGTTTTGGTGGATCATCTGAAATTGGAGGATGCCAGACTGGTAGCAGAAGCATATCTTCACTCCCCCACACAATTCACAGATACCATGATGGCTTTAAATGAGAAGTTTGGACAACCTCACCAACTAGCCCTGAAGAGAACTGCCACTGTGATGGACGCACCTGACATTCAAAGGGGGGATGCGTTCGCCTTTGAGAAATTTTCTCTCCAGATCCAGTCACTAGTTGGCATGTTGAAGGCCCTTGGTCCTGAGGGTGAAGTGGAGCTATATTGTGGCTCACACGTTGCTCGTCTGCTTAGTAAGTTACCCCTGGAGCAGCGAGCAGAGTTCTGCAGAATTATGTTCAAACACTCTGGGCATAACCACACCCTTATTGATTTGGCTGACTGGCTAAAATATGAGTCTTGGTGTCAGGATTATGACGGTCAACTACCTCTTAGGGGACTAAGGGAGAAACCAAGCAGCCAGAAAGGGGAAGGAACATTTGGCAAACGCTCAGTGGCTGTGTTACATGGCGCAGACAACCTAAATCAAAGACCGAAACCACCAAGTAGTTTACCAAATCAAACCAGATCACCCCCCTACTGTGCTTTTTGTGATGTTAAAGAGTACCACCTGAGTCGATGCAGAGCCATAGGTAAATTGACAAGGTAGCAAGTCTCGGATTGGATAAGGAACAACAAAAGATGTTGGCGCTGTGCACGCTCACATTATGCTGCACAGTGCAACCTGAAGAGGCCTTGTAACCTGTGTCAGGGTCGACACTTACAAGTTCTTCATGACGTTAACACAGAGATAGCAAAGGGGCCATTACTAGCCTCGGTAAGCCAGGAGAGAGGGAAGAACTCAACAGGGGTGTTGTACCTCAATCGACCGACAGAGGGCAGTCGAGTCCTGTTGAAAGTTGTTCCTGTTCTTCTCCATCATGGAGACAGAACTCTGGAAACATATGCGGTCTTAGATGATGGTTCTGAAAGAAATATGCTCTTGCCTTCAGCAGCCCAGAAATTGGGACTGCAGGGCACACCAGAGTCCTTGCCCCTACGTACAATCAGTCAGGATGTTCAAACACTGAATGGTTCCTGTGTTTCCTTCACCATTTCCCCCAGAGCTTGGCAGAGGATCCAGTACCGTATCCGTAATGCTTTCACCACGGAACATATCGACCTAGCAGATCACACTTACCCCATTGACTCACTCCAGAAGAAGTACAGGCATTTGACTGGCTTACCCATTCAGCCCTTTAAGAAGGTGAAACCTCTGCTTCTCATAGGTAGTGATCACCCACACCTCATAACTCCTACAGAGGCTGTACAACTGGGTCCTCCAGGAGGCCCAGCTGCTATTCATACCCGGTTGGGGTGGACGCTACAAGGTCCTTCTAGGATCATACACCAGCTGGAGAGGTCGCAGCAGTGTTTAGTAACCTCTGTTCCCCCTCAAGTGAGTGAGTTGATGAGACATGTGGAGAAGGTCTGGAGAACAGATATCATCCCTCTTAAGAATGATAAAATGGTGACACGCTCCAAGCAAGATAATCAGGCTTTGAGCCTTCTGGAGACCAAAACCATACGAGTGGAGGTCGATGGCATTTCACGCTATGCCACACCATTGCTGCGAAGCAGAGACATGCCTCTCCTGCAGGCCACACCTGCGGCTGTCATGCCAAATCTGAGAGGTGTTGAGAAAAGGCTTCGCAAAGACCCAGAGAAAGCAGAGATATACCAATCAGAAATAAAGAAACTGATAAAGGCGGGATATGTGCTGCAAGTGGAACCTAGAGAGGTGAAGGGAGAAAATGAAGCGTGGTATATCCCTCATCACCTTGTCAGTCACAATGGCAAGCATAGATTAGTATTTAACTGCTCCTTCCAGCACCAAGGGCAAACTCTGAATGACCACCTCCTACCTGTCCCAATCCTTGGGGCCTCTCTGCTCGGGGTCCTTTTAAGGTTCGGTGAGCATGCCGTGGCAGTAAGTGGTGATATAAAGGCTATGTTCCATCAGGTTCGCTTACTGCCTGAAGATCGCCCTCTTCTGCGCTTCCCGTGGCGCAACCTGCAACATGATGAATCGCCTGCAGTGTATGAATGCCAGGTGTTACCCTTCGGCACTACCTGCAGCCCATGTTGTGCCACCTTTGCCCTGCAACGGCATGCCAAAGAACACAGTCAGCCAGGGCAAGAGGTAAGAACTTCCATAGAGAGATGTTTTTAAGTGGATAACTGTCTCCACAGTGTGCCAACAGCCACAGAGGCCAGGGAATTAGTGGATCAACTGAGAGCCCTCCTGTCATCAGCTGGGTTTGTTCTGCGGCAATGGGCCAGCAATGAATCATGTGCCATTAGTCACCTACCTGAAGAAGATCGATCGGACAGTGCTGAGCTCTGGCTTGCAGAGAGTAAGACGGAGAGCCCAGAATCAACCTTGGGTCTTAGTTGGCACTTTGCTACAGACATGCTTGGCTATAAGCACCGTCAAGTCCAGTATGCAACTCCTACCATGCGCATCATCTACAGAGTACTGGCCAGTCAGTACGATCCTTTAGGGTTCATACTACCCTACACAACCAGGGCTAAGATGTTAGTCAGACGTTTATGGGAGAACAATCGGGGCTGGGACGACCCCCAGCTCCCACCTGACCTCCTGCAACAGTGGGATACTTGGGAACAGGAGTTGTCTCCCTGAAATCTGTCTCCCTAGACCATATTTACCCACTGAGGCACCAATGGAGCTGAAACAGAGAGAGCTGCATGTGTTTTGTGATGCATCGGAGCAGGCTTATGGTGCTGTGGCGTAACTCAGAATGATAGGAGAAAATGATCAAATACTTGTGTCCTTTGTGATGGCCCGCTCCAGGGTAGCCCCCAAACGACTGCACTCCATTCCGAGGCTGGAGCTATGTGCAGCACTTATGGGAGCCCAACTTTGCAAGCTGCTGGAGAATGAGTTGTCTCTGCCAATTGAGAGGACAGTGATGTGGACAGATTCTACAACGGTGCTCGCATGGCTGCGATCTTAATCGTGCCGATTCAAGGTTTTTGTAGGCATGTGTATCGCTGAGATTCAGGAGTTGACCCCTCTGTCCAGCTGGCATTATGTGGAATCTGCCCAAAATCCTGCAGATGACATAACACGGGGTAAGACACTGAAGGAGCTGGCAAGACCAAACCGATGGAGTCAAGGTCCTCCCATCCTACTTCTACCACAAACACAATGGCCAAAGAATCCAACTAGTAGCCTTGAAGCCTTCCCAGATGCATCTGAACTTTGCAAATCAACCTTCTGTGCTGTAACCTCCGCAACCACACCTCATGAGATTCGACATGAAACATGGAAGGAGATGCTCAATGCAACTGTCCAGGAGCTTCATGGGGCGGCCAAAGGTAGTTGTCCCACTGCTGAGGATTACCGTCAAGCAGAGATGTTTCTAATTAAGAGAGCCCAACGGGAAAGTTTCCCTGATGAATTGCACCTTCTGAAGGCAGGGAAACCAGTCCAACGAAGTAGTCGTCTTTTAACCTTGTCTCCAGAGCTGGCGGAATGCGGGGAACTTATAAGAGTGGGTGGCCGTTTACGTAGAGCTGAACCCCTCACCTTTGGCAACCTTCACCCGCTGGTTCTTGATCCATCACATCCAGTAACCAGGCTGCTCATCCAGGACTTTGACAGCCGACTACGGCATCCTGGACCAGAACGAGTTTTTGCAGAGATGCGGCGCAAATACTGGATCCTAAGAGGCAGAGAAGCGGTTTGGCGCTTCCAGAAAACCTGCACAGATTGTCAAAGATGGAGGGCGAGGCCTGTTGTACCTAAGATGGCTGATCCGCTTATACTCGACCTGTGGCTCGACTGTTGATCCTCCCTGCTATACCTGACGAGGCCGGTGACCCTCGGACATAAAGTCGTCCTTTGTAGAGTCTTTGTGTAGAGCAAATGTATTGTATACATTTGGAGGCGGCTGTACAAAAGACTCTGAATGTTATATAGGTATAGCTGGTTTGAATTCAGTGTTGAGCACTAATGTTCATACTGCGATATTCTGTTTAATGTTATTTTGTCCCTTACGGGATACCGTAGTTAGAGTAGTGATGACATCACGCGGCTGTACCTAACGTTACTGATATTTCGGTGGATAAATTCGGCACGAACTGTTGCGCTAATCCAGAGGGAGAAATTTTCCCGGTATTGTTGGTGTGTTCTCCTCATGTGTGCATTATTGACAAGTAAGTTGTGGGATTTTGGGGTGTTTATGGGGACTATATGAGCAGTTAGAGGTTTATCTATTTTATGTTGTTCGCCTGTTGCTAAGTCCGAGCTAGCTGTATTGTATCCACTCCGTTCATTATGTAATGTGTAATGATGTGGTGTAATGTGTAGTGGTAGGACTACTCGAACTTATTTTGTGTATTCTGTTTGTTTTAGGAGACCACACACACACCCACCTGCACGCTATGTAAATGGACATGAACTCAGCTGAACCTATACAGCGAACACTCGCTGCTGTAAGAGACCTGTAAGCTGTTTCACCCTAAGTTCGGAATACAGAGCAGTTGAAAGAGTTTGCCTCCTGTCTTCATTATTCTGACTGCTGCACCTCAGTCTAACATCCCGTCCTGAGCTGACTCCTGGCCTAAGTGGTGTTGTGGCCGACACTCCAGGTTGAGAGCAGTGCTAAATGCGTACAGTGCCTTACAGCCCTCTAACATAAGCTACCTCAGATATAATAATAGCTGACATGCATTTATAGCATAAAACAACTTAAATACACATCTGCTTTCACTGGCAATCTTAACAGTCAATTTATTACAGCAAAACATTTGATATAAATAAAAGAAATATGTATGCAATATTGTATTAGCCCAATCAAAAGTGGGCAGTCACCTTCTCATTACAGATATACATTACCACATGGCTGTAAATCAGAGGTGGTATACACTCTGGACAGCTTGCCAGTTCATCACAGTTTATTCATAAAATGCAACATGATCATACTGTCACATACAGATCTAAAATCAAGCAGTGCAATACTATATACTATATAATACAATATTCTTTAATCTTTTAAAGCCCATCTGCATAGATTTTGCAGCAATCCCTCCTCCAAAAATAAGCATGTGGTGACAGTGGAGAGACAACCAGCGAATCAAAATATCCTAGTAGCGTTTTTTTACTACGGAAAGCCAGTCTGTCATTTTTTATTATTCCAAAATACTGAGCAAGAAAAACATTCAGTGTGAAACCCCAGGAAGAAATGGTTTCCGTATTTGTCAAACATCGGTTTCCCTATTTGTCATACATACTTACTAATACCATAATTACTGCTGTTATTATTCTGGCACGTCTGCTCTACCCTGTTTCCCTGGCTGCAATCAGCAGATGAGATGCTACATCTCATACATCTGATATATACTGACTCTGACAAGCAGACGGTGCCAGATTTTTGAAAGCCATCGTGTGAGCAGATATCCAGCGTTCCTTCCTGTCTGATCATTGTTTTTTGACCTTGCCTTGCCTCTTGGATTTTGCCTCTCTGCCTGCTCCCTGTCAGACTGTTTGGATTTTGGTTTTCGACCCTGTTTCCCGCATCTGGTTTATGCCTCAGCCTGCTCCTTGCCTGACGTCTCTTGTTCAGATCATTGACCCTGTTTCTGACCCCGGATTATTGAGCCAGCCTAGCCCTTGGATTATTCAGCCTAAAGTCACTCTAAAGTCTCTCTTACCTGAGCTGTGGAGATCACTGCCTGCCACCCACCGAGGTTTCCCCTCTGGGTTTCAAGTTCTATCCAAGACAGAAGCAGGTTAGTGACTTTTCTGATCCTTGCAATATCTGGAGAAACTACAAGTCACTAATCCCTCTTTCTGCCTCAGTGATTCCTGGAAGCTGTGTGGAGTTTAACCTGAGTGACGTTTTTCTGTGGCTGAATAAACCTTTTAAATTTTCAGTACTGTGTCTGGCTGAATCTTGGGTCTGCTTGTTTCTGATCCGTAATAAGTGCCAGTTATTGTAAGTTGAAACATCTAAAGGGTTATTTATGGCCAGGTGGTAACAAATGTCACACATAATTATGCTCCAAAAGATGTGAAAACCATTAATATGATTTATTATTTGAGTGATTTCTCAGGTTAATAAATTGAAAACAGCTGAAATGACTTTAGTACACATTACTTTGGTATCTTACTGTCGGACCTGTTGAAAAACAGAACTCATACAGGTAAGGTAGTGTTACCACAGTATTGGTAATAAAAGCAGTGTTTTACCAAAATAATGCAGGGTTGCTGCTAACTTTAATTTCAAGGAACAAAAAAAGGAATAAAGGATCTTCAGTTCAGCGAGCTTCAGATTCATTAGTTCCTTTTACAAATGATGAGAGCCTCTTGGCCTAAAAGAACAAGGGCTTCTAGCAAGCACAAAAGCTGTTTACACCAGAGCATTAAGCAACCAGGATAAAAGTGTATATCTTCAAATATAAGTCCATGGTCTGCAGCTGATAAGAGGCAGATTGTCACTTCCAGCTATTACCCCAAACTGAGGGTATTTAGAGGTCTTTTTCAAGAGGTTAAAAGATAGCGTCTGATTTAAAGGCACACTGGTGCAATGTACACAGTACCATAAATGCTGTACCAGTTTGTCATAGTAAAGAAAGAGCTTAGTTGAAAGATGAATCCCTGATTTTACCTTCCAGTTTTTGTTTAGACCATCATTTACTGTGTGTTGATCAGCTGCGGTTGAGGACTAAAAGAATTTTCAAGGAATGTGGCCTAAATGGTAAGGTAAAGATCTTTACTGTTTTGGACCTACTCAGAGTAAAGTGGCTGGCTATTCAAATCAAAGGGAAGCAATGTGAGGTAATTTGGGCAACTAGTATGGATGTCCTTCTTGGGATACATTTTAGACATGTCTCACAAAAGCACTAGCTGGTGAGATTACATCTTCTGGCTTGCATGAGAACAGTGGAATTGACTTGGGAACTCAGGTCCTTATTGACTTCATAAACTCAACTGATGGGGAAAATAAAAGCTCTCGGATTCTTCCTGTACTCCAATAACTATAGATGGATGAGTAATAAAGCTTCCAAGAGTTTGAAAGATGATGTAATTGGCATAAAAAGCTGATTAAATTTGTAATACTGTCATACTGGTGGTTGATCACAGCCTCTTCATTAAACAATTCTGTCATGCTGCTGCAGACATGAGCACTTAGTTTTTAGCTGCCTCCACTTATTTACAAGTCAGCAGTGGAGCCCTCATATCCCATGGAGATGTGAGGTTTCATAAATAAAACTGGTACTGTGTATCCATAAAAAGGTGGGGAGTGAAACTCAACAGAATCAGTGTAGAGTTATAATTATAACATGTGTGTCTTAAATCTCCCAGTCAAACTTTGTTTTATGAATGAATGTTTTTTTGAAAATGTAAGCCACATCTAACCCTTATTTCCAGCCTCACAATTGGAGCATTTTCACTGAGCTCTCTCTAACTACAATTTAGGCTTCCACAAAGCCTTTCACTTCAGAGCATTATGAAATCAATGCCTCAAAATACCCTCCTGATCAGTCAATCTCTTCCATGAGCAAGAAACACACCGTCTTGTTTTTAGGGGAGTTTAAATCTAATCTCCCCTCTCATCTACCAGCTTCTCTTTACTTCTCTGACTGATTGTTAACCCCGCAGTTATGTTTCAGGACTTTTCTACCTTGCTTTCTTATGTGGTGACTTGAATTCACCAATGTTACTGTAATGTGCATTTCACTGATGTGTTACAAGAGGGAAAGGAAATTATGCCGTCTGCCCTTACAGAAAAATCCCATGAATTTCACATGTGATCACATGTAGTTCCAATTTCCCACATGTGGATCGCAATTTTCACATGTGATCAAGTATTTCGTTCATCTGCTCCACATGTGATAGACTTGTAATTAAGTGCACAAAATGTAATTACAAATCTTTCACATGTACACAACATGTGGTCAGATTTTTTCCCTATGTGAAATTCATGTTATTGTGCTCATTGTGTCATATCCTTATTACACGTGTCCAAGTATAAAAGTATACGGAGCATCGTTACCAGGTAAACAATAAGACAGATTAGTGATTCAACTTACTATAATCAAAGTCAAAATAAAGAAAAAAGACATCAGAAAAAGTAAGCGCTCGTCCATCTTCAGCGCCACTTTCATGTGAATAATATCAATGATGCAGACAGCTCTAAAACCTAAAGATGTTGTTAGATGTGCCCTTAAACCCCACCCTGACTTACAAAGAAAACACATAGAATGCAAATAAATAAATATTGCAATGCAAACCCACAGTGACTCAATCTGTCCTAGTGTCATTGTCTATGTAGTCATTGAAGAACTGCTAATAATGTAGAGGGGTAAAAACAATATATAAGTAAATGAAAGCACTAAATAAGTAAAATAAGGAAAACAGGTACCTCAACATTATTTGCTTTGTTGTTTCTATGTTTAACCTTTTTGAAAGTCCTGGAGTGTTACCTTGGTTGTTCTTGTAGTGCTATTCTACCTCCAGCAACTGGAGTGCACATGTGTTAGTGGCATAGAGTAGGCTGATGGGCATCCAGGAGAATAAACCATGCTGAAATGCTAACAGAAGCTCAACGTGTGTGTCTCATCTTATCTGTGTCGCAGGTCAGTTAAGGTATTTAATGCACATACTCTGTTCAATTTTCAAGAGTTGAACAGATTATGTGTTTGGGAGTCAACTAGGGGGTTAAATGATATGTAGCATTCATAACTATAAATTTGTACAAGTTTATTTTCTCATTTAGTGTGGAATCATGTCCTACAATATAAAGAAATTAGATTATTGTGCCCACATATGCATCCCATGTTTTAAAATGTGAATGATGGGACAAGCATGCATAACACATGGCTACATGTGATAACAAGGGAAAATGGGAAACATGTATCTCCTAAGTGAAGCCGGTATGATCACACATGTGTTACACATGTGAAGCCCTAATTTTCGCATGTGATAACATGGCATTAACATGTGAAACACATGGAATACACTTTTTTCACCATGAACTGTTCTAAATTCACATGTGATCTTTTTCAAGTGACTCACATTTTCACATGTGAAAAGTCTTGTGTGCCACATGTGAATTTTACATGTGGTCCTTGTGAAATTCATTGGATTTTTCTGTAAGTTTAGTAAAAATAACACTTCACAATTTATTGATGTAAACCCTACAAGAACATATTCACCTTTGTAGACCATTTCCAAATAATACAAGAGCAAAAGACATGTGGCTCACTTTTTTAGATATTCAGAAAACATGCTTTTCCTCAACTTTATTAACTTAAAAGAAAGAAAATGATGTCCTTGTAGCACCAAGTTATCAAAGAGAAGACCGTTATTTTAATTTCACTAGATTTCTACATCTTACCACAACAGGCTTCATATAGATTATGTATGAATATTTAAAATAGTACAATATATGGGTAGAGGTTGGCTCTAAGTATTTTTTATAGATCTTTGACAAAATGAAGTAGCATTTTGTAAGTGTATTTCTGAAAAAGAAAAAAAGCTCTGCTACTCAGCAAGTTCACTTTATCCTGTTCCTCTTCTCTGCAGAAATCAATTTTACATTTTTACAGTCAACACACAAATGTAGAATCCACATCAGTCCATGAAACAAACTGAAGGTACAAAATGAAAAGGATTTTTTGATCTGAGGGCTGAGATGTATCTGCTGTATGGAGGTTTGTGGCGTGTCACTGTGTTTGTGCGAGGGGATTAGGAGCAGCATACAGATTTATGTTGTCTCTCTCCAGCTAAAATCCAGTTGTACTCCACTCTTTGGTAGGAAATGTCCTTGCTGTAGACTGGACACAAAAATACAATATTTGAAATGGATTACTATTGAAAAGGAACTCCATACATTTATTGATCACACATAGAGTGCTATCAGAGTGATCATGGGAGAGTGCTGAATCATTTTTCCAGATAGAACAGTTTGGCTCAGCAGTAAAGTTATATGCTTTTCATCTCAGTTGTATTTGCTGTAAACCTGAAAACCCAAGATCGGACGTTATTATTTAAAATCCACACAAAAAAATCAGACCAACTGGATTTAAAATCCAGTCTTATTTTTCCAATCAGTGAACCTACCTTACATACAGAAAGTACAAGATGAGGGACAACCACACTCTTTGGAGTGGGCGTTGTTTGGATTGAGTTGACTATGTATTTATGTAAATAAATTGCAACTGCATATATAATAAATAAGCTGAATTGAATTGAATGTCAGCTGTTCATTTAAGTTGTCACTTCACTGGAAATGGCAGGAAGCTATATGCACAACAGCAGAATTCTGTTACGGCACATGCTGAATTTGGGAATGTTGGCAGTGTTTGGAAATCCCACAGCTATGGGAAGGGTTTACTTACTATAGGAGGGAAGACACAGTAAGACTGTTAGTGGGCTAACTGTGCTAATCAGCCACTAGGTAAAAGCCACTTGGCATCTTTTCATAGACGGTGGCGAGAAAAGCTTGTGTCAGCTCAATGAATATGCAGATAGAAGCAGAGCCTTGAGGGGACGTGGAGCAGTCCCAGTCTTTTATCAGGCTTCCTCACAGCTTAGCCATAACCCACTCGCTGCAATGCACATCTTTCTGGGTATCACTGAATCCTTTTTCCACCTTCTGTCTCTTGTCCTGTTTGGCCTGTTACTTTTATCTCATTTGTTCAGAATCTGTGGTGCCAAAATGTTCTCCTTGCTCTTTCTCTGCCTCAGTTGCCGCTAGCTGTACATTTTCCCGTGTGGGGGAATAATGAGAGCCAGTAACGGTGGGTGGCCATGTGCGTTGCATTATATAGGAGTGCTGTGATTAATCGAGCTTGCCAAATGGAAAATGAAATCCCAGCGAGGTCATGCTGTTCAGTAGGCCATTGGTGTTTGTTTGAGGGGAAACGGAGACAAACGCAAATGATCGACTTCCTGACTCTTCCATGTCTTTGCTCTCACCAGTCTGCCAAAAATACTATAATCTGTCATGGGGAGAAGATGGTGCTAACTGACTTAATAGACTCAATTGATGTACAGTGAGTGGTCTAAGCAGCTCTTGGACCCCTGCATCATAAACCTGAAACCAGAAACCTGCATTATATGGGCTAAAACAACTTTTTATTTCTCTTTGGGTTAGGAAACTTTTGAATTAAATTAAATTGAATAATAACTACAGACAATAGGCTACAGGCTGCCACAAATTGGTTATTGAAGCACATGTGCACCACTGCTACAGAATTGACTCAACAGTGACTCAAGTATTGCAGGAATGAACCAAAGCTAACATTACTTTGTCTAGTGCTACACTATGCAGACACTTCACACAAATCGGCATTCAAGATGCTTAAAACTGAAAGTCAACGTGACAGGATAAGATACTTTAAGAATAAAGCAGTTAATACTTGTCTGAAAAACTAAAGGTAAACAAAATCAATTCCCAGATGGTCAGATAATCCTTTATTATGATGAAAGAAGCTAAATAAAACAGGATGGTTATGTTATAGCAAACAAATTGTACCCAATCTTAAAGGGGTCATATCATGCTTTTAAATTCTTCCTTTTTACATTTAAATCATTCAGTTATGGTCTACTGTATATAAATTGGAACTGCAATTCTTTGGTCTGAATTACTTGATATTGTCACTCCACAGGCTAGTCTTTTACCCCTTTTACCCCTGTGTGTTTGAGAGGGACTCGTTTAGGTGCCCTTTTTAATCGCTATTAAGGCACTTCACACTCCCCTGCAGGTCGCAGAGCATTCCACTCTACCTCGTTCAGCCATTTTTATAGTTTGATAGCAGAGATACACTATCTAGCAGCGCAGTCATTTAAGCATTATTTTCAGCTTACCGCTTTGCAGTGTCCCTCATTTCTATAGACTGAAAGAACTAACCCCTTAACCGGATGAAGTCTTTTTGCGAATCCTTCGTGATACGAAGGTTCGTGCTTCACACAAACATAGAGGAATTTCCCCACTGATGTCGGTACATTTCCATTAAAAATAAAATGTAACCAGGCACTTCAAAGAGGTTCTGATGCTGAATTGTGTGGGTTAATACACCCAACAACCAAATATTTAGACTTATCCACTTGCAGCCTCAGCATAATTGAACTTGGACTACATTCTTCTTCTTGGATTCTTTGGCGGATGCCGTCCAACGTTAAAGCATGTACTACAAAACTGCAGTGAGAAATAAAAATGGCGGATTCGTCAAATTGGTTAGCTGGAAGTCTGTGACCTTGTTTAGCTGTTTCCCAGCAAATACTGTCACGTAGTAGTTCAAAAAACCTAATACGGAATAGAGAAAACTGAATGGATTGAAAAATAGGATCTAAACAGAGTATGAAGATATCTACACAGTATCTGCAGAGACTAAATTCAACTTTTCTGCACTCCTACAGACTCCAAGTACACAATGACATGTATTTAGGGGCTACAAAAGTGGATTTTGCATGATATGTCCCCTGTAAAGCAGTGGAACACTGAAATTCAGACCTTTGATCCCAATACACACTCGCCCTGCTCAGAATGGTAGTGCATCAAAAGTGACAGACATACTGTACTTCAAAGCGTACTTGATGTTCCCAAACTTTCAAAGTACTTAATACTAGTCTGAGTGATGCAAAGGGTGGTCCCAGCCTCCTTCATAAAACAGTTCCATTATAAAACTGCAAAGACAAATCCTTCTTTAAATAAAATAGAAGCCATGCACAGACATGAGCTTTAATGAATAAAGATGGCATCGGTAAGCCCAGAGGGGTTTAAATAGAAGAGGTTTAAAAGGATTCTCCCACACAGAATTCCAATTAATAGAAGAGTTGTTTCCACCTACCACTGGAGCTCCTCTAGACACAACATCTGCAGCTAGACCCCTCTGTCTCTGTTATAAGAATATTTTTTGTAACCTTAAAACAGCAGGCTTCTAGATACAGTCCACCATTCATGAAGGTGGGCTCTTTTTGCCTTTGTTCTGTTTTTTTTAAAGATCACCAATGCTAAAGAAAACTATAGACGGCTAAAATCTACAAATCTGTTGTTTCCGATTACACCTTAGTGTGACACATCCAATGTGTAATAATGGCAAGAACTCACAAGCAGCAAATGATGCACCTCACCAAGGCATTCCTGGGTTGTTTTCACCTTAAATCAGGCAAGGTAATTCCCATAATTCGGAAGAGAGGAGATTGCTGCAAATTCTTTGACTTGATCGCCTTGGCTGAGCTGTATTATTATGTATCCAATTGAGTTTGAATCTACCAAGTGTTTAGATTGTCATTATTTGATTTGATTATATATTTCTGGAGTTGAACCCATTTTTCTTGTAAAGTGCTTTGAGATTATATGTTCTGTGAATCGGCACTCTTGAGTGAACTGAATTAAACTGAAACCACTTTCAACATTTAAACTCAGACAACCAAATGTCCCTCATATACAATGAACATTGAAACCTAAATCATTTTTCTTGTTTTAAATGTTTCTCAAACCAAATATAATAATAGGTTCCCAGGATAGTTAACAACCTACACGCTAATGAGCATTTGTAGGCAAAATTAGCATGTGTATGCCTGTAAATTCTACAAATGTATAAAAAAAGCTTCAAATCAAAAAACAGTTCAGTTACACCTGTTACTTTATGATTTTATATACAATTGTTCTGTTATTATTTCTTAAAATGACAACTACCTGCTTGGTCAAGTAAACTGTAAAACGAATACAACCAAGTGGAAGAAGTTACAAATTCTCAAGCAACTTCAAACCAGCTGTAAACCTTTATATAATAGCACTGGAACCTTTAACCTTAAACCTTTAGCACAGTTCTTTTTGAGCATTGAACCTAATAGATTATATACCCCAAACTGAACTGATATGTCATAAAAATATATGTTCTGCTCTTTACATTGTATGTAAAGGACTATAATACACTTGTTTGGCTGGCTGCTTAAATCCATGACTACTTTGTAATTCTAAAGTGTTGTGAGGATTACTAACATCCCATATTTCATGATCCCATCATGGCATTTCCCTCTTTCATTGCTGGATGTTGACTTGATTCTCTTGGCAGCAAAACAAGTGCTTTCCATTACCTATTAAATTACCCTGATGCCAGATGTAATTTAGCTCCCTTTAGAATCAGACATTTGCTCTTAGATGATAAGCTGGGAATGTAGAACCTGGGTCAGTGCCAACCAGCATAAAAGAAAATCATGGAGCAAAGTCTTGAATCCAAATAAATTTTCATTCATACTCTGAGATTGTTGTTTTTGTTCTTTTGTTCCTGTAGGCCAGAACATCAACTCTAAAAAAAAAAGTACCAAAAAACAGTTGGTTTTGTTCTCAAGTAAAAATATCTGTTAGATATTGATGACGAGTTGATGCTCTAATGAACAGATAGATAAATCACAAAACTAAGTCTGCCTGCTAATGGTAAAAGTCTGACTCTCAGTATGACAGCCAAGGATCTGCCACATAGATAGTGCTAATGAAAGAATAGCCCTTGGCCAAAAAGTGGGAAAAGGAAGAAGGCTGAAAGAGGGACAATTTTAGCTCATTTCAATACAATTTGTGCAGCAACGGCCATATGCATCAACTATACAAAAAATGTGAGCTAACAACCTTAATAGATAATGAAGTACTCTGTTGAGGATATACCATAGGACAAAGTTAGAAAATGAAAGCAACCAAAAAAGTTACAGATTGAAGGGATACATGGCATACAGAAACACGCTCATAATAAGCTTCTATAAGCAATAAAGGTGATACATATCAGTGCTCATAAAAAATATACAACTGGAATGCTTTACAAACACAGTCTTCCACTCCAATTGACCAATCCACCAACATTACAACTGACTTCCAGCTAATGGGACTCTGCCCTGACTCCCACAGCATCTGAAGCTAAACAGCAGGCCTGGCTAACAAACTGCCACAAAGGACCAAAGCAGGAGGCAGGCTGAGCTACTGACTGATCTTTAGGGTAGCTGAGAGCTACTAAAACAGCCAGAGAAGCAAATATTAGCCACCTTGCCAGAAAGTGAGTTGAGTTCCACAAAAGAAAACAGACTTGGGTTGAGTGAAGATTCTCTGAAACAGTAACAAACACAGTGTCAGGACTGTTTTGTTGAGCTGCGAGAACAACAGTTGATATCAAAGCAAAGGATGCAAAAGTCATTTGAGCCTAGGATGAGAATGAAATAAAGTCATCATCATATGATGCAAAACTGTGCAGTTCTTTGTAATGTACTCCCCAGGGTCCCGGGTCCAAATTTCCTTGACAGCTTTAAATTTCAAAATTCACCACTTGAAATTAAACGTGAGAATTTATATGCTAAAAGGAAACAAGGAAATTAATTGAAAGGATTTTACTACACACCTTTAAGAAACACTGAAATAATTCTAAATCTAGTTCTGTTGAGAGGCAGCCAGTGGGATTAGACTCATGATTCTTTTCTTGATTTGAATGTGATGGAAGAAGTATTCATAGCCTTTCCAGAGTTCAGAAGCACTAAAATTGATCTCATTACTTTAAAAATACTCTCCTGTTTCCTGTTTTTCTTCAGTCTGTCATAATTCATAGTTAAAGGTGGAATTAATATTCTGAAAATGTGTAGCAACAGACCTTGCCCAATACAGGAGGCAGAAGCGTCTATTCTGCTCTATAGAGAACTGAACACGTCTAATCACTGTGTCTCTGCTGTCCGGAGCTAAACACAAGTTTAAGCAAATGTGTCGGACCACATCAGACCAGTGTATTTCAACAACAATCAAACCCTTTTAATCCCTGGAAATCACAGAACTCTCTAAGTCTTCCTCAAGAATGTAAAAATTTTTTCAGGGTGAATTGGGATTTTGTCAGTTCAGATTTCCTCATTTTTATGGACTTGAATAATCACTTGTCACAGTTTCCATCAGAACATGAGGATACTGCCTTACACAAAACCTTAAGTTTTGAAATAAGAGGTTTTTTAACAATTGTTCCCATTACTCTGTTCTGCAGAAGCTGCTTAGTTCTGCATTTAAATCATTTTGTCTAAAGCATTACACTGATTACTATTTCAACTGGTAACTGGGCCTGCGATTTAAAGACCCTTTGCACTGGGCAAATTTAAACCTACTAAGAGCTGATTTTTTTTCTTTTACACTATAAATCAATTTGCCTACTAACCAAGGAATCAAGCAACCAACCAAATAAACCGTTCTACTAACCAGCAAACCTGTCAACCAAACCATTCAACTAACCAACAAAACCAATCAGCCATCCAATCAAACCCATCTTCCACCAATAAAACCAACCATGAAGCCAGTAAAACAAACCAAACAATCAACCAAACAATCAATTAGTCAAACTGACCAATAAAACCATTCTACCTTTAGCCAACCAAACTAACCATTCAGCCAATCAAATTAACCAACCAACAAACAAAACACACCATTTACCCAACCAAACCAAAGTTTGTCTCTCGTAATAAATAACATTTCAGAAATTAAAAAAAGGTCCTCTAGAGCGAAGCAACAAATTAATCAAGTTAATATGCTGATTATAGTTGAAATTCTTTTGTAGCACAATAGCAAATGCAAGCTGAATGGGTATGTTATACAAACTAAAGAGTTGGATAATGGTCACCTATTTTTGCTGCCAGTAAGTCTCACTTATACAGATGGTTGTTGGAATTTCACAGCAGCAATACTATGAACCAACAAGACACACCAAAGGAAGCACATTTATGGGGTTAGTTAAAGGCATTTCATTTGGTAGCATGGCTGTGCTGTGACATAGAAGAAAAGGAGTAGTGTTATCTGAATAAGAAAGCAGACGGATGAGTGAGGAGAGAGTGGGTAAAGCTGACCTCTTCCACAGCTGCAAGACGTGTGATTGCAATGCTAACTCACTCCTAACCGTCTCAATAACACTGGGATGAGAAAGGAGAGCAGGCAGAAAAACACAATGCTAGAAGAGGGACAGTGCAGAAAAGCCAAATGAGAGACTACTCTCCAAACACAGCTCTGGTGTTTTCTGGTAACATAGAAAAGCAAAAACAATTCCTTAACAATTTGGAAAACAGCATAACACTAAACAATCATGGACAAAAACTACCATCCAATGATATTGATAGCAATAATGGTTGCAACTGTTGGAAAGTGATCTTTTTCATTTTTCTCAAATTTAACAAGGTTGATTGTACTGATCCAGCTCATTCAGAGAAACACTTTCTCTTTCAATTTTTACTGGTAGATTTGACTTTACTCTAAGGAGCTATAATGAACTATAACCAGGCTGGTTCAGGAATGAGGAAAATTAAATTGGGCCCTTTATGAGTCTGGGAGAACATTGTCACAGTATTTTCCGTAGAATGTATCTTTGTAGATATCACAATAGAAAAGCTAAGTTAAATTAGTTTGTACTCTCAGTATCAGCAGCTGGATGACATGTTACAAATACAAACAGCAGTAGCAAAAAGTAATTTTTGTTTAAAACCAAACAGACCTTCAGCATCATGTACATGCATGTGTTTTCCTTAAAACGAGAACCAATGGGAGTCTACTAAGCCTTACTTGTGTAAGAGCCAAAACTGAAGGACTATTAAAGTACATGAGATTCATTTTGCTGACTGTGAACTTGTGGCCCACTTTATTTTCCATTTCCTCCTCTGATTCGAGCAAGTTAAACCATTATATGTCTTAAGAATGGATTGCTACAGTATCCAAAATTCACAATTTAAACCAAAATTCATCTCATAATTACACTACATAACACTTTTTCTCACATTTTATTTCCGAAACAAATAAATTCAGTAAATGCCTAAATCTCTTTCTCTCTTACAGTCTGGCAAATGCCCTTATCCATTTGGAATCTCAGATCATTTGTTCTGTACAGGTAAGACAAAAATTAAACACAAACATTAAAATGTCACATGCTGCCACTGGCAAATGCCTTTGGAGGAAGATGTGAAAATGAGAAGTTGCCAGTCACAGCGATGCTGCTGCAGAAGTGAGGTTCCTTCCAAAAGGGACGAGTCAATCTCCACAGTTCAATTTCCAATTTCCCAGTTCGAGCCTATCTAGGCTCAATCTGATGATGCTGGCTTCTTGATGATAGGCCCATATAGCCTATTCAGGCCATAATCCTAAATGTCACTTGACTCATTTTGTTTTGAAATGTTTCTCAGTGCAGCTACAGCTTGAATTGACTTTTTCCCCTTGCATAAATCAGCCACCTTAATTACAAGTCATGAACAGGTTTTTAAATAGTAGGAATCATTTCATAACATCTTAAGCTTGTTCATTAGTTTCAGTAATACTTGTTCTGACATGTTTTCCATATTAATGGATAGATTTGGAATGTTTTTATCTTTTAATCAAGAATGTAAATAAAGGTGTAAAAAGTAAATTTAGACTTTTGAAATATAGAAACGAAAAAACTCAAGTTTGAAAAAGTACGATGGACAAAATATATGATATCACCACAAACCCTTCCTGAAGCCCTTTTTGGCAGTATTTTTCTTAGTGGCAGGGTCTGACACTGCAAATATTGCTTAAGGTGCCAAAACGCACCACTTAATCTAACAGTCCACAGGGGTCTCAGGTCAAAGCACCCTAGGACGACCTAAATAACATTATGCTTTTTCAAATCCTCCAATAGCCTCGGGTTCACACATATACACTTCTATACCCCCACTACAGCTCCTCTGTTCTGCAATTTTTCTATTAAACATGCTGTATACAAGTCTTCTATTTTCAATTTTATACTGTATTATATTGGTGCCACGGTGCCTGAGACAATGTAACACATTTGCCCTGCTATAAAGATGAAGCCTGTCATGGAAACATAATCTTACATGTGCTAGTAATGGTGACAAGCTCATTAGAGTACTGATGGCATCTTTTATGGCATGAAGCGTCGGTCATTTTACTGTGGACCTACTCAGTTTTACTAGTTTTAAGCATTACAGAAATTGGCACAAACATATAGATTGGGGAGAACAAGTATTTGATACACTGCCAATTTCACAGGTTTTCCCACTTGCAAAGCATGTAGACATCTTAAATTTTTATCATGAGATTATCTTTAACTGTGAGTGATGGAATCTGAAACAAAAATCCAGGAAATCACATTGTGTGATTTTTAAGTAATTAATTTGCATTTTATTGCATGAGATAAGTATTTTATCACCTAACAACCAGAAGAATTCCAGCTCTCACAGGTCTGTTAGCATCTTTAAGAATCCCTTCTGTTCTCCACTCATTACCTGTAGTAACTGCACCTGTTTGAACTCGTTATCTGTATAAAAGACACCTGTCCACACACTCAAACAAACTCCAACCTTTCCACAAGGACATCTGGGATAAAATAGTAGACCTGCACAAGGCTGGGATGGGCTACAGGAAAATAGCCAAGCAGCTTGGTGAGAAGGCAGCAAATATTGGCGCAATCATAAGAAATTGGAAGAAGTTTAAGATGACGGTCAATCTCCCTCAGTCTGGGGCTCCATGCAAGATCTCACCTTGTGGAGCATCAATGATCAAGAGGAAGGTGAGGGATCAGCCAAGAACAGCAGTACCTAGTCAATGACCTGAAGAGAGCTGGGACAGCATTCTCAAAGAAGACCATTAATAACACTACGCCACCATGGATTATAATCTTGCAACACATGCAAAGTCCCCCTGCTCAAGCCAGCACATGTCCAGGCCCGTCTGAAGTTTGCCATTGAGCATCTGGATTATCCAGAGGAGGAATGAGAGAAGGTCATGTTGTCTGATGAGAGAAACATAGAGCTTTTTGATCTAAACTCCACTTGCCATGTTTGAAGGAGGAAGAAGGATGACTACAACGCCAAGAACACCATCCCTACCATGAAGCATGGAGGTGGAAACATCATTCTTTGGGGATGCCTTTCTGCAAAGGGGATAGGACAACTGCACCTTATTGAGAGGAGGATGGATGGGGCCATGTATCAGGAGATCTTAGCCAACAACCTCCTTCCCTCAGTAAGGGTATTGAAGATGGGTCGCGGCTGGGTCTTCCAGCATGACAACGACCTGCAGCACACAGCCAGGGTAACTGAGGAGTGGCTCTGTAAGAAGCATCTCAAGGTCCTGGAGTGGCCTACCCAGTCTCCAGACCTGAACCCAATCGAAAATCTTTGGAGGGAGCTGAAAAGTCTGTATTGCCCAGCGACGGCCCTGAAACCTCAAGGATCTGGAGGGGTGGTCCAAAATCCCTGCTGCAGTGTGTGCAAACCTCGTAAAGAACTACAGGAAATGTCTGATATCTGTAATTGCGAACAAAGGTCTCTGTACCAAATATTAAATTTTGTTTTTCTGATGTATGAAATACTTATGTCATGCAACAAAATATAAATTAATAACTAAAAAAAAAAAACAAACACACACAAGGCGATTTTCTTTTTTTTAAGATTCCGTCACACAATTAAAGAGTCCCTTGTAACAGGTAGTTCTGAGGACCCCGTATTTCAGCCGGACGCAACAGATAAGATTCAACAGATTTATTAAAAGCTCTGGGTGGCATTCGGCTGGGAACCACCAGCGGCAGGCTCAGGAACCTCTGCGGGCAGACAGACAGGTTAGTGGCTAAGCAGATGACTGAGATTAACAATAAGCTCAGAAATAAAGCCACTAACCTTTTCAGAACCCGTGGGAGAATACGGAAGGTGAATTTCGGCTCCTCAGCGTAGTTGTTAGGTGACAGCAGGATAACATCACATGGGCTCTCAGGTTTGCAACCCCAGTGGACAGGCAGAGTGCGGTGGTCAAGGGACGGGAACTGGGTCTGAGCTGGGAAGACCGATTCAGGCGACAGGATCCAAGGGAGAGGCTTGAATCGGTGGTCAAGGCACAGAAACAATGTCATGCACGGGGAGGCAGATTCAGGCAGGCGGATCCGAGGGTTAGGCAGAGGGCGGTAGTCAGGAGGCAGAAACAAGTTCGATGTCCAGAAGGCAGAAGCCAGTGAAATATCCGACGAGGGCAAGGCACAGCAGAGAAATCTTAGGTGCAAAATCAGGATCAGGCAGACAAGGAAGGATCGCAGGACATTTACTCACACGATGGCTTTCAATAATTTGGTGCTGTTTGTCTGTCAGCATGTTGCTTATAAAGCCAGGTGCACAGGTGGAGCAGGTACAAGGTTTATTTCAATTTAAATAAATATAGTTTGAGATTTGACAATATTAATGTCAGCTTGAGTGCACTGCCTTTACTTTGGATTTACATGTGACTGTGTTGTGTCTCATTTTACATACTATGAATGGTCTGTGTTTATGGCGCCATTATAACCTACACGAGTTCCTGTCCTTTTTCTGCAGCCAGAGGTCACCATGACCTGAAGCACCTTTCATTCCAGATACAATTTCCCAGGAATTAGAACAAATATGTCTCCAAGTTAAAAACTGATACAAAAACATCAGTAAATAAAGTGCTACTAGTTGGAATCAAAAGTCACCACTTGACACCACTGCGCACAGAGTGTTACAAAAATAGGAATGCGAATGGCCACAACCCGTAGAGAATCTATTGTTAATAGAGGAAGATGAGAGACACTAGACCTAACAATGAGGTGACCTGATGACTGCTTTCAAAGCAACCTGGGCTTCTATTACACCTCAGCAGTGCCACAGGCTGATCACCTCCATGCCACACTGTTAAAATATATTAAAGGATACAATCTCAAGTTCAATAAACATTGTATCTCTAGTTACATGTTTGTAGACAGGGAAGAATTCAGGTGAATAGCTGTTCTTGAGAACACTGTCCGAGAGTTTGTAATTGGTCTGGATGTGTACATTCGTATCCGTGGTGGATGCTAAAGAATGATTGGGGTGGGGTTCCAAAAATGTTTAGGAACCATTGTGTTTTCTAACAGAATCCACTTTGAGATTCCAGCACTTGGTATTTCAAGTCATAAAATGCATGTAGCCTTGAAAAACTGGAAAATAAAGTAGAAGGGAAAGATTGGAAATATATATATATATATATATATATATATATATATATACATATATATATGTTCCTGAGATGTCTGAGGAAAGAGACTAAGAGGTATTGATTCATGTCACCTTTAATGCTACTACGATACCATTCATCACAGTGCTGTTTGAATAGACGTTAACAGAGCCGCTGCAGATGCGAGACACTACTCATATTCACAGATTTCAAAGTATTGAGTCGAGTGAATTCACGGACTTTTATCTTCTTTAATTATGCAAATTACATGTCACAGATATTTCCTATCAAGTCGAGAGACAGTCTTACTTTTCTCTCAGCATTTTTTCAGTGAGACTCCTAAGAGAAGCAGAGGGAAGAAACAATCCTTGAAATGCACATTACAGGGAAAGATGGTTTATTTATCACTTGATGGTCACAGATTAGAAAATAAATGGCTACCTGGGTTAACGTTTCAGTGGCAGTGATGTGGTGTGTCTGTGTGGTTGCGGGGGCAGGGTGGGGGATGCCATTCTCGAGTGCTAGCCGCTGGCTCGGGACCTCTTGCCAGGTGAGTTTGTCCCGTCTTGGTGTGGGGTCGGGGCCTCCGTTGTGAGCTTGGTGCTTGACGGTGTCTGCCCTGTTGCGCCTGTGGGCGGGGGCTGGGACAGCATTGCGTGGGGGCCTTTGCCTTGCTGTTACGGCACGCTGTGTTGTGGGGGTGTGACGCGGTGGGGGTGCTTGGAGCGGGGCTTTGTGTGGAACTTGTGCTGTGTGGCTGTTGCTTCGTCTGCCTTTCAGGGATGAAGATCTCCTGTGGGAGTGTGCCCATGTGCTGTTGGGGGGGTGATTCATGGCGTTTGGGTTCGGGGGCATGTGTTCGATATCTGAGTCCAGGTTGGGGGTGACCCGGTGGGGAGATTCATGTCGGGTTCATTGGGGGTGGGGGGTCATGGGGTTGGAATCGGAACTCATTGGGGGTTGGGACTATTTTATTCCGTGGTTGCTGTGGTTGGCCGGCTTGTTTGGACCATGTGGGCCCCTCTTTTGTACATGGCCCCATCCCCGGATAAGGATGGGGGTGGTTGGGGACTGGGGTCAGGGCGAGGGGTCAGGGCCCGGCTGGCGTCGCTCAGGTTCAAGCACGAGCCCGGGCTAGCCCAAACCAGGTTGAGGTGCTGTGACAGTCTGCCTGTCTCCACCCCCGCAGGGAAGGGGACCACCTCCTGGGTCCAGGGGCTAGTTGTCGCTATGGGGTATCGGCACCTGGACCTGGGAGTATAGAGTATGTATGTGTGAGTGAGAGTACGACGTCCATTGTTGTTTGTCTTTACGTTGGGTGCGTGGGTGTGAGTGTTTTTATGTGTACGCATGAGGGTGGGAATGTGTGATTGTGTGTGCCTGTTTTTTGTGTCAGGTTGGGTCTTTGGCTGCTCCCTCTCCTGGATCAGTTTAGGCCGCCATCGAATGCGGGGCCTATTCCCTCCCCGCCACACTACCTGCCGGTGGTTGGTATCTCTGCCCACCGGTGTACTTGTGGTTCTCGGTATCTGGGCCTGGGTGCTTTGGTGTGTGCTGGCTCACTCCTGGTGGCTGCTAGCTGGGGCCTAGACCCCTGGGCTCGGTCGGGCCTCTGCTTGGGGAGTGATATGTCCCGGGGTCTTGGGTCTCTGGGTCCATGGCTGGATCTGCTCGGGCGTAGACGGCTGCCGGTGGGGCCTTTGGGCTCGTTGCTGCAGCTCCCTGAGGCTTGCACTGTGGTTGCTGGGTGGTTCCCCTGTGATTCTCCTCTGCCCATCTCTGGGGGGGTTACGGTAGTCCCGGTGGTGGTTCTCCTGGGGTTCCTGTGCTCTGGGGGGCCTTTGGATGTCTGTGGCTTGGATCTCCTCCGTATCTGTCCCGGGCCCAGGGGGCGGGTCTGTGGCTCCTCACACTCAGTATTGCTTATTTTTATGGAGAAACCTTGTATGCACATGCGCGCTCACACTCAGACCCACAGGTGTTTAGATTCAGGTGTTAACAGATACACAAATGTTCTATATTGAGCTGCATTTACCACTAAATACATCTTGCATTCATAAGTACCGTGCACCTTTCAGTAAAAAGGCTGGTAATACGAAAGTTTCTGCAGGTGTAGAAGCAAGCAGGGTGTTATCTTGTATTCTCTTCATCCTTCTTTCTTTCCTCCATTCTATTCTCCTTCTCTCCCCTTTTGACCCCCTTTCTCTCTATCGTGCTTCTTTTTTTTCCTTTCCATTTCTGTCTCCATGTCCGTAACAATTTAAATAATCTCAAAGCAGTTTCTAATAAAGTTTCGTTCTATGAATATCAAGCAGAGCTTTAAAGCTTTAATGCTCCACTTGTGAAAGTAAATCTGTTGGGCTCTTTCATGGCCCTCAGACAACAATTCTGAGTGCTTCTCTGCCAGACACGATATGGTTAAAAAAAAAGAAAATAAATGGCTTTTTCATTCATGAATCTACATTTTTATGCGTTAGAGATAATTGTGTTTCTGCAAAATATCTACATAATGTTTTTCACACACACACATTCACGGTACCACAAAATTAGGTTTTAGACTAAAGCAAAAACCAAAATGAAATCAAAGGTTTTTTGCAGTTTTAATTATTTCTAACATTTCTAAAAAAAATGAGATTGGATGAATTGTATGGTTTTTGCATTATGTTAAGCAAATAAGACTATTGCAAATTTCAACAAACATGTGGCTATTTTCCTTACAACTAACTGGTTCAAAGGATAACAGCCTGTAGGCGTATTGTTAGTAAACCTTTTGGTAGTTAGTCAATCCCTGTAAAAACACTAAGGCAAAGAAATGAAACAGTAAGCCCTGTTTCACAAATGAAGGCAATAGATTTAGTTTGGGTAATGTAAGTATGGTCTGGTCAGCACATGCACAAAATAAAAATACTGTGCCAGTAAAAGGTAAAGTGCAGCAATCAGGTCAAATGTGAATATGGCAAACAATAACGACAAAGGAGGCGGAGAGTTAGAATCAGTGCCAACAGTAGCAGCATTGTTTTAATCAAATGTGTGGAAGCATTTTGAAATTTTTTTGGAAGAATATGACTGCAACCAAATACAAGAACTGTGCAGCTAGAATTGCTTATACTAGCAGCAGCACTTTCAATATGTTGGTTCATCTAGAGAGACCCAATCTCATAGGAGATGCAAGCAACCAAGAACTTCTACTCTTAACAGTTTTGTTAGCATTTTGCCTTATGGGCTTGAAATACCTCTTCATGCCCCTTTATGCAAGCCGCTTGGTCCTTGTGGATGGAAACAGACTCCTATTCATACTGCTTTTAGCTAAGCCGAACAACTACGCTTGACCAGTGACATACAGTTGTCTCTACAGCCTTTTAAATAATAATATATAATAATGCACTCATTTACCCACTGTCTACTCAGCAGAGGGAAAAAAAACTAAAAGAAGTGATTTTTTACCAGAATATCAATTCAATCATTGTATCGTTGTTGTCCCTAAGAGATAAAACATTGTGAGCAGTATGCATGTCTGCAGAACAGTGAACCCTAGGTAGAGGCTATGCGTTTGCAATAAATGCAAGCGTTTTCAGCAACTGTCATGCTTGGGGGTGTAGTTTTTGTCTATATTTAGCACGTTTGAGTGGCAGGTGCAAAATGGCATGCAACCATGTCTGCGGTCATTCTGACAAGGAGGCATATGACATAGATTAGTGTGGGGATTTTCCCAAAGTCTATGCACATTTATTTTGTTTTATTGACATTAATATTTAAAAAGGATTCATACCAGTTTAAAAAGTCATTGACAACCAAGCCATGCTCATAGATTTCTCTGCTAAGAAGTGACACAATGACAGAATCATCAGCAAATTTAATAATATGGTGTCCACTCTGATGGCTCTGGCAGTCATTTGTGTATAAAACAACTAGGGTTCCAGACAATGTCTGGATGCTCCAGAGCAGCGCTTCTATACAGCTCAAAAAAGGTGCTGCAGATTCAAGTTGTCTGCTGCATGTTTGCAGCAGGACTGTCGACAATCTTTATGCAATTAAACCAAAACCAAAAATACCATGACTGAATCTAAATATTGCGCCATGTTTATAAATCAACAAATCTGAACATCAACATCCAACAGTGACCAGAAAAATGGACACTGAAGGAAAAACTAATAAAAAATAACTGTCCTGGGCACTCCTATCTTGTGCACAAGAGATTTTTTTTTATTTTTCTCCCTCCAGGCTCCTTCACAGACTCCACATGAAGCACATTCATGTTGAATGTTGTAGATTGCCCACAAATCGAGCAAGCAGTTTAGCACTCCTTATTTGGAATCTTTGAAGATCAGGCCCTAGCAGTGTGGTGGTGGTTGCCCTCCAATGCTTAGAACTGCATTAGTGCTTGTGTATGTGTGATTGAGATCCACTGAAAAGTTTGCAGACATGCCTCAAACGATCCACCATCATCCCGGTTCCCAAGAAACCCACCATCGTAGGATTAAATGACTACAGGCCTGTAGCCCTGACGTCTGTGATCATGAAGTCCTTTGAGCGGCTGGTGTTGAAGCACCTGAAAGACATCACAGGCCCCCTGCTGGACCCCCTGCAATTTGCTTACCGAGCAAACAGGTTGGCAGATGATGCTGTTAACTTAGGTCTACACTTCATCTTGCAACACCTCGACCGTCCAGGGACGTACGCCAGGATCCTGTTTGTAGACTTCAGCTCGGCCTTCAACACTATCATACCAGACATCCTCCACCAGAAGCTCACACAACTCAACGTCCCAGCCTCCACCTGTCAGTGGATCAACAGCTTCCTGACAGACCGACAGCAGCAGGTGAGACTGCGGAGCATCTTCTCCCGATCCAGATCAATAAGTACCGTATTTTCCGCACTATAAGGCGCACCGGATTATAAGGTGCACCTTCAATGAATGGCCTATTTTAGAACTTTTTTCATATATAGGGCGCACCGGATTATGAGGTGCATAGAATAGAAGCTACTGCAGTCAAACGTTTGACTGGGGTTGCGTTATGCATCCACTAGATGGAGCTGTGCTAAAGAGAATGTCAACAAAACAGTCCGATAAGTCAGTCAGTCAAACTTTATTAATACACTACAAACCAGCGTTCTGATAACTCCATTCACTCTCATGGTAAGGTCTCCTCTACATAGAATTCTATTGAATAGAGCCAACCGCACGTTAGGAATGCATTGGAGTCTATGAAGTTGAAGTTGAAATCAAACGTTAGTTAAAACGTGAAAGGGAACTTTTCCCTGATTCAGTAAACACGTAAAAGAAACAGTTTGATGCACTAAATCAAACGTTAGTACTGTTAACCTTTCCTGTTTCTGTCCCCTGACCGTAGTCTGATGACACAGGGGAGACGCTTTCTCCAGGGCCGAAGTTACTAGTTTCCTAGGGGTTAACTCCCTCACTCATACGTTGCTGAGTTGAGCATGAAGAAACAACATCAAAACACTGAGTTGTTGATGAGATTCGGGGTTCTTTTTAATGACTTTGCAGCACGTAAAAACACAGGGCTTACAGACTCATACACCGCTGCTCCGGTCGCCGTCTCTACCCACCCCACACACACAATAATACCGACGTCACTCCTTCACTCTTGATTCTCAGCTACGGCAGCACACAGCGCCACCTCTGTCCGGAGGAGTAATGTCAACATCTTCCATACACACACACGAAACATACACCCCACACACTGAGCTTCTAATCACATATAGTTCAGGCAATTCCTGCAACAGTACATTCAAACGTTATACACACACAAGTGATGTTGGACTAGGAGTAAGCACAGTACAGGTGTTTACCGCTATTACTTCGGCGACGCCCCTGACTACGGTAGCCGTAATGCTGCAAGCGGTGCGGCTTTGTAGTTTACCAGTCGTACTGAAACATTTGACAGAGCGCCGTGTACAACCAGTATGGATCAACCAATTAACCAATTGATCCATATATAAGGCGCTACGGATTACAAGGCGCACTGTCATTTTTTGAAAAAATTAAAGGTTTTTAAGTGCGCCTTATAGTGCGGAAAATACGGTACTGGTGCCCCACAGGGGTGTGTTCTATCCCCACTCCTCTTCTCTCTGTACACAAATGACTGCACCTCATCAGACTCGTCTGTGAAACTCCATAAGTTTGCAGATGACACCACTGTCATTGGACTGATCCAGGACGGTGATGAGTCTGCATACAGACAGCAGGTGGATCGGCTGGTACCCTGGTGCGGTCAGAACTACCTTGAACTGAACCCACTCAAGACTGTGGAAATGGTGGTGGACTTTCAGAGAACACCACCCCCATACACCCCCCTCACCATCCTCAACAACACTGTATCGGCCGTGGACAACTTCAGGTTCTTAGGAACCACCATCTCTGAGGACCTGAGATGGTCTTCACACATAGACACTGTTCAAAAGAAGGCCCAGCAGAGACTGTACTTCCTGAGGCAACTCAAGAAGTTCAACCTTCCACAGGAGCTGCTGGTCATCTTCTACACTGCTATCATTCAGTCTGTCCTGTCTTCATCCATCTCAGTGTGGTTTGGCTCATCCACAAAACAGGACAGGTCCAGACTGCAACAAATAATCAGGACTGCAGAGAGAATAATCAGAGCTGACCTTCCCTCCATCCAGGACTTATACAGGTCTAGGGTCAAGAAAAGAGCTGCTAAAATCTCTGCCGACCCCACACACCCTGCACATAAACTGTTTAGAGTTTTACCTTCAGGCCGCCGCTACAGAGCACTGTTTACTAAAACCAGCCGCCACAGAGACAGTTTCTTCCCCCAGGCTGTTTCCCTGATGAACATTCAATAGAGTACAGAACAACAGCATACAGATGTTGCAAATGCACCTTTTTTATTAGATATGTGTATATTGTGCATTGTAAATTGTAAATTTGTATATTCTGTAATGCAGAATATTGCATTGTACATTGTATATTGTTCATTGTAAATTGTAAGTTTGTATATTTTGTAATGCAAAAACAGAACAAAAGAGCAAAGTGTACCGGAGGCAAATTCCTTGTTTGTATGTACGAACTTGGCAATAAAGCTGATTCTGATTCTGATATTTCTGTAATGCCATGAAGAAAAAACAAAAGCAAAAAAGAAGGCACCAATTATCATAAAATAACACTCTAAATGTATTTCTGAAGAGAAAACCTGAGAATGATTTAAGTAAAAGGCACAGATGGAGGAAACAGGATTCAGACCATTATTCTACTTAACTGCTTAATCATATTCAAAACATAGCACAAAAAAGTGTAACACTGTGACTTTTATTGGGACTGGAGGAAACAACTGGATTTCATTCCTACTAGCTATTTCATAGTAATTTGCCAAAATGGGGCTTAGGAATTCTGATTCCTCAATAACAGTCATTACTTTAACCCCTGTTCTACTGAGCTGCATTCTTCTCAATAGCCTGTAGGTGATTTCATCTGTATGTAATAAAGGCCTTTGTACTCCATGCCTGTTGCTCACATTAAGGATTGACAAAACCTGAATGTCCAGCAGCATTATGCCAATGAATTTGCAGAAGAGACAAACGGCTATAACCTTGGGATTTCTGGCTCTGTGATAGTATTTTAAACTCAGTAGAATGCAGGTGAAGAAATATTAAATAATTAGTAAACTGTACAAATGTCCATAGATTCTATGATGTAGAGATCATTGACCCTGAAAGACATAACAGCTCCAAGATAAAAGTTTCTTTAGTTGCATTATTTATTTGGGTAGGCATGATTTGGTTACCAGTATACCAACGTTTTAACAAGTAACAGTTTCAAAATCACAAAAACTTTTAATCGCACTCTTCTGGTCTTGTATGGCTTCACATCACAATATCACAATATCTGTGACATTGGCTTCACATAGTGTAGGGGGAGGCACTGCTACCACTCTCCCACTTCATTTTACCCGGTCTGTGAGTTGGAAAAAGGCTAGAACACCTTGGCCTCATTTACAAGAAAGACAAAACACAAGTGGTTGTCGCAAAAAAAACAGAAAATCAGTGTGGAAACCAAAGGACTCCCACCCATCAATCTAATTAAGGTAACACTGTCCTCCCTGTTTTATATCCAATCACATTCTTTATCAACCGAGAAAGCTAAACAAAAGTGGAACATGCAACCAAAGTAGAAAAGAGGGTAAAGGTTTTGTTGGTGTTTTCTATAAGCTGAGGAGTGGTGACACTACTATAAACCACTGCCAAAAACCATAAAGAAGAAGAACCAGGAAAAACCTATTAAAATCCTGCCGATGAAAACTTATTCTCATTGGTTGTGCAATGAAGAACAATCAATAAGAGCCTCCTAAAAGGTCAAGAAAAACAACGAACAGATTAAAGTCTAAGGAATGTTTGTTTTCATTTGGAATCTATGAAGAAAAGGAGATGACACTAACAGCAAAACAGTTATAAATAATAATACTAAAAAACACATACCGGCTGTGAAGTTGTAAGTTGCCGAAAATCCCACTCCTTCCAGTTCTCCATCTGTCACAAATTTTATCCACAGGTATCGGCCACTACTCCTGATATCTGGCGGGCTGTGTTGACCACAATACCGCCCAAGTATTGGGGAGAAGCCGAACGGTCCATCGCGAACCTCGATGTTGTCAAATTTACATTCCCAAGAGGACTCGATTGAATAATTGTCCTCAAAGTGTAGATCAATGCACTGTCTAGGGGGAGCTGGAAAACACATCGAAAAGTAATTAACATACAGCATAATGGCATACAGTACATATAATATTTTCATTGATAAATATTCTACTTGTTTAAGTAGCATGGCTCAACATTCAATACTGGGGGGTGATATTGAATCATCATTTCTCCTTAAAGCCAAATCTGTCTCAGGAAACAGTGTTCAGTTAAGCCATTATTATTTGCTCTGAATATTAAGGTGATTAATTTGACATCAACAGCCCATATCGATGTTTGAGACTCTTATCTTGTTATCTGGCTGAAAACACTCAGTTGCAAAAGCATTTAAAAAAATCCTCAGCATTCTTGTATTGTTAATGTGGCAGCATTTTGGGCACTTGGTAGAAAAAAGAAACAGTTACAGGATACAAAAAGTTTTGTTAACAAAGTGAATATACTCAACTGGCTAACCACTGGCTGTTACAATACTAACGTTGGCGTCTGCTATTAATCATAAACTAAAGGTCTATTTCACAGGTTTTTTTTAGGAAGATGGTCTGGATTTAATCATCTTCAGTTGGAATTCTAAAGTACTGATCAAACCCGAACAGGATAATTATACATTATATAGACTGCCTGGCCAAAAAGAAATCGCCACCTGGATTTAACTAAGCAAATAGGTAAGAGCCTCCCATTGGATAATTACTGCATGGATGATTATGTTTCAACTGGCAGCAAGTTTTTTAACCCCAATTGGTGCAGTGAGTGTCTTCTCATTTCTTAAACAACCATGTCAAAAGACATCCTGTGGTCGTGGAAAAGATGTCAGTCTGTTTCAGAAGGGTCATATCATTGGCGTGCATCAAGCAGAGAAAGCATCTAAGGAGATTGCAGAAACTACCAAAATTGGGTTAAGAACTGTCCAAAGCATTATTAAAAACTGGAAGGATAGTGGGGACCCATCGTCTTCGAGGAAGAAATGTGGCTGGAAAAAAATCCTGAATGATCGTGATCAGCGATCACTTAAACGTTTGGTGAAATCAAAATGAAGAAAAACAACAGTAGGACTCCGGGATATGTTTAATAGTGAAAGTAAGAGCATTTCAACACACACAATGCGAAGGGAACTCAAGGGATTGGGACTGAACAGCTGTGTAGCCTTAAAAAAAACACTGATTACTGAGGCTAACTGGAAAAAAGATTTCAATCTGATAGGGAGCATAAAGATTGGACTCTGGAGCAATGGAAGAAGGTCATATGGTCTGATGAGTCCAGATTTACCCTGTTCCAGAGGGATGGGCACATCAGTGTAAGAAGAGAGGCAGGTGAAGTGATGCACCCATCATGCCTAGAGCCTACTGTACAAGCCTGTAGGAGAAGTGGTATGATCTGGGGTTGTTGCAGTTGGTCAGGTCTGGGTTCAGCAACAGTATGTGTTCAAAGAATGAGGTCAGCTGAATATACTGAATGACCAGGTTATTCCATCAATGGATTTTTTCTTCCCTGATGGCACAGGCACATTTCAAGATGACAATGCCAGTATTCATCGGGCTCGAATTATGAAAAAGTGATTAAGCGAGCATGAGACATCATTCTCACACATGGATGGGCCACCACAGAGTCCAGTCCTTAACCCCATTGAGAATCTTTGGGATGTGCTGGAGAAGGCTTTGCACAGCGGTCAGACTCTACCATCATCAATGCAAGATGTTGGTGAAAAATTAATGCAACAATAGGTGGAAATAAATCTTGTGACATTGAAGATGCATATCGAAACAATGTCATAGCTAATGCGTAATCAAAGCTAAAGGCGGTCCAACGAAATATTAGAGTGTGTGACCTTTTTATTTTTGTGGTGACTTTTTTTTGGCCAGACAGTCTATAACTGGTCAGTTTAAAGTTTGACTAGTTAAACGTAGAACAAAATATTTTAAGATTTGTGTGGTTTGGAATATCTTTGCTATACAAGTGAAAACAACAATTTAAAAAAAGTGTGTCGTAAATATTGCAGAAATCTTGTCTCATCTTATTCTCTTCAACCCAGTATTTTGCATCAATTGTCACAGGATGTGGTTTTCGGAGTGGACCCAAGTACAGGCAGACAGAAGCAGCTCAATAAGTGAAAAAGTTTAATAAAAAAAAAAACTTAGAGCAGGCTGGAGGTAGCACATGCAGGCAAGAACATGGAATGAGCAAAACAGTGTAGGACAAGTTTGGCTTGGTATGACACGGCATGGCAAATACTATACTCCCACAAGGAGTAAACAGAACGGAACGGTATATGTATAGCATGGCATAGGTGAGACTAAATTCTAGGGCTGCACTGCATCGATCAGCCCCAATTTCCTTAATTTTGGGTGATTGGCTGAAACCGATCTTATCCACCGATCTGATCTACCTCCACAAAGATCAGACAATCACCCACTGTCCCCTTTTGATCTGCCGTGAGAGAGGGCTGACTGACAGACCTGCCCACCAGGTCCTGTCTGTACGTGCGCAGTTCACAACTGTTGACAACATGAGATTGAAAAATTGAAGGTGTGTTTTGACCTTGACACCTGACAGCCACAGTTACAGTCAGTTATAAAGAAAATTGATATCGACCAAAATCGTAATCGGCAGGTCAGGCTTTTTGATTTGTAATCGGTGATCAGCCAGAAAACTGAAATCGGTGCGCCTTTACTAATTACATGGAGCTGATGGCCTGAATGAGGCCGATTGCCATAGCAGAGAGTGAAATCAAAACATGGAACTAAACAGAAATGCAATGACACAATCAAACCAAAGGACCGATGCCTAATGGTGTGTTCACACCGGACGAGATTGCAGTGATTTTTTTGCCTCATTCGCGTGCTGTTGCACTCCTGCCATTTCACCAGCAATCCTCATGGCCAACGGGCAACAACGCTCCACTCACTTCACCGCGTCATCAAATAGGAGGAGCTTCTATCTGCTGCTTGCCGGTTTCAACTCAACATGGAGGGAGTGATGGTGCTTTATTTATGGAAAAGCCAAACAATGCCGCAGGTGTCGACGTCCCTGGGTTCACCAGATTCTCCTGATACGGAACCAGTTTGGAGTGTACCACCACCTACTCCAGGAGCTGCATCTGGATGTCAGTCACTTTTAGTGGTACTTCCGTCTATCCAGGACCCAGTCAGAGGACCTGCTGTCCTACGAGGCACAAATTAGCCTCCGGGACACCAACTACAGGCGCTGTATCCCCTGTCCATCTGTCTTCGGTGAGTAAATAAATCTCAGCTCAATAGATAAACAGCCAAATTGTACTGTCCACATCTTCTAAATATAATAAACATTTCTGTGCCTAAACATATGGACAAGGACTGCCAAAATACACCAGGCAAGAGCTGATATGACAACAGAATGTAGCATGGTAGCCATAAGTATTGAATAATTATGTAGTTTAAATAATGGCTGATCGGCGACCTAAAAATCAGACTTGCTGACATATGCATCTGAAAATGAAATACTTATGAATAAAAGATAATTTCCTCCATGAACATAGATGTACCCTGAGCAACTGCTGTGAGTCTCATACTTGTATGACAACTGTGGTGCTGAAAAGAGTGCTATAGACATGACGCAAATTGACAGAAAAGTTCAGATTTTTCAACTCCAGCGAAATTCGCTTCGCGTCCATCGCAGGTTTTGCTTCGCTCTATTCGCCCTAATTGTGCTGCTTGCTTCGCTAGAAACGTGTCCTTTGCATCACTTTGCTCCTGAACGTGCCTCTACATAGAAATAACATATAAATCACTCGCTCCGGTCGCTTTTTTTGCGTTCGGCCTGAAGGCACCATTAGAGATAAAACACAACCCAAATGTACAAGGAACAAAATAAGAATAAGTGTGGAACTAAGCCTAAGGAAAAAACGAATAAAGCACCACCTGGAGAATATAACAATCATGAGCAATGTCCAAAACAAAACTCAAAACCTACAAATCATCACATAAAATCATCTCATGAGCTGGCTGTCTCCTTTCACTCTTATTCAATATGAATCTTCAAGCCTGACTGAAGTTAACCCTACTATTACTTTTGGGGTCAATTTGACACCATGCAATGTTTAACGTCTCTAAAGAAATATTTGACATCATGGTTTTGGCTTTATATTTTGTGACTTTCCCTTATTTAACAAGGACACATAGGTAAACATAAAATTAAAATGACAATATTCTTTCATGTTCTGTACACAAGTTGTATACATTGGTCTTCGTTGGGGTCAGTGTGACTGCAGGCTGTTTTATCTGTGTAAAACATTTAAGAAATGGCAATATTTTACACATATGTTTTGGATGATATTGAGGTCACAACATTAAATCATCTAATCTTCAAAAAACTTGAGGGCCCTATATCTATAGAAGTGCGAGAACCACTGATAGTTCACACAACATGAAAAAGGAGAAACACTGCGGTAAGTTAGATTTTTCCCATGCTGTGGGGGCGTTAAAATACAGGTCTGTGAGATATTGATACTTTACACATCTAAGGGGTCGAGCAAACATGTAAAAGCTTGCACAGCAGCCTTTTGAGCCATCTCTTTTGGTTCTCTGTGTGGTCTCCATTTTGCTCTCTTCTTAAATGAAAATGACTTATTAGAAAAGGTTTTCTATAAATGAGGTGTTGTCAAACTCTTTGACCACAAATGTTACAGAGTAGGGCAGAGTAGAACGTGTCTGAGATAGAGGATGACCTTGAGGAGGACCCTGATTATGACACATCCTCCTCTGGTGAGAATGACACGCTCAGTGTTGACCTTCCTGTACTCTCTCAACTTCCAGCAAATACTCTACTTTCCAAAAATGGAAAGCTGCTGTGGTCTGTCTCCTAACCTTCCACAACAGGGTAAACTTAGTGCTGCTAACGTCATCAAAATGGTTCTAGGCCTCACCAGATACGCTGTCAACCATGTCCAAGACAAAAAAAATCAGCAGTTGAGCTGTTCATAACACCTCAAATGTCATCTCAAGCACTATATGCTTGAGCTGACAACGTCAGGGGTTAGGTGTGTGTATGCAGATAGTTGGAAAGAAGTGGATGCAGCTCACTTACAAGCCTGCATTGGGTTACTTCTTTTGATAGGAGTGTACAAGTCAAAAGCCAAAGCAACAGCAAGTTTTTGGACTGCTGACACTGGAAGGGCAGTATTTCCATCAACCATGTCTCTAAATACATTCCATTTTTCTCCTGTGTCTTTCTCCCGTGTCATATGCTTTGATGACAGAGAAACAAGGCAAGGCTGATGAGAGCATGAGAAGCTAGCAGCAATTGTTTGTTTGTTTTTCCTGGGGTCGAATTAACCCAGAATAGAAAACATGTTACTATTCTTGATAGCACAAATTGCTTTTCATTCCAAAAGTCACATATATCCCAAAATATGTGATACAGATATCTCTTTCTTATTTTAGTTAAATCAGTGAGATTTTATAGTAATCTGCATAATGTAACTGGTATTCTAGATTTATACTGTAAGGCAGGTCAGTGGCTTTACACATAAAGTTGGGGAACAATTTTAATTTTGATCATTTTTGGAGGTTTCAATTGCTGGGATCAAATTGACCCCAAAGATAAAAGATGATTGTACATTTGAAGGTAATAAGAGGGTTAAATGGTAGTTCTGTTTGGTAAAACATATATCTGCATAGAAACAAACCTCTAATATGCAACAGATATTATAATGGATATTTTTCCTAATAGAAACCATGGAAGAGTTCTATCTGAAAAATAAAACACATTTAAAAAGACCTGGTCTTTTTTTCTGTTTTGGTGCTCCTGTGTGTAATGATCAAATTCACCTTCAAGGATATAAACACACTCTGTGTTGGGGGGGTATTTGTTCGGGTAATTGGGAGAGGTGAAGAGCCCTCCTTCTGCTTCTTTTACCCACGCTCCACATTGACCTGCAGGCTTCACTCCAGAATTGTTTTTCACTAAAACAACATTCATACAAAAACATTAATCAACAATAAATTAAGCTTTGCATAGATCAAATTTACTGGGTAAAAAAAAGACAGTTTTGATGCTGAGATTACCTGTAACTGAATCCTTTTTTGTTGTCACAGACAACCCGAGTATGAGTAGACTTGCCACAACTGTAAGATCAGAAAGAGGAATACATATTTCATTGTTTGGCACATTTTTCTTCTTTTCTGAGGTTTCATTCAGCACAATTTGGATTCTTGATACTGGCTCACATCAGCGCTATGACCATTTTCAAAATTTCCCTCATACTGCACCCTTTTGGAAATACCAAAAACATGATCTTTTCTAACATAAGCAACAGACAGGTTTACCATTATGTTTGAAATCGACAGAATTTGCCCTCTTTTACTTTTTCTTCCGAAAATAATTTTAAACATGCAAAGAGTTTGTATATATGTTGACAAATGTAATTTGTTTATTCGAAATTATTTAAAAATATTTAACAGATGATGCTTATGACCTGTGAATTTACAGGTTGCAAAATGCAGCCTTATCACATTTTACTCGCTCTTCCAATTGATATATGGGTTACGGGACTTTTTATCTGCAGTAGGCAAACAATATAAGCTATAAGCACGTGTGCTTCAGTTGAAGAGTAAGAATGTCTTACCGTGAAGGAAGCTGTGCCCATGTACCATGTCTGTTTCTTTCACAAACGGCTTCAGACTCAACTAATTCCATTTAGATTTAGAAATACTTGAAGAAAAAAAGACGAAGATGAAAGGGTTTTTTTGTGCGAATTCGCACTTTCATACAACCTTTTACCAGAAGAAAAAAAAAAAAAAAAAAACCTTATAAATCTGTTAAGTGGGGGGTAAAAACTCACAAGAATTAATCACCAGTTTCATATAAAACCAAAAACAGTTCCGATTTCCATCCAAACGTTTGTAATGCCCCTTGGTGCTTTTGATGCACTGAAAGGATTAATAGTCCCTTCATCAGCCCTTCTCTAATCGCTCCACCTTTGCGATGTTCTTTAGGAAAAAAAAAACTCGTTTAGTCCTGTTTGGTCCCTTTATCAGGAGCGGGAATCCTTCAGATGCACGCCAGACCGCGCAACACTCATCTCTGCGGCGTTTTCTTTGCTCTTCCGGGGTGCGTAAAAATCTCCAGAAGAAAGAAAAAAGATAAATGAGTTGTACAGACTGACTGAGTTGTACAGCCTACATATTAGAAGAAATTTCGTGTGTTTTTTTTCCTCAGAAGGTTGTCTGTGGTGATCTTAGTGCGCCTCTGTGCCTTGGCTTCTGTCAAATGGAGTCAGCAGGGGTAAATGTGTGATCTCCCCCTCCTTTCGTTTCTTTCCTTTCCTTCGTTTGGCATAGACTGTTTAAAGGTCCAATGCGCCACGACCATCACGCTCCTTTTCAGACGCGCGTTGAGAACTTCTAACAGGATGCAGCATCAGCTGCGCGAGAAAAAAGTAAAAAAAAAAAAGCAACAATAATGCTGGCGCTGCAGAAGCGAGTCCTGTTCTTGGTTTCACCCCAGAGGTGGTGTAGCTCCTTTGATAACAATTCCTTCATCAAATCAAAGCTGAAGCTATTTCAGGAAATCAGAATATCATAGACAATTTAATAAATTAGCTTAATTCAATTAAAAACTTCTATATTACACATAGTGTTATATTTTAACTGCTTATCTTAGTTAATGTTGAGAATTATATCACACAGGTAATGAAAACATAAAAGTCTGTTCAGAACCTGACTTTTGTGAAGTGCCTTGAGGCAACATGTGTTGTGAATTGGCGCTATATAAATAAACTGAATTGAATTAGAACGTCAGAAAATGTAAATATGTTAAAACAAAAACTGCAGATTTTGTTTAACATTTCAGCCTAGTGAAAAGTAAGCACAGTAGTACATCATTTTTCTTGGTCAGGGCAACTTTTGGACGACCTACTGGATCACTGTGGTGTGGCATGGAGGCAATGACTCTGGCAGTGTTGAGGTGTTAAGGTTGCAGTGATAGCGGACTTCAGCTAGTGTGCATTGTTGGGTCTGATGTCTCTCATCATCCTTTTGACAATAACCTCAGATTCTTTGTGTGTCTTAGTGCAGCCCGATTTGCTGGCCAATCAAGCATTCTGATACCATGGACATTAAAGCTTGGTTTGTGTTTTTAAAGGTGCCATGTCTTGCTGTAAAATAAAATTTGTAGTTAGCAGAGTGATCTTGTCAGCAGAGGGAAGCATGAAGTGCTTCTAAATTTCCTGGTTGACACCTGCTGTGACCTTGAATTTGCTAAAACACAGTGGAGCAACGACAACAGATGAAAATGCTCCCCATATCATCACTAACTGTAAAAACTCCAAGTGTGATTCATCTAAAAAAAGGCTTCAAAGCACCAAGCTATAGTCTAGTCCTTTTCCTAATTTTTGTCCAGATAATATTTATCAAACACTAACCTCTGGTTTAGGTGTGTATTAACACAAGGGATCCAACTGTTATGTTTCTGGAAACATCTTTGTGTGTCGGGTCTCTAGAGGTTCTGATTCCTGTCGCACTCCATGTCCTTTTATTCTACACCAAACCAAACAGGCTTCATAAACCTCTTAAGGCTGTGGTTATCCCTGTTGCTTATGCTAACTTTTTTTACCACACTTTTCCTTCCACTCAACTTCCCATTATTGTGCTTGGACACAATGCTTTGAAAGAGTACCTGTCTTGCAGTTAGAAAGTTGTGGGTTCAATTCCAACTTCATCTCCTGCCACAGTTACATAAGCTCATGGGGAAGGCAATTAACATTAAGATGCTAACAGAGTAATGATGTAAGAATGTGTGTGAGTTTGGTTTATTTAAAACCTCTTTTAGTGGCTGGCAGGAAAAAAAACGCTACATATGGTCAGTACATTTATCAGTGACATTGATTTAAACTCGGATAATATCCTTTACCTAAGGTTGTTACGACTTGTGAGATATAGGACCCCAGAATGCAGACCAGAAGGCAGCATGACAGTAAGTGCAACAGATTTAATAACAAAAAACTAACTCACTACAGGAGGCAGGAACAAAACAAACTGGCAGGCAAGACAGGCATGGCATGATCAAAAACAAGACTTGAGCATGAAAACAAGACATGAGCATGAGAGAAAGACATGAGAAATGTTTCCGCGATGAACAACTGAACTGGAGTGTATATATGGAGTGAAAACCAGGTGGAGCAAGGAGACAGATTAACTTGGACAGGTGAACCGAATAAACCTAATTGACCGAACATGAACAAGACGACAAAACTAAAGCATGACCAGGAAAATAACAGAAGCATGATTCAAAATCTAAGAAGAATAATAATAACTGTGAAAAACATAAGAAAAACCAGAAACCAAAAACCAAACAACCCCAAATCATAACATAACCCCCCCAGACGCCCACAAGAGTCCAAAATCAACCCAAACAGGGTGGGCGGTGTGGGGCCTCGACAGGAGGGCCAGAAACAAAAACAGAGTTCAGGCGGGCGACCAGGAGGTCGTCCCCAGCAGGCACAGAGTTCCGGCGGGCAACCAGACCTGCACTACAGAGTTCCGGGCGGTCGGCGGCGAAGCCCTGGCAGCCTGTGACGGGAACCTGCAGGTTGGTCAGGAGGCCGACAGAGGAGAATTAGAGCATGCAGCTTTTAATCAGGGGCGCTCTGTAGTCCAGAATTTACAGTATTTCTTTGGAATTTTAGCATTTAGCATATTATGGAACTCTGTAGAATATATTGTGTTCACAAGCAACTAAAGTAAAGGTTAGCCAATTTTTTGAATAAACATTTTTACACTGCTTAGACCTGCATCAATGTTTAAATGCAGCTATAAAATGGTGTGTTACCATAACTTTCACAATGAACTTTCTCTTAAAGTTTTTATATTATGTATTCAACTGATGCATTTGTCAACTTACCATGTGTGAATTCAGGTTCTCTTGTAAGGGGAATGAAGCAGTCACAAAAGGTGCTTAAAGCTTGGAGCGTCCCCACATCAGTTTGTTTTTTGAGTTGTTGACGAATCCAACAGACAAATAAACATTTAGCTGTTTTTAGCTATGCTTCTTAAACTCCTTTAACCGTATTAAATTAGGTCCAGTTTAGAAGCCCATTGAAGCATTGACACTCATATGTCAATGCTTTGTTTATATTTTGAAAGAGAGCTGGTCTAAATTGGTCACACTGCCAAAAAAGAGTGAAATAGTCCTTTAATTCATTGCTTACTCATAAACAAACTTTAGTGTTTGTGATTTCTGGAAAATGCAGATAACCAACTATAGGTAAATACTTTATCCCCATTTCACCAGCGTTATAAAAAAGTTGTGTAAAACTTAATAACAATAAGCCTGGAAAACTATAGAGTTTTGAAATGCAAATTTTATTGAAACCTTATAACAGGCTTGTTTATCATCTGCAGGGTCTAACATAGAAAAAAACAATAGCTTTTAGTAGTACAGCTTCCATAAACAAACAAGAGCCACTAGCCGATATTTAATTTGTAGTAAGAGCATTTCAAATACGTCAATTTCATTTGTCAATATAGCCTCTTTAGGATGCATCAAAAAACATTTAACTTTTCTTGAGCTTTGCTGCAAGTCAGCTCTGAGTTTGCATGAATACCTGCTTTCCATGTTTCCAATCAATATATTAAAAAGCGGGAGAATAAAGATGTTGGATAAGAAACTTCACCTTTCTTTCTTTTTTATGTCAAACTAGTGAGATACCTTTCCTGAGGCAATCATGTCAGTATGTGCCTATACGCTCCTTCACTAAAAGTGCAGCCGCTCTCGCACCTGATGACAAAGCCGATCAGAGGGTGCTCAGGGACAACTCAGGGGCTGGGGATCCCAAAAATAGTCTTGGCACTCAGGAGACAATATCCATCTTCTAATACTCCTGCTGCAGAGGCAGCATTGGCCTCAGTCTCTTTCTGCACCTACTTATTGGCTTTCCCTCACCAGTTCTGATCAGCTTTGTCAGGGGAGATTTCTGTGCAGGAGTACAACAACATTGTCCACCGAAATCCTTGTAGTATTTTTTAAAAAATCTAAACTTTGCAGGATAACTCTTTCCGAAGAGATTTTCTTTTAACATGCTATTCTTAAAGTGTTTTAGTTTGGTTACAGTAATGAACAGATGTCACACTGACCCAAAGATGCATATGTGGGTGAGAAATCTCAGAGCTTTATTCTTTTTTGTTTTCCACATGGTTTGTCACAGCATATTAGGCATGCCATATAGAGAATCTGGTTACCAACATGTGCCAGGGCAGATTTGCTCTACAAAAAGAATGTCTCAAGGCGGAATTCTAATTGCATGATTCCATCCATGCATTCTGCTTATCCGAGATTGGGTCGCAGGGGCAACTGGTCCAAGAGGGAAACCCAGCAACATATTCCTACTCATTCTGGGGGATCCTAAGACGTTCCCAGGCCAGACAAGATATAGTCTCTCTAGTGAGTTCTCGGTTTTCCAAGGGGTCACGTCCCACTGGAGTGGGATGTACTCAGAAAACCTCCAAAGGGATCAGATGCCTGAACCACCTCAACAGACTCCTTTCAATGCGCAGCAGCTATACCTTGAGCTCCCCCTTGCATGATGGAGATCCTCACCCTGTCTCTAAGGCTGCTCCTTTCCGTAGGAGGCTCATTTAGGCCACTTGTATTCAGGATCTCGTTCTTTTGATCATGATCCATAGCTCATGACCATAGATGAGGGTTGGAATGTAGACAGGTAAATCAAGGGCTTTAATTGCATGATTGACTTCATTAAATCAAGACTGAATTCAGCATCAAAGTAGGCAGACCACATTGATGTAATAGTACCCTGTGTTTGTATGACCTTCAGCAAATTCAATTATTTGTGTTTTAATGCTTGAGCATATGTGCGTGCATGTGTGTGTACGTGCCTCAGCGCTTTTTTCAACTGAGCACACAAGCACACACAAGTGCATGCACACACGCACACACACACACACACACACACACAGAAAAAAAACAGGACCCTAGATACTTAATCTTTCTCCAATTCCAATGAATTCCAGAACCTGATGAGTAGTCTAGATTGGTGGCCATCATTTGTTTGAATACAGCTGGGATGCATCTGCAGAACTTAGCCAGCACACAACAAGGCCAACTATTACACATCCTGTGTCCTATCACTTGTTTCATTTTCTGCAATTCTATTTGTTTCTTTTACACCAGAGATGTTGGTCTTGCTCCAGCCCCCATCAGGCATTATAGCCAACGAACTTCACTTAGAACACACAATTAAAACAAGTTTACTATTCTGGTATGTTTGCAAAACAGCAAATTATACATGATTGTGTCCCTTCAGTTTGACCAAGGTCTGATGAGTAAAGTATGTATTCATCTTCAGTGAGGCTCTAATGACTAGTTTCGTTTTATCACTGTAACAAGGCACAGCACTAAAGCCATAAACTCTTAGGCTAACGGCTCCTGGCCAAGGGGATTTAAATTAACCCTATTTGTGTTGCATCGAGCAACGCACTGACCTAAAATTAAAGAAAGATGAAGAAAAAAACAAATTATTTGTCATTCAAGGTGCTTTGTAAGTTTATTGAGTAAATCCCAGCAACAAGAGAGGGTTTTTGCGACCATGGGACAAACTGTGCAGCGCTTTATGCTACATTAGCTGTCTGGGTCTGTGTTGATAGACTGCATTTATCCTGGCAGTGCACCTGGAGCCAGCAGGAGAAAATGCCATCAGATTATAGCCACATAAACTACCTGTGGCATCATTTTTGCTGACCTGCTTCTGTTAGTTTGAAATTCAGACTCCAGTTTCAATCCCTCTCTATCTCTCTCTCTTTCTTATTTGTTCTCTTCTGTCTCTTACTCTCAACAAATCATTAAAGCATTTTGAATTATAAAAAACAGTAAATGTGCATAACCACATTTAATGAGACTGGCAGAAGGATGTAATTTTTGATTAAATCTAAGAGGAAACTGCTGTGCTTTTTATACCATGCAAGTGTAGTTATTTTGCGAAGAAAATAATGCAACAATGTTTACAAACGTACAGTAAAACGTAATTTCATATTTGTAATTATCTCCTTCACAGCTCAACTCAAATTTAATAATTTAGCACAAACTATAAAAACTAAACTATACAGTGCTTAGCAAAAGTACTCACACTACTTGAATGTCTTCACATTCTGTCACACTACAACCACAAACTTCAGTGTATTTTATTGGGATCTAACTGGTTAAACCAACACGAAGTAGTTGATTATTTTGAGGTAAAAGAAAAATGATACATGGTCTTCATGTTTCTTTTGAAAAAAAGTTTAAAAGTGTGGCATACATATGTATTCAACCCAAGTTACTACTTTTGGGATCACCTATGCACATCTATAGATTGAAATTGTGCCCATTCTTCTTTGCAAACTATCTCAATCTCTGTCTGATTGGATAGAGATCATCTGCAAACAGCAATTTGCGGGTCTTAGCATTCTAACACATATTCTTTGGTCTAGATCAGGGGTCTCCAACTCCAGTCTTCAGGAGCTACTATCTTGCAAATTTTATATGCATCCATGCTCCAACACATCTGAAGCACATGGCTGAATCCCCTCATCAGCAGGTATTCAGCTCTGCTGAGGGCTGCCAATGAACCATTCATTTGATTCATGTTTCTTAGCAAATGGGGTGCATCCAAAGGTTGTAGGATAGTAGCTATCCTGGGTTGGACTTGGGCAACCCGGGTCTAAACTCTGGCTGTATGCACACACACACACACATACACACACACACACGATTACTCAAAATGGTTGCAGGTCATACAAACACAGCAACATCAATGTGGCCTGCCTACTTCACTGCTGGATTGAATCTGGAAGTTCGTTCGTTCGTTCGTTCGTTCGTCGTCTTCCGCTTATCCAGGACCGGGTCGCGGGGGCAGCAGACTCAGCAGAGACGCCCAGACGTCCCTCTCTCCAGACACCTCCTCCAGCTCCTCCAGGGGGAGCCCAAGGCGTTCCCAGGCCAGCCGAGAGACATAGTCCCTCCAGCGTGTCCTGGGCCGTCCCCTGGGCCTCCTCCCGGTGGGACGTGCCTGGAACACCTCCCGAGGAAGGCGTCCAGGAGGCATCCGGTATAGATGCCCGAGCCACCTCAACTGGCTCCTCTCAATGTGGAGGAGCAGCGGCTCTACTCCGAGCTCCTCCCGGATGGCCGAGCTCCTCACCCTATCTCTAAGGGAGTGCCCGGCCACCCTACGGAGGAAGCTCATTTCAGCCGCTTGTATCCGTGATCTCATTCTTTCGGTCATGACCCAAAGTTCATGGCCATAGGTGAGGGTAGGAACGTAGACCGACCAGTAAATTGAGAGCTTTGCTTTTCGGCTCAGCTCTCTCTTCACCACAATGGACCGGCACAGCGCCCCCATTACTGTGGCAGCTGCACCGATCCGTCTGTCGATCTCCCGCTCCATTCTTCCCTCACTCGTGAACAAGACCCCGAGATACTTAAACTCCTCCACTTGAGGCAGGAACTCCCCTCCAACCTGAAGAGGACAAGCCACCCTTTTCCGGTCGAGTACCATGGCCTCGGACTTGGAGGAGCTGATCCTCATCCCAGCCGCTTCACACTCGGCTGCGAACCGCCACAGCGCATGCTGTAGGTCTTGGCTAGAGGGGGCCAGCAGGACCACGTCATCCGCAAAAAGAAGAGACGAAATCCACTGGTCCCCAAACCAGACCCCCTCCGGCCCTTGGCTGCGTCTAGAAATCCTGTCCATAAAAGTTATGAACAGGACCGGCGACAAAGGGCAGCCCTGCCGGAGTCCAACATGCACTGGGAACAGGTCCGACTTAGTGCCAGCAATGCGGACCAAACTCCTGCTCCGCTCGTACAGGGACCGGATGGCCCCTAATAAAGGGCCCCCGATTCCATACTCCTGGAGCACCCCCCACAGGGCATCACGAGGGACACAGTCGAATGCCTTCTCCAGGTCCACAAAACACATGTGAACCGGTTGGGCAAACTCCCATGAACCCTCGAGCACCCTGTAGAGGGTATAGAGCTGGTCTTTTTGCCAGCAAAGAGACATTAGCACGCTGCCTCTCCAATCCTGGTCCCGCAAAGAGGAACAGTGGAAGAGGTCGGCTTGTTGGAGAGGGGATGCCCTTATTCAGACAGTGGCATCATGAGAAGTCTGCTGCTACCCCCCTTTCCTCAGTTGCTGGAAGTCAGTTAAATGCAATTTATTTTGAAAGTTACAGAAAAGTGTGTACCGGAGTTTTAATGTTGTTTCCATGGCTGGGTCCCAACATAGGGCTGGTGGCAAACTGTAAAGAGGGGTTCTTCAACACTGACTCTCTTCTAGCCACTTTTCATAAAGGTCAGATTTATAAAGTGCAGATTAAAAAATTGTCATGTCAACATATTATTATTGTGGATCTCTGCAGCTCATCAAGAGGCATCCAAGCTCCTCTGGGATGCCTCTCTGATTAATTATTTACTTGCCCAGCCTCTCAGGTTTAGGTGTATGGCCATGTCTTGGTGGGTTTGAAGTTGAGCCATATTCCTTCTATTATCAGATGATGGATTTAACTGTGTTTTGTTTGGCATTTAAAGATTTATAAATTCCAATTAATTACTCATTAAGTTGTCTATTGTGATGTGACAAAAGGTGCAAAAGTTTAAGGAGGATAATTACTTTTGCAAGGCATTTCAAAATTTGTTATAACTGGGCTCAAATAAAAAGCAACAAACATCAAACTAAATACTACTGCGCTGTGTGAAATTGTCATGAAAGTTTTAAAATTGTGTCAAATGTAATAGACGAACATTTCACAAAACTAGGTCAAATTTTCACCTCATGAATCAGATCATCAGATTATGATTTTGCCTCTATTCACTTAAATCCTAATGTGTTAGCATTTACATTCAGATTATTTTACGTAAGATTCTCATCATTAGATGTGAAATGAATGAATCGTTGTTTTTTTTTTTAAGTTGTCTGATAATGTTAGCAAAAGTTACAAATGTGAAAGAAAATTCAATATATTGCAAGGTCATGCTGGATTTGACTCACAAACCATTTATTTAAATATATATCATTAATAGAATATGATTGCCTGTGCTTTTAGACCTCTTTGCTAGTTGAGCATTTAATGAATGAGCAGCTCAATTGTGCTCGATCAGTGCTAGTCACTCCACATTCATGCTAATTATTAAAAGAAGAAAGGTTCATTAATAAATAATAGATGTAAACAAAAAAGTCAATAATTAGACTATGAATGTTTATTAAATCACAAAAAATATTTTATTGAAATGAAAAAATTTTATTTAAATATTCTTTTTAGATGTTTTAAAACCCATGAACCTTTCAGTCAAATTTAAAATGTAATATAATATATATATATATATATATATATATATATATATATATATATATATATATATATATATATATATATATATATATATATATACAGGTCCTTCTCAAAATATTAGCATATTGTGATAAAGTTCATTATTTTCCATAATGTCATGATGAAAATTTAACATTCATATATTTTAGATTCATTGCACACTAACTGAAATATTTCAGGTCTTTTATTGTCTTAATATGGATGATTTTGGCATACAGCTCATGAAAACCCAAAATTCCTATCTCACAAAATTAGCATATTTCATCCGACCAATAAAAGAAAAGTGTTTTTAATACAAAAAACGTCAACCTTCAAATAATCATGTACAGTTATGCACTCAATACTTGGTCGGGAATCCTTTTGCAGAAATGACTGCTTCAATGCGGCGTGGCATGGAGGCAATCAGCCTGTGGCACTGCTGAGGTCTTATGGAGGCCCAGGATGCTTCGATAGCGGCCTTTAGCTCATCCAGAGTGTTGGGTCTTGAGTCTCTCAACGTTCTCTTCACAATATCCCACAGATTCTCTATGGGGTTCAGGTCAGGAGAGTTGGCAGGCCAATTGAGCACAGTGATACCATGGTCAGTAAACCATTTACCAGTGGTTTTGGCACTGTGAGCAGATGCCAGCTCGTGCTGAAAAATGAAATCTTCATCTCCATAAAGCTTTTCAGCAGATGGAAGCATGAATTGCTCCAAAATCTCCTGATAGCTAGCTGCATTGACCCTGCCCTTGATAAAACACAGTGGACCAACACCAGCAGCTGACACTGCACCCCAGACCATCACTGACTGTGGGTACTTGACACTGGACCTCTGGCATTTTGGCATTTCCTTCTCCCCAGTCTTCCTCCAGACTCTGGCACCTTGATTTCCGAATGACATGCAGAATTTGCTTTCATCCGAAAAAAGTACTTTGGACCACTGAGCAACAGTCCAGTGCTGCTTCTCTGTAGCCCAGGTCTGGGGAATGCGGCACCTGTAGCCCATTTCCTGCACACGCCTGTGCACGGTGGCTCTGGATGTTTCTACTCCAGACTCAGTCCACTGCTTCCGCAGGTCCCCCAAGGTCTGGAATCGGCCCTTCTCCACAATCTTCCTCAGGGTCCGGTCACCTCTTCTCGTTGTGCAGCGTTTTCTGCCACACTTTTTCCTTCCCACAGACTTCCCACTGAGGTGCCTTGATACAGCACTCTGGGAACAGCCTATTCATTCAGAAATTTCTTTCTGTGTCTTACCCTCTTGCTTGAGGGTGTCAATAGTGGCCTTCTGGACAGCAGTCAGGTCGGCAGTCTTACCCATGATTGGGGTTTTGAGTGATGAACCAGGCTGGGAGTTTTAAAGGCCTCAGGAATCTTTTGCAGGTGTTTAGAGTTAACTCGTTGATTCAGATGATTAGGTTCATAGCTCGTTTAGAGACCCTTTTAATGATATGCTAATTTTGTGAGATAGGAATTTTGGGTTTTCATGAGCTGTATGCCAAAATCATCCGTATTAAGACAATAAAAGACCTGCAATATTTCAGTTAGTGTGCAATGAATCTAAAATATATGAATGTTAAATTTTCATCATGATATTATGGAAAATAATGAATTTTATCACAATATGCTAATATTTTGAGAAGAACCTGTATATGTCATTCCCAAGAGGAATTGGCCGCAAAAGGAGATCCTACACTACACTAATAAATTATTGTGGTCTAAAACCAGGTGTTTCAGTTTCATTGTCCAACCCCTGTATATATATATATATTTGTTCCTGAGATGTCTGAGGAAAGAGACTAAGAGGTATTGATTCATGTCACCTTTAATGCTACTACGATACCATTCATCACAGTGCTGTTTGAATAGACGTTAACAGAGCAGATGCAGATGCGAGACACTATTCATATTCACAGATTTCAAAGTATTGAGTCGAGTGAATTCAAGGACTTTTATCTTCTTTAATTATGCAAATTATATGTCACAGATATTTCCTATCAAGTCGAGAGACAGTCTTTCTTTTCTATCAGCATTTTTTCAGTGAGACTCCTAAGAGAAGCAGAGGGAAGAAACAATCCTTGAAATGCACATTACAGGGAAAGATGGTTTATTTATCACTTGATGGTCACAGATTAGAAAATAAATGGCTACCTGGGCTAACGTTTCAGTGGCAGTGATGTGGTGTGTCTGTGTGGTTGCGGGGACTGGGTGGGGGACGCCAGCCTCGAGTGCTAGCCGCTGGCCGGGGACCTCTTGCCAGGTGAGTTTGTCCCGTCTTGGTCCCAAGGCGTGGCAAAAAACAAAGCATAATCATGGACGAGAACAAGGTGTGACGAACACAAGGAACCAGCCCTGAACAAAGACACAAACCAACTTATATACTGTGAGATAACAAAGGCAGATAATCAACCGAACAGGGAACAGGTGTGACAAGGAGGCTGGGAAGCAGAAGGAACAGGTGAAACAAATACAAAGGCTGAGGAAGGGCAAAGTAACTAATAAACAATAAACAGAAACAGAGACCAAGCAAACCTATAGACAAAGATAAATAATCAAATGGGGAATGAGAAAACTAGAATAATCATGACTAAAGAAAACAGAGAAACTAGAGGGAACATAGGAACAACAATAACAACCTAAGAACAAACAAAGAACCCATAAAGAAAACCTGAATACAAAAGTAAACAAACCTAACCACACTGACTGAATTAACTGGAAAGGAAACAGAAAATAAACTAGTAAACAAGAAGAGTGCAAAGGAACAAATAAAACACAATTAACCACAAAGATACTAAAGAGAAATAAAACTAGAGAATCCAGGGAAGACCAAGAACTATAATAATTACAATAATAATAATAATAATAATAAACCATACAAAGTAATAAGAAAACAACCATAAAATAACTTAAGTTGTAAACACTAGGAGGCGGAAGAGGGAGAAAAGAAAAACATGATACAACAACCAAAATAGAAAAATCTAAGCAAAAGGTAAACAAACACAAAGCCACAAACAAAGTCCAAAAATGTCACCCCCCCCCCCCCTCAAGGTCAGATTCCAGACGACCTCTGGGAACTGACAAAAATTTAAAACAAAACAACCCACCCAGGGTGGGCAGAAGGAGGCCGTGGAAGGAGGGCAAGAGTCCGAAACACAAAACAACCCACCCAGGGTGGGCGGAGGGAGGACTTGGGAGGAGGGCACGAGTCCAAAACAAAACCAGAGTCCATAATCTGCAAGAACAAGAACAACACATCCAGGAGGCCGATGATCTGGAGGTCTGCAGCGACGTAGCCAGCGGCGAAGAGAGTGATGATCCGGAGGTTGGCAGCGACGAAGTAGCCAGCGAAGTGGCCGATGGTCTGGAGGCCGGCAGCGTCGTAGCCAGCGGCGGAGATGTAAGCGATCAGGAGGCCTGCGACGAGGCCAGAGGAACACATGAAGCGAGGTCCTAGGTGGTCTGCTGTGTGGCGAGAACTGCAGCAGAGGCTTGGACCCAGGCTGGAGCCCTGGGGAACTGGAGTCAGGCTCAGGTGTGTCAGGCTTGGAAACAAGCAGGTGTGTGTCAGGCTTGGAGACAAGCAGCTGTGTGTCAGGCTCTGGTGTGTCATGGTCCGTGTCAGGCTCTGGTGTGTCATGGCGTGTGTCAGGCTCTGGTGTGTCAGGCTCTACAAAGTCAGTCGTAACGTCTGGTGCATAGTCAGTCAAAGTCAAAGAGTCAGTCCGTATTTCCAGTAGCACCCCCCAGAGGAAAATGAGCAGGTGCTCTGGACCAGGTCGTGGAGGCAGCCCACCCATGGGCTACTCCGGAACTAGGCGAGGAAGTGGAGGCAGCCCGACCACGGGCTCCACTGGAACAAGGCGAGGAAATGGAGGCAGCCCGACCACGGGCTCCACCGGAACAAAGCGAGGAAGTGAAGGCAGCCCAACCACGGGCTCCTCCGTAACTAGGCGAGGGTCAGATGACCCTGAAGCGGCCGGCTGTGGCTCTAAAGATCCTGAAGAGGCTGGCTGTGGCTCTCAAGAGCCTGAAGAGGCCGGCTGTGGCTCTCAAGAGCCTGAAGAGGTCGGCTGTGGCTCTGAAGAGCCTGAAGAGGCCAGCTGTGACTCTGAAGAGGCCGGCTGTGGCTCTCAAGAGCCTGAAGAGGTCGGCTGTGGCTCTGAAGAGCCTGAAGAGGCTGGCTGTGACTCTGAAGAGCCTGAAGAGGCCGGCTATGGCTCTGAAGAACCTGAAGAGGCCAGCTGTGGCTTGGCTGCATGCTGTGAATCCAGAGGCTTGGCTGCATGCTGTGAGTCCAGAGGCTTGGCTGCATGCTGTGAGTCCAGAGGCTTGGCTGCATGCTATGAGTCTGAGACATCTGGACGATCTCCAGCAACTACAGGTGCTTGGGCGTTCAGGTGACCTCCAGCGAAGACCAATGCTGCCATCAGCAGATTCCTCAGAGAGGGCAGAAACTGAGGATACCTTGTGCTTCCACCGGAAGCCACAAGGGGGCAACAAAGGATCATTGAAAAGCTGAGTCGGACCTTTGCCTTGGGATGCCGGAGCTGAGGACCGCTGCATCAGACCAGACTGTAAGCTAGAAGCCGGGAGGAACACCGGAGATGCCGGGGAAAGGCGAGAGGCGGTGGTCCAACCCACCGGGAGAGAAGAGGAGGCGTCGGCACAACCCTCAGGAAACGGGGCAGAAGCATCTTGACGACGGCGTCGTCTTCGGCGAGTCTTAGCTGGATCTGCGCAGGGAGAGTGCAACGGAGGCGGAGAGCTGTCTCGCACCGGGCAGAGGAAGCGCGCAGCGTCGAACTCAGGCTCCGAACTGCGGCGCTGGGAGGTAGTGGCGTCTGGAGGTGGTGGCCGTCTGTGAAATGGAGGAGAAGTATGGTAGCGCAGTGGACCGGTGCCAGGAAGGGGCCTAGCCAGTTTTGTGCCCCAAAATGAAGACCGCTGCTCCCTCTCCTCCTGAGCCTGACGTGCGCTCTTCTCCGCGGCACTTCGGAAGTACTCAAACAAAGTAATCATCTCATTGTCTGCTTGGTCCTTTTGTTGGCTGGTTCCTACTGTCACAATGTGGTTTTGGGTTGGACTAAAGTGCAGACAAGAGCTTGGCAGGATCATCTTTGTAATTCAACGATTTATTTACAAAGTCAAAAAACGTCACTGCAGGTTTCCCAAGGCAAGACGTGGCAAAAAACAAAGCATAATCATGGACGAGAATGAGGTGTGACAAACACAAGGAACCAGCCCTGAACAAAGACACAAAACCAACTTATATACTGTGAGATAACAAAGGCAGATAATCAACGGAACAGGGAACAGGTGTGACAAGGAGGCAGGGAAGCAGAAGGAACAGGTGAAACAAATACAAAGACTGAGGATGGGCAAAGTAACTAATAAACAATAAACAGAAACACAAACCAAGCAAACCTATAGACAAAGATAAATAATCAAATGGGGAATAAGAAAACCAGAATAATCATGACTAAAGAAAACAGAGAAACTAGAGGGAACATAGGAACAACAATAACAACCTAAGAACAAACAAAGAACCCATAAAGAAAACCTGAATACAAAAGTAAACAAACCTAACCACACTGACTGGATTAACTGGAAAGGAAACAGAAAATAAACTATTAAACAAGAGTGCAAAGGAACAAATAAAACACAATTAACCACAAAGATACTAAAGAGAAATAAATCTAGAGAATCCAGGGAAGACCAAGAACTATAATAATTACAATAATAATAATAATAATAAAAAACCATGCAAAGTAATAAGAAAACAACCAATATCTGTTCTCAATGTCAGGTTGTAATGTCCTTGTGTTGACCTGATCACCTTCTTTTGTTTCTGTCGAGAAAATCTTCTTTTGAAGCATTTAAGCCCCTTAGTCATATTTTTGTTTTCTCAAAGCTGCTTCTCATTTAGTTTTCTCATGTCGTTTTTGTGGTGCAACTCATCTGTCAACGCTGCAGTTTTATCCATCCAGCAATTATCTCTACTAAAGAAGGGCAGCTGCACAGTCTATGAACCTAAGTATCTACTAAATTGGCATGCTTGATTTCTGCTCAAGATATAGCTTTGCGAAGAATTTATTGTGCCATTGTATACCAATTTTTCAGCATCTTATCCATTAATTTCGGCAAGAAGGAAGAAATGATTTTTCGCACCATTTGGTCTAACATGCCCTCTACAGTCTGTTTGCTGTGGGAAGTCCCATTCCCTTTGGTCAAACTAACTGTGTAATTTGTCATTTGACCTCATTAGCCATTTAGGCAGGGTGCCATGGACACCATGGAGGGACACTTTGTAAGCACCAACAACAGAAGAGAAGGCATGTACATAAGAGGAATACCTTTGTTACTGTGTCAGTTGTGATGTAGGTGGAGTTTGGTAAAATAAAGCCATCTGCCAAAGATTTTTGAACACAAATTAAGTCAGTGAATAGCTTCACAAATATAAATGCTTCTTCCTCTGCTTCTATATATATATATATACGTATGTATATATATATATATATATATATATAATATAATGTCTATTCCTTGTGTTCTTTAGCCCAAACAAGTCTCTTCTGCTTGTTGCCTGTCCTCAGCAGTGGTTACCTAGCAGCTATTTTATCATGAACACTTGATTCACACGGTGCTGAAGTTTACAGTCAGGATCCTGGCGTACATCCCTGGGTGATCGAAGCGGTGCAGGATGAAGTGTATTCCTAGACTGACTGCATCATCTGCCGACTTGTTTGCCTGGTAGGGGGTCTAGCAGAGGGACTTTGTTGTCATTCAGATGCTTCAGGCATGAGGAATAGACATTGTCATGTCCAGGGGCTTTCTTGATGTTTTCATGCTACAAAAGCCTATTTACATCTTTCCCAGCGATCTTAAATCAAGGCAGGAGGTCTGATGGGGGAGGGTGGTTGGGGCATAGGAAGCTACTATATTGTAATGCCATGTAGACGCATTGGTAGGAGGTGTGAACGGCTGCTTTTCAAACCTGCAGTAGAAGCTGTTAAGGTCATCGGCCTGCCAAGAATTCTGCTCAGGGTTGGGGGACGGGCTCCAGTAGGCATGGAGGTTTCTCAAACCATTCCAAACTGCAGCAATAGGTCATTAACTGAGAAGCTGTTATTTAAGCTTCTCGCTGTAGCTTCTCTTAGCTGCCCAATCCCCTTTGTTAAGCTTGTTCCTGGTTCACTTATCCAGGGCCCTGTTCCCACTGATGTAAGCCTGTCTTGCTCCTATATAGTTTTGTCAGATTTGTAGTGGACCATGATTTATTGTTGTATGCGTGAAAGGTCTTAGTCTTGTTGAATCAGCCATGGGGGTGGAATAACATCTGAACTACATGGAGAAAAAAAGAGACTGGTAATAACTCTGAATCCCAAAATGTACAGCAATAACCCATTCTCATGCACAGCTCCCAGGAAGGAGGAGTTTCACAGCTGGAATGCCAGTGATGTCATGAAGCTACAAAACTCTTTAGCACAGCAGAGCTCTTTCACTTTACCTGCAGCATACCACTGGTTGCAACGGGGAGAACATACATGTGACGTCAGGACCTCGCTGGTCGAATAAAATACTTTATTATTTTGAAGAAACCTTGGATACAAAGTAAAAAATAATTTACGCCAATGATTCTCCAAGAAAAGATGGTATCTCTAATTACGTTGATGAAGCAGTTTTCCCTCCACTGCTCTGAAAGAAGTTGCCATTGAATCTGCAATACTGCACACTGTCCTCATGCACTAGTCAGAGCAGACACTTCGCAGCAACTAGCCCAAGAGCTATAAATCGCCACACAACTTATGTCCTCATGCCCTCCTGTTTATCAGTACGGTTCAAGTAAGAAGTTGTGTCCGGGCAGAGACAAAAAAATTCAGCATAAAACAATTTAAATATTGTTAATTTCATTGTGTTTTGCTTTGTTGCTTCCTGACTAACAGGAAGTGGACATTAGCCAGATGGAAGGAGGGCAAAGGTGTGCGGATTCCATGTTGCTGAAGCTTCACAAGCATGCCTGCCCATTTACCTCATCTCCTTCTCTAGAGAACTGCCGCGCTGGCAACAGAGATCATAGTTGGGGTCGATAAAAAAAAAAAGAAAAGAAAAAAAGGAAAGTGGCCACAGAATGGTGACAGAAAGTACAATAAGCACACAATAAACAAACAAAAACATGCAAATTACAAGAGAGGAAAGTACTAAGGCTGCCATTCGTGGCGCCATCTTGGATTATTCCATATATTGATGTCTATACACTCTGGAAAAAGTAATTTAATTGCACATTTTGCCTAAGATATAAACCAAGATTTTGTTTCTAGCTGAGCAAAAAGTTAAAACCCATTTTGATCTAATAGCTACTTTGGCTTTGAAATAACTGCAGATACATGCTTCCTGTAGCCATCATTCAGATATTGGTCTGAGGAAAGCTTACTTCACTCCTTACTTTCTGCTTTGAGATGATAGAGAGGTTTACAGCCCATTTAAAGTACGCCCACAGCTTCTAAATAGAATCAAGATTTGGGCTTGATGAACTCTGCCCATGACTTTACATTCTTAATTATCAGCCACTCCTTGGTGGATTAATTGGCATGTTTTGGATCAAGGTCATGTTGCAGTTACCAGTTATGCTTCAGCTTTTATTTGATTTGAAGATGATTTTCTCAAGCACCCTATGATTACAGTGGAATGGGAGATTCTATGATAGTGAGCTTGCCAGGTTCTGGTGCAGCGAAGCTTCCCCAAACCCTGAGACTTTCACGGCCATGCTTCACATTTGGTTTGAGGTTCTTTTCATGGAATGCTGTATTGCATTTATGTCAAACCTGTCCCTAGTTCTGGCGGCCAAATGATGCAGTTTTAGACTCCGCAAACTTCGGTCTGGCCTTCAGATTTTTTTTAGAGAACCAAGATTTCTTCCTTGCACACCTCCCATCATAGTTAAACATAATGGAAAATCAGGAAGAGTATGCCACAAGAGCCTGCTTCAAAACCTGTGATGATATTTTAGGGTTTATTGAAACTTCCTGTAGTATCTTCCAGTCCACTCTTGAATTTAAAATTTGGCATGTTGGCAGATGTTTCTCAATATCTGCCTGCCATGACCTTTGGGACTTTGGTTTTGTATGACGCTTTGTTTTGGTATTTATATTCTGCTCCCTTGTTCTATTAGCCATTTCTCTCATTTCCTCTTCTTGTTCTTCTTCTTGTGTTGTTTATTGGTGGTTGGCAAATAATGTAATGGTGCATTACCGCCACCAATTGGTTAGGGGTGTGGATCAGGATTTTAATATTTAATAAAAAAAGACAGTACATAAATTAATAAAAGAATACATAAATAAATTAAATCCTCTCACGTAAGCCAATACTCAGAAGAAACTACAGAATTAATGAATAGCATTTCTTGTTTCCTAAAACTTGTGTTAATTTGTATCTTGTTTTAATCTTTTCACTGTTTCGGATGAGAATACATCTTTCTTCTTGTAGTTTCTACAATGTTGCATAATACGCTCTACAGTCTCTTCCGGAACACAAAGTCTCTGTTTGATGATGCTTTTAAGTTCTAATCTACTAAAATTTATTTCTATAGCAATATTACTAGACCTTGTAACTTAGTTTGCTGTTTTGTTCACCCTCTCATTTCCATGTATCCCAATATGTGCTGGTATCCATTAAAACACTACTACAAGCCCCATTTTTAGTATTCTATATAATATCTGATGTATCTCTAAAAGAATATCTGGTCTACCCTCTGAATTATTGTTATGTAAACTTTGTAATGATGAACTAGAATGTGAACAAATAATTGTTCAAAGTGGTTTAATTTCCTCTTTCCATTGTATTGCTAAAATAATTTCCAGGGTTTCCCCTGTGTATACTGATAGCCCATCTCTAATCTGGTATAATAAATGCTACTCCCATCTTGTCATCTGAATCTTTTGATGCATCTGTGTAAATCTGAATATAACTATGATAACTATCTGTAATTTTGTATACTTTGAGCCTCTAAAATAAACTCCTTATCTTTCTTCCTTTCACGGATTGAAAAATCTATTTTAGCTTCAGAGAGGATCTATGTATGTTTTGCTGGTAATGGAATGGTTGGACTAATAACCAGTTGATCCACTCCTAGTTCTGCAGCTCTCAGTTCTACTAACCATCTAAAGGTTTTTCCTGTTTTCCTCTCCTTCTTCCAGCAGGGGTTTAGAGTCTTTCATTTCCTCATTTTAGCTACAGTTACTTACCTCTCCTCACAGCTGCACCAGTTTCTAATCAACCACCTGCTCCTTGTTCAGTAATCAACTCTCCAGATTAAATATCTCTCAGATAGTCTGGTCTTGGTCAGATAATCCTGCTATTCCAATCAGCCTGTTTACTTGTGTTCCTTTTGTGATGTATTTTTTATTTATTTATTCCCCCCTGGACCCTTTTGTAAGTTTAAAAATTTCTTCTATAAACTTGCAATTTCTTCTATAAACGTTTGCCTCCTCCTTGCATTTGGGTCCTGCTTGCATGAAACCTGTAAAAAGAGTTTGAAAAGGTTAGCCATATTTGTGAGTTTTTTTTTTCTGATTTGTATCAGTATTGCTATAAATGATATTGGTTATCCTTATGTTAATGACTAATTTTGAGAGACCATTTAGCAGCTTGAACATGTCAGTCAGCAAAGTGTGATTATCTTATTTGCAAAATGTTTATGGTATTTAAAAACTTAAATATGATCCTAAAGGCAGCTAACCATTCTGAAATGCAAAACCAAAAGGTCAAGATGGTGGAGTCCCTTAAACATTATCGAGGGGAGATTCCCTGTTACAGTCCATGAAAACGTCTTCACCAGTTTGTTCAGATGTTATATTTCAAACAGCCCAACGGCATGAAACTGCATTAATATCCAATAATCTATGCAGGTACCGTTCAAAATTTGCCAATGCTTTCAGTTTTTATAAAGATATAACAGAGATAAATAAGGCACCATTGACATTTACATATTTAATCTAATATTCGGTCTTTGCTTCATCAGATATGAACAATTTGTAAGAACGCTAAGGAAATATTCCATGGATTATGTCAGTAAAATATTTCCACATGAAACACAGACACTTGAAAGCACAGTTTGAGATTTATTAAACCTCTATTCTATTGGGTGAACACAACAAATTTATTTTTCATGCAAATTTGGCATCATGAAACTTTCAAATTGAGACAAACATGAAAAATACAATGAACTCTATAATATATATTACAAGCTAAATATAAAACTACAATAAATAGATCAAACCTGTACGGTCTGAAGAAGCTCTTGAAGTGGATCCCAAATTGCAGACGGGCAGGCTAGAGGCGGTGAGTAACAGGTTTAATAACTAAAATCAAAAAGTAACAGGCAGGAGGCAACAAAGACAGGCAAGATGAACATGCATGGACAAAACGGTATGTATCCCAGAGAAATAAACAGAATAGTGGTGTATATAAAGGGTATGACACAGGTGAAAACAGAGTATCTGACTGGCATGAAACAGGTGGACCAGATGAAGCTGATTGCGGGCTGACTGTGGGCAGGGAGTGGTAACAAGAACATGAACAGAGATACAGGAAAGCAATATAACCCAAGGAAACTCTTACTGAACATAAACTAGAATGCATAATGAACAGAACACAACAATAAGTAAGAAACCAAGGCACCACCTGGAAAATATAAACAGTGATCAGAAAGAAGATCCAAAACAAAGATCTTCAAATCATGACATGGACTAAATTATTTTATACCAATTACAAGTTATTTAAGGACAGTTTGTGAATCTGAGAAGTCTTCACTCTACTTTTAAAAATAAAAAAAGCATTCTTAGTTTTTCTTAAAATATTTTAAAAATCTTCTCTTTCTTGTGAACTTAATATTGTCTGTCATTTGGTGAGCTGTATAGCTACACCCTTATACAATAACTTTGTTAACATTGTGTACACTGTCAAAGTTTCTAACATATGTGAACAGCTAAACTAAACAGGATTCAAATGCAGCAAATGTGTGGCTGAGAGTAAAGTAATGTATGCAGCAAAGTGGTCTTTTAAAGACTTCCGATAACATTACAATTGTCATGATCAACATGTGTGCCTACTCATCTTGTTGACATAAGGTAAAAATCAGCTAAAAAATTACAATTTGTTTTAAAAACAAAAAAGTCTTGATGGTGAAAAAGGAATTCTGCTGCTGAGGTTCAATTAAAGTCAGTTAAGCTCTGTCAACATTTTCACTTACTATGTTCATTATTTAACTGATCCAAGGTCAGGTTACAAATCTGCATATGAAGAATTAATTTCATTATTAATAGAGTTTTGACGAAAATTCAGAATGAAAGACTTACTTTCACTGCCTGCTCCTTCCAATGACTCTTCTGTGCATCTCCCTGCCATCCAATCAGCATCCTCTCCGCATGACTCTTTATCCAATCACCTTCTGACGCCTCACTTTTAAGGACCTTCAGCCATGTACATCGTCGCTTGTCAGCTGAGCTCATATCCAGTGTTGGACCAGGGGGTGGACATCTCTAAATCTAAACCTTAGAAGAAAATGTACATCTTAGCTCATGACATTCTCAGCATTCATGTCTTCCTCCCAGGTCAGAACGGCAAAGAAATAACCATGTAATCACGTATCATTAAAACGTTTCTAATTGCCATCCTTTTCCGTGTGAACATGTTCTTTAATAGGTTTAGATCAAAAACAAGCTTAGCATCCTCCTCTGCTGCTCACAGCCAAACAGACATCCCACCATTCTTTGACCCACAGTTTTCCCGTCATATCTCAAATTTTTATCTTCCACCTCTGCCATGGACCCTTCTGCACATGGTCCTCTAGAATGGTTCGGTAGTCCTTGGCAGTGACGCGCCCATCTAGCACAAGTATTGGGTCAAGGGAATGCCATGATATGGCAGCCCAAACCATCACTCTGGGCATGCAACAGTCTGGGTGGTACGCTTCTTTGGGGCTTCTCCACACCATAACTCTCCTGGATGTGGGGAAAACAGTAAAGGTGGACTCATCAGAGAACAATACATGTTTCACATTGTCCACGGCCCAAGATTTGAGCTCCTTGCACCTATGAAACCGACGTTTGGCATTGGCATGAGTGACCAAAGGTTTAGCTATAGCAGCTCGGTCATGTATATTGACCCTGTGGAGCTCCCAACGGACAGTTCTGGTGGAAACAGGAGAGTTGAGGTACACATTTAATTCTGCTGTGATTTGGGCAGCCGTGGTTTTATGTTTTTTGCATACAATCTGGGTTAGCACCCGAACATCCCTTTCAGACAGCTTCCTCTTGCGTCCACAGTTACTGGATACCGTGGCTCTTGATACATCACAAAGACTTGCTATCTTGGTCACAGATGCGCCAGCAAGACGTGCACCAACAATTTGTCCTCTTTTGAACTCTGGTATGTCACCCATAATGTTGTGTGCATTTCAATATTTTGAGCAAAACTGTGCTCTTACCCTGCTAATTGAACCTTCACACTGCTCTTACTGGTGCAATGTGCAATCAATGAAGACTGGCTACCAGGCTGGTCCAATTTAGCCATGAAACCTCCCACACCAAAATGACAGGTGTTTCAGTTTTATTGTCCAACCCCTGTAGACTCCAACAGTAATGTAACAAGTAACAAATTCATAATTTCATACAAAAATAAATAATCAAATAAAACGCTTCTCTTGTCTGGAGGATATCAATAAAATTTCTTCAGATGAAAAGAATAAAACAACACTTGAGGAAGCTGCACCTGTCTCATCTCTGGAAGCCCAAGCTGCAGAGGGCCTTGCCTTTGTAACCTGTGTGACTCTTTGGTCAGCCTTCATCCAGGCATCCAGATTCTCCTTGGAAACCTAATGTATGGGCCAAAGGGTTTCAAGAGTTCTGGCTGATAAGAACAGATACTACATTCGGTCTTAGCCAAAATACGTAGAAGCAGGAATTCTGGATGTAGGTTTTGCAGCAGGATGCAGTTTTGTAGTTGTAATAGAAAAACGTTATCTACCATATCAGCACCACGTCTATTTTTTAACAACATCAACCACTGAAAGAAATGCCCCTTTGTCATAAATTATCGAGCTAAGGTAAATTTAGATTTCCTACAAAAGTGGCTGCTGACAACCTGCAAGCCACCAACATAGATAGGTTTAAAAAAACTAAAACATGAAAAAGTACAATATTTCTTCTCACTGCTTTCAGAAAGTTAAACTCATATTTTGTAAAAGTTGATTCCAAATAGACTGAAATATTTCAAGGCCTTTTTTACTTGTAATGATTATTGAATGCCCACGACCCACTATGGAAGAAGTGGTATAGAAAATGACTGACTGACTGATTATTGAATGCATGGAAGTGAAGATTTTAAGATTATGTATTTTTAAAAAATCACAGAACAGGGCCACAAATATAACAGGTCAAACCTGTTTTACAGATGTCTTTTTAACCCTTACACCCCTGGATTTACCTACAATTGGATTAAATATACACAACTGGCCAAATGTTTTAGAAACACTTTCTCATTTAATCGTTTTCTTTATGTTTCTGACTATTTACATTCTATGTAGATTCTCACTGAAGGCATCAAAACTGTGAATGAACACATATGGAATTATGTAGCCATTGAAAAATTGTTAAATAACTTTAAATATGTTTTATATTTTATATTCCTAAAAGTAGCCGCCCTTTGCTGTGATGACTGAAATATTCTCAATGAACCTCTGGGATGTTTGGAAAACCATTTCAGGTGACCACCTCCTGAAGCTCATGAAGAGAATGCCAAGAGAGCAAAGCAGTAATCAAAGCAAATGGTTGCTATTTGGAAGAATCTAAAATATACAAATGTTTAGAGTTGTTTCAAACTTTTTGTTTACTATATAATTCCATGTGTGTTCATTCACAGTTTTCTTGCCTTTGGTGAGAATCTACAATGTAAATAGCCATGAAAATGAAGAGACCCATTGAGTGAGAAAGTGTATCTAAAACTTTTGACCGGTAATGTATATTTGAGCTTTTGCTAAATTAAGTAGAGATTGTTTTTTTGACTATAGCGCTCACATCAGATAACAATGTTTTGTATTATGCAAATTAGCAAAATTAGGTATGCTTGAGCTTAACTTCAACCTTCAAGTGGCAACAATTTGCTTCCAATACAATCCGTAGTATATGTAGAAAATATGCATTAATTGGCATTATAGGTTAACATAGGCTGTTAACCTATAATGCCTATGAGGTGGTAAAATATATGTTTTGTGTTGATAGAATTTACAGCGCCTGCAGAAACAGACTTTACTGATCACATCTTTTCTTTGTACAAAAAATATCAACTATGATTTAAAGCTTCTGTCACGCTGTTTCCTATCTTGCCAAGTGTGCAAAAGAATTCAAAATTGAGAGTTGCACAGGTCTAAACATAAGGAAATGAAGAGGATGTTTTTGAAAAAAATCAAGTATATTGCTCTTGATGCAATCTCATTGTGAATAGTGCATATGTGTTAGGATCAAGGATGAAGAATTTAATGTTTTCTACCATGTCAGTACGCCATGGTCTTTTATGATATTTTCAGATTTTACACAATGTAACTACAGGCCCGAATTATTAGTTGAGAAGGAAAATTTAAACCTGTGACTCATCAGTACAAACAGCATAGCAGTCTGCACTGATGAGTAATATTATTGGGTCAATGTTGCAATACTTGAGTAGCAGTTGAATCAGTTCTGGAGCTGTGTCACACATTGCTCACCCGATTATCTATTTGTGTCTGCAACTATGCCTATCGTGTGCTTAACTTTCGATGTCCTCCCAGGTATTGATAAAAAAGACATATCTGCAATATTGGGACGGGGATGTGAGAGTCGAAGGGCTCAGAGTTTGCCATGTTTTGGCGGTACAGTTAAACAGTCAATACAGATTGCCTAATTGCCTATAAGAAGCAAACAGATTTACTGATATTCTTTAGTTTTTTACAAGAGGATATGAGAGCATATGGATCTAGGAGTGAATCAGAGGCCAGCCCAAATCTTCCAATGTGGCAGCTGAATAATTCATCTCCGAATGTAACTCTTGCCATATTGCCCATATCTCAAGTCATGAATGGCACATAAGACGCTTGTGTTTTTCTCATTTCATGTAATTATATATTTTTATTTTCTGTACTTTTTTCTGTTTGTTGTAATTGTTTATAAGTATGTCTTTCAGACCTATGTTACTGAGTTTATCTTACATCAGCCTGATATGTAAAACCCAGGCAGATGATGGAAAACATGCCAGTGTGTGTTTTCATTGAAATGCAAAAGAAATAAGCTGAAACCTCATTATTTAATGTGTAGCAGACATTGTTTTAAACTCCAACCTGATTAAGACTTGTATCACAGAACTAAAACAATACATTCCTTCTTTAGATAGTTTATAACACTCTCATTTTAACAGTGTGACTCAGCAATGTAGCAGTATATTCGCTTCTTAATATTATGTAGTCGATTCAAAACTCAGTTGGATTGCATTCTTGCCATTAGGCCTTTTGGTCTTATCTCATCACTGCAGCACTTATACAAATACCGGAGCACTCGGCATCAGAAGAGCAGATATAGAGTGGAGCAGGAAAATAACAGAGAAGATGTGGGGAGAGGGGTGGAGGGAGTGGAGTAAGGCAGAGGAGAAAGGAGGAAAGGTAAGGAGAAAAGAGAAATGATTAATGATGGCAGTGGAAAAGATGGCCAAGGTGGTTTGTGAAATTAACAGGGCCTTAGCCAGCAGGAGGCCGTAGGGAATAGAAGGCACTCAGGTATATACCAACATAGATCGAGCTACTGTATAGGGACCTGTTGTAAGGACACCAGGAGATGCATAGAAAGAAAAGGATATTATAATATAAATCTGAAAAATACATATTGTCGAAGTCTGGGGGTTTTCATATATTGTTTTTGCCTGCTGCTAACACCTACTCACCACTAGATGCCGCCAAGATCCCCTAGTGCTGAGGGTAGCAGGTGTTCCTCATCTTCACTCATCTGGAGGAGTATAAGAAGGTGGAGCTGTCAGCACTCCGGTGCCTGAGTGTTTGCCTTTATGGTAACGTCATCTGGCCAAGCTCTAAGTTCTGTGTTCATGCCATAGTTCATAGTTATTTACCTCTTCGTGTGCTCCTTCCTAGGTTACTTCCAAGTCCAAGTCTCAAAGCTCCTGCAACTTTCAGCCTTGGCTCAAAGTCTCAGCTTTGGATCCAGCCTCAGTCAGAGCTTCAAATCCTTCAAGAAACTTGCCTGGCTCAAGTACTAGCTGACAGCTCAAGCCTACCTCCTCCAGTAAGCGAAACCTGCTCACCCAACTATTACCTTCACATGCAGCTTCCGGAAACCTCACCAGGTAACACACATAAAAATCAAACAGTCAGGACCTCACCTGAACTTTGCCTTGAGAATTCACCACCTCCTTGGACTGACTCGCAGACTCAGCGGCTGCATTACCGTTCTCCCAGGCTCCACATCATTCTTCCTCAACCAAGCTCAACCCCAGCTCCAGTAAGCTAATTAAAATCATTCTGCTACTGTCTTCATCCGTTCCTCGGAGTAACATACTCCCTTCATCTCTCCTGAACAGTTTGGTGTGTCTAGTCCTGGTTCCTGTTCCACTATTCATCCCTGTAAAAATAAACCTTTTTAAACTTTTCTCCTGCCTCCTGAGTGTCTCTCTGCATCAGGGTCAAAACCATTAAGAAGACGATGACAGAACACTCAGGCCAATCTGACCCAGCAGAGGCACTTAGGAGGACTCTCGCCGAACATAGCTACCAGATCCAATCACATGGATCAACACTTCACAACCTCCTGGAACAGCAACGGCATTCAAGTCAACAACTGGATCAGATGGCTTCACTACTACAACACGCCCTAAATATCTGGACATCCCAGGCACCAGAGGGAGCCAACGAGCCCCCGGTCTCTCAGCAACTTCCGTACACACGTGATGTCACTTCCCCCAACCCAGAGAAATTCTCCAGTGAGAACATAAGTTGTGGAGGGTTTTTGTTACAGTGCTCCCTTGTCTTTAACCGTTCCTCAGTCATTCCTCCACGACGATGTCAAAATAGCATTTATTATAGGACTCCTCACAGGAAAAGCACTCTGTTGGGCAGAAGCTAGATTCACAGATTACAACAGTTTTGGTTGTTCCTATGATGAATTTATCCAGGAGTTTAAACAGACTTTTTCTTTTGATTTAGATCAGACAAGTCTGGCTCATCGCTTGATGGCTCTTAAGCAAAGAAATAGACCATTATCAGAGTTCTCCATAGAGTTTTGCACACTGCCTCCTGAGTGACTCTCGGCATGTGGGTCAAAACCATTAAGAAAACGATGACACATATACAATTTAAATCTATAATGTCACTATGTACATGACACATTTAAAGTGACAAAGATGATTAGCAAAGAAGAAAATGTTACTGAGACCCGTGCTACCCAAGACAAAATAACAATTTTAACTATCATAATTTGATGTAGTTCAAAGAAGAGCTTACCTCAACATGCAGTGCACTAAACAGCAATGACCAGAGAACTTCAAGTCTATAAAGGCATAGAACATGGTTTACCTGCAAACAGCAATTGCTGGGTCTATAAGTGAAAATAAAGTCACAAATTTAATATCTCTGAGAATCCTAGTTGAATGTTTAAGAATGTTTTTTTTTATTTAATCATAAGGTGTTATAAAAAACAATCATGCCTGTTTAAATGATGCTTGCCTGAATATTGCTTCCTAAATACAGATTAAGATAAGTGGTCTACAGTTTATAACACTGAAAACAGTAGACATAAGAAACATTTTAGTTTAAAGGCAAGCAAGTCATTTCCTGCATATTTTAGGTGTTTCCTGCATGTTGTATCACGAGACAGATGCAACATCAAAGCTGCTGGCACTGCTGCTTTGCACATAAAACATACCTGTTATATGCTTGTTATTTAAAGGGGCGAAATCCACTTTTTTAGCCCTTAAATACATTTTGAGGTGTAGTTGGAGTCTGTAGGAAGGCAGATAGATAAAATTTAATCTCTCCAGTTGCTGCGTAGGGGTCTTTATATTCTGTTTGGGTCATGTTTTTTAATACATTCAGTTGTCTCTAATCTCTTTTACATTTAATGAACTATTACTTCGCAGTATTTGCTGTGGAAAAGCAAAACAATGTCATAGACTTCCTGCTGATCAATTTCGCATATCTGCCATTTTTTTTTCTCCCTATGATTGAGTAGTCCTAGCTCAAGTATGCTGAAGCTGCAAGTGGATAAGTCTAAATGTTCGGTTGTTGGGTGTATTAACTCACACAATTCATTAAACCATCCCCCAGCATCAGAACCTCTTTGAAGTGCCTGGTTAAATAAAATTTTTCATGGAAACTACATGAGTAGAGAAATTCCTCTTTGTTTGTGCAAAACACTTCAAGCAACCTCTATCAGTATCAAGAAGGGTTTGCTGAAAGACTTCATCTGATTAAGGGGTGAATTCCTTCTGTCCATGGAAACGGTGGCCTCAGCAAAACGGTAAGCTAAAGATAACACTAAAATGACCAAAAACCTAATTTTAGACATTAATTATTGTGTGTTGATATGACATGCTGGCCATTGTTTTGGCAGCAGTAGCAAAGTGCCTTCTACTTAAGTTAGTGCTGTGTGTTCGCTTTTAGCTCCTTGAGGACGGAACCCTATTGCATGTTTTGAATAGTATTATTACATAAACAGTTTTGCATTTGTTTTGCCATTTTGGTCTTATTTCTGTCCTGCTAGATAACTGTATCTCTGTTATCAAACAAAAAAAATGGTGGTGGAGTGGATCACTCTGTAACCTGTGGGGGTGGGGGGGATGTCAATGCCTCAATAGCATTTAAAGAGACCGCACAAAAACGAGTTGCTTAGATGCACCTCAGAACAAAGGTAAAAGAGGGGCCTGTGGAGTTACAATAATAAGGAATTCAGATCAAAACATTGCAGTTCTACTTTATATAGATGACAATTGAATGATTTAAGGTTGAAAAGGAAGGATTTAAATGCATCATATGTCCCCCTTTAAAAGCTACTTTATATTTTACATCTATCATGCTTTTTCAGGCTTTGTTTCTGTTAAACTGCAAATTACTATTAATTAAGAAGTTATACGAATGATAGGAACCAGTAAAATGTATCAAGGGAACTTTCAAATCTCTTGCCCAACACTGCTTAAGCCTATTATAGCACTTAATGTTGATGTCATTGCCACCTAATTGCTTGGCTTAGATATCACAGCACTTTCTTACTGGATTTCCTAAGATTGTCTAGTGTAGACACAGATTTGTTTTGTAAATAATGAAAAAAACACTCATGTTTGAGAAAATATTTGGTGTAGCCCAGTGTACCTTACATTTTGCACATATCATCCAACAATTCTATTTTACTCTCTTAAATTAATTTTAATACTATCTAATGCAAAATTCACCCATTTGCTCTAAATATTCTATTACTTCACAGTTCTTACTACTTTTCCATGCTGTTAGCTAGTGATCCAACAGTAGGTTTAACTCTTATGAGAACAGAACAGTATGGAGACTTTACAAATTACATTTGATTTAGGACTTTGCTCCAATTTAATGGGAAAGGTTATATGTTAATTTTGATTAAGTCTGCCTTTTTTCCTTCATTCTGACAACTCAGAGCCCATGAGAAAACAGTAGCCTTTGTGGCCTATGAGCTGTCTGCTGATGTCAATTAGGAATTAAATTAGAAGTGAATGTGCCCAGTGCCGAAGGCTGATAGACAGGCCAGGCCACAGGTGGGATTGTATGCTTATTTGGAGGTCTGATGTCAAACGTTTCTAATTATGCATTCAGTCATAGACAACCTGTTCCTGCTCACTTGTTCAATTCAGTGGTGCAGGCAGACAGAGTGAACAAGCCCAGAGCACTGCCAGCTGCTACTCCTGGCCTTTTCTGTTCACAGTCACTGCCTCCAACACAATTAGCAGGTAGAGCGGAACATAGCAGAATCTAGGGAAATTAGCACTCAACAGCAGAATAATTCACACACATTATCTAAACTTGACCTAAATATTTATTTAAAATGCAGACCATCGAGGTGAATCAACAATTGTTACCTAAAAGCACCTAGTGTTTGATTTTAGCGAAAAAACTTTTTGTTTTCAGTTTCTGCATAGAGGTTAATTTCATTGCATTCAACTGAATGAAACTGGGAGTTTTCAGGAGTTAATTATGAGCTTGGAAGTGTAGCAATAGCTGTGTTGCCTTTTTAAGCCTATAAGTAGAACAGAAAAGATTCCAGGAAAACTACAAGAAAGACAAGACAAGATGTACTTTAAATGACCAAGCATCCAGGTGTTGGGTATAATGGGTTTGGGTCACCTTCAAACTGCTGATATGAAAATGCTTCAGGAAGAAGACTCTGTTAACATGGATGTAGTGGAACAAAAGGGGATTTTATTTCCAACCAAGCCCATGTCACAAAGTACAGATTTGTTCGCTGATCTGAAGGAACCTTAAGCCAAAGACAGAATTCCTAAGGAGCTATGAACACATGTCCCTTTTTATAAACATTTCAGACAATACATTTGCCTCCTACATCTGGTTTTTATAATCACTTAAGAGACAGCTTCTGAGGTAGGAAAGCGCCCAGTCCACCATGGTCCCCAGGATGTAAGATGTTATCACAAAGAACCATGTCTTCCAGACACAGTCAGACCTCCGCTCCTTTTCAGACAAACATGATCCTGTCAAGGCCCGATGTGGGACCTCTATGACAAAGAGCTATGTCTCCTAGAAGCAGTCTGAAATCTGTTTTTCACTCTGACAAAGACCCCGTCTCACAGTTTATGCTGAGCTCCCTTATATGATAAACGATATAAGTGATGAAAACATGTCAATCCGTCATTTATGAAAACTGCAGACACCACACAGGTTTGGCCTGAGCTATTTGTATATGTAATTTCTTCAGCTTCCTGTTAAAATAAAGATTAAATCCTATAACCAGCTGCTACAACCATCTTAACAAATTCCCAGAAAGTAGTATGCAATATTGGAGAGTCTTTTAAAAATTTCTGCCAAACTGTTTCTTTTCTTTTTTTTAGTCAATTTACAGGGGTTGGACAATGAAACTGAAACACCTGGTTTTAGACCACAATAATTTATTAGTATGGTATAGGGCCTCCTTTTGCGGCCAATACATCGTCAATTCGTCTTGGGAATGACATATACAAGTCCTGCACAGTGGTCAGAGGGATTTTAAGCCATTCTTCATGCAGGACAGTGGCCAGGTCACTACGTGATACTGGTAGAGGAAAACGTTTCCTGACTCGCTCCTCCAAAACACCCCAAAGTGGCTCAATAATATTTAGATCTGGTGACTGTGCAGGTCATGGGAGATGTTCAACTTCACTTTCATGTTCATCAAACCAATCTTTCACCAGTCTTGCTGTGTGTATTGGTGCATTGTCATCCTGATACACGGCACCACCTTCAGGATACAATGTTTGAACCATTGGATGCACATGGTCCTCAAGAATGGTTCGGTAGTCCTTGGCAGTGACCCATCTAGCACAAGTATTGAGCCAAGGGAATGCCATGATATGGCACCCCAAACCATCACTGATCCACCCCCATGCTTCACTCTGGGCATGCTACAGTCTGGGTGGTACGCTTCTTTGGAGATTCTCCACACCGTAACTCTCCTGGCTGTGGGGAAAACAGTAAAGGTGGACTCATCCGAGAACAATACATGTTTCACATTGTCCACAGCCCAAGATTTGCGCTCCTTGCACCATTGAAACCAACGTTTGGCATTGGCATGAGTGACCAAAGGTTTGGCTATAGCAGCCCGGCCGTGTATATTGACCCTGTGGAGCTCCCGACGGACAGTTCTGGTGGAAACAGGAGAGTTGAGGTGCACATTTAATTCTGCCGTGATTTGGGCAGCCGTGGTTTTATGTTTTTTGGATACAATCCGTGTTAGCACCCAAACATCCCTTTCAGACATCTTCCTCTCGCGTCCACAGTTAATCCTGTTGGATGTGGTTCGTCCTTCTTGGTGGTATGCTGACATTACCCTGGATACTGTGGCTCTTGATACATCACAAACTCTTGCTGTCTTGGTCACAGATGCGCCAGCAAGACGTGCACCAACAATTTGTCCTCTTTTGAACTCTGGTATGTCACCCATAATGTTGTGTGCATTTCAATATTTTGAGCAAAACTGTGCTCTTACCCTGCTAATTGAACATTCACACTCTGCTCTTACTGGTGCAATGTGCAATCAATGAAGACTGGTTACCAGGCTGGTCTAATTTAGCCATGAAACCTCCCACACTAAAATGACAGGTGTTTCAGTTTCATTGTCCAACCCCTGTATATGTATGTTGACCTAAGCGTAAAGTGTTGAAGCACATATATTGGAACATCAAAGCCTTTCTTGTCTATGCACCATGTGCATTGCTTTTGTTGTGCCTCTGGTATTCATAGTGCATGTGTATTGTTGTAAAGAGTGTAAAATCCACAGTTTTCTCCAGTAAAAGGCAAGTTACATTTGGTGAGACACCACTGTCCCCTTTTATTATTGTTGCATGTTTAAGGATTAGCTGATCATGGGATGAACTGGGGATGAAAGTTCAATGGTCTGTGAATGCTCCCAAGAGGTATTCTTGGGTAATTTAATCAGAAAGTAGGTGAAAGTGTGTCAGGTGAAGCTACTACAAGTAATTTCCTTGCAAAGGTGAGGGAATCTTTATCAGTGCAGAGAGAGCGTCTGCAGAAACCAGTATGAGAATAAGTAATGGTATTATTATTTGGTAATTGCTGTGACATTTGCTGTGACTTGAATTAATTTCCCCAGCAGTGGCACATACGTGCAGTGTATATGGGGTCTCAGACGTGTGATACTCATGCAGCAGAGATTTTTGACATTGGCTTACACGAATGAAACTGGTTCTATTCCTATGCTGCAGTGCTAACGTTAGCACTGCAACATAGCTGACAGATACAGGAACTTAGAAAAAAAGCAGTTTAAAACTCCCAAGGACCAGTGCGTCAAAAGTCTTGGCATTGTTTTCGTATCCATTTCTGTTTTTTTACATCATGGCCAAAATGAAAATTGAAGTGTGCGTTCAGTATTTTTCAATGTAATGGCGTTGCTGAGATGCTGTGTCAATATTTGTGATTAATAGCAAGTTGCTCCAGCATTTATAAAATGTACAGGCATTAAAGCGATGAAACAATAGCTCTCTGCTAGAGACATGCATGGGAAAAAAATCATGCTAATTTTACTTGTACAGATCAAACGTTTTGATGTTAGTGGTGTGAGCCCACTGACAAGTGTAAGTGATTAGTTTTAGTTCATCTCAAGGAAGCACATTTGAGACATATTCAGGAGCCATATTAGTTAACACAATTCACAAAGTTAAGGCCATGCTAAATAAAATAAGTCAGTAAGCAACGAACAAGTGACTAACACAAACAAAATCATAAAAAAAATTTGTTAAAGAAGGATTAACTTGAAACAATCAAAGAATAGTTCAAAATGTTTGAATGGGGTTATAAGCAGTTAATATCTTTACCGGCAGCAGATACCTCTGTTAGCATTTTTAATCTCTGTATAAATCCTGATTAAGTGGTCCCAGTTTTAAAGCTAATGGCTTATTAGAGAGGGGCCAAGGTCAAAGCGTTAAATATCTTAAAAAAAACTCATGTCTAACCACAATTATTGGATTTATGTGAACACTTTTTAATGAAACTTCCATTTACATTTGCAAGTTATTAAAAGATGCATTTATTATTTGCAAAGGAAATGGATGTAGGAGTTGGTACCTTGACCAATAAACTTTTAGTATTAAGCATGTACTGAAAACAGAACATGTAACGTATTTCTTGTCATAGTAACTTTCTGACATAAATGTGAAAGCATTCACAAAAAGCCAAAAGTATTTTAGGTGAGTGTTATTTTTTGTATTTGTTTTTACAATGCCTTACTTTTATATTAGTTTACTATGACTAGAGAAACTTTACATGTTCCATTCTCAGGATGTGTTTCACATATCATTGAAGATCATTGGCCTCCTACCTCCATTTCCCGTTTAAGTCATTATCATCTGTGTCTATGTAATTACCCACCCATTGTGGAGATGACGATGACTTACAGGTAAACTGCATTTGCATAAAACTATGGCATTTTCAGATTGGATCTGTTTTAGGACATTTTAAGTCCACTTTAGTCTTGGTCGCCGTCAGCACAGGTTAAGGATTACATGTTTATCAAAAGACAAACCATAGCAAATTAGTCTCAATTTGAAGCCACTTATCCCTCTTATCAGTTTATGTCTTTCAGATTATTTTAACAACATAAAATAAACTTTTAAACCAGGTATGTTTCTGGTTCTTAAAAGGAATTTATTCAGTCTCTACCTTTACCGAAGTACAACTAAAGGCAAAAAGAGCATCCCTTACAGACGGAGGACGGTTCCATTTCCGGCCTGAATATATTTATTCACTTCTGGGGACTCTTTGGCTGTAATCAGCTTGCATAAATCTCTTTGATGATAGCCACAAGAACATCTGCTGGAGCAAAAAAAAAATTGAGGGAGGTAATAAAATGTCTGGCTGAACATATGCTAAGGGAAATGTGAGTTCTTCTGTGAAGTTTGCTAAACTCCCAAAGTTCCTGCTAAGGTGTGCATGCGTCAGGATAAAATTCAAGTTTAGATTCATTGAATGCAACAAAGCTGATGCTGTTATTCCTGGTTCTACAGAACGATAATCATCTCCCAAATAAGGAGAGTTTTGTGGGTTGAAGGGGCGAAGGTTTCTTTTAGTGCTGAGACAGCTTTGCCCTTCACCAGTTTCTTTTTCTTTGCCCACTGTTTGCTGTAACAAGCACACAGGCATGCACAATTCTGCTGTAGGATCCACAATGGATGACTGCATGCTGTTTATCTTTGGCTACAAAAGCAGGGTTGAAAGGGACAACTATTTGTCACCGAAAGTTACTGTCTGCCGCAGAGTTTGTGTTTACAATGGCAAGTAGGCTTATCAATACTTAATAAACAAGTAATTACACGACTTTAGTCACTATTTATTAATCTGATAGAAAAGGCAAGGCAAATAAAAAAATTAAAAAAACAATTAACCAAAATACAAATTACAATAGTTTTATTTGTTTATATTCTGCACACCCACATGTAGTTTTTGTATGCCACATCCAGAAAATATGAATGAAAATATACAGTTTAACAAGTAGCCAAGTCTTTCTTTGGGAATTTCTTTCTGACAACAGCTCAAAATGCTTCTTTTCTGTTTGCAGTAGGTAAACTGTGGACTTTTAACATGCACCAATTCAAAACTCAGTGAAATGCTTATTTGTAATTAATGTAAGCCAAGCTAAAGCCAGCTTAAAAAGGAACAAACGAAGTAGTTTCAGAACCACTGCAAGTTGGCTATGCATGCCACATGTAATAATACATTTTGGACTATAGATTTAATATTTTCTGGCGCGAGGCAATACTTTATCGTCACCTATACAACAATTAAAAACAAAGCTAGATTGCTGCTTAAAAGTGTGTATCCTTGCAAAATAATCTCACAGGCAATCTTCTTAAAATACATTACATTTCAATGTGTAAATTGCTATCTTTGAGGTTTCAAGCTCTCACACAAAAATAATCAAACCACAACAACTAAAGTGGAGGTGGAGGATAAAGCTATGAAGCAACATTTCATGTTCAAATTTCTGTGAAACACAGTCATACATAAATTGTATGAATAATGGATAATTTTATAAAAAACTGATTTTCACTTGTGGAGCTGAAGGTGTAGCTGATTCAAGCTAAAAAATAAAAAAGCAGAAATGCATCTGTGACAAAGAGTTTCGGCAAGAGGGTGGAAAAGACTAGTGTTTGTAAGCAGAAAAGTGAACCTACACAAGGCATTAAAGGAACATACAGTTACGTCCAAACTATTCATACCACTGCCAAGTCTAGCTAAGCAATCTTTTAATTTGACTTCTTCTGACTATAAGTTGCATTAACATTTGGAGTGGCCAAGTCACAGACCGTGGTCTGATACAGAATATGTACAGAGTTTTTAAGATTAGGGTAATGGCAAATGGGCCCTCCAAACTGAAAGGATAATTTTTGGCATGCAATTTTGTGTTATAAAGCAATTTCTTTTTCTTTTACATGATACCCAATGTACATTGTGTAATAATATTTTGGTAGATGCCTCTGTCATTTACTATTAGAAAAAACCTCAATGAAAATGGTTCAGTGAAAATAACCTGCGTAAATATAAATCTACACAGATACAATTTAGCCAGTGAATTATTTTGGGCCTATGTGTAGATGTTATGATCATAGTGGTTTGGTGTTCTGTGTTGTCTCCTCTCTTTCTCTCTCTATTTTTTTATGTGTTTCTGGCTCAATATTTGTCACCAATTGCTTGCAGGCCATTTCCAATACCAAATCAACTCCAGGTTCCCTGGTAATGTCTGCTGGTAAGAGAAGCAGAGGCCCACTTCAAACATGTGACTGTTAATAACATAACTGATTTTTTTTCAGCTCAGAGATAAGATTTAAAAATAAATAGGTTAATAAATAAAAAATAAGTCAATAAAACCACAAAATATTTAACAATTCAAGCTCTGTGTAAGGGAAGGTGTGATAGTCAGTTATTTCTTTCTTGTGACAATGGTTCTTGGCTATGAATCCTATCATTGGAAAGCCTGTTTATTTTCACTAAATGCTGCTCCAATTATAGGGAAAATGTGTTTGCGTTTTGACCAGTAGAACTGAGTATCAGGCATTCACATAATTTGCTTAACCCACTCAGCCAATGCCAAACACCTTTCTTGGAGGCTGTGTAATTATGTGGGCCGGCATCTCCTTCACTGGAAAATCAAGACTTGTCATCATTGGAGGCAATCCTAATGCAGAGAGATATCAAGATGAGATACCCATATCTTCACTGTTAGGGGCTGAAATCTATCATCCAACAGGACAATGCTTGTTCGTTCCAGAGTAAAAAAGCCATCTATAATAGCTGTCTTGTGACAAATAATGTTTGAGGAATGGGATTCCATCCCACAACAGTGCATGACCAAGCTGTTAACCAGCACGAGGAGGAGGTGCTAGGCTGTTGTGGTTGTGTACGATTTATCCCCACACACCTGAGACACTCGTACTAGTACTCGTAGTCGACGTCTTCCGCTTTATCAGGTACCGGTTCGCGGGGGCAGCAGACTTAGCAGAGACACACAGACTTCCCTCTCCCCAGACATCTCCTCTAGCTCCTCCAAGGGGAGCCCAAGATGTTCCCAGGCCAGCCGAGAGACATAATCCCTCCAGTGTGTCCTGGGCTCTCCTCTGGCCCCCTCCCGGTGGGTTGTGCCTGGAACACCTCCTGGGGTAGGCATCCAGGAGGCATCCGGTATAGATGCCTGAGCTGCCTCAACTGGTTCCTCTCAATGTGGAGGAGAAGCGGCTCTACTCCGAGTTCCTCCCGGATGGCCGAGCTCCTCACCCTATCTCTAAGGGAGTGCCGGGCCATCCTACAGAGGCAGCTCATTTCAGCCGCTTGTATCGGGGATCTCGTTCTTTTCGTCATGACCCCAAAGTTCACGGCCTTAGGTGAGGGTGGGAACATAGACCGATCGGTAAATCGAGAACTTCGCTTTTCGGCTCAGCTCTCTCTTCATCACAACAGCATCTCCATTACTGAGGCAGCCGCACCTGTCAGTCAATCTCCTGCTCCATTCTCCCCTCACTCGTGAACAAGACCCCAAGATACTTGAAATCCTCCACCATACAGAAACCACCCTCCAACCTGAAGAGGGCAAGCCACTGTTTTCTGGTCAAGAAGTATGGCGTCAGACTTAGAGGAGCTAATTTTCATTCCAGCCGCTTCACACCCGGCTGCAAACCGCCCCAGTGCATGCTGTAGGTCTTGGCTAGAGGGAGCCAGTAGGACAACATCGTCTGCAGAAAGAAGAGGTTATAACTGGTCCCCAAACCAGACGCCCTAAGAAATCCTGTCCATAAAAGTTATGAACAGGACCGGTGACAAAGGGCAGCCCTGCTGGAGTCCAACATGCACCAGGAACAGGTCAGACTGTGGTCCGCCAGCAATGCGGACCACAATGCGGGCGACGTCATGTGCCTCGATTTTGTGGTCCTAATGAAGGCGCTTTGAACCGCTCTTTGTCTGACCCGTCACCCAGAGCCTGTTTGTCATGGGTGACTCTATAAGGGGCATTTAAGCCCCAGACAACATAGCCTCTAGGATCATTTGAGCACTCAAACCCCTCCACCACCATAAGGTGGCAGTTCAAGGAGGGGCTCTTGAGACACATGTTTGTTAAATGAATACATATTCAAATTCCTAATATGTCTTGTTTCTTTAAACTTTAATTATCCATTAGAATAAATGACAGCAAATAAGAGTCAATAGCAGAATATTCTGTTTGTCATTAGCAGACAGGATTTGACAAGTTTTTTCTTGGTGCAATCCATACAATCAACTCTGCTGCTCAACCCAAAAAAGCGTTTTCTTGACAAATGTGCCAACATTTAAAGGGAAACAGGTTTTCCAATGGTAAGCCTGTAAAACTTTGTTCTATGTTTATTTTTATTATGCATACCAACACACACAATACACAATAAACTTTAATCCCACTGAACAGTGTTATCATAATTATTTCCCTAGGAGATCCACCAGCTATCTGTTGAAACCACCTGCTGTAGTCCACATGCTATGCTGCTATTCTGCCTTACCACCTGTAAGCGGTCAGCCAGAAGAAAAAAGGATTACCTTCCTGGAATGTACATTGTGCCACCAGAGCCTCCTCTTGATCGTCTGGCCACTTCCTGGTTTACAACACAGCTACAATTTTTGGACTTTTGATAACAGGATTTCTGCTTTTTGGAGTTGGTGGTTACCTGGCTTATTGATTGATTCGCAAAACGTGGGCGGCTGTTCAAAGCATTCCAAAGCTGCCTGCGATGTTGGATGGAGTCTGGAGAGCGATCAACACTCAGACTGAAATGTTAAGAGAGCAGAATTGCAAGCTGGACACGATTCTTGAACAGAATCGCAGCCTGGCAGCGGTTGGACTCAGAGGTTAAAGACTATAATCTTGGAGAAGTTGTACGCTCAAGTTCTGCGGAAAGTACCAGAAAGGTGGCTATTTGGATTTGCAATTGAGACATACCAGTAAAACTCTTAAGGTAGTTGGAAATTCACAACTGCCTGAACCACAACATTTATTGTTTTTCTAAATCTGGCGCCCCAATGTGGCCTTGGCAACTTCTGCTAACTGGGTATCGACAAAATATCTCCTGGATGTTATATAAACATGATGCTCTTCCCCAGCACTCCCCTACCAGCTGTGTGCTGATAGGACTATGCGGCCGATTGATAAAACTTCCACCTCTCTTCTCAAGGACAATGGCGCTTCTATCAGTGTTGACAGTCTAATTCTTGCAAACACACTCAGACTTATTCATTCGCACCCTCAAAATTCCACCGTACCCTTGCTGAATCTTTAATTATGTGTGTGTTGTTTACCCCTGATGAGGTTTTTTTGTACTACTTCAGAATCTATTCTGCTCAGAATAGAGTCTGAAATATGATTTTTTTTTCTTCTTATCTTACTTTACTTAAATGTGTGATTTCATTACTTTTCATAGATTTTCAGATTTCTCAGAAGGATTACCAGCAAAACCAAATATTATTAGTATTTGAAAAATTGACTAAAGCTGTTTTTACAGCAATGACCAGAGATTTTTTGATTTCTTAGAAGGATTGTATTACACCAATTTCATACCAGTGAAAGCCAAACATTATTAGTATTTAAAAAGTTTGGACTAAAAATGTTTTATACCATTGACCCAGCTTCTCTACTTAGACTTCAGTGAGTGCCCATGACTGTTACTATTTGAATGATGGGACCACACTGCCTCATACCAGCGACCTCAAGGATTAATATTATCATTTTTCTTCTAGCACAGGATGAATTCCTTACCACAGAGGACTTAATGAGCTAATAACCTCTATTAGAAAGATTGGATTAGAACCAGCTCTTACCAGTAAACTCCCAAGGATTATTAATGTCATTTGATTTGTTATTCTGTGTTTGATTTTCTGTATCATTGTAATATTTTTCCTCATGTACAGCGCTTTGAGTGCCTTGTTCCTGAAAAGCGCTATATAAATAAACTTGACTTGATTTGACTTGACTTACAATACTTGCATAGGAAATCAATCTCCAGGAGAGCTTGTTACTTGTGCTACATGCCCGCTCACCTCACCACAACTTAGCAGACTGTCCACCCTCAAGAGCAACACCAACTAGCCATCACTCAAATGAACAGAAGAAACAGAGACTGAACACTTGCCACCACCAATAATTGGCTCAGTGACCCTGGGATCTTCAGTACTTTCAGTGTGTCAGTAACAACCCACTAGCAAGATAAATCTATCATTCCACTTATACCTCTGATCATTTTAAAAGAGCCCCGTTGATCCCAGTCTTCACTTTTATAAAGCCATTGAAAGAACTGTTGAGTGAGATCACTGACCTCTCGGAAACATAAAAACACAAACCATATATTAATCATCTTTTTCAGCATTAGATGCCAGCTTTTAGTAAGATCATGCAGTTTAGTGACAAGTTTAAACTTTCCAACAGGGTGAATAAAAATTGTTTTTGTGAATTTCAGTTTACAGACACAAAGCAGAAATCTGAGTGTTTTCAACAAAACATTTTGACTCAGTCTTTTAACCAGAAATTGATTGATGGGTCAAATCAATCAATCACAATCTAGAGGGTTTTGTTGAGTTTCTAGAAGGATTTCTCCCAGGTCTTGTCAAGTATTTAACCTAAAATGCAAATTCTGGAGGCAGGGACGTTATTTAGGAGGGGGTACTATAGCAAGATCTTCTTATTAGAGATTATCATAAAGCTAAAATTTAACAAAGGAGAATAAAAAGAATTTTATATTTGATTGGCTCAGTTCTGTAAATGTCCACAACCTTTATTGAAAGGAAAGAAGTAAAGTAAAACATTCAGAACAAAAAAAAACAAAAAAAACAATGGGTTTTAGGACTGTCACAAATATTAAAAAACGGCTATGTCCAGCATTATGCTCAAACTTGATCAAATTAGAGTGATTGTTGGTGGTGTTAACAATGCTGTTTTTTTTACATGGTGAAACTGAACTGAGGGCAGCTCTCCCTGGCAGCATTTAACAGTGCTATATTTGGGACAGAATGAAAGGAGTAATTATGTGTACTTATAAGACAAGCTTTAGCTGATTTACAGTAGATGCCTTGCCTCCCAAATAAAAGAGACGGGTGACTGCTGTGTGTGTGTGTGTGTGTGTCAGAAAGGTTAGGGTTCATGTGTCTTGATTTTAAGCAGAGAGAAAGGAGTGAGGATTTGGTGCCAGTCCCTAGATGTTGCTGATAAAAGTATAACTCACCCTTCTCTCTTATTTCTTTGTCTATGGCATGTGGGGGAATAAAGCATTTAGAGCAGACATGAGTGATAAACAATACAAAGGTTTTAAAAACCCTAACAGTCCCCCCTTTTTATCACAAATAAGTCATGAGTAAATACATGTAAAAGAAAACACTCTGTGTGAGCATAAACCCACAGGACGGAAAGCAGATTATATTGTGGGAAACACTCACACTCCGCCCCTAGGCGACCACCAATCATGGCAGAGTAAAACAATATAACAAAACAAAGAAAATAAATTGTAATAAAAGTAAAAAGAATTAAAACAAGCCTTGTTCATATCATCATTGCACTTTTTCTCATTTCATTTAAACAGCAACTTCTTTCGATTTACTGCTATAAGGTCATTTTATGAAGTACAATTATGAATACACTCAGGCATTCATTTTATATAGTAAAATTTTATATATATTCATTTACAACATGTCATCATAGTCATCTGCTTTTGGGTCCAGTGATGTGTCGACCTGAATCAATGCTGCATACGCAACTGTGACTGATTGAGTTACTATCCTTTTTACCATGCATTTGCAACATGGGATAACACATATTGACAAGGTGCACAGGATGATCAGGAATGCTGCTATGGCAAATAAGAAAATCTTAACCCAATCCATCCACCCCCCTCGGAGCATCCAGTCTAGCCAAGAGGAGCTGGGAATCGGGTGGTCGTGTGTCATGACGTTTTGCAGGTTACGCAGGTTATTCAGCGCCCCTGTTATATTTGAGAAAGGTATATTATCTGGGATATATGTGCAACAGGTGTTATTCAACAAAACGCAAACGCCCCCCGTTGATGCTGTTAGAATATCCAAAGCCATGCGATTCTGAATTATCATGGCTCGCGTAGCGCTCATTTCTGTGTTTTGGCCCTCTTCTAATATTATAGAGTTATTCAAAAACAGCCCTAATCGGTAGCTTAATGTTTCCACACGCAGCATTAGTTTGCCCACACCTAGCCAAGGAAGGAGAGATAATGTCACTTTCTCATCTTTTGGCCAAAGCTTAAATTCATCCGGGACATTAGTTCCCTAGATAGGGTCGTGTGGTTTCATTTCTATGTCTCTCTTTAGCCTTTTGGAGAGGGTGGATATCATCTTTACCTTACTGAGTATTATAGTGTGATCAAATGTGAAAACTGGGGCACATACACCATACCAGCTGGGTGGAAGTACATAATAAGCATCATTACCACATAATCATGCCACCCCTTCTATCCAGTATGTGCCGTTTCTGGGATTATTCCGGTAAGTATAGAAGTAGTTACATTTCGTAGTATTCCCTACAAAATGAGTATGATTCCCTGTAATTTTTTGTCTTATGCAGTGTCGATGGTTTCCGGGGTCTGTTACATGTGCTTTGAATGATTGCCCTGTAATGTTGAGAGGTTGCCATTGTTTTCTGCTGCAAGTGCAGTTTTCTGGGTCACAACTATAATTTAATCTCTGGTTACTGAAAGATTGGTTTGGCATAAGAAATAACTTTTTATTTGTTTATCCTATCAGGCCCACTGATATGGCGCAACTTGTCTCGGTGAGGTTCATAGCTTTGACATATATGGTGGGGCCTTGGGAATGCATGGGCATTATGGAACACACATAACAATCAGTTTTATTTTGAGTCTTAGACGACCTTATGACTTGTATAAATTCTTTGGTAATATTGTCTTATTTTCCAAATGATAAATGTCATCTTTCTTTATGGCCCCTCTATTCAGCCAAGATTTAACTTCTGCAGCTGGTGCAGATTGTTGTGAATCTTTCAGCACATCTGTATCTATAAATAGGAGATCTGACATTTTCACAGTGAGGGGAAGCCTCGAAGCTATTTTAGCAGAAATATCAGCAAAGGTGTTCCCCTTTGTTTCCATGGTTTCATTAGATTGATGCGCTTTACATTTACAAAGCGCTATCTTTGCAGGTAGCTGGATAGCTAACAGCAGTCGTTTTAACAGATTAAAATGTGTCAATTCTGTTCCAGCTGATGTTTTAAACCCTCTATTTTCCCATATTTTGGCAAAATGGTGAACAGAACTGAATACATATTGGCTGTCTGTATAGATGGTTAGGATTTTTCCTTCATATAATTCACAAGCTCTGATAACAGCATACAGCTCTGCAGTCTGTGCTGAGCATGTGTGGGGCAGGGCCTGTGATTCTATAATTTTAGTTTCAGTGGTTACTGCATAACCAACTCTGTTTTTTCCATATTCATCTTTTGATGCTGATCCATCTACAAAGATTATTTGTGAGTTTTTCAGAGGGGTTTGAGAGATATCTTGCCTAGGTTTTGTGTCTTCCTCAATGTTTGTTTTGCAAGAATGTGGTTTCCCATCTTCCGCTGTTGGAATTAACGTGCTAGGGTTCGGTGGACCACATCTTTGCAGAGTTATATTTGGTTGTGAGAGTAACAATGAGGTTAACGTAATATGTCTTGCATGAGTCAAGAAAGGAAGTGAGGTTTGTAGCAATACAAGTGACACTGAATGAGGAACTTTCAGTGTGAGCGGGTGGCACAGCACAATTTCAGCTGTCTGTTTCACAGCTTCTGCTGCTGCGGTGCAGTTCTGCAATCAATTTGGAAATCCGGATGCCACAGAGTCCAGTTTTTTTAGAATAAAATGCTAAAGGTCTGTTTTTGGAGCCAAATGGTTGGGTTAATACAGCTTTCATATAACACTTACATGCATCTACACAAAGTGTGAAAGGCTGGCTATAATCCGGCAGAGCTAAGGTGACTGTTGTTTGAAGCAGATTTTTTAGCTCTGTGAATGCTACTTCTCCTTCCTTAGTCCATGTGATTTTGTCGTTTAATGTCATGTCTTTGCCATAGATCATACATTGCAAAGGTTGTACAATGGCTGCATAGTCTGGTAGCCATTCTCTGCAAAAGTTACACAGTCCCAGAAAGGACATCATTTGTTGTTTAGTTCGTGGTTTTGGGGCTTCCTGTATGGCTGTTTTTCTGCTGTATAGTAGGGAACGGCCATGTTGTGATAACATATGTCCCAAATAAATCACTTTCTCCTTGCAAAACTGCAGTTTATCCCTAGAGGCTTTGTGCCCCGTCTGGTAGAGATGTTTCAGAACTGTTATGGTAGCTTCCTCACAGTGTTGTCGAGTGTCTGAAGTTATAAGAATATCATCTACATACAACAGGACTTGACTATATTCAGGCACCTCACAGGTGCTCATAGAGTATCTTAAGGCTTGTGTATATACATGTGGGCTTTCACTGAAGCCTTGTGGTAGTCTGGTGTAGGTGTATTTTTTCCCTTTAAACTGAAAACCAAATAAATGCTGTGACTCTTCATGCAGTGGTACTGTAAAGAAAGCTTTGCTCAGATCTACCACTAATAAATATTTTTTATCTGGAGTTAATGAATGCAGTAATGTATGTGGATTTGGGACGTCTGGAATCGCATGTCACACTATTTTATTTATCGGTCTAAGATCCTGGACCATCCTCCACTTTCCTGTGCTGGCTTTCTGCACTGGAAAGATAGGTGTGTTGCATGTAGCATCAGGTGCTTCCCTTAATATTCCTGATTTCAGCATGTCCTGTATTACTGGCTTAATACCCTCTTCAGCTTCTGGCTTCAAGGGGTACTGACGAACTACTGGCAGTTCTTCAGATATTAATTTAACTTTATATGGTGGAAACCCCTTTATAAGTCCTACATCAGTCGATGATTGGGACCACAGTTCAGGTGGGACAGCAGCTAAGGCAGGGTGCCTGTTGCTCTCTTTGCTTTGAGCTAGGCCCTGTATTTGTCACTTTGCCTCATCCAAATGTGTCTTTGGATGGACTTTGACTATCCACCCTAGAGTGAGTTTCCAGATTCCTGTGTTAGGATCTACTTTCCAGTCAGAGCTTGTCAATGCCTCATATCTCCCTCTTTCAGCACGCTGTATAAAGTTTTCTAATTTTTCCACTGGCCCCCCACAGGTTTAGTTAATGATAGATGAGGTGTACTGCCTTTAAACTGTTGGAACTGTTTTCCTGACAGTATGATTGAGGTGGAGGATTTCCTTGTTTTGGGGTCAACATACAGATGCTGTATGGTAACAGTCTGATTATTTTCTCTGTGAAAAACAGTATCATACTGGTGATCTGGCCCTGCAGTATTTTTGTATCTCATGGTTACATGGAGCTCAGTATCTGGCATGTACTGTGCCTCCTGGGAGGTTTGTTTTTCTCTGGTTATCCTCAGCAGTTCTCGAGCTGTTGGTGTGGGGCCTAGATCGAGGGACCAGTAATAATGCGGCTGTGAGAGTTCATTTAGGACTAGGGCCCCTTCTTCCACTACAGCTTTCATATCTGTTTCTGTTGATACTATATTTATATGCAACTTTTGCATAAGATCTCTTCCCAACAGGTTTACTGGGCATTTTTGACTTATCAGAATGGGAGCCTGACAAGTAAGTTTGGTGTCAGGTTCTGTTATTGTTACTGGTGCACTTAGGTAATGTACCTCTGATGTGCCAGCTGCTGATCTAACATGCACTCCGGGTGGAGGTTTAGTTAGCACAGTTCTACATGCCCCTCCGCCTGCTGTTTGTCCCTGAGCGATGCAATGCTATTAAACTGTCTTGCATTCCAAACGTATCTGTCTTCCTAATTTGCTGTGTTTTATGAGCATGCTGCGCATATTCCAAAGCTTGTGTAACAGTTCCTGTACTTTGATGAACCCAGTGTTTGTCTATATACCGTCTGAGTTCAATTTTAAGGTCTTGCAAAAAGGCTCTCTTCAACTGTTGCTGATAGGCTCCTGCCTCTACTTCATCATATGGTATAGCAGAGTTTGCTCTAAAAACACGTCTCATCCTATCCAAGAAATCTTGTGGGTCTTTTTCATCCTTCTGTTTGCATTGTGAGATTTTACCATAATCTGCTGTCTGTATATAAACTCCTCGAATTCTTTCAAAGAGTAAGCGTAAGGCATCCCTTAAATCTGGTGAATCATGTGCTAATGTGTCACCATTGTCGTCGCATCCAGTGAAACCTCCTGCTCCTCTGCACCAGCGATGACCAAACAGCTGGGTAAAACACTGGAGCATCTCTCTGCCATTAAGATGAAAGCTTCCTCTGAGTTCTGTAATAGCTGCTAGAAACTCCTCTACTCCTTCTTGTATCGATGGGATACCTTTTAAAGCAGCAGTTCTGTCTTCCTGTGTCCATGGTCTATATACGAGAATAGTTGGCGGCTGTCGATGATTAGCGTCACCTACGTTTGGATTTGCAACCTCAACCAGAGGAAATGTGTCTCCCTCTAAATTTATTCCAGATGGATGAAATTTCTGTTTGTGAGCCATTAAGGCTTCGCCTGTGTATATGCTTGGAGTAGTTTTCTTTTATTTACTCCTAGTTCGCACTCCTGTGTCCCACCAGGAATTAGGAGACCAGGACTCACTAGAAGAGCTCTGTTCTTCTGTTTTAAAAGGATTGCTTAATTTTTCTTGCTTACTTATAGGAGTTTTAGGAACAGCTACAGCTCCTTCTATCTCTCCTCCAATTTGCTGTGCTGCAGCCGCCTGTCCTGCAGCTGTCTGCACGGCAGGGGGCTGCGCTCCTCGCTGTCTGGATGCGACCACTGTTTCCTCATGTGGGCGCACCAAGACCGCAGCTGTCAGCTTCTCTTTTCGCTTCTCCTCCTTATCTTGCCTCTGCATATTTCTTAAATTACTTTGTTCCAGCCATTTGTCTGAGAGTTTATACTCGACCTTTCTCTGTTCCTTTTTAGTTGGTTTCTTGGTTTTCATTATTTCTAATTTTAAATCCCCTTGTAATTTTAAGATATCGTTAATATTTAGTTTACCCAAGAAACCATGTTTTTTATTCCATCTATGACAGATCATACCGGCTCCTTCCACATAATTCTCCATAAATTTTACATCTCCCTCCAAATTATTTTTCTGTTTACTTTGCTTCTTCCCCATTATGTTTTATGTTAGTTTAATTGTAGTATGAATATCCCAGATAAAAGGTCGCTGGCATGAGACTTATGGAGAGGACATTAACACGGCCTCCTACTGCGACTAGTCCGCAGCAGTGTTAATTTTCCGGAATGAAATCCGACCTTAATCTCCAAAGTCACCAGTACGTAGTTTTAATCTGGGCAAAAGAAAACACAGGACTAGCAGAATCCTACTAAGATTCTATTAAAATGCTCAGTCCTCCATACACACACACAACAACACTCACACAGTTAGTATTGTAACATATTTATGTCCCTTCAGCAATATGTATGGTCGACCTAGCTTAGTTTATGAGCTCTCTTATTATTCAACATTTAATTTCATTTCTTTACGGCGAAATGTTACCAACCAAATTATCCAGTTCACTTTACGGCGGAACCACCTAGTCGTTTTTAATCTCCTTACGGCGAGATAACTACCTAAATTTATCGCTATTTCTTTGCTGCGAAATAAAACCTTCCCAATGCAATGTCCTTACGGCGACACACTACCAAACGACTTTTAAGTACTTTTCTTCTTTTATTTCTATAGCGCTTACTCTTATCTCATGTACTGTATTTTAAAGCTATCTCACCTCGGAGTTGACTTCTAGATGACTCTGTCGGACCTCCCAGAGTCACCTGGCATCGAGCAAGATGATAACCCACCAGCCAGATGCGAATGTCACACACCGGGACTTTCAGCCACCAGGCCTAGGTGCGGCTGTGCGGCAGCGCTTAACTCGACGTCAGGCTGTTCCCGGAGATCCGCCAGTCACTGCAAAGAAAAATAAGATCAGTTTAGTTCTTATAATATCCGGCTCGAAGGACCAAGTTATGTTAGGTATTATTTAGTCAACTTAGAGGTAAGGAACAACACAGAGTCAGTTTTCACTTGCGGCAAGGGTAGCTGTGCAGTACAGACTACAAAGTATTAGCACCCCTGTCTCTTTATTTATATATGCTGGTTCACACATAGTTCAACAAACATTCAGGGTGTGTGTGTGTGTGTCAGAAAGGATTTGGTGCCAGTCCCTAGATGTTGCTGATAAAAGCATAACTCACCCTTCTCTCTTATCTCTTTGTCTATGGCATGTGGGGGAAGAAAGCACTTAGAGCAGACATGAGTGATAAACAATACAAAAGTTTTAAAAACCCTAACATGAGCCGAAAAGCAAAGCTCTCGATTTACTGGTCGATCTACGTTCCTACCCTCACCTATGGCCATGAACTTTGGGTCATGACCGAAAGAACGAGATCCCGGATACAAGCGGCTGAAATAAGCTTCCTCCGTAGGGTGGCCGGGCACTCCCTTAGAGATAGGGTGAGGAGCTCGACCATCTAGGAGGGGCTCGGAGTAGAGCGCTGCTCTTCCACATCGAGAAGAACCAGTTGAGGTGGCTCAGGCATCTATACCGGATGCCTCCTGGACGCCTTCCTCAGGAGGTGTTCCAGGCACGTCCCACCGGGAGGAGGCCCAGGGGACGGCCCAGGACATGCTGGAGGGACTATGTCTCACGGCTGGCCTGGGAACGCCTTGGGCTCCCCCCGGAGGAGCTGGAGGAGGTGTCTGGGGAGAGGGAGGTCTGGGCGTCTCTGCTGAGTCTGCTGCCCCCGCGACCCGGTCACGGATAAAGTGGGGGGCCTTCTACAGTCAACAACAGCCCGAGACAAAAAAAATCCAAACAAATGCGTATGTACCCCTGGCAACACTTCACTCACTGATATTGGCTTTCATTTAGTCATGCTTGGTGAAGCTGTCAAACAGCTTTCTTCCCATTCTTATAATTTTGTAATAATTATATATTCCACATCACACATTAAAGGTTAGGGAGGGGAACTGAATTAGTGAGCTGACATGTGCAACCTTATGCACATTATCTGTAGCTTATAAACGCCAACTGACAGCAGAGCGTTGTTATTAAAGATGACAGGATGCTGTTTAATATGCATGGGCTCACTAATCACAGCCCTCTTACTCCAATAATGTGGCCTTGAGAGTGCCATGCAAATTAAGCGGACTCACCAATGCATGCTTGCGCACACATTTGCTCTTCTAGTTGTCACCTAAACACACAACAGCAAAGTTTGTGTCAGTGTGAAGAACACTTGAATAAATCAGAATGGTAGCAGAAAATCTGAGATTTTGTGTTGCTTGTATGTTGTCACAAAAGATTGAACCATCTTTCTTGGCACAGTACTATAAACAGACAAATCTGCTGGATCCAACAGATGATTCTTGTTTTAGAGTACAATGCTTTGCAAAATGTTCAAACACCTGAAATTACTTCAGATTTTGTTGCGTTACAGTCATGGTGGTTTTAATGAAACCTTTGAGCAGGCATGATAACCAGTGCAGGCAATGTTTTTCAAGGATTTATTTCTTTCCAGCAATAGAATGTAAAAGTCCCCAGCAGAAACCAGGAATAATGTTTGAGCAGCCACTAGGAGAAGAGACAACTGTTAGGGTGGTTGGAAACAGAGATGAGATAGTAAATGTTTCTTTGAGAGCTGAGTTTACTGTTAAGATGAGCAAAATGAACATCAGAGGAAGACAAGTTAATCCACAGAACTGAGTTTGACAGGTGATTAGTGTAATGATGATGAAGGTTCTGTTCTTTTACTGCCTGGAGGAGTCCGGCAACCTGCAGAGCACGCGAGGGTGGACAGGCAGGTGAGCGACAGGTAGATGGGCATTCAGGTAAGCGTAGTCCCGTAAAGCAAGGGAGAGGATCCAGGAAGAAATTCTAATGCTTGGTTGTTGTAGATCAATCTCTGAGCCAGAGTTCTCCAGGGAAACAACATCAAGTTTTGTGTCCAAAAAGGGGAAGACAACAAGGAGTCAATCGAGGAACAGAGAACCAAAGGCAAGAAAGAGTGAGCCTGATTACCACTCATGTGAAGAAACAATTTGGCATCTGTGTCCTGCTCCGGATTACCTTTTGAAGGCCTTCCTGATGAGCCTAATGAGCTGAGGAGGCTGCACCTGTCAGTCGCACCCTGCAACAGAATGGGAAGGAGAAACACCCAGACAGCCTGTGCAGAGTTCTGGATATGACAGTTACAACCACAAATATCAATGTATTTTGCTGAGATTTTATGCGGCAGACCAACACAAAGTAGTTTATAATGTCACAATGTGGAAGGAAAACGTGTTTTCAAATAAAAATATGAAAATTATGATGAGTGTTTGTATTTAGTCCACTTTACACTAATACCCCTAAATAAAAACCAAAGAAACCAATTGCCTTCAGAGGAGATAAATAGTAAATAGTGTCTGTTTGTATGTAATGTAAACATAGTTTTACTACAGCTTTCCAGGTCATGGCCAGTATTCACAAAAATTCTCAGAGTCCTCTCAAAGAGCTCCTATCATCGCTTAAAAATTACTGCCAAGGAGTCTTAGCTTAAGAGTGATTCACTTCGGTGCTGAGAGTGACTCTGATGACAGAAATTCCTATCTTAGTGAGGAGGTGTGGTTGACCACGTTGTTAGGTGTGTCTTCTAGGAGCTGTGATTGGTTGTTGCAAAAGACAAAAAAATACAACAAAACACTCCTGGTAATGAATGTAGAGGATTTAAGTGACAAAAGAATTTAGACTGGATTAAGAAATGTGTAAATAATGATGATGAAACTTAAAATAAAAAAAAATTTTCGAACCTTATTTACATGCTCATCATTATTTTGATTTGCTTACTGTTATGTTTACTCACCATGCTGGTCATTCTCCTACTTCATCTATTTGATATTAATGTGGACACTCCCCTTTCAGCATTTTACTGCGATTACCTTCTTGTATAAAGAGTTTGACTGGCCAAAACGTTCACAACAAAACAGAGAACAAATGGTAGAGAAAACTGAACTGGACAGTGGAGCAGTGCTTGCTGTTGTCACAGCTGGTGGAGGACGATAGAGGAGAGTTGAAAAGTACATTCGGTCCCGGGACCACAAAGAAGGAACAAAGATTTAGGAGATAATTGCCGAGCAGATTAATGTGTTGTTCCTTCTGCTTTCACGCACCAGCCTGGAATGTGAGAAGCGCTGGTATCTACTGCAATCAGAAGCTAGAGAGGCGATTGCAGCACACCAGCAATCTTTTCTTACACACAGGTGGGTGTTCATTACCATTTAGGCTATGGCTACTGACATCATCATTTAGAAAACAACTAATAGTTCTTCACAACATTTACATCTTCCTCGGGTGTATCTAGTGTTTAGATTATTGTATTTTATCTTGTCTAGAGCGTGTATTTATGTATATACATTTTTTCAACTGTTTTCATTTTTTTAATGTTTATTTTTGAAAGTATTTACAGTCTGTAAATAATATTTAAACTCTTCTGTACTATATTTGTAATTGTATTTTTTTAAACTTTTTATTTATTGTTATTCATTATTGTTTGTTTGTTATTTATTTATCCTTCTTAATATTAACTACAGGTGCACATTTAACCTGTCCTGCAGCTGAAACAATTTAATTTCCCCCTAGGGAGATGATAAAGTGTATCTTATTTCTATATTAATGCTTGTTATAGAAGTTTTTGCAAGTCCCTGCATGATCGAGCGGATAGAATTTTATTAATTCAATGCTGTTCAATGTATGGAGAATATCTCTTTGTCTTTCCGCCATCTTCTCTGCTTATGCTCACTAAAAGTTCTCCTCAGCACTCTTAACATTTGTTCACTTTAGGAGCTCTCTTACTGAGGTGAAATTCTAAGAAAGGCAGTCTCGGGGTATGAGAAGGCATAACAATAACCGTCCAGGAATGAAGAGTCAACAGCAGGAAAGGTAACGCAAATGTTCTTTTGTTTTCCAATAAAGTAACTTCAGAACATAAAGGAGAACCTGGAAGAAAATTGAGGTGTTAATTCATAACTTAGAAACCAGGGTTTAAGGAACTCAACCTCTAGCTCATGGCAACAGAAAAGGTCACACCCGGTAATCCACACAAAAAATCACTTCCCTTTCTAGTTGCAGAGCACCTTTGCAGAGCACTACCCAGCCACAATCCATACCAGAAAGGCCAGGAATAGATTTTCTACAAAACACTTCTGTTTAGGAACCAGTCTTCACCTCACCTCACCTCACCTCACCTCACCTCACCTCACCTCACTTCACTTCACTTCACTTCACTTCACTTCACTTCACTTCACTTCACTTCACTTCACTTCACTTCACTTCACTTCACTTCACCACTGAAAGCATGTGGTAAACCAAGCCTTCTCCAAGATCATGCAGCACACATGCTGCCAGGTGGCCAACTGGCAATGAAACACGCTCCTTTCCCAGCTTTACAGGTCCTTCTCAAAATATTAGCATATTGGGATAAAGTTCATTATTTTCCATAATGTAATGATGAAAATTTAACATTTATATATTTTAGATTCATTGCACACTAACTGAAATATTTCAGGTCTTTTATTGTCTTAATACAGATGATTTTGGCATACAGCTCATGAAAACCCAAAATTCCTATCTCACAAAATTAGCATATTTCATCCGACCAATAAAAGAAAAGTGTTTTTAATACAAAAAACGTCAACCTTCAAATAATCATGTACAGTTATGCACTCAATACTTGGTCGGGAATCCTTTTGCAGAAATGACTGCTTCAATGCGGCGTGGCATGGAGGCAATCAGCCTGTGGCACTGCTGAGGTCTTATGGAGGCCCAGGATGCTTCAATAGCGGCCTTTAGCTCATCCAGAGTGTTGGGTCTTGAGTCTCTCAACGTTCTCTTCACAATATCCCACAGATTCTCTATGGGGTTCATGTCAGGAGAGTTGGCAGGCCAATTGAGCACAGTGATACCATGGTCAGTAAACCATTTACCAGTGGTTTTGGCACTGTGAGCAGGTGCCAGGTCGTGCTGAAAAATGAAATCTTCATCTCCATAAACTTTTTCAGCAGATGGAAGCATGAACTGCTCCAAAATCTCCTGATAGCTAGCTGCATTGACCCTGCCCTTGATAAAACACAGTGGACCAACACCAGCAGCTGACACGGCACCCCAGACCATCACTGACTGTGGGTACTTGGCACTGGACCTCTGGCATTTTGGCATTTCCTTCTCCCCAGTCTTCCTCCAGACTCTGGCACCTTGATTTCCGAATGACATGCAGAATTTGCTTTCATTCGAAAAAAGTACTTTGGACCACTGAGCAACAGTCCAGTGCTGCTTCTCTGTAGCCCAGGTCTGGGGAATGCGGCACCTGTAGCCCATTTCCTGCACACGCCTGTGCACGGTGGCTCTGGATGTTTCTACTCCAGACTCAGTCCACTGCTTCCACAGGTCCCCCAAGGTCTGGAATCGGCCCTTCTCCACAATCTTCCTCAGGGTCCGGTCACCTCTTCTCATTGTGCAGTGTTTTCTGCCACACTTTTTCCTTCCCACAGACTTCCCACTGAGGTGCCTTGATACAGCACTCTGGGAACAGCCTATTCGTTCAGAAATTTCTTTCTGTGTCTTACCCTCTTGCTTGAGGGTGTCAATAGTGGCCTTCTGGACAGCAGTCAGGTCGGCAGTCTTACCGATGATTGGGGTTTTGAGTGATGAACCATGCTGGGAGTTTTAAAGGCCAGGAATCTTTTGCAGGTGTTTAGAGTTAACTCGTTGATTCAGATGATTAGGTTCATAGCTCGTTTAGAGACCCTTTTAATGATATGCTAATTTTGTGAGATAGGAATTTTGTGTTTTCATGAGCTGTATGCCAAAATCATCCGTATTAAGACAATAAAAGACCTGAAATATTTCAGTTAGTGTGCAATGAATCTAAAATATATGAATGTTAAATTTTCATCATGACATTATGGAAAATAATGAACTTTATCACAATATGCTAATATTTTGAGAAGGACCTGTATACCCTCCTTGTCAAGGGCAAAGTAGAATCAGCTGTGCCCTCCTGGCTCTAGAAACACAAAAAAACCAAAGAGGTAGAAGGATTCACTCAATGACATGCAGACACTGTAACACATATGAAGCCTTCACATAGCAGCTGTATTTATACTGAGAATGAATAACACACAGACAGACTCTATTTACTAATAGGATCACTTCTTAAGGCAGTTGGTTACACTGAATTTTATCAATAGCCATCATGGCAAAGCGGGGTGAATGCAAATAAACACCACACTTTTAGCATTTTGATTACATTTATTCTTCTCCTTCCACTCAGCTTTTTGTACTATTTCATGTTGATGTATCATATAAAACTAAATACATTAAAAGTTTGAGTTTGGAACATGACAAATGGGGTATGAACACTTATACAAGACACTCTTTAGGAATTGGAACCAGAGCAGGGAAGTATCCTAGCACATTGTCACTCACTATCACTGAGTAATGTGAAGTCTTCACTCTTGCCTCCCTAAACAACCATCCATCACACTGCTGTCTGCAGCTCACTATGGCAACACAGCCCTAGCTCACATGTGCATTCTCATCTTACTCTACACACACATTACTCTGCGCTATGTGATCATTGTCTCCAAGATGTCACCCTTCACAAATATGCCTGTTTACCAATCTTCAACCCTTCAATGGTACTTTTGTTTCTGTCCATATTTCTCACCTATATTCTGAATGGGGAGAGGGACGCACACAAGTAGTTTCAGTATGGGAGTTTGCCAAATAAGAGACTTTAAACACTTGAAAGTAAAATATCCTGTGTGAGCCAAACCAGAACTGGCACATAGCCAAGAAACACTTGTTTATATGCATGCTGTTAAGATTCATTTTGGTTTAAAAAGAGAAAGAAAAATAAATATATGTCTTTCAGCAGCTATCCATTGTTACAAAAAGCTGCTCCTATTGTGTTGATGAAATCCAAATGAATGATAAAACAAAAACACAATTACCAGGTTTAATCTGACTGATCAGAAAAAAGTGTTAACAAACTGGCATGTATCGTGTTTTAAGACTTTTTCTGAAAGATGCTTTGGTATTTCCCCGGTGAAGTGGGGCTAAAATGGAAACGCTCTGTATCCAAATTGTTCCTAAGCCCCCAGCAGGACTTCTGCTACTGAAATTCAACAGCTCTATGGCTAACAGAGGGGGAGATTACAGCATTGTGTACGGTTTCTACTATCTGCACCCGACTCTATGGGTGGCTTTCACACCCACAAAATGGATCAATTATCCAGTCACAGAAAGCCATCCACATTGCTCTCACACAATTAACTCAACCAGACACATGACAACAGCACTGGATGGTTTGGGAACAGTTTCCTCTGCCACAAAATCAATCTAAAAGCATACCCTTTCATTCCTCACCAAAAATAACAAGTCACTTTTTGGGGGGGTTTACTCTCACTCTCATTCCATCAGAACAGAGTGAACCTGTAGCTGCCTGAACTCTGAGGTAACTGTAACATCTGAAAATGCAGAGTTCAGACATTTTACTCTTAATCAGACTTAATCAAAGTAAAACTACAATACCAAGAACTGTTTGTATTGTATCCACTGTTAGCCTGCTTAATATGTGGCTGGATGGATAAAAAAAATACAGCTACAGTAGGAGTACATTGTTGAGGAGTCTGGACTTATGTACACCCACAGGGCAAAAATATTTGGCACATATTTGTACTTTTTGAGGGCCTGAAAGGTACATTTATGTTCACAAGTGGATGGATGGATGGATGAATGGATGGATGGATGGATGGATGGATGGATGGATTTGTAACCTTCCTGAAATATACAAGTCAGACATGTTCAGCATATGAGAAATTTTTCAACCTTTTAAGACATTGTGGGAATGAAAAACAACCGATAAGGGAAAGTTCATGGAGCCTGGATTTCTTACATTTCATCTTTTTTAAACTCATTCTACAATTAACATATTTCTTTAGCATTTTGCCCTCACTTGCTTTTTACTTCCATGTATTTCAATAATTGACAATTAAGCTGCACACATTTATCTATTTCCAGTATTAGTTGTCGGAAAGCAAAAGTAGTCAAATTTGACTGAAAGGCCTTATTTTAATTGTTTGAATGTATTACAGGTTTGGTGTTCCTTTTTTGATTAAAATACTATATTCTATTTAACAATGTCAACTAACCACATAGTCATTTATATGGCTTTGGTCATTCTTACCTGCACCTTACCTGCAATGGCCTCAGAGAAAAGTTAGAAGTCTTAGATGCTGCAGCTTCTGTTTTCTCTATTCTTTTCTCTGCTGTGTACAAGCAAACCCACAGCTGGACTCACTCCATGCATGCTATAACAACAGAAGCAGGGTGCAGAAACAACTCAGCACAATCTATCAGTTTTGATGCCGAGGACATGAGCCATTCGGTTTATATTGGCATATTTTTGTGTCTCTGCTCTGTTCTCTCAAACCCCCAGTCGGTCGTGGCAGATGGCCGCTCACACTGAGCCTGGTTCTGCTGGAGGTTTCTTCCTGTTAAAAGGGAGGTTTTCCTCTCCACTGTCGCTACATGCATGCTCAGTATGAGGGACTGCTGCAAAGTCAACGCCAGTGACTGTCCACTGTCTCTACATGCTCATCCGGGAGGAGGGAATGCTGCAAGTCACTGACTGGATGCAATCTGCTGGGTTTCCTTAGATAGAAAAACTTTTTATCCAATTTGAATAAATAACTATCTCTGACTGCACTGTTCAATGGTTAGGATTAATTGGAATGTATGTACCTGAATGTTGTGAAGTGCCTTGAGACAATGTGTTGTGAATTGGCGCTATATAAATAAAACTGAATTGAATTAATGTTTACAGAAAGAAAAAAAATAGGGCTATCAAAAAAAAAGAACACCAAACTTACCACGAAACATTTAATTTTATTTTGAGGTAGCTTTTCTGCATATGGCACATGGAACCTTTAATCTCTGTGGAGTGTAATGAAGTCCTAATGTTACCGAGGCATCCTAGAGGGAAAAGTACAGGCCAGGGTGAGAATTCAGTAGCAGATCATACCCCCTTGACAGGATAATGACCGAAAACATACAGCAAGAACCACTTAAGAATGGTTAAAGAAAATGGCATTTTTGTATGGCTCTCCATGAGTCCAGATATCAATCCTATTGAGCATTTCTATTGAGGATCTGACTACTTTAGTGTGGAGAAGCATATTTCAAACATGGGACAGCTTGAGCAGTTTGCTCAAAAAGAGTGGGCCAAACTATCTGTTAGCAAAGATAAACATCTCACTATGACGTTACATCACCTGTTGGCAGTGATTGCCACAATAATGTTTTGAAAACACGTTCATATGTTTAGTTGTATGAAATATTCAGCTGAACAAATAATCAAAAGCAAAATCTGATCTGTATAAAATCTTAGATAACACAGATAAAAAAAACTAAGTTAATACAGAAATGTTGTGGCAGTGTTGTGACCCATACAATCACACAGAAGACTGCTACCTTGACACTGGTACAGCAGTGTCAAGGTAGTAAAGTCTTTACTAAATAAGTTGGCCATTCAGAGTACTATATCCAAAGCATTGTAATGGGACGTTAGGTGGAAGGAAAAATAAAAATAGTAAAAGGTGCTAAAGCAACAGGGATAACATTGAGAAGATCATAAAGCAGAGCCTGTTCAAACGTTTGGGAAATATTCAGAAGGCATGGACTGTGACTGGAGTCTTTGCTTCAATAGCTACCACACACAGACATATCCAGGACATTATGTACAACCATGACATTACTTATGGTAAACTGCACCTCAACCAGAGACTTCAGAAACTTCTTACCTGGGCTAATACCAGTTATAATTTGGGAAGCTAAGTCATCTGCTGGTATTGGTACACTGTGGTCCAAAATCCAAAGTCAGCACAGGTATCAACCAGGAAATTTGAGAGAACGCATTCTTCCCTCTGCTGAGAAAGCTTTATGGAGATGCTGATTTAAATTTTCCAAAAGATTTGGCACCTCCCACACTGTCAAAATTACCAATAGTTAATTTAATGACTGACAGTACGGTGACACAGATGGTAGCACTGTTGCCTTGCAGCCAAAAAGTCCTGGGTTTGAATCCCAGCCTGGTGCCTTCCTGCATGGCGTTTGCATGTCTTCACCCTGCATGCGTGGGTTCTCTCTGTGTACTTCCTACCAAGGGCGTAATTTGCGGGGGGGTTAGGAGGGTTATGATCCCCCCCCAAAAATCTGATCCAGTCAATATAACCCCCCCAATACAATAACATCATTCCAATTTACAAATATATCCTGCATGAATAAATTGTTGATTTTTTTTTTATTTTCATTTGCCAGCAAAATAGCCATCATCTCATAATGTAACCCCCTCCCAAAAACTTGGTATCACCCAACCGGCGTTCTACACAAAGTGTTTGCTGTACTTTTGATTCAGTCGCAGGTAAGAGTGGTTGTACTCTCAAAAAAGTGGACAGACAATGATTTTTCGCTGTTGGTCGACAACAACACCTTGTAAAAAAACGAAAGTCAAAATGAGGTAAATATATATGTATTGGTGGGTTAGTTTTCTCTATGCCGCTCACATACGCCTGTACACACAGACACACTGAATGGCAGTGCATGTAGACTAGCTCCGGAATACAGTGGTACCCAGGTGCTTTGTTAGACCGGTCACCTGGACCTCTGGGGCTGAAACTACAGATGTTTTCAGAACAGACTCGAATCTTTTGAAAGAAGACATTTAGGAGTTTATGTCTGTTCAAAAGATGCATTAAGCCCCAAAATGACAGACTTCACTTTATTTAAAAAAAATCTGATTTGTTTTTATTGTGTTCCATATAATTACTGCCCGCTCCACCTAACCTGACGATGAGTCTAAAGGAAAAGAAGACAAAAAGTGGTTGTTTGTGCACATGCGGTACCGTGACTACGCAACTACAAGCACAGGCTCAGGCAGACTGGCAATTTGTCCATTCTGGAGAAGTCCAAAATGGCAGTCCAGGAGTGTCGGCCTGCCTCAATAATTACTTGAAAAGTTAGGGTAAGCGCATCAAACAGGGCTACAATAGGGGAGACGCCTCATTTCAGAGCAGCCGTGGAGCCAATCAGAGAGTGGGAGCATGGTAGGTGTGTGCGCCCAGGAACAGGTGGAAGGAGAGTGGCTTAACCCAGACTGAAGTTAGCATTTAACCTGAGAGCTGGCTAAGGAATGGGCTAATTGTAAGCTAGTGCTAATCACTGATTCACCCAGCAAGACATGAGGTGGAGGTTCACTAATGAGCATCATCAGGATCATGATGAGGTAGTTACATCTGAGCTACAGGTGAAGTTAAATGGCCTGGCCATGATAGAAAACAGTATGAAACCTCTCTGTGAGCTTCTAGCTGGATCTGCATCATGATGTGAAAAATATCTGGTCCTTTACCTTAGTCAAAATCAAAGCATTTAATCTTAAAGTTAATAAACACATTAAAAGGTCCTTCATTTCACCAAATTGCATCTCATGGCTGCAACCGGTCCTATAATCCCGTTCTACAGGTGTTGCTCAAAAAACCAGGAAAATATCTTCTGGTGCCGGTAAAACACAGTAGAAAGAGCATAAGTAAGCCTCCCTACTCTCTTTTATATCTACTAATCCTAAACATACAGCTCTGGGTTTTTTTAAGGTGCAGAATTAATAGAAAATAAATCCAAGTTGGTGGACCATTAATTAGTTAACTGTTTTATTTTTCTGAATAATACATGTAATATGTAATATTCTATAAACTGAACTCAATTAAACAAGGATACAGTTTTACTCAATGTAATACATACATACTACTTTATTTATACATTTATTAATAACTGTAATATTAGTATTAATAACGGGACAAAAGGTGAGAGCTCAAGAAAGGTTCAGGATGAGGCTCCATGTTCTATTTTAAACACATTTTTCTTTAATAGTAAAGACTGAACTAATGGCTTGCATACTCAGTGAAGAACAACAGACTAAGTGGAATGAAGGGCTGGAAAGATGACAGTTAAATAACAGGTTCATGGAAGAAGGAACATGTTTTAATGAAATGCTGGGATAACTCACAACATAATTAAAATAAAAAAATGTGTTTTTAGGGTCTTACCATTCCATTAAAATCTAAGAAAATAAATTTTGGACCAGTTTTCTTTTTAGAAATGTAAGAAATTATGAAAATTGAGTCATTTTCATAGATGAGAAAAGAAGCAAATTTATTTGAGCTACAGTAAACACCGTTTCTTTGAGTTTAAGAACAACTTAGCAGACTGAGCAAGAAGTTTTTTCTAAACATCATAAAATATGTCATTATCTGCTTCAGCCAAATGGTTTTTTTCATCAGTTGTAAACTGTTTCTCTTCATCCTTCACTTAAACTACAAAAGAAAATTAAAACCAGGTCAAATTATTGTAAAGCTTTATTGTTTGATTCACAATAATTTACATTCAATGAAAACACAGCCAAGGCAGAGAGCTGCTACAACATGTTGCTTTAACTTTAAGTGACTTAAAAACGCTTTCTACAGCAATCCAAAAAATAGGACTTTTATATGAATTGGTCTCTCTAAATTGCCCTTAGGTATGAGCGTGTATGTGCATGATTAACTTAGTCTGCATTGTGAAAAACAGAGTGGAGGAGACGAAAGTGATGTGGGAGTGGCTGCCATGGGAAGAAGGGAAACAGCAACAGTGATGACAAAAGATCTCCCAACAATGAAGGTACAGAAAAGAGGAACTTAAAGACTACTGAGGTGAACATACATTGCCGGTGCAGGTGCAGTGAAATCTGAGGGCATTTAGAACGTAAGACCGAATGACTTGGTTATACATCACATAGATGTTTAACCCATGTTTGACTCACTCAGAATTTGTAAGACGGCATTCCACTTCCACGTTTTCCACTTCTGAATATGTCATGTAGTGCATGCTTGGAGAATGAACCAGGTGCATAAAGGAGTGTTGAATGAACATAATACTGTTTATTTAAACAAGGAAAGAGAACCAACAGGAGGCAAACGAAAAAGGGCGAGGAACACGGCAGTCACAGGCACAACTACAGGAAAATAAACAGGATATGCAGGCATGTAAATGGGAAATAACGGGCTGATCCGGCAGAAAAGAATGAAAACGAGGGCTTAAATCCTAAAGGAGGTGTGGAGAATTACCGTATTTTCCGCACTATAAGGCGCACCGGATTATAAGGTGCACCTTCAATGAATGGCCTATTTTAGAACTTTTTTCATATATAGGGCGCACCGGATTATAAGGCGCATAGAATAGAAGCTACTGTAGTCAAACGTTTGACTGGGGTTGCGTTATGCATCCACTAGATGGAGCTGTGCTAAAGAGAATGTCAACAAAACAGTCAGATAAGTCAGTCAGTCAAACTTTATTAATACACTACAAACCAGCGTTCTGATAACTCCATTCACTCTCATGGTAAGGTCTCCTCTACATAGAATTCTATTGAATAGAGCCAACCGCACGTTAGGAATGCATTGGAGTCTATGAAGTTGAAGTTGAAATCAAACGTTAGTTAAAACGTGAAAGGGAACTTTTCCCTGATTCAGTAAACACGTAAAAGAAACAGTTTGATGCACTAAATCAAACGTTAGTATATTCACAATATAGTAGCGTTACCTGTTGAATTCTCTCGCTGCTGTTCTATTCCCATGTTCGACTGCGTAGCTGACAACCTTGAGTTTGAACTCAGCATCGTAAGCGTGTCTCTTGAGAGGTGCAATTTTGGGGTCGTTATACACACACACAAGTGGTGTTGGACTAGGAATAAGCACAGTACAGGTGTTTACCGCTATTACTTCGGCGACACCCCTGACTACGGCAGCCGTAATGCTGCAAGCGGTGCGGCTTTGTAGTTTACCAGTCGTACTGAAACATTTTGACAGAGCGCCGTGTACAACCAGTATGGATCAACCAATTAACCAATTGATCCATATATAAGGTGCTCCGGATTACAAGGCGCACTGTAATTTTTTGAGAAAATTAATGGTTTTTAAGTGCGCCTTATAGTGCGGAAAATATGGTACATTGAATGTTGGTGTGTTGCTCAGGAGATAACATGGAGCAGCTGATGGAGAAAGTAAGAGGACACTGAGGAATGGAGACTAATTAACAAAGATAGGCTGAATGGAGAAACACATAAGCACTGTATCAAGAGAAAAAGACAAATACCAACCTAAGAGTAATGAACTATAAAACATAGAGAAGGGAACACAGGAATAAGAAACTAAACTTAAAAGTAATAACATATAATAATAATAAGGCAAAAACTAAGTAACACTAAAGAACACAGAGAAATTAATAGACTATGTATGCAACATAATGAACAACAGCCAAATAATGAAAACAAAAACATTTAAATAATGTCTTAATTAATGAACTTCAAATTGCTTTGGAATGGCTTTTATAACTCTTTCCAGTGACAAGATTTGAGGTTGTGTGGGACCAAAGCGCAAACAAACACTGGACAGCAGCATGATGAAGTAAAGGTTCTTCTTTTAATGAAAAGGTTTCCAAAAACTTACATGGGTTGACGACGCGGATAATCAGCAGGGAACATCAAGGTAGTTAACAGGAGGAACCAGCAAGTGACAATGAGAATCAGTGACTTTTTAAACAGGGAAATGTAATGTGGAACCAATGAGAAAGGGAGGCAGGTAATCAGATGAATACTAAACAGGCGTGCAGAGGAAGCTGTAGGGAACTAAGGGGGAATGTGTCTGAAGAAAAGTAATTAACAGGGAAACCAAAACTAAATAACAAAACTCAGGAAACAGATCTACGGAAACTATTAACAAACATAAAGTATAGGAATCAGGAAAATAACAACTAACAAAAGTAACCTGAGGACATGAGGAAACTGAAGTGAGAAAAGTAAACAAACATAAAACACTAAGTGACAGACTGCAACTAATGACCTAATAAAAAGGAAATAAACATGAGAGACTGAAACAAAAGAGAACTGAACTGAAATAACAAAACCTGGGAAAGGTAGATCTAAAGGGAAACACAAGAATACAAGTACCTAGGTAGTGATAACTAAACATAAGTAAACAACTAATCTAGAAGAAGTAGGAAAACACCTGACAGAGAAAATTGAAAAATAGCAACAATTGCTTCTCTAAGATCATTGCTGATGTCTTTCAATTCAATTCAATTCAATTCAAAGATACTTTATTGATCCCCGTTATGTTAAGTAACACATCTGTGGTGCAGACCTGCCAATACAAGTCTTAATGGAGATGAACTTATCTACTCATGACACGTTAATCAAGTGCTATTGCTGTTTTCCTTGTTAAATGACATAAAAACAATAAAGGGTGCACTTAGTTTATGCCAAGACTGTATATATATTTCGAATACTTCCTCCTTGACTATTGAAATGAGTTTCATATCTCTTTTATCATTTCAATTATCTATTCAGTGTCACAATAATTTGAAGTTATTAGGTGTGATAATGATGTATGGACAATTTGGTCTCAATTGGTAATTTTTTTTTCTCCAAATCTTAACTCATCCACTTCTAATGTTTAACTGAAAAGACTTATGACTAGCTGTCAAATGTTCTTCAAGAGTCAGTAATTAGAGAAGAAAAATGCCTGAACAATAGGTATGAAAGCTCTCTTACCATTTCTATTCAGTCTTTTCACCAGAATATTATGTCTCCAGTTTGTTGTTCTTTAACCCTTTTCCATGGCTTAAGGAGTTCAAGTTAACATTTGTTTCTTTTTTCTTTTACACTTCAGTCCCACTTGTCCTTTTGTTAAAGGGGCTTTTTAGTTTGGCAGGCTTTCTCTCTTCTATTTTTCTCATTCAACAACAACTGTGGGGACTCTCAATGCTGTCTCTGTTCTGCTGTTTGAGTGTGGCACCTTCGTTGAAATGTAATGATCCACTCTTCTTCTCCACAGTAAAGAAAGTAGGAAGGCGAGATGAGCTCCCTGATTCTTCTAGAAAGTCAGTCGGAACATTCTGAGACAGACAGCTTCTCTTACATGGATTTTCCAGGGTTCTTTTTCCTCCAATTATCTGTTCATTATTTTTTTAAAGAAAAAAGTATAAAAACTATTGCTTGGACATACTTATAGTAACAGACCATCTATTACTTTATTGTAATGTCACATGATTTACTATCATATAGGAAGTAGGTTAGCCTCAGTACCAATAAAAGAGCTGCTCTTGGAACTCATAAATCACTGATTGATGTTTGTAGGTTGCTGAATTTGTCTATCTTTGGCAAAAGTTTAGATATTCTTAAAATATTTTTGCTAATTCGACACAATGTACCATATTTAAATTTAACCTTTCTATGAACTTGGTGCAAAGGCAAAACAGGCTGCCTGGTGGCTTTAACTGTGGAGTTGTTTTTCTTGTATGTAAGTAATTGGTTGCCTTGCTCCTCAAATGGCAGATGAAATGTATAAGCTTATGGGCAAAAGCATTGATGTTGTGCTGGAAAACTAAGTTTCAGCATGAACAAATCTGAAGAAAAGATGAAAAAACTCTAAATTACATAAACATAGTCCTTCCCTTTCAGGGCTCCATTCTAGACAGCAAAAACAGCCACTACCAAATCAATGAATACTAATAAAATTGGCAATGAAAGACATCAGAGTTTATGGCTGTAGCAGGTTAATTAGATGCCTTGCTGAATAATTAATGTCCCACAGAAAATGTGGATAGAACTGAAACTATCACTCCTTGTGTGCTGTGCATGAGTTATGAGTCTACAATAAAATTTTAAATAGATGGTAAAAGCAAGCATGACAAAAAGTACAGGGACATGTTTAGCACTGATTTTCAGAAAATGAGATTTTCTTTAAATGCTGCTGGTATCTTTAGAAATACTCTACGGTGGTCATACCTCAGACCTAACACAAAACACAAAAAATATATACAGGTCCTTCTCAAAAAATTAGCATATTGTGATAAAGTTCATTATTTTCCATAATGTAATGATGAAAATTTAACATTCATATATTTTAGATTCATTGCACACTAACTGAAATATTTCAGGTATTTTATTGTCTTAATACGGATGATTTTGGCATACAGCTCATGAAAACCCAAAATTCCTATCTCACAAAATTAGCATATCATTAAAAGGGTCTCTAAACGAGCTATGAACCTAATCATCTGAATCAACGAGTTAACTCTAAACACCTGCAAAAGATTCCTGAGGCCTTTAAAACTCCCAGCCTGGTTCATCACTCAAAACCCCAATCATGGGTAAGACTGCCGACCTGACTGCTGTCCAGAAGGCCACTATTGACACCCTCAAGCAAGAGGGTAAGACACAGAAAGAAATTTCTGAACAAATAGGCTGTTCCCAGAGTGCTGTATCAAGGCACCTCAGTGGGAAGTCTGTGGGAAGGAAAAAGTGTGGCAGAAAACGCTGCACAACGACAAGAGGTTACCGGACCCTGAGGAAGATTGTGGAGAAGGGCCGATTCCAGACCTTGGGGGACCTGCGGAAGCAGTGGACTGAGTCTGGAGTAGAAACATCCAGAGCCACCGTGCACAGGCGTGTGCAGGAAATGGGCTACAGGTGCCGCATTCCCCAGACCTGGGCTACAGAGAAGCAGCACTGGACTGTTGCTCAGTGGTCCAAAGTACTTTTTTCGGATGAAAGCAAATTCTGCATGTCATTTGGAAATCAAAGTGCCAGAGTCTGGAGGAAGACTGGGGAGAAGGAAATGCCAAAATGCCAGAAGTCCAGTGTCAAGTACCCACAGTCAGTGATGGTCTGGGGTGCCGTGTCAGCTGCTGGTGTTGGTCCACTGTGTTTTATCAAGGGCAGGGTCAATGCAGCTAGCTATCAGGAGATTTTGGAGCAATTCATGCTTCCATCTGCTGAAAAGCTTTATGGAGATGAAGATTTCGTTTTTCAGCACGACCTGGCACCTGCTCACAGTGCCAAAACCACTGGTAAATGGTTTACTGACCATGGTATCACTGTGCTCAATTGGCCTGCCAACTCTCCTGACATGAACCCCATAGAGAATCTGTGGGATATTGTGAAGAGAACGTTGAGAGACTCAAGACCCAACACTCTGGATGAGCTAAAGGCTGCTATCGAAGCATCCTGGGCCTCCATAAGACATCAGCAGTGCCACAGGCTGATTGCCTCCATGCCACGCCGCATTGAAGCAGTCATTTCTGCAAAAGGATTCCCGACCAAGTATTGACTGCATAACTGTACATGATTATTTGAAGGTTGACGTTGTTTGTATTAAAAACACTTTTCTTTTATTGGTCGGATGAAATATGCTAATTTTGTGAGATAGGAATTTTGGGTTTTCATGAGCTGTATGCCAAAATCATCCGTATTAAGACAATGAAAGACCTGAAATATTTCAGTTAGTGTGCAATGAATCTAAAATATATGAATGTTAAATTTTCATCATTACATTATAGAAAATAATGAACTTTATCACAATATGCTAATTTTTTGAGAAGGACCTGTACATTGTATGTTGAGTTTTAATCTAAAAACTGGTTAATTTGCATGCAAGGATTTCAATGTTTTTATTACTTTTATAGGTTGGACTGTCCTACTGTTTTAACAACTTCAAAGGAGAAAGAAAGAGCATCTGCATAGAGCAGCTTGATATTAAGTCAAATTGATATCATGTCAATGAGGGTAATTTTTGAGTAGCATTTACAGAAATTCCATAGCAGTGGTGATATGTGTGGTATATGTGGTTTTTCTAAGTTGCAACATGTGATGTGTAAATGGAATATTTACACAGCTAAATAAAATCATTGGGAATAATTAGCATAAATACAATACATTTATATTGGCTTTTTTATTTTTAATTAAAATATTGGAATAAATGCTATCATGCACTGCATTTTTTTTATTATTTCATCGGTTGTAATTAACCAAGGTGCATTTGGTCATTATTATAAATGCCATATGCATTCTGCATGCAAGAATAACTTAAAGATCTACTGAACAGCAGAAATTGAACATCAGAAAGGAGATAAAGCTCAGATCAAGCAGGAAATGTCAAGACTGTGAAGGATATGGAGAAGAGGAGTCACTGACTAGCAATCAGTGTCTCACATCAGACTCTTTGAGCTGCAGGAGAGAACTACTGTAGAAACATGCCATTTCAGTGGTGAAAATACTTATTGACTGATGGCTGTGTTCAATGAAAAAAGCAAGTCAAAAGGAAAAGTGGATTCCTTCTGACCTCCTGCAGTAGAAAAACTGGCTCTTTCATACAAACATCATTTCGAGTGCATCAGTGTCAGCAGCCCCAGCAGTTCGTTCTCTCAGTATTCATCTAATTGCTAAAAGGCAGTAACCTCCCCAAACCACACTTAATTGTCCATGGCTTGTTTGCAAAATAACATTTCTTGGAGTTGTTTTGGTTGTTTTACCTTTGCCAGACATATATTATGTGTTAATAGAGAGTTAGATTCTGCTTGGTGCATTAGTGACATCAAACAACCCTGTCTTGCCTGTCTGATCTTATTCCACAATCTGTCAAGGTGTGAGGTTGGGTTGGACTGAATGGAGACAGCATTGTGTGAGGTAATTCAATTCAATTTAGTTTTTCAACTCAGTTTATTTACACTGCTCAAAAAAAGGGAACACTCAAATAACACAACCTAGATCTGAAGGAATGAAATATTTTCATTGAATACTTTGTTCTGTAAAAAGTTGAATGTGCTGACAACAAAATCACACAAAAATCAATGGAAATCAAATTTATTAACCAATGGAGGCCTGGATTTGGAGTCACACACAAAATTAAAGTGGAAAAACACACTACAGGCTGATCCAACTTTGATGTAATGTCCTTAAAACAAGTCAAAATGAGGCTCAGGATTGTGTGTGGCCTCCAAGTGCCTGTATGACCTCCCTACAACGCCTGGGCATGCTCCTGATGAGACAACGGATGGTCTCCTGAGGGATCTCCTCCCAGACCTGGACTAAAGCATCCAACTCCTGGACAGTCTGTGGTGCAACGTGACGTTGGTGGATGGAGCGAGACATGATGTCCCAGATGTGCTCAATCGGATTCAGGTCTGGGGAACAGGCGGGCCAGTCCATAGCTTCAATGTCTTCATCTTGCAGGAACTGCTGACACACTCCAGCCACATGAGGTCTAGCATTGTCCTGCATTAGGAGGAACCCAGGGCCAACCGCACCAGCATATGGTCTCACAAGGGGTCTGAGGATCTCCCCCCGGTACCTAATGGCAGTCAGGCTACCTCTGGCGAGCACATGGAGGGCTGTGTGGCCCTCCAAAGAAATGCCACCCCACACCATTACTGACACACTGCCAAACCAGTCATGCTGAAGGATGTTGCAGGCAGCAAATCGCTCTCCACGGTGTCTCCAGACTCTGTCACGTCTGTCACATGTGCTCAGTGTGAACCTGATTTCATCTGTGAAGAGCACAGGGCGCCAGTGGCGAATTTACCAATCCTGGTGTTCTCTGGCAAATGCCAAGCGTCCTGCACGGTGTTGGGCTGTGAGCACAACCCCCATTTATGGATGTCGGGCCCTCATACCATCCTCATGTAGTCGGTTTCTAACCTTTTATGCAGACACATGCACATTTGTGGCCTGCTGGAGGTCATTTTGCAGGGCTCTGGCAGTGCCACTCCTTTATTGAGTGTGTCTTGCTAATCGCCAAAGATTTCGCCCTGTTGTCTATTCCATTTGCACAACAGCATGTGAAATTGATTGTCAATCAGTGTTGCTTCTGTTGGAGTTGTTACCTAGAACTCCTGCGTGCTCGTTTGTTTTGGAAAAGCTATCCTATACTTTATAGTAAAAATAAAAACACAAAGACTGCGCAGTCAAGTTTTTCTGGCCGGCCAGAGAGAAACGCTGCAGCCCCGTTGCTGCTCACCACAAACGCTTCTGCTCTCCTCTCCAGCTTCAGCAGTTTTTATTCAAAAGCAAGGCGTGTACATGCAAAGAAAAAACATACACTTTATCAGATGTCAGTTGAACTGTCTGTTTCCATATCTTCACTGTTGCCGGGCAAATTATACCTAAGTCAAACACACACAGAGGCCTGTTAGGCAGGCCACTAAGTTACACAATACATTTTATTTCACACATTATTAAACATAACTTGAGCATAGCAATTCAGACCCTATTAAGTATTTTAAATGTTTCCAACATTACCCCCTTTTGAAGTCTTAATAAGACTTCACCCTAAAATGCCCGCAGATTATATTTTAAGCAACTTTAAATCTTCAGCATGCCTTCCTGCTTCTCATGATTATTCCTGGTAATACTTGTGAGTAATATAATCTTTGATACCTGTAAAAAAGAAATTAATAGAGATACAAAAGTTTTAGTTCAGTTTTTTTTATTTTATTTAGTATTTTACAAGTGGGAGGGAAAACTCTACCACTTTCAGTGAGAGGGAAACTCAATCACTACCGCCTCTTCTCCTGATGTTCTTTCTTCTCTTCAGCTCTCAGGTTAGACTGACCTAGAGCTTTGCGTTCTCAATAATCCCCAGGCGTTCTCACACCTGGGGATTATTCTGCCCCTTCTGTTGTGTGAGAAATTTGATCTTCCTTCCTGGTGTTTTCTCTTAGGTTTTCCTGGACCTCAGCGAGGGATCTCTGTGGAGCTTCTGCTGTCGAACACTGACTCCAGTGGTACCCTTGAGTCTCACCGCGTGTGAGGTTCTTTCTGTGACCTGGAATGGACCGGTCCACCTGGGTTCTGACCACTTCCTTTTGATCACCTTCAGCAGGACCCACTGAGCTTCCGAGGTGGTGGTGCCGTTTCTGGTCTCTGGTTTTGCTGGGACCTGTTTAGAGAACTCTGCAACAAGACTGTGGAGAGATCTGTAATAATCACGATGAGACATAGACTGTTCACATTCATTTAGAAAAGGTAGCCTGGTTTGGGGACCTGGAAATGGTCTCCCTGTCTGCAGTTCATGTGGAGTCAGACCATGCCTCTGATTCACAGAGCTTCTTACAGACATCAAGGCTAATGGCAAGGCTGTGACCCAATTCATTTTGGTCTGTGCACAGATTTTAGCCAATTTGGTTTTGAGTGTCTGATTCATTCTTTCCACCTTTCCCTGGGACTGTGGATGATACACCATCCCAAAGGAATGTTTGAGCCCCAAAAACCTTTCCACTTCTCTGAGCTTCTCGTTTTTAAAGTGGGTGCCATTGTCTGATCTTATCTTGGCGGGAAAACCATGTCTGGGAATGTAATGATTTATCAAACACTTTACCACAGACTTGCTGTCTTCTTTCTTTGTGGGCCAGGCTTCTGGCCAGCCTGTAAATGCATCCACACACACCAACAGATATCTGAACCCATTCACTCTTTCAGTCATATCTGTATAGTCAATGATGATTTCTTTAACTGCAATAGGATCCACTGGGAATTTCCCTGGCGCTGGCTTCAGGGTGGGTATGGCATTGAACTGTCTGCAAATTTCACATGAGTTTATCCAATGCACTGCCATTGGTTTTAAATAGGGATGCCACCATTGTTCGAGATTGTTTATCATTTGTGTGGTCCCTACATGCCCCATGCCATGGGCTTCTTCCAAGGCTGCTGTAGTGAGCCCTGGTGGCAGGATTGGACGTCCGTCTGGACTCCTCCAAAGTCCATTTTGGTTCTCACTGCCTCCTCTCGCCTTCCAAACTGACTTTTCTTCTGGTGAGGCCCCCTTTTGTAGTTTCCCCACTTCCTCCAGGGTGGGTTCTGGTGTCCACCCTACCTCTGAACACAACAATATGTTTCTAGGTTGGTAACCACCGCGCTGCTTTGCCGCCTGGTCGGCCGCCTGGTTGCCCTGTGCTATTCTGGTGTTACTATTGTCGTGTCCTTTGCATTTAATAACCGCCACCTCCTGTGGTAGTAACAATGCTTCAGCCAACCTTCTCATTTCCTGTTCATGCTTGATATGTTTCTGTCCTGCTGTTCTAAACCCTGTTCACAACCATTGCTTTAGTTCCACATGCACTGCTCCTGTGGCATATGCTGAGTCTGTGTAAATGTTTACTTTCTGTCCTTCTCCTAATTCTAGGGCCGCTATCACTGCCAAAACCTCTGCTCTTTGTGCTGATTGTGTGTCTGTCAGTCTTTCCGCTTTCACTGTCACAAAGTCCAACCCTGTGTCCTGCACCACTGCATAAGCTGCTTTAAGTCCTTCTGTGTCATGTTTGAAACAGCAACCGTCTGTATACAGATTTCTAGCATCTGTCAGAGATGTGCTTTGTAGGTCTGGTCTGATTTTTTCATTAAACTCAACTTTTGCTGCACAGACATGTGGTTCTCCTGACGTCATTCTGTCTGCCATGTTTATGCCTTCATGTGTGTATGTGGTGTCAGGAGCTTCCAGCACCCTGCTCAGTCTCTGTTGTCTCAGTGGTGATAGTGTGAATGTTTTTGAGTTCACAAAAGCCACCACGCCATGTGATGTGAGAATATGAAGAGAGTGTCCCATAACTACATGGGCTGTTTTCTGGATTATTTTAGCCATCCTTGCTGCATGTCTGGTGCATTCATAATGTCTTTGTTCCATGTTGTCCAGCATTAAACTTATGTACATAAGGACAGTCCTGGTACCCCCTTTTTTCTGAAACAGCACCCCATTGGCTGTGTGTGCTGTTACAGGAACATCCAAATAAAATGGCAACGTGTAGTCAGGGTGTACCAAGTGTGCCGCTTGGGATAAGCTTGTTTTGAGAGTGATAAAAGCTTCTTCAGCTACTCTGGTCCATTCCAAGGGGGCAGTGAGATTTATCATGCCCTGTTTTTTCACTAGGTCTCTAAGGGGAGCTGTGAGATCAGTGTAGCCGGGGACAAAGGATCTGCTGTAACCCGTAAGGCCCAGAAATGACAGCATGTCTTTCACGAGTAATGGTTTGGGATGAGAAAGTACTGCAGATTGATGTGCAGGGGACATACCGGTCCCTGGCTGGGAGATCATCCTGCCCAAGAAGTCCACCTGTCTTCTGCAGATTTGAAGTTTGGCCGTACTGACTTTATAGCCTGTCTTGGCCAAATGTGAAAGAACAACAGCAGTAGCCTCCAAACATTCAGTTACAGTAGGTGTGGCCAAAATAATGTCATCAACATACTGGATGAGTGTAGTATGCGGTGGGAGTGGGCAGTCCTGTAAGGAGTCTTTAAGAACTTGGTTAAAGATTCCTGGGGAGAGAGCAAAACCCTGTGGCAAACGAGTGTATCGGTACCTATGTGATCTATAGGTGAAAGCAAAAATATCCCTGCATTCTTCAGCTAAAGGCAGGCAAAAGAAAGCATTTGCCAGGTCAATGCATGTAAACCATGCATGTTCAGGATTAAGATTAGTGAGAGAAACATAAGGATTTGGAACAGGGACAGTAGGAGTGGACAGTGCTGCATTAACAGCCCTCAAATCGTGTGCCATTTTCCATTTCCCTGTTCCTTTTTTCTCAACTGGTAAAATAGGTGTATTCCACGGGGAGGAGTCAGCCGACTCTAATACACCGGCATTCCATAGACCCTCAATTGTGTCCTTGATGTCCAGTTCAACAGTGGGTTTATGAGGGTATTGGGACCTCCAGATTGGTTGATCAGAAGTAAGCTGAAAAGTAATGGGAGTACAGTGTATGAGGCCCACGTCTGTGGGACCTTCTGCCCAGAGTGTGGAGGGCATGTTTTGTACAACTGCAGCTGCCAGTGGGTGATCTGATTTTTCTCTACCATGATGTCTGTCTAACTGTACATGTTCCAGGGTGCCTACATCTGTGGAATGATTAAGAATGCGATAAGTGTTCCCTGAAGGTGAATAGGAGAGGAAGAGAGGTACCAATCCTGTAGGGAGAGGGAGCGTTTTAACACACCCCCTAACTCACGTGCTTCATGTCCTGGATGAAGGGCTAAAGAAACGTGCGGAACACCATCAGACCACATTTTAAACCACCCTTCCTGGTCTTTGGATAACTTTACAGAGGCGACAACGCCCTCTGGAGCTACATAAATGTCAGTGGTGACAATGTCCCACTTCTTACCCTCCAGCTCGTCAGCAAAGCTTTCCTGGTAGCATTCACAGTTATTTCTGTCATAAAACAGGGTGACATGTGGGGGGTCAGGAGGAGGGATGTAGGGTGCCAGGGTGGAGGTCCAGGATTTCCACCGCAGGAAAGAAGAGAGAACGCCTCTGCATGCTGTGGTTTCTGGGTGTAACAGGACCCAGTAAATGTCAGCCATAGGATCAGGCAAGGGCTGGATTAAGTACTGTCCAGATGAGAAGGAGGTGCTGCTGCCACAAGAAAGTTGGGTGCCATTAGGGAGGTTCACCTGTAGTCCATCAGAACCACACAGAATAGTTGCGCCCATTTTGATCAATATGTCTCTGCCCAGTAAATTTACTGGTGTGTCTGTGGACACTAAGTAACTGTGGTTCAAAGTTTGCCCTCCTATTTCAGTTTTTAAGGGCTTGGTGTACGGTAGGACCTGTTTAGCCCCAGAAAACCCCATGACAGTTGTAGTCCTTGTGGAGAGTGTTGGGAGGGGCTTGTTTGATGGTTGAGTATGTAGCCCCAGTGTCCACTAGAAAAGGAAGATTTTTTCCATACACCGTCACAGAGAGTAAGGGGTCCTCAGTCCCTCTGTCCGGTGGGTTCTGTGGGGACCCTCAGTGGTGGTCCGGCCAGAGACCGGGTTCCTCCCAGGCTGGCAGTTGGAGTGAAGGCTGCTGCTGCTGACCTCCACGTGGTGGACCACCTCTCCCTCTGTAAGGGCGAGCTGCTGGTTTTGCAAAAGGACCATGCTGTCCATGTCTGCCCTGAGGAGTCCTGTAAGGACATTCGCGAGCCCAATGACCTGGTTCCTCGCAGTAATAACATACATCAGCATTACTCGACCTCCATGGTGGTCCTCGCTGGAATCCACGTCTCCTGGGCCCACCCCGCCCCGGAAGCGACCAGCATGTCCCTGAGGAGGACCAGAGGCCAGTGGCCACTGTGCAAATGTGTCCTGATGTCCAGGAAATGGAGGAGCTTGGGGTGGGTGAGACACAGCACCTTCAAACATTATTTTGGTAGGTTTATTTTCTTTTTTCTTGTCTCCTGCTTTCTGCTTAGCCTCTGCTAGCTGCATTTTTAGTAATTTAGTTTGTAATATTTTGAGCTCTTCCTCATCTTTCTTATTTTCCTCTCTTATTTTAGATAAATGGTGAATTAAATGACGGTCCTGTTGGGTTTATGATTATTGATTGATTAATTTTGATCAATAATTATAATTACAAATCATAATCTGACAAAATCAACTTCCTAACCAAAATCCTCATTTATGAATCGAGACCAGAGATGTTTCTGGTGTTGTAATTGCAGCTCAACACCTTTGACAATTACAACCTTTAAATACTCCATAATAATTAACAACTATTGCCGGAGATGTCACTGTTTAATCGACCGTTTCTGCCGAAACGTGTGGAACGTTAACCTTATTTTGACTGACGAATCACTTTCGCACACAATGAACACAAAACGCTCTCTCTTTATCTATGTGAATATTTATTAATCTTCACCTACTTAACATGCTAAATTCTACAAACACAGGGGTAACACATCTAACTAAGCAAATTTCAACAAACGGCAGAGGGTATGTATTGAATCAACCAGCAGTTTATGCTCCGACTGTACTTCCCCCAACTCCTGAGCACAAAGGATTCTAACTTTTGGTGGCAAGCTAGCACAGTGAGATTGAAGACAAAGGGGAAATGGAGAATTTTACCATGAGGTCGTTTAACAGTCCAGTCTTACAACGCACTTGCGTTGACTCTCAGATAGTAAACACAAGCAGCACTAGGGCCACGGCGGATCCTGATATAAAAATAACACATCAAAGTTTCAATAAGCAAGGTTACATGCACATATCATTCAGAACACATGAGATCCTAACCAGCGATTCTGATCGCTTCTACAACCTCTGACTCTTCCCAGGCCTTCTAATAAAGAAATAAAAGATTAAATAAAAGATGGGTTTTACTTGGTGAAGTTTCCTTCTGGGTCCGCGAGTGAGAGGGAAAAGGGGGGTTGAGCGTTGTGCGCGTCCGCAGTTACACTCCAAGAGAGCGGTCAGTCCTGTCCTTTGGTCTTCTTGACGAAAAGGAAAAAATAGGAGCTGACCATCAGCAGTCAACTAGGGGTGAAACACGATGGCGGTTCGTTTCCTCAAACTCCGTGTTTTAGTTACGTGTTAAACTCACGTCGTCGATCGGCAAAGTGAAATTCCTGGCCTTCCTAGTCCAGAAACCTCAGTTATGAATTGTTCGTTGGCCAACGAGAGAGAGAAATAACTGAAGACTCCATGTAGGATCTCTTTTACTTCCAAGGACGCTCCAGTTGCGTGGCAACCCCGTCAAGATTGCCAGCTGGAAAGCGAGTTTTAAAAATGTCCGCCTTCCTATATAGCGTCTTGTGACGTCAGACTTGGGGCGTGTCATATCAGCCGCCATGTCCTGGATACAAAATGGCCGAAAGCAGCAGGAGGCCTGGTGTCTGTGCAAGTAGTCCAATATTCAGCAACAAGTGGTCCAACAGTCCCACGTTCCAGTGTCAGATCCTGACAAGTCAGGATTATCTTCCATGTTGGTTTTAACCTGAGTGGGTAAACCCCGCAACACAGCATCCCTAAACCAATCTCTCTGTGACCCTTCTCTATCTGGATTGGTTCCTGTTTGCGTTTGCCACATGGATTTACATTGGTCCAAATATTCTCTGGGGTTAGTGTTGGGATTCCATTCGAACTTAGGAATGGTGCGCCCCCTGGTTACAGGGTATAGCTCCCTCAGCGCGTCCCCTATGTCTTGGGCATGGAGAGAGAAATGATCTGTATCTGGGAAGAGAAGGGAGCGAGCACTCGCTTCAACCTCTCTACAGCTGTGTGATTTCATACAATGCGCTGCAATAGCCCGGTAATCCCCTAGAGCTAATGTGGTGCCTGCAGTAAGATAATCTAATATTTGCAACCAAATAGAAGCATCCTCAGTTACGGGTGGGAGCTTGTCGCAGAGTGTGGTAAGATCCCCCAGGGAAAAAGATTTATATTTCCGCTGTCCCCTGAACCAGGTTGATGAAGGAGGGGCAGCTGCTTTTTATAGAACCCAGGCTCCCCTCTTGATGCCACCTGGTGGCATGGTTTGAGTTTCTGGTTGGGGGGCACTGCGCTCAGGTGTGTCTTCTGGTGGTTCATGCAGGGTTGAGACGGCTTCATCATTTTCCTGGGCCTCACATTCTACACTAGGAGTGGGTGAAGCCCAAGGAGTAGATGTGCGTGGTGGAAGTAATCTATGAGGAAGTGTGGCATCAGGCCGCCAGTCACCATACACAGCAACAGTCACTGAGCCTACTTGCTTAGATGGGGCAGGTGTTGCCAAGGTCATGCTTTGGGGTGAATAATCTGTGCAGGGTGAATGGGGTGAGGGATGGTGCTGAGATGGAGTTAAAGTTGGGATGGGAATTGTTACACCATCCAAGATTTCTCGCATTTTTCTTAGCTTAAACCCATCTGGGCTTATTTGAGTATAAGAGCCAACAGAGAGTGCTTCAGAGCAAGCTGGGTCAGTTATAGGCAGAGAGTCTTGTGATTCAGATAAGAAAGAAATTAAGTCCTTTTGTTCTTCTTGTGGAGCTGTAGGGGCGGGACAGTCGGTGAGAGCAGCCTGTGGGCTGGGCAAGCCACGAACAGTTACATGCCCTTCTTTGACGTCAAGTACAGGGTACAGCCCTGTGGGAGGAGATGTAGGATGGGGAGGAGACCGGGCAGAACCAGTGGGAGGTGCATAGGGTGGTGGCTTGTCAGCTACTTCCTTATTCCTGTCAATGTGTGGTTCTGTATGTGTGGTGTCAGGTTTATCAAACATTGCATGTTTTCCTCCCTGCCATATTAACACCATCTCAGACCAGAAAGTCTCATTTTTTGCTGCTTTGTCTCTTAAATCTTTCCACTTGCCTTTAAACCATCCACTTTCCTTGCATTTCTCTTCTGCCAACTCCTTTTCTTCTTTCGTTTCTTCATGTTCAGCCAAATCCATCTTCCAACACTCTTTCTACTCTTATTATCTGTGCCATCTCTCTCCACTTCCTCCTGTATTTTCTGGTTCATTTTCTTAATTAACTTTTCAGCCTGTTTTTCCTCCTGAGTCTGCTGCACCAGCTGCCTGACAACATACACCTGCTCCTCAAACGTCTTCCACTCTGGTGCCTCAGTACCCCAACCTGAGTCATCCGTCTCCCTATCAAACTCTCCGTCCATCTTTCACACACTTGTGGCCAACCGGAACGTATGGCACGCTATGTCCCGAGCTTCCGGTCTAATTGAGATTTATTCTAATCAATTCTCAAGACACCACAAGTGTTTCAGTCATTCATACAAAACAGCAATCAATCATCTGTCCTTGTTAACACCGTGAGGTTGCCAGACAGATTAACTGCATTAACACAACAGCAATGAGTTTTGCTAACCGCAGCGCTCCTCTCCACTCACACTATTTCTCACTCACTCCTCCTGACAACGTCTGTATCACAGATTATATTTTCCGTGAACAGCTCATGTACTTTTATGTGTTTGTGTTTTGTGCAACTTCTATTTTTTCTGGAATGCACTAAATGCCATCCAGTTATGAATAGTCTTGCTGAATCATCCTATTTTCAGCTCGTAGTTCTCTCATGCTGGTCTTGTTATAAATGTCATTTATAACTCACAGTCATGCTCTCACTATTACTGGTCTCACAGATTCATATGATCTGTTCACAGTAATTCATTGCTTCACAGGACTTATAGTATGTGCTTTGTGTAGCACAGCATTCACACCCTTTTGTTTTTGCCTGGTCTCAGCGTATAATCTTGACTTATATTTCACACAGCATTCGTAGCTTCCCAGACTACGGGCCTCAAACTCAGCACAATCATGAATTTTCATCAAAAAACATGTGGAGTTGCCAAACTCAGGAAAAAATCTTCAACCTCTTTTAGAACATTATTATTGACCTCGTTCACTTTTTCTTACATTTCCTCTTATTAATAAATTTAGCAGAGTTTTCCACTTACTTGGACATAAGACACCATTTAATTTAGGCCTATCGAAAAATGCCAAAAGCAGAGTTTGATTAAACAGGTTCTGCTTACCTTATTTTGTAGTTTAGATGGGTACCCGGTCTCAGATGTCCGTTGGTGGACCTCTGTTTTATCCGAATCTCTCTGCTTTTCCCAAGATCACGTCGGGGTCATCAAATTGTTGGAGTTGTTACCTAGAACTCCTGCGTGCTCGTTTGTTTTGGAAAAGTTATCCTATACTTTATAGTAAAAGTAAAAACACAAAGACTGCGCAGTCAAGTTTTTCTGGCCGGCCAGAGAGAAACGCTGCAGCCCTGTTGCTGCTCACCACAAACGCTTCTGCTCTTCTCTCCAGCTTCAGCAGTTTTCATTCAAAAGCAAGGCGTGTACATGCAAAAAAAAAAACATACACTTTATCAGATGTCAGTTGAACTGTCTGTTTCCATATCTTCACTGTTGCCGGGCAAATTATATCTAAGTCAAACACACACAGAGACCTGTTAGGCAGGCCACTAAGTTATACAATACATTTTATTTCACACATTATTAAACATAACTTGAGCATAGCAATTCAGACCCTATTAAGTATTTTAAATGTTTCCAACACTTCCTAAGTGGACAGTTTCATTTCACAGAAGTTTGATTTACTTGGAGTTATATTTTGTTGTTTAAGTGTTCCCTTTATTTTTTTGAGCAGTGTACAGGTCCTTCTCAAAATATTAGCATATTGTGATAAAGTTCATTATTTTCCATAATGTAATGATGAAAATTTAACATTCATATATTTTAGATTCATTGCACACTAACTGAAATATTTCAGGTCTTTTATTGTCTTAATACCGATGATTTTGGCATACAGCTCATGAAAACCCAAAATACCTATCTCACAAAATTAGCATATCATTAAAAGGGTCTCTAAACGAACTATGAACCTAATCATCTGAATAAACGGGTTAACTCTAAACACCTGCAAAATATTCCTGAGGCCTTTAAAACTCCCAGCCTGGTTCATCACTCAAAACCCCAATCATGGGTAAGACTGCCGACCTGACTGCTGTCCAGAAGGCCACTATTGACACCCTCAAGCAAGAGGGTAAGACACAGAAAGACATTTCTGAACGAATAGGCTGCTCCCAGAGTGCTGTATCAAGGCACCTCAGTGGGAAGTCTGTGGGAAGGAAAAAGTGTGGCAGAAAACGCTGCACAACGAGAAGAGGTGACCGGACCCTGAGGAAGATTGTGGAGAAGGGCCGATTCCAGACCTTGGGGGACCTGCGGAAGCATTGGACTTATTCTGGAGTAGAAACATCCAGAGCCACCGTGCACAGGCGTGTGCAGGAAATGGGCTACAGGTGCCGCATTCCCCAGATCAAGCCACTTTTGAACCAGAAACAGCGGCAGAAGCGCCTGACCTGGGCTACAGAGAAGCAGCACTGGACTGTTGCTCAATGGTCCAAAGTACTTTTTTCGGATGAAAGCAAATTCTGCATGTCATTCGGAAATCAAGGTGCCAGAGTCTGGAGGAAGACTGGGGAGAAGGAAATGCCAGAAGTCCAGTGTCAAGTACCCACAGTCAGTGATGGTCTGGGGTGCCGTGTCAGCTGCTGGTGTTGGTCCACTGTGTTTTATCAAGGGCAGGGTCAATGCAGCTAGCTATCAGGAGATTTTGGAGCACTTCATGCTTCCATCTGCTGAAAAGCTTTATGGAGATGAAGATTTCATTTTTCAGCACGACCTGGCACCTGCTCACAGTGCCAAAACCACTGGTAAATGGTTTACTGACCATGGTATCACTGTGCTCAATTGGCCTGCCAACTCTCCTGACCTGAACCCCATAGAGAATCTGTGGGATATTGTGAAGAGAACGTTGAGAGACTCAAGACCCAACACTCTGGATGAGCTAAAGGCCGCTATCGAAGTATCCTGGGCCTCCATAAGACCTCAGCAGTGCCACAGGCTGATTGCCTCCATGCCACGCCGCATGGAAGCAGTCATTTCTGCAAAAGGATTCCCGACCAAGTATTGAGTGCATAACTGTACATGATTATTTGAAGGTTGACGTTTTTTGTATTAAAAACACTTCTTTTATTGGTCGGATGAAATATGCTAATTTTGTGAGATAGGAATTTTGGGTTTTCATGAGCCGTATGCCAAAATCATCCGTATTAAGACAATAAAAGACCTGAAATATTTCAGTTAGTGTGCAATGAATCTAAAATATAATGTTAAATTTTCATCATTACATTATGGAAAATAATGAACTTTATCACAATATGCTAATATTGTGAGAAGGACCTGTATATAGCGCCAATTCACAACACATGTCTCAAGACACTTCACAAAAGTCAGGTACATACATTCCAATTAATCCTAACCATTGAACAGTGCAGTCAGATTCAGTTATTTATTCAAATTGGATAAAACGTTTTTCTATCTAAGGAAACCCAGCAGATATGCATTGAGTCAGAGATTTGTAGTATTCACTCCTCCTGGATGAGCATGTAATGACAGTGGACAGTCACTGGCGTTGACTTTACAGCAATCCCTCATACTGAGCATGCATTTAGCGACAGTGGAGAGGAAAAACTCCCTTTTAACAGGAAGAAACCTCCAGCAGAACCAGGCTCAGTGTGAGCAGCCATCTGCCATGACCTACTGGGGGTTTGAGAAAACAGAGCAGAGACACACAAAGAATACAGAAGCACTGATCCAGGAGAACTTTCTATGGGAAGGAAAAGTAAATGTTAGTGGATGTAGCTCCTTTAGTCATTTCATCTAGAAAGAAAGAACAGATAAACTTTTAGCCAGTTTTCAAGGATAGAGTCTGAAAGAGAGCACATATAATTAGTTACAGTAAAAGCTCAGTCAATTGCTATATCTAGGAGAGAGAAAGGGTTAAAGAGTGAAAGAAAGGGCCATGTGGATCATCTGTAGAAGGTGAGCATTAAGTTGTTGCCAGCAGAGGTTTGGACAAAGCCCCTCTCCAGAAAGGTGTCACAGGTAGACACAGAGTCAGGCCAGGTGTAGCTTCTAGGAAGAGAAAAGAGAGAGAACATAAAGTTAAAAACTGAAATAACAGCAAATAATGCAAAATTGGAGAGTAGTGTGAGAATGTAGTGAAGAGAGTGAAAGTGGTTTATGTCCTCCAGCAGCCTAAGCCTATAGCTGTAGGATCTCAGCTCCTCTCCTCCTGGTTGGTTCTGGCAGCTCGTTATCAGCAGCTGCAGCTCATATCCTGATGAGCTCACTGGGCTTCTTAAGGCAGCTGCTGGAACAGGTCTTCGCTGGGAACAGGGTCAGGCTGGGGCCAGAGGGAAGACGAGTGAGGCTGAGTGTCGGCGGAGCGCGAAACTTCGGTCTGAAAACGCTGGTCTACTTAGAACCCCACAGTGTCAGAGATTATTTACTTTTGGAAGTGGCAGTAAAAGGCATAAACCGGTATGTGAATGGTTCAGAATGGATACACAGGAGGACAATATGGACTTTGATGAATGGACGCCAGTAAGTAGAGGGAGAGGACGCGGAAGAGGTAAAGCAGAAGAAGGGAAATTGTTAGACAGCCAAAGGAGTAAAAGAGAGCTGGAAGAAAACAGTTCTGAAGAAGAGAGAGTAGTTAGGAGGAAAATCGGAAGGGAAGAATGTAAAATATTAGATAAAAAATGAAGAAAAAAAAAAGAGAACCTGAGTCCTATTTCACTATCTAGAGAAATAAAAAAAAAGATAGGAGATGTTGAAATGGTGAAGGTCTTGAGAGATGGAAATATACTGGTGGTGTGTAAAACCGAAGAACAAAGAAGAAAGGCTTTACAAGTTGAAAACATTTGCAAGAAAACTGTGACAGAGAGGAAGATTATAGGAGAAAATAAAATCATTTGGGGGGTAATTTATGGCATTCCTCTGGAGGAAGATAGACAAGTTAAAAAAAAAAGCATTGTTGGTGCAAAGATAAAAAATCTCAAAAGACTGACAAAAAATATAAATGGAGAAAGAGCAGGAAGCCTGTCAATTTTAATAGACTTTGAAGAAAAGGTGTTGCCACAAAATGTTATAATAGGATATCTGAGTTTTTCTGTGAGGCCTTTCATTCCTCCACCACTAAGATGTTTTAAATGTCAGAGATATGGTCATATAGCAGCTGTCTGCAAAGGAAAACAAAGATGTCCAAAGTGTGGAGAAGATCACAGAATTGAAGATTGTGGGGAAGAAGTGCAGGACAAATGTTGCAATTGTGGAGGGCAACATAGAGTTACATTCGGGGGATGTGAGGTAAGGAAGAAGGCAAAAGAAATTCAACAAATTAAGATGACTAAAAACAAGCTATGCCGAAGCAGTCAAAAATGTACAGAAAGAAAGATCAAGGGATGAAGGTCAAATTAGGATTCCAGATTATCAACAAAAAAAGTAGAATCAGAGGAAAATGTTACAGTGTCTGTGGAAAAACTGATATTATTCATAGCTTATGTCATTAACTGCACTGAACAGGCTAAACACAAAACAGAAAAGATTAAAATAATAGTCAGAGGAGCAGAAAAGTTCTTAGGGTTTAAAGAAGGATCTTGGGAAAACATTAAAAGTTGGAAACAGATGGGAGGCAAGGAGGAACCCCAGCTGATAGAAATATATGATAATATTACAGTGGAATGCAAGAAGCTTAATTGCTAATGGACAGGAATTTAAATGGTATATAGATGGAATTGAAGAAAAACCAGAAATTATATGTATACAGGAGACGTGGTTAAAGCCAAACCTAGATTTTGTGTTTAAAGGGTATAATAGTATCAGAAGGGATAGAAAAGAAGGAAGTGGAGGAGGATGTGGAATATTTATAAAAGAAGGGATACAATATCAGATATTAGGAAAAGGTAAAAATGTAGAATACATAGTTGAAATTTACAATAAAAAAGAAAAATGTAAGATAATAAATGTTTATAATCCATGTAAAATATTATCATTTGAGTTGATGGATGAATTAATGGGATACTTAGAAGGAAAAGTAATCTGGTGTGGAGATTTTAATGCTAACAGCACATTATGGGGAAAATGTAATGATAAAAATGGACAAGTTATTGAAGAAATAATGGAAATAAAAAATTTGGTATGTATAAATGATGGAAGAGGAACAAGAATTAATGTAAAAACAGGTACAGAGTCTGTGATTGATTTAACAATAGTATCAAATTGTTTAGCCAATAACTGTGAGTGGGACATTGACAAAGATACAACAGTAGGCAGTGATCATTACCCCATTAAAATCATAACAGGAATATTAATAAATAAAAGGAATACAGGATTATATAAAAGATGGAACTTTAATAAGGCTGATTGGGAAACATTTTCATATTTAAGTCAAAAGAAATTGGAAGAAATAGATGAGTCAATTGATATAAATAGTTTAAATATAAATCTGTAAAAAAAATCTTACAGGCTGCAGAAAAATCAATAAAAAAAGGAGGAAGAAAGAACGACAAAAAAATTGTGCCATGGTGGACAAAAGATTGTAGGGAAGTAATAAAATTAAGAAATAAAGCATTTAAAATGTTAAAAAGTAACCCAATTTATCAGAATCTAATTGAGTACAAAAGAAAGCAGGCAAAGGTAAGAAAGATCATTAAACATGCAAAAAGAGAATATTGGAGAAACTTTTGTAATACCGTAGGGAGAGAAACAAAAATTGATCAAATTTGGAAAATGATTAAAAGAATGAAGGGTATTAGAAAGAATATGGATATCCTATATTAAAAATAGATAATATAACTATAACGGAAGATAAAGAAAAAGCAGAAATATTAGCTAAAACATTTAGTAAAATTCATAGTTCAAATAATATTAGTGAAGAGGGGACGAAAGGTAGGGAAATCACAAAGATGAAATATAAAGAATTAATGCAAAATAATGTAGATACAAATAAATTAATAAATGAACCATTTACACAAGGAGAATTGAACTTTGTTACCAGGAAAACAAAAAATACATCACCTGGAAAAGATCAAATGTACTATACGATGATAGAACATCTTAATGACAAAGCAAAAGACAAAATATTAGAATTATACAATAAAGTCTGGGAGGAGGGAGAGCTGCCACAGAGCTGGAAGGAAGCAATAATTATTCCAATAGCTAAACCAGGAAAAGATAACACAAAACCAGAAAATGATAGACCAATCGCATTAACATCAAATATTTGTAAAATAATGGAAAAAAGGATTAATAATTGATTAACATATTATTTAAATATTAATGGATATATATCTAGAAATCAAAATGGGTTTAGAAAAGGGAGACGCACAAATGACTCTGCAATATGTTTAGAATATGAAATTAGAAGAGCACAAATAAACAAAGAAAATGTAGTAGCTGTATTTTTCGACATAGAAAAAGCATATGACATGATGTGGGTTGAAGGATTATTAATTAAATTAAATAAAATGGGTATTACTGGAAAAATGTTTAACTGGATTAAAGATTTTTTATCAAATAGAACAATACAAGTAAGATTTGGTCAAGAATTGTCAGGTAAATATATAATAGATAATGGTACTCCTCAAGGAAGTATTATAAGTCCGTTATTGTTTTCTATAATGATAAGTGATGTTTTTAAAAATATTGGTAAGGAAGTCGGTTGCTCACTATTTGCAGATGATGGAGCTATATGGAAAAGGGGTCGTAATATCAAACTTATTGAAAAGAAAATACAGGATGAGATTATTAGAATAGAACAATGGGCAAATCAATGGGGATTTAAGTTCTCAGTGGAAAAAACAAAAGTAATGGTGTTTACACAGAAAAGGAAAAGAGAAAATATAAAACTAAAATTATACAATCAAGTTTTAGAACAAGTAAAAAATATAAAATTTTTAGGTATATGGTTTGATGAAAAAATTATATGGAAAGTACATATAGAAAGAATCATAGATAAATGCAAAACAATATTAAACATGAGATGTATGGCTGGTATTGATTGGGGAGCAGATCAATCATCATTAAAAAGAATTTATACAGGATTAATTAGATCGAATATGGAAGTATAATTTATGGATCAGCAGCAAACACTCACCTTATAAAATTAGACAATATACAACATCAAGCTTTAAGAATTTGTACAGGAGCAATCAGAACCAGTCCAATAGCAGCACTTTTCAGGTAGAGATGGGAGAGATGCCATTAGATCTAAGAAGGAAACAGTTAGCTATAAATTACTGGATAAACTTACAAAGCAATAATCCGGATCATCCCACACGTGATATTTTAAAACCATGCTGGGAAAAAGAAAAAAAACAAGTTAAGAGTTTTGGTTGGATTATCAATAGTATAGCAGAAGAATTTCAAATATATGAAAAAGAAATAAGTTCAATGTTGCCTTTGCCAGTAGTGCCACCGTGGCTATTACCAGAAGCAGTGGTGGATATGGCATTGATGAAAAAGAAAAAGGATACAAAATGTAGATTAGATTCAAGTATAATACAAGAATATATAAACAATTACTATCATTATGTCCAGATTTACACAGACGCATCAAAAACAGATGGAAAAATAGGAGTAGCATTTGTAATACCAGAATTTAAAATAAAAGTAGGAAAAAGAATTACAGATGGATTATCAGTATATTCAGGAGAATTATTAGCCATATTGTTGGCAGTGCAGTGGGTGGAGGATATAAAACCATTAAAAACAATCATTTGTTCAGACTCAAGTTCAGCATTATTAAGTTTAAAACATAATCATTCAGAGGGTAGACCAGACATTTTGTTGGAAATAAAACATACTTTATTTAGAATACAAAGAATGGGATTGTTGGATGGGTGCAAAAACTTGTTATCACTCATGTAAAAACCTTGGGTTGGAAGGCACCTGCACTATGCCTTCCTCCCTGTGTGTGTGAGATCATTGTTATCTCTGTGTGAACCAGCCTCCTTTCCGTCTCACACACATACACCCTGTCTGAACTGTCTGTTGAACTGTGTATATAAATAAAGAGATAGGGTGTCAAAACTTTGTAGTTTCACTGCAAAGTGGGCTACCCTTGTCACAAGTAACTATGACTGTATCGTTCTTACCTCTGAGTTGACTAAATAATACCTAACATTTATTGGTCCTTCGAAGCCGGATTAATTCAATAACCTTATTTCTCTTTGCTTTAACAGTGACTCTGGGATCCGTGGGGGAAGCCTGACGTCGAGCGAAGCACCGCTGCACAGCCTCCTTTAGCCGGAGTGGCTGAAAGTCCCGGTGTGTGTGAATTCACACCTGGCCAGTGGGTTATTGCCTTCCTCTGCACGGGGTGACTCTCACAGGGTCCAAAGAGTCACCAAGAAGTCAACTCCGAGGTGAGACAGTTTTAAAATACAGTTCATAGGAAAAGTACTTAACAGTCGTTGGTAGTGCGTCGCCGGTAAGGACGCTGCATTAGGATGGTTTTATTCCACCGTGAAAGGAATAGTGACAAATTTGGTACAATCCCGCCGTGAAGGGGATTAAAGAAAACGACTGAGGATTATTCACCTGTGAGGGAATAGAGTAAGCGCTATATAAATAAAAGAAGAAAAGTACTTAAAAGTCGTTGGTAGTGCGTCGCCGGTAAGGACGCTGCATTGGGATGGTTTTATTCCACCGTGAAAGGAATAGTGACAAATTAAGGTAGGGCCCCGCCAAGAAGGGGGCCAAATAAAACGACTAAGGGTTATTCCCCTGCGAGGGAATAGAATAAGCGCTATAAAAGTAAAAAGAACGGAGTAAATTGAGCTCATAAAATAACACCAAGTTAACTTAGAAAAATTACAAGGTACCTGAAACTAACTGTGTGACTGTGTTGTGTGTGTGTATGGAGGACTTAGCATTTTAATAGAATCATAGCAGGATTCTGCTAGTCCTGTGTTTTCTTTTGCCCAGATTAAAACTACGTACTGGTGACTTTGGAGATTCAGGTCGGATTTCATTCCAGAAAATTAACACCGCTGCGAATTAGTCGCAGTAGAAGGGCGTGTTAATGTCCTCTCCTTAAAGTCTCATGCCAGTGACCTTTTATCTGGGACATTTATACTATAATTAAACTAACATAAAACATAATGGGGAAGAAACAAAGTAAACTAATTGACTTAGAAGGGGAGGTAAAGTTTATGGAGAACTATGTAAAAGGAGCAGGTATGATCTGTCATAGATGGAATAAAAAATAAAAAACATGGGTTTTTGGGCAAATTAGATACAAAGGATGTCTTAAAATTACAAGGGGATCTAAAATTAGCAATAATGAAAACTAAAAAGAGAAAAATAACAAAGAACAATGGGGAAAGAACAGAGAAAAAGCTCTGATTTAACAGAAATATGTGCACGATGGCATAAAAATATGGATTTTCAGGTAACTTAATTATCACTGAAATCCTAAAACTACACGGGGATCTTAAACTGGAGATTATGCATTCAAAAGATTCAAGAGACAATAAAAAACCTTGCCAGATTATAATTTCAAAGGGGACTTTTCAGTCCCTGAGTGCTCACAGTTGATAAACAGATTAAAACAAAAAGATGAATTAAAAAAAACAACAATAAGAGCAGCTTTTAACTGACATAGCCATAATACTGAGGCCTTAAGAAAAGCACAGAAAAAAAACTTTCAGCTTAACTGAAAACAAATAAAGGGGGGGGCGGACTGCCACCCATCCCAGGTTAGAATACCAAGGTAGCCCCAAATTATAAAGACTAAGAGGTGGTTTTAGAGGACGTGGTAAAAGAAGTTAAAAGAGGAGGTGACAATGTGGACAACATGGAAACTGTCCAACTGGACAACCCAGTGAACAATGACTAGAGAAGAGAGAACAGAATGTTGTTAAAGAAGTAATCTGAGAGTAAAATATTTTGTAGGCAAGTATTAGTGAGAAACAGGTGCTTTAAAAATCATTCTATGGTGTTATACTACCAACAATATCATGATAAAATGCAAAAGATTCATTTTACAGGGAAATAATTCCATATTTGGCTCAGATTGTGTGCATTCTTGATTTTTCCTCTTTGAGAGAAGTTAAATTTCAGCTCTGTGAAACGACCTTGACAAAGAGATGCAGCTGCCTGAAAACAAAGATAAAACTTCTGCAAACAGCAGAAGCCTGTCTCTGCTGAAAGGTCTGAAAAAAAATTGTAACTCTACCTCTGCATGTGTCAAACTCAAGGTCCGCGGGCCAAAACTGGCCCCCAGAAGTTTAGTGATTCTCTAGAAGTAGAGCCTTTTAATATGGTGATTGTGTGCTTGAATGTTATTTTGTCAATCAATAAGCAGTTTTGTCTACATTCTGCCACAATCTGCCTTTTGAAAATGTTTTGAATCTTGCTCTTTATGTATAAAAAAAAAAAAGAAAAGAAAAATTGGCTAAAGTCTGCAGACACAAAATGAACCTGGATTGAAGCTCTAACTATGTTTATTTAATCTGAGATCCTCTCCAAATGCAACAGTATATGTCAGTCTACATGAGATACTAACAACTTCACCTACTGGTATAATATAAAGATGTGATTGAATATGTGAAACAAACAATGATGAAAGTTTTTCAACAGGTGATGTTCATCCAGGAGGAAGACAGTGTTCCTAGGAAATGCAGCTCATTCATTAACAATCATTTTTTCTCCTATAGGTGGACGTTTTGCTGATTAATCATAGGCTGGATCTATGAAACATTATGTGCACAGAACAAATGACCAAGGTTCTGACTGACTTATGAACCTCACTGACCTGACAATGATAACATGACACCCAACAGACAACACCTTTAAGGTGGACCCACTAAGACCACCTTATTGATTCTTGGTGAATAAAAAAAAAAAAAAGAATTGAAGCGTTCAAAACAGACCTAGTGGAAACAAAAGGGGTTATGAGGAAACAATGTGCATTTTAAGAATAATAGAAGTCAAATTATGTTCAAATTTTTGCAAATAAAAATTACTCTGACAGAAAAATAAGTAAGTAGTGTGTGAATGTGTGTGAATGGGAATGACTGATTTCATTGTAATGCATCTTTGAGGGACATTAAAAGCGCTAATAAAGGTCTGATGTTCTGATGATCTTTGCCAAATTTATATCTTAATAAGGTTTCCAGAATCTTTTTCAAAAAATCATTTAAAGATGGCAAAGGTTCTACCTGTATTGAAAATACTGATAACCATAAGAAAGTTCATAGACCCGTCTTGAATTTTTCCTAATTCTTTTACAAACAGGTTATTTAAACTTTCATGTGGCCAAATGTCTGTGTTTGACTTTCTGTTTTTGTGAAATAAATGTCTGTTTCATGTTATGTAAAAATTAGAGTCCTCAACATTACCATAATAATATTAGGTCAGTTCTCTATGGTAAAACAAAAAGATTTTAACAGATGTTTAGACTTTTTCCAGTCAGGTTCAAAATGATTGAATTAGACTCAAACTTAACATAAGATGAAATTAACCTTAACAGAATTACTGGACTGGACTGAAATAGATAAAACTTTAGTTAATTGAAACAAACTTTAGTTACTTGAACTAAATACAAAGCTGACTGAAACTGTATGTTGTATCTATAAAACTGGGTAAGATAAACTAAGATTATAAGATATAATATGCCCTTCATTTTTTTGTGTTCATCAGTGAGTGAGTTTTTATTTTTTATTTTTAATAAGAACTAAACCAAGCATTATTTATAATAATAGCAACTACCAAAAATATTGATCTCATTTTTAAATGTAATAAGGACTTACTTTATAAAATATAATAAAAAAGAATAATAAGAATTTGGAAAAACAGAGGCTTTAAACCTCTGCAGGAACAGCACTGACACTGTCAAAGGTAGATCCTAATACAGGAATCTGGAAGCTCATTCTGGCGTGGACAGTCAAAGTCCATCCAAGGATACATTTAGATGAGGCAGAGGGACAAATACAGGGTTTAGCTGAGAGCAAAGAGAGCAACATGCATCCTGCCCTATCTGCTGTCCCACCTGAACTGTGGTCCCAATCATCAACTGATGTAGGGCTTATAAAGGGGTTCCCACCATACAAGGTTAAACTAATATCTGAAAAAAGGCCATTAGTCCGTCAATACCCCTTAAAGCCAGAAGCTGAAGAAGGTACTAAGCCAGTAATACAAGACATGTTGAAGTCAGGAATATTAAGAGAAGCACCTGACGCTACATGCAAGACATATCACACTGACATCACTATTATTATCACAGCCAAACATAACTCTAAAAAGATGTGCCCTTTAAATCCAAGTACTCTAATACCTACTGCAGAAGATGGAAAACCACATTCTTATAAAGCAAAAGTTGAAGAAGACACCAAACCCAGACAAGACATTTCTCAAACCCTTATACCAGATTCATGTGTTGTGTTTGTAGATGGCTCAGCATCTAAAGATGAATATGGAAAGAATAGAGTTGGTTATGCAGTAACAACCATCGATAGGATAATAGAAGCTAAATCTCTACCCAATACATGCTCAGCCCAAACAGCAGAATTATATGCTGTAGTAAGAGCATGCGAATTACATGAGGGACAAATACTTACTATATACACAGACAGCCAATACGTTTTCAGATCAGTACATCACCATGCTAAGATTTGGCAAAATAGAGGTTTTAAAACATCATCAGGGACAGAACTAACTCATTTCAACCTATTAAAGAGAAAATGTCAGATCTGCTATTTATAGACACAGACGTGCTGAAAGACGCCCAACAGTCAGCACCCGAGACAGAAATAAAGGCCTGGCTAAAGAGAGGAGCACAGAAAAAAGATGACATCTATCAGATAGAAGATAAACCAATCCTCCCAAAAAAGTTATACAACACAGCGGCTACAGTGACACATTGGGAAGACCCACGTGTCAAGGGGGGAATATGTCACATCTGGTAAAGCATTAATGCTACACTATAAATATTTCTGACTATGCAAATCATTTTTGCAGATCATGCATAATTTGTTGCAGACACGGGGGAAGAAATATTGCCTAGTTGTAATAGATGAACCTAGTGACACATTTCTTCCCCACATATGGTATCCCACAGATTATAAGGTCAGATAATGGAACTCATTTTGTAAATAAATTAATAGAACTAAGTTCTAAAGCATTAGGGTTTCAGTTAAAGATTAAGGAAAACAATGGAAGAAACAGGGAGGCCATGGCCCGGATGCCTATCCCTGGTTAATTATGGATGAGAATAACTCCAAATCAAACTGGTCTTACTCCATTTGCCACCTACTGTACATCATTGTATGGCTCCACCCACTGTGTTCTGAGCCTGAGATCACGTGACACCAAGTTGCTGATGTGAATTTGTATTCTCAAAGAAATAGTACATGGCAGACCGTTTTCTCTGCCCTCTGACATGAATGAAATAGAGAAAGCACAACAGGAACCTTCATTAGCTGAGTGGATGAATAAAATGTTGCAGACAAAAGAAGAACAAATGTCCAGTGGTCTGCCGATAATCTCTGCTCCTATCCCACAGAATGAGGCCTGGAGACCTGGTCCTGATTAAGACACTCCACCGGAAGGATTGGAGCACTCCTTGGTGGAAAGGGCCGTTTCAAATACTCCTGACAACGCCCACAGCTCTGAAAATAGCAGAGAGGCCTTCCTGGATCCATAAAAGCCACTGTAAGCCAGTTTTGCCGTTACAGGAGCCAAACCAACCGACGGGGGTAGCAGAGGAAGTCCGGGTTCAAAGATGGCCCAGCGTCTCAAACCGGTGAAGAAAACAGCTGATCTGCGCCCAATTATAAAATGGCTCTCTGTAACATGTGGACAGGACTGATAAGCCTGAGCTTAATTCTGGTAGCAGGACTCTTTCTCTATCTAAAGCAGGATCCACAGGAGGTGATACCGAACCAGAAGAGATGGACATCAGACGGGACCCATCTCAGAACACTGACGGAAGAACATGACGCACATCCATTCCTACAGAATTTCTGGTATTGTTCATGGTGGCATATGCAACACTGAACTAGGTAGAAATGCACGAAAATGAAGGGGACGATTATGATGACATGTTGTAAATAAATCACATCAAAAGCCTGAGTGAACTCATACATTGTATTTCATAAAATGACCTTACAGCAGAAAATCGGAAGAAGTTGTTGCTTAAGTGAAATGAGAAAAAGCACAATGATGACATAAACAGGGCAGATTTTTTAATTCTTTTATTTTTATGATTTCAAGTATTATTCTTTTATTTTTATGATTTCAAGTATTATTCTTTTATTTTTATGATTTCAAGTATCATTCTTTTATTTTTATGATTTCAAGTATCATTATTTTATTTTTATGATTTCAAGTATCATTATTTTATTTTTATGATTTCAAGTATTAATCAACATTTAACTTTTAATGGTCGCCGAGGGCGGCGGGGCCGTATGAGTATTTCCCACAAAATATAATCTGTTTACCGTCCGTGGGTTTTCGCTCATACAAAGTATTTTTCTTACTCGTTTTTATATTAAATGTTTTTACTTGTGATAAAAGGAGGGACTGTTGGATGGGTGCAAAAACTTGTTATCACTCATGTAAAAACCTTGGGTTGGAAGGCACCTGCACTATGCCTTCCTCCCTGTGTGTGTGAGATCATTGTTATCTCTGTGTGAACCAGCCTCCTTTCCGTCTCACACACATACACCCTGTCTGAACTGTCTGTTGAACTGTGTATATAAATAAAGAGATAGGGTGTCAAAACTTTGTAGTTTCACTGCAAAGTGGGCTACCCTTGTCACAAGTAACTATGACTGTATCGTTCTTACCTCTGAGTTGACTAAATAATACCTAACAGGGATTAATATTAGTGTTTTTATGGGTACCAGCACATGTAGGAGTTGGAGGGAATGAGAAGGCGGACAGGATAGCAAAGAAGGCAATACAAAACATTAGCTTTATAATAAATATTAGTAGGTCTGAGGCAAGAAATATAATTAAACAGAGAATCAGGAAAGAATGGCAAAAAAGGTGGGATGAAGAAAGGAAAGAAAGATGGTTTTACAGAATCAAGATAGGAGAAGTAAGAACAGGAAGAAGGAGTAGAAAAGAGGAAAGATTAATTACAAGATTAAGAATAGGACATACAGGACTTAATTCTACATTGTTCAAGATAAACATAATACAGGAAAATGTGATCATTGTGGAGAGGAGGAAACAATAGAACATGTAATATTGAAGTGTCAGAAATATGAACAAGAAAGAACAATTTTAAGGAGAGAATTTGTAGGTATTAAAGAAAATTTTATTTTGAGAGATACTTTGCAAAGAAGTTTAGGTAGCAAGCATATTCAAATTATAATTAGATTTTTCAAAAGCACTAAATTAATAAATAGAATTTGATTGTTTTAACAGTAAATCAGATTTAAAACCATGAAGAACCACACTCCATACCAGTCGGTGGCGGTAATGCACATCATAACGTTATTTGCCAACTGCCAAAAAATAACACAGAAGAAGAAGAAGAAGGTCTTCACTGGAACATAACCTCAGTTATGTGGACTGCCTGTCTTCCCAGCTACCTACCTGCCTGTCTACCTGTCGACCTGCCCATCTGCCTGCACCTAAGGAATGCACTGTAAATATACTCACCATCAGCACTCTCACCTTGGATTCCTGGATTCCATCCTCCTCCCCTGGTTCCTGGACAACACCAACCTATTATCCTGTGTTTTGAGTCAGTTTTCATCCTCTGGTTTGTTCTACTTCGACTACCTTAGTGATTCATGATAATAGCAGCATAACTACACAGATAGTTTCATTTTCAGTTTATTTATTTATATAGCGCTTATTTACAACAATGTCGTCTCAAGGCACCCCACAAAGGGTCTGGAATGGTGCGGGGCTGCTGGGGAGGCCAGACCAAACCACAGAGTGCCAGAGCCCGGCCACCCCAGAACGCGCCACATGTAGGGGCACTAAGTAAAATAATAAACTGATAAAGTTTGTCCATCTAGAGCCCACTGATGGCCATTGTTATACTAAAAACCACAAAGATCGGGATACCTCTCTCTGTCAGACTGATTATAACCATTGGAAAAGAGAAGGGGTCATACAGGTAGCAGAAATGGAGGGCGTGTTTGCACCTCAACCATAACTGAGCCGGTTTAGGCTAAACATCACTCCCCCTTACTTCATCCAACAAGGAGGGAGGAAGGCAAAGGTAAAAAAAAATAAGGAAGATAGCTTAAGCCACTCTAACGATAAGCTTTATCAAAAAGGAAAGTTTTAAGCCTAGCCTTAAAAGTAGACAGGGTGTCTGCCTCACGGACCAAAACCGGGAGCTGGTTCCACAGGAGAGGAGCCTGATAACTAAAGGATCTGCCTCCCATTCTACTTCTAGAGACTCAAGGAACCACCAGTAAATCTGCAGTCTGAGAACGAAGTACTCTGTTAGGAACATATGGAACAATCAGATCTTCTTCTTTAATAACAACAAACTGAAAACTTACATTTTACTGCCACAGAAGACGTCAAGGAATTTGGCCAGGGATGAGAAATGAGGAACCAGCGAGGAATTGTGCAAACAACCAGCTTATAAACAGAGGGCGGAGGAGTGTGGACCAATGAGAGAGGAAGGCAGGCAATCAGATGGAAGTGGTAACAGGTGAGGAACTGAACAGCTGGGAAACTGAGGGAATTTGACTAATTACAGCAAGCAGAGGGACAAAAACTTGAGGGACAGAGCAAGCAAACCTGAACTAAATGACAAAACCTGGCATTAACCAATATGAAGGAAGCAGAACAAACATAAACACTATGTGACTGACTGCAACTAACGATCTGACTGAGAGGAAATAAACATGAGACTAGACAAGGAGAACTACACTAAAATAACAAACTTGGGGAAACACATACAAGATCCTAGGCATAGTAAAACATAAATGAGCATAACTACTAAACAGAAGGGACAAGAGAAGGATCTAATTAAAAAGGTAAACAAACACCAAGACCCTAGAATGGCAGATCATGACACACACATGAATTGTCTGATTACTGCACTTTATATTTAAATTTCCATATTTCTTATAAACAATGGTTTTAGATGTAAAAGTAGTATCAGTTTAACCTTTTTTAGAAATGGAGTTTAAACGAAAATTCAACATGGAAGATTCACCACCCCCACCACGTTCAATCACTCCTCACTGGCTGCTCCAATCAACGGCAGGTCCTCAGCCAATCATCTCCCAGGGCATCACTTTTAAAGACCCTCTGCATGGAAAACACCGATCTTTTGCTGTGCTTCGACGATCAGCTGCGACATGTCTGACTAGTTTCTAGCGACTTGACGGTTCCTCGTACTGTTTGTGACGAATTCCGCCCTCCTTCCTCCTCCTCCGCTTGTAGGAGCGTTTGACTGGCCTCCTGCCTAATGGCCCCTTTTCCCCTCGTCTCAGCTCTGGGCATGTGGAAAGCGCCTTAAGGACTCCTCCAATCCATCTACTAAGTATTGCTGAAGTCGCCCTGCCTTCACCGCGGCTCCCACCGCCGCATCACCCGGCCCGGCTTCTCCAGTGGTTCTCCTCCGATCTCGTCTCTCAAACCGATCTTCCCGCTCCCCAGGCTCCGACGTCTTCTTCTACGCTGGTCATCCCACAATCTTCCCTTCTTCATTCATCTCGTCCATGGATTCTCTCCAGAGTTTCATATCTTCTTTACTCAGCTCCTCCGGGAGTTCGCCTCCAATTCTGCCACTTCAGCATTTCCTCAGCTCCGACAACGTACACCTCGCTCCTGGCTCCTCCCACTGACATTCAGCATCGCCACGCTCATCCTGGCTCATCTCTAAGGGTGAGATGTATCACTCCATTCTCTTTCTGAACTGTTTCCTCATTCATATGCCCTTTAAGCACGCTGTGTTCCCCACCTCTCGTTACATTAAGGTAGATCATATACTTCCATGCATTCTAACATCTTACTCAGGCGCCACTCCAAATCCTGCAGGGGCAGCTCATTCATCTAGTTTCTCTCATTTACTATCTCCCGAGGTTGATCACTGTTTCACTTTACCTGATGGCTTAACGCTGTGTTTAAATTATCTACTCCCCACCTTTCTAAGAATCCCTTTTGGCGAGCTTTCGGCCGCCTTTAAGCATTTCAGAGACGTCTTCTGCTATGTTATCTGAGCGTAGAATAAGTGTGATACCTATTCCTCTCTTATCGTCGACCTTCTTTTCAAACATGGCTTCCAGATTTTTCTATCATATCACAAATCCTTCTCTGCCAAAGCTGCGTCCAAACTCACTCAATCAGGAGCTGCCTAGACTGGTTTATTCTCGCCACTGAATTTTGTCATGATGTAAGCTACCTCTGATTCCTGCGGCTCAGTTTGCCTCGTTTCAGTTCTTTACGGTCCATACCATCTCAGTTAAAAGTGATGGTCTCTCAAGCGGATGGTTCTCAATCCTTTTGTTGTCAGAGCCTTGCATGTGAACACATCATTATAGCTAAAAAATATACAGAACGTAAATACCTTAAGTAACTCTATCAATATGCTGCTTTAAATCTTTTGCTTCAATATTTACCATTAATTTTACCTTAAATATTTACAACCCTGTTTATCCTTGACAGTCTTTCCCTTGAGTGCTTTTACCACGTATATTTATTAATTTGTAACCATCGCCTTCTATATTTTTTCCGTACAATAAAGTAAATGCAATGCAAATTATTTTAATCATCTGCAACTTTACTTGGCTTATTATATTAAAACTAGTAAACCTTCGTATTAGCTCTCTCTAGCGGGGGGATGTACTTTAAAAAAAAACCTGTTTGCTCCATAGAACATTTAAATATTCATTTACGCATTCGAACATTTATACCAACCTTCTTCCTTTATTAATCAGGCGCTAAGAAACCATTTACTTTTTAATATACATCTTATCTATATTTTATCCCATCTAATCGTGGAGCACACTTTCTTTCTGCATATTGGGTTGGCGCTGCGTTGTTCAGTTTGAGTCAACTGATTTACAGCACCTTCCTGGTTTAAGTGTTTTCAAATTTGAGCATTAACTGCATTACTGCCGCAGCAAAATAACAAACTCTTACTAAACAATCCATGTACTGTCAATATTAGTAAGTTCATTTAATGGACGTAGCTCTTACCTCCAGCAAATCCTGGCTGGCTGTAACTCATAACTCCATCATTTCTGCCAGTCATGTTCCAAGTTTCTAATCCAGTCCTCATGCCCTGTCTCATTTAAAATTTTGAGGTCTTCGGCCGTCTCTGTCCATCAGCCTACTTTTACCCTACTCCGATTATTTCTCTCTCCTTCCTCTTTCGCAATTTGCCAATCACTGCTGTCTCTCAGGTCTATCTCTTTCCACTTTCAAACCTTATTTCTTCGCCTGGCAAACTTTGAGAAATTTTGAGCATTGGTTTACATTCAGTCCTAGCTTCATCACTCATTGCTTGAACTTCATCGTTTTAAGCCACCCTACAGCCGCAGCTCTTTTAGCAGGCATCAATTTTCATTGAAAGATCATCTTTCTGAGCCCACTCTGAGCCTTTTCTCTCATTACGCATTAACTTCTCCTCAAATACATCTCAAAACATTGTATACCGCAATGCGCATAAATCACCGTGTCGCTCCTTTATTTCTCGCCCTCTGAATCTGGTTAATTCTGTCCCCTTTCTGCTAGATTTGGTTTCTTTAGACAAGTTTTCTGCTCTGACCTGTTTTTCTGGTCCGCTGTTCTGCAGAACCGTAATGGTATATCTTTCCTTAATGATGACGTCGTCACGTCAGCAGACTCCATTCAGTTTGGCACAGACGCAGCTTCGTCCTTGGGTTTTGGGGGATTTCTTCAGGGTCCATAGTTCGCTGCCATCTGGCCACCTTTCTTTCCCCAATCCGAACCATCAGCCTTTATGAGATAATCTCCATCTCTATTGCATGCTGTGCCCGGGGCAACTAATGGAAGGAACGCATAGCCGCTTTATGCGACAATGCAGACGTAGTCGAAGTAAATAAAGGCCGCTTCTCTTCTAAGTCAATCATGCCAGATACCATCTTGAAGACCTGATACTCAACTAAATTCATCCCTCATTCCTCCATTCTAGTCATCTAATTATTATTGTAATTCAGGCTTGACTCCCTCCGCTCAAGTCTGATTTCTTTGCTTAGCAAACTTTTTCAAACTTTTGCATTGCTCATAATACTCTTCTTTACCCCGTTTGCATTCCTACCTTCTTAGCTTTTATTACTTATTGCTTCGATGTCCGGCATCTTAAACTCCCTTACTTTAAGAGTTTATTAGCCGGCATTAACTTCTCTTCTAAGGGCATCTTTTCCAACCCATTCCAAGCCTTTTCTCAAATAATTCCATTAAACTTTTACTCTAAGGTCTATAAAATCATAACATTCCTGAGCCAGATCCGAGGAGACTTATCACTCCTCCCATCTTAAAAGTTCTTCTCCTACTGCTCCGTTCAGGCCCTTCTTCATCTTACTTAACATTTCTTCTTTCCAGTGCCTGGCTTTTAGCTTTTATAGCTTCCTTAGAGTAGGGGAATTTACTACCCCATCAAGCTCATCCGATTCTGCTAGAGTCCTAACTACTCCTCATCCAAAGTTCTATCCCGATTATTTTAAATTTATGTTAAACATTCTAAAAGAAAGGTCCTTGCTGCATGAAACGCCATTGTCAGGCGTTTCATGCAGCCGTCGGGCTCTCACACGCCATTGACAGGCGTTTCTTTCAGCCGTCGGGCTCAATCGCCATTGACAGGCGTTTCTTTCAGCCGTCGGGCTCAATCGCCATTGGCAGGCGTTTCATGCAGCCGTCGGGCTCAATCGCCATTGACAGGCGTTTCATGCAGCCGTTGGGCTCAATCGCCATTGGCAGGCGTTTCATGCAGCCGTCGGGCTCTCACACGCCATTGGCAGGCATTTACAAACATGCCTTGGCAAGCATCTCAATCCTAAGCCTTGTCAGGCATTCATCTAACCACCTTGATACTGCCAGGTGCAGCCCATCTTCACCCGACCTGGCATCGGCCATCCACGCATCATCAGTCATAACTCAGGGTAAGCCCATAATCATTATAAAATTTTGGTCTGCATTTTACTCCCCGCTCATCTCAGATAATCAATAACTAATCTCCTTCAGTTTAGCCTCAGCCTGGCCTCGGCCCTTTTGGGGGAAGATGTACCTAATCATAATCCTAAAATGTTTATTCAAACCTACTTCATCCTCAGCGTTTACGTCTCCCTCAGGGGTCCGAGCGCCAAAGAAATAATCTTTCATTAATAAATACATTAACTGTCTTCTTGTTGTTTCTCCTTTATGTGAGTCTTTCCAGGATTAAATATGGTCTCTATAGCATCTCTTTCACCCCCACCCCCTTTCCCTTACATTGGCTTGCAATGTTATATTCATTGATTGTTTTTCTTTCCTCCAGCATTGTACTTTACCTTTCAGTCAAAACAGCTAAAGAGTCTTTCTTAAGTGGCACAGAATTAACCAAATGGGGTTGTGTGTTATAATTATAAATCACCATAATCTTACCTGCAGTATGTCAGCAATCAGTGCACAATTCAGCAAGGAATTCTTTTAGGAGAATCCAGTTAACCAGCTATTAAGAATATTAGTAAGATAAAAGCTTGTTTCTGTCAGGATCTGCGTTGTGTTTGTGTTTGTGTTTTGTGCTTGCTACATGTGTTCAGCGTTTTCAGTGCTGGAGTTCTCAGGTGTGCTGGGTGACAGGTGCAACTTATTCTACTGATGCTCCTTCCGAGGCTAAGGAAACCTGAACCCTGGGTTTATGTCACTGAATACTGACTACGTGTCCGGAAGTCTTTCTGGATGATCAAGGCTATCTACGTTCTGAGGATTTCATTTCCTATCTACTGTCGCCTCTTCCCCTGGCGACCTGACCATGCCTATTTAGTAAGCTGTTCTCTTGTTTGCATTAATTCCTTGTTCTTAGTTCGACATTATTCAGTTCCCTATTTTTCACCAGTGCTCTTCCCTTCTTCCTGTACAGTTGGAGAATCATCCGTTACGTTCCTGATTATCTTTGTCACAATAAACATCCTTTACATATTCTGTTCTCTGTATGTGGGTCAGATCTATTGCAAACAAAATGACAGTTTCCTTCATTTTACACTACTCAAACATTTCCCAGAAGTTTGAACAAACAGTATTTTATGTATTTTCAAACTTCCTGTCCCTTTGCGTCAGGCAGTTGTTTACTTTATGCAGATTATTATTTTTTTTTCTGCAGATGTCAATGTTGCTACAGATAATTGCACTCCAGTGCATACCATTCAATGTATCTGTTTAGCCCAGTGTCAAGACAGTCAAGTTTCACTAATTAGAAGTTCTTCCTGTGTATAAACCAGCTCGTTCTGTCATATGGAGCTGGGATTTTGTAGGACCAAAGTACACGCAGGAGTGTGGGTACCAATTTTGTAGCACAAATGTTTCATAAATAAAGCGATAAACCTGCAGTGGAATATGAGCAAAACAACTGACAGGTTAGGTGTAACAAACTGGATAATCCAGTGGTGAGCAATGAATACCAGAGAGTTTAAATATGGAGGCAGGGTGTAGAATAGACCTATGAACAGAAGAGCTAATCAGATGAAATGTGGGGCAGCTGGTGGCAGAGAAAATGCAGAACAACTGAAAGAGTGAGGCTAATTAACACAGATGAGTGGGAACATAGAGAAGTCCAAGGAAGTAACAGAAATACAAAACACAAGAATGAACCAGGAACCTAATTTACCAGGAATAAACTAAAATAACAGCAACTAGACCATGTAAAAAGGTAAGTGCGGTGAAACAAACAAGAAGAAACCCAAAAACCTAATACAGGTGATCACTCGGCTATATTGTTAAGGTTTTGTCTTTGTTTTGGTATTAACTCATTTATAGTGGCTTTTATTTGTTGTTGGACTGGCATAATTGCCCAGACCGCTGATCTGTCACACTGTTAAAATAGTTCAATAATATTTTGAGAAACATAGCTGGTTTGAGATGTTGACCTCCAAACTCCCTGGATCTTAACAGAACCGAGCACAAATCCTATCTAAGGAGGGTAGATGTCAAGTTTAGAACAATTATAGAATCTGCTACTCACAGCTGGATGCCTATGGCACACTTTAAATCTGTTTCTTAAATCTATGTGTTGATAAGCCTAAACGGCCTTTGTGCCCCTTTTCTACTGGCTCCATGTAACCCGGTTCTACTCTACTTGGCCCTCTTTGCGGGTGTTTACCATTATTGCTTTTTCCATTCCGGTACCTACTTTTTTGGTCCCTGCTGCTGAGCAGGTATGAATGAGGCTGATTAGGGACTACATGCAAGGGCGTGGCCACAGGGGTAGGTGGGGATGGCATCGGCTACCTCTGGAATCAAATTGGCCACCCCAACCAGAGCTGTCAATCAGTTTATTCTCTTCAGCCCCATCCCCCTGGAACCAGGGCAGGAATTATCCTTATTCTTTTACGTTCATTGCTCTATGTTTGCAGTGTTACCAAATTAGCACTTTTGTCACTAGATTTAACGCCTTTTCAAAGACTCTTATTAACTTATAAAAGCACCTAGCGCCAAATCTAGCATGTTTTTTGTAAACTAACAGCAAATTTCTGAGGAAGAAAGTCGCTATATGAATGAGCTGAATCTGTTACCATGCACAGCAACCAGCTGCGACAGGCTGCCGAGCATCACAACCGTGGGGGATGTGGGTGTTTTAACAACCAGACTTTTCCTTGTGAGATGGTTGAACACCCTCTCTTTTTCCACAGCATCTCCAGTCTCTTTCCTCTAAATTGCAAAGTATGGCTTTTGTTGGCACTGTTGGTCCTTTAGGATACTATTCTCCACTTTTTCTTCCTTTTATGTTATGGTTGCAGAGACACAAAGAACATTTATTCATGACAGTGAAAGGAGGTAATTTTGCAAATATGGAAATGAGGAAAATAACCTCTGGGTTGGTCTATTTTCCTGATTTGTCATAACTGGAGGCAAAATTGTTTAACTGCTTGTTGAATTGCTATGTTATAGAAAAAATAAAAAACAACTGCATAACAGACAAAATGCAAAAGACTCATATATTTAAAAAAAAACAGTTGAACAAAATCTATATAGAATATAGCTAATAGTATATAATTCAAGAAAAACAACCTGTTCTGTGGGAAATATGTCGAGAGTAGTGACAAATCAGGCTGCGTGACATTTTATGCTTTAGCAATTACTCAGACCAAATTATGAACAGCAAATAATGTCATGCTAAAATTTTGCCTAATACCAGTAAATAACTACAGTCATAACACTTAATTCAATCAAAGACTCTTCACAAAGAGAGGGATGGCAATTAGAAAAGTTTTAATGATGAGAAATTACATGGTTATTTATTTGGCGCTCGGACCTGGGAGGAAGACATGAATGCTGAGAATGACATGAGCTAAGATGATCATTTGTAAGGTCAGTCATTTTCTACCGCTTATTCCATAGTGGGTCGCAGGGGAGCTGGTGCCTATCTCCAGCAGTCTATGGGCGAGAGGCAGGGTACACCCTGGACAGGTCGCCAGTCCATCGCAGGGCAACACACAAACAACCATGCACACACTCATTCATACAACTAAGGGCAATTTAGAGTTACCAATTAACCTAACAAGCATGTCTTTGGACTGTGGGAGGAAGCCGGAGTACCCGGTGAGAACCCACGCATGCACGGGGAGAACATGCAAACTCCATGCAGAAAGACCCCCAGCTGGGAATTGAACCCAGGACCTTCTTGCTGCAAGGCAACAGTGCTACCAACTGCACCACCGTGCAGCCCCCCATTTGTAAGGTTTAGATTTAAATATGTCTTCCCCCTGATCCGACACTGGTGGTGGATCCTTTGTTATTTATTTCCAGGAGAAGATGGAGATGACGGTGGGGTGTTGGAGAGAGGATAGGCAGGTGAGTGGTGGAGTCAAGGAGAGGTCCAGGAAGGCAGCCAGAGGAGCAGTGAGGAGATTACAGCGAATCTTGAAATTGGGTCTGCAATTAACTCTAACGATGAGGAGGTTCCAGACTCAGTTTAAGGCAGGAAACATGGACTGGAGAGAGGGTTTCTGGAAAGAGAAAAACAATAAGGTAGGCTGGGAAACATAAGAAAAGCACAAGCAAGAAACCTCAGGGAGACCGCTCCTCCTGCTTATATAAGACTATAAACACTATTATAGTGATTAAGGTCCTTGTTGATACTCTGCTCTGCATAATTTCTGTTTTTCAGATGCCTTAAAGGAAGTCCAAATTTAGCCAGCGGTTAAATATTTCCTTCCTTGGCAACATGCTGTAATTACATCAAAATCCACTTCTGATTCTCTCCTGGAGGCGTCTGCTGCGCATAGACTGAACTGAACTTTGTCAATGAAAGAGGCTGGACCCAACCATTGCAGTGGTAGTTATAAATGTTCTTTTTGCACTGTATGCCATGCTAAGTTGTATATTTTTGGTTTTTTGTATCTCAAACTTGTTTATGCCTTTTGAAATATTTTTGCACACCCTCTTTATTGTCAGAACCGGGTTCCGAAGTGACCCAAAGTGCAGAAACTTCCAGAACATCTACAAATCAGTGCCACAAGAGGACAGGACAGCCTGTGCAGATGGAAAGAGAGAAAAAAGAAGAAAAGCTGACTGTCCCTCCAGTCATATAAGAAATGAAGGTGGCAGGACCCTGGAGCAAAAACACAAATCGGTAACAAGAACATAAAAAGAACAACAGCTCATCTGACCAGTATTAGCACCTATTCATTATGCTGTTGCTGGTGGTCCAATTCCAAATGCTGACTTGAATACCTGTGTACCTTACAAACGTTGGGCTTCAGTTTTTAAATTAAATTAGAAAAATTTCCGAACTGGACAATAAAATTACCTACCTCTTGACATTTGAGAGTCAAACAAATTCTTGGTAACGTTTTAGGCCTTTAATCAGCTTTAATTACTATTGTAAATAGTGTTCTACTTTTATTAACTCTCATACAATAATTAGCGTGTAGCTTGGAAGCAGACCTGTTGATCATGTAAATTAGTATTCTGTGGCATTATTTTTCTTGGGTCATTAGTATCAAGAAGATATTAAATGATCAGTATTAGATGTGATTTTCCCTCTATGATCTTTAGGTAATTTTCAGTGTTGGTTGTTTGAATTGATATTGTTCTCAAAAATGTAAGATTTTCTTTTCTTCTTTGTATGTGCAATTGTTAACAAGGTCGAAAGCTAAACCTCAGATAGAATACATTTGATCAACTCGTTAGGAGACTGATTTGATTTTTTGATAACCAATGACAGTAGTGAGTTATGAACCCTAATATTTTTAAGAGTTTATACTGGTGATGCCTTCCTAAGATGTGATACATTTTTGGTTTCTAATTTATTAAACCACCCTAGACACATGGTTTATGTATAAAGCAGGGTGTCATGGGCAGGTTCTCCAGTTTGCTGAACTCCAGTTTCCTCCACTAACAGGACTGGATTAACCTTCACTCATGGTTATCTGATGGTAAAGCCCAGTGAAGCAGCAACTCATTTGCTTAATAACCGGCCCTATCTTAGAGGGACGGATAAAGGAAGTCAATCAGAAACCGGTGCAGTGAACGTCCCTCTGTTTAATTAATACAAAGGTTGATTGCACTTGTTTTCTTTATGGCTACGAACTACATTTTTTTCAATAGATGTGTTTTATGGGATTTCTATGCAAAGTACAGAGCAAGCGGCTAAACTTTAACATCTTGGTCCTCCAGGTAACCTTTTGAAAGTGAAAAGCTGTTGTACTTTAAACAATGCATTTCTTTTTTTAAAACATCATTCATTGCTCGGTTTCAAGATCTAGACTGTCATTTCAGTAATAAGCCAGATTTACAAAGCAGAGTTGTGTTTGGCGGAGCTTAAAGCATATACCGTAGCCCTTGTTTGTCAAAGACAGACAGAGGCATTAGTCATCATCCCAATCTGCCTTTGATGCCTGATGAATTGGCAGGCCATAGTGAAGATGACAAGCATGCAGCCACAGTATAGCAATTATCAATCATGCATCTTGCAGAGCTTTCCTCGTATTTTATGCAACCATTGTCAAATGAAATAAATGTCAACAAGGTAGATTTATATTTCACAAGACGTTTATTTTTCCTATTTTGAGGATTCTTAAGAGGCTGTCACACAATGTCTTTTATTGCAATATATGTTAATGTGTCAAAAAAGCTTTTTACGTGGGGTCCAAACATGTAAAAATAAAGCCAATGTTGTGAAACATCGAGTCCTGTTAGTTATATTAAGCATGTGCCTTACTCATGATGCACACTTTTGATATACTGTACATGTTTTGGCAGGAAGGGTAATTGTTTTACAGTGTGTCACTGTGTGAGGACAGATTAAGTTACTTTTACTGTGGTGTCATGGCCTTGTTTATTTTCTTTCTTCATACTGATAATCACCTGACCACCTTGGACTGAAAGAACATTGTTCTAAACACATGTGAGTGCCCCCACATTATAAAATAATGTGGTGGGGTATCAGTGTAAGCTACTTATCTGACTGATGATAGGCCGGTACCGGTAACTGAGCGGCTGGCGCCGGTAACTAAGTGGCCCATGCAGGGAAATGCGAAGGAGAGTACTCACTTATTTTAGCTTTTGAGAGGCTGGCGATAGCATTGGATAGGCCAGCGATAGCATTGGAGAGGCTGGCAATAGCATTGGAGAGGCTGGCGATGGCATTGGAGAGGCTGGCGATGGCATTGGAGAGGCTGGCAATAGCATTGGAGAGACTGGCGTTAGCATTGGAGAGGCTGGCGATGGCATTGAGAGGCTGGCGATGGCATTGGAGAGGCTAGTGGCAAACGTAACTTTTTTCTTCCTTTTTTTTAACAGTAGATTTTGCAGTTTCATAACACATAAGCCCGATATTTATACCAATATATTAATAATTTCAGAATAGAAATCGCTGTTGTAATGGCAATGATTTGTTTATTTTCTCATACTATTTCTCATACTATTCTCATATTATGAATTTTCCTTTATTTTACTGTTTTTGCTCAGTTTTTCATAGTAAAGTGGAGTTTTTTGTTGTGTAGTCTGGCAAATGCTGTTTTGATGTCCATGTTAAAAAGTGTGAATTGAGCCACACTGTATTTATCTCTGATGAGCTAAGGGGAAATATTTACATCCATAACCCTCAGGAAAAGGAAACAATACATTTAAAGAGGTCATGTTCAATGCAATTGAAAATACTTTGTTGATCCCCAAACGAAAATGATAAAAACAATAGGGATTTAAATGTTTATCAAATGCATCTGTACTTGTTCTCCGTCTTGAAGAAAAAAATATAATTTCTTTAAAAAAATAAAAAGACACTGTGCCATCTTTTTGTTAAACCCTATTTTAGAAAGCTGATTCAAATACAGTATAACAAGCCAGACTTCACAACCAAAAAATGCACTTTACCATGAAAAACTGCAGAAAGGGTAATATAAAGGACAGTCCATGACAATTGCATGAGATAATAAACAAATAATTGCTATTACAACAGCAATTTTAATTCTTAAATTAGTAATATATTAGTGTAAATATAAATAGTTCCCACAAGACCAGACCGGAAGTAAGTGACTCCGGAAATGCGCCATGTTCATAGTATAGCTGTAAACAGTGTTACATAGGAAATGCATTAGGAGCGGCATTACCGCAGCTTTTATTCGGGGGGTTTCGTGAGCTATGGCTTTTTTAAGTGTTGGAGTGTGTTACAGAAACACTTTAAATGTGTCCTTAAATAGGTATGAAGCAAATATTGCTGTAATCAGTACAGATCCATACGAGGTGGACAAATGGGACATGCGACGGCGGAGTTGGATTTGTTCTCAGCATTCAACTATATAGACATTGCGAATTATTTCATTTACAAAAATTGTGCCTAAACTATGGAGAAACTACAATCCTTGAAGTATTTGGCCACTTTTAACCTATTTTTCAAACATGTGTTTCAACAAACAGAAACGTGTACATGGACATTTGTACATCTACATTTTGTAATTACTTACGTTTCATACTTTGTGCACATGCTAATGGTGTTACTTTTTTTTGTGTTAGATTGACAGCGTTTCATGTTATGACATACAAATAAATCATGCTGAACACATTTAAAGGCTTTTTACTGAACTACATTAAGATATAGGCTCACAGCTTGATCCTGCTTTCAGGACTGACACATCGTAAACACAACGTAATTGTGAGTTCTTCAGTCCTATAAGATAGAAACTGTTCATTAACATTCAGCGTGGAAATGCATTGATCCCTAAGCCTCTGTAGTAGTTGAAGGTATTACTTAAATAAACAGAGCAGAATGTAACACATGTAAGGCTTTATTTTCTAATCACCAACAGCTTGACAAGGTACATTAAATGTACAATAAAATTTGTAGACTGATATGTCACAAATTGGCATCTACAACATATTTCATAACTTTGTAATATTGCTCCTAATAAACAGTTGCATGATAGGTCAAGCAATAAAATGATTTCTGGTTAATGTGCACTGTAAAGGTCCAGCAAGGCTCTGGGTGTGTTGTACTTGTCCTTTGTGTGACACTGGTCCTTTACCCTTTTATATCTGTTGTTATAAGAAGGAAGAGTACATAATGCCATTCTCAATAGAGAAACAGAAATAATGCAGATTAAAGCACAATAAATGGATGAAATATGTCAAATAATGCATCACACCGTCATGACTCTGAGTAATCAGGATTTTTGTTTGGTATTTTATTGATTATAATGCAATATACACTGCTCAAAAAAACAAAGGGAACACATAAATAACACAACATAACTCCAAGTAAATCAAACTTCTGTGAAATGAAACTGTCCACTTAGGAAGCAACACTGATTGAATATCAATTTCACATGCTGTTGTGCAAATGGAATAGACAACAGGGGGAAATCTTTGGCTATTAGCAAGACACACTCAATAAAGGAGTGGTTCTGGGTGTGCAATAGTCTTGGTTGTCACTGATACTCCACCATAAAATAACTGCTTGTTGTCCTACTCAGGTAGGCCAACAAGAGTTTCTCTAGGACTTTCATAATTTAAGATGTCAAGGAAACAGGTCCATAGTCATTGAGGACTGATGGATAAGTTGTTTTTGGATACCGAAACCAGACAGGAGGTCTTCCACAACACTGGAACCTTCTCCTGGGTCAGGCTAAAGTTTAAGGTGCTGCAGAATCTCACAGAGCTGCTCTGAACAGGCTTTCGGGACTCTGGGACTGACACTATCTGGACCTGTTGTGGCAGGAGCTGCTAGCCATTTTCTACACTGCCATTATTTAGTCTGTTTTGTGCTTATCCTTGGTTTGGCTTATCCACAAAACAGGACAGGACCAAACTTCAATGAACAATTAGTTCTGCAGGGAGGATTATAGGGGCTAACTTTCCCTCCATCCAAGACTTGTACAAGTCTTGGAAAAGATCAGGAGATGGGCAGCTCACATCACTACAGACCCCACACACCCTGCAAAAAAACTGTTCAGAGCTTTTCCTTCAAGCTCTGGTCTGTAACCTTTAGTTGTCAGAATAATTCAATAAATGCTTAAATCTGACTATCTGATGGTGTTCTATGATAAGTAGGTTATCTGTGATAATTATTATTTTACTGAAGTCCCTTTTCCCTTGCCTCTTCAGCTAAACAAATTTGAGATGTGTGCCTACAACTTTGACCAATAGACTTGTGTATCCACCTGGAGGGAGGTATCAATCAACACATATGCGCATCAGTGTGTGTGCCTCAGTCAGCTGGGAGGTTTGCAATGGACCAACCAAAACAAGGACCAAAGTTACAAATTCCTCAGCTACTTTCTACTTCTCAACCAAACTTTAGACACTGTAAAAGTCCTTCTACCCAAGTTGCCTTGTGACATTTGCAACGTTCTAGTAGAATTACATTGGAAATGGTTTTAAAAGATGGAGGGAGTTTGCTATCTACAAGGTCTCAAAACTGATAAAGAGGTTGCAAAGTTTCTTTTGAACAGGTAAAAACTAAAAAATTGATTGTATTTCAGGGAGTTGTAATGAGGATTTTTTTTAAATAAAACAAATGCTGTAGATAATTGTAATAAGTTGTGTTTACAATGGGCCAGTATGGTTCTAGTTGAATGCTAACATCAAGCTAACTGTGAAAGAGGAGGGAGGGAAATGAAAGGGGATTCATGTTACATTGTGTATATATGTAATGTAGGCTGTTAGTGATTAGTATACAGGTAACCTTGCGGTACATCAATCTATTCTTTTTATGTTTGGGTCAATGCAATTATGCTGTCTATTCACACTGTTTGCCCTGTGTGTGCACATGTGTGTAATAGGCATGTCTTTCAATGCTGAAACATATTTAATTTTAAAACAATAGTGTAACAGGGGTATAAGATGTATTTAAAATAAGTTTTTTTTTACACCAAATGTAAAATGTGACACCATATTCACTCAAACAACATCAGCTACAATGACAGTGACAAAAACATTTTCTGCAATAGACCAGCATTTAGTGTAACTTGTCTTTTTAAAATAACACTTTTGTTTGACTATAGGTCAATAACACATTTTTTCTGTACATATGTATAAATTCAAAGTTAAATATTAAAGAAATCAAAAACATCAGGGAAGTGGAAGCAAGAATACAAAAGCACTGACAAAACCAAACCTCAAAGTAAGCTATGATAACAGGAACAACAATGTACAGTATTTTGCAAAAACTTTCGTAACCCTTGAACATTCTGACATTTTCTCATGTTACAACCACAACCCTTTATGTAATTAACAGGGATTTTATGTGATATACTAACACAAAGACACTCAAAATTTTGAGATGGAAGGCATGTATAGTTTTCAAAGGTTTTTAATAAATTTTGAAATTTATGGAAGGCGCTTGTATTCAGGCAAGGGATATGTCTTTACCAGGTTAATACATCTGGAGATGGAAACGAAAATCCTCATTCTTCTTTACAAAGTACCTAAAGCTCAAAATTATAAGATGGAAATTCATTTTCCAGCCTTACCACTTATTCTCAATTGGACTCTGGACTTTGGCTGGGCCAGTATAATACATAAAATGCTTTTATCTAAACCATTCCATTGTAGCTCTGGTTGCATGTTTAAGGTCATTGTCCTGCTAGAGGTTAACCTCCTACCCAGTCTCAAGTCTTTGGCAGCCTCTAAAAGGTTTTAGTCTGAAATGCCCTGTTGTTAGCTCCATCCATCTTCATATCAGCTCTGACCAGCTTTTCTGCCTCTGTTGAAGGGAATCATTCCTCAAACAGAATGCCACCACTGCAGTGTGTCACTGTGCAGATGGTGTGTTCAGGGTTATTCGTTATCAGCCACACATTTGCCCATTTTCCATGGGCTCTACTTTGGCCGGCTCCACTCCACGTAGTCCATTTTGCAACCATTTCCATTACTGGGTTTTTCGGCCTGGTACTGGCTTTCTTGGTACCTGCTTCTCAGCAAGTCCCATCGGGGCTGAACAAGGCCAAAATGTGACGTGAACAGACTGCTGTTCACTGATTAGCTATGAGCGTAGTCAGCCATATGTCAGCAACGTTAGAAAGTGTTCACCGAGGTAGTGGAGAGAATGAAAAGCCATGGATTTTACTGCACACTCCAGTGCCGAGAAAAGCTAAAAAACTCAAGAGTGACTACGATCTAACCCAAAGCTGTGTAGGTGGGTCATAATCAGACATGGTGTGCATGGTGTGTTTTTACTTCGTATGTTGGTATCTGAAACTTATCTCATGTTTGGTAGGTTCACACCGCACCATAAGACAGTAAAGGTTTATAGTGACATAGCACTGATGGGTAGAGGCAGGGTTTTAAGTCATAACTCCAGCCGTCAATGAGTCAGTGGGGACACAACAGCTTTCGTGCGAAGTACTGTGAGATTGAGCGGAGTGGAACTGTGCGGTGCTGGACCTGTGAGTAAAAAAGAGGCAATTGTGTTTTGCAAGTAGGCCAAAACGTTTGGTTTTAGACTCGTCTGAGCAGAGGTTATTGTTCTACGTTTGCAGTTGTCCACTACATGGTTTGCAGCAAACTGACAATGGGTTTTCTTATGTTTTTGTATTTCCTGCCACTCTTCTATACAGGCCAGATTGAATGCATGAATGTTGGTTGTGTTGACAGACTCTCCTACCTGAGCTGTGGATCTCTACACCCCCTGCAGAGTTACCATGGGCTATAGGCTGTGTTGTCAAAAAATGTGTTTTTAACAAAGGAAGAGATTGATGATTGTCACTCAATCAGTTTTATTGATAACCTTGCAAGGGAGAGCAGTTACGATGCCAGACATGTTTTCAAGACGTGTGCCATATCTGCTCTGACTAGACAAAGGAGCCAACTCTCTTATGACAGCTTCAAGGTAATTCTCATGAATCCATTACCTGCTTGGGATGGGCAGAGGTAAGACCTGTTATAATTCTTTCCAAATATGTGTTGGCTCTGAAATCTAAACTCTGTATCTGTAAAATAAATGTAAAAAAAAAAAGCAAATGTCACAATACATATCCAAACCGTGATAATCAATTGACCTCTACATAACTGTGGAAGGTTGGAAGGGAGTATATTCTGAGATGAGTAATCTGAGTCTCATTTCATTTGACAGAATGACATTTGGGCTCATGTGAAAGCTATTGGTGTTTGTGAAACCATTCATTAAATACACATGATGAAGGCAGAATGAGAAATCAGCTGGAGCAAAGAAAATTGCTCATAGAGTAACTGTCATCTAACAAGGGGGGGCCCATGCAGGAACTGGAGAGGGCTTTAATCACATTTATGGATCGTGTCAAAAGCCCAATTTGAAATATATTATTAATCTATAAATATCTTTGATTGTCTTTTTCAGAGAAAGATTTCACACACTAGCTACACTTAAGCCATCTTAAGTGTATGCTTATTGACTGGATGTGAACTGTCACCAACTCTCCTTTTAAAAAAGATAATTTCTCAAATATTTTAAAACAGCTGTGTTTCAAAATGATTAAAAAGGTGTACGCTGGCAAAAACATACATTCACTTTTAGGTTTATTAAAGAAAGTTGAGCTGGCACAGAGGTTAGTAATTAACCTGGTAAAAAGGCAACAAAATAATTCAGTAGTGCTATTTATTATTATTGATCACTTGCAAGTAAATTCAATCAAATGTAAGAGTGAATTGCTAAGACATACAATGGGACATATTAAATCTGTTAATCTCATTTAAAACCTTTTACATTGCACTCAAAAATATCTGGACTATATATACAAGACTTCTCTGCAGTTCATGAATCTTAAATACCTAATTTATCTTGTGTCATAGGTTGATTATCAACATTTTTTCTTTTATACTGTCAACATAAAGATATTACTGTAATTACATGCCAGAGGCGGCTGTGGCTCAGTAGGAAGAGTAGTCATCTTGCAATCGTCTTGCAATCAGAAGGTTGTGGGTTTGATTCTAGCTTCCTCCTGCCATATGTTGATGTGCCCCTGGGCAAGGCACTTAACCTCAAGTTGCCTGCGTATCAGTGTATGAATGTGTGAGTGTTAGTGAGTGTGATAGGGTGAATGTGGCTCTAGTGTAAAGTGCTTTGAGCGGTCTGTGTGACTGGAAAAGCACTATATAAGTTCAGTCCATTTACCAACTTGCCTGCTTTTGTGTCATGCTTGTGTTCATACAGCTAGTGTGCATCACTGATTTATATACTCTGTCGGTCAAAGGTTTTAGAAACACTTTCTCATTTAATGGTTTCCTTTATCTTTGTGACCATTTATATTTTATGTAGATTCTCACTGAAGGCATTAAAACAGCACATTAACACATAAAAAAGATCATTATGTAGCAAACAAAAAATTGAAAAAGAAGTTTAAATATGCTCAAATTATAGATTCCTTAAAGTAGCCGCCCTTTGCTGGGTTGACTGAAATATTAACCTCTGGTCGTCTCTCTATGAACCTCTGGGAAGTTATTTCAAGAGTCTTTGGAAAACCATTTCAGGTGACCACCTCATGAATCTCATGGAGAGAATGGCAAGAGAGCAAAGCAATGATCAGAGCAAAGGGTGGCTATGTTAAAGAATCTAAAATATACAAATGTTTAGAGTTATTTCACACTTTTTGTTTTACTATATAAATTCATGTGTGTTCATTCAGTTTTGTTGTGTTAGGTGAGAATCTACAATGTAAATAGTCATGAAAATAAAGAGGCCCATTAAGTGAGAACGTGTGTCTAAAACATTTGACTGGTAGTGTATGTCAGTCTGTGGTGAACAACAAAGACCCCTGTGTATCCTCAGAGGGGTTTTTCTTATTTTATTTCTGGTAACCTTTCAGTAAAAACAAATCATTGCACTGGTGAATATTCCCAATAACCTTTAACACTTCTGATTTATGTAGCAAATTCTCACCTTTGTTACGTCCACTTTAATATTTAATTATTTTATTTATTTAACGGCCTGGATCATTCTCTAAACTCAGTGACAATTTAGAGCTTCTACTTACATATAAAGAGAAGAAGATCTATTTAATCCCTGAACCATTAAATATAAAGAGTCCTCCTCCTCCTCCTCCCCATCTCCACTATCTGGCTTCCTATCTCCTCCCGATTCCCCTATCTGCTCAGGCCTCCACTACACCAGCAGTCAGATCCCAAGGGGGAAAGACATCTCTAATTCTAATCATAAGATGTTCATTCAAGCTCACGTCATTCTCAGCGTTCGTGTCTTCCTCCGGCGTCCGAGCGCCAAAATAATAAATATCTGTGAACTTCGCTAATCACCACCTATGTGTCTTCTCATTGTGAGTCTTACAGGATTGAATTCTCATGCTATGTCATTTATATTGTTTCTATTGTTTACTGGGCTGTTAGTAGAGAAATATATATTTTCATTAAATGAAACACTATTTTGTTGTTTCAGTACAGTAGTTTACTTTGTAAAATTCAAGTTCTAAATTCAGTTCAGCTGGGTTAAATTGACTTGAATAATGTTCATAGTTCACCACCTAAATACTTTGATCTACTATCATATCTTAAAAAAAAAAAAAAAAAAAAAACTTTCACATCAACTAGTTCTTGTTCATTACATGTATATACAAGTCCTTCTCAAAATATTAGCATATTGTGATAAAGTTCATTATTTTCCATAATGTCATGATGAAAATTTAACATTCATATATTTTAGATTCATTGCACACTAACTGAAATATTTCAGGTCTTTTATTGTCTTAATACGGATGATTGTGGCATACAGCTCATGAAAACCTAAAATTCCTATCTCACAAAATTAGCATATTTCATCCGACCAATAAAAGAAAAGTGTTTTTAATACAAAAAACGTCAACCTTCAAATAATCATGTACAGTTATGCACTCAATACTTGGTCGGGAATCCTTTGGCAGAAATGACTGCTTCAATGCGGCGTGGCATGGAGGCAATCAGCCTGTGGCACTGCTGAGGTCTTATGGAGGCCCAGGATGCTTCGATAGCAGCCTTTAGCTCATCCAGAGTGTTGGGTCTTGAGTCTCTCAACGTTCTCTTCACAATATCCCACAGATTCTCTATGGGGTTCAGGTCAGGAGAGTTGGCAGGCCAATTGAGCACAGTGATACCATGGCCAGTAAACCATTTACCAGTGGTTTTGGCACTGTGAGCAGGTGCCAGGTCGTGCTGAAAAATGAAATCTTCATCTCCATAAAGCTTTTCAGCAGATGGAAGCATGAAGTGCTCCAAAATCTCCTGATAGCTAGCTGCATTGACCCTGCCCTTGATAAAACACAGTGGACCAACACCAGCAGCTGACACGGCACCCCGGACCATCACTGACTGTGGGTACTTGACACTGGACTTCTGGCATTTTGGCATTTCCTTCTCCCAAGTCTTCCTACAGACTCTGGCACCTTGATTTCTGAATGACATGCAGAATTTGCTTTCATCCGAAAAAACTACTTTGGACCACTGAGCAACAGTCCAGTGCTGCTTCTCTGTAGCCCAGGTCAGGCGCTTCTGCCGCTGTTTCTGGTTCAAAAGTGGCTTGACCTGGGGAATGCGGCACCTGTAGCCCATTTCCTGCACACGCCTGTGCACGGTGGCTCTGGATGTTTCTACTCCAGAATCAGTCCAATGCTTCCGCAGGTCCCCCAAGGTCTGGAATCGGCCCTTCTCCACAATCTTCCTCAGGGTCCGGTCACCTCTTCTCGTTGTGCAGCGTTTTCTGCCACACCTTTTCCTTCCCACAGACTTCCCACTGAGGTGCCTTGATACAGCACTCTGGGAACAGCCTATTCGTACAGAAATTTCTTTCTGTGTCTTACCCTCTTGCTTGAGGGTGTCAATAGTGGCCTTCTGGACAGCAGTCAGGTCGGCAGTCTTACCCATGATTGGGGTTTTGAGTGATGAACCAGGCTGGGAGTTTTAAAGGCCTCAGGATTCTTTTGCAGGTGTTTAGAGTTAACTCGTTGATTCAGATGATTAGGTTCATAGCTCGTTTAGAGACCCTTTTAATGATATGCTAATTTTGTGAGATAGGAATTTTGGGTTTTCATGAGCTGTATGCCAAAATCATCCGTATTAAGACAATAAAAGACCTGAAATATTTCAGTTAGTATGCAATGAATCTAAAATATATGAATGTTAAATTTTCATCATGACATTATGGAAAATAATGAACTTCATCACAATATGCTAATATTTTGAGAAGGTCCTGTATGTATATATTTTTTAAATAAAACATAATATATATACACACACACACACACACGCTACTGGTCAAAAGATTTAGAATGCCTTTCTCACTTAATGGGTTTCTTTATTTTCATGATTATTGAAATTGTAGATTCTCACCAGAGACAACAATACTGTGACCAAACACACATGGAATTATGTAGTAAACAAAAAGTGTGAAATAACTCGAAATATTTTTATATTTTTGATTATTACACAATAGCCACACTTTGCTTTGATGACTGCTTTGATCTCTTGGCATTCTCTCCATGAGCTTCATGGGGTGGCCACCCCAAATGGTTTTCCAAAGAGTCTTGAAATCTTGAAAGAACTTCCCAGAGGTTCATTGAGAGACGGCCAGAGGTTAATATTTCAGTTATTGCAGCAAGGACTTTAATGATTCTAAAATATAACATATGTAAAGCTGTTTTACAATTTTTGGTTTGCTACATAATTGCATATTTGTTCATTTACTGATACAGAAAACGATTAAATGAACAAGCAGTCTAAAACTTTTGACCGGTAGTGTGTAGTGTCATTTTTTAATGACCAAAATCCTAAAAGAGCTGCTCTCATTCAAATATTTTATTGATTTTGTTAATAGAAAAGAAAATTGAAACTTTGACTGAATAGGGCTCTATTTAGACTATGTTTGTAACTGAGGTCACTTTTCCAACAAGCACAGACAGGATTTGATATACATTTTTGTTTTTTCCCTTTTACAACCTTAAACCTTTAGGATTCTTCTGACTAAGTATAATTTTTCTGTTGGGTTAAGGTGATATATCCGGCAATGGCAGAGAGCAGATGGATATAACACTTTATTGTTGCAAAAGATACTGATGGCATTTGTTACTAGTGTATTCCTAAACATCTGAATGTTCCTGCGAGAAATCTTCGGACTGGAAGTGGAAAATACATAATTTCATTCTAAAAATGCCACAACATGGTGTTCCTTATAATATTTTTGACAGAGTCCAAAGCGTAAGCGGAAGAGTTGTCCAAGAGCCAGAAAGCTTCAGAAAAATCTAAAATAAGCTGGTATAGTTTTTTATAAAACATGTGACAGCTAGAACTATAGGGTTTCTGCAGGGAGATGCATGTATCAATGTACTCCTCACTTGCGTCGGACAGTTTTGACGTGGAAATTGTTCTAATGATGAAAGATGTTTGTTTGCCTGCACTGTGTACAAATGCACCAATTGCTCTGCTGCTGTTGCACTAATAAAGTGGCTGTGAAAGGCCTTCTGTTACTAGGGGAGCCATTTATTCATTCAGTTTCCATTCCTGCTTTATTCTGTTCAGGGTTGTAGGAGGACTGAAGCCTTTCCCAGTTCCCATTGGGTTAGAGGCGGCATAAAATCTGGACTGATCAGTGGTCTATCCTGGGAAAAAGGCAAAACCAAACACCACAGATTTTTCCCTCATACTCAAAGATTGACTGACCAATTACCCTACATGCATGTGCTTGGACAAGAAAGAAAATGAAGCATTGGGAGAAAACCCATGCTGGTAATGAGAAATTGCAAACTCTACTTATTACCATTTTCAGATTTACAAATATCTGTGTAATTTGTTATAACAAAAATCATCTATTTGCCTGTTAGGTAATTCAACTGTTGAAGCAGTGCCACAGGACTGTTGCTTTTGGCTGTGAAAAGCAAAATTGTCTAATTTCCAACATTTGTCAGTGACACTGTTGTGAAATAAGACCACCATCCAATGTTGAGCAAGCGGGGAGAGATTATGGTGAGAGCAATGGTAAAATAATTCCCAAGTTACATTTTGAGCAACATGAAGCTACCAGTTAGCACCACATACTGGTGCCTTTTCAGTTAAAATGGACACTTTGTTGTACAGGTCCTTCTCAAAATATTAGCATATTGTGATAAAGTTCATTATTTTCCATAATGTCATGATGAAAATTTAACATTCATATATTTTAGATTCATTGCACACTAACTGAAATATTTCAGGTCTTTTATTGTCTTAATACGGATGATTGTGGCATACAGCTCATGAAAACCCAAAATTCCTATCTCACAAAATTAGCATATTTCATCCGACCAATAAAAGAAAAGTGTTTTTAATACAAAAAACGTCAACCTTCAAATAATCATGTACAGTTATGCACTCAATACTTGGTCGGGAATCCTTTTGCAGAAATGACTGCTTCAATGTGGCGTGGCATGGAGGCAATCAGCCTGTGGCACTGCTGAGGTCTTATGGAGGCCCAGGATGCTTTGATAGCGGCCTTTAGCTCATCCAGAGTGTTGGGTCTTGAGTCTCTCAACATTCTCTTCACAATATCCCACAGATTCTCTATGGGGTTCAGGTCAGGAGAGTTGGCAGGCCAATTGAGCACAGTGATACCATGGTCAGTAAACCATTTACCAGTGGTTTTGGCACTGTGAGCAGGTGCCAGGTCGTGCTGAAAAATGAAATCTTCATCTCCATAAAGCGTTTCAGCAGATGGAAGCATGAAGTGCTCCAAAATCTTCTGATAGCTAGCTGCATTGACCCTGCCCTTGATAAAACACAGTGGACCAACACCAGCAGCTGACACGGCACCCCAGACCATCACTGACTGTGGGTACTTGACACTGGACTTCTGGCATTTTGGCATTTCCTTCTCCCCAGTCTTCCTCCAGACTCTGGCACCTTGATTTCCGAATGACATGCAGAATTTGCTTTCATCCGAAAAAAGTACTTTGGACCACTGAGCAACAGTTCAGTGCTGCTTCTCTGTAGCCCAGGTTAGGCGCTTCTGCCGCTGTTTCTGGTTCAAAAGTGGCTTGACCTGGGGAATGCGGCACCTGTAGCCCATTTCCTGCGCATGCCTGTGCACGGTGGCTCTGGATGTTTCTACTCCAGACTCAGTCCACTGCTTCCGCAGGTCCCCCAAGGTCTGGAATCGGCCCTTCTCCACAATCTTCCTCAGGGTCCGGTTACCTCTTCTCGTTGTGCAGCGTTTTCTGCCACACTTTTTCCTTCCCACAGACTTTCCGCTGAGGTGCCTTGATACAGCACTCTGGGAACAGCCTATTCGTTCAGAAATTTCTTTCTGTGTCTTACCCTCTTGCTTGAGGGTGTCAATAGTGGCCTTCTGGACAGTAGTCAGGTCGGCAGTCTTACCCATGATTGCGGTTTTGAGTGATGAACCAGGCTGGGAGTTTTAAAGGCCTCAGGAATCTTTTGCAGGTGTTTAGAGTTAACTCGTTGATTCAGATGATTAGGTTCATAGCTCGTTTAGAGACCCTTTTAATGATATGCTAATTTTGTGAGATAGGAATTTTGGGTTTTCATGAGCTGTATGCCAAAATCATCCGTATTAAGACAATAAAAGACCTGAAATATTTCAGTTAGTGTGCAATGAATCTAAAATATATGAATGTTAAATTTTCATCATGACATTATGGAAAATAATGAACTTTATCACAATATGCTAATATTTTGAGAAGGACCTGTATGTGATCTGTTATAAGTAGCTTGTCAGCTAGAACAAAGAAAACAATGCAAGCAAAATCACAATGCAAGCAAAAATGCAAGCAAAAATGAATCATACAACATTGGATTTGTGAATATTGGGCCGGGTGTATTTTTTTTACCAAACTTTATTTCACTGTGTAGCGGTCAGTATTTTTTTAAAAAGGAGCATGTGTTTTTCAACAGGAGAAATTTAACAGTTAGGAAAAACAGATTTTCAAAGTTCCTCATATTCAGTAAAAAGATGACAGAGATATGATCGAAAAGCCTTGCTATTAAATTTATCATCCTCATTGGCTTGATGGTTTAACATTTGCATGAAAACATTTGCTGCATGAAATGGTAGACAATATTTATTTACCTCGTACCTTGTCGTCTTCCGCTTATCCGGGACCGGGTCGCGGGGGCAGCAGACTCAGCAGAGACACCCAGACGTCCCTCTCCCCAGACACCTCCTCCAGCTCCTCCGGGTGGAGCCCAAGGCGTTCCCAGGCCAGCCGAGAGACATGAATATTTATTTAGTCTTGAGATATTCAAATTTGCTTTTGCAACTATACAGGTACATTGAAATAATATAAATGTCATGAAAAATGTATTTGTTGTAACTTATTTCAGAAAGTGAACCTTATATATTAATTAATCACACATTGATTAAAATATTCCAAGCCTTTATTTTTTTCAATTTTGATGATAATGGCTTACTAATAATGAAAACCCGAAATTCAGTGTCTCAGGAAATTGAAACATGTCATAAGATCAATAAAGAAGGATATATTCCGACAGAAATGTCAGGCTTTTGAAAGGTATGTTCATTTCCATGCACTCAATACATGGTCCTCTTTTTGCATAAATTACTGCATCAGTGCTGCATGGCATGAAGGTGATCAGCTTGGGGGCAGTGCAGAGGTGTAATGGAAGGCCAGGTTGCTTTGATAGCAGCCTTCAGGTCATCCACATTGATAAGTCTGGTGTCTCTCATTTTCCTCTTGATAATACCACATAGTTTCTCTATGGGTTTCAGGTTAGGTAAGCCATGGTCAGTGAACCAGCTTTTGGTAACTTTGGCTGTGAGGGCAAGTGCTAAGTCCTGGTGGAAAATGAAGTCAGCATCTCCATAACACTCGTCAGCAGCAGAAAGCATAAAGTGCTCTAAGATTTCCTGGTAGGTAGCTGCAATGACAGTGGACTTCAGAAAACACAGTGGACCAACACCAGCAGATGACAATGCACCCAAACCATCACTGACTGTGGAAGCTTTACACTGGACTTTAAGCTACATGGATTCTGTGCCTCTTCACTCTTCTTCCAGATACTGGATACTGACTTCCAAAGAAAATTCAAACTAGACAAATTTGCATTTCCTGTGAAAATGCATTGTAAATGCTGTAAGCTGAATTATTTAGCTGAAAGCTGGCTGAAACAAGCTGAAATTGACTGCAGAAAATCTGCTGAAATTTAATGAATTAGAAGAAAACAGAAATGCTAAACTCCTGTAGAAAGCTGGCAGAAAGTGGCTAAGGTTGACAGCAGAATATCAGCTGAAATCTGCTAAATTAGTAGAAATAGCGGAAACATTAGCAAAGAAAAACTGTCATCTGATCCATTTTAGCAGGAAGACTATTAGCTATAAAACAGTGTAAAAGGTGAAGTTACCTCAAAACTACTTGTTGAAACAGTTGAAATGCAAGAACTGACAAAACTTTTAAAAAGCAGGAAGGAGCTGTCCATAGATGAGCTGAAAAAGCATAGACTGAAGCAAAAATATAGGCTAAGTTGAAGTCAGTGCTAAAATATATAAAAAATGTCAGAAAATTCAGAAAAAGAATGAACTAACAACAAATACGCTGAAGAAACACAAAAACAAACAAGAGATTGCCTAAAAAAGCAAAAGTGTTCTCCAGCTAAGAGAGAAGAGAGGAGAAAGAGAAGCTAAAATGCTAACACTGGCATATTGGCTATCACTAGCATGAAGGCTGATATTAATTTACCCCATCTACTATGCAAAAACTAATGTATAAGCTAAAATTAGCTAAAATGCTAATGCTTAATACAGCCTATATTCAAAGGTCTATGAAATTGCCCTTTAAAATTATTCACTCTTGTTCAGGTGTTGGAACAGCAGTAGCAGCTGTTTAGCTGGCATCAAATGGTCGCTGTTTTGATGAAAATGGTCTTATCATCATAAGTCACTTAGCAGTGGTTTCATTCTGGTTCTGATAGAGATTGGACCTGGTTCTGATGGAGGTTTCCTCCTGGATCTGATGAAGATTTGTACCTGGTTCTGATTGATGCTTGTACATGGTTCTGGTGTAGATTTGTTCAAGGTTCTTATGGAGATTTTTGCCAGGTTCTGGTGGAGTTGGGACCTGGTTTTGATTGAGGTTTCTTCCTGGTTCTGATAGAATTTGGACCTGGTTCTGATACAGGTTTGTCCCTGGTTTTGATACAAGTTTGTAGCTGGTTCTGATGAAGAATTGTAGAGATTTTTTCCTGGTACTGATGGAGTTTGGACCTGGTTCTGATGGAGATTTGTTACAGCTTCTGGGAGAGTTTGTTACAGCTTCTGGGAGTTTGGACCTGGTTCTGATGGAATTGTTTTTCCTGGTAATCGTTAGTGTGAGCTACTGCAGCATCTTCTCTCAAATGACTCCCACAGTTATGTGTGTCTGTGTATCAAATGTCAGTGAAATTCGACACCTGCTGTTTTTCTAATGAAGGACGTCACTCTGCCCTCTAACTGGCCGGCCTTTTTAACATGGAGTAGCATGCTCCCGAACTACTCCTAATATCTCGGAAACCGTAAGGTCTATCGATGTCATTCTTTGACCGTTTTTATCAGAACGGACAGGGGAAAGATAATGTCGATCTTTTTTTGTTGACAAAATATTATTAAAGGCACAACAATAGATGAAAATAAAGGGAAAAATTAAGAAAATTACAAAAATGCCTGAACATGCTCTCGGAACAACTTTGAATAACTCAGAAACTATAAGGGCTATCGATTTGATTAATGTACTGTATGAATCCGCACGCTTTGCTGAAGCTTTTCAGGTTTCTACAAAATCTGTGTAGGAGGTGTAACCCTGTAAAAAAGTGAATAATTTTGAACATTTTAACCTATGTGAAGGCAGATTTGTTACTCTGAAACAAACCTATATCACGGGAAAACGCTAAAGGGTATCAAAATAATTCCTTTACTGTGAGTGAGAGGATCCATTGAAGCAAAAAACTAACCTGGCTCATGTCTCTACATACTGCCATTTAAGAGATTGGGCAATTCAAAAACGACTCTTTTCACTGAAATTCGCAGTCTGAGAAAAGCTGAGAAAAGCTCTAGTGTGCTGTGTGACAATTGGAGAATTCCATCATTGGATTACATTGTAAAATTGAAATCTTGTGAAAAGTTGCATAAAACGTAAGTCGCGATTTTAGAAAAACCGTAAGAGACATCAAAAAGCTGAATCATTTTAAGATAGCTTAATGTCTTGTGACCCATTTAAACTTTGAATGAAGTTTCTAGCTGAAAGTATGTGGAAGTAGTTAGCTGTGAAAGAGCGCAAACTTTTAATTGAATTTTGCGGAATGTTTGATATTTTCCATTCATTTCAATGGGCTAAAAATCGACACAAAAAGCTGAATATTTTAAAAAGTATAAAAAATATTGATAAAAAAAAGTAATTGCCAGAATGTCCTAAATGAGTTGAACATTTTAAAAGTTGAATTGAAATAGCACAAAGTATGAAGGAGGAGATAGATGCCATAAAAAAGGTTAGATATATGGAATAATAATAATAATAAAGAGAATAAAGAGAAACAGGAACACTATTGTGTGAATGCTTTACAGCATTCACACAACTATATTTTCATCTAAAACGAAGGGATTTCCTTAGCCCAGCTAAAGAATTCTTTGCAGGTGTTTTGAATTATCTAGTTCACCATGAGTTTCCTATATATAACATGTTCATTAAATGTAAGCCATGATCATCAAAATGACAAGAAATTAAGGCTTCAAATATTTTGCAATTTTGTAATGAATACATGTTATATATACAAAAGTATCCATCAATCAATCAACCTTATTTTATAGAGCTCTTTACACACCTAAGTGACGAAAGCACCGTACAGGTCCAAAACTAAAAAGAAAAGAAAAACATAAAAACAAGAAAATGACACAAACACCAACAATACCACAAGTAAAGTTTGGGCCCTTGAGGAAAAGCAAACTAATAGTTTTGTCTACATTTATTGTAAGATTTGACTTATCAAATCCTGTTGCAACAGACTCTGAAATACTGTTAAAACACATGTCATGCTCAACCTACATATAAATAGTGTCATCAACATACATCTAGAAACCTGCATCAGAACATGAATTTGCCAAATAATTTATATATAAACTAAAAATAAGTGAACTAACATCCTCTAAGTGCCATAGTGTATCTAACACTATGTCTTCATCATCTTTGCCGATTTTACCCAAGCACTTTATGTCAAAATCTGTTTATTGCATTCAAGATTTATTACATACACAGGCCTTCTACATCCTAATTGGGACTTTGCTGCTCATTTAAAAGTTTTCTTCTGGGCAAATGTAGTAAATGCAGCCAGTTTGTAATAGCACATATGGTAGCGTGTTTCTTGGGTGCAGAAATTTCCACTTTGTTGCACATTTCCACAATGAGGTTGAAAAACGAGTACTTTGTGTTTGCGTTCAGTGTGAAAAAAAGCATAAACAGATTAAATAGAGGGGGCATAATTGGCTCTACATTAAATATGTTTTGTAATGCTAGATGATTTAAGATTACCCTGGTGTTTAAGCCCTTTTGTTATTGTAAAACCCTCCCATCTTCATTCTGTTAATGTTGACATGCCTTGAGGCAAACACAGTTTGGAATGGCACAGAGCCATATCCCACATTAAGGTTATGTCATCCATTTAATTGCAAATGATTCAAATTAAAATTATTTTAATACGTGTTTCCAAATGAACAATTTAATACAATAAAACTAAGGGGAGCTGGCAAAAACAGGCTGAGAAACTAGGCAATGAAAATGAGAAAAGGAAGAAATGAAAAAAGAAAGTTTTTGTTTTTTTTTGCAGGGCCAGCCAAGCAGTCATTGCTCTGCACAGTTGAGGAGTAGAGATAAGCCACAAAGCAGATGCCTGCATAACAAGTGCTTGCCTTAGTTGCCACATTTCCAAAAGCTGACTCACTCCTCTGATTTGCCATAGGACATGGCTAGATGGCTGTATATGTTTAATAAATTTGGTTTGGTTTTGTCCTTTATACACGTGTGGCTTTGTTTCTGAAGCTGTTCAAGACAAATGGATCCATCATCGAGTGGGTTATAATTTAGATACTAACTTCTCTCAGTTCTCTCAGTGAACAGGAAGGTATTGGAGATGCTTACAGACTAAGATTAGTAGTGTATTGTTGAAACTTTTTAAAAATTATTGAAATATTTGTGACTCTTTGATTTCTATAACAATATATATTTTTTTGATGTTAGGTTTTCCACTTTATTCAACTGCATCTCTTAACAGTGAGACCTGAGATGAGGATAACTCTAACAACTTCATTTACAATATAAAGCCTCACAGAACCATTCATAACTAATAAAGTTTGTCATATTTTTTGTTATGTTACATCCACAAATGTCAGGGTATTTTATGGAAATTATATGTGTTAAGCTGCAACAAAATAGTACATTAGTGTCAGGTGGGAGGAAATTATACAGGATTTTCTTTTTTTTTTTTTATCAAATTCAATTCTGAAAGGTGTGGATTCAATTATATGTATATAATCTAAATTCAGTGTACAACATTTTGTCAAGGCCTTAGAAGTTCTTTTGACAACATCAGAGAACAAACAGCATCATAAAGTCCAAGGAACATACCGGAGAAGTAAGCGATGAAGTTGTGAAGTTTAAAGCAAAGTTAGTGTTACTACTGTACTAGTGAGTGGAAAAAAAGGCATTGTAAAATTAAAAACACATCACCCTCAACACATTTAACTTGGAAAAAAATTGAAAAATATTTATCAATTTTACTTTGTCCTTCACAATAATGTTCTACTTTGTGTTGGTCTGTTCCATAAAATACCAATAAAATACAATGAAGTTTGCGGTTGCAATGGGACAAAATGTGAGAAATGTCCACGAGTTTTAATACTCTAAAGCACCGTAAACAAAATTTGTTTTTGAGATTAGTTTTTTGGTGGATTTAACTAAATACATTTTCTTTGCAAACATCCTGCAGAATATGTGTATTTCAGTTGTGGATTTTCAATATAATAATGACCAAATCCAAGTCTTAAACATCCAAGTGCAGACAGGCATATAAACGATTCATGTCTAATAAGGTAGTGACAGCAATCCATCCAGAAATTTGTCCAGCCCTTGTATGTTGGTGCTACTTGTACAAAGAAAATAAAAACCTAAATTGTAGTATTGAGAAAGGTTCTGGACAATGAACTGTTTTACAAGAAAATAAAGACATGGAAAATTCAGCACTTGAAAGCAAACAATGGGACAGCTCACCAGTGAAAGGTTCTCTACAGTAGAAACTGTCAGAGCAAAGATATTAGGTTAGCATTAGACCACATCTTTATAGCTGAATTGGACCTGACAGAGTTGTACAGTTTCAGTGATTTTTCTGTTACTATTTAGGAAAACACTAAGATGAATGTTGTGTGAACAACCGCTCATTGATTTTACCTATCAAGAGGAACACTCTCAGAGGGACAATGGAAACACTTCTGCTGCGCTGAAGCTGCAGAAAGATTTATCTTTAAAGGTCATTGGAGATGATACATGTTTTGTCTTCAGATATTTTAAAACATTACCAAAATTTGCAGATTCCAAAGCAGAAGATTAGGTCGTATAAACAGAAAGATAACGTTAGACTGTGAAATCACAGACTGGAGAATCTAGTCTGTGATTTCACTTGCTAATTTTAGAGATTTTGTTTTGTTGTACTTGTTCAAAGCTTAATTTTTTTACAATTTTCTAATCACTAGGGTTGTTTTTTTCCCTAATATCCTGCAGAGTGCTAACCTGCACCGATAAAGCATAACTTTATGACCACTGGGTGGCAAAGTAAACACTGATTATCTGCTCATAATGACACCTTGTAGCTCAGTGAGATAAATAAGGCATTTTGTTCTCAAAATTGATGTGAGTCATGGCTTGCTGATGAACAGGGAGTGAAGGCTGACCCACATGGTCTGAATCAAAAGGTGAGCTGCTGTAGCTCAAACTGCTAAAGAAGTCAAAGCTGACTCTTATGCAAAGATGTCCAAATACACAGTACACTATAGGTTGTGAAGTATGGGGCGGCATAGCCACTGAGCAGTCAGGGTGACCATAAAGTTATGCCTGTTCAGTGTAAAATAACATAAACAATTGAGCATTATGCAGGTATACATATCATATGTAATAGAAAAAAATATATGGTTCAGGAATTTTAGAACATCAAAAAAAGTAATTAAGCAACCCATGATTTCTCCTAGGATTTGATGTTTTTTTTCTGCTTTAGTTTGTAAAAGTTCTGTTCTTGTGTTTTTTTTTTGCTATCTAGATGTTTAATTTAATAATTTGTAAACCTTACAGTGATATTTAGATTTTTTTTTCAAGTAGGTTTCTTTGGAGTAGACATGAGCAGTCAACATCTCACCTGCAACAAATGACAGTCAGAGTGATCTGGGAGGAATTTTTAAAGAGTCAAACTAAAGGGTAGTCCAGGGATTAATGATATATATGAACAAAAATCCAAATGTTATCAGGCGTACCCATGGGCATTTTTTATAAATTTAATTTTAAATAACCAAAGTTTTTAAACCCTACATCGGAAATTACAAAATACAAATATAGTAGGAATTATTTTAGTTCTGGATTTAGTCAAGTGTTTACAGAGTGCTTTTTTGGAAAATGAGGCTTATCAGTGACCAATATTGAGGCAAGGTTGATGTACTGCTGTAAAGAACCATATCAATCAAGTAGGTATCTGTATGTAAATTCTAAGCCTCTAGACAGGCACATCAATCTTTTCATTTAAATGCTTATCAAAAATGCTGATTTGTTTTTATATACTGCTAAGTAGCTATACTTTTTAAAATTTGCTTAAAGTATACATCATATAAAGTCCAAAATAACATCTTCTGTTAGCTTAATAGTAGCTTCTTGCTATAAAAAGAAAAAAAGTATTTTTTTAAAGTAAATAACTTTAGGAAATGTCAGAATCATTGTTATAAAGTGTCAGCCTGAGATAAATATCACATTATTGTTTGTGTCCCTTCACTGTGGTTAATAATAAGTTTAGGTTGAAGATATATGAAGCAGCATATGGTGTACATCACTTTGACGTTATCTCTTGCTTTGATTTATTCACACATCAACAAGCAGGCAATTTGTGAACAAGTGAAGGCTGCATGGATTTTGCCATTTGATCTGACAGATTATTAAATGTATGACTCTAAGAAGATTTTTTTTATTGACATTGTGGTTTGTGGACAAACTGATAAATCATCACAGAGCTGGGTGGAGTCAACATCTAAAAGAGAAAAATGAGCAACATTACAAAATCAACTTCACAAATCAGAAACTGCAGATTGTCTCTGCGAGATTTCTGCAGTTGACTTAGGATCTGCTCACTCAAGAAGAAAAAGCAAAGATTTTGTTGATCTTTAAGACAGAGGATTAAGTAAAAACTACATTTTTTTAGGTTAAAGATTAGGTCTGATCCCTTATGTGTAATGTCTATTTGTATCGAGTCAGAGATTAACGCCCACATCATGAAAATAAAAAACAAACAACAAACACCATGAAAAGGAAGCACAAGAACAATGTTCCATGAATAAACATGCCATGTTATCATTGCAACACCTTTATTTTTGTACTCTGACTCAAAATAGATTCACATTGATCAGTGTAGCAAGAAAACCATTTATATTCTGTTTGTTTTTGACTTCACAATAACTGGCAACTCATTTACCCTTATCAGCTCCATTAACTCCCCACATTCAGCAGCCTTAATACCTATGCTGGAATGTGCTTTTTCTCTGTAAGTATAATTTGTTTCATAACTATCCATCTACAATGCTGAGCATATAGCATTTTGTTTTATTTTTGTTTTGGGGTATTACTTATTTTTGTCTTATGTGAAATGAGCTACATTGTAACAATGACATAGCATGTCACACACACAGGAAAAAAAAAATTCAAATGTAATTTCCTGATGCCGACTTTTTTTTCATACCCTCCCTTGTAGCTTTTTTGTGGATCCGATCTTAACTGACAAGCACCGGTGTTTTGCATGCAGAGCAGCAACGTTAAAGACTGAGTTAATCCTCTCTGATTTCCTGCTCCTGTCACTCACACAGTCTTAGTGAAAGCCTCTAAATGTTGCAGGATTGAATGACATAGCACTATTATTGAAAATGTCAGTGATTTTTAAAATAAAATGCACAAATAATCTATATATGAAGATGCATGAAATGTAGCTTTGATATTAAGCTAAAATCCATAATATTTCAAAGGCTGTCCTGACATGGCAAACTATTTGCATTAGACTTTAAATCTCAAGAGCGTAAACCTAATTAGCTTGCAAAATGTGTTTATTTTAATGACAGTGTTTACTAGGGAATTCACAATAGTATACTGATAGGTTATAACTTTAAGGGTTTTTAGATAAAGAAAAGCTACAAAAGAAGATAAAAGTAAGAAGTGGCATTTGCTTTCCAGCTCTTTCTGAGCCATATGGTAAGTGATCCACACACAGTATTTCACTAGATTACTATGTTGGTCATTAATCAGGTGATTAATCACTTAAAACCATGGGGAACAACCTCCAAATTATTTTGCCAGCAGCACTGTGTTGTAGCATAAATGTGTCATGTTCCATTTCCTTGCCAAATAAAACTAGGGGTAGCACTGTTGCCTTGCAGCAAGAAGGTCCTGGGTTCAACTCCCGGCCAGGGGTCTTTCTACATGGAGTTTGCATGTTCTCCCCGTGTATACGTGGGTTCTCACCGGGTACTCCAGCTTCCTCCCACAGTACAAAAACATGACTGTTGGTTAATTGGTCTCTCTAAATTGCACTTAGGAGTGAATGAGTTTGTGCATGGGTGTTTGTCTTGTTTGTCTCTGCCTTGCCCTGTGGTGGGTTGGCAACCTGTCCAGGGTGTACCCTGCCTCTCACCCGTAGACTGCTGGAGATAGACACCAGCTCCCCCGTGACCCACTATGGGATAAGCGGTATAGAAGATAAATTAATTAATAAATGTATTAACTGCTTAAATTAAAAGACATGAAAGCATATGTCAAAGAACAAAAGGTGAAAACAAACAGACATTAAATCCCTTGAAATAAAAAAGTAAAAAAAAAAAACAAGTGCAACAGTGTTTTTAAATGAGATTAAAAAACAAAGTGAATAAGTCTGCCTTTTGTACAAAGACATAGGAACACCAACAGAAACAGAAAAGGATCAAGGCTATTATTAAGACATTTAAAAACAAAGAAAACAATTTTAAATGAATTCAAAAAAGAACTGAAAGCCTTTGAAAGCAAGCCAAAGTTGGAGAAATGCGCTAATTTGTACCAATTCAAATTTGGCAGCATTTTGCACCAGATTCAGTCGAGCTATTGAATTCTGAACTATTCGTTACAATATTTGAGGCGTGAGAATAAGAGTGTGAATTACTCTCTCCAGGTTGCATTTGGCCAGAATAGGCTTGACCAATGACAGCTACAGCAATTTGAAAAGTAAACATTTTCCACGGAGTCTACCTAACTACCAGGTTTCAGGGTAGGATCCATTTTCAATCCAAAGTTTGTGATAAGGCTGGGTAAGCAACCTGCTGGTGTCATTACGTCGAACCAACATCAATGTTATTTTCATTGAATGTCTAAAAGTTCAGTGCCATCTACTTGCTAATATTAACAAGATAGATAGATAATGAGAGGCTGGACAGACCACCCACCAATGTGCTCAGGTGAAAAATACACCTAAGATTCCTCTAAATAAAATTGAAAGGACACACTATGTCTTCAAACGTAGCACCAAGTAGCAGCAAATACATTGAAATAAAGAGAGGTCTAACAACAGAGCCTTGTGGTAACCCCCATGGAATATCAGTTGAGGAAGACAAGCAAGTTAATGCAGACACGAGAGCTTTTATTTGAGAGATATGACCAAAATAACAGAACCTGTAATGGCCCCCCCCAACTGCTCCAGCCTGAAGATAAGAACCAAATGATCAACAGTGTCAAAGGCAGTTGTAAAATATAGCACAAATACAAACACATTTAACATTGTGTTGCCAAAAAATATTGTTACACATTCTCAACTAAGCAGACTTGGTACTGTGATTTTCTTTGAAGCTGGACTGGAACTGTTCCTAATTTAATGTTCACCAAGGAAAGGTATCAATTATCAGTAAACAAGTTAGCTTAACTCCAATTTCTCTGCATTCTGGATGTTCTCACATTAAAAAGGAGCATCCTGAGACATCCAATCCTATCTTGTCAGCTGCCTTGACCATTTTCAACTTGTAATTAATATTTCTTGTTACAAAATGATAGACTCCAGGAGTAGGACTTTTTTTTGGGTGTTCCCCTTTTCAGGGGTCGTGACAGAAAGTAAGTACGCCTTTCACGCAGATTTGAGATTTTACGTCGGATGCCCTTTCATGAGGCATCCGAGAACCAAAAAACCAGGCCCCCATACCAAAGACACAGGCTTACCCCCCGACCACAAAAGGACTAAAATGATTCAATTCAATTCAATTCAAAAATACTTTATTAATCCCAAAGGGAAATTAAATGTTGTTGTAGCTCATTATGAAGGTTTCTTCAAAGAGCCGTTGTAGATGCTGATGGCTGTGGGTAGGAAGGATCTCCTGTAGTGCTCCGTCTTACAGCAGATCTGAAGAAGCCTCTGACTGAAGACACTCTGTTGTTGTAGGACAGTCTCATGAAGAGGATGCTCAGGGTTCTCCATAATGTTCTTCATTTTATGAAGAATCTGTCTTTCCACAATGATCTCCAGAGGTTCCAGAGGAGTCCCCAGAACAGAGCCAGCCTTTTCTATCAGCTTGTTGAGCTTTTTTAAGTCCCTGGCTCTGATGCTGCTTCTCCAGCAGATGATGGTAGAAGAGATCACACTCTCCACAACAGACTTATAGAAGATATGCAGCATCTTGCTGCAAACACCAAAGGACCTAAGCTCAAGAAGTACAGTCTCCTCTGTCCCTTCTTGTAGACGGCTTCACAGTTGCATCTCCACTCTAGTCTGTTGTCCAGGTGAACACCGAGGTATTTATACTCCTCCACCACCTCCACTTCTCCCATGATAGAAATAGTTTTTGACTTATTCCTGTTTCTCTTAAAATCTACAATCATCTCCTTTGTTTTAGTCACGTTCAAAATGAGATGATTGTTTCCACACCATGCCACAAAGCGGTCCACCACCTTCCTGTACTCAGCTTCTTGTCCATCTCTGATCCACCCCACAACTGCAGAATCATCCGAGTATTTCTGCAGATGACAGGAGTCTGTCTTGTACTGGAAGTCTGAGGTGTACAGAGTGAAAAGGAATGGTGAGAGTACAGTCCCCTGTGGTGCTCCTGTGCTGCTGACTACCTGGTTAGACTCACAACCCTTCAGTCTCTCAAACTGTGGTCCGTTTGTCAGGTAGTCTTTAATCCAGGAGATTGTTGAGGCCTCCACCTGAGTCTTCTGGAGTTTCTGACAAAGCAAATCAGGTTGGACTCCAAACTGGTTTTTAATGTATTCTTAACTTTTCTGGAACAGCAATTGCTTCTTTACACTAATTGTTGATGTCTGCTTCTTGGCATTGAGTCAACACACATCTGAATGCTCAACTGCCAGGAAGCATGTTTTTATAAAAGGCACTCACACTTTCTGAATAACATTTAATTGAGTTTAAATAATTAACAGAGTCTGTGAGCTGCTTATTCTGCTTATTTCAAAAAACCTGTTAAGGTTTTGCTGAATTTTTAACATTTCCACATTTTGGATAATTTCTGTGTCAATAGTCAGATAGTGTTTTCACCTTGTAAGGACCAGATGCTCTTTTGATTATGTTCTAATGCATAAAACCTTGGAAAAAATGTTACTTCCCAACATTTACCTCTTTTTACCCTCACAGCGTTACTCTAAATACTGAACCCTCTTCCTACTCTGAGACTGAGCTGCACTGAACCAAGAAAGTCATAGCTTTTTAGGGCTGCTTAGTCTCTAATTGTATAAAAGAGGTTGAATTTAAAGCATCTGTTTCTCTAATGCAATGCATCAAAGTACTCGACTATGTTTAGAATGTTGATGTATTTAATTATGGACTGAAATCCTGTTGAGGGAGTACCCAACCTATTGCCTTCTGAAATTTAAACAACATCCAAAAGGTGTTGGGAAAATGTTGAGGCCTGCTGCACCAGCAACTTACATCATATGCTAAAGATTATCAGCAAGCAGCAGATCTTTTGATTAAAAAAAAGTAAAAAAAAACTTGGACAGATTTCACACATCCATAGCCAATCCTGTGCTTGCAAAAATTAATTGTCCCTGTACTTTGCTGAGTATGAGTTGCTTTAAACCTATACAATTTCACCTTCACTGTGTTTGCCCTTTTGAGGATAATGACTTGAGCCAAAGCTTACATCATCCGTAGATAATTTCATCATTGTTAGAGTTGTGGGAAAGAAACAGTTTTTTTTTTCTGTTTTCCATTGTTATTTTTATCTTTTTTGGTCCCTTTTCAATTAGTCTGTACAGCAATTACATTAAGACTTCAGGTTAAATTTTGCACAATAAAACAGATGTAAAGTAGGTGGCTAGGAAATAAATCAACATTGTCTGTATAGAGAAATGGTTGGTCGGACTTGATTGATTAGCCATCAAATATTGGATTTAACAAAAAGCAGCATCGTTTTCAGACGTTTTTCTTTTACCATTAACACTAATGTTTATTTCTACTATGATACTGTCCCCACTCTGAACTCTCGCTTCTTACCTAGGACTTGATCAGGAAATCATCTGTGTTTTTTTCTAGCTTTGCCTTTGACAGCATCTGTTAGTGGCTGGCTTTCAGAGAAGTAAACAGAAATCTGGATTAATACCAACATCTGAGTGCATGTTCAATGCACTCACCTTTGCTGACACTGAATGTAGGCACAATAGAAAGCAAACAAAAAGATAGATTGCCTCTCTGTATTTGTTTTATTTCTTATGCCGTATACATCTATGTTTATTTCAATTACATTTGCAACACAAATGTATCCAACAAACATAAGGCATGCAGGCCCCAGGAATGTGTCTGTTGACCAGAGATCCTGTTAAGTCAGATGCAAATATTTATGGATAACTCCCACATAAACCTCTTAGTGGAAATCTGTTAAAACCACATGAGAGAGACATGAATAACATAACGCATTTGTATTCAGAAAGGTTTTGGCAGAATATATTTATTGATAGCTCATATATTTTATACTTTGCTTCTAAAAACAAATTTTTTTGGTAAGCAAAACAACAGAAATTAAAATAGTTAAAGAGGGCATTTAACTATGGTAATGGTAATGGTGGTAATTCATAAGGGCAGTGGATGTTGGTTTAGATTTATTGAGATGTTGAGATTGTTCACAGAAACCTTTGAGGACCAAAGTGTGATTGCTAAACCTTAAGAACAATTGAGGGTGTGTTTCAGTTTTAAGAGGATAAGGTTTTAGAGAAAAAAGGCCAATGATAAATTAAGCAACTGAAATAATGCCTCGTGTAAAGCACTAGATTAATGGGACTCAACAATGCAGATTTAAATTTATTGCGGAATTAAACTCCAGTCGGCACTAAGGAATTGGATCACATCTCTTTGGTTCGATACAGATTGATGACGAGGCACAAAACACCAGCTTTATGGTCAGTTCCAGGCATTTCTTGTAGTTTAAAATCTTTTAAAGAAAGGATTTTAAGTTACTTTTACAGCTTATATTTATTCAGTGATCTTTAAAGCATTTTTCACCGTTTCAGCTGCAGTTTTGTTCATGTTTTATACATTATTATTATTTATTTAATTAATTTTATAAATTGGTCACATATTAAACATTTGAACATGGAGTGTTTAAAGAAAAACCACATCACTGTGGTGGTTAGAATGAGATAAACTAGACCTTTACATAATTAAAATTCATAATGTAATCACATTTTGTCTTTTGTTGTTTTCCATTCTATGGCTGTGTCTCTCTATGTTAATAAAAATAAGAAATTTCCAGTAACTCCTTGGAACTGTAGTGACTTTTAACAGCTCTAATGGTCGGTCACAGATAGACATGGACATATTAATATATTCATCATCAGTGGGCAACATATTCAAAACAAGGGGTCCCAGAAACATAGTAATGACACATGTTTACCCACAGTAATATAATGCCTTTAAATTACTATGTTAAGTTTGAAAAAAAAAATACAACAATTTACTTGTTATTCATCAAATCAGAAATATTTATGACAATTAAACTATTTAGAATATTGTTGGGACATGTAATGCTGTCGAAAGTCTGTTAACGTTTCTAAGTGATGTTTGCCACAAGCCATATAGCAGAAAAAGGAGACATGTGGACAATGGTCTTTTGGTCAAATGACACCAACATTTTAACATTGGCCTACATGTAAAGTACAATGTGTAGTGGAAAACTAACACTACAAATCACACTGAACACACCATCCCCATGTTGAGACAGTGGGGAGGCAGCATCATGCTGTGTTTTTTTCTTTCCTTCAATTAGGAGAGGGAAGCTGATAAAAGTTGATGGGAGAATTGAAAGAGCTAAATACAGGAAAACATATTCATATGCAAGATAGTTTAGTCAAAGTCCAAAACCAAATTTAATTTTTCTACAATTATGTTTGCAAGGCACTGTACCTTTAAAATGAAGAATACTGAGAGACTGCAAGATAATTAAGTTTATTTATACTATTACATACAAGCAGTTTAAACAGATTTGTGCCTGATTATGCTAAAACCATTTAAATAATTCTTAGTTAGGATAATAATTCTTTATGTACTTCTTCATCCTTAGAGTATATTTAGTTTATTAAAATAGTTTTGATAAAAACAAAAGTAAAAGATCCCCATGAGGTTTTACCACTGTGGATGTGTGCTATTGAGAACTTTTCTGGAAGTAACACAAGCAGGCCTCAGGATAGAGAATTTAGCAGCATCTCTGCTCTCAGTCACCATCTCCAGCAACTCCCATAAAAATAAAAAAAAATAGTGTTGGTTTCATGCAGCGATGAATCCTGACACTCATCTCCGGGGCTTCATAAAATGCTGCAAAAACTTCCAGTCGCTTGCAATTACTGAATGATACATATTGAGTGCTCAGGGCAACAGGTTGGAGCGACACAAGCCGTGTGTAATTTGTAGTGTGTTAACCACACTGAGTGTGTAAAAATCTTCAGCCAGCAAGCTGGATAGATTTGTATATTGTTATAATCCACGGCTTTGGGAAAGTGCCGTCAGCAGTGACAGTACTGCAGTGATTTCTGTAATCACTTTCAGGTAATTATGCTGGAATGCGCTGAGTGCGGTCCTTGGAGTGGGGAGCCGAATACTTTCTGCAGTGTGTCTGTCTGATCACAGATCCCCAGTGTCACCCACCAAGATCTGCAGCATCTCTCTGTCACTGAAAAGCTCCAACTTGACACATAAATATGGGCACTGAGGGATGCTCTGCATATAATATTTCACACTTTGGAGTTTGCTTTGTGCTTGTCTCCCAAACTGTTGTCTTTAGAGTCAGAAGACTGACTTCATGCAGTTGTTACAGCCTGAGGTTTGAAGGTTGATCCAATTAAACATATAACATTAATCTCAGTGATACCAACACAAGCAAAACATTAGCATCTAAAGTATTTTCAAGCATTAAAAGTGGGAAGGCTTAGGTTGGGTTTTACTTTTTTGGGCAAAAAAAATTATAATTAAACCATCCAGGTCATTAATTTATGACAAAAACATTAAATTGTTCAGAAATAGCTTGAAACCTTTTGAAAAATTAAAAACGGATTGTGTGGAAAGAAGCTGTGATTTTAGACTCCTGTTAAACTTGACATTAAAGTAGCAAAGACCTCTCAACTGCATTAGCCAACAAAATTATCATCATATTGCAAACTAACAAAATCCCTTGCACTATCCCTTCACCATACACTACAACACATGGACAAAATTGGTGGAGCATACACACATATAAACTTCCTGGATTACAGCTCCTCCTTTAACACAATCCTGCTTGAGAAGCTAGCAGGTCTCTGAGTTCCAACCCAAATCTGTCACTGGATTTTGGACTTCCTGACAGACAGACCACAGGTGGTGAGGATGGGGGACAGAAGGTCTGCTTAGCTCACCATCAGCATAGGAACACCCCAAGGATGCTGCTTCAGCCCAAAACTGTGTGCTATATAACCATGACTGTGTTTTCACAATGGAGAAGAACTTCATCAAGTACTGAGATGACATCACCATCCTCAGCCTCATCAGGGGAGGGGACGAAAGAGAATACAAGGAACAGGAGAGAAGAGTCATGCAATTTGGGGAGGATAACGACCTTGTCCTCAACAGGAGCTTAGAGTGGTCTATAGGAAGAGAACCCCTCTATCCTGCAGCCTATCATCGAACAAGGAACTGATGTACAGTGCATCCATAAAGTATTCACAGCGCTGAACTTTTTCCACATTTAGTCACAATGCCAAATGGTATCAAATTAATCTCTTTCCTCAAAATTATACACAGAATACCTCATTATGACAATGTGTACGAAGTTTGTTTGAGATGATAATTTATTGCAAATCGAAAACTAAGAAATCAAATTTACGTAACTATTCACAGCCTTTGCCATAAAGCTCAGAATTAAGCTTAGGTGCATACTGTTTCCACTTCATCATCCTTGAGATGTTTTACAGCTTAAATAGAGTCCACCTGTGGTAAATTCAGTTGATTGGACATGATTAAGAAAGGGACACACTGGTCTATATAAGGTCCCACAGTTGACAGTGCATATCAGAGGGCAAGCACCAAGCATGAAGACAAAGAATGTAGAACTTCGACACAGGATTGTCTTGAAGAATAAATCTGGCGAAGGATTCAGAAACAATTCTGCCGCTTTGAAGGTCCCAAAGAGCACAGTGGCCTCCAGCATTCGGAAATTGACTCTTCCTAGAGCTGGCCGGCTGTCTAAACTGGGCGATCGGGCAAGAAGGGTCTTAGTCAGCGAGGTGAACAAGAACCCCGTGGTTGCTCTGTCAGGGCACCAGCGTTCCTCTGTGGATAGGGGAGAACCTTACAAAAGGACAACCATCTCTGCAGCAATCTACCAATCAAGCCTGTGTGGTAGAGTGACCAAATGAAAGTTCCTCCTTAATAAAAAGGGACATAGCAGCCTGTCCGGAGTTTGCCAAAAGGCACCTGAAGGACTCTCGGACCATGGGAAACACAATTCTCTGGTCTGATGAGACAAAGATTGAACTCTTTGGTGTGAAAGGAAACCAGGCACTGCTCATCACCAGGCCAATACCATCGGTACAACAAAGCATGGTGGTGGCAGCATCGTGCTATGGGGATGTTTTTCAGAAGCTGGAACTGGCAGATTAGTCAGGATAGAGGGAAAGATGAATGCAGCAATGACATCCTGGATGAAAACCTGGTTCAGATCAAATCTGGATAAACAAGGTACTACGCAAAAGCTATAAATACTTACTGTATGTGAATGTGATTTCTGAGTTTTCATATTGGTAATAAATACTTCACATTGTCATAATGGGGTACTGTGTGCAGAATTTTTAGGAAAGAGATTAATTTGATATCATTTGGAATAAGGTTGTAACATAACTAAATGTGGAAAAAGTGCAGTGCTGTAAATTCTTTCCGCATGCAATGTAGGGCCGACCGCAGCAAGTCTCTGAACCTTCACCTCTACAACAGGTGGACTAAACAGACTACTACAACTGTGAAGAAAGCTCAGAGGTGCGTGCACTTCGTACAGCTGCTGAGTAAGGCAGGGCTCAGGTGGCAACCTCTCACTGTAGCGTACAGAGGGCCGGTTAAAGTATCCTCACCATTGGCATCACAGTTTGGTATGGAAACACTACCCAGACTGAGAGGAGGGCCCTGCAGCAAGTCATAAGAGCTGCAGAGAAAAAAAAAAAAACACAGGGCTGTAGGGGGAGGATACGCAGCATCATAAAGGACCACAAACATCCAGCACACACACTGTTCAGATGGAGAGAGTCTGTATGCTATCAGAGATACCACAAACCAGAGAGCATTTTTACAAGCACACCACACGCTTCCCAACTACAGTTAGACTGATAGCTGAGGACATTAACCAGGGACAAACCTCATATTACTTAAATCTTGAAGGCCAATATGTTTAAGCAAACTAATTGCAGTAATGTTACACAGCACTTGCTCTCAATTTCTTACTCCCTCCAGTTACTACTCTAGTTCAGTCATTTCTTGTTGATATACTTATCTGTTTGTGTTTCTTTGTTATTATCAATTTTTTATTCTGTTTTATTTTATCTGTTCCTTTCCCTTGTTCTTTTTGAGAAACGGACACAGCATATACGGACACACTGCTCAAGAAATTCCAATGTACTCCGCTGCAAATGACAAATTAAAAACTCTCGAACTCTTGAAATATATTTTATATTATTTTTGCAGCAACAGGGAACCTAACGTTGAAAGGGTTTCAGCGCTTTCATAATTGCATCTCTAATTGTCATGGACGGCTCTTGGAATGGCACCCAAATGCAGACAGGCAGGAGGCAGCGTGGCTTAGTGAGTAGCAAGGCTTAATTTAAGAAAAACTTACAGGCAGGCATGTGGAAGCAGTTGCAGGCATGGACGTGGACAGGCTTTTCTTGGCAAGGTAAACCAGCATAGACAGACATGGACAACAGACTAGGCATTAATGGAGGAGAACAGAATAAACCAGCAAGGAACAAACAGAAATGAGGAGTATATGTGGAGCATGGCACAGGAGATGCAAGGAGACTGATTGACAAAGTGCAGCTGATTGCAAGTTGACTGTGGCAGGGAGTAAACAAGACATGCCTAGAACTAAACAGCAACACAGGGACACAGTCAAACCTAAGGAACTTCTTACAGATAAAGCAGAACGTAAACCAAAATGCTCTATAAACAGAATACAAGAGTCATATTAAACCAAACCTAAGGAAAGAACTAAAGCACCACCTGGAAAACAATCAGTAGCAAGATCCAAAACACAACCAGAAAAACATAATCAGAATCAGACAAAAACCCAAAACAAAACTCAAACACCTTTAAATCATGACACTAATTGAATAATCAATATTTTGTTGATTGTTTCTGTATATTTTTTTATGCAAAATATTTTTAACTGGATGCTGTCATTTTGTTTGCAATAGATGTGACCCACATACATAGAACACTCCGGAGAAACAGAATATGTAAAGGATGTTTATTGTGACAAAGATAATCAGGAAGGGATGATTTTCCAACTGTATGGGAAGAAGGGAAGATAACTGGTGAAAATAGGGAACTGAATGATATCGAACTAAGAACAATGAATTAATGCAATCAAGAGAACAGCTTACTAAATAGGTGATGTCAGGTCGCCAGGGGAAGAGGCATTTAGGATCCAGGTTTGTAGAAGGTTCTTTAGGTGCTGTTCAGTGTGAGCTCGAAGCAAACAGGAATGAGTTTGGTGTGCAGATGTTTACATTGGAGGGTGGACAGGGTACGCTTATGGCTTGTTCCAGGAGATGAAGGTAGCAGGAAAATTGCCAGCTAGATGCGAATCCAAACAAAGACGGTAGAAAAGAGGTGAAATCCTCAGAACGTAGATAGTCTTGATCCTCCAGAAAGAATTCCGGACACATAGTCAGTATTCAGTGACATAAATCCTGGGTTCAGGTTTACTTAGCCTGCGAAGGAGCATAAACAAAGTTACACAAGGTCAAAGAACAATACATAGATTTAATGTTTGGTTTGAGCTTGTTACCACTGTGGGCAAAACACTCTGGCATTGAAGTGCTGGCAGCCTCCTGCTTAAGTACTCCTCAATGTAATCAGTAGAATAAGTCTCACCTATCACCCGGCACACCTGAGAACTCCAGCACCGTCTGAAAACACTGAACACATGTAGCAAGCACAAAACACAAACAAAAACACGACCCAGATCCTGACAGATGCACCAGAATTTGTAATGTAATAAAATACATTTACTACAGTGCTGTATATGAGATCCAAGTTTTTTTTGTAATTCTCCTTTTTTGTTCTGGAAAAAATTCTGCAGTAATTCCAAAAAAATGTGGTAAGGTATCTAAAATCTCAATAAAAATTGTATTGATTGTAAATCTCAAAAGACAATGAAACAAAAATCTTTAATGAATATGTGGATTGGATGTGTGAATTTGACAACATGTCTTAGTTGTCAACTACTGCTCAAGCATTCAGCATTTGTGGGTCATGGTTTGCTTTTCAAAATGTGAAATTTGTTTTCCTTTTGTGAGGGTCCTGATAACAGGTAGACCTGTTCAGACATGGACTCTCCTTTGCTTTTGTAGCAGATACAATATACAGTTTGAGGGAAACATTATCTAAATATTTTGGAGAACATTTTCTTCAAACTTTTCAGCATTGATGATTTTGCCTTTAATTATGTGAAATGTTGCCCTAAAGTAAGGTAGAAAGGCAGATGTATAATCCCAAAAACGTTTGCGCACAAAGGTTTCCCCTGGTTTTCTAAACCTTTTGACAACATTTTCAATATAAATGAGATGATTGGTTAATAAATGTACTCTTATTTTTTATATTTAGGAACACTTGTTTCACAGTTTGTAGAAGCAGTTCTTGGCTGATTGCTGAACCTGTGTCCACCTTTACTCAAAAAGCCTCTCTCAGAGACTCCTTTAAACCCTTGTACTGATCTGTTGCATTGACTTTTCAGGTCTTTATTTCTTTTATTACCACTTGCTTTCTCAGTCTTAGGTTCCCCCTGCTACAATGTTTTGGGGAATTCATGATGAGCAAATATATTGAAAAAAAGATAATTAAAATTCCCATTTAGAGCCACTGATACGGTGCCTGAGGGGGAATCATCTCATGCAAAGAAATAACTGTTTTTAACAAAATCTCTGGCACTCCTGCAGACAACAGTTTGAACTATTCATCTTTGCAAATAGTTTAGCACTTGTTCTTTTCCTACAACATTTTAAAAGACGGGAGCAATGAAATGTTTGAATAACTCAAGAAGCATTTTGGATGAAAGGTTTTAAAAAAAAAAAAGAGATATCCAGCTGTCTTCATCTTAAGCAGTTAGGACTGTTATGTCCTGGATTACTGAAAATCAGCACCACCATATTTTAGCAATGAACTTAATCATAAAAAAAAAAAATGATAATAGCCTTTAGTTACAGTTCACATTTAAAAGTATGCTAAAGATATAACTTTATCACAACCATATCCGAACAATAATGTAACATCAGGGTTTTGCATAATTATCTGAAAAAGACAAACGATCTTTTAGTCAATGAGTAGTGTGGTATTGTTCCTTTCCCTGTTTGGCCTTAATAATTTTATCTAAGAAATGGAACAGAGCACTTTCCTCTCATAGGCATTTTCATCTAATAGTCATTATTTTTTTCTGCTGAAAAAGCTTTTATATGGATCTAATTTAAAATACACCAAAACTGTTATAAAAATCATTGTTGCAAAGGTTGCTATGATTCTCTGCATTCTCACTGTCTTGGATTGGCCATAGTACCTGGGCTTCATTCACCTACAGTATAGTCTTTCCTGACTGAACCTTTAGATTTAGATTCAAAACACACATGGTGTTTTGAAGGAGAGGTTATTGTATAATGGTTGAGTAATTTATCACTTTATTTACTAAGTTAATGTTGTTAAAAGCTTTACAAGATATTGCCAAGTTCATTTCTTTTACTAATTTAATTGGCAAAGTGGTAGGGTACACCATGGACACGTCACCAATCCATCATAGGGCAAAACAGAGACAAACAGGACAAACAACCATGTACTCACATCTAAGGGGAAGTTAGAAAGTAATATACCTAAAAGTCATGTTTTTGGACTGTAGGAGGAAGTTGGCGTACCAGGTGAGAACCCACCCAAGCACGGGGAAAACATGTAACTGGACTCCATGCAGAAAGACCCCAGTTCATCATTCCAACCCGGGCCCTTCTTACTTCAAGGTAAAAGTGCTTACTACTGTGCCACAATGCAGCCCCAGAACATCATATGAGACAAGTAAAAAAACTATTTTTAATACAGAAATGTTATGTAAAGGTCAAGCAGAGGTATGTGGAGTATCTAAGAATTGTACTCAAGTAAGAGCAGCATTACTTCAACACATTTCTACTTAGGATTCTACTTAAGTAGAAGTAAAAATTTACTTGCTACAAAGGCTGCGAGAGTCTGATTTAATATTTAGAAACTGTGTAACCAGACAGACAAAACAATTTATTTATTCAAGCGGAAGTCAAATGTATGCTGCAGTAAACCTAGAAGTAAAAGCTGCAGAAGCACTTTTTTTCAGAAAGTTACTCAAGTAAATGTAACTAGGTACTAACCACCTCTGTGGCTATGCAATGACTAATACAATAAGGGGGACTGTGGTTTGATCACCCTCACACTGCCGATGTGAAACGTTTCAGGAAAGACACTCTGTTGACACAGACTCTGCCAAACAGAGAAGGAGTTTATATCTATCAGACCCATATAAAAAAACAGATCTGGGGAAATTCTACGTTAAAGTAGGATTCCTCTCGAACTATGACGAAAGCTCCTGATGCGGTGAACTTATGCAGTAATTCACACAAATGCAGTTCCGAGCAAGTGTTGAAAGACATTTTTGGATATACTTTTCAGTAAATCCATATTTCTGTATTAAATATCCTTTTTATTGGTATTTTGTAATATTCTCATTTTCCGAGGAGGTGTATATTCAATTGTCATTTGTCAGTCATAATTATAAAATTTAACTGAAATAAATTTAGAAATCATCTTGCTGTGTATATTGAATCTATATAATATGAGTTTCTCTTTAAAAACTTGAGTTACTGAAATAAATTAACGTTTTGCTCACATTTTAATTTATTGAGATACACCTGTGCATGATTAGTAACAAACGTTGAGATCGTTGAGAATAAATGGCAACAGGTAACTAAATAAGAAACTTATTAATTTAAGTAATATTATATGCCGAAACAGCACCAATCCTTCAAACTGGGTGCAGGGATTAGTAAATATCTAAAAATGAATGTGAAGCATGGGATTCGCCCTGCATTACAACATCTACATTACTAAAACGAATCATGACAGAATAAATATAATAAATGCTTGCTGACAGGGCTTGATGGCACTTTTCAAGCATATGTGACAAATGGTTTCCACTCAGTAAGCAGAGGTGATTTAGAGATGAGGGCTGACTGTTCCACTCAAGCTGTCACATGCAGGCTGGAAGCATCAGTTCCACTGACACCTCTGAAATTGGCTTCGCTCTACCTGCATGTGAACATCAAGATCCAGGGCGACCTTTGGCGGCCTAATCAGCGAGAAGAAAGGGTAAAGTTGGAAAGGACATGAAGGAAGAAATGGTGTTGCCTACAGGAGCATGTTTTGTCACATCAAGAAAGACATTGTAATGATTTATTAATCATGTCATTTCATCAGGAGAAATGTTTATGCTGAGAAACAGAGATGATCATTCTGCCCCACATTGGTTAGTATCTACATGCAACAGCATGCGTTTCTCCTCTTCAAGCATTTTTTTTATATGTGTTGCAATCTTCCATCTTTTTCTCTCATGTGCTTTCAACAAAATCCCCACAGAGCTCATCTGCATATGCTGGAAGGCTGCCTTGAATACCTTAGTCACAGTTAAGCTCCCTCTGTTTATCATGGTTCAAACACTTTCCTTCCCCTTTTATTTTTCACACATTTCCATTAAAGATTTTCTTCTAAAAAAACTCTAATTGGCAGTGATAGTGCTCACTAGTTAAAATTCAGATAATAAATCAGATGCCTTGAAGTGCGCATGGTTACCATCCCCCTTGCAGAGGCTTAAGTGCTTGGGCTTCTTCAATCAAACGCCTTTATAGCACCTAATTTGATTTTCCCTGCTTGGGTGTTCGCTGCAGCTCATACATGATTCTCTGAGAAAGTGTGATACTGTATATTCCCAAGGGCATTTTTTTAACTGCTGTTGTTCTTAAAATGCTCTAAATAACACGCAGCTCCTGGGTTGTGCTATTGCGTTGTCCACCTATGTATTGATATACCAAGTGATATCATAACTGCAAATTGCAGGTATATTAGGATTTTATGTAAAGGACCAAATGCAAGGTGGTACATTTTTTTTTTTTTTTTTTGTATTTAAAGACACAAATCTATTCAAATACAACAATTTAAAAAAATTGAATTTTGTGAAAAAGTTCAATATTTTTTACATTTATTTCAGAAATTTAAACTTTCATGACATGAGTGAAATATTTAAAGACCTAATTTCTTGTCATTTTGGTGATTATGGCTTACAGATACTTAAAGCCAAAAATCCAGTGTCTCAGCAGAGTATACAGAAAAAATTACAGCATATTCAAAGAAAGTTGTGTGGAAGGAAAAAGTGGTAGAAAAATGGGTTTCAGGAATAGGGTTAACTCCAACATTGAGAGGTTTGCCAAGCAAAACATTCAACAACTTGGGTTAACTTTACAAGGAGTGAACTGAAGCTGGAGCAAGAGCATCAGAAGCCACAATGCACAGACTCTACACATGGGCTACAAATGTATTCTTTGTGTAAAGCCACTCTGGAACCAAATGTCTTACCTGGGCTAAGGAGAAAAATAACTGAACTGTCGCTCAGTGGTCCAAAGTCCTCTTTTCAAATGAAAGTAAAGTTTGCATTTCATTTGGAAATCTTCCCATAGTCTGGAGGAAGAGTGGCAATGCACAGAATCCATGTTGCATAAAGTCCAGTGTGAAGTTTCCACAGTCAGTGATGATTTTGCTGTGCCATGTCATCTACTTGTGTTGGTCCAATGAGTTTTCTAAAGTCCACAGTCAGTGCAGCTTCCTCCTAGGACGTTTTAGAGCACTTCATGCTTTCTTCTGTTGATAAGCTTTATGGAGATGCTGATATGGAGTTTAAACGAAAATTCAACATGGAAGACTCACCACCCCCGCCACGTCCAACCACTCCTTGTAAAGGACCTTACTGCTATGTTCTGTAGTTTTAAACTGGTTTATAAGTGTTTATTATTTTGCTGCAGCAGTAACGCAGCCAATGCTTTTATTTTTAAAAGCTCAGAACAGCAAGGTGTCGTAAATCGATTGCCGCAAACGGTACAGTAGCAACGGCGCGGATTCCTGTGTGCACAGAGAAGGTGTGCCCCACGGTTGAATAGGAGAAGGATATTGCTAAGGTTTGATTCCAAGCTGCAAATTGTTTCTTAGCACCTGGTCGAGGAGGGAACAAGGTTGGTATTGGCGTTTAGTGGTGAAAATGTGTATTTAGTTATATTTCACAGAGCATACAGGTTGTTACTAAGTGTAGCACTTACATCTTTTCCCAATAGAGGGTGCTCATGTTCTTCATTAAGTTATGCTTAGCAATTTAAAGGTCAGTCAGTCATTTTCTACCGCTTATTCCATAGTGGGTCACAGGGGAGCTGGTGCCTATCTCCAGCAGTCTATGGGCAAGAGGCAGGGTACACCCTGGACAGATCACCAGTCCATCGCAGGGCAACACACAAACAACCATGCACACACTCATTCATACACCTAAGGTCAATTTAGAGTGACCAATTAACCTAACAGGCATGTCTTTGGACTGTGGGAGGAAGCCGGAGTACCCGGTGAGAACCCACGCATGCATGGGGAGAACATGCAAACTCCATGCAGAAAGACCCCAGGCCGGGAATCGAACCCAGGACCTTCTTGCTGCAAGGCAACAGTGCTACCAACTGCGCCACCGTGCAGCTACAATTTAAAGGTTTCAATGTTATATGCTGTGTAAAGTCACAGGCGGTTGCAACATGGTGTATCTTGTTTTATTTCACAGTACAGTGAAATATAGAAGGCAATATTAAAGGGTTAAAGGCACATACTGTTTGAGTTATTAATAGTATATTTATTTTGTATGTTTATAGCTCTTACGGTGTGTTCACAAGCAAGGCTGCACAATAAAAGGATTGTGAAACATCAGTTTGAGAGACCATCATTTCGACCGGGACGCTACAGTAAGAGCTTGACCCAAGCTGAGAAGATCTTCATTACAAGCTGAGAAGAAGCTCATCCCACGCTCAGCACCAAGGTTCCAGTTCCACGGCTCTAACCAAGGTCTTCTTGGATCCGATGGTCAACTATATCGCCCTGTCGTCAGCATGGAAGCATCTGAAAAGGAAACCGAGTACACAGAGGACCTCCAGGTCAACGAGGAAGAGGAGCCTTCATGCTCTGTTCGTCAAAGGAGGCCTATAGAAAAAATGCAAGCATATCAGGAGGAGGAGGCCCATAAAAAAGCAAAACGACTTCTCAAAGTTTGTGATCAATGGAAAAAACAAGTACGTAGAACACAAGACCAACTAAAGGGAGACATAACAAACAATCAAATGATTTCACTCATGGATATCGTAGAGAAAGAAAGAGACAGTGTCATAAAGTTATATACAGAAATTAGAGAAAGCGTTACTCCCTCTAGTGACACAAGGCGACTTATAGATGCATGTGAAGCAGTCTCCAAAGATATTATCAAGGTTGCACATGAAAGACTCTCAGGCATAGATGACTATGACAGCGGCAAAGTGAAGACACGCTTACGTGAGCTTCTTAACCCAGAGTATGCTCAATCTATTTACAGCTCTTCGGTCACACGCTCAAGTAACCACTCATCTGCTAGTAAGTCAAACTCTGGAAGCTCAGTAGTAGCTGTAAAGAGAGCAGAGGCTGCAGCAGAATTAGCAGCCAAGGAAGCAGAGTATGAAGTGTTGATAGAAGAAGGAAAACAAAAGGAAAGGATTCAACTTTTGGAAGAGAGGCAGAGAAGGGAGCTTGAATCTGAAAAACGTGATTTGGGGAGAATAAAGGCTGAAAGGGAGTTAAAGGCCACACGAGCTAGGCTAATAACTTATGATCAGGAGATAAAGAATGAGAGCAGTGTTCATGTTGACTGTAGCTCAGAGGGATCCCACAGTTTCTTCTCCCATTCCAGTCCCTAACACTAATGTTGTGTCCACCACACCTCCACAAGTAGACATCCTTTACTTAGCCCAAGCCTTACAGGACAGTGTTACCATGAACAGATTGCCATTGCCAGAACCCTCCACATTGACAGGTGACCCAATACAGTTCATTGAGTGGAAAGCTTCATTTGCTGCACTCATTGATAAAAGGAACATCTCACCTGCGGACAAGCTGCACTACTTGAAAAAATATGTAGGAGGTTCAGCTCGAACAACGCTTGATGGCATCTTCTACATAAATGACAGTGAGGCATACCAGGATGCTTGGGATCGCCTCTACCTAAGGTATGGACATCCATTTGTTGTACAGAAAGCGTTCAGAGAAAGGCTGGCAAAATGGCCGAAGATACAAACAAATGACTGTATAGGATTCAGAGCTTTCGCTGATTTCATTCAGACATGTCATGAAGCTTTGCCCCACATAGAAGGTTTAAACATTCTCAATGATTGTGAGGAGAACCAAAAACTTGTTCAAAAATTACCAAACTGGGCAGCCGCAAGGTGGAATCGTCAAGCTACTCAGTATATGAAAGAAAATAGGAAGTTTCCAGGTTTAAGGCACTTTGCTGAGTTCATGTCTTCTGAAGCAGAGATCATGTGCAATCCATTCACTTCATTTCAGGCTCTCCACTCTACAGACTTGACGAAAATCACTAGTAAAGGTTACCAAAAGGAAAAACGGCCCAACTCCAGTGTTCTCCACACACAGGTGGTAGCAGAGACTGAGAACACTAAGCAAAGGTCAAATGTTAAACCACCATGCATACTGTGTCAAGACAATGGACACAAACTTTACAGTTTCCCCCAGTTCAAAGGCAAATCACTTGAGGAACGAAGGAAATACATAAAGGATAAAAGGCTCTGTTACGGACCTGGACACAGTGCAAAGGACTGTCGTTACAGACTCGTATGCGAAATGTGTACCAAAAAACACCCTACCTGTTTGCACAACTTCAACTATGACAACAATAAGTCAGCCACGAACTCAATTCAGACCAACACAGAACAGGTTGCAACTGCCCTGTCTCTAAATGCAGAAACCAACGAACAATGTGTAAGCACTTCCATGATCGTACCAGTATGGGTTTCTTCAGAGCAACAACCAGGTAAAGAAAGACTTGTTTATGTACTCTTAGACACCCAAAGTGACACAGTCTTCATCAACCAAGATGTGTCTAACGATATCAAAGCTAAGTCTACCTCAATAAGGTTAAGGCTCACTACAATGCTTGGTAAAGATGCAGTTGTGGCAAGTGAACGTGTCTCAGGTCTCAAGGTGAGAGGCTACAACTCAGAAATTATTGAACTTCCTCCTGCTTACACTAAAACTGTATACCAGTTAACCGCTCCCACGTTCCTTCCTGTAAAACGGCAAAGCAATGGAATCATCTCAGGGTAATTGTGAATGAGATTCCTACAAGGCTAGAATGTGAAGTTGGGCTTTTAATTGGCTACAACTGCTCCAAGGCAGTAGCTCCAAAGCAGGTCATTCTAGGAGGAGAGAACGGACCCTACGCTGTCCGCACAGCATTAGGCTGGAGTATTGTAGGCCCTACATCATTTCATAATGGCTCCTTTAGCATGTCTGTGTGTCACAGAGTCACAGTCAAAGAGCTCCCTTTAATGACTCCAGCTGATGCTCTCAAGGTTCTCGAGTCAGACTTTAAGGACAATAACAAGGATAACAGATCAGTGTCTCAAGAGGACATTCTCTTTCTGAATACATTAAAGGAAAGTATTTACAAAAACAATGAAGGACATTATGAAATGCCACTACCATTTAAGGAGAGACCTTTCTTACCAGATAATAAGCAAATGGCCACTGTGCGACTTCAAAGCCTCAAAAACAAACTGTCGAAAGACCAAGGGTACAAGGAGCAATATGTAAAGTTTATGCATGAAATCATAGAAAAAGGTGATGCAAAGGAAGTGCACGGTGAAGCAAAGGAAGGAGAAAGGTGGTATATTCCCCACCACGGGATATATCATCCCCAAAATCCACACAAACTCAGAGTAGTCTTCGACGCCTCAGCAAAATACAAAGGTAACAGTCTCAATAACCATTTGCTGTCAGGCCCAGATTTGCTGAACAGTTAAATGGTGTTCTTATCAGATTCAGACAGTATCAGGTTGCACTGTTATGTGACATTGAAAACATTTTCCACCAATTTCATGTGTACGAAGCAGATAGAGACTATTTGAGATTTTTATGGTGGAAAAATGGCAACCTGGACACTGAGCCCCAATACTTTAGAATGAAGGTGCACCTTTTTGGCGCCACATCCTCTCCAGGGTGCGCCAATTATGGTCTAAAACATCTTGCGAAAGAAAACGAGACACAGTTTCCCCTTGCATCTCAGTTCATAATGAAAGATTTCTATGTGGACAATGGTGAAACAAGTACTGCAAGCATCAAGGAAGCTATTCAGCTCACTCAGGAGGCTCAGACTGTCATGATGTAGGGTTGTTTGGTGTTTGGTTTTGGGTTTCTTATGTTTTTCACAGTTGAGGTTTTGACTCATGCTTTTGTTTTGTCATCTTGTTCATATTTTGTCAAGTTTGGTTTTCGGATCTGGTTATGCTTTTGCTTCATGTTTTTCTAGTTTGTGTTCAAGAGTCTCTGTTTTGCTCCAGTCACGTTTTGTTCTGTCAATTAAGTTAATTCGGTTCACCTGCACCATGTTAATCAGTTTTGTTGCTCCACCTGTACCATGCTCCATTTATACACACTTGTTCTGTTTAGTCTTCACGGAAACATTTTTCACTTTCATGCTCATGTCAAGTTTTGATGCTCATGTCAAGTTTTGATGCTCAAGTCTTATTTTCGGATCATGCCATGCCTGTCTCGCCTGCCCGTTGTTTTGTTCCTGCCTCCTGCTGTGAGTGAGTTTTTGTTTTTTGTCATTAAAACCTTTTCACTTAAAATCAGGCTACCTGCTCGTCTGCATTCTGAGGTCCAATTCCAAGTAAACCGTTACACAGACACTCTGTGCCTCAGACTGCACAAATTTGTAAGCAATGACAAAACAGTGTTAGAAAGCATTCCAGCATCTGAACGTGCCTCTCCACAGCAAGCATGTGATCTAGCCTTTAATGACTCTAGACTTGAAAGAGCGTTAGGCATTCATTGGCACATTGACTCAGACACACTCAGGTTTCGCTTTCGTCCCAACGATCAACCTACTACAAGACGTGGGATCCTCTCTATGGTCGCATCTCTTTACGATCCATTGGGATTCATCTCCCCCTTCATAATCACAGGCAAAAGAGTGCTTCAAGAGACATGCAAACAAGGCACTGGCCTTCAAAGTGAACGAAGGCCAGTGTGGGATAACTGGAAAGATGATTTGAAGAACCTGGAGAAAATCACAATACCACGCTGTTATGTTCCTAACGGCTTTGGCCAAATAGCAAAAACAGAGTTGCATCATTTTTCTGATGGAAGCTCATATGGTTATGGTCAGTGTTCATATTTAAGACATGTAAACAAAGATGATAAAGTGCATTGTGCTTTGGTTACAGCAAAGACCAGAGTTGCTCCCATTAAAGTAATAACAATACCAAGACTCGAACTGACAGCTGCTGTTGTCTCCATTACTGCAAGCAACATGTTAAAGGATGAGCTTGGATTGACACAGATTGACGAGTATTTCTGGACGGACTCTAAAGTAGTTTTAGGCTACATCAATAACGAAGCACGCCATTTTCATACATTTGTCTCCAATAGAGTTAAAAAAATAAGGCTCAACAGCACTCCCCAGCAGTGGAGATATGTTTCTTCTGAGCAAAATCCAGCGGATATTGCCTCCAGAGGTTCAAGTGCAAGTGACCTCATTTCATCAGATTGGTTCAAAGGGCCACAATTTCTGTGGAATAAAGAAATTCCTCCAGCTGCAGAGATTGATATGAATGTGCCACTCGGAGATCCAGAGGTGAAAAGGGTACAAGTTCTGAACACTCTCATAACAGAGAAGAAGGGTTTATCAGATAAGTTGAGAAAGTTTTCCTCGTGGTACAAAGTCACTCAAGCCATAGCTCGACTAATTCACTGTGCCAAGAGAGATAAAACAACAGGCCATAGTACAGTCCAAGAAAGACAAATCGCACAATGTGTTATTCTAAGAGACGTACAAGCAAGTGAATATGCAGAGGAGATAAAGACGCTCAAGCATGGAAAGGCAATCCCTCGCAAAAGCAAACTGTTCAAAATGGACACTTTTCTTGATAATGATGGACTCCTTAAGGTGGGACGAAGGCTCAAAGATGCTTTATACTCCTCCGCAATGAAACATCCAGTATTAGTTCCAAATGGTCAACACATCACTCAGCTAATAATAGCTCATTTCCACAGTAAAGTGCAACATCAAGGTAAAGGACTGACAATCAATGAGATCAGGTCAAATGGAATTTGGATTCCAGGCATCAACAAGGCTGTGACAAACTTTATACACCAATGTGTAAAGTGTCGCAGACTCAGAAGAGGCACAGAGGAACAGAAAATGTCGGATCTCCCAACACAGCGCTTAGATCCATCTCCACCCTTTACATTTTGTGGAATGGACTGTTTTGGTCCCTTTCTGACCAAGCGAGCTCGCAAAGTGCACAAGCGTTATGGACTTCTTTTTACATGTCTTTGTTGCAGAGCAGTGCACATAGAAATGTTAGACGACATGACTACAGACGCCTTTATCAATGGACTCCGCTGTTTTATAGCCATAACAGGAGCAGTCAGTGAGATAAGGTGCGATCAAGGAAGCAACTTTTTTGGAGCTAAAAACGAACTGCAGGAAGCTTTAAAGCAAGTCGATCCTAACCGCATTATCACATTTCTTGCCGACAAACAACGTGACTTCAAAATGCATACTCCTCATTCAAGCCATACAGGAGGTGTATGGGGAAGACAAATCAGGACAGTTTGAAACGTTCTGTGCTCAACAGCTTCGCTTTCGTCAGGCAGAATGGATGACGCATCATTAAGGACATTCTTCTATGAGGCGATGACCATTGTGAACAGCAGACCTCTTACAGTGGACAACTTAAGTGACCCAAACAGCCCAGAGCCGCTGACCCCAAATCACCTGCTTACTATGAAGTCTAAGGCAGCCCTGCCACCACCAGGTAAATTCATCAAAGAGGATATATATGCACGGAAAAGGTGGCGGCAGGTTCAGTACCTAGCAGAACAGTTTTGGTCACGTTGGAAGAGAGAGTATCTATCCAACATCGCAATAAGGCAGAAATGGCATACTCCAAGGAGAAACTTAAAGGTTGGAGATGTTGTCATGGAGAAGATGGGCTATTTACCTCGCAATGAATGGACATTAGCACATGTAATAGACACAGGGACTGACAAAGATGGACTTGTAAGGAAAGTAAAGCTTCGCTTTGGAGACAAGAAGATGGAGAAAGGACAATATTCCAGCAAACCTTCTATAGTAGAGCGCCCTGTACAGAAACTGGTTCTTCTATTTGAGGCTGTTTAACTACATTCTGCAATTTAAGGTTCATCCTTTTTTATGGACTGTGTTTTTGTTTACTTTAAAGGTTACAGGTCATTCCTTCATTAGGAAATCATTAACGCTCCTTTGTTTGCCTGTTAAGCTCTAATGATTTGGTGGGAGTGTAAAGGACCTTACTAATATGTTCTGTATTTTTAAACTGGTTCATAAGTGTTTATTATTTTGCTGCAGCAGTAACGCAGCCAATGCTTTTATTTTTAAAAGCTCAGAACAGCAAGGTGTCGTAAATCGATTGCCGCAAACGGTACAATAGCAACGGCACGGATTCCTGTGTGCACAGAGAAGGTGTGCCCCACGGTTGAATAGGAGAAGGATATTGCTAAGGTTTAATTCCAAGCTGCAAATTGTTTCTTAGCACCTGGTCGAGGAGGGAACAAGGTTGGTATTGGCGTTTAGTGGTGAAAATGTGTATTTAGTTATATTTCACAGAGCATACAGGTTGTTACTAAGTGTAGCACTTACATCTTTTCCCAATAGAGGGTGCTCATGTTCTTCGTTAAGTTATGCTTAGCAATTTAAAGGTTTCAATGTTATATGCTGTGTAAAGTCACAGGCGGTTGCAACATGGTGTATCTTGTTTTATTTCACAGTACAGTGAAATATAGAAGGCAATATTAAAGGGTTAAAGGCACATACTGTTTGAGTTATTAATAGTATATTTATTTTGTATGTTTATAGCTCTTACGGTGTGTTCACAAGCAAGGCTGCACAATAAAAGGATTGTGAAACATCAGTTTGAGAGACCATCATTTCGACCGGGACGCCACACTCCTCACTGTCTGCTCCAATCAACGGCAGTCATCCTCAGCCAATCATCTCCCAGGGCATCACTTTTAAAGACCCTCTGCATGGAAAACACCGCTCTTCTGCTGAGCTTCGACGATCAGCTGTGACATGTCCGACTAGTTTCTGGCGACTTAACGGTTCCTCGTACTGTTTGTGACGAATTCCGCCCTCCTTCCTCCTCCTCCGCTTGTAGGAGCGCTTGACTGGCCTCCTGCCTAATGGCTCCTTTTCCCCTCGTCTCAGCTCCGGGCATGTGGAAAGCACCTTAAGGACTCCTCCAATCCATCTACTAAGTATTGCTGAAGTCGCCCTGCCATCACCGCGGCTCCCGCCGCTGTGTCACCCGGCCCGGCTTCTCCAGTGGTTCTCCTCCGATCTCGTCTCTCAAACCGATCTTCCCGCTTCCCAGGCTCCGACGTCTTCTTCTACGCCGGTCATCCCACAATCTTCCCTGCTTCATTCATCTTGTCCATGAATTCTCTCCAGAGTTTCATATCTTCTTTACTCAGCTCCTCTGGGAGTTCGCCTCCAATTCTGCCACATCAGCATTTCCTTCTCGCTCCGACAATGTACAACTCGCTCCTGGCTCATCCCACTGACATTCAGCATCGCAACGCTCTTATCGTCGACCTTCTTTTCAAACATGGCTTCCAGATTTTTCTATCCTATTACAAATCCTTCTCTGCCAAAGCTGCGTCCAAACTCGCTCAATCAGGAGCTGCCTAGACTGGTTTATTCTCACCACTGAATTTTGTCATGATGTAAGCTACCTCTGATTCTTGCGGCTCAGTTTGTCTCGTTTCAGTTCTTTACGGTCCATACCATCTCAGTTAAAAGTGATGGTCTCTCAAGCGGATGGTTCTCAATCCTCTCGTTGTCAGAGCCTTGCATGTGAACACATCATTATTGCTAAAAAATCTACTAAACGTAAATACCTTAAGTAACTCTATCAATATGCTGCTTTGAATGTTTTGCTTTATTATTTACCATGAATTTTACCTTAAATATTTACAACCCCGTTTATCCTTGACAGTCTTTTTCTTGAGTGCTTTTACCACGTATATTAAATTTGTAACCATCGCCTTCTATATTTTCTCCGTACAATAAATTAAATGCAATGCAAATTATTTTAATCGTCTGCGACTTTACTTGGCTTATTATATTAAAACTAGTAAACCTTCGTATTAGCTCTCTCTAGTGGGGGGATGTACTTTTAAAAGCAACCTGTTTGCTCCATAGAACATTTAAATATTCATTTACACATTCGAACATTTATACCAATCTTTTTCCTTTATTAATCAGGCGCTAAGAAACCATTTACTTTTTAATATACATCTTATCTATATTTTATCCCATTAAATCGTGGAGCACACTTTCTTTCTGCATATTGGGTTGGCGCTGCGTTGTTCAGTTTGAGTCAACTGATTTACAGCACCTTCCTGGTTTAAGTGTTTTCAAATTTGAGCAATAACTGCATTGCTGCCGCAGCAAAATAACAAACTCTTACTAAACAATCCATGAACTGTCAATATTAGCGAATCCTGGCTGGCTGTAACTCATAACTCCATCATTTCTGCCAGTCATGTTCCAAGTTTCTAATCCAGTACTCATGCCCTGTCTCATTTTAAATTTTCAGGTCTTCCGCCGTCTCTGTCCATCAGCCTACTTTTACCCTACTCCGATTATTCCTCTCTCCTTCCTCTTTCGCAATTTGCCAAACACTGCTGTTTCTCAGGTCTATCTCTTTCAACTCTAAAACCTTATTTTTTGGCCTGGCAAACATTGAAAAATTTTGAGCATTGGTTTACATTCAGTCCTAGCTTCATCACTCATTGCTTGAACTTCACCGTTTTAAGCCACCCTACAGCCGCAGCTCTTTTAGCAGGCATCAGTTTTCATTGAAAGATCATCTTTCTGAGCTCACTCCAAGCCTTTTCTCTCATTACGCTTAACTTCTCCTCAAATACATCTCAAAACATTGTATACCGCAATGCATAAAATTCACCATGTCGCTCCTTTATTTCTCGCCCTCTGAATCTGGTTAATTCTGTCCCCTTTCCGCTAGATTTGGTTTCTTTAGTCAAGTTTGCCGCTCTGACCTGTTTTTCTGGTCTGTTCTGTTCTGCAGAACCGTAATGGTGTATCTTTCTTTTATGATGATGTCGTCACGTCAGCAGACTCCATTCAGTTTTGCACGGACGCAGCTTCGTCCTTGGGTTTTGGAGGATTTCTTCAGGGTCCATGGTTCGTTGCCATCTGGCCACTTTCTTTCCCCAATCCGAACCATCAGCCTTTATGAGATAATCTCCATCTCTTTTGCATGCTGTGCCTGGGGCAACTAATGGAAGGAACGCATAACCGCTTTATGTGACAATGCAGCCGTAGTCGAAGTAAATAAAGACCGCTCCTCTTCTAAGTCAATCATGCCAGATACCACCTTGAAGACCTGATACTCGACTGATTCATCCCTCATTCCTCTATTCTAGTCATCTAATTATTATTGTAATTCAGGCTTGGCTCCCTCCGCTCAAATCTGATTCCTTCGCTTTGCAAATTTTTTCAAACTTTTGCATTGCTCATAATACTCCTCTTTACCCCGTTTGCATTCCTACCTTCTTAGCTTTTATTACTTATTGCTTCGATGTCCGGCATTTCAAACTCCCTTACTTTAAGAGTTTATTAGCCGGCATAAACATCTCTTCTAAGGGCCACTTTTCGAACCCATTCCAAGCCTTTTCTCAAATCATTTCATTAAACCTTTACTCTAAGGTCTATGAAATCATAGCATTTACTACCCCATCAAGCTCATCCGATTCTGCTAGAGTCCTAACTACTCCTCATCCAAAGTTCTATCCCGATTATTTTAAAATGTATCTTAAACATTTCTAAAGAAAGGTCCTTGCTTTTATCTTCATTGCTCGTTTTAACGGTCCATCCTGCCCTTTTCATGTCATGCTAAATTCGCCATCAAACGGCACAAACTCATTTCGAATCTGAACGGTCACTTCAGCTGCTTCACCAGGAGTTTCGATTTCTTCACTTCAACAACTCGGCCGCTGGTCTCCTCAGCGTTCTCTTCGTATGTCTGTCCTTACCTCCAATCTGTCTTATCCACTCAACGATGTATCAGTTCTTGGGTAACAACTCTCACAATTACTGGTGGTGGTCGGCCTTATCCAATCCTTTCCTCTGGCTAGATCAATTATTAATCTTCCTTCTCTATTCCTGGTTCTCTTATCTAACCATCTTAAATTTGCATATTTTATTCTCCTATTTCAATTCATGTACCATGTTTTTAGACAGTTTTATTAGACAGCCTCGTCATGCTCCTCATTCAGCCTCTTCAGGCTCATCACTATCTACGCCATTGGCAGGCGTTTCATGCAGCCGTCGGGCTCAATCGCCATTGGCAGGCATTTCATGCAGCCGTCGGGCTCTCACACGCCATTGGCAAGCATTTACAAACATGCCTTGGCAAACATCTCAATCCTAAGCCTTGTCAGGCGTTCATCTAACCACCTTGATACTGCCAGGTGCAGCCCATCTTCACCCGACCTGGCATCGGCCATCCACGCATCTTCAGTCATAACTTAGGGTAAGCCCATTCGAGACTAATCATTATAAAATTTTGGTCTGCGTTTTACTCCCCGTTCATCTCAGATAATCAATAACTAATCTCCGTCAGTTTAGCCTCAGCCTGGCCTCGGCCCTTTTGGGGGAAGACGTACCTAATCATAATCCTATGATGTTTATTCAAACCTACTTCATCCTCAGCGTTTACGTCTCCCTCAAGGGTTCGAGCGCCAAAGGAATAATCTTTCATTAATAAATTCTTTAACCGTCTTCTTGTTGTTTCTCCATTATGTGAGTCTTTCCAGGTTGAATTAATTTTTTTGCAGGATTTGGCACCTAACCCCACTTCAAAAGGTACCAAAAGATTGCTCAGTGACCATGTTGTTTTTGTGCTTGATTAGTCAGCAAACTGTGGGGTATTGTCAAGAAGAAAATGAGACACCAGACCCAACTATACAGATGACCTGACGGACGTTATCAAAGCAACTTGGGCTTCCATTACACCTCGTCGGAGCCACAGACCTTGCCTCCATGCCATACAGCATTGATGCAATACTTCATGCAAAAGGAGGCCAAACCAAATATTCAGAGCATAAAAATGAACATACTTTTTAGAAGTCTGACATTTCTATTTAAAACGTCATTCTTTATTGATCTTATTTAAAAAAATACTTTGAGATTATGAAGAAGCAATCTTGTGGATTGTTGGAAAAATGTATATAAGTTATTATTGTTTAGTTTCAATCATGTTTATGTCTGAAGTTCTGCTCTAGTTAAGATGATTACTGTGATTATTTTTTAGTGTGAAAAAGTGTTTGTGGAAGGTTAAGGAATTTCAGTCTGGAGTGGATCACTCTCTGGACATGACATGCTTATACCATATATGGGAATGACTACTCTGTTAAGTTGAAATCCCTGTAAGAATTGGCTGAATCAATTCCCACTTTTTGCTTGTTGGAATGTGAGTTGTAAATAAAAAGGCTGGTGCAAGGATTTCTCCCTTTGTGAGAAGGGAGTCGCTGTTCTGGCAGAGGACTGTCTCACCCTTGCAAGTCAAACTTACTTGGTTCACTTGTGCCTTATTTTACACTTGTCTGTGTTTACCAGGTTTCTAACTCAAACATGGATCCTGGGCACTTCTCGGACTGAGGTAAATTCAGTGAAGTATTTATCACTTGGCAAGAGGCTGAACCACGGCGGGTTTTCCAGGAAGCGGGTTTGCTGAGAGTCGACAGGGTAAGAGCCAGAACCACGGAGGGTTTTTCTAGGACAGGGTTTCACTGGCAGCAACCTTCAAAAAGGAACAGAGCTGGGGTTAGCAAAGGCAGGAAGCACAGAGGCCAGCACAGAGCAGGGTTGTTGGTCTGATTACCACTTGGCAGAGTAAACAATCCAACGCCTCCTCCAAAATCCCAGCTGCTTAAGTCTCCTCACTGATTGCTAGCTCCGTGGCTTGGCAATCTCCAGTTAATACCAGAATTATTCAAAAATGATTTTTGTGAATAAAATGTAAATAAAAACACTAATTATTTATTGTTATCAAAATTGATGGTGTTAAAATGTTTTATTATCTTTTGAAAAATGCTTGTCTCATTTGCTATCCTAAGTAAACTTCATAGTTGAATGAACATAATTAAAAATCTAACTCAATATGAGTAATTTACTTATTTACTGACTTCCTTATTAGGTGACTTCTAAGGGCAACTGATTGCAATCGACTTTATTTAGGGGTATCTGAGTAAATCAAAAATAAAGAGAAATGCAGGCCAGACTTTTTAAATTTGGATTTGAAGAAAACCCTGTATGCTTTCTCTTCCGTTTTACAATTGTGTAAACATCCATGAGATATGCAATTTATAAATTGTGCAGAACATTTGAGATGTAAATTTTGATTTAGAATTTATAGTGCCAATTCACTGTAATTAATCTAATTACACTTTACACAAAACACAAAGTTCAAATTTAGATCAGTTAATATACAAGTCAATTCAAACATCTTAATTCCCTGTAATATCACTTATTCTAACACCACCCTATAAAATTCAGCCCAAGGCAGTCATTCTCAAATTGAAAGGATCCATTTAAACCTTTCCTGTTTTAGGAGTTTTGGTTTCTTGTTCTGTTGATGTTGTATTTTCTTGCAATTATGTATATTTATATTGTTGGTTATGTTGTTCAGTTGTTATTTCAATTTTATATAAGGTTCTTTATTGTGCTTAGAAGTTCTGTTTTTCCCCTGGACAGATGAGCAGGGATATGTGTTCATTAGCCTCCCTCCTTCAGTTTTCAGTTGCCCTACATTCTCCCTCTCACCAGTTGCCCCATATTTCACATGATTAGCCCCTCTAGTTCATTGGTCAATCCTCTAACCTACCTATGTATTTATACCCTCTGGTTTTTATTGCCCACCACTTGTTACAACTGGCTACTGCCTGCTCCACAGGTACAGGTCAACATTTTATTGATATTAATAAAGTTAGTCTCATGCAACTTCCATTTACATGCAACAGAGACAACAAATCTTTAGCCGATGCTTTCAGGTTTTTGTATTTTTTTTTTATCTAAATCTAGGAGAACCGTGACAGGTGGCATTAGCAGCATAAAACCTATGCAGTAGAAGGACACACATTGTGATATGTATTAGTTTTACATCAGCAAAAACCTCAGATAGAACCTCCTTGAAAGAGATGTGTCTCTTGTGCTTCTAAAGGATCACATTTCACACAAGGTACCCTGCAGTGTCGCTGGAACAACTGAAATGGATCGGAGCATCCAGAGAGAGAAATGCACCGCTGGCAAAAAGCACAGGGACGTTGATGAATGTTGTCCCCTGAGTGTTAGTTAATATTCTCTGATGCGATGGGGTGTATGTTGCTGCTCCCAAGGTTGTGAATACTGTAAAAAGTGATGACGTGAGGGTTTGGAAGCAAGCCAGTGTGGAGTGGCAACACCGGGTTGACGGATAGGAGAAGATGGACACAAATGGATGTTTTCAGAGATGAGAAAGAAACGTTTCTGTTTTCACAGGTAAATAGAACTTGGAGTTCGGAGTGATACATTAACGTACAATTTAAAAAAGGGTTTTATAAGCTGTCAATCAACATTTGCCTTCATTGCCAACGACGCTGGTTTACCTGTGCAACGTCCCAATATTGCTCCCACCTCACAAATTAGAGCCTGGTCCTGTGTGAAGACCAAAGTCACATCAGCATGGAGCTTCAGAAACAGTAGTCACATTAAACAGGTATGAACACTAGCATTCAATTGGCTAGTACTTTAAAAAAGAAAGTTTAGACATGGGGTTGATGTAGTTTTTTTTACTGTATGTTCAGGTGCTTCGCTTGATTGCTGACCAAGAAAGAAACTTACTTTATTAAAACTGCAACTACGTTTTGTTTTTTAATATGGTATTTTTTATACAAATACAAGAAGGACTTAAAAATGCCTGCAGAGTTCAGTGTTTAATATATTTTTTAGTAGACCTACACACACACTGCACTTCTGTTTTTAGAATTCTATTGTTGTAAAAGGTATATTTTTAATAAAAATTAAATTAAATTCAAAAGTTTATTAGCTGTGTGATCTTTTGTGGCTCCAGACTGTTTTTCTTTGGTGGAAGAGGGAGCAAAATGGCTCTTTTGGAAATCAAGGTTGCCGACCCCTGTTCTAGAGCAACAACAGGTGAAGAACCTATAGTGGTCTTACACTAGGCTCTCTTAGCACTACACTACCTTCATTCAGGAAAGCAACACCCAAAAACCGGTTCACTCAAAACATAAAACGCCCAAACACAAGCTCAGGGGTGTGGTATATGTAGTCCAGTGCAGCGATGACTGTTCAGATGTCTGCAATAGTTAGACAAATGGATGGCCCAAGACATAAGAGCAAACTCATTGGGTCAACATTCATAGGTTCATTTAGTTTCACCAGAGAAGGGACACTCGTTTAACACTTGCACATTTTGGACAGATAAGACAGGTGGTTTGATAGAGGAGTGAAGAAGCTAACAACTGTTTGGTAAACATTTCCATAACTTTATATGACAGTTATTTTAGTGTCATATTACATAGTCCTATGATAAAGCACAGTTGTTAGAGCATTGTGGAAAAGTCAGTGTTAGTTAGAGAGAGGTGGTACTTGGAAGCAATTCCAAACACTGGCCCATTGCAAGCCTGGACAGGAAACTCGATGAAGGAGGATGGACAGCAAGATGTACAGGCATAAGAGACACTTGCCTGGACAAGGACAACAATACAAAGTTGTGTTGGCTGTAAAACATGTAATTTGTCCCTTCCCTTCTTGTATTTACAATGTTACTCACACTACATATCAGTCTGAAGAAAGAGGAAAGTGTAACTGCAATCATCAAATGTTTAGAAATGTACAAATAAAAAGGAAAGTCATATGATAAAATTCGAGTCATATAAAGTCATATACAGGGGTAGGACAATGAAACTGAAACACCTGTCATTTTAGTGTGGGAGGTTTCATGGCTAAATTGGACCAGCCTGGTTGCCAGTCTTCACTGATTGCACATTGCACCAGTAAGAGCAGAGTGTGAAAGTTAAATTAGCAGGGTAAGAGCACAGTTTTTCTCAAAATATTGAAATGCACACAACATTATGGGTGACATACCAGAGTTCAAAAGAGGACAAATTGTTGGTGCACGTCTTGCTGGCACATCTGTGACCAAGACAGCAAGTCTTTGTGATGTATCAAGAGCCACAGTATCCAGGGTATTGTCAGCATACCACCAAGAAGGACGAACCACATCCAACAGGATTAACTGTGGACGCAAGAGGAAGCTGTCTGAAAGGGATGTTCGGGTGCTAACCCAGATTGTATCCAAAAAACATAAAACCACGGCTGCCCAAATCACAGCAGAATTAAATGTCCACCTCAACTCTCCTGTTTCCACCAGAACTGTCCGTCGGGAGCTCCACAGGGTCAATATACACGGCCGGGCTGCTATAGCCAAACCTTTGGTCACTCATGCCAATGCCAAACGTTGGTTTCATTGGTGCAAGGAGCGCAAATCTTGGGCTGTGGACAATGTGAAACATGTATTGTTCTCTGATTAGTCCACCTTTACTGTTTTCCCCACATCCGGGAGAGTTACGGTGTGGAGAAGCCCCAAAGAAGCGTACCACCCAGACTGTTGCATGCTCAGAGTGAAGCATGGGGGTGAATCAGTGATGGTCTGGGCTGCCATATCATGGCATTCCCTTGGCCCAATACTTGTGCTAGATGGGCGCGTCACTGCCAAGGACTACTGAACCATTCTTGAGGACCATGTGCATCCAATGGTTCAAACATTGTATCCTGAAGGCGGTGCCGTGTATCAGGATGACAATGCACCAATACACACAGCAAGACTGGTGAAAGATTGGTTTGATGAACATGAAAGTGAAGTTGAACATCTCCCATGGCCTGCACAGTCACCAAATCTAAATATTATTGAGCCACTTTGGGGTGTTTTGGAGGAGAGAGTCAGGAAACGTTTTCCTCCACCAGTATCATGTAGTGACCGGACCATTATCCTGCAAGAAGAATGGCTTAAAATCCCTCTGACCACTTTGCAGGACTTGTATATGTCATTCCCAAGACGAATTGACGCTATATTGGCCGCCAAAGGAGGCCCAACACCATACTAATAAATTATTGTGGTCTGAAACCAGGTGTTTCAGTTTCATTGTCCAACCCCTGTATGTGTGAGGAGATGGGAAAAATATGAGGAAAGAGTTAAGGGGTTGGCAGGGTTTAATTATTTTATGAATAGGTTAGAATGATAAAATGTCAGTACTTCCCAGTCTTCTGAGATGTGTGGATAGAGAATACATCTAGAAAAAAAACATTGTTAATATTGGAGGACATAAACTCACCACATTGTACTTTGTGTTTTTCACAGCATTAAGTGATCATACATTACCTTGATTGTCTAGTAAGATGTCTATGAGAGCATGCAAGAGAATTTAAGTACACCCTTTCATCAAACATTTTGACAGGTGGGCGGGACCTCCGGTGAGGGCGGGACTTCCGGTGAGGGCCATGTGGTTGCCATGTGGGCAGGAGGTCACGTGGTCAAGCAGGGGGGGGTGTCCAAGGGGTCGTAACAGTGGATGCTGATTGGTTGTCGTTATTAGGGGCGATACCTTAAATGAGTCAATTAAAACACAGGGGTGTGTTTAAGGGTGTTACGGGGAAGGCCTTAAATGAGCCAATTAAAACACACAGGGGTGTGTTTAAGGGTGTTATTAATAATCTGTATGTTTTTTCAGGCGTTAATACATCTAAAAAACAAAAAAAAAGACATGCATCCTTTTATATTTTAAAGGTATAATCAACATAATGTTGACCTATCACATGAAATCCTAATAAATGAACTGTTTAACCTGACAGAATTGTAAGTTCATTTTGCTTTACAGCAGGACCTATTTGTTGAATATATGAGCCAGTCTAAATCAGTTCAAAATAGAAAAGACCTAAAAAGTAAATTAAAAGATTGTGCTTCACTACATCGATGGAACGAGAAAAACCTTCAGCTTCTGCGTCAACATACTGGAAAAGCAGCTGAAAGAGGTAAGACGAATATGAGATTAACAGAAAAAAAAAAGAACTTCAGTATACTGTTTCCAAGTTACAAATTGACTCTAGCAATGATGTGTTTGTTATTGAATCATGAGAGACTCCATTTTAGGAAAAAGGAATGATAATTTTAGTTACTTGTAGCTTTTCTAAAACATTTACTTTTTCATCTTAGAGTAAAAGGTTATTCAGGGGGAGTTACAGTTATACCATATCCAACTGTTAGGGGCGATGTCAGGAAGAGGCAGTTACGTCTGTTTCTTAGATAACCATATCACCTTTGAACTCAAGAAGGGTTTTGGTCTTAAAAACATAGTCTTTGCAGTTGAGATAACACTGTCATGTTCTGGTATAAATACTGTGTGTAAAATGTTGTTCGGGGGCTGTTTCATTGGCTAACCTCAGTGTCAGGGTCTTCAAATGCTGAATGTCTTTGAACCATAACACTTGTTACATTGAAAATACCAGTACTGACAAGACAAAATGTCGGTAAATATTTCAGGAAACCCGGAAATTGTGGCTTCTACTTCTGATAATTCACAAAAGCACAATGACATCTTTAAACGTAAGTAAGTAAGTAAGTATTCATTTTTAAGAAATCATTAAATGCATGTGAATGTTCTCTAATTTTGTTTATATATATTGTTTATATATATATATATATATATATATATATATATATATATATATATTTGTTTCTTTGTCATAGAACCCACCGCTGATGACCTTGATGATTTCATCTTGACACAATCAGATTATGGTAAGTAAATGTTAAATGCAATAAAAAAAAAATATATATATATATATATATATATATATATATATATATATTATAGTTAACCCTTGACAATGTTTCAATTTATAGATTTGATGAGAGAGGTAAACCCGAATGATCAAGTTGGAGGGTTCAGTGGCTGGAATCGACAGTCAAAATTGAGAAGGCGAATTATTTCCAAACAAGAGAAACCCGCAACAACAACAACTGAACTTTCTTTTAACACAGAAATTAAAACTGATTCTTTGAATACTCCCCCGTCAATTATCATCATTTCCCCTGAAGACACACCGGATAAGTTACCGGCACCACCAGAAAGTAAGTAAGTCCTGAGAACTATCTATTTTTCTTTGAGAGTGAATGTATTTTAAACCTTAGATAAAAACTGTTTACAGATTCGACTGAGAGCTCTGTGGAAGACACAGCTGTCGAGCAGCAGCAGCAGCAGCAGCAGGGTAGAAAAAATAAATAAAAATTAAATAAAAACAATATATATGTATTTTAAGCATAGTTCAATAAAATGTCATATAAACCTGTTTACAGATACATCCAAAGATGCCACATTGAATCCGCCCACCAGAAGGTCGCTTTTCAAAGATCAAGACAGCTTTCAGCAGAGAGGCACCGTTTCAGTTCAACAAGAAGTTAAATCTGGAGGTTTTACCGCAAAGAATCGGAGTAAGATTTAAAAAAAAAAATTGTGTATTTTAAAAACTATTTTCCGTTTTATTTATGAACGCTGTGCTGCGCAGCGTAAGATAACTTTTATTGTCTTCTGTTTTTTACAGAATATTTAACCCCGGCCAAAAGACAGCGACTCTCTGCGCTACAAAGCAGAGCAACGCTAGTGAGTGGATTAATGAACGGTACGTTTTAATTCATACATACATACTGAATTAATTTGAATTCCTTTGTTTTTTTTCCAGCTTTAATGTGATTATTTCAATATATATATATATATATTTATTTATTTATTTATTTTTTGTTCATTCTCCTTACAGAGGTAACGTTGATGGTAGGACAGATTGGCTACAGAAACGGACAGCGCAGGAAGACAGTCTCTACAGCCTCACGGAATCTTCGTAATAAGGCCTCATTGTTAACGCTTCTGGCAGCATGTCAGATTCTGTTAAAGAAGCATTTTGGTGACATCAAGGTGATTTTAAACTGAACTGATCACTGTGTTTTGTTTTTGTTTTTTGTTTTTTTCTGTAGGTTAGTTTTATTTTATTTTTTTTCTTATGTTCATAGAAATGGATAACTGAATCAGACTTGCCCTGGATGAAATAAGAAATTTAGTTAATGAACTTAACGAAATTCCCGTTAATGCAGAAGTAGCAGATAACATCGTTTTAAATGCATCTCCTGCTAACAGTGAAAATGTAATAAATGAACATCAGCACGGTGACGTTTTAAACGTAATCAATCAGGCTCTTTACGATTTAAATAGCGCATTTTGTCCACTCGGTATTGAGCAAAATGATCCACCTGACACTCATCAGAATCCTTCTACGTCACGTGCCGCAGATCAGCATGGGGGTCATTTCAATACGGACGTAGCAGTTAGTTCTGATCAAATAATCAGACTTGCCCTGGATGAAATAAGAAATTTAGTTAATGAACTTAAAGAAATTCCCGTTAATGCAGAAGTAGCAGATAACATCGTTTTAAATGCATCTCCTGCTAACAGTGAAAATGTAATAAATGAACATCAGCACGGTGACTTTTTAAACGTAATCAATCAGGCTCTTTACGATTTAAATAGCGCATTTTGTCCACTCAGTATTGAGCAAAATGATCCACCTGACACTCATCAGAATCCTTCTACGTCACGCCCCGCGGATCAGCACGGGGGTCATTTCAATACGGACGTAGCAGTTAGTTCTGATCAAATAGAGCGAGATCCTCCAGCGGTGGTTGAACGTGAACATTTTAATAACCATGAAATAAGGAGACCTTTTACCATACCGCCGCCCTGTCCAAGTAACGTTCCAGATTTAGCAGCATTCTATACAGACATCATGCGTATTATCATTGAATTAGCCGATGCTGCGAGATCGTTAACCAGACGTAACGACGTTGTGCAGCTGGAATTAGTGGGTGAAAATCTCAATCGTCACATCACATTTACTGTTACAGATGATGGAAATATGATCCTGCCTGCTTTTGAAAACTTCCTCGACGATTTAGTACAATCGAATGCAAATATACCTGTAGATAATAACATGGAATTTGTTCTTCAGGTTGTTAATGACCCAGCAGGAGGTTCTAAGCGTAAAGCTGCAGGAACGTTAGACTGTGAACTGCTTAATAAGAAAATGCGTCATTTGTATATTATAAACAATACCGGTAATCAGTTATGTTTTGCAATCAGCCTCGCACTCGTCTCTGATCCTGAGCTCACGGATCACCGTGCTGTAGAACTGGGGAGGAGATGGCAGCATCAGGCAGGCCTTGACGAGCAAACAGCAGTTACTTTTAGTGATATTGGTAAATTTGAAACCATTCTGAAGAGAAAAATTGTAGTGTTTCACAGAACCACGGGCTCTACTGCTCTGTGTAAATTTGAGACCAGTTTCCCTGATCGTTCAAAACCTCTGTTTTTGCTGTTATTTCAAGGTCATTACTATGGGATAAAAAATCTCAAAGGTTTTATGGGGTGCAGATATATTTGTAATTACTGTTACACCAGCTATGATAATGCAAATACACACCATTGTGAAGGTTATTGTCCAGTGTGTCGAACATATAAATGTATGCAAGAGATTAGCAATCCTGTAAGCTGTGCAGGCTGTCTAAGAATCTGTCGTAATTCCTCATGTTTCAGTAGACACAGGGAACCGCGCATCAGAAATAGTGCTGAAAGGCCTATGAGTGACTGTGAGTTGGTAAAACTGTGTAAAGTATGCAAACGGATATACGTTATTCCAATCAGTAAACCGAATAAACCACACGTGTGTAATGTAAAATGCAGTATTTGCGGTGAAAATGTACCTCCCGGCCTAGACATTACATGCGATGATCATAAGTGTTACATTCAGCCTTGCAGTGCAATTAATCAGCTTGATGATAAACTGATTTTTTATGATTTCGAATGCCTCGTCAATGAGAGCGGCGTGCATACCCCCTTTGTGGTCTGTGCTAAAACGTTGAAAGGTGATGAATGGTACGCTTATGGACTGAATTGCACCCAAAAATTTATCCTGCATTTCAGGAGGCCGAAGTACAGAGGCTTCACCTTAATAGCGCACAATGCGCGGGGGTATGATGGTTACCTGATTCTCACAGCAATGCTGCAGTTAGGGATTAAACATCATCTCGTCATGGTAGGGAGTAAACTTCTCTGTTTAACCGACCCTGATTACAGGTTAAAATACATTGATAGCCTGTCCTTCATGTGCATGAAGCTTAGTGCCATGCCGAAAGCGTTAGGCTTTACTGATCAAAGCAAGGGTTTTTTTCCCCACCTATTTTCCTCTGAACAACATCTCCAGTATGTGGGGGCTTTTCCTCCTCCATCCTGCTACGCTGTAGAACGCATGAGTCTTCAAGAACAACAGGTGTTTAACAGCTGGTACAGAGAAGCGAGCAAAGAGGTCTTTGACTTTAAGAAAGAAGCTATTCGTTATTGTAAAAATGACGTTGAAATTCTTTTTCAAGGATGCTTAAAATTCAGAGACGAGTTCTTTAAGGAGACAAGTGTGGATCCGTTTAAAAGTATCACAATAGCATCAGCCTGCATGAAGGTTTTTGTAACCAATTTCCTTCCTCCTCAAACCTTAGCCATTCCATCACCTCTGGACTACAGACGTAGCAGTAAAACGTTCTCCAGCGCGTCCATTCAATGGCTCGGCTGGATTGCAGACAGCAGAGCCATATTTATCGAGCATGCATTAAATAGGGGTGAAAAGAAAATCGGGCCATATTCAGTGGATGGGTATGCAGAGATTAACGGTGTTAAAGTTGCGTTTGAATTTTACGGCTATTTTTTCCACGGCTGTAAAAAGTGTTACATGCCTCATGACAAGTGTCCGTTGAGAGGGGTCACATTTGAACAGTTTTACGCAGCCACTGTTGAGAGAAGCAAGGTGTTACAAACTGTGTACGGCCTTCGTCTCGAAGTCATATGGGAGCATGAGTGGATTGAAATGAAAAAATCAGACCCAGGGGTGATCAGCTTTCTTGAGAAAGTTAATGTACCCGAACCGCTATCCCCCGGGGATGCGCTGTATGGTGGACGCACCTGTCCTATGAAGTTGAGGTACACAGCGGAACCGGATGAAACTGTACACTATGTGGATTACACATCTCTGTACCCTTATGTAAACGCCAACTGCATTTTTCCCCTCGGACACCGCACCATCATTTACAAAGATTTTGATGACCCCAGCAGCTACTTCGGTATAATCAAAGCTGTGGTCTACCCACCACGTAACCTGTTGTTCCCTGTTTTACCTTACAGAACATCCCAAGGTAAACTTGTGTTCACTCTCTGCCGCACATGCGCTGAAATAAATTACCAGTCAGGTCCCTGCATGCATAATGATCAGGACAGAGCTCTGACGGGAGTTTGGGTGAGTGTAGAACTCTGTAAAGCGTTGGAGTGTAGTTATCGTCTTGCTAAAATCACAGAGGTGTGGCATTTTGAAAAGAGAAGTGATACAATTTTTAAAGGTTACATTCATTGCTTTTTAAAGGGTAAGCAGGAGGCTTCAGGCTATCCGTCTGAAGCAGTGGATCAGGAGAGTAAGTCAAAGTATATAAGCGACTACAAACAGCATCAGGGCATCCAATTAGACCCTGAGAAAATCGAGATGAATCCTGCCAAAAGGCAGGTTGCAAAATTGTGTTTAAACAGTTTTTGGGGGAAATTTGCGCAAAGAAGTGATCTGTCTCAGACCACAGTCATCACTAACCCTGAAGACTTTTTCAGCTTCATGTTCTCGAGTAAATACAGGGTTAACTATTTTCATTTTTTCAACCCTGAAATGTGTGTAGTGCAGTGGAACTACAGCAAACGTGTCATATATCCACCAAGTAAGACAAATAATGTGTTTATAGCAGCATTCACCACCGCTTATGCACGTTTAAAACTTCTCAGCAGGATGGAGAAGTTACAGGACAGATTGATTTATATTGACACGGACAGTTTGATTTATGTGACAAAAAGTGGTGAAACTCCTCTGGAATTGGGGAATTATCTGGGTGATCTTACTGACGAGTTAGATGGTGACAGCATTTCAGAGTTTGCTTCCGTTTAAAAAATCTGGAGCATCACAAACCCGAGGATGGTCTGATTTTCTACACTCCATGTCAGAAGTAAACATCGCTATATCTTCAGTCATTAACCCTTATGCTCGTGAAGAATATAGACGTTTCAAAACAGAGGGTACATCGATTGAAAATGGGGGTACACCCCCCAGCGTTAAGCAGAGAAGAAAAAGAAGAAGAAGGCAGATCACTCATTTTCCCTACTGGTCGAGATCTGAGCTGGAAGATCCAAAAAATGCTGATGGGAGATCAAAAAGGTCTCTTCGTAAGATGACACTACCACCCCGATGGATTACATTTTCACCATAAACCGTTATAAGAAAATGAAACATGTAGTCTATTTCTTTTATTCAATAAAATATTTATTGATTATATTTTTCAAGTCTAACTTCGTTCTCTACTTCACACACTAACATATGATATCATTACACAAATATTAAATCATAAGAAAAAAAACAAAACAAAAAAAACAATGAAAAAAAAAAAAAAGACAATTTAAATTCCATAACAATCCAGAAACATCTCCAAAGAGCATGTTCCGTGAGTATAAAATGTACAACTTTGATTAATGACACATTTCTGATATTTTTTCACAAAGTTAGATACCATTAAATCATTCTTAATCACATCTCCGGTGTATTTCGACAACACTTGCTGCATTGATAATCCGCATGCTCTATGACATAGATAAAAAATGCAATGGTGACCGCACACAGTGGACAGAGTGTTTTGAAGCTGATTATTATGATACAATATTTTTGAGGATCTGTCTTCTAAAAATGTTACGATGCTTGACGGGTAGAACTCGAAATCTGGAGAGAATCCATAAGAGTCAAAAAAGCTGGATTGACCATTCTCATCCAATGTCAGAGCTAGCCAGTGTTCTCCAGGCATGTGTGAAGGATGTGTATTCACAATAAAGTAGGCCGGCCCTGGGAATTTGTCAGCAAGCAGCGGCAGCTGGTCGCACGGCCACACACCACAAAACAAATCTCCCAGCAGATGACGCATCAGGCTCTCAATTTCATGATTATTCATGCCTGATTAGATTAATAATAATCCACCAGCACACGCCTCTTTGAATCAATCTCTAAAATAGAATCATAACAAGCGTAGATGATCAACGTGGTATGAGGCAACGGGTTTCTGAAGCGCATTTCCAATCTTAAATTCCCACTGGAAACTGGAGATAGAGCATCTGTGTCCTCGCCCGGGTTAAGATTAAATGTGAATAGAGAGTATCCTTGATTAAATTTCTGAGGTGTTATACTCAGTGGAAGATCTTTTAGATGTCGTCCTGTAGCCGTAAACAAGTTGTAATACTCTCTCACTGAATGACCTTGGTTAAAATTGGGCTGGAAGGCTTTAGCAGGAATTTGTCTGCCATCCTTACACAAAGCTAAATATTCCATATCAAAATGATTAAAGTCAAACGGATTGAGATTGAGTGTTCCTGTAAAAGCATCATGATCCAGTAACGCAATCACCACATACTTGGGAAAGACGCCTAAGAAAAGATTCTCTTGGTTGCATACCCTTGAATTTTCAGGGATGGAATATGTTTTTACATTCACACGTGAAAGTGGATACAGAGCATTTGCTTTCATTAAAGCTGAAGCGTGCCCCAGTCGTACAGCTGGAGAGACAGTAACTTTTTTGATAAAAAGAGATGCTCCTAATATTCTGAGTTTGTAAGTGGAGTCTCTTGCTGCCATGAGACAAAAGGCATCGTTGGCTCTTGTAAGTTTAATTTTAAGGTCAACAGAGTTTAAAAGAAGTCTCTCGCAGAAAAATATGTCTGCATGCAGGGGGCTTAGGAGATGTACCTCCCTGGAATTTGCCGTAAAGCCTGCTCTGCTGTTAAGACCTTGGTTAGGGCCGTTAGTTGTAACAATAGAGTTCAGAGCACCTGCAGTGTCTTTATAAAAAAGACCAGAGCTAAACTGGGTTTTTAAAGAATCCTCAGAAAAGTTTAACAATGTCTCAATCATGGCTCTATATGGATGTGTAGCGCTGGATTGTGAAATCATTCGATCTCCGAGAGTGACGTCACACTGACTGAAGATGGTGTTTAACGGGTAGTTGATGAGCCCTACAGGTTCATCATCTGGCAGGTTTGTTCCATTCTCGTTAGTAATTTTCACTCTGAGATGCAACAGCGTATCGTTGAGATCCAGATACTTTTCTCCGTCTCCCGGAATGAAAAACTCGATCGGCCCTCCATCAGTGATTGCTGATAAAGGCTGGATCTCGGTGTAAATTTTATCTTCAATCGATAGCTGTGTCATCGGGGCAGAAAATAAGTCCAACTCTGCCAGCGTGCACTCTGATGATTTGTTATGTAAAAGAGCCATTATTTAAATATATCAAAACTTGCGGATGACTTCCTTCCTCTTCGTTTGTCAGCTGCGACTGATCTCCTTTTTCGCGTTTGTCGTTGTTTTTTAACCGTCCTTAAACGATCACCAGGGGGTCTTGTTCTGGGTCTTTTGGATAAAACCATAATTCCTGATCCTTCTTGACCGTCGGTGTGTGTAGAACCACTCATTTTACTCACGGCTCTACCGATGACATCCGAAGCGATATTTGATGCAGCCGTTTTAAGATGGGGTTTTGCAATTGCAAATCCTTTTTTAACCAGAGGGGATACGAAGCGGAATAATTTTGAAAATAATGATCCAATTCCGCGTCCGTACATGACCGGGGCCCCATAAAACCCTGGCAGATTACCGCCTGATTGACTTACATAGTAATTTACAAAGTGATTTGGATCACGTCTCAGACTTAGTTGTGCCATGTTCTCTCTTGCCTGCTTGATGCAGTGTTGAATGACCATCGTAATATGAATGATAACCAATCAATCTTAGAGGTTATATACATATCTCTGGAATAGTTTATACAAATAAAATTCATCTCAGGCTACGTTGTGATATCACCGGTCTGAAGTGTAGTCTTATGACGGTCTTTCCATAGACGAAATATCTATATTGATATTTTCAATATGTCTTCTGGAGACTGGAACGTAGTGGGCGGGGTTAAACGTCTGAGTAATCATATCACTGAAGTCGCCTTGTACTTTGACGGTCCGCAGTAAAGGTGCAAAAGTGTCGCCTACTATTTGAGGGCTGACCACGTCGCTGTAACAGTATAGGTGATAGAAACCAGCCTTTATATCCGCCGGAAAAGGAGCCAGTTTTGGTTCAGAAACATGAATCCATTCCCCTGGTTTCCCGCCCATCATATAAGCTAGAGTGTTGAAGAAGCGTATTTCATACGGACTGTTTGCTTGAAATGCAAATCTCTTTTGAACTTTGCTGAATTTAATGCGTAAACCCGATTTCAATTTTTTGAAAAACATTTCCATCTCTGTCTCGAGTTGAATAACGCTGTTATAGTAGCCACTTCTGATCCTTTGCGTATTGATCTCCACATCACCAACCTTCCTCCATTCAAAGTAGGCATCATAATCCGGTAAATTATGCCATGTATGAGGATATGAAATCTCGGCTAATGCAACCATCCATTGGCCTTCTAAATCAATATGTTGAGCTAAATTTACACGGAAACTTGAACTGGTATTATTTTTAAACACTTCCATGCTAGCATTAGATGGAAGAGTAACGTAAAAGCCATCATCCTCTACCTGACGGTTCATGATGCTGTGTCAACTGTGAGGTTTAGTGCAAACCTTTTTTATACGTTTCGAAGTTCATCAAACTTGATCCAACTGTTGAATTTCTCAGGCCAGTTTTTCCAGCTTACAAAAACCTGTTTGACTCCCTTGACCGTACGTCGTTTTAATATTTTTTCCACTTGATACATCTTGTCGTTAAATATTTTTACTTTTTGAAGTTCCTCAGCGTAAAAGGAACCCTCGATAGGTTCTCCATCCAAATCTTTGAGTTTGTATACAGGAGGAGAACGGGGTATCCGGTCATACACTGTAAACACTTCATCCGTAAAACTCTGTTCGTATTTTTTGTCAAACACTCCACGGACCTTGGATATTCTGACAAGATCCCCCTTGTTTAAACGTTGTCACTGAGTCCTTGCAATATCTGTTGGACTTGACATCATACAGATTCTGAAACACTTGAAAGGCATTTTCTGGGGTCACTTCCATAGGGCTCATTTTAATGCTGGAGTGGTAGGAATGGTTGTAGCTTCTAGCTAGGTTTTGCAGTACATCGACGTACCGCCGGGTATTGTTAGCTGTAAAATATCTCCACATCCTTGTTTTTAATGTGCGGTTAAATCTCTCGACCACTGAAGCTTTTGCTTCACTCGCTGTGGCAAAATGTTCAATACCGTGTTTCTCCATTAAAACCTTAAATTTCTTGTTAAAAAATTCTTTACCGGCATCAGTCTGAAGTTTTTTGGGGGTCTGACTTTCTGTAAAAACTGATTCGAATGCCTTTACCACCTCAGCGGCTGTTTTCCTCTTCAAAACTCGTACATACGCCCTTTTTGAAAAGATGTCAATGACTGTTAATAAATAATTATAACCATCATTTTCCATGGCCAGAGCTTGCATGTCACAGAGATCAGCCTAGAACTGCCTCAATGGTCTGGTGACAAAAACTCTGTTTCTCAGGAACTTTATTCTTGCAGGTTTATGTAGAGTATAGGTATCTTCTCCTGATAAAAAATATTTAACTTTTTCAACCGCAACCTTCTTTCCCGTTTCATCTTGCATAACCCTCCTCAGCCTATCTACACCCCCAAAACTTCCCGGATTTGAAGGGCTATAATATACTTTCTTCATCAGCCGTCTTCCTGCCAACTCTGCCTTATGCTCACTCTGCCGATTACTTGTTAAATAATGAGAAAAAACACACAGGAGGGTAGATTTATCCTTATTTTTTTTATTTTTGTATTTAATATAAACAAAAAACAACCAGAAAACAAAATCAGATAAAATGCAGATGAATTCAAACACTACTAGCTTTTAAACAACACTTTGGGGAAAGGTTACTATGTTCCTACTTTAATTGTATTTAATAGTAAAAAGAAAAAAGAAGAAAAATCATATAATGCAGATTAACTAAAGTACTGGAATACTAAAAAAAAAATGATACAACAACAAGTCATCAAACATGTGAGATCAGTTTGTCAGTCCATAGCACTCTGAAACAGAGTTAAGTTGTTTGAGATGTTTCTCATTGACCATGCGATCATAAACGTGCGCTATTGCACTGTGGATGCCTTGTACCGATTTCAGTTCATATAAAACCGTCTTGGCAATCGTCTTCACTCTGAAGTCATCCGCTTGTATGCGTCGAAGTACCAGAAGATTCTGAATAGCAGGAACGAGTTTGGGGGTTACGAGTCGTCGTACGATGCGTTGAAAGTTGACTTGGTAATAATCCTCCCCCAGTACCTCCAGGCAATGGTGTTGACGCTGGCTCGGGTGGTTCGTTATACATCCATAGCAGGTTTCTCTGAGATAGTTCAAAGAGGTTATGTTGAATAAATGAAGTATCACTGTTTTCACCGTATTGATGAGGGTAGTTGAGAACCAACCGTCAATTTCGTCCTCCTGGTTACTCTCATCCTCTGCTGAAGGCTGAGGGTCCTCCATCGGTCCCAGGGTTTGTGTAGGGGCTTCGGTAGAGGGTGAGTAGCCAGTGGCTACCTCCTCCTCCACGACCACCTTCATGTCTTCAGGCAGGACATTCGCGTCTACAGACTCAGCCATGAATAACGGTGATGGTGAGCAGAGGTCTGGAGAAAGCGGTAGATATTTCATGTTGTATCCTGTAGGTGATGCAGGACTGAAGTGGTTCTCTGAGAATGAGGATGTTGAGGTGGATGGTGAGAAGAGGTCAGGGGAAGGCGGATGATATGGTCCAATGTTGAAGCTTTCATCGTGCTCAGGAGAGAAGTGGATCTCTGCTCGGTGGTTGTAGAGATCCCTGTATGGTGTCGGTCCACTCATTCTCATGATACGATTCTCAGTGTCTGTGAGCTTGCAGTTATCCCCCCCGTATATATATCATAGGAAGGGGTGTGTCCTCAGAAGAGGGTTTGTTCTAAACGTAAAACAGGAAACGTCAGCGTTTTTTTCACTGACATGACATCGATCCAACTTCGTGACTTTTGGAAAAGGTCGGAAAGACGATGTCCAATTTCACTCATCTTCTCTGCTCAAGCTTCAAACGGCAGAGCCAGCATTGTCTTGAATACGCCGCAGTCTTGATTGAAAGCATCCAACACAAACAGATCTGAGGGACTCCTCCGGTTGTTCCTGCGTCTGCTTGCCCGAAAAGACCAGCGGCCATTTGCTGTGGTTTTTGACCCCCACACTGCGCTAAAGAGAGGTTCTCTCTCAGCTATTTCAACATCGGATGGTATATGAAACATTCTCGCCCGTTTTACAGGTCGAGGAGACAGTTCATTTTCTTCTTCTTCTTCCTCCCTCTCCTGCCTTGAGACTGTTTCAGGGCTATCATTAAGGTGCGGGATTGCAAGCTTTAACACAGCCCAGTCGCTTTGGGTGAGTGTACACAGAGCCAGTGATCCATTAAATACTTCATCTTGATCCAATTGATACAGGCAAAGCTCTCCTATTTCATACATGAAAATATAACCCCAGCTGCCAACCAGGCCATATGGCTCCAAAGACCATTCTTCCTGCAGAGTGTCGAACGGGGGTCTTTGTACCCTGCAGATGTAGTATGTTGATTTCTTAGGAGCATTCAATTCACGGGATGAATACTGGTAGACGGTCACTGGGGTTTCGCACAGAACTGACATACCTCTTGGCCGAACCGAGGTCTGATTTTCAACCATGGTTGTTGAAGTTGATGTTGGATCCTCATCATCGGTAGAGTATGTCATGACGGGAATTCCGATAGGTATCTCCGTTGAGGAAGTATATGATGCAGTTGCTTGTTCATCATCGATAGGTATCTCCGTTGAGGAAGTATATGATGCAGTTGCTTGTTCATCATCATCATCTTGGCACGCGTTGCGTTTCTCCTCCGCTTGACGATAAACTCTCTTAAGTCTAGCCATTGTTGAACGGGTGTTCTTTTTTCCAACGAATGCTGCATGTAAAGTGCAGAGTTTTATCTCTGTATTTAAAGTAAACACTAAAGCACGCCCTATTGTTTTCATTGGGTTATTCAAGGTTTAACGATGCTTACAAACACACCCCCTCTATTTTTAATTGGTGCTGATGCCAAACAGTTTCCGATAATACCATATTTGTCTTGTTCTATTTATAACAAACACACCCCTGTGTTTTAATTGACTCATTTAAGGTATTGCCCCTAATGACAACAACCAATCAGCATCCACGGTTACGCCCCCTTGGACACACCACCTGCTTGACCACGTGACCTCCTGCCCACATGGCAACCACATGGCGCCAACCGGAAATCCCGCCCTCACCGGAAATCCCGCCCACCTGTCAAAATGTTTGATGAAAGGGTGTACTTAAATTCTCTCATGCAAACTCCATGCAAAACCCCAGGCTGTGAATCAAACCCACTTGCTTCAAGGCAACAGTACTACCAACTGCTCCACCATGTCTTTCTCCTTACCTTCACAATTTGGTGCTACTTTATGTTGCTCTATTTCCTATTTCAATAAAATACACTGAACTTTGTGGTCAAAAAAAACAAAACTTGAAGAAACTTGAAGTGTTTCCAAGACATTGCAGTCAGTTACTAACTTAGCTGCATAACCAACTAAAATAAGTTAAAATACGTGATGGAGTTGTGGACTGCATCATTTATTAATTTCAGAATAAATGACCAAATAGTGTTTTATTTAGTTTTAACCTCATTGCTAAATTAATGGGACTTGTCATGGGGCTTGTTAGGCTCAACAAACCCGTGATGAGTTTGTTAAGCATGACAAGCTTATACATTATAACAAGCTTTGAGAAAGCTATTGCAGTTAAAAGCTAATATATTACTTGCAAACCAAAATTATTTAATCAAAGATTAGTCAGAGTCAAAGGGGAAGACATTTTTTATCTTATTAAGGAAAAATCCAAGATTTTGGTTTATATTCTAGATAACTTAGCAGATCATACTGAATTCTCATAAAATCATTGTTCCTCCCGGCAAGATGTGAAGAATCACAAGGTGTTTCAGTGCCTTCTTGTGGCCACTTTAAACGTATTTCCATGAAACATGATGGTGAGCACTCAACAGTCAACATAAATCACAATTCAAGTCACAAAAACCTTTACAATGCTTAACATGCAGATCCAGTGATTTTCTTTTTAGTGCTTTATGATCAAATGGAAAGGCTCTTATTAAAATGTAAATTTCAGAGAAATGCAGCTATATTTACAGCATGTCACTCTTAGAAAACATGGACAATAACTGTTTGACAACATGATACTTACACCTCTTTATTGCCACATGGACACTCACATGTAAGTAAAAAATATATGAGAACTATACATCCTACTTAGAAGAGATTGAGCAATCATGTAGTGTGAAGACATGCCAAACAGTATGAGTTTAGTAGCATGAAACATGCAAATGAGGATCTCTCATCCTACCACATCAGAGAGGGGGGTTCTGCAGAACTTGTGCAACCTGCTCTCATTAGTCACAAGTGTTGGTCATTATTTAACAAAAAGCCTCAGGGATTGTTCCTCAGAGAAACAACATCCATCAGTCCTGGGCAGATCAGACACACTCAATCATGGAATGGGCAAGATAATAAAAGAAATCCATTTGATTAAGATAGTAGAGTAATGAAGTGAGGTGTAAAATAATTGACCTTTCAAAATTAATTCCAGTTCAATAGACATGAGTTAATAAGGTTCCCAAAAAAGTTACTACTATAACTTTCTTTATTTTTACAGAAATTTATTACCAATGTGCACACATACACAGGCACATATACAACAGTTACAAAGCTCCTGGTTTTAAGGCGAGACCGTTTTCTTCAGCATAAAGTAGCTAACTTTTGCTCAAAGAAAAACTCTTTACATATCTGTTCACTATTGAAACTATTGAGCCTCATTTCAGTCTGATCTAGCAGAGTTGAGACTGAAAGCTAGTATCGTAAAAACAGTCTCATTGAGTTCAAAGTCCTCCAAAAAGGTTCAGGTCAGTCATTAACATCCTCATTTAAATGTGCTTGGCTATGACACTGACAGTGTTTATAGCTAGCAATGTTTTTTGCTAGCATCTCGACCTATAAAAAAATTATGTTCTTCTTTTATGCTTATGTAATCTACAGGAACACTTCAGTGTTGTGTCAACCAAAATGCAGTATGGAGCAAGGGCATTTAAAACATGTCTAAACAGGGGTCAAAAACAATAGAATTTCAAGCACCCTGAAAGAACTTGTTAGGCTTTACCTCTGGTTTTAGCTGTTTATGAATTGGAAATAGATTGTGTTCTCCAGAAGAAAAGGTAAGGTAACTTTTACCTTTATACTGTGCTGGTGTTGCTTTGTATATGGGTCCATCCAAGGGTAAGTAGGAATTACACAAACAACTTAATTGTCCTTATAGGTGTGAAATAAAAAGAGTATTTCCTAAATCAGAAAATGGCAACAAAATTGTACCCTATGACTGCTAAACTACATTTTGAGAAGGAAGAACTGATGGCATCTCTAAAACCTTTTTTGATGGCATTGCTATGACTATTTATGATTTGACAGTAAAAAGCATATTTTCAACCACTTAGTGCCCTGGTTTTACAATATGCTTTTATTTTCAGAACAGGATATACCCTATGCACTGGTTAGTATGTAATACCTTTGGGATTAGTTAAACTTGTGAATAAAAATCACTCAGCATAGTTCATCAAAAAGGCTTATATACAAAACAGGAATAATGTTGCATATTTAAATGATCTTTTTATTAGCTCTTGGACATTCCTGATTTACTCTTTACTGCTTTTTTCTGCTTTTATACTCATCAGATCCCAAATACTGCAGCAGTGAGTGACACCTCAAATACAATATGCAATTTAGTTCTAGATGTTCAAAATTCCTTAGCCTTAAAACACCCGTTGCCATGCTGCCATGAGTCTGTGTTTGTATTTTGATTTATTTCCTGGTCTGGTCAATGTTTTCCCACCGTTTATCACACCTGTTCCTAATCTTCCGTGATTGTCTGGTCTCATCTCTCATTGGCTCCCCCTACTGTTCTGTTTTGTATAAATACATTTTTGCTTTCATTGTTCCCCACTGGATCCTCATCATAGATGTCCTTGTCTTATCATCGTCATTATCCTCGTTTCCGGTTCATGTCTGGTGACTCTCTGTTCTGGTCTGGTTTGGTTTTGTATGTTCCTGGTTTCCCTGTCTGGCTCAGTGAGTAAGGGAATATTAAAATCTGCACTTACCTTCATTCGTCGTCTCCTGGCATCCTTTACTGCACATTGGTCCTACCTCCAAAACCCGCTCCATGACACCTGTATCACAGAGAGCTGGTAGCACAGATTAGTATAACTGTTTAGTTCTGCTAATTATGTGATGGCTAATGGTTAATAAGCTCAGATGTATTCAATGAGCTTTCTCGTCATTGTTATACCAGAATCTCATCAATTTAATTCTAAATGAACAGTTTTATGCACCTTGTGATATACTTAAAATGTCATATAACAGTAGTGATGGAATCTTTTAGCTGCTGAGAAAAACTAGTAGGCAAAAGTTTAAAAGAAACACTATCAGCAAAGAAGACTGCTTTACTTCGTATATTATTTGTTGTTGCAACTGCTGTACGTGCATTGAAATATCATCCTGGCCACAGTGAGTGCCATCTGCTTTAATAGGTGTCAAGCATGGGAGATCTCATTAAAATGTAATCATCAAATACCACATTGGTTTGTTTCAACCTGTGCAAAAGATTACTTTTATTGTTCTACAGGAGACATCCTTATAATTGTTTTTTAACCAATGAGCTGCTGAATGGTAAAGATAAATGTTATGATATCCATTTTTATTTGTGGATGTTACTGATTTCCAGCAGGACATACAATGCCATTAAAAAAACATTGCAGCTTACATTGTTCTTCTGTGTTTGCTTTTTGTCACACTTAAATGTTTTAGATGATGAAACAAATTTTAATATCAGACAAAGATTAAAGAAGAAAATAAAAAATGTTTTCAAATGATTATTTCAATCATTAAAGGAAAAAAGCTGTGCAAAATTGTATGTGAAAAACAAATGGCCCATAGAACGTGTTTTGCGACACTTGACAGCAAAAACTGCCATAAAGTATTTCACAATAACTGGCAATCGCCGTGGAGGCTGGCTCTTCTTTGCAGAATTATTTTTATTTAGCCTCACTGGGGGGTTTTGAAGCCTTATATGAACCATTCAGAGGTGGACTTGCTGGTCTTACAGGGTTATGTGTGATTGACATATGTTCCATCAGTCAACAAAATATTTTCCCAAAAGCCTTGAAAATCATTAATATGTCTTTTGGTAAATATTAAGTGGGCCTAGTGGACCTTTGTGATTGCAGTGGTGTTGGCCTTGGAACTCTCTCAAGGATGCAACATTTACCCAGTCTCTTTATTATTGTTGAATCATGAACACTGACCTTAACTGAGGCAAGTGAAGGCTTCTGTGCTTTGGATGTTGTTCTAATGTTGTTAGTGACCATATAAATGAATCGTTTATGTGCTCCTGCAGTAAATTTGGAAGCCCAGCCATTCCTGGGAATGTTTGCCACTGTTCCAAGTTTTCATCATCTGTGGATAACTGCTCTCACTGCAAAGACTTTGAAGTGGATTTGTATTCCTCTTCAGACTGAGATGTCTGTCATTGTCTGTGTTTCTCATATGTTTTTGCATTTCCTTAGAATGAATGATTTGAGATTTAAATTATTTCTTGATTCTACAGGGTGACAGTTTTCAGATATGGGTATGGTCCCTCAAATTGAACCAAAAATGTGGTTAATTTATGATTTAACAACGGAGGGCAATGGAAATCACTCATAGGGCTCGATTGGTTTGGATAGCGTTTTTCACTTAATAAATGAACATTTGAAAATGATCATCACTAAAATATATCTGATGATCTGTCACATTTGTTACAAAAAACAAAAAAAACTGAGTAAATCTGTAAGAGAGAAAATTCTATCTCACAGCACTGTATGAATCAGAAAAGTGCTGCTTTCAAGATATTTCATACATTTACAACACAGAGGACACCTATGGCTCTAATCCAGCTATGTTTCACTTTTCATTTCTGCCTGAACCAGAGATGGGAAGGGAGAACTTAGTGTGCTGTTTTACAAAACCAAGGCCCGTTCCTTATTATGCGTTCTTGTGTTCTTGCTCTGCCCATTTTGTTGAGGATGCATCGATACATCCTTTTGCAGACTTTGGAAAGCTAGGTTTCCCAAGATGCATTGTGCCACCAGCAGCAGGAAATGGAGAAGGTGAGTTCATCTATGCAGTCAGTTCATCAAAAATCTGCGGTGGCTGCAGGCTCAGCAGTCATGTGTTTTCCCCACTAACTGCAGCCTGATCTCAGCACGTTACCCTGTCCTTTTCCACTACTTGTTATTTGTTTATGCCAGCTGAAAGTGAGGTATAAAGGATTTAGTATATGTGGTGAACAACTGCAAGTACCAGAAAGTAAAATATATATTTTTTTTCTTTTGAAATGTTTGACATTTTATGTTAATGTAGATATTTTATAAACTGTGTCACCACAGCTTTTCCTTACCATAGCAATTAATTTATTTGTCTTTCTAGGAATTTTTTAGCATGTAAATTCAATATCTCTACACTTTCACTTGTACATAAAAAAATATGCATTTCCACATAGAGAGACCACAGTTTCAGGTTTGGATGCAGTTTCCCAAAAGCTCCCAGTGATCCTCTTCATCCTCATGTCCTGCCATCATCTACTCCACTGTGTCTACGCATTGTCTTTTTCATTCATGCATTCATGACTTGGCATACTGTGGATATCTGATATGAGTTTACCTGAATATAAAAATTAAAAAGAAAAATAAGAGTGTTAAAATCAATTCAATTCAATTCAAAGATACTTTATTGATCCCTGAGGGGAAATTAGAATTCCAGTACAACCCATCCAAACATACATCATGACACAAGACAAGGGGGGACGGGTCACCGAGGCTTTGCTGCCCACTCACAGGCGCTGCCCTTGCTAGATGAGAAATGAGGCCACATTAGGTAAGTAGAGGGAAAAAAATCATATTTCACACTTTATCCTTAGCAGGATACAGTTTGAGATTGCAAAAAACCTCAGCACAAAGAAGCAACAAGTTGACAAAACAACAAGCCGGGAACGGTGAAGGTGGTGTGAGGGGGAGCATATGTTTATATTGAGCATGTGTGTGTGTGCAAGTAAGTCCATGAAGCACTGTCACAGAGGCCATTGTCCTTGATGGTTCGTTGGAATGTACATCAACTGGCCACAAAGTTCTGAGCAGCTCCACAGATGTCCTCAGGGAAGGGAGGGGGCAGAGGGAGCAGAGCGTCATGTTTACATAACTTCCAGGAGAAGTTGAAGATAGCCAGCCATCAAGGCCGTGCAGGGGAGCCAGATTCAGAAAAACAATAATTATTTGGGTTAGGCTGACTCTTAATTTTCCATCAGTCTTGAGAGTCTCGCTGGTGCTTCTCAAAGGCGAATCCAAACAGCCAAATTCCTGATCTTTTTGCCAGATCCGAGCGAACAACTTTCTCCAAGATTTATCCCAATTCACCCCTGAGTCCAGGAACCGCAACCTGCCTGCGATCCTGTGTAAGGATCGCATCCAGTCTGCGATTCAGCTCACGTAACATCTCAGTCTGAGTGTTGATCGCTCTGAAGATCCCATCATACATGCCAGGCAGCCTTACAATGGCCAGAACAGCTGCTGACATTCTCCAAATTTCTCGATATGCCAGGTAACCGCTGACTCCAAAAAGCAGAAATCCTGATATCAAACATCCAATTATATACACATCTTCGACATCCTCGACTGACATTATCAACAGACACACAATCCTCCACTTCTGCCAGGAGTCCATCGTGTATCCGGAGAAAAACGTCCCGTCCGGGCAAGTGGGCTCTCCCGACCACTGTCTTCTCGTCGAGAAAATTTGATCAATTGCATTGAGAGACCAGCTGACCAAATCCATATTTTGGAAGAATTTGGAAGATATGCAAAAAGAGGATCCAAAAAAGACAAGACACAGAGCTGAAGCAGGGCAGATATGGGAGGGGTGCAGGAGACAGAGAAAAAGCGTCCACCTCCACCGAGAGCAGGAAAAGAAAGAAAGTGTGTAGTACTTATTGTAAATAAATCATGCAATTGTAAAGCAACAACTCTGGGCTGATGTAGGCAAACTTAAAGAATGATGAAATTAATTAATTAACTGTAAATCTCTAAGCTGGTCATCTTCTACTATTTGTCAGTTGAGACAAAAATTATTTATAAGCCAAGTCTTTTGAATGGAGTAAAGGTTATAATTGTTTAGGACAAAATCATGCTTAAACCACCATTATTTTCTCAATAAAGATTTTTATGACCAAGAAATGAAAACCTTTGCTCATTATTTTAAAATGTTTCAACTTAGTACTGACACTTCTTTCTAAGGAGCTATGTATATTTGATATTTGTCAAATTAACATTTTTTCTTAATTTTGCTATCCGTTATCAGTATGAAAGCAATGACATTCCCAAGTAAAACAGAACTATTTACTGAAACTCTGGGAAAGATCTAGCTGAGCTGTGACATCACAAAGTATGCACTGTTCCAATTGCAGAACCACCATGCTGCCTCCTTGCATTCTCTGTAAGAATGCAAACAAGTACTTACCAACTGTACATACTTGCCAAGCACAGAAGAACATACTTGTGTACTTGGGTACTGAGAAAGGGCCCAAGTCAGACAACAGAATAGAATAGAATAGAATAGAAAAGAATAGAATAGAATTGTATTCATGCAAAGAAAAACAGTTTAGCAGCACTCATATGGCAGTGGGAATATCACACAGATATACAAAAAATAGTACACACTACAAGGTCAGCTCTACTCAGGATATTAACTACATTCTGTACATATGATGTCTTCCAAGTGATAGAGGTGATTGATTGGACCGCTTGGGGATTAAAACAGTTTATGAGTCTGTTGATTTTGGTCCTGAACATTTTCCAAATGGAAATGAAGAGAACAGAATCTGTCCAGAGTGATTGGAGTCCATTGTAAAGAGGCTTTCTTTCAGAGTCTGCTTTGCAAATGTCTGTCAGGGAGGGCATCTGTAATTTAAAAACAATGTGAATGTCCCAATTGGCATGTTGACATCTTCACAAACCTAACAAGCAACATGTCATTATGACAAATATATATCCAGTGTCAAAAATGCAGTCTTGAAGACTTTAGTAAACTTAAATCTGTGCAAAAAGGTTATACAGTCTAAAATAATCATACATGCAAATGTATTTCAATATTAGACATACCTGTTTGTTCACCATGTTCCCATATATACTAAACCCATACAAACACATAATGAAGGTGGCTTTCTCAGTTTAAAACCCTGTCTGTGTTTTTGTCTGTACCTCTGTCTCTCTTGGTCTTTCTTCTGCCTTCCTTCTTAATAGAGGTTCTGATCAATAGCATTTGCCTCAGGCACAGACCTTTGCACTGATGCCAATTGTTCCAAGAGCTCGCAGAGCCCAGACAATTTTCTGTGAAGTTCACAGAACACACCGCATTTAACATTTGATTTAGCTTGGTAGAAAACATGTTTATTCGACTCAGTGTCACAGTCTTGTCTTGAATATACAACGCCTGGAATAAAACAAAACTAAGCCCAGCAAAAATAGATTATTATGTATGCTAAAAATATAATACATACAATGTTACATAGGTAAAGAGTAGGCTTTTATTTATTTATTTACATTTTTGCACAAAACAAGCAAGATTGTGTGCTTTTACAGTCACACCCAAGATGATTATGGTCCTTCTGGTCAGCAATGTAAGGAAATAATCATACAAATAATACCAACTACTGTTTGTAATTTCCAGTAGTGTACAGTGGACGTTACGGTAAAGTGGTTAATTTCATTATAGCTAATCATAAGATGTGACCTGAATTTTTCAAGAGACTGGTTTGCATTTTAGCTACATTTCTTTTTATATCTATTTCAATAATCACTACTCCAGAAAATTAAGATGTGGCTTCAGCAGGTGCGGGTTAACAGTGCACTCAAAGTCTCACGGGATCAGGTTCTGTGATCAGGCCAGTGAAATATTTTTCATTTAGTTACTAACAAATGAGAAATCAACACCAAAGTCCCATTTGAATTTGAATCTTGTACTGACAACCCTGTATATTTGCTTCATTCTCTTTGTCAATAAAATATCAAAGGAGGAAGATCTTTACCCTACATTGGTGTCCCAAAAAAAAAGTGTATTTTGAAAATAATTAAAAGCACTGCAGATAGTAGATCAGACATGATGTCAGGTTTAAGAAATAATGCACTAGAGACACTTAGGGCTTTGGGGTTGCGGTGGGAGAGGCTCTGCTGTCAATAAGCAGTGGGGTCTTATACACCTCAGTCAGAAATCTAATTATAATGCACTATCAACATACACATCTAGATTCATACCTGGCCTGCATGGCTGGGTTAGTGGTGTGGCTAGGTTGGAGACGCTCGGTGCCCTGCCTCTCGCTCTGTGCCTCTTTGCCCTGGGGGCTGCTGTTCCTTGCTGACGACCTACTTCTGTGCTGGGTGTATGGCTGCCCTTTGGTGATGCTTTATGTCTGGCTGTCTGGGACTGCTACAACCTTCTGGACCCTGGTCTACCTGCCATTTGCTGCTCTTAGAGGGTGTGGATTGCAGGCCCTCTACTGTTATAGCCACACCTACAAATGTGCACTTCCAGGTGACAAACTCACTCGCACACACACACACCCACTCAACACAAACGCACTTATTTCGACACGTATGCCCACCCACCATCTCAGATGCAGAGACATACACACACCTATGCCCCTACACGCCCCAGAATCAGTGTGGCCTACCCACACTGATGCTGGATTAAATCTGGAATTAATAAAGTTAACTGCGCAATCTTGGGATATCCTTTTTGTAGAGCAAAACTTCCCTGGCACATGTAGACAACCATCCGCTCCATGTGGTATGCCTGAAATAATGATTGGTATGTTTTACAGTCAGTTGTAATTCTTCAGTGCATGACATTCCAGTCTTTCCATCTCTGACTGCATTCTCAGCTTACAATAAAAAAAAAAAATAGTCAACACAATCAATATGCTCTCAGCAATTTAAAAACATAGAAAATGTCAGATTAACATCAATAGCATTGGTTCTCCGTACATACTGATGTAGTTGATACAGTAATAAACATGCTACCATATATAATCAGTCCATTTCTTCACGTCATCCTCCTAACCTTTCAAAAATGGTGTAGCTACCCATATAAAGTGTAAAAGTTGATATTCCCACATCTATCTATATGCATTTGTTCTGTGATAGACCAGAAGTTGGTCCAGAAGTCGCAAACACAATTCATGTAAAGCGTTATGGGAAATAGGTTTAAGATGGATATGAACTGATTTTAAGCTTTCAAAGAAGTATTGGGGTGGACTCAGCATGAAGCAGAAAGTCTCTTCACATCATGCTAAAAAGTACAGGTTTTGCACATTTGATGTATACATGTCAAGATCTTTGCTTGACCCACCTGTATTACAGCAGTATTAATGTAACATTATTGGTTAATTGCTTAAAAGCCTCTTTGAAATATGCGAGAAAGGGGTGTTTACTGAATTACTGAGTGAAACTTGTTTTGCAGATAACAATGTTTGTATTGGTCCGAAAATTAATTTTCTGTGGGGTAACAAATTGGTTTTTGATTGCCATATCTAAGTTGCCGAAAAACAAAAAAGATTTGATGAAAATCAGCGATGCCACCTGAGTGTCATTCACAAGGCCTTTTACATTTTGTCTTTTTCTCCACTGCTGTTATTCTGCTTTGACTTAAGATGTTTTTTTGCTTGCAAATATTATGGAACTTTGTGAAGATTTGCATAAAGGTAAAGAGAATTTTCCTGGTACCTGACAGCAGAAAAGTCATCAACAAACTCAAAGCATTTAACTGGCTTCTTGTAGCTTAATATTTGTTGCACAGCTATAAATGCCATTTATGTCAAGCTGCAACCTAATGTAACTTGTTACTGTGTGAAATTTTTTTTTATCCGTAACTAAGTGATGAATATGTGACATTTTAACCAGTCCTCAGTAGCAGCGTGGCAAAAGAAAATAGTTGTGCTTTACCTGTCCAACAAGTACCTGCTGAGAGACACAGGAGGTTAATGTGAGAACTAGAAAATTTCGGAATAAATTTAGACGGGGCCTGCCTCTTGGTGCGTTCTTCTCGGACCGGAACTTGCTATTTTTTCATTGTCTATGCTATTATCAGCTTAAAATATTCCTAGTGACTCTGGAAGACTGAGGCTTTTATTTTGAAATTTTCAGTAAGCCTTATTTTAAATGGGCAACACTGGGTGAGCTCCAACATTAGTGTGAAGCCCAGTCCTGAAATTATCTATTGTTTAAAATGCAAAGGCTTTTATTTTGTAAAGCATGTTTTGTCTTATTTTGAAAGTCCAGCATGGTTGTACTTTCAGGTCTGGGTTAGTTCCATTAGTTAAATAGAACCCGCTTGCTATTTAAAAATCATTTTTCTATGCTCTTGTCAGCTCACAATATTAATAGTAACTCTTGAAGACTGAGGCTTTTATTTTGAAAGTTTCAGTAAGCCTTATTTTAAAAGGGCCAACATAGTCCCATTTCCAACACTTGATGAGCTTCAAAAATAGTGTAAAGGCCAGTCCTTCAATGAATCTATAGTTTAAAATTTAAGGGCTTTTATTTTGTAGAGTATGTTTTGTCTTATTTTGAAAGTCCAGCATGGTTGTCCCTTCAGGTCTGGGTTAGTTCCATTAGTTAAATAGAACCCGCTTGCTATTTAAAAATAATTTTCTATGCAGTTGTCAGCTCACAAAATCCATAGTAACTATGGAAGATGTGAGCTTTTATTTTGGAAGTTTCAGTAAGCCTGTTTCAAAGGACCAGCATAGTCCCATTCCCATCACTGGGGGAGCTCCAACATTAGTGTGAAGCCCAGTCCTGCAATTATCTATTGTTTAAAGGCTTTTATTTTGTAGAGCATGTTTTGTCTTATTTTGAAAATCAAGCATGGTTGTCCTTTCAGGTCTGGGTTATTTCTATTAGTTATATAGAACATGCTTGCTATTCTAAAACCATTGTGTATGTTATTATAAGCTTTAAATAATCATTAGTAAGCATGGAGGGTTGATGAAAGAAATTGACCTTTAGGGTCAATCACTGTTGTCTGGGTGTTGGAACAGCAGTACATGCTGTTTAAGTATCCCACAGAACATGGCCGCCATGTAGTTGCCTCCTATGAAGATGGTCAAAGGGTTAGGGGTCGGGTCATGTTTAAGCCATAGAAATGAATGAAAATCAATGAAAGTCAATGCAAAGTCCTCAGAAAGATAGTAATCCATGTATGTGTATATGTGTGTGTGTGTGTGGGTGTGTGTGTGTGTGTGGGTGTGTGTCCCAGTGTGAGACACAGAGCGGCAGAAAGAAAGACAGAATCACATCCAGACATATACAGTAGGAGATACACAGAGCTATAAATAGAACAGTGAGGAATGAATCAGCCAATCAGCTTTTAGATGCATCACTGCTCCAACAAAGCTGAATCAAATGGTTGAATCACCTCTTCAGCATGCCATGAAGTTTGGCAAAGGCCTTGTAAGGAGTGATTCATTTAGGCTGTATTGGTGCAAGAAGGGATCTAAAAGCTGCAAGACAGTAGCTCTCCAGGACTGGAGTTGAAGAACCCTGATCTAGGTACTAAAATATTTGTCAATATCAATGTGAATTTATTTAGATAGCACATTAAACACAACAGAAGTTGACCAAAGTGCTTTAAAATGTAATCAAAAGTACAGTCAAAACAGTTAAACACTATAAACAATAAAACAATTAACAAATAAAGTTGATGAAATACCAAAGTCATCCTAGAACTATTTGGGTTCAGTCAAACATCAAGAAGAAAATATGGATTTTCAGCAGTCTCTCAGAACTCTGAGCAGTCCAGATATGAGAGGGTAAACTATTCTAACGGTTTAACTCAGCCACTGCAAAGGCGCAATCACCTTTACATGTCATTGTAGATCCCGATGTATGTCTAGGGTCATTGTTCTCCTGGAAAGTGAAACTCCAGTCTAGTCTCAAGTATATGTCTGCTTGTATTACATTTTCTTCCAGCACTGTCCTTGTATTTAGTTCCCTACATCTTCCTTTCAAGTCTGACCAGCCTCAGTGTTTCTGCTGAAAAAAGAACATCCCCACAGAAAGATGCTGTCACTATAATTTTCTATTCAGGGTAAGGTGTGCTTAGTTTGATGGAAAGAGCTATTATTCCTCCACAAATAGTATTTTGCATGCAGGCAGAATAGTTTAATTTTGGTCTCATCTAACTATTGCATCTTCATCTTTGGACCCTTATATGGCTTGTGGTAAACTGTAAACGGGACTTCTATACCTTTCTTTACACATTTGCATTCTTCATTCCACTGTTCTTCAAAAGCCAGATTTGTAGAGTCTATGACAAGTCGTTGGCCTTCAGCAGATTTTCACAACTGAGTTGTGGATCTTTCCAGCTCCTCAAACGTTACCACAGACTTCTTGGCTGGTTCTCCAATTAATGCCCCCAGATGAAGGACTGAACTGCTCCAATGAGATGTCCTAAACTTGGGATACTGTTTTTATAAGCTAACCCAGCTTTAAACTTCTCCACAACCTTATCCCTGACATGCTTGGTGTTTTCTTAGGTCTCCTTAGAATAAATTACGTACAGGTGGACACTGTTTACTAATTAAGTGATTCATAGGGCAGTTTATTGTGCTGGATTTTATTTAGGGGTATTAGATAAAAAGGGGCATGCTAGTTTTTTAGATTTTTATATGTAAATAATTTGGAAAACATTGAACATTTCAATCTTTAATTGTTTTCCTGTTCCTCAAACTATTCTGAAGAAATGTATAATTGGCAGGAGGATGTTTTGTTTTGTTGGAAGATGCCACTATACATGCCAAATCCAGACTTTTCTTGTGCTTTTATGTGTTCATTTGCTCCACAATTACATGAAACCGTCAAGTTTTAGCTTTTAAACTTGTTTTTAATTAACAATGACGGATTTTCTTTGACTTTATATATCAAACTCAAAGGAATCTCACATTTAGAGTTCCAATTGTTAAAATGCATTTGAATTTGTCTTCAGTAGTGTATTCATTCTTTCTGCTCCAATAGTTTTTAAGCTTGTAATGATAGAATATTTTGATGCTGGAGCCATTCTCTGTCAAACAAGAAGTGATCATTCCTGTTTATCTTCATTACAAGAAGCCTAATGATTATCACTGAAGGTACTCAACTATTAAGAGGGAGTATAACCATGTAAGTATGAATCACAACTTAATAAGGCAGGAATGAATTAACCAGATTGACAATAAAAAATCTACTTTTAGCCCTTGTGTGTTTTTGCTGCAAGGTTTGACAATGTTGCAGCTTATGAAATATTCTAAAAGTAATGTGGTGGTGTTTTCATGTGCCACAGTCTCAAGTTTTCATTAGGACTGTTTATTGAAACCTATGCGCGATGTGCTGAGCCTTAGGTTTCACTCCTCCATCTTTAATTGATTGCCATCTCTACAGCTGCCTTCCAGCTATTCAACCAGCAGTGGCCTGTATAAAGACTGAGAAGCTGCATCACTGAGCCTTTTGTCCAATTTACTGCCATCACACATGGTCCTGTGTAACCTTCAGACTCATGGTTGTCTGTATTTATTTTTTTGTTGTATGTATACTTTTGGTCATGCTTTGTTGAGTTATGTTGTCACCGATTTAATTTGTTTCTGTTTAAAGGAGAGGGCTTTTTTGTGTAGCTTCAACTTTTGTTGTCTAATCAGGGATGTTCTGTGAGCTATTTTGGCCTGGGATCTTTCTGAAGCTAAAATGCATTGATCTCAAGAATTATGGTTGTTTTTTTCTTCTCTTAGACATGCCAGGGGACAAACCAAAATGTCCTGTCTGTAGACTTGCTACCAAATGAATCCCACCTTTCGCTGATGCCTCTGTGAGAGCACAACCTGTTTGCATTTACCAATGGATGACTTAACAAGAATAATGAATTGGGATTTTTCTAACCTCGGTCTAACTATTACAATTTATCATAGTAATTTCTAGACGATTTCTCATTTTCTTAGCTCTCCTTTCTACTAGCAATATAAAGGATGTCAGAACAATGTGAAACAGTGGAGTGGGAAGTAACTGCAATATAATTATGAAATAGTTTGTGTCAAGCGTTGTAATAGGTTGGGCCATCTGTTAATCTGTAGTATCTACAAATCCCTTTTTGCCTGATTATGGATGTCCTCTTGAGAGGATTTTGGCAAAGACATTTTGGGATGTTGTCGCAGATGTCGCCGTAATTATTACTGTATATGCATAATTAACTTCACTAAAATCTCATTCCAACCCAATAACAATAAATATGGAATATTAACAGTTGGGAGTTGTAAGGACAAGGCACTCACATGAGTAGATAAGAACGTGGCTACTTCCAGGATTTGTAAGCAAAGAGATTTGCTTAAAAATAAAAATGATGGTGTCAGTTAATTAGAATTTTTTTAGTTGGACTAAATGACAACTGTGTCAGTGGCCTGTAAGGTTGAATTATTTGTGGGCCCAGCTGGTCACTCACAATGGAGAGAATTAAAGGCTAAAAATGGAAGCAATTTTCTTCTAAGATTAGCCTGTCAGGAAACTAAGAAAGATTAGTTTAATGAAGCATCGTGCCACTACATTTCCACACACTGGTATTTGCTTGTGGATTATGTTGCTTTTGTCATTGATGTTGGTGTTTTTTGTAGGTTTTTATTATAATACAAGGCTTTAGAGTAATCATAAAAATCAGAGCTGTACTCAAACTATATTAAAGTTGTTCTGATAATAATAAGAGGAAATGTTTGCTTGGAGCTGTTGTTGAACTGACAGCATACAGAGAATAAAGACAGTGATGACTGTGGAAAATGCATTGTTTACCAAAGAGAGCCCTCTGCTGGAGAACTGTCTTGTTTAAACTATATTTAAATAGACCTAAATTGCATTATTGCATATAAATATAGAACAATAAATGTATTTGAATAAATTCATTCTTTCTGCAAAAGAAACTGGGTTTCACAGTCATTGGTTCCTGTAGCAACTATAAGCTGTTTTCAGCCATTATGTGACTCAACACAAGGATAACAGACTCACATTTTGCCAAACCATTACCAACACACATTACCCTTGGGTCCTGCTTTTGTCATATAAAAAAGAATGAGGAAATGCCAAGTTGCAGCAGATGATGATGACAACAAACAGCAGTATGAAGGTCATTGAGATAGAAATGTGTGGCAACTGGAAACGTCATAAATGACAGCTATTATTAAGTCAGTTTATTACATGCCCAACACTTTATATGTATGATTCTATGACATGTGGATGCTGTTTGTGATTTTTCTGCAATATCAAATAAAGTACAGCTTTGAATATGAATGAAGAGTAATATGGCTGAGGAAAATACCAAATAAAATTAGGAGACATGATGGTTGACGTTTACTATTATAGCTAATATCTCATGATAGTATTGAGGCCTAGGATAAAAACTAATTCACCATGCAGATGGTTCCTCTTTATTTTCTTCTGGATCATTTCTTTAGACAGATTTCCAATGTGATAATGGCCCTATCTGCAAAAAAGTAAGAGATGTCTCTCAGTTCCCATTATCCAGAGGATTACCATTTTACATTTTTCTTGCCATCAGCAATGTTGGTCTATTGTCAGCCTTGCGACAATTTCAAACAACTGTCTCAGCATTAATGCTATTCCTGAGGCCAGACTAGCCTAAAATAAGGAAAATATCTTCATTTTCATCTGAAAATTATAGGGTTACATCTGCCAATGCAGTTGAGCAACTGCTGATTTTAGCTTTTTTGAGCAAAAAGTAGGCATGTTATCAATCCTAAATTTATAAAATCAAATAGTTCAATGTTTTTTTTTCCCAATGTCAATTTTTCTAATTGTCAGGCTGATGTCTTGAGATGCTTCTTAAATATTTACACATTATATTCTGATGGTATTCTGAGGGCATGATGGTTGGACACTCCCTTGGTGTTTTTACTTCTATATAATGGTTTAAAGGGATGAACAGAAAACCTTCAGGCATTTGGAAATTGTATCTGGGGAGGAACTCTTTTACTGTTAGCTTTCCAGATTTCTTCTGCTTTTTGTCATACAATGAAATTGTGTTTTGAATGTGTGTTTCAAAATACATCAACATGTGTGCCACGCTCTACCTCAGAATGTGTGAACTAACCTGTCAGATCTCACAAAACCGTGACAGGTCTAAATTGATAAAAGGGATAGCAATTTTATTGTATGTAAACTTCTTATTTGATGAAAGTAGAAAAATTGTTCCTGTCGTAATTGTCGTCTTCCGCTTTATCCAGGACCGGGTCGCGGGGGCAGCAGACTCAGCAGAGACGCCCAGACGTCCCTCTCCCCAGACACCTCCTCCAGCTCCTCCGGCGGGAGCCCAAGGCGTTCCCAGGCCAGCCGAGAGACATCCGTCCCCTGGGCCTCCTCCTGGTGGGACGTGCTTGGAACACCTCCCGAGGAAGGCATCCAGGAGGCATCCGGTATAGATGCCCGAGCCACCTCAACTGGCTCCTCTCGATGTGGAGGAGTAGCGGCTCTACTTCGAGCTCCTCCCGGATGGCCGAGCTCCTCACCCTATCTCTAAGGGAGTGCCCGGCCACCCTACGGAGGAAGCTCATTTCCGCCGCTTGTATCCGGGATCTCGTTCTTTCGGTCATGACCCAAAGTTCATGGCCATAGGTGAGGGTAGGAACGTAGACCGACCGGTAAATCGAGAGCTTCGCTTTTCGGCTCAGCTCTCTCTTCACCACAACGGACCGGCCCAGCGCCCCCATTATTGTGGCAGCCGCACCGATCCATCTGTTGATCTCCCGCTCCATTCTTCCCTCACTGGTGAACAAGACCCCGAGATACTTAAACTCCTCCACTTGAGGCAGGAACTCCCCTCCAACCTGAAGAGGACAAGCCACCCTTTTCCGGTCGAGAACCATGGCCTTGGACTTGGAGGAGCTGATCTTCATCCCAGCCGCTTCACACTCGGCTGCGAACCGCCCCAGTGCATGTTGTAGGTCTTGGCTAGAGGGGGACAGCAGGACCACGTCATCTGTAAAAAGAAGAGACGAAATCCTCTGGTCCCCAAACCAGACCCCCTCCGGCCCTTGGCTGCGTCTAGAAATCCTGTCCATAAAAGTTATGAACAGGACCGGTGACAAAGGGCAGCCCTGCCGGAGTCCAACATGCACCGGGAACAGGTCCGACTTAGTGCCGGCAATGCGGACCAAACTCCTGCTCCGCTTGTACAGAGATCGGATGGCCCCTAGTAAAGGGCCCTCGATTCCATACTCCTGGAGCACCCCCCACAGGGCATCACGAGGGACACAGTTGAATGCCTTCTCCAGGTCCACAAAACACATGTGGACCGGTTGGGCAAACTCCCATGAACCCTCGAGTACCCTGTAGAGGGTATAGAGCTGGTCCAGTGTTCCACGGCCGGGATGAAAACCACACTGCTCCTCCTGAAGCCGGGGTTCGACTATCGGCTTGTTCCTGTTATTCTGCTATTTAGCAAATAATTTTGGCAATCTTAACTGAAAGTTAAGCTGGATTAAATTAATATATCTTTATTATATCAACTGCGTACAACAATTAAATGTCAGTATTAACAATCTTTTATTTAAAAAAATGTTAGACTACATTTTCTGTAACATTTGACTCACTCAGGGGATGGCCAATCATTAGCTTATTAACCAGTCAGTATATAGGAAAGACTGTGTCAGATGGAGTCAATTAATCTTTATCAGTGCTGTCACCCAGCCACTGGACCGGCTTAGCTGGTGTTCAAACTGTGTATGCTACAGTGTCTAATGTGTAGGATGATGATACCAAAGCGTTGTTTAACTAAGGATACACAATAGTGTAATTGGGTGATAGAGTAAATTTCCAGTCTAGTTTGTTGTCAGTAGTCAACGTCTAACATTTCCACCTCTTCTGAGACCAATATAGTAATAATTATTTTCTCATTCTTCTTTTAAAACACACAACAAAAGCTTTGTTGTGTTTGTATTTACTTGTTCCATTGATCCTGACATGAAATTGTTGGCTCAGGGTGTGTGGAAACTTGCCTGACCAGCCTGGAACTTTACTATATAGGGACATGTTAAAGTTACTTAGTTTGGAAAATTGCGTCTTGGCCTTAAGGCAAGAAGCTGAATGCCAGGTAATAAGAAGAACTGGACTTGGTAAGGACGGACTGTGCCCTGTACTGTATGCACAGTTGTTCACTGGTGGTGGTCCCTCTTCTCTGTCTATATAAGACATCCTGGTTTCCAGCAAATCTCTTTTCCAACAGCGTACAGCCATCTTCATCCATTTACATCTTCAGAAATACAGACAGCACCACAATTACATGGACAATCTGCAGAATTAAGGACCACGAGTTGGTTAGAGCACAGTATCATAAGATTTCCCAATTCCAAAATGCATGAGGCACCCCAGGTGAGATTTATACCCACAATGAACCCCCAATCCTCAACTGCAAAGGCTGATACCTTATCCATTATATCACTGGACCACAAACCTCATTGGTTAAGCTGGCCTGAAATACTGATTTCCTGAAAATGGAAATTTTAGGCTTTTTCTCATTGGCAAAAAATGGAAAAGATAAAACATGTAATCAAACTTCAGTGTACAGACAGTAAGATAAAAGTCAAAATAATGTGAAAACAGACAGGTCACAATATAGCAAAATCTTGTACTATATCAAATTAGTACATAATATAAAAGATAGACATCATTTGAGTTTTAACAAAACAAAATAAAACTAATTGACATTATTTTCTGTTTTAAATCTACCTCTATGTGTCATATTGAACCGGAACCGGATGATTCTTGTGCAGCACAATGCTAAGTATTTAGCGGTTTGGTAGGAGACTGAACCACGGCGGGTTATCCGGGACAAGGGTTTGCTGGCTGCTTACAGAGAATGAGGCAGATCCTCGGATGTAAATCCAGGGAAGGGTTCAGGTGGCAGCAACCTTAGGAGGAGAACAGAGCTAGGGTTAGGAAACCAACAGGTAATGTCAAAGGCAAGAGCTGATCAGGGTTTGTGGGCCTGCTTACCACTCGGCAGAGTAAAAAAATCTAATGCCTCCTCTAAGGTCTCAGCAGTTTTTGAAGCTCCTCAGGTGATTGCTCCTCAGGTGATTGCTCTGATGGGACACCGCTGTGCAGCTGCACCTGCCTGTCGCACCGTAGTAGAGAGAAAGAAACACTGTACCAAACAACACAACAAACCTGCACTCAGCTCTGTGGCCTGACACTATGCTTCTATGCTGCAAAAAGAAGCTTGTATTGTAAGACTACTATTACTTTGAATGACATCCCAAGTTCCTTCACTTTTATCATATTAAACTGCCATATCTTTCCAAACTCAAGTTTCAAGTGCTCTTAATCCTTTTAAGTCAAGCTGTAAAGCATAAATACAAAGGTTCAATTTAAATGTGGGCAGATATTTCTTTAAAGTTCAGGCTGGCTGGATGGATGAAGCTTTTTGACAATTGGATGTGGATTACAGTCGAGAAATTCAAATGTTTTTTTGACACTTTGGTGGTTGTGGACTTCAGGCAGAACCCAGCCCCACCTGCCCCCATCACCCTCTGTGACTCCACAATTGACACTGTGGAATCTTTCCGCTTCCTGGGAACCATCATCTCCCAGGATCTCAAGTGGGAGCCAAACATCAGCTCCCTCATCAAGAAAGCCCAGCAGAGGATGTTCTTCCTGTGGCAGCTGAAGAAATTCAACCTGCCAAAGACTATGATTGCACGATGAGTGCACTTCTACACAGCCATCATTGAGTTCATCCTCACCTCCTCCATCACCATCTGGTACGCCGCTGCTACAACCAAGGATAAGGGCAGGCTGCAGCGTGTCATTCGGTCTGCTGAGAAGGTGATAGGCTGCAGTCTACTGTCGCTCCAGGAACTGTACACCTCCAGGACCCTGAAGCGGGCAGGGAAGATTCTGGCTGATCCCTCCCACCCCGGTCACAGACTCTTTGAGACTCTCCCCTCTGGCAGGAGGCTGCGGTCCATCCGGACCAAAACCTCACGCCACAAGAACAGTTTTTTCCCATCTGCCACCAGCCTGGTTAACAAAGCCCAGAAACCACCTTGACACTCTCCCTTTCCCCCACACCCCCCCTTTTTTGGCTGACAGGACACTTGTAACTTGTAACTCTATGCGTTACATTAACACTCAGCTTGGACTCCTGCTTTACTTGCACTTGCACACTGACCACCTGCACTGTTATACCGCTCTCGCCTATACTGCTCTACATACTGCTCTACATTTACTCTCACTCACTCAAAACTGTGCACATATATTTATATTTATATTGTAGTTATATTTATAATGTTTAATTTGAGTATTGCATTGCACCAACTACGCCAAAACAAATTCCTTGTATGTCCAAAAATGTACTTGGCAATAAAGCTTTTCTGATTCTGATTTTGTTGGGACCCCAGCTATGGTTACAACATGAAAGTCCGGTATGAACTTTTCTGGAACTTTCAAAGTAAATCGCATTAACCTACTTCCAGCACAGCCAGGAAAAGGGGTAACAGCAGACTTCCCGTGATGTCATTGTACAAACAAAACCCCGTTTTTGCAGACATCCTGTCTCTTCCACACTTGTCCCCTGCGGACCTGGATGGAGGGACACAGCGTGCTAATGTCTCTTTGCTGGCAAACAGACATAAATCTTCAAACTGGATCCAAGAGTGTCAGACGATCCCGCAATCATTTGCACCACATTAAATAGGAATGAATTGCTGTTTGTGTGTCCGGTATTCATTCATGTACGGGGTAATTAAGGTACAAGCCTTGCTTAACTTTCTCTCTGAGGTATACAGAAGCAAACTTTGTTCTAGAGAGTTCCCAGCAGAGACCCTGTCTCTACAATGCCGAGTGAAGCAGCTTTCCCGCTCTGAAGGAAGGACAACGGGACCGCATCACCGTGGCTGCAGCACTAACATGCAGTTCAGCCGGCCCGGCAGAATGAGCCGCCCCACCTCACAGCTACTCAGGTTAGCTGCAGTTAACCCTTTGTTTACTGTGGAAGCTTTCTTGAAACTTCGTCGCACGGACAACCTTTCCTCAGCACGGTTCACCTGAGAGGTTAGGTTTGGGCAGAGAGAAGTAATTTAGAATGAAATAATCTAAATATTTTTTTGTTTTATGAAGTTTGGTTTTGTTTGTGTTGAAACTCAGCCATCTTAGTGCTAGCAGATTATCTGTTCAGCACATGTGCTCAGTTTGTGTGTTGTGTTTGTATTTTTCTTTTAAAGTTAAGACAAACCTTATTTAAAGAGTGATTTTAAACACAGAAGATTGGCCATAACATGCCCTCCACGCTTATGCATTTTAACCCTTTTATTAATGGTATTTTAAAGGTATGTGTTTGATTCTGATTAGCTATACGCTTCTTTTGTTAGTTTTAACCGCTAACAGTTAAGAACACGTTTGCCTGCTAAAGATCATTTACCCAAAAAGGTTGTTAGTTTTCAATCCAGTAAAATATTTCCCTAAATATTATTTTACCAAACTTGAAAACTAAGTAAACACCATTAAGTCAATTTCTCCAGAAAGATTTGGTTCTTATTCAAAGTAATATTTCTTTAAATATTATTTTACTAAATAAAGGCAGCTAATTAAACACCATTGAGAATTGGTCATCCAGAAGGTCGGTTTTATTCAGCAAATCATTCTTAAAATATTATTTTATTAAAATATTTAATCTGATCTTGCATTGTGAATGGTTGTTTAAAGGTATACCAATTATTGCCTAAGTTAGTTCCAAGACTAACTTAACTTCACTTCCAGATTCTTCAAGATAATCCTTGGTTCTCAAACATAAACATTGTATGGTAATGTTGCATCACTCTTTTGGTCATGATTTTCAACCATCTTTAATCAACTTGTTTATATTGTACATAGCCCATTAGTCTTTCTTATTCTTTAATTCTGCTTGGTAATTTAGTTGGATTATTTTAGCATAGTAAAGAGTTTGTTGATTGAAATATGTTTGACTTTGAGTTGACTTATTTTTGTTAATACATTCTTGTATTTTAAGAAATTGTGTGAATTCATTCCATATGTGTGCAGAGTTTTGCTGATCAATAATGTCAGAGCTTGGCTCATCCCTTTCAATTTTGTCCTAATACCACCGCCTTACTGGGCTGGTATTCACAGGACAACCCTTAACAGACCGAAATATTATTTAATAAATATTAAAATATTAATATTAAATAATATATTCATATTCATAATTACAACACTTTCATTTTCCTTACATTTGTCCAGGTATTATAATTTTGAAAAATAAAAGAAATAGAAGGCTGTACAGGTTTTAATCACACCATTTATTCATTGCAATGACTCTATAACTTTAAGTGGGTGGGGATCAAGGTCCTGTGGCTAACTTTACACTCCACTTGACAATTTTCCACAGAATGGACAAAATACTGGCTGTAAAATCACTCTACACATAAAAAACAGAAACACACATAGATCAGTAACCTCTGCTGAAATGCTTGTTAACAATACAAACACTCACATTGACAATTAAACTGATGACAGTCTGTCTCTTCTTCATCTTTGCAAGCTGCATCTTCACCTGAATGTCTGAGTCCTTATAGTGGATGAGATAGTGTTCACCATCATAGTCATAAGAGACATCCACCTTTTCCAGCTCCACAGAAACAGGAGAACTGATACAGATGAAGGGCTGCCTGAATTCGTCCAGCAGCGTCAAAGACATGATGCAGCAATTCTGGTAGTATTGCAAAATAAACATGAGTCAGCATGTATCTTTAGTTTGTGGTTTATCACAGCTGATTTTATCGCAGCTGTTGCAGTTGACATATACAGAAATGTATGTCACCCTCTTAACACGCAGGCATATATTTTCCCAGTAACTAGCCACACTCACTCTTTCCACATCTTCTATATATGTTAGGTTTTTCCAAAGGTGTTTACTTATAACATCATATATTTATTGAAAATGTGGTAGCAGCAAAACACATGGAGGCAGTTTATGAAAGGGACTGAGTAAGATTGAAAAGGGCTTTTAGATTTTATTATCAAATAACATTAGCAAATATTTAGTCCTTTATCTAAATTGATTATTTAATCTTTAAGTCAAGTTGATATAAAAGCCGCTTGGTCTAGTTGATGTGTTTCATTGAGGTGATTTTTAGGTGCTAATGATTCTTCCTGCAGTACTGCTGCTGTTATAATGAGCCAAATCCAACCAGTTAGCCCAAAAAATGTCTCTGCCTGCGGTGCACTTTATATCACCATCATGACACCATCTTTTCAGCACCAAACAGAAGAAGCAAGTAGAGCTTGTGGCAAGATGCAGGACATCTTTTGTGATAAAATAGTTTCACTTCAAGAGGGAGGATGTCAGGCAAACAAGCCCAATCTGCCTTCTATGTTGAAAGTGTTTACTTTTAAAGATGCCACCATAACAAACCAGTTTTGCCTCTGAACGAACAACCTGACTAACCAACTGCTGTGGTGCTGTTTTGAACTTGTCCAACCTTCTGGAGTAATAGGTGAAATTATTGTACAATGCCTTGATAGAAAGGCTGACATGGTTTCCATGACAACAGACAGCGGGACTACAGTTGTTAGTGTACACCAAATTGACAACTGGGAATAGTTATGTTATGATAATTGAGTCAGTTGCTTGATTCAGGATAAAACAACTGGCCTCGTCATCTCATGTACATTATTTGCTTTCACGGTTTGAAGTTTTGAGAATTCCTGTTGTGTATGCAAGCATAACCAAAATACCAAGGCTTACTGTTAAAGTTTTGATCCGACAAAACTAGGTTGGACACATCAGAAGATGAGTAGAGGTTGTTTTTAAATCAACAAAATAGTCTGAGTTCTGAGATGTGAGTGAATGCTTCTTTAGCTCATCCAACGTCTGATTTCTGTCAAACATTTGAAATAACACTCCTGCGTGTGACTCACATTTTAATATTTTTATTGTCAGAGTCCATTTTCTTACTAAAAAAATACACAAATGGACAGATTAAAGCAACATGCACATCGGATTATGATAAGGGACTGCAACTTAAATAAACACTGGACAAATACATTAAAATTTTCACAATAAATAATGAATATTGGCATTATTGCCCCAGTTTTAAGTGTGATGACAGAAATACATCAAGATTACTGTTGCCTTAATAAATAAAAAATGTCTTGTAGAAGTTGATATAAACACTGTCTGAGCCTCGATGCAGTTTACTTCTAAATTTAACTGTGAACAGTGTACTCTGACAATACATTTTCTTTCAGTGTAAACCAATAGACAGTTAATACATATCGTACCTCCACTGCACCTTCCAAGGCCTCGCACCTCCAGGGCATTGTGATGCTCCCTGAAAGCTGGATGTGCTGTGAGGCGTTGGTTCTGCTGATGGCAGTGAGCATGATGAATCCATCTGAGATGTGAGCTGGTCAAAGAAAACACATAACAAGTAAATCCTTAATTCATAAAAAAAAAAAAAGAAAACACTGAGAAAAATTATCAGTATTTCCAAGTATCTACATATACTATCTCCATTGTTTTAAATCTTTTTTTTTTTTAAGTATTTAAAGCATTTTGCATCAACTTATTCAAAACCTTAAAAGACTTTCCTTATAGAAAAGGGTTCTTAGCTTCAAGAAATACTATGGCCTAAGTAAGCGATAGCTAAAAAGTATACATAAATAATACAAAACCAGCTAGGACTGGCTAGCCTGGATAGGAAGGTTCAAAGCATAGCAACTTTATTTAAAAAATGCGTGCAATCTAAGCATTAAAGTGTTAAAAAATAAGTGTCATAGTGTGTAAAGAGGCTGCACTAAGGTTCTTACCATTAAATGATTCACTATCATTATGAGCTGATTAGGAAAACTAAAGACACTTTACCTGTACAAATATTAACCAATTCTTGTCTTATAGAGACCTAAAAACTAGTAATACTTATATTCTTTAAATTGTCACCTGATTTTGAATGTGCACACGTTGATCAATGCATTGCGGCTTTGAGATTATGAACAGAAATAGGTTACCTCTGCGACAAAAGAGCTGCGAAAAGCTTTCAGACATGAATTTGCATACGGTGTTGTGGAGAACAATATGTAGTTGGTAACCATGGAGACCGTATTCAGAGTCTATGTCATCAAAAGGGGGTTGGATGACTGGCTCTACATGGGAACTGAGGCAGACAAAAAAAGGAAAAAGATAAAATGAAAAGAGGAGAAAATTAAAAGTGGTATTTTATTACAAAGGCTCTTTAGAGGAATATTTGTTTGGAGGACTGAAGTCACTTTATACTGCAGTTATCCTAATATCTATCAATCCACCAGTAGAGGGTGCTAGATCCACAGTTTTTTTTAAATAGCATTTGGGAGCGAAAGCTTTTTTGTTCTTATTGTTTCGTGTTCAAAATGTCATATTCAACATATCGTACCAGCTCCAGTGTCAAATATCATATAACATGTATTATATCTTATTTTAAGGACAATGTGAAACTGCAATTTAGTTTGGCACAGTGATCAGAGCCTCGGTGGAGAATTTCAAAGCCTACAAATCAGTGCATCATAAATGGATCACGTCTACATGATGGTGATATACAGTGCCTTGCAGAAATATTGCACTTTTCACTTTTACCACATTACAACCTCAAACATATTACATATGTTATTGGGATTGCAATTGTTAGACTCATGTGAAGCAGTACATACTTAAAAAAAATAAATAAATTACATACGGTATTTAAAATAGTTTTTAAATAAATATCGGAAAAAGTGGTATGAATTGGTATTCAGCCCCCCTGAGCCAACACTTAAAACCTCAGCAATTTTACTGCAATTACAACAAGAAGTCCTGAAACCTGTAACAACAACAACCTGTCTTGAAACAGTAGTATTGTAGTATTGTCTGTATTCAGCCCTTCCATTTTCCTGTGTATTCTGAGTGGTTTCCCTATCTCTGTTGAAACAGTCCCACAACCTGATGCTGGCACTACCATGTTTCAATGAGTGGATGGTGTTTGTTTCCAGGGTGATTTTTCACCACACATGGTGTTTTGCTGACAAGTTCAGTATTGGTCTCATTGGACACCTTCTTCCACATGTTTGCTCTGTGCACAAGAGGGATTAGATCAAACGGCAAACAGGATGTCCAACGTCTTTTTTTGCTAAACTGCCATAAAGGCCAGATTTCTGGAGTGCAAAACTAGTTACTAGTTGCAGTGTTGATAGATTCTCCCACTTGAGCTATGGATCCCTGCAACTCCTGCAGGGTTTCCATGAGCCTCTTGATTACTTGTCTGATTATTGCTATACATGCCTCACTTTTCAGATTGTTATGCTCTACTTTGTGTTGGTCTTACGCATACCAATAAACAAGGTTTTGCAAAACAGACAGGTAAAATTGTGACTGTGTGGCAGCCTACCAATCAGAAGATCCCTGAGTGCTTCTCTCCACCAGTTTGTAGAAGTGGAGAGTGAACATGATGAAGGCTACAGAGCCCTGGTCCTGCAAAAAGAGTCATTGCATGCATCCCTTCTAATTCTGTCTGCTAAATCAGTCACATTTAAATCAATGAGTACCTATCACATTGCTTTGGCTACAATAATTAGTGAATAATAATGAAAGAACAATGCAGCTGCCTGCCAATTTATTACCCTCCAAAGACCAATGATGATTCCAGGCTGTAACAACTTCAGTTGCACCAGCTGGTCCTGTCCAATGACCTGTGTGCTTTTAGTTAGAGACCGCATGTCCAAGTTTTCCATCAGGGACCTCCTGCCGGGTCTGACAGAGCAAGCAGAGAGCACAGTTGGTTTCACAAAGAGATGAGAAGACAGAGGGGGAAAAGTGTTGAACTAGATGCTATAGCTGTCTTTACTTCTTTAGGCTGGGGCGGCTGAGGGCAAACCTCCTGACGCCATGGAGTTGAAGGCTGGAAATCTGCTCGTAGTTAGGCAAGCAGTCTCCACCACACCAACACAGTGTCAGTGAAGTCTCAGAGAACTGGGACCAGCTCAGCTCCAGTGTACTCTCACGTCCAGCCTTATCAGTGACGGTCAGTTCCCAGGTGACACGCAGGTTTCTAGAGGAGGATAACACAATGCTGAAAAAAAGCAATGGGAGTTGGGGAGTGGCATACTAGCATGCAAGAGTTTAGCTGTTATGTCTTATGCAAACAAAGCTAAACTTGACAAGAAAGGCTGCTTCATACATAATAGGCAGGATTTGCCAAAAGCTGACTGCTGCTTTTCAAAATCTCCAAAATTGTCAATCTTAATGGCTTTAACATTTCTTATGTCAGCAGCAGAGAACCACACAACTGCTTCTAAGCTGTTCTGACAAATGAAATAATGTACAGCTAATGAAATCAATTGGCAGCTGTTGTGATAAATCTCTTTATCCAATTCTGTCTAAACTGTGATTCATGACTGCCACCACTGTGGTGCAGCCAGCTTCTAGCTGAGGCACAAACCGATATCAATTAAGTAGAGGAACAAAGCTTAAAAACTGGAACAGCCCAGGAGGCCCCGGATGACCCAGGGGATTCCACTCTGCCTCGTTTGTGTGTGTGATGTCTTCAAAATGATTATTACCAAGGTAAATCACATACTCCTCTGTGTCTGTAACAGACAAAACCCCCTGTAGGGAATTGTCGTGTGGGATGGAGAGAGGGAAGAGATGGCGGGTTGTGCATCTGCGTGTTGAGGGGGCTTGGTAATTTATTTCAACAATGCCGACAGCCTCTGCAAAGAACACAATTATTTCTACTTCCCCCCTCTGTAACACAACTGCTTCAGAACTCAAAATTGAGTGCTGCACTGCCTCTAATCAGAGGTTATAGAAACACAACAGAAACCACAGTGGAGGTGCTGAGAAGCCCTCCCCCCCGAACAGTGTGCTAGTATCCCCTCTGTGCAGACACCACATTCTTACGCAGACCTCCTCTCTCACCTTTAATAAGAAAATGTCATTAGGTGCAAGCAATATGAAAAACAAACTAGGCTTTGTTTTGGATTGCAGGCAGATTGTCTCTTCCATTTGCCCTTGAACCTTCTCAGCAGTAAGGCTGGATTTACAAAGTTTTACTTGTTTTCTAATGGTGCCAAAATTCCTAATAGCTCAGCTGAAAGTTGGGGAAAAAAGTAAAAACACTAAAGTTGAAATAAATCTGTTTGATCTCTAATAAAATTGCTAGTTTTTAATTTATTTTGGGGGGGGAGAGTTGGACCTTAGAATACAGACAAGCAGGCAGAAGTAGCTCAGTGAGTGAAAAGGCTTTAATTACAAAAGAAAAACTCACACCGGCAGTGGTAGCAGTGGCTGGCATGAACATGGGCAGGCTTGGCGTGGCAAACACACATACAGGTCCTTCTCAAAATATTAGCATATTGTGATAAAGTTCATTATTTTCCATAATGTCATGATGAAAATTTTACATTCATATATTTTAGATTCATTGCACACTAACTGAAATATTTCAGGTCTTTTATTGTCTTAATACGGATGATTTTGGCATACAGCTCATGAAAACCCAAAATTCCTATCTCACAAAATTAGCATATTTCATCCGACCAATAAAAGAAAAGTGTTTTTAATACAAAAAACGTCAACTTTCAAATAATCATGTACAGTTATGCACTCAATACTTGGTCGGGAATCCTTTGGCAGAAATGACTGCTTCAGTGCGGCGTGGCATGGAGGCAATCAGCTTGTGGCACTGCTGAGGTCTTATGGAGGCCCAGGATGCTTCGATAGCGGCCTTTAGCTCATCCAGAGTGTTGGGTCTTGAGTCTCTCAACGTTCTCTTCACAATATCCCACAGATTCTCTATGGGGTTCAGGTCAGGAGAGTTGGCAGGCCAATTGAGCACAGTGATAACATGGTCAGTAAACCATTTACCAGTGGTTTTGGCACTGTGAGCAGGTGCCAGGTCGTGCTGAAAAATGAAATCTTCATCTCCATAAAGCTTTTCAGCAGATGGAAGCATGAAGTGCTCCAAAATCTCCTGATAGCTAGCTGCATTGACCCTGCCCTTGATAAAACACAGTGGACCAACACCAGCAGCTGACACGGCACCCCAGACCATCACTGACTGTGGGTACTTGACACTGGACTTCTGGCATTTTGGCATTTCCTTCTCCCCAGTCTTCCTCCAGACTCTGGCACCTTGATTTCCGAATGGCATGCAGAATTTGCTTTCATCCGAAAAAAGTACTTTGGACCACTGAGCAACAGTCCAGTGCTGCTTCTCTGTATCCCAGGTCAGGCGCTTCTGCCGCTGTTTCTAGTTCAAAAGTGGCTTGACCTGGGGAATGCGGCACCTGTAGTCCATTTCCTGCACACGCCTGTACACGGTGGCTCTGGATGTTTCTACTCCAGACTCAGTCCACTGCTTCCAGGCTGGGAGTTTTAAAGGCCTCAGGAATCTTTTGCAGGTGTTTAGAGTTAACTCGTTGATTCAGATGATTAGGTTCATAGCTCGTTTAGAGACCCTTTTAATGATATGCTAATTTTGTGAGATAGGAATTTTGGGTTTTCATGAGCTGTATGCCAAAATCATCCGTATTAAGACAATAAAAGACCTGAAATATTTCAGTTAGTGTGCAATGAATCTAAAATATATGAATGTTACATTTTCATCATGACATTATGGAAATTAATGAACTTTATCACAATATGCTAATATTTTGAGAAGGTCCTGTAGACAGACTTGGCATGACAACTGTATGTCTCTGTGAGAAGTGAACAGAACAGCAATTTCTATAAAGGGCATGACACAGGTGAAAATAGAGAAATGGATTGGCATGAAACAGGTGGACCAGATGAAGCTGATTATGGGCTGACTGTGACAGGGAGTGGATGAATGAGCAAAAAAATGAGATGCAAGCAAATGATCTGACCAAAGGAAAATCTTACAAATGTAAAATAACATAAAATGGACCATAAACAGAACAAGTAGGAAACTAAAACTAAAGGAAATGAACTAAAGCACAATCTGGAAGACACAAACAATGATCAGAGGCAAGACTCAAAACAAAACTCAAAACACCTCAATCATTAAATGTGATTGTTTCTCTGTTTCTTACAATACCTGAGGACTTGCTCTGTTTGGCTCGGTAGACCAGTGTGGATGCTGATGGTTCCAAGAAGAGATTTCCAAATTTTCATGTCCCGTTGTGCTACTGTCTTCAAATACAGCTCTTTCCAGTAGCCTGCAGCATAATCCCCAATCTTCTTGGTTGAAACTTGGACATTCACGAGCTTATTCTGTTTCTTTTTATCGTTGCAAAGCTCAGCGATGTATAGTTTCTTCCACAGATCACTGCATTAAGAGCATTGCAAGTTCAGAACATCACAAAACTGTTGCTGGTAAAAATGCCTCATGCCTGAGATCCTGTGTTGACCAACTGTGTTGACCCAACTTCACTCAGATCTTCAACTAGTACTGATGAAGTCCTTTACTGGACATTACAGGTCCCCTGATGGACCCCCTGCAAACTTGCCATCTTCATTTTTCAATCCATTAGTTAATTAAGATTTAATGCAAAGATAAGATGTAAGCACAGATTTGACTTATTCTATAATACTAAAGACATGATATTTTTAGGAGTTTTGATAATTGTTTAAACTAAAATGCATTAACAGCATCCTCAGTAATACTTTATTTAATGCAAGTAATTATCAAAAGTTTGGGTTTTAAAAAGAACACATTCGATCAGAAATCTTTAGAGATCCTTTTAAGCAATTTTACTAATTAATACATGACAAATCAAAAATGCAAAATAACAGGACCTTGGTAGTAAAAGCTTAAAAAGATGTCATGAGGTATGGGCTTTGCTAAGACTTTGTCTTTTAGATTGGTTGTGTTTTGTTTGTATTTTCCACAATTCTGTATATGTTGATCTGCAGAATCTTGTTTTAACCTTTAAATGAACTCTCCATCTCATCCTTTTAAGAACGGCTGACATGCCAGGCCTTGCTATGGCATGAATTTACATTTTCAGAGGTTTTATTACAATTTTATATTATTATATTTTTTTCATATTTTATTATTATTTTTATATTTTAAGAAGATGTTATGGATGAGATGATGAACTGTAAATGTGATTGACAGATGGATAAATGTTCTCTACATTTACTACCGAATAAATGTCCTTTCGTCAGCTGTTTTATATACCAAATGATCCTCGATGCAAATTTGTCCTACTTGTGAAAGCATGACACAATCAACACCCAGAACCTAAATATTACCTATGAGTCACTGAATTACCAACTCAGAGAAAGCCAATTCTAAAGAGCTGTTGTAGATGCTGATGGCTGTGGGCAAGAAGGATCTCCAGTAGCGGTCTGTTTTACAGCAGATCTCTACAGGAGATCCTTCGTGCCCACAGCCATCAACATCTACAACAGCTCCTTAGAGAAACCTGTATAAAATGAGCTACAACATTTAATTTCCCTTCATATAAAACAATGTGAATTGCATTTGACTGTACAACCTTGCTTGAATAGTTTGCTGACTAAATGTCACATCTGTGTGAATGCCACCCTGTCTTTGACTTACAAAATTGTTGTCAAACCATAATATATCATTGTTATAAACAGCAATTAATAATAATGCAATACTTAATGCAGCATCCTAAACCACTAGAATCAATTTTGTTATTTCTACCTGAGGTGTTGAAAATTTTACATGTCTCCAAAAACATTATCTGCTTTTGGATAAAAAAAACAAACAAAACAAACAAACAAAAAAAACATACTAACAGATTCAATTTATAACATCCATTGTAATGATTATCACTGGATGGAACTTACTTATTACTGGCAAGCTGGTGGAATAGTTTGGTGATGTGGCTTATGCTGAAAAGTGCAGAGGCATCCAAGTGTGACAGAATCTTAACCAGAATCTCAGTTGGCAGTCTGCAAAATGAATAATAAGACATAAGTATAGAGTCCCTAACCCTTTCTATAGCCCCTAGTACTATGCATTCACCTTCAAAACATTAAAAAAAAAACATAATACTAAAGTTCACTATAACTGTATGGTAAATATTTCCACAGCAGGGACTGCACAGTGGCACAGTTCGTAGTACTGTTGCCTTCAACAAGAAGGCCCTGGGGTCTTTCTGAATGTAGTTTGTATGTTCCCCACGTACATGCGTTGGTTCACTCCAGGTACTCCGGCTTCCTCCCACAGACCAAAAACGTGACTGTTAATTGGTCTCTCTGTGTTGCTGGTAGGTATAAATAGGTGTGTGCATGGTTATTGGTCGTGTGTCTCTGTTGGATGGATGAACATTTTTACAGCAGACAGGCTTTAAAGAGACAAAGAAAGGATAGAAGGAAGGGAAGGGAAAACCATGTGGGAACCATGTAATTACAGAGAAGAACACCCCTATTTTGGTGTCTCATACTAACCAGTGAACAAGGGACAAACAGATCCAGTTTATGTTCCTCACACACTTGAAATAAATTAATATGACCGAATGCACAACCTAATGACATTTTCTATGTACATTACCTTGCAAAAGACTTCATGGCCCTTGACTTTTTTTTTTTTTTCTCACATTATAACTGGAAACATAAAATCATATTATTAGGATTTTATTTTATAGACCAACAGAAAGTAGTATATAATTGTAGAGGAAGGAAACTAATCAATATTTTCACAAATACAAATCTGGAAAGTGTTGTGTACATTTGTATTGAGCCCACCTGACTCAATACCTGGTAGAATGACCTTTCGCTACAATTACATCTAGAGGTCATTGGTGGTATTTCTCAACCTGTGTTGCACATCTAAAGATGGAAATGTTTGCTCATCATTCTTTGCAAAACAGTTAAGTTGCAGTGATTCTGAAAGGAGAGAATTGTGGAATATACATTTTTAATTCTTGCCACAGATTATCAGTTAAATCTGAACTATTTGGGCTATTTTTTCTACATGAATATACGCCACTGGATTCTAGCATCTCCATAGTATGATGCTACCACAACCACAACCAACCCTATGGAGATAGTGTGTTCAAGGCAATGTGAAAATTACATTTTAGTCTTGTTTGTGCAGAGCATTTTCTTCCTGGATCCAATGCATAGCTTATAGCAAACTCAAAAGGAGATTTCTTATGACTTACTTTCAACAATAACTTTGTTATTGCCCTATTTACATAAAGGCCAGATTTGTACCGTGTATGACTATAATTGTCCTGCTGAAAGATTGTTTCACCTGAGGTTTACATTTTTCCAGCTGCTCCAAAGTTACCATGGGCCTCTTGGCTGCTTCTCTAATAATGCTTAACAAATTAGTTGGACGTGAGATAAAATATATCCATATGCATAAATTATTGTGATATGCAGGACACTTGAAAAATGAATAAATGAATGAAATTGTGCTTCATTATTGACTACATTCAGTTAGAAGGTGTCACTTGACTCCTGGATTAGCCAAGATTATTGCATTTTGCAGCAGTTAATCTGTTTGGTTAACAAAGCTGTAACGTGTTGTTTTTTTCTCAATACTGTCTGATTTAAGTACTAAATGCGACACAAGTTAGAAAGAGGAACTCTGAGAGATTACCTCTCGAAAACGTTCTGAGTGGACTTTGACGATGTTTCGGCCGCTTTCTTAGACGTTGTCACAGCTCGCAGTCTTAAAGGTACCGCTTTTAAACATGCCATTTGTTTGCTAATTTTTAGGAGAACAGACAGAGGTATAATGGTCCCGAGACGGTACAAGCGTTGTTGTTAACACAAACACACACAGCTAATAAAGTCACGGAGAAAACGCTTTAGGTCCGGTTCGTCATCCTATTAACATCTATCCGTGTAAGACAACAACAATCCTTATCATACATCACACTGCAGAGTTTTTATTTTCTGCGTCTCGTCGCCATGGTGACAGCGATCCTTAAAGGGGAAGAGGAGAAACAAAACTTCCGGTGTCAGGAGTAGTAAAATGTGCCTTCAAAATAAAAGCATAGAACATTCATTCATGTTTTCATTCATTTACATAAGTTGCAATTTCTAGTTGTTTTGTAATTGTAGAATTTTTTTCAGTCTTTCACAAACGGCGCCCGAGAACTGACATGGGGAAAATAATTTATAGCGCGCACGAAATACTAATTTGTTCCCACAAAATTTTAATGTGTGCCCACGAAATATATATAATGTGTGCATGAAATACTAATTTGTTCCCACGACATAGGTATAACGTGCGCAGGGAAACAATAAAACAGCGCACTTTCTCAAACATATGGAGGAACAAAACAACTGGATGGACAGGGATAGTCTGATCGAATTTTATTTTAGGCAGGGGGGGAGCTACAAAGAGATTCTGAAAAGCCTGGCATCGCAATGAATTCTCATTAGTGAGAGGCATTTAAATAAAATATTGAGAGCCAGGTGTTCTTTTCCGGCTTCAGTTTCCTGACTGGCCGGGAAACACAGGGCAGACGCTTCCTCCAGGGCCGAAATGGTTGTTCACTTCGGGGTTAATTCACTGTACTTGCGTGTCACGGGGGGTGAGACTTCTATAATAATGAAGGGACCGGATTGCTGAAGCAGCTGAGTTTTTAGTAACTGTTATGCACACTGATTGCACGGTAAATGTACCGTTGCCAGCTGAACTTCCTCCCCAGTCGCCATAGTGCCTTAGCAAACAACCGCGCGAACACTCTTCTTCATGGTCCCGGTCTGACACGACACAGCGCCAGCACACATATGCACACATACACTTTACACACCCACGGTACACTGGGAACAAATTAGTATTTCGTGCGCACGCTATATATTTGTTTCCCCCCATGTCAGTTACACCTCTTCAGTTTCAGAATCAGCTTTATTGCCAGGTTCGTAAATACAACAAACAAGGAATTTGACTCCGGTGCACTTTGCTCTCTGGGTTTCTTTTTTGTTTTGTTTTGTTGTTTGCGTTATAAGATATATTCTGCATATATCTTTATGTCCTTAAATACATATATACAATATACACATATACAAGGTGGAATTGCGACTTCAGTATGAGGTTGTTTGATACTCTATTAAATGTTCATCAGAGAAACAGCCTGGGGGAAGAAACTGTCTCTGTGGCTCCTGGTTTTAGTAAGTAGTGCTCTGTAGCGACGGCCTAAAGGTTGTCAAAATAAAGTGAGATCTTTCCATGTAATCCATGCAACATTCATTAACTGCTCACAGTTAAATCCATAAAAGTTACAATAAATATCCTTATATCCTTATGTGTAATCCATACAACAATTATTAAAATACACAGCTGAAGCAGTGGAGAGTGAAACAAGCATATTCTTATATTCGGGGACTGAGAGACTGGAGAGGCCTGTGTGGAGCTACATATTATCTGTCTTATCTTTTGCAGAAATATAAACAAGTGTATCCAAAGAAATGATGTATGATGATTTTCCATTCTTTTACATATATTAAATGGAATTAGTAATCTTTGATTATCAAGTTAAAAGATGTATGATTGAAATATGGTTAAGAACTGATAAATAAAGTAAAAAACATTAAGGTTTGAAATTTTCAATCAGCTATATATGAAAGAGATATAATGTTGATCAGTTGTGATGAATGAATAAAAAGAATGAAGTGATGGTTTTGTACCTGTGTTTTAAAGTAAATGCAGAAAGCTGAGAAAGGAATGCATAATGCTGTGTAAAGTTTAAGACTGAGCAGATTAGGGAGAGAACTGCAGGATGACTAGGGGTGCCGAGAGCTGATTGCTCTAAGTTTCAGGCTTCTGGAAGTCCTGAATCAACCTTATTTATGTCTCCGGGTTTCCTTCAACTCTTCAGCCTCTGGAAACTACTGTCTTTGGAGACATGTGACAACAAAGTTTCTGTTTAACCATCGAAGCCTGTAGCATCAGTGCCTGCCACTTGAAGGAAGAAAATTGAAGATTAAGTCGTATTCCCTTCAAGAAACCACTTGTTGTTACCAGAAGAAACCTCTCCATCAGGTGCATGGATGAGCCTCTGTCTTCAATGCCTCTCCAAACTCACTAGTTTCAGCATCAGGGAAAGACAAGTTGTGTTGCCAAATTTAAGCTGTTACTGACTGTAGAATATACAGTATGTAATATGACTTATCTATGTTTGTAACTGCAATGTGTGAAGCATAGAAAGGGCAGAGGGAGTGAGGAGCATAGAGAGTGCAAGGTCATAAATTAGAAGAGGACAAGGAAGGCCAGAGACAGGGGAGGATGAGTTGCATGTTACAATCGGAAGTATTCCTTATTTGGACTGTTATGTTATACATGTGTGCCATGATATATGTATATGTTGAACACACCCTTGAGACTGAATAAAACTGGCTGGAAGCAAGAGTTGATCAGAGTTGGGCTCGCAGATACTTGGCTGGAGTCTCCATCTCTCACTCTGCAGAGGCGAACATAAAGTAGATTGTACTTGTGTTTATTTCACTCTTTGAAACCTGTACCCAAATCAAAGGACCCGGGGAAGCAGAGATGGCTTCAACATGACTCTTGCAAAAGCGTTATTAATTAAAGAAAGCATATAAAATTAAACCTGCGAGGTCCTATTAATACTTTCATTCATGACACGTGCTTAACTAATTTCACTTAATCAATCATCAACTTATCTGATTATCTGTACAGCATTCATACCATTAAATCAAATATTCTGATTCCTTTAATATCAACATTATTCATTAATTCACAGAAATCACTGTAAAGGATATCGGGTCAGACGGCGGCCCCCCTTTTCACTTTTTCCTGTCAATCCAGTGAGCCTGATCACGGCCCCCTCTTTCTTGCATCCTTGATTTGAGGGGCCTGACCCCTTAACTATTTGCATCTGACAGGCGGTTGGCACTTCCGGACCCCCTGAGTCCATGAAGCCCATGGTTGTAGTCATGCCCCTAAGGATGAGAACCTAAAGGGTGTCATCCTCTTGTATCAGTTTATCTTTGACTATGTGTTGCATCTTATGTGAAATCAACAGTTATGTTGTGTAAGCTGTAGCAGTGAGCGGTGCGGCAGATGAGCAACAAGGGCAGATATATTTAATTAAGGCAGCAAAGAGATGATTAGAAAAGGCCACAGAATCATACATCCATAACAATCCCCCTGTTGAGGTGGGAAAAACCCACTTCACATCAATCAACGTGTCTAGTGCAAATGGACCTAAGCTAGAATATGGGAGGCAGTTCCTTCCGGTAGTCGCAGAGCTCTTGCCGCCCAAACGGAGTGCCATCTCTCTGGTAACTGCCTGCAGCCCTCAGTGTGTGCACCCCCTCTGTTTCCCATATAATAGACCTATGCTGATGTGTGTCTGAAATTTAAATGATTAAAACATCGCAAATAGATAATAATGCCCTGTTGAAAAATTTAAAACAACAAAAATAAAAAGCTAGAAGCACAGCGGAAATGAGCAGCACAATGTGTATCAGTATACAGGTCCTTCTCAAAATATTAGCATATTGTGATAAAGTTCATTATTTTCCATAATGTCATGATGAAAATTTAACATTCATATATTTTAGATTCATTGCACACTAACTGAAATATTTCAGGTCTTTTATTGTCTTAATACGGATGATTTTGGCATACAGCTCATGAAAACCCAAAATTAATTTTTCACAAAATTAGCATATCATTAAAAGGGTCTCTAAATGAGCTATGAACCTAATTATCTGAATCAACGAGTTAACTCTAAACACCTGCAAAAGATTCCTGAGGCCTTTAAAACTCCCAGCCTGGTTCATCACTCAAAACCCCAATCATGGGTAAGACTGCCGACCTGACTGCTGTCCAGAAGGCCACTATTGACACCCTCAAGCAAGAGGGTAAGACACAGAAAGAAATTTCTGAACGAATAGGCTGTTCCCGGAGTGCTGTATCAAGGCACCTCAGTGGGAAGTCTGTGGGAAGGAAAAAGTGTGGCAGAAAACGCTGCACAACGAGAAGAGGTGACCGGACCCTGAGGAAGATTGTGGAGAAGGGCCAATTCCAGATCTTGGGGGACCTGCGGAAGCAGTGGACTGAGTCTGGAGTAGAAACATCCAGAGCCACCGTGCACAGGCGTGTGCAGGAAATGGGCTACAGGTGCCGCATTCCCCAGGTCAAGCCACTTTTGAACCAGAAACAGCGGCAGAAGCGCCTGACCTGGGCTACAGAGAAGCAGCACTGGACTGTTGCTCAGTGGTCCAAAGTACTTTTTTGAAAGCAAATTCTGCATGTCATTCGGAAATTAAGGTGCCAGAGTCTGGAGGAAGACTGGGGAGAAGGAAATGCCAAAATGCCAGAAGTCCAGTGTCAAGTACCCACAGTCAGTGATGGTCTGGGGTGCCGTGTCAGCTGCTGGTGTTGGTCCACTGTGTTTTATCAAGGGCAGGGTCAATGCAGCTAGCTATCAGGAGATTTTGGAGAACTTCATGCTTCCATCTGCTGAAAAGCTTTATGGAGATGAAGATTTCTTTTTTCAGCACGACCTGGCACCTGCTCATTGGTAAATGGTTTACTGACCATGGTATCACTGTGATCAATTGGCCTGCCAACTCTCCTGACCTGAACCCCATAGAGAATCTGTGGGATATTGTGAAGAGAACGTTGAGAGACTCAAGACCCAACACTCTGGATGAGCTAAAGGCCGCTATCGAAGCATCCTGGGCCTCCATAAGACCTCAGCAGTGCCACAAGCTGATTGCCTCCATGCCACGCCGCATTGAAGCAGTCATTTCTGCAAAAGGATTCCCAACCAAGTATTGAGTGCATAACTGTACATGATTATTTGAAGGTTGACGTTTTTTGTATTTAAAACACTTTTCTTTTATTGGTCGGATTAAATATGCTAATTTTGTGAGATAGGAATTTTGGGTTTTCATGAGCTGTATGCCACAATCATCCGTATTAAGACAATAAAAGACCTGAAATATTTCAGTTAGTGTGCAATGAATCTAAAATATATGAATGTTAAGTTTTCATCATTACATTATGGAAAATAATGAACTTTATCATAATATGCTAATATTTTGAGAAGGACCTGTTTTGTTAGACACTGAATCGTAAACCCTGTTCAATTATCTATTGCAGTCGTCTGGTCCTCCTCCTCATAGCACAGTATCATAATTTCTCCAACACTTTGGTTTGGTTCCATGGGATCCACATCGTCACTTGTGCTTAAATATTCAGTGGACAACATCAGTGTGTGCTCTGACACCACATCCATTTGATATTCTGATAATCTCAAACCTCTGGTATCACTGGAACCAATCGCACAATCAATACACCTGAGGATGAGAGCTTGAATACACGTTGCACAACAGCATACATAAACTGCGATCACCACAACAGTCAGTTTCGTGAATATACTCACCAGTAGGTTTCCCCATTTTCCAGACCACGTCTCAAACATGTTTGTGAATTGTTCATCGATTCCTGAGTGCGATTTTAATTTAATGGATAGTGATTGATATTCTTTTAGGGCCTTCATTAGAGATCCATCAGGTGCTGTAATTGTTGGGAATAAAAGAACAAGCCTCTCCAAAGACACCACACAACCTTCTTCTTTTGCCAGGATCATATCCAAAGCTATTCTATTTTGACAAGAAATAATTTCAACATCCTGTTTACACAGCCTTCAGCTGTCTCTCCTGTTTTGCCTTGGTGTCATTTAAAAGATTAGAATCGGTTCTAACAGGAAGCAGTTTGTATTCTAGCAGACATATCAAATTCAAAAACACATTTTCTGAAAGGTTCCCCTTGATGAAGTGGACCAATCGGTGGACCAATCGGTGTCAGGGCATCCTGGATGGAGAGTGAAACCAGGGCACATCTTTCCTGTCCAGTCAATAGGTAGTCACCCCCAAAGCAATTATTACCCATAAATCAGTTCTGTTCAGCAGCAAGGAAATAGTTCAAGGCCTTATATCAAGTTAATTTACAATCTAAGTTACAAACAACATCATCTAAAAATAAATAATTCAGAAGCACACAGTCAGTCATTTTCTACTGCTTATTCCATAGTGGGTCGCAGGGGAAGCTGGTGCCTATCTCCAGCAGTCTATGGGCGAGAGGCAGGGTACACCCTGGACAGATTGCCAGTCCATCGCAGGGCAACACACAAACAACCATGCACACACCTAAGGGCAATTTAGATTGACCAATTAACCTAACAGGCATGTCTTTGGATTGTGGGAGGAAGCCGGAGTACCCGGTGAAAATCCACGCATGCACGGAGAGAACATGCAAACTCCATGCAGAAAGACCCCTGGCTGGGATTTGAATCCAGGACCTTCTTCTGCAAGGCAACAGTGCTACCAACTGCGCCACCGTGCAGCCCAAATAACTCAGAAGCACATAGGAAGTTATAATTTCTATTCATTAAGTTATTCGAATTGATTGAAATAGTTGAAAACTCCTTTAACTCTTCATCCAATTTATTCCACAATTTCCCACATTCACAGAACTAAACATTTGTTTGTTGATACAGTTTTACTTTAGAAATCCTTCTCCTCTCTGTGATTTTTGATTTTGTGAAATTTACCAGGACATACTCTTTCAAGCTTTAACCCAAAAAATATAATTTTTATTGTTTAATCTTTATCACGTTCGCTCTGTTGAAGTAACCCAGCCCACTCAAAAATTCATGAAACAGGTTCCACATAATTGTATTTTGTTAGTTGAAAGCAAAACGATGAGTTAATCTTACCTTGTGACGTTATGGTTACTGGAATAATTAAATTTAATTTCACAAGCACATTTTTGATGTGTTAGCTGGAAATGAAATGTTAAGTCAAAAGATATCCAATCAAACCTATTCTTATGTTCTCCCTCAGGTGCTTTCTGATTTCTTTGAGGTTTCCTTTGGAGGATGTCTCTCCCTTCCTGCTATATGATCTGCTACCTTAGTTTTGTCCTCATCCAGAGCTCCATTTGTTTCTCCTGTTGGTTCTTTGGTTAGAGCCTCCTGTGTGTTATGAGACAAAAACTTTACAGCAGATTAAAATCTTTGAACATGTCAGTTGCTCTCTCTGTGAATCCAGACTGGGTTCACACCCTGACTGATGAGAGGAGGTGAAAGGTCAGGGCATGGTTCTTCCTGTCAGCAGCTCATGGGGAGTTAAACCCATGAGCTCAGTGGGTGATGATCTGATGTAAAACATCACCAAGGGCAGCGCATCCAGCCACTTCATTTTTGTATCAGCAAAAACTTTAGCCAATTGTTTTTTGATTGTGTGATTAGTTCTCTTAGCCGACCTGGTGAAAGTGTCAAGCACATCTCTACATCCTTTCACTCTGTTGTCAGTATCCATAAAATCAATAACAGTTTCCTTTAGGGCTTGTTGGGAACAGGAAATGTTCCAATACCTGTTTTCATGAGAATCTTATATGTAGATAATATAACAGTCATCTTCTCACCTTTAACCAAAAATCATACTTATATTGTAACCCAGTTAGTTGCTACTGTCTTGTCCGTTAACTAGTAGCCAAGATATGTACAAACCGTTATTTTCCAAAGTAATTTTTTTAAATCATCCTCAGAACAAAGTATTTACATAATTTACCATGAAGGTGTCCAGTGTTTTGGACAACCTACTTTTCAAGCGCATTAATAATTTGATTATATCTACCTAAATTAGACCTTTAGGGTCCATCCCCGTAACCTCTACCCCGAATACTAGATAAAAGTAATTTGCATATTCTGTACAACCTTAATCATACCATTATTTAGTTATTCATACCTTTTAAACATTTGATCACTATAACCAGTCATTTTTTTCCCCATAATTCCATTTCCATTTTTTCCATCCTATGATTATTATTATTTCTTTTTGTTTTCTCTGAAGTCTAAAGGTCAAACATTTGAGACAAACAATGAAACAGAAATTTAGACAAACACTTAAGACACACAACACATGCCGACTTCAACCTCCCCTCTTAAGGAAGTTTGGGCGGCCAAATCTTTCACCATCAAATTATTCAACCAGAACCCTATGGCGGAATGACAAGTTCTATTTGGTTCTGTTCCCATCCCAAAGAGAATTTAGATCGAATTTCACCTCGAGAAAATTCATAGGAAATTTAAGTTTTCATCCTCTGAAACTAAAACCCAGAAAATTGTTCCAACTTGCGAGTTTTAATATAGGACATTAATTTTAATCTTGTCAGAAGGCAATGGTAGATTTATTCTGTTCAAATTATATAAAGTTAACAGCCTTTTTCATCCTGCTGTAGGTCTTAAATGAGTGAAAGTTTTGCCATGTTTAATCACTGCAATTAATTGTTGTAAAGCTTTTGACAAATCATCCTTTGAAGTCAGATAAAATCTGAGTCTAAGTGGTCGAGTTAAAATCCTAAATTTAAAATTGTTTGAAAGCCTTGTTGCCTTAAAATTGTCACATTATCGTTCTGAGAATGTTTTTCCCTTCCAGCTCGTAAAAGAGTTTTCACACAACTGTTGCGGCCGATCCTAGAACACGCTGATGTTATTAATGTCCATGCCACAGAAACTAATCTTCATCCCCTCAAACTTTGAAATACTCCATATTTAGAAATACTTACCCCAATTTAATTCACTATATGGCCTGAGAAATACTGATAAGTTATCTTTTTGTGTTTTACAACAAGAATAAGGAAAAAATTGACATTTTGCATTTCAGTGTAAAGCTTCATCAGCTTGAATACTTTGGCTCACTTGCTGTATTACTGTTATTCATAGATCTAAGTTGTCTTGACTTACTTTATTTTAAAACATCTTTTTCTTTCTTTCAGTAAGAATAAAGGTTCATTTATTCTGGACTTGTTGTCTTATTTTGTGTCTTGATATTAAGTCTATGTGCCATGCAGTTGCTATGCCTGTGGTTGTGAGAGTGTGTGTTTGTGGGTCCTTGAGAATGTTTTGTTTTATTTGTTTTACTGTTGTTTATCTTCTGTTCTGCAAAGACCCTGGTCCTTGCAGAACAGGATGGTACAAGATGGTACATCTCAAGGGGTTACCCTTGAAATAATCAGATATCAGAGCTGCCAATTATACCTTTTATTTCTTTCCATACATAATATGTGCCATGATAGGGTTAAATAAAGTCAAAATCAGGTCGAAGGACATTGGATCTTCCCAGCAAATATTTCTGTTTGGCCCTGATAAAGCTGCTCTCTTGTAATCATCCGGTTCCATAACAATTTTAGTTGTATTCATCAGCAAGATTATAATGGCTCTGAATGTTCTATTCTAATCTAGCTTTATTTAAATGTATCTATATTTTCTAATGCAGTAAGTCCTTATTATATTTAAGAATGGGGTCACTAGTTTTTATTAGTTGCTATTCTTCTAATAATGCTAAATGCTAATTTCATTAGTTCTAGTGCTTATTTTAATCTCTTTCCATACCTCGATTGGTCTCTTTTATGTGTAGTGTAGGCATCAAAAAGGGTCAGAGTATTGAGTTAATTTAATTGTAAATGTAAGTATTAAATCTGAACCATAGATACCATTTTTTAAACATCTGGTTCAATTACACTTAACTGTAACTGAGTCCTGTGGAAAAAGCTCACTTCTCATCCATTTAGAAGGCTTAATGAAATTGAAGAACACAGAAATGAAGGACATGTTATGTCTTATACTTTTAGTTTGTCTTGCCCAGTTTTATAAACACCGCACAGTTTCAGTCAGCTATAAATTACAGTTTGTTGTCATGACTTGGGGTTGTTTGCTTTTTGGTTTCGGGTATTTTCCTTATGTTTTTCACTGTTCAAGTTTTGAATCATGTTTCTGTTTATTTTCCTGGTCATGCTTTTGTTTTGTCGTCTTGTTCATGTTTTGTCAACTTTGGTTTTCGGATCTGGTTATGCTTTTGCTTCATGTTTTTCTAGTTTGTGTTCAAGAGTCTCTGTTTTGCTCCAGTCATGTTTTGTTCTGTTAATTAAGTTTATTTGGTTCACCTGCTTCAAGTTAATCTGTCTCCTTGCTCCACCTGGTTTTCACGCCATATATTCACACCTGTTCTGTTAGTCGTCACGGAGACATTTCTCATGCTCGTGTCTTGTTCTCTAACCAAGTTTTGTCTTTTTGATCATGCCATGCCTGTCTTGCCTGCCCGTTTGTTTTGTTCCTGCCTCTTGCTGAGTGTGAGTTTTCGTAATTAAACCTTTTTCACTTACCATCACGCTGCCTGCTCGTCTGCATTCTGGGGTCCAATATCAAGTAAACCGTGACACTTTGTATTTATTTCAAGTAACTAAAGTTTGTTTCAGTTAACTCAAGTTTGCTCCATTTCAGTCCAGTCCATTAATTCTGTTAAGGTGCATTTCATCTTGTGTTAAATTTGAGACTAATTTGATCATTCTGAACCTGACTGGAAAAAGTCAAGCCATCTGTTAAAATCATGTTTTGAGGGGAGAGGTTGTCCCTTTCTGGTGTTATCATAAAGAACTGACCTAATATTATTATGGTACTGTTGGATCAGACCTGCTCTTGTAGCCTCTAATTATTATTGTTATACCTTATTTAATAAATAACACTGAGCGTCAGATAGTTTAAAATGTTTTTACCTTTCAAGCAGGCGGTCCATGGCCAGGACTGGTTCCCCAGACCTAAAAACTCAAAATTCCAATTAGTTTCATATCAGAAAACAATTTAAATTAAATGTATCCTGCCACATATACCCTAATTTTTTACATAACATGAAACAGACACTCATTTCACAAAAACAGACAGACAAAATGAACAGACATTGGCCACATGAAAAGTTCGATTGCCCTGTAAATACAGCATTTTAGAGTGGAACCACTTTGTGTCACTTAATGGTTAAAAATAATTTCTTACCCTTTTCTGGTGACTCGACAATTATTCCCAGGACCCAAACAAGCTCCATCAAACTGTTGTTTTAACTTGTTAAAGCGTCTTTGCGGGTGAAACTTGCTAATATATTTCTCCTCCCTGTCTCCAAGCATTGCTCCTAGAGAACAAGCAGGGAGCTCATTTTCTAGTGACGTCTCAGTCATTCTCTCACTTCACACACACTTTCACACACTCTGGCCAACCAGGCAGTACAGCACCGTTTCCTGGTCCAAATGAGAGCTTATTTTGTTATCTCTCAGACACCAAAGTTTATTCACAGTAGAGTTTATTCAGTGAGCTAGGGTCTGTTAGCTTAGCATGTAGCAGTCAAAGTCCGTCAGTGTGATGTGTCCCCTGTCACTTCCGTTAGCTCACTGTTAGGTTGTGTAGTAGCGGGTGTCCATCCTTAATCTAAGTGTGCTGTAGCTTTCTAATCAACCCAGTTATACCGGCTGCTCCACTATCAAATCCAGTACCCCAGCTTCAGGTCATTTATGACATTCCTTGGGCCATTTATCATTGTACTGTATGTTTATGAGCATTCTTATTCTATTGTAACAAAAGGAAAACATTAGAACTTATACTTTACTTCACTATGGTATAAATGGCAAAAACAGCTATAAGCATATTAATAAAGGTTATTCCTAACACTGTGAAATCAGCTTTCTACGAGATGCTATAAATACAGGAAGTGAGGCAGCAGTATCTCCATTTGTTCCTGGAACACAGGTAAGTCATGCAAGTTCATAACAAAATAATAAACTAAACTCTGTGCAAATGGTGTTTTCACCAACTTTGTCACAGTGATACAAGGAGAACAGTATTTATTAAATTTACAAGTGGCAAATTTGTAACTGATCCTGTTCATAACTTTTATGGACAGGATTTCTAGGTGCAGCCAAGAGCCGGAATGGGTCTGGTTTGGGGACCAGTGGATTTCGTCTTTTCTTTTTGCAGATGATATGGTCCTGCTGGCCCCCTCTAGCCAAGACCTACAGCATCCACTGGGGCAGTTCACAACCAAGTGTGAAGCGGCTGGGATGAAGATCAGCTCCTCCAGGTCCGAGGTCATGGTTCTCGACTGGAAAAGGTTCTTTAGTTAGTCTCATTGTTTATTTGCTCCTGTTCATTTGGGTGCTTTTTCAGATACCTCCCTGCACTCCCTGCTATTTGTGTTAATTAGTCACTCTCCCTCAGTATTCTTTACCCTCCCTTCCACCAACTTCTCCTGATTCTCTGCCTAATTAGCCTCCTCAGTTCATTGGTCTAAACTCCACTTCCCTCAGTATTTAAACTCTCTGGTTTTCATTGTTTGCCACTGGTTCCTCCTGATGTCTACCCTGCTTACAACCCTGTTCACCTCCATGGTTCCGTGTTCCTGCCTGTAACCCAGCTTATGTTCCATTCTGTAAGCTCTTAATTTATTATTATGATTACATACTCTTCGACTCACCATGCAAATCCCGTCCTCTTGTCTGCACTTTGGTCCTACCGAACCTCAACTATCCATGACAATCAGTGTCAAATCCTGTCTCAAAAAATAATCCCTTGCAACTCAAATCAAACTCAAGACGTTCAGAGTTTTATTTGAAATCTGCCAAAGTTGCTCATCCACCATAATTTGTATTAATGCCAGCCTGATTCTTGTGCCTCTTGTGATGTCATCAACCCAAATACACACCAAGCTGAATTAGCAATTGCTGCCATTAGCACATCATTTTTAATCCTTTGTATTTTGTGAAAGCTAAAAGAGGTGGCATCTTACTTATACAACCGATGAATTGTGATTCCTCTGTTTGACTTTAAACATCCCTTTTATATTATGACCTCATTTCAGATATGAACATACAGTATCATTAATATCTGCACACACAGATGCCAACAGACAGATGGTTTGCCAGATATTTAATATGGTTGTGCAAGCACAAAGTGGACTAGCTTGGAGTTTTAATATGTTTCATTTGCATTATGTGTAAAAATAACTGTTATATAACTTATTAAATAGAGATGTAAACAGTGAAACAAATTGTTGTTAAAAAAAAAGGAGAAAAAAACATACTGTTCCATATCTGAGTGGAGCTGTGCTGATATTATCTTGCATCTGACATGTAAAGAAAAACAAACGGTCAAGCATATTGCAAAAAAATAAAAAAATTTAAAGCAGATGGCTCATTTTAAGACCCATCACATAACTGTCCTCCTCATTCAAGGAGGCCAGTAGGCTTCGCTGGCTGTCAGTGAATATAACCATAACTCTGTTGTCAGTTTCGACGATCAGCTTGCCTAATGGAAGTGAAGTCCCTTTTGGGGCAACAGCAGCCCCTGGTATAGTAACATTAAGTAGGCCACATCCCTTTTCCGTGCATGTCCCCCCGTACTTGACATTTGATGTTTTCTGTAGTTGCCTGTCCTTCGGAAGGCCCAGGGACAGTTGTGGCTCTTGGATACCTGATGTCACCCTTCTGCATGATTTCCCAGTAAGCTCTGACGGAGCAATGTTTGACGAACGGGACTGGGGGAACACAAACATTAAACATGATCAAGAATAAAATTAAGGTTTTTCCTTTTTAGCAGGGGACTTCAGATGTACAGGAGCATCTGGTTTCACAGGTTGCAGATTCATCTTTCTCAATGATTTCCTAGATTGTTGATAAGTGGAATTTACTCTCTTAATATGCTTATATTAAGACTGGGATTTTATGAGACAGATCAGGACAAAGTAGCACATAGTGATGGGGAAGGAAAATAATAGTCAGTCAGTCAGTCATTTTCTACCGCTTATTCCAGAATGGGTCACAGGGGAGCTGGTGCCTATCTCCAGCAGGGCGAGAGGCAGGGTACACCCTGGACAGGTCGCCAGTCCATCACAGGGCAACACACAAACAACCATGCACACACTCATTCATACACCTAAGGGCAATTTAGAGTGACCAATTAACCTAACAGGAATGTCTTTGGACTGTGGGAGGAAGCCAGAGTACCCGGTGAGAACCCACGCATGCACGGGGAGAACATGCAAACTCCATGCAGAAAGACCCCAGGCTGGGAATCGAACCCAGGACCTTCTTGCTGCAAGGCAACAGTGCTAACAACTGCGCCACCGTGTAGGTGGAAAATAATTGTGTTTAATATATTTGCTACAGACATAAAGCTGTAAAAAGTGTTATTAACCTTCTGTTAGCCCACCTGAGTCTGTACTTTGTATAACCCCCTTTATCTTTAGTTACAGCGACAAGTCTTTTGGGGCATGTCTTTACCAGCTTTGCCCATCTAGAGGCTGACATTTTTGTCCAGTTGTCTTTGCAAAATAGCTCAGGCTCATTCCGATTGGGTGGAGAGCATCTGTGAATAGCAATCTTCACATCTTGTCACGGCTTCTAAATTGGATAGGTCTGGATTATACTGGTCTATTCTAACACATGAAAATGCTTTAATCTTAACCATTACACTGAAGCTCTGGCTCTATGTTTGGAATTGTTATCCAGGTGGAAGGTGAACATGCTCTTCGGTGTCAAGTCTTTTACAGTCTCTGTTAGTTTTTCTCAAGCATTGCCCTGTATTCAGCTCCATCCATCCTCCCATCAGCTCTGACCCAGTAATAGGGATTTTTATGTAGACAAACATTTCAGTTTTGTTCTCACCTGGCCAGGATACCTATTCTACATGTGCTCATTTATGGAAAATTGCATGTATGTAGCTTTCTTCTTGCTACTCTTCTAAAAATGGCAAGTTTCTAGAAATAATCTGATTCTTCAGATTAAGGACTCTGTTGACAAATATTTGTCGAGTCGACAGATTCTTCAGAATGAGCTGTGGATCTCTGCAGCTCCTCCAGAGGTAACGTGGGCCTCTTGGATGCTTCTTTAAATAATACTCCTTGTATTACAACCTAACCCTTCTTCAAAATTCTCTACCACTTTATCCCTCACCTGTTTTCTGTGTTCCTTGGACTTCATGATGCTGTTTGTTTACTAATGCTCTCTAAAAAATGCAAAGGCCTAAACGGAATAGCTGTATTTATAACAGGGTTACATGATATATATAACTGCGGTACTGTTGCTAAATATTGCAATGGTGATATAGATTACTATTAAGCCATATTTCTCTATCTCTTCCATTTCTTTTCCTTCATTACTGTTACTCCACCATTCTTTGTAATCTTTAGCATCTCAGCCACTAACAATATATTTAGTGTGGGCATCAAGGGCTGGGAAAGCCCATCCAACAAGCCAAAGCGGCATGCAGAATTTGCATGGCAAGGAACAGAAATCAGTCTTTTGTAATTGTGATTGTGCTCACATTGGTATTGCAAGAAATATTGTGATTCAATATATTATGCAGCTCACAAACTAATGAACTTTCTTTATTCATTAAATGCCTTCTGTTTAAAATGGATTTTATTTGTAGTAAAGAAGGCTGAATACAAATGCTCAGCATGACTTTTATATTTAAAGAAATTTATTTGCATTATGTGTAAAAATAACTGTTATATAACTCATTAAATAGATATGTAAAGACAGTGAAACAAATTGTTGTAAAAATTGTAGTTCAGTCTATTCCACTTCACAGTTATGCACTGCTTTGAGTCAACATATCACAACATCTGTAATAAATGAACTTGAAGAAAATAACTCTCAGAATAACTGTGCTTGCCTTATGCTAGTTTGAATATCTTTAAATTTAAAAATTACGACTAATTAAAGGTCTGAAGTGAAGGTTCACCACTTGCAGACGTCAGTGTCATGCAGTTCAGCTGTAAGGAGCACTAATAGAAGCCCTTACACAGCTATTCAAAGGATGGTGACATGTCAGGGACTGAAAGGAAAAGGTTAAAGTTTCACCAGCCATGTGAAGCTCATCCTCTGCGAACATTTTTAGAAGTGCCCCTTTCTTTCAGCTGACCTATTAAATCTTTCTTGAATATCTGTGTGGATAGACGAACGTTTCTAAACTTTCAGTAGTCTGCTAATAAAATTTACAAGCTTTTTGCACAGGTCTTTGTTTTGTTTTACGACACTACTTTAATGATTCAATTTTTGCTAAACTGATGCCTTTTCTGCACAACTGAACATAGCCAGGGGATGGCGCACTAGTATTTGTATTGGATCGCTAAAGGTGTCCAAGTCCTGAATTAAGCACACATAGATGCATGCGGAATTTGACATGGACTACCAGGAATATCCACCGCAAACTCCTTTATTTCAACTTAATATTTATACAGACACATGTGAAAATCACAGCACTTTAATAACAGACAGTAAAAGAAAGCGATCTTTTACGTCCTCAGGGGACTCCCGAGCTCACGGCGTTGAGCTGAATAATATATAAACAAACCTGTTAGACCATCCCTGAGCTCTTATTTGCGGGGCAATTGTGGAGGAGTCTTGTTTGCAGTGGCTCTCACACGGAGAATGGGCGTGAGTTGTCCCTCGAAAGGGGAGCCCAGAGACTCGTGCTTTCGTCTTATTTTTTTCTCTTCCAACAACCTGAGCGCTCACTTCTGCCTGGGAAAGACAAGGAACACAAGAGCGGGATGGGGAGCACAGGTAAGCCAAGGCTGATTCTTCCTTTCTTTAAGAAAATGCTTAAACTGGGCTTCTTTTAATATGTTTTTCAACAAGAACATTATATCATAGGTCATTTTAATGTCTTCTAAAGGGTTCCGAAGCCGAAAATATAGTTTATCTTATCAAAAAGATGGTTATCAAACGACTATTCATTACTGCCAAATTCTGTATTCAGTGGCAGCAGTTGCAGTTCACTTTATGCGCTAGGGCGTTTTTACGCGCAAAGAAATTACTCAAGTTATTCAAGTAAAAAATAGAAAATTTTCAGTTCTTTTGTTTTCTCACGTGTCATTTCCAACTTTTTTCCTCCTACATCATTAGGATTTACAAAACCAATCGTTTAGATCCTCTCCCAAAATCTAATAAGACGCACAGGAGGGAGGGGAGCCTAAGTGCGTCTGTGTCAAAGAGTGAGGGAGCATCGCAGACAGAAAAAGAGAGAAAGGCAGAGAGAGGAAAAGAGGCTAACTGAGCCTGGACCAGGTGATCAACAAACCTCCAAGGGGCTGCCGGGGTTGTCTCATTGTACGCTGGATCCAGTGATCCAACCATGGTGCCAGCGCGCTGCCCGGGACCCTGTGCCGTCCTGGCACTGGTTCTCTTCTTGGGATGCGGCGTGGTCCTGTGCTCCGGCCAGAACGACACGGAGCCCATAGTGTTGGAGGGAAAGTGTCTGGTGGTGTGCGACTCGAACCCTTCCTCGGACGGAGCGGTGACCTCCTCACTTGGCATATCCGTCCGCTCCGCAGGGGCGAAAGTGGCTTTTTCCGCGGTGCGCGGGACTAATCATGAGCCATCGGAGATGAGCAACACGTCAATGACAATCTATTTTGATCAGGTAAACGTGTTCACACATTTTAATATTAATCTATTTGATTATTGTGAAAATATAAAAATGTGTTGTGTGAGTATTCTAAAGTTGTTTTTTGATGTGCCCTTACTTTACATACCTAACATGTGAAACGTTTTAAAAATGTTCGAATCATGCTGTGCGTAATTCGCGCAACTGGTGATGTGCTGCCAAAAAAGGAGCGACTATTAATTCATACCATGTATCACATTTCAGAATTGCAGCTTTGATTAGCAGTTTCAATAAATCCACGCGCCTGGGGTCTTTGGACAGAGGCCTGTTCATGCACTAAACTGGGAATCATCCCAAGCACAGTCCTAAACATTTGGCATGCGCCTCCATGCATACCAAATACCAAAATGTGACCAAACAAGAGCTGTATTTATCGAACTGCTTTGTCTCACTGTGCGCCTTTTCGGATCGCAGGTTTTAGTGAACATCGGCAACCATTTCGACCTAAAAGCGAGTGTTTTCCAGGCTCCAAGAAGGGGGATCTATAGTTTCAGCTTCCACGTTGTGAAGGTCTACAATAGACAAACCATACAGGTGAGAGACCGTAATGTGGCAGCTCTGCATTCAGTATATTAAATATGAAACCGCAGCATATTGAGCCTTTTTCTGATACCCCTCTGCAGGTCAACCTAATGCAGAACGACTTTCCCGTTATATCAGCTTTCGCGGGCGACCAGGACGTTACAAGAGAGGCGGCCAGCAACGGCGTGCTGCTGATGGTGGAGCGTGAGGACCGAGTCTACTTAAAGCTGGAGCGGGGCACCCTAATGGGCGGATGGAAATACTCCACCTTCTCAGGCTTTCTAGTCTTTCCTCTATAATCCCATAATCGAGGATCGGGACTCTTAAGTTTACTCAAGTTAAGGAACAACAACTAAAAATATATTCAAAACATGCCATTTATTTTTCAAACTGTCAGCCAAGGAAGCCGACGAATATCTGTCCACTCCGTCCAACACTATAGTCAGACATCAACGTTTTCCTGGAGTTTCATATATTCAAACCTCCATTCAACTTGTACGCAATCTGGATGACTAAACGTATCGATCGGGTCAGTGATTGGCATGTGATTGTCGAGTGTGTGGATTTTTTCCCCCTCTTTGCCTGGAAAACAAACTTTTGGGCAAGATGGACAAAGGAAAGATGAGGACGGGGAGGAAAAAAAAAAAAACGACTGTGTTATGCTTTATTTATGTTTGTATAGCCTTAAAGAATATGTGGTACGGAATCATGGACAACCAGAGAGAAGCGCTTTTACGCCCAGGGGCATTTTTTTATTTTTATTTTTTGCACAAATGGAAATTTTTTCTTTTTACGTTTTTTGTTGTGCTGTCTATGGTGTTACGTTTGGATGCTGAACATATTGAAAACAAGCCAAACTGTAGGTCGCAGATGAGTTTATTATAAGAGAGAGAGAGAGAAAAGGCGACATATTTCGGCCTTAGGAGATGAGTTACAAGCCTTTTATTTAACAACAATAACAATAGTTTAAACAAGAAAATAAGATATCTAATTTATGAAGTACATATTCAGAGTAGTTTGTGTTCCACATTTCGGAATCTGCGTAGCTTTGACTGATTTTAATGTTCAGTGACTTGGCTCACTTAATGTACATTGTGGAAAGATTATAGAGGAATCCCTATATATATATATATGTCCCGCTTAATAAATGATATTGTATTGTATAGGCTGAGCGCATTCATCGTTATTATTTTAAGGAGAGACTCGAGGTGAATGGAGGAGTGCATGCATTAAAGGGGAAGGCCTCGGAGGAAAGCAGGCTTGTCGCTGTCCGTTGTGCTGAATTAGGGAAAGTCGCCCAACAGCTGTTGATTTAAGTAGCAGCGAATACATTCAAATTGAAAAACGAAATGCAGTATTCATATTACCATGTTTTTACAGATGATTAGAAACATATTTTTTTTGCTACAAATATGCATGCATTTGCTTATAAAACAGTGAGTGCAGTATTCTAGCAAGACTGTCACGCTTTAATGCACTGTACAAGGTTAAAATATTCTGCCTCAGAGCAGAAAATCCCCTTAAAGTAAAGGGTTGATAGCCTAAAGTTTCACCATTTCTAAAGAGAGTTGTTTTTTTAACCATATAAATATATGCAATCATCTTGTAAAATAAACTGCTGTTGATATTTTAGCCCACCCACCGACACATCTCACCCTAACTCTAGGCTCTAAAGTCAGAAACTATCAACCCCCATCTGCCCTCCCCTTTGTCTATATTAAATTATGGTCAATGCCACACCTAGTCAAGAGGGTCCAGACCAATCAAAGCAAAGCAATTTGCTGACTTGTGTTATCCATTCCCTTTCCTCATACAGGAAGAAAGAAGAGCGTACTCCTTAGAAGGTTTTTGTGGATAGGTGGTGGTGGTGGTGGGGGTGTTCTGCACTCTACAGCAGGGTCCAGGTTTAATGTGGTACTCACAAGCAACGTGTAAAATACACAATTACTAATTGATTTATTCAGATCAGTTAACGTGTGCATGAAATGCTTTCCATACTCAAGAAAGGGCAGCAGAAGTAATTAAAGAAGCTTTAATTAATTATGATTCAGTTAATATAGCCAGAAAACGATGAAGGCTTTGCACAACTAGTGCATGTGTCAAGATTTCTTGTGTGCATTCAGTTTTTCCTGTGACACCCTGCAGTTGCAAAGTTTGCCTATACCTTGAGCCAACCGTGCAAACAAGTTGGCATTTCTTTAGTAAGCATATGCTAAATGGGCAAGATTGTACAAACTCTGGCTGTTAAAATATAAAAATGAAAGGCATTTTGATTTTATTTTTTTTTTAAATCTCTGCCAAGCACAGAAGGGTTGTAGCATCATTTTGAAAGGCCTCAGAACCTTTACCTCTGCAGGCACATAAAATAGGTTTGTCTCATTTAACTATTGTTTAGAAGCTTGTGGGCTTGTACCTGTTTGGAAATGGTTTCCTGTTTTATCAACATAGATTTCAGCTACCTTACAGACACTGTATAAGCTTTTAGTGTCTCGTATGGAATTTGCAATTTTGTGTGTTTGAATGCATTGCCGTGTTTACATGATGAAACAGGATAATCTGATGCAGGTTCGGAAAACGAATTCTGCAAGACAAATCAAATTTTAAAATGAAATATTCAAGTTTGTAATTTTGTGCAAATTTAAAAAGTAAAAGTATCTGAAGTTCATTTATGTGATCAATAACTTTTGTATTTGAAATTAAAAGAGTGAGGCAATCTATGGAGAAAAGCGACAGAAAGAAATTCAACTTGAATTTCAAGATTTTGTGTTAACCCATATTTATGGGTTGATTTTTAAATCTATAATTATGGTTATATTTACTATATAAAGCTTCATAAAGAATGAAGAATCCCAATCCCTAGCACTTTCTGATAATGCTCGGCTTGTTGGAGCATGTTAACACAGAACACCACTGGTCTGTGTCAAAACACAAAAAAGGAAGAAACCTGCTTGTTCAACCAGGGATTTGAATGAACACCAGCAGCTGTTGGGCAGCTGGGCCATCTGAGAATATCTCACATACAGACAGCTGGAAACTTGAGCTCACTAGCTTGTTTGCCTCTACAGCGTTAATATCTGGGGTTTTTTCTTGTTTTTTTTTTTTTTTGTACTTTACCTTTATCTCGTGTACAACACAGCACAACAACTGAGTGAGAACAAAGAGAGAGTCCTGCTTCAATGCTGCTGATGCCAGCAAGAGGCCTCCACAAAGCAGCAGAAACTGCCAGGAAATCACTGCGTTGTGGGGAGAGTATTAGATTGGCCAAAAAAAGAGCCCAATTGTCTCCATGCTTGAATGAAAAACTCTGTGTTCAAATGATTCTCTTTGGTTAAACTCTTACAATTGGATGAGTCTAATTAAATAAACTCTTGAGCAAACAAGATATTCATTAGACAGACATAAATGTAATTTTTTTTTTTTTTTTTTCAAATCTAGAGAAAGCTATTTGAGCACACTGCAGCCAAAACAAAGTGTAATTAATTCCTAAAGTATTTTAAAATAGCCATTCTAACAAGAATACTTCTTGCTTAACAATAAAATCTGACTCCCTATTACTGCACTACAGACTTGAGACTGCTTTCACTGAAGCACAGATGGCGTTTTACTGCACTTTGCAGAACACATACAGACAATTACCTAGTACAGCTGCCATTAAAAAAGCTCAAAACTCATATCACGTTTAATGGTCTCTTAAAATATGTTCTCTTGGCACACTTAATTTGAGGGACTCTGCCTTTTGATTTCTATGACTGGAACTAAAGTGAATGCAGCGAGATCATAGATCAGTGGTGCCCTCTCAGCGGGGAGTTGCAGGCAGAGCTCTGTGCATTGGAGCTTAAATAATCTGATAGGTTTGAGTCTGTTATTTCCTTAATGTGGTTGTTTTAGCAGATTTTAATTAAATAAATATGGATCCATGTACACACATTTGGAATGCCCATCCCCAACTGCATAGTTTAATTCCTTGCTTTTTTCAGCAGTAAGCAAATTTGAAAATACCTTCAATCCCCTAGTGAAAAATAACATTAAAACTATCCAAAAAGTTAACTGAGGTTTATACAAAAGCTTTCCTCTGAATATCAAAACAGTGGTTTGCATTTATTTCAGCTCCCCTTGCAGTCTTTAATTACTCCATACTCAATTCAGTGGGTGATTTGTCAAGTAAAAACAAGTATAATAATTATATTGTAAAAGTTTGTGTTTTTGTTTTTTGAACATGTTGATGAGAACAAATGAATGAGTAATTTGTGCAAAATATAAAATGCCATCCTCATTCCTCGCCTTGCGTCACAATACCTCTAAACAAAAAAACACAAAGGAAACTTGCTTTACACAAAATCCAAACTTCAGCTTTGCATGTAGCACAGACCTTCCTCTGACAAAATGCATAGCTCTGTTGCAGTGCACCCAGTTTATTTATTTAACTTCTTATCATTAATATTTTTCATTTGCGCATACGAACTGTGCATATACAATAAAATTTGTACTTTTAATCCCAGCTGAATAAGAAACATTGTAGATAATATGTAGAAATTGCTACTTTCACTGTAGAACACATTTTGTCTGCAGAGTCAAGGCTGAGACTGTGGTAAGAGGACACAGAGTTTTTCATCTCTTCCTTTTTCAACATTTCCTCATCCTTTCAAATGCACAAGGTCAGATGTCTTTTCATTGCACTCTGCAAGACCTTAAGGAATGTTGTTAAAAGCAATCAAACAGTGTCATAGGTTGATTGCCTCCATGCTACGGTGCATTGATGCAGTAATTATTGCAAAAGGAGCACCATCCAACTCTTGAATGCATTTGTCGTACTCTACATGGAAATACTTTTCATTTCATTAATTTCTGTACTAAAAATCCCTTTCATTTAGTCTTAAGCACCATTCTAACACTCTGCAAAATCCAATTTGAAGTTTTCATGAGCATTAAGGCATGCTCATCAAAATTAACAGAAAAAATTGCTTGACATATAATATATCACTCTGGGTAAAAAAACTACATAATATGAGTTTCATTTTTGTAACTAAACTGCTGAATGAATATACTTTGTAATGATAACTTATGGAGATTCACCTATAAGATAAAAAGGTGCTCTACATTGCAAACAATGAACAATAAAATATGCAATAGTTTCAAATAAACTGACATACAGGAACTCGTTCAAAAATGTATATTTTTGAGGATTAAAGCCAGGTATGACAGTGCTTTTGCTACCAAATTTCCAGAATTTCTATTATATTCTATTTCTTATTCTTCAACTCTCTTCTTTCAGGAACCAATGGATGGGCAGCTATTGTACTTTTCCTACAAGACTTTCAGCCTCTCCTTTAGATTGCAAATGATCGAAATCTATTGATATGCATGTGAGGGGGAAAAAAGGTAGAAAAATGTGTCAGTTGCCGTAGAATCATTTTCTCACAGTCCTGCTCCCTGTTATGGGTGAAATTGCTTTAAGTGTGATTGTGAGTGCGAATGAGCCTTTCACAGCATTTATTTTTATTCAAGCTGTTCTCAGGCAAACCTACAGCCAGTTTCTTGAGGGTCTGAAGTCTCACTTAGGAGCCCACTCACAAAGTCTGATATCTAATGCGCCTGCAAGTTACAAGAGAAATGCAAACTAAGTGTGGTGGTTTACCTCAAATTTCAATGGTCCAGACCTCTCAGTATCATTTTCAAGACCTTTTTGCATAGATTTTAATTACAAATGAATCTCTCTAATTTCATATAGGCTAAAGTGTCTGCTGTATTTTGTCAGCAGAGCCTGGACATGCAACCTAAATTCTAACAAAAAAAAAACACCTGTTTTCTTATACGAAGCAGCAGTTCCCCACTGTGTATAAGTTTTTAAATATTCACCTTTTAATAACTAAGCCCTGTATACAGAGCCTTGGAAGAGTATAACTACCTTTGCACTTTTTGTTATGTGACAACCACAAATTGAACATATTTTATTGGTATTTTATGTGTCAAACCCACATAAATCAGTTCACGATTGTGAAGTAAAAAGAAAAGCATAGTTTACAACATTTATTACAAATAAAACCACTCAATAAAATTTTGTGCAGCTAATTCACTTCAAAAGTCACCTAATTACTGAACAGATTACACATGGTTACACACGTGTGTAATTTAATCTCAGTATAAATCTGGCTGTTCTGTGAAGTGTGTATTTGAGTAAATTACTAAAAAAGCAGCATCATGGAGACCAAAGAACACAGCAGACTGGTCAGGAAGAAGGACGTTCTAGATAAGTTCATAGCAGGGTTAGGGTACAAAACAATATCAAGCTTTGTACTTCTTACCAAGAACTGTTCAATCTTTCATTCAAAAATGGAAAGAGTATGGCATAACAGCAAGCCTACCCTATAGTAACAGCTAAAAAAGATGAGAATATCGTAAACAAAATTTATATTTTTGTCACTCATTTCAGAAAGTGAAACTCACTTTCTGAAATAAGTGAATAATTCACTCTACATTTGAAATAATTCAGTCTTCACACTTAGAGTGAATTATTTCAAGCATTTATTCTGTATACATTTGATTATGCTGGGTTACAGATAATGAAAACCCAAAATTCAGCATATCAGAAAATTAGAATATTACATAAAACCAATAATACAATTATATTTTTAACCGAAATGTCAGGCTTCTGAAAAGTATGTTCATTTCTCCATACTTCGGGTCGGCCCTCTTTACTGCACCAATGCTGTGTGACATGGAGACAATAATCAGCCTGAGGCAATGCTCAGGTTTCATGGAAGACCAGATTGCTTTGATAGTGGCCTTAAAATCATCTGCATTGGTTGGTCTGATGGATCTCATCTTCCTTCTGACAATACCCCATAGAATGTCTCTTGGGTTCAGATCAGGCGAGTTTGTTGGCCTATCAAGCACAGTCACTGAACCACCTTTTGGTACCTTTGGCAGTGTGGGCAGGTGCCAAGTCCTGCTGGAAAATGAAATCAGCATCTCCATTAAGCCTATTAGTAGAAGGAGGCAGGAAGATGGTAGATGACTGCATTTACTGTTGACTTCAGAAAACACAGTGGACCAACATCAACAGATGGCAATGGAACCCCAAACCGTCACTGTCTGTGGAAACTTTACACTGGAATTCAAGCAAGGTGGATTCTGTCTCATGTTTTTGCACACCCAAATTGGAACCAGACAAAGGCAAAAGCATGTTGAGGATGTCTTAATAATTAATAATTAAACCGAGAACTTATGTGACACGAGAAAACATACATGGACAAGGGAGACAGCAATGGACTAAGAAGGGAATCCAGCAATGACTGGAACAGAAACCAGGAACTTAAATACAACAAATATCTAAAGAGCTACATGAAAACCAGGTAAGTACAATCAACAGAATGCAGAACAGCTGAGAGAGAAACTAAGCAAGGAACTGAGGAGGGCTATACGCACAGAATAGATCTAAATACAAAAATAAGTGAGAACAAAATGCAAACAGCTGTGGATCATGACATTCTGTGCCTCTCCACTCTTCCTCCCGACTCTGGGACCTTGATTTCCAAATGAAAACAAACTTAACTTTCATCTGATAAGAGAACTTTGAACCACTGAGCAAAAGTCCAGTTCTGTTTCTCCTTAGCACAGGTAAAAACACTTCTGATGTTGGTTCAGGAGTAGCTTGACACAAGGAACGTGACGTTTGTAGCCCATGTAAAGGATTTGTTTCTTCGTATTGACTCTTAATGCACTGACTCTAGCCTAAGTTCACTCCTCGTGAAGCGCCCCCAAATCCTGGACTTTGCTTGACAATCCTCTCAAGGCTGTGGTATCCCTGTTGCTGGAGCACCCTTTCCTACCACACGTTTTCCTCTCAATTTTCTATGTAGTAAATCTTTTATCAAAATTCTGCTTTTCTGAAACTCTGAATTATTGGTTTTCATTATCTGTTTGCCATTATCAATAGATATAAAGGCATGAAATATTTCACTCTATGTAATAAATATGTATAATATATGTTTCACTTTCACAAATGAGTGACAAAGAATATTGAACGTTTCACAATATTATGTTCTAAACTGTACTTGTACACGACCAACCACCTAAAATGCAAAGTGAGCAGTAATCAACGAAGGAATCAAGAAAGAGGTATGCAAGGTAACTCTGGAGGAGCTGCAGAAAACTCAGCTCACACTGGAGAATCTGTTAATAGGACAATTGAATTGTTGAAAGAAAGACTTAAGAAGTCACCTGTGCAGTCACCTGTTTTCCCATGATTGGAAAACCAGTGACAGAGAATGCTGTGATCAGATAACCCCCTAAATCAGCTTATGGTATACATGGATTACACTATTTATGACTGAAAATGAACACTGAAAACTCTATACTCATCATAAAACATGGTGGAGTCATCATCATGCAGTGGGATGGTTTTCTTCAGCAGTGACAGCAAAGCAAGATACAGCTGATTGGGAGATGGATACAACTCCAGCAAACGACTTGAGACTGGAAGTGAGGTTCATCTTCCAGTAGCACAATTGCTGGAACTATGATGGCAGGACTTAGATCAAAGTATTGTCATGCTTTCGAATGGGCCCTAATCTAATTAAGACTCTATGGAAATATCGGAAATTGCTCTTTACCTACACTCTTTATTCAATCTGAGTGAGCTTAAGCTATTGTGCAAAGAACAAAGGGCAAACATTTTAGTTTATGCAAGGGCGTCAAAAACCACTCAGGCGTCAAAAGACCTGCAGCCATCGCCTCTTAAGCTTCAGCTGATGAACTTGATTAGAAACAAGTGCGAGGAAGCACACTGCTCAACTCCGCCCTCCTGGGAAAACCGGCAGCTACGTGGAGGAGAGACACCACATAACACAACACAACACAACACACCACACCCAGATCCCTGACAAAACCACACTTTTTAGATTCCTATATGTACAAATATTTGAATATTGGATTTCAGTTTCTATTCCTTCATAATTGTGCCCTATATTTGTCTGTCTATAACACAAATCAAAATTAAATATATAGAAATTTGTGGTTGCATGACAAAACTTTAAGTTTAAGGTGTATCAATATATTTGCAATGCAGTGGAATTCTGTGTAGAGGTTACATGATCTGTCAAGTCATAGATTTCACCTTCAGCTTTAGTATTACAGTTGTGACCAAGCTAATTTCCACTTGAATGGGAAGACAATGATGCCAGTGAAGAAAATACACTGAGAGGATAACATGTGGCAGTGGCTTGTTAATAATGCATTTGTTTTCCAAACAAATAAATAGACACAGAACACTGACAAACATCAGTCACAGCACCGCCTCTGTGAACGGCCCAATCCCTGAAGAAAAGACAGAGAAGGTCTGTTTATTCCTTCTGTCACCGTTTGCAATATCCATACCGCTGAAACACGCAATTCCCCAAAGGAAAGACATTCTCGTCCAAGAACCCCCCCCCCACACACACACACACACACACACTGCCACCATCCTGACAGTAGGCAACGTCGAGCCAGGCATACCCAGCTCATATGAGCTACTCCTTGATGTGATGGTTCCAATACATCATCTGTCTACACATTAGATTCTAGCACAGTGAGCCTGAGAGACAGCATCCTGGACCCAGCACCTAACCAGTTTAACTGCATTCATTAGAATCTGAAAAACGTCCCCTGGCACAGCCAGCTGCAGCAGAGGAAGAAACACACACCACAGGTTTTGGATCCCCTGGATCAGGGATGTGTGCACACAGAAACACACACACCTTGTGGCTCCAGTGTTTTGTGTTGACAGACATGACAAGACTACAGCAGCGGAAAAACTATTTTTGCAGGTGTGCGTGTGTGTAGATTCTGGATATGTGAATTTTATAAATAATTTGGAAGACCTTACATTACTTGTATCAGGAACTTACAACAGTAAGTCTGGTGGAAACTGAATGTACAGTGCCATTGACACTTCTAGAAAATACATGTAAAAATATTTAAAAGAAATGAATCTGTTGCTGCAGTAATAAGACTCATACTGGAGATTTTAGAAAAATCCAACCTTTAATTTGAGCTTATTTATTCAGCAGTGGAATCAAATTTCATGTTGCAAATTATTAAATCAAAAATAACAATGATAAATTCACAGTCCCACACTTATAAGCATCCATTCCTTCATTAGTAATCAAGGACTTTCTGTTTCTGAGGTATAAATCTAAAATTTGCCATGCCATGGAGGCCCGTGTCTCTTAGCCATTCTTCAAAATGTGTGAGACAACAGGCCTTCATGTGAGGTAGGTGATCTTTAAAAATCAGGAAATCTACAGGCTGAGTGTAAAAAAAACAAGGCTGGACAGTGACAATAGTTTACATTAACACACATAGTGATGAGTAAAGTAAGGGGCTAAAAAAAATCTGTTTGCTATTTTAGCAGATGGGACCAGAATGATCACCATGTGTATGGGTTTATAAAAAAGAGTAAAGAATAATATAATAGAAACAGGATCAATAAAAAAAACCACAAATATTTAAAAAAATTAAAAAGCAAACGTCATGAAACCTTCATAATCTTTACAGCAGACTTTTCTGCTTATCAGTGGATCTCCTCTACTTTGTGATCATCCAGCAGAGAATCCAGAGGAACAACCTACTTTTTGATCTGCTCTACTTTGTGCCTTGACATGAGCTTTTTCCCTGAAGCTCTTCTGAACGATCCTGAACAACATATGAAAGCTGTATAACATAGCCAGAACATAAAATCAAAACATGTATGTCATATTAATAATATAGACAACTAAAACAATACAAAACATGTCAACTTCTATAATTCTTTTCTTATTTGATCATTGAATAAAAATTTAAATTAGCTGTACTGTAAACATATGAATGCAATTTACAGAATCCATCCATCCACACATACATGCATAATGTGTTTCATGATCACTTAAAAAATTGGACACCATTTTTTTTTTAAGTTAAAATAAATGTAATGCATATAGGCCTATCACATCAGATGCAAAGGTTTAAAGCAGCATTACTGAGCATATGTAAGGAGGTTTAAACCTAAGAAATGTGAACTGATTCATAGGCTGCCACAATTTTCAGAAATAAATTTGTGGCAGCCTATGAGCCTGGTCTGGAATTTAAACAGGCCACAGAAAAAATTGAAATCAGTCAAGAATATAGTCTACAAGAAGAGCACAATCAAATCAACTGCCAGCCTCCTTTCAAGGAAGTTCACCTTGAAAGGAGGCTGGCAGTTGATTTGAAAGCAGATCATAAGATGCTAACAAAACTTTGGAGGCCGACGGCAGCTACACAGAACCCTAGGACGTTGGTGGCGGCAGCCTAGAGATTGACCAGGGAACTGGGAGAACCCACGGAGTACCTTGTCTGAAGGCTGAGCATTATGAATCTTGTCTGGAGGTTGACTACATGGCATGGAGAACCCACATAGAACACTCCTGGAGGTTGAACTAAAGACCTAAGACCAAGGTGGAGCACTGGAGACATGAACCCATGGAGGAGCTCTAAAGACTGGATTATAGCAAACTGAAGCCCATGGAAGTGGAGGCGGAAAGGAGCCGTTCTGCTACGGACTGTACCTTGGCGTCGCAAGCGCCAGCTTGGTTTTCTAGAAAAGTGAGCTCCATCTCCTCTAGCTTCAGGGGAGAAGACACAACCTCAATTTCATCCCCATACAGTTGCTGCTGGATCCAGTGGTGAAATTCATGAGAATACTGAGCTCAACTGTCTGCTTGGTCCTGGTGTTGGCTGGAATCTTCTGTCATATGCTGAGAGGTTGGAACTGGACCAAAATGCAGTACTGACTCTTCAATGACACGAGTGACTCAAACCTGACTTTGTTTGCTACCTGTTTTGTTCTGCAATTTGTGCATTAAATCCAAACAGTGCTGTCTAGCTGGTGCACTGAGCTCATTCATAGTTCAATGCTGATCATTGTAATATATATATCAAACTTTTGTAATGACGTGAACATGCCTCAGCGTCACCACACACACTATGTGAAGTTCTTAAAATCTTTAAAACAATTCAGGACGTCACATAAAATAAATTACCTAGAAGCCAGGCATCTAGGTTCACAACACAACAATTATTATTGGATTAACTATAACTGTTTTGATAGTATAAAGGAATCATGAGTTGAGGAGGCTAGCATGCCATCACATTTGAGACACATTAGCGCATCACAAATAAGTTGCACATATATTCAATGGAAATGCTTTCTATTCAATAATTCATATTCACTTACAGATGGGGCCCTTATGGCAATATGAGTGCAGCACATTGATCTGATTACATTCAGAAATCTCCTCGCTGCAAATAAGAGCCACAGTTTAAGGGAACTTTAAATATATCTAAGCATGAGGCCGTCCCATATGGCTGGCATGGCACAGCTCAGGGATGACAGTTGAATACCCAACCTGTCAGTCAGCTCCCTCTGAAAATCTCCGGTTGAAAAGACGTAGTGACCTCAACTGCCGCCAGAGATGCACAGTTCTTCCTGGTTTTCCTCTGTATTACAGGGCCAGTTCCATGCAGAGTTCCAAAATAATTGCCCTGGACAATTTAAACTGGCTAACAAGCCATGCATCATTATGTGCCAGCAGGTCAGTGCAATCTCTGAAATAAATGCTCCCTCCTACTTTTCCATTGGTGATATCCTCCAGCTCTGCCAAAGCTGCCATCATTTCACAATGATGTGCAGCTTTACACAGCTATTTATGGACATGTGTTACTGTCTACAGCTTCTCCACCTTAGGAATCATAACACCTGTTAGGAATAAATCTTCTTATCTGACACCGTTTTGTTCTCAGTGAGAATTAGGCTATCCCTTAGATGATTCCAACCCATTTCATGCTCCTTAGTGCACAGACCAATGCACAATTATATCTAAACATCACAAAAACAGAAGAATATTTACAGTTTACATCCAACTGAGGTTGTTTCCATCGTTTTCTGAAGTGTGTAACATTATTGTATGAGGCTAAATGTGATTCAGTTTAAATGCTCTGGTTTAATCCATAAAGCGTCAACTCATGAAAAAAAACATCAGGTTTGGTGCTCCATGAATTGAAAGAAACTCAATGGAGTCATAATTCAGTGTATTTAGGTGAGTTTTAGTTCTCTGTAATTTGTCATTGTCAATTGAAAAACCTGGTGTGGCTGCTGCATATTTTCATGGCAGGTTGAAGGTTTGCGTGGATTTCCGCAAACTGTCACCAAACTTTCACTTTTATACATGCCGAGTTGTGTGTGAAATATTGCGGTAGGAGGTAGGATGTCCTAACTTCTTTTTTGAGTATACACCATTTTGTTGATGTGTTTTGCTTGATGGGATGTTATCTTTAACTGCTGGAGAAACTTATACACAACAGGATACAAAGATTTTGAATTTTCAATCGAGGTACTAAAGACAACCAAAGGTTTGCAAACAAAGACACAATAAATATTTCAATACCCCACAACATATTAGACTACATTGATGGAGGTGAGAAGCAGTTAGGGGTTTTATATTGCTGTAAAAATGTTGAATGGATTCCCATTACAGGAAGAGACAGTAAAACCAACAATGTGAATTTCTAGCACTGAAAAAGATGGCAGTACATTGTTTAAGGCTGTCCAACAAGGAGAGCTCTCTGATGCCAGAAGCCTGTTTGAACATTTTTGTGTTGTGTTATTATGAGAAAACCAAACAGCCTACAAAATCTTTCATAATTGCATGGTCATGGAAATACTTGTACAATTGTGCACATAAACAGTTCCATAAAGAAAAAGACCGATAATCCTCGAATGTGTGGACAACATCCACCATCATTATTTTTCACCTTAATAAGTGGCTGTCCTGGACTCAGGGATGAGGCAGCCGTTTTGTGACAATACAACAGGAGCTCACAATTTTTACACACTGCTTGTATCTGCACCGAGAACATTGTTTTGGACTTGTTAACCGTCACACCTAAACACCTAAGCATAGTCTGTTAAGCCTGGAGAACATAAAAAAACAAATAAACTGTAAAAGAAAATTATAAAAGGAAATAGAAATACCATCAATCAGGAAATAGAAGTTCATTTTTTCAGTAGAGAAATAATTTCAGAGCAGTTTTAAAACCCTAACCTATAATTCCAGCCTTACAATAAAGACTATTGCACAACACTCTGAGGAATTATAAGTGACAAGAAAAGGAATTGCATGGAGTTATTTTCTCCATAAAGATTTTATGGAGTATGTACACATTCCAAAAGGGTAAGTGTCACATCTGTTCAATTTATTCAGACCTCATGCAATTAAGTGTAGCCTATATATACCTTTAAAAATCCAAGTATTGACAAATTGCATGTCAGTGCAGGTTAGATCAATGTCTCCATAGAAAAAGGGGCATAAAAGCTTAAGCATGTAAAACTTACCATGAGATAAACATGAAGAGGCCTGGTTCAGGGCTTGAGTTCAGCTTATGAACGCTGGATGTACTCCACAGCCTCAGGCATAGCAGGGGATCTTGAGGAATGCTGCAGGCGTGTTTAACGGTGAAAAACGTGACAGAAGCCAGTCGGCTAGATCATGGAGGTGGGTCTGTGATCAGTCTAATGTGGAGAAGATTAAAATCCATCCGACTATCAATAATCACTCTCGTTCTCCACCTTCTGAACTGAGAAACTCATTTAGAGAATACGTTAGCAGTGTACAGCAGTTGTGAAATGAGCCTTGGTTTGATTGTAGTATAACCTTACAGTCCAAAACAGTTTTAAAACTTTAATTCTCTTACTATTTTAGGTTATTATAAGGCTAATTTATTTCTCTTTCATGTTGGTTTCTTTATTGTAAAATTATTGCCAAGTCTAGAGACCAGCTAGTTTTAATTCTAGTAATAATGGCAAACAAGAAACCAGTTATGTCCAAAAGTAATAGGATATTCGAACTAGCTATATTTTCTAGATGGGTGTATCATTCCTCTCATCAATTGCTGCTTTCATTCTGACTCATATGTACTGATCACATTCAGACAATTTACTAAGGTTCCAGGAATAGGTGTATGCAAGGGGCTCAGTATTTGTATTTTTTAGGCAAACAAAGTCTTGCTTTTACTTTTAAATAAAACCAAAAAGAAGAATAAAGATCCTAGTTTTGTTTTTATGACAGTTTGAATTTTGTGGAAGGGTTAGTTTTGTGACCCAAACACATTTGGTTCAAACAACTTCCAGTCTGCATCCAAGATGGCCAATATTCAGCACAATTATTTAGATTATACAGAGTACTGTGCTAATGTTTTAGGCAGGTGTGAAAAAATGCTGTAAACAAAGAATGCTTTCAGAAATATAAATAAAGATTGTTTATTTTTATCAATGTACAAAATGCTAAGTGTGCGAATCCACACATACAGCCAAAGTCATTAAGAACTATCTTCAGCGTAAAGAAGAACAAGACTTACTGGAAGTGATGGTATGGCCCCACAGAGCCCTGATCTCAACATCATGAAGTGTGTCTGGGATTACATGAAGAGACAGAAGGATGTGAGAAAGCCTACATCCACAGAAGATTGGTCGTTAGTTTTGTAAGTTTGTTGATTGATGAAACTAAATGATTAAAACTTCCATTTTTGAAAACCTTCTTTGTTTACAGCATTTTTACAGCTGCTAACAAGTGGGTCACTATGAAGCGATGTTAAAAACATGACATTGTAATAATCTCATTTTGTTTTTTAAATCTGTCATCTGTGCATACATCATTTTAGGCTGTTTTTGGAACCACACAAAGTTCAATAGACTTTACATAAGCATTACTTTTTTACACCCCGAGGCCATGTCCTGTAAAACATCTACAGACCTAAATGTAAAACAGATGCCCAAAACAAATCAACAGAAAAGTACCAGGATACAATTGGCAGTGGTCTTCTGCTTCCACATAAAAAAACACGTTGCCTCATCAACTCATATCTGATATTTGGTAAAACCCAAATGCCCTTACCATGGTTCTGAGTGAAACTAATTAAAAACTCCAGCCTTGCTGTTTCAGGAGCATTAATATGCAATATGAAATGCAATCTTAATTTTGCTTGAAACTGAGCTTGTTTATGTTGTCCATGTGGTTTATGGCTGACAGAAAGTACCTCTTGTTGAAGGCTGAAACGTGCATCAGCTCAGATAACATTTTACAGTATGTGATCGAACTAATCCACTTTGAAAAAATACCTTGTGCTGGATCAATGCTGGCATGCTGATGAGCTTTTGCTCAGGTGTTGCCAGAGGCACCATGATAATGGTTGGAGCTTTTAGAATCATTCCAGAAGCTCTGATAGTTCAGGAAGAATTAATTATATGCACAGTCAGACACACAAATTTATCTGGAGTTCACACTCTTGGTGCATGATGCAGAGACTTCATACTCGAAGGTGAAAGGTTGAAGACAGCTTAGTGAACTTTCTCTTTCCAGGAAATTAAACACAGCCATCAAGGCTAACCCTGAGATTTCAGCTCCAGACAGGATCCTCTAAGCACACAAACACAAATATTAAATTCACAAACTAAAATTCCAAGCACCATTTCATCTTTTTTGAATACTTTAATGTTCAGTGTTTTGAATAAAAATTGAATTGTTTTATGCAAATTAGAGCTACATAACAGCACAGCACCAGAGTGCTTAGGAAACCCACTTTGTTCTTGTACTACTGTGTAGTTTGTGTTGAAATTTGCCCAATCAGAGTCCCTCCACCCTCCATCCACTCTGCCGCAGTTCTCAAAACGTCCCTATCTTGTTTGACAATCTGTTTTGCTGGAAATCTGTTGTTTCTTTATTCCCTCTTCTTTCTCATCCCTGCACTTGCATTGTTGTTTTTTTCTTGAAATCTCCTTACGTTCAGACTCAGAAGATCCAGATAATCTTGGATATGATCACAGCTTTTCGACATTGCAACTATTTTCTCACCATCTCACTCCCCATTAAGAAATTTGGGATTGTAGCACAGGATTTATTAATATCTCTTGATTTTTAATTTTCTTCCCTTTAAATTAAGGTTGAAAGTGATTGACTTGAATTTTAAATGGCAAGATAGGTTAAAATGACCATAACCCCAACCATTAATTAAAGATACTATTGACAAACAGTTTATAGAAGCTGTTAACTCAGTTTTAATTCTAAGACTGGATCCCATTTCCCAGGGTTCTCCTATCTCCCAGCATTTAATTCATGAAGTGGTTCTAACATTTCACTGAGAAATGAAAACCTTCTTCAGGAGGTTCTTGCTTATTCCTCGTATGGTAACATATTTAATATACCTGTATGTGTAAGGTAAGCAGTTACGAATTCTAGTAAAAGCTTTCAGCTTATCTAAAACTCTGTAGTGAAAGTACTGATGATAATTTATTTTATTATTTATTATTATTATTATAATTATCATTTATTTATTATTTATTTCTTCAATTTCAGATTCCCTTTATTGACTCCCTGTTATATCCAGTACATAATTTAACATTCTCCTTCTCATGTATCAAGTTCTTGATAATCAAGCTCTGTCATTCACCAGAGATCTAATTATTCCATATGTTCCCGAGACAGCACTTGGCTTTCAGACTGCAGGTTTGCTGATGGTTTTTAGAGTTTCTAAAAGCAGAATGGGAAGCAGACCTATTATTTATAAGGTGTGTCTCCTGTCGAGCCAGGTCCCAGGGATATCTTGGGCTATCTCTGTAGTTTGCTGTTATAGGCTTATGGTGCAGGGGGACATACTGATCACTTTTCAGTTTGCTATTGAGCTGGCATTTACTTCATCTTTCTCTTCTAAAGGTGATACACTTAACTTTTTCTGTCTCTCACACATATTCAAGAAATAAGTATATGTGTTGCACGGAGGCTCTTTTGTCAGATTAAAAGTACATTTTGAAGCAGGTATTAAACATACTTTGCATTAAGCCCACATTTTTGCATTAAAATGGGGTTTATTGATCTGATGTAATATTCTAATCTTACATGTTGTTTTTGCATTAACTGTAAGTGGAAAATCATCATAATTACCAGAAATAAATTCTTGGAAATATCTGAGTGTGTGTAATTATCTATATAATCTGTGTCACTTACTGAATAGAGTTATTGAAATAGATAGGTGAGTCAATAGGTCATAATGTTCTCCTTTTTATTGCAGAAAAGGTAGAAGTAAGATCCAAGATGGCGCCGCAGATGGTCGCCTCGGCGTGTTGGTGCGCATTGTTTTGTTTTGTTTTTTGCTTTAAAACGGTCTTCTGTGATGGTACCCGGAGCTCACTCACCAGAGAAGAACTCATGAACATCAGGGCTACTACACCAGAGGAGTTATTTCCCACTTTTCTGCCTACTGCTCTGGAATTTTTGGACATTCTGGTCAAAGGTTCGCTCACCTTTGTTCACGCGGTGAAACGCCGGAAGAGAGGGAAACGGGCTGGGGTGCTGGTACGACTTCGCCAGCGTGGACTACGAACACCGTTACCTGGAATATTTCTCTCTAACGTGCGCTCACTTCCCAACAAAATTGAGGAACTACAACTGCTGTTGGGGAAAAACAGGGACTTTTATTCATCGGCAGTTTTGTGCTTCACGGAGACGTGGCTGTGTGGATTAATACCGGACTCTGCGCTGCAGCTGGCAGGATTCCAGCTCTACAGAGCGGACAGAGACACGGAACTCTCTGGCAAAGCAAAAGGTGGAGGAATCTGTTTTTACCTCAACAGTGGTTGGTGCAACGACGTGACAGTGATTCAGCAGCACTGTTCTCCAGACCTGGAATTCTTCATCATAAACTGTAAGCCTTTCTATTCCCCCCGTGAGTTCGCTTTGTTCATCCTGGTCGGTGTTTACATCCCGCCAAAAGCTAACGTGCAGGTCGCACAGCGCATGCTCGCCGACCAGATACTGAGTGTGGAGCGGACCAACCCGGACTCCTTAGTAATCGTTGTTGGTGACTTTAACAAAGGTAATCTCACCCACGAACTCCCCAAATATTGACAGTTTATAAAATGTCCGACCAGAGAGGACAACATTCTGGATCACTGTTACAACACCATCAGAGACGCTTATCACGCCGTCCCACGTGCTGCACTGGGCCAATCCGACCACATCATGGTCCACCTGTTTCCTGCATACAGACAGAAACTAAAGCTCTGCAAACCTGTTGTGAGGACGACAAGGAAGTGGAGCAGTGAGGCTGTGGAGAATCTCCAGGCGTGTTTAGGCTGTACAGACTGGGATGTGTTCAGGACTACTACCAACAGTCTGGACGAGTACACAGAGGCTGTGACTTCCTACATCAGCTTCTGTGAGGACAGCTGTGTACCATCATGCACCAGGGTGAGTTACAACAACGACAAACCCTGGTTCACAGCTAAACTCAGAAGGTTAAGACTGGATAAGGAAGAGGCCTTCAGGAGTGGGGACAAAGATATATACAGAGAGGCGAAGTACAAGTTTGGCAAGGCAGTGAAAGAGGCCAAACGACTGTACTCTGAGAAGCTCCAAAACCAGTTCTCAGCCAACGACTCTGCGTCTGTCTGGAAAGGGCTCAAGCAAATCACCAACTACAAGCCGAAAGCCCCCCACTCCATCAACGACCGACGCCTCGCCAACGACCTGAATGAGTTCTACTGCCGCTTTGAAAGACAAAGGGACAGTCCTGCAACCATCCCCCACGACGCCCCCCAACAGCTGCAGCCACAATCCACCAACCCCACCTCCCCAACCTCAAGAGGGGCCTTGGCACCTCCAACCCCCACCCTGAAGTTCCCCCCCACCAGCCTCTTACCCACACCGAGGACGGCTCTTTCCATCCAGGAGAGGGACGTCAACAAACTCTTCAGGAGACAGAACCCCCGGAAAGCTGCTGGTCCGGATTCTGTCTCACCAGCCAGCCTGAAGCACTGCGCTGATCAGCTGTCTCCAGTCTTCACAGACATTTTTAACACCTCACTGGAGACATGTCATGTGCCAGCCAGCTTCAAGTCCTCCACCATCGTCCCTGTCCCCAAGAAGCCAAGGACCACAGGGCTTAATGACTTCAGACCCGTCGCCCTGACCTCTGTGGTGATGAAGTCCTTTGAGCGCCTTGTGCTCTCACACCTAAAAGACATCACCGACCCCCTCCTGGACCCCCTGCAGTTTGCCTACAGAGCCAACAGGTCTGTAGATGATGCAGTCAACTTAGCCCTTCACTTCATCCTCCAGTACCTGGACTCCACAGGAACCTACGCCAGGATCCTGTTTGTGGATTTCAGCTCTGCCTTCAACACCATCGTCCCAGTTCTGCTACAGGAGAAGCTCTCCCAGCTGAGTGTGCCCGACTCCACCTGCAGGTGGATCACTGACTTCCTGTCTGACAGGAAGCAGCGCGTGAGGCTGGGGAAGCACGTCTCTGACTCCCTGACCATCAGCACCGGTTCCCCCCAAGGCTGTGTTCTCTCTCCTCTGCTATTCTCCCTGTACACCAACAGCTGCACCTCCAGTCACCAGTCTGTCAAGCTTCTGAAGTTTGCGGACGACACCCTGATCGGACTCATCTCTGATGGTGACGAGTCCGCGTACAGATGGGAGGTGGACCATCTGTTGGACTGGTGCAGCCAGAACAACCTTGAGCTCAATGCTCTAAAGACAGTGGAGATGGTTGTGGACTTCAGGCAGAACCCAGCCCCACCTGCCCCCATCACCCTCTGTGACTCCACAATTGACACTGTGGAATCTTTCCGCTTCCTGGGAACCATCATCTCCCAGGATCTCAAGTGAGAGCCAAACATCAGCTCCCTCATCAAGAAAGCCCAGCAGAGGATGTTCTTCCTGCGGCAGCTGAAGAAATTCAACCTGCCAAAGACTATGATGGTGCACTTCTACACAGCCATCATTGAGTCCATCCTCACCTCCTCCATCACCATCTGGTACGCCGCTGCTACAGCCAAGGATAAGGGCACGTTCAAAGTCACTTAAATCACCTTTTTTCCCCATTATGATGCTTGGTTTTAACTGCAGCAGATCATCTTGACCATGTCTACATGCCTAAATGCATTGAGTTGCTGCCATGTGATTGGCTGGTTAGAAATTTGCATTAACGAGCAGTTAGACAGGTGTACCTAATAAAGTAGCCAGTGAGTGTATATTTCATGGCTGCTTGTCAGCCATAAACTATTTAAAGCCCTCAGGTCATTAGGGAGCTGTTTACAGTGAAAGCATAACTATGTACTACAGCTTACCAATAAACATTCTTATCAGTTCATTTTATCTAGTTTTAACAATTAATTTCTTATTTCCATTAACACTGGTTTAGTTATAAAGATAATAAAGTGTACTAGTGGCACTTCAATGCATATTAGAAGTGCACCTGTTTGGGGAAAAAAATGCAGCTGGGTTTGCACTTCAGCTTGTTTTTCTTTATACCATTGAGGTTTACATTTGGCTTGAAATTAAGTAATTAAGAACTATTCTGTGTAAATAAAAAGCTGACATAAAGCTTGGGTTTGGTCCAGTTGTTTTTTTTTCCATTGTTACTGTAACTTAATGAGAAGTCAGTGTTCTCAAATAGCCGAATTTAGTAATAGCTGAGAGTGCTCACTCTGCTTTGCTCTCGCATCGCTTTTTAAAGTTGGAAGGCAGAACATAGAATTCCATCCTTTAAGTCCACTTATAAACATTCTGTACTTGCTCAGATTTAAAACAACATTTTATTCAGTACCCATGCATGCAGAACCAAAAGGTCTGCACTGAAAGTTAGGGTTGTGCTGTTACATCTGTAATATTGATGTGTTAGAATAGCCCAGTCAAAATCCAGATATAAATCCAACTGGGAATGTTTGAAAAGACTTGAAATTTGCTGTTCACACACTCTCTCTATCTCATCTGACTGACCTTGATCTATTTTGCAAAAAAGAAAGGGCAAAGATTCAGTTTTCTTTATGTGCAAAGCTGGTAGAAACACACCTTACAATCTTCCAGTCTGAACCCAAACAAAAGTTGGTTCAAAAACGTACTGACTGAATGGGACTGAATACACATATGTACATGCCACTTTTTCATATTTTAATTTATAAGAATTTATGAAATTCATGTATCATTTTCTTTCAACTTCACAATCGTGCATCGTTCAGGAGATATAAAGATGTTTGAAACAGACTGTATGTTAACTAAGAAAACATTTACCTTTATGAGAGTATTTGCTTGTTTCTAAGTATGCCCTTGAAAATCTTCAGTGTTTGAGGTCCAAAAGGCTATTCCCCTTAGGTCTCCCCCTACTTCACATAAATAACCAGGATGTCCTATCTCTTAGAAACATGAAGTTAATCGCTGTACATCAGGAGCAATGGGAGAAATGAGATTCCTCCTAAATGTAGTGCTAAATAAAGGCCATGAAGGAAAAATAGTGGCACATTTTCAGCAGCCAGGAAAGTTTCATCAGCCTCTGCATACCTTTGGATGTCAGTGTTGAAAGAGTAAACACAGTTAAGAGAGTCAGTAAGAAAACAAGAGTGGAGAGTCAACTCCCCCTCATCGCCCCTCCTGTGTCTATCTCTGTGGAATAACAGAGTCTATCATCACAATCTCTGTCTCTGTCAACAACTGCCAATGCATCTTCAGACGTTAAATCGTGATCAATGTGGAGAGATTCTAACCAGGCAAGAAGCGAGGAAGCAGAAGAAACATTTCTTTTTCTCTTTCCTTTCCTTTTTTTTCCAGAGGCATTGTGAATATTCCTTTGTGCCCTGCCTTCCTGCTCCTCGCTTTTATTTTGAAGGTTTTGGAGAGTTTTTAAATGCAAAGTTGGTGCATTTTTCTTACTACTCCCTTTGTGCATTCAACAACCCGAAACACCTACATCCCACATTTCTATTCGTCTTGCACCTTACATTTTTAGGGTTTGCAGATTCTCCTGATCATGCCAGTTTAGTTTTGACCTCACAAACCATGTTTTAAGGCAAACCGTTTCCTTTACTGTCTTTAATGCAAATGTGCATAAAGCCAGCTGCGACTCCTAAGCATTTCCATGGCTGTCAAACAAACCCATGGACTCACAGGATACAAGTATGCAAAGACAGTAAAAAAATCTCTACAGAGGTATGTACCAGGCACTGTTTTATAAAACAGCCTTTTATTGCTCAATACTGAGAAGCAGAGGGAAACTACAAATGAACCTCAAAACATGTCCAATATCAAAAGATCTGCCAGTTCAGCTGTGCTGAAACCTCATATTTCCTGAAATCGGAAAGTTTTCTGTTAACAAGAGACTCTTGTTTGACTGGGTGTGCTTTGATTAATCCTTGTGACAGATAGCACAAAAATACAGTTACAGCAAATGTATTCATACCCCAATAACGTTTCCACATTTTGTTGATTAAAAGGTTAACATTTTTTAGTTTCACCACTTCTCACTGCATTTACATATTTAAGTGTTTTGGGGTATGTCTCAATCAACTCATCTAGAATCTGTACTCTGAGCATCTGTGAACAGTAGTTTTCATGTCTTGCCACAGATTTTCAACTGGATTTAGGCCAGGGCTTTAACTAGGCCATTGTAAGACATTCATATGCTTTGATATAAACCATTTATTGGTCGCACTGAGTCCATGTTTAGGATTGCTGTCCTGCTGGAATGTGATCTCAGCCTAGTTTCAGTCTCTGACAGGTTTTCTTCCAGGACTGTATTTATCTCCACACATCTTAACATCTACTCTGTCCACGTTCCTTGTTCCTGAATAATTCATAACCACATAATGCTGCAATCACCACATTTTAGTTTATGGATTTTTCAGAGGTGCAGATCTCACTTGCAGAAAAAAAAGTTCAGATTTGGTCTCATCCGAATGGCGGATATGCGGGTTTTCTGTGCCAATGCATGGCTTGTGGCAAACTAAAAATGGGACTTTCTATGGCCTATGTTGAACTCTTTGATTCTTGTTACCACCCTTCCAAAAAGGCCAGAAATGGGGGTTGCAGGGTTAACTGTTGTCCCATCTACAAATTATTTTACCTGAACTGTGGATATCCGTTGCTCATCCAGAATTACTACTGACCACTTGGCTGCTTCTCTAATTAAGGCTGTCCTTGCTCATCCTGTCAGTTTAAGTGACCATGTCTGGGTAGGTTTGCAGTTGTCCCATCTTCTTTCTATTTTCATTAATAAATTGAACAGTGCTCTGTGAGATATTCAAGGCTTAGGATATTTCTTTATAACCTAACCCTGCTTTGAATGTCTTCACAACTTTATTCATGACCTGTGCTATTTGATCTTCATAAAGCACACAGACAGACTGTCATAGGTGACCTATGAAAGTAATTGGTTGTACTGGATTTTATTTAGGAGTATTTGAGTAAAGGGGCCTAATAGATAAGTCATAACTATGCACTACTTTGCATTGGTCTATCACTTAATAAAAAGCATTAAGGTTTGTGGTTCTAACTTGAGAAAATATGGAAAACTAAATGGATATGGTTGCTTTGTAAGGCTCTGAAGCTTAAAAATAGCAGGGTTTTTCAGACTCCGGGTTCATCTTCTTCTGTGTGCATTTGCATATCATTTGTAGGGTGTCCTAGGTGTTCCTGTTGGAATGAGATTTAATGTTAACAAAAACACTGCAGAGGAAGACAGGGAGTCCTTGTGGCTATTCATGGGAGCCTCCGGCAACTTTTCTTTTTATCACAGATTTTACTTCCTTTCGTCATCCATTTCTGTGATGCTATTCTTTACTTTTCAGTTTAGCTAACAATTGCCCTGTCAAAGGAAAAGACGATAAGAACATTAAAAGTGGACCAATTTGGCTTCCAGGAGAGTCTAAATCAGCCTTTAGGTAAAACATCAGAAAAAAAAAACCAAGAAGATCCACACAGGGATGGCAAATTGTGAGCAAAAAAAAGAGAGTTTATCAAGGCTGCTTTTGGTAATGCTAGCATAAAATCCGACAGCATCAATTACTGGATGATTGAGAGCAATCTGATTGTGTGCTGCCATTCAGCAGAATCAAGGGTATGTAATGGATAAACAGTGATAACGCAGAGCCCTCCAGATTGAAAATGTTGAAATTTAGAGTGTGACAGTGGGACAACAACAACTGTATTACTGCCTGTCATTTATGCAATATGTATTTCATTTCAGAATGTCTCCAACTGCAGGATGCTTCAGAGGAGCTCTATAAAGAGAATTGTCACTGCTGGAAATTATGGATTATAAGCTTTTTACATTGTTTTAATTCTTTTTTTTTTTTTTTGTTTAAATAATTTTACGTCAAACCTACACCTTCTCACCATCATCTCCCTCTATTTTCTGTGTTTGTCTGCCCCCTCTGTCTAACCTACCTCTCCCTTCGCAGTTAACCCTGCTAGGTGATAGACTGTGACTTGGGCTTCTTTATTTAAAAGACAGGCACATCATTAGGGAGCTGAAAAGTGCAGCTTCTGCCCCCAGGGGAGGGATGACAGTCCGTCACTGCCTTGGGGCACCCAATACTTTGGGTCATAGATATCAAAGATTGTGTTGGGAAATTTGAATAGAGTCAGATGAAACACACAATGCGTTTTTTTTTTTCTGTTCTAGATTTAATTATGATATTAAAGGAGACTAAAATGCGATCAGAGCTATCTGAACAGATACTGATTTATCATTATACGAGTCAGTCTTTCTTTGAAGTTGTAGAATATGTGGAAGTAATCTGATGTTTTTTTAAGTAAAAACATGTTTACAGCTACAATGTATTGGTCAGTATATGGCAGTATAATGTTTTGTTCAACGAGCGCTAGAAGTCAGAAGTCTAGTAAAGAATGTTCTAGCAGCAAGTGGGAAAATCAGTATGATGCGGTAATTGTGCTCAATGACCAGGATAACTATTATTAGCAAGCCTTCAACAATGTATTTCTCTCAATTCTATGGATTCCTATAATTGTACATGGTCACGAGCAAATTTCTGTGTGAGCAACTGGTTTAATTTGATGCAACCTGTCAGAAGTGCTGGGGTGGAATATGAGCGTCACTTTCCAAAAATGTAGAAATATCAAGATTAAAGTAAAAAATAAAAAAGAGATGTATATATATATATATATATATATATATATATATTTATATATATATATGTATGTATATATATATATATATATATATATATATGTATATATATATATATATATATATATATATATGTATATATATATATATATCGTATATATATATGTATAACTTTATTTTTAAAAATATACCAATACTCGATCATTGAAGTGCAAAAGATTTCTCCTGGAACTTCTTGAACATTTTATCTGCACAGCAATCATGTGAAATCCAATTTCTCCAGCTGGAGCTACAGTTTATTTTGTCTTATCCGTACTGGAATGCAACACTTTCACGCAACCTTCTTTGTGCAACCAACACCTTCAGGAGATGAATAAGGCAAAATGAGTACTTTCACTCTGGAGACTCTGTCTGATGTACTGCATGTTGCCATAATATTTTACCATTTGTTTCTACGCAAAAACCTTATGTCCACATACTGTCTGTGTTTAAAATGCCTTGTTCTCTATAAAACTATTCCCTATAGCATTACCTTAGAATCATTGCTTTAGATGGATAAAAGGTTCACAGCAGCAGGTGAAAGGATCAATTTCAGCAGTTTTCTCAGTCTGTTTGTTTAGAATATGCACATTCATTTTCTCAGACAGTTCTTCAGTAGAAGTTAAACAAAGCCAGTTTGTGTGTTTTTGTTAGTTTGTAAAAAAGACATTAGGGGACTCATAAATTATTATAGATGTTCTATGCCAAAATATTCTAAATGGTCAAAGCGAGTGAACCCATTTAGAACTGGAATCTCTCTGAAATTCTCTCTGAAAGAGGGGAAAAGTGGATGCAGGGTTTTTGTACATATATCAAACGTTTTGTAATGTGAACAAAACAGAAATGTATTTTAATTTTGTCACTGTTTAGACTATAATAGTTTTTGCTCCTGAAAAAGAATGTGCAATTTCAGCAGTGCCTGCTTGGCTGTTAACATTAGAGTCAGGATACAAACCTCCACAGTGTAATACAGCTTCATACACACAGTATTTTAAAAGAGTAGCCACTGTTCCCCTGGTACTGTGTAAGCCCAGCAGTAAACCCTAAGATCTGACAGGAGAGTTTAACCTGTAATTTTACAAAACTGTGTCACACTAGTCAGGGGCAGGTTTGTTCATTGATTGCAGGTTTTAGTGTGAAATTTCGAAATGCCTCAGCCTCTCTTGCACCAACACCAAAATCTCTGATGATACATTCATTTCAGTTTTCTATATGTTTCATGTATCATTTGCAAATCTATTAATCATAGATGGTGCACAGCTTAAATGGGCTCAAATCACAGAGAAAATAGATTTCTCTAAAATATTCTGTATTGCCCCATGTAGCTGTTGGAAGCTGCTGGTTGGTGGTAAAGGAGCAAATGCCCTCGTTTAATGTGTAACAATTCCTTCTGTGGCATTGTGCCTTCTCCTGTTGTCTCGCCTCTCTTATTAACATGCACTTAAATTCCCTTTGTTCTCTCAAGTGCTCATTAAAGAATTCACTGTCTATAGTTTTACATAATTAGAACCCAAGAGAGTTTCACACGTGCACTAAAGTTCTCCATTTGTTTTACTCTGCATTAGAGGAGCAATTTGTTTAATTTCTCTGGAGTTTAACCTTGCTGACTGTGATAGAAATGCACCTGCAAATCTTGCATTCAGTCAGTTTACCAGTGAGAAAACACTGCTTGTGACTGTTGTCTTCTTAAAGTGTCAGACATTACGGTATGTGAATTAATTAGCGTAATTACCATATACAGTAATATTCAATAAAATTGAATATTATTAAAAAGTTAATCTATTTTAGCAACACAGTGGAACACATGATACAGCTTTAAAGATTGTTATTTTCAAAAAGCACTTTTACTTTGACAAACCAGCCTCATCTGGATTTTAATTCTAATTTATTAAATATGACTGTAATGTTATCCGATTAACCTAAACATAAGGAACATGTTATCCTTCTCCCAGCCCAACTTATTTATTCATGGTAGATGATCATTACACACTGAGTAAAAATAATTGATGTGATGTGATATAATTGAATCCATTGCAAGCTATTGTGTCTGTATGATGATTGTTGAAATTTTGATTTTGACTCGTCATGTGATATTTATTTTCCTGTTTTAATCTTTTGTGTTTGAAAAGCCCATGCCTGGCAGAATTTACTTTCATAAGTAGGTAAAGAAGTAATCTTGCAATCTGAAAGTTGTGAGTTCCACCTTCCTCCTGCCACATGTGCCACCCGGGCAAGGCACTTGACATGAGAAGTAATAATATAAGGTCAAATGAGTTAGGATGACATGAAATGATAAGAGATGACACTAGAATAAATTATATAAAATGAGATTAGATGGGATACATTTTGATTAAATTAGATTGAATTATATAATACAAAATAAAATGACATAAAGAAAATTATAAAATGGGATGCAGAGAAACAAGATGAGAAAAAAAGACATTGTATTATATAAAATGAGATGACAAAATATGTTGAAATAACATGAAATGAGAAGGGATGAGATAACATTAAATGCAATTATATGATATTAGATTAGGTGAAATAAAGTGAGATTAGATTAGATTAGATTAGATTAGATTAGATTAGATTAGATTAGATTAGATTAGATTAGATTAGATTAGATGTGAGAAGAAACTAAATAAAATTAGATGAAAGAATTAGATGAAATTAGATGAGAATGTCAAAATGGGGCTTTGGGTCGGACCAAAGTGCAGACAAGAGCTCGGCAGCAGCATGTTGTAAAAGTCTTCAGTTCTTTATTTCAAAGGTTACCAAAAAACGAAGCAAAAACACTGCAGGTACAAACAATAAGTCGAAGATCCAAAAACTCACGAAAGTATACTCTGCAGGAACATGGTAATATGAAGAACATAGTCGAGGGTAGTGAACGGAAGGAACCTGCGAAGAACAATCAAAACCAGAGAGCTTATAAACAGAGGGGAGTGAGGTATGAACCAATGAGACATGGAGGAGGGTAATCAGAGGAGAATGGAAAACAGGTGTGAACCAGGATGCAGAGAACTGAGTGAAAATGAATGGTAGGTAGCTAAGAGGACCAGGCTATAAAACGAAAGGGAACATGTCTACAAAAACAAAACTATAAGCAAACAAATTAAATAAACAGGAAACAGGGAACCAGCTCTAAATGAAGCTATGGACAGAGATAAATAACCAGAGAAACATAAGAATCTAGGATAATGATTAACTAAAGTAAACAGAGAAACTAGGGGGAACAAGAGAACATCACAACCTAAGATCTAACTAAAGAAAACATAAAGAAACCCTAAGTATCAAAGTAAACAAAACTAAACAAACACTGACAGAACCAACCAGGGAAATGAGGCAGAGGGTGTGGGGACTTAAATACAAACCAAGATGTAAACAATAACTAAAGCTGACCTAACAGGAGGTAGAAACTAGAACTATATAAACTAAACAAGAGGATCCAGGGAGACAAAAAACTATAATAATAATAATAATAATAAGAAGAAGAAGAAGAAGAAGAAGAAGCAAACCATAACAAGAAATAGGAAAGCAACCACAAAAGGAACTAGAATCGAGGGGAGAGAAAACAACAAACACTAGGAGGCTGGAAGGAAGGAAATAAACAAACATGAGTACAAACCAAACTAGAGTCAAAACACAAAACCACAACAAAGTCCAAAATGTTGCATCACGACAGAGAACAGAGACAATTAGCTGAAATGAAATAAAAGTAGATGAAAACAGATAAGATTAAATGAGATTTGGATGACATGAGATTAGATTTACTTACTCATTTTAGTTTTTCAATAGGGACAACTATAAGAATGATGCACATGCATTTTTTACATACACATTCCTTCTGCATACCTACAAATTAATGTTGTCAGTAGAGCTGAGTGTTTCATGGCAATTTGACAAAAATTGTGAACCTTACACATTTTTTTGTTCAGGCTACAGCTAAATTAAGTGGAATTAATTTCCACTAATATTAATAAGTTTTGATTTAAGTTGAGATTAACGCTAACCAGCTGCTGTGGCCAAGATAATACAACATGCACAAAAGAGGTGTATCAATCATCTATTCATTAAAATAAAGTACTGTATTTTATATAATAATGTCAAAACTACCCCAAAATTACTTTCTAGTTTCAATATTCCTTTTTTTTAACCTGAAATCATTTTTCAGATCCATATATTAAAGAGTACAACTGAATTAACATAGAACGTGCACAGTGCTCTCAATGTGCACAGAGAAGAAATTAGAAGCTCTGCAGACATGTCCCCCAAGAGCCATACATTTCTGAAGCCAGTAATTTGCAGACCTTTTCCTTGGTTAAAGTCTCTCTCTCTCTCTCATTTCCTCACATCCTGCAGGATGAATGAAAGGAGACATTTGGCAGTGTTTGTCATACTATCACTGAAGCCAACTTGAGTGACAAGGACCGAAAATGTATTTAAAGCCATGTCAGCCTCACAATCTGTTTTTTCTGTGTCAAGATCTTTCTGCCAAACATTCAAAAATGCAACACATCTTTTGCTCCCATCCCCTTATCTTCCTGCTATAAAATCCTGAGGGTCAACTGTACATGTGCATCTGTGTGATTATGTGTAGCTGCAGTTGTGCACAAAAGAACTGACCTTAGTTCATGAATGTCAAGAGATAGGTGTGTGTGTGTGTGTGTGTGTGTGTGTGTGTGTGTGTGTGTAATTGGGGGGTTCAGACTGAGTAAAGAAAATGTTAGGAGGGGAGCCCTTGATGTTCCAAAGTGAGTGGCCCACCGAGGAACACAATAAAGCTCGAATGACAGGAACAGATGGCCCTCTTTATTGTCCGCTGAAATGCAAAAGCCAACTTTCTTTGCTTTGTGGGAGGAATTATTATATATTTATTTTCTCTCTCCTGTCCCTCCTCACTGGTAATAGGACTTCTGGCTGGCACCTACCCATATTTAAGAATAAAACATATACTAAACGGCTGGAACCTGATGGTTATTACTGAATGCTTGAGATCCAATGAGCAATGACAGAGAAGGAAGGTGGCAAGAAAAATTATAAGTGACCAAGTAGTAGGCTATTTGTTAAAAGACACAAGAGTAAAACAGCACAGCGTGGGAAAAAAAACTGTTTCAAGTTACTCTTTTGTGTTGCTGAGAACCAAAATTAATATGTCATATGCAGATTTAACAGAAAAAAAGGGATATGCTACACATATTATCATTTATTAAAAAGATTAAAAACTTATATACCCAACTTATTTACCCAAACCGTGTTTTTAAACCTTGACTAACATGACTAACTGCAGAGATCCGCAGCTCAGGTGGGAGAAAATGTCAATAAGACATCAACAAGCGTGCTCTTCACAAATCTGGCCATTATGCAAGAATCTCAATAAGTCCCACTAAAAGCCATCTAGAAGAAACAGGAACCGTGGAAGAAGTCACTCTGGTCAGATGAGACCACAATTTAACTTTTTGCTCTACAAGCAAACTATGTGTAGAAGAAAACTACTAGTGGCAGCATCATTCTGTGGTCATGCTTTTCCTCAACAGGCACAGCTGGTCAGAGTTGATAGAGGGACCTAAATACAGGGCAATTCTTTTCAGATTATTGTTTGTAACAAATTTTAAGTTGTATCCCTTCCACTTCCAAATCATGTACTAGGTTGTGTCCAGCAATAACACTAAATAACACAAATACACTGAAATTTGTAGTTGTAATATGAAAACGTTCATGGGGTAGAACACTTTAGCAAGGCACTATATATAGCACTTTTTCAGTCTTTTTGACATCTCAAAGCCCTGTGGTATTACAAACCTCCTTCTCTCCCACATCAGTTACTTTTATTTGCTTGATTAAAACTGACACCTGTGCATGATCCAAAAATGTATGTGCATTTAAAAAAAAATACAATAAAACAAAACCTGAAATAGCTGAGAAATAAACCTGATATTTTTGAAATGGAAAGATAAGATAGCACTTTGTCATAAGATAGCAACTTAAGGAATGTACGAATTTCATATACATGCAGTATCTTGAAAACATACGTTTTTTGCCTTTCAATCTGGCAGTTCAGTTTTCATTTTATTGGGAAATTCTGTGAGGAGTTTATAAAAATATGTGGTGAAAATATGTGCTAATTTACATGGCAACAACTGTCAGTCCAATACACTGTTAAATAAACCCATATTTACTTTCTGAAACTTTATTATGATGCTGCATGTCCACTTTTAATTCAATATTCACACATTGCTCTAGGTTATGCTGTAGGGCTGTTTATAAGAGAAAGATTTTAAAATATCAGAGTTTACCTTGGATTTCGGCAAAAATGTAGTACCCTTTAAAAAAAGATGTACCTGTTGGATTCTGCAAATCCAGCTGACCTCCACAGTCAAAAAGATGAAAGTTAGGTTACTTAGCAAGTTGTGATGCTATATTGCATAAAAAATGCTGGTCTTTTAGGTCATTTTAAGCATGTCTCCTACAAATTATGGTATCATGATTCGAATTTAACTCACATTCAGGAATGTTAAATAAACTCAGTAGCTTTGTGTAGCTCATTGAGTCACTGGAATGTCTTTTATGTAATATATATATATATATATATATGTTGGTGTGACCTGTTAGCACTATGCTGTGGTGGATTTACTGATCCAAAGGTTATAAAGATATTCAGATTAGGATAGGAAAACTTGAGAGTTTAACATCACCTTGTCGGGTAGTGGTCAGACGACCACTTAGATTGGCTTTTAAAGGAAGATCCCCCTACATTGCTCTTTCATGTCACGAGCTCTGATACCTTCTGATTGTCAGCCAGCAAGTGCTGTGAGTGCTGTCCTTTGTTTCTCTCTGTCCTTTCCAAGTTTGAATTTAGTGCTTCAGGTGTTACCAGAGAAAACTCTTTGCTTCTTCCTGCCCGCAACTAGTTCTCTACCACATTTGAGTCTAGCCAGCATAAGACACGAGCACATCTATCTCAGGATCTGTGGGTCTTGCCTCTGCATTGACAAACCCACCTACTAAAAAATGCTAGTTCTCCTTCTTGTACCAAGTATTTGCTTTTTGGAAGGGGTTTCACAACATAAATGTGCTTTTTCCGGAACAAGAGAGGCCGCTGCAATCTCATGCATCACCATTATGGATTAGATATTGAACTGGCCTGTGTTAAGTGATAGCTTTTGGGCTCTCACCATCTTGATGGATAGATATTCAAGATAGATGTAAAACAGTCAAAATGAGCAAAATATCATGACAGAAAAAAAGGAGATGCAAAATCAAACTAAATTGAAGCAAAGATATTGCAAAAAGTTGCTGAATTACCAATACTGGTACAGTATGGGACAACAATGAAAGAGAATAGATACAACTGCAGGGTGTACATTTGTAGATAAAAAATAATGACATCCTGCATCCAATTTGTTTCTGCTTGTTTTGCGTTTCTTTCTATTCTTCATGAAGAACTGGGGTGCCTTTAGCAGGTTTGTGCACATAGGCCAGTTATTACTCCTATTACTGTTCGTATTATTGCAATATGCACTAGAAAGAAACAAGATTGATATTATTATTGAAGCACTTTGTCAAGCTTGGAGCAAAAAGGGGGGGTGAGTTTAGGTCTGGAACCTGAAGCAAAAACACAAGGACTTCTTTTAACATTTGTTAGACATGAAGTGAACTTCAATGTATAGTGTACAAACTTTGCTTTGGTACTATGACAATGCAGTTATCATCTCTGAATGAAGCACTAATAAAATAAATATACAAGCAGCTTTTAATAGGATTAGAAGGATTACTGGTTTAAGCTTTTTATTACAGAATCTTTAGCAAAGATATCTTCTATGTAGTACAACAGAAGAAACCTCAGACCTTATGAGGATGTTCGGTTATGTGTACATAAAAAATATTGACCTACATCCTGACAGTTCATATTGCATTTTGGCAATACGGGTCTTTATCCCTAAGTCATTTCTCTTCAGCTCATGTGTTTAAAAGGACAACCCACTTCCTCGTTTTCCATCTGTTATCATTCGCCGGTTTTCCCCTTTCTTATCTCACATTGGCCTATCTATCTCTCTCTTTTGTTCCTCCTCCTCTCATCCCACACCCCCTCGATTTTCACTCCACAACTGCAGCTCAGTGGCAGATGACCCGGTTTTTGCTGGTTCGCTGCTCCTCTCACTGATAATTCCCCTGTATTAACTGGCTGGAGTTATTACTCGTTATATGAGATGTCTATGTTGAGGGCGCTTTATGAGATCCTGGTCCCTGTGGATAAGATGATGGAGCTGGTGAGTGCTGTCATCCCCAAGCCGTATAATGGCATCAGTTGGGAAATACACAATGCCATGGATTATTGATAGAGCTATATCTGCACTTCTGCTGACAAATTTCTGGCCTGGGTTGAAGGGGGCACATAATCCTGAAGAATATCTCTGCTAATATGGCCGCCTCCATACAGTTACACCTCTGCTCTCTTTGGGGTACTTTGGCTTCTCTCTGTTCCCATCCCTGTGGCAAAGCCTTCACAATGCTTCAAATGAGAAGGTGAAGATTTACTTTGACAACTGGCTTTCCTCCACTGTCTTACACTGAAATACAATTAGAGGCTCATCATAAACAGGCTATTGTGCTTCTTCTGCTACTCCATGAAACTAAAAATACAACCACGTTTTAAGACAAAAGCAACAGAGACCTTAAAAGATATATCATGAAGAACTTTTTTATTTATCATATGGTGTAAACCTGAAGGATGCAACAACATGGCAACAGAAAAAAAAAAAAATCCTCTCATTAGCAGTCTACCACCCATCATAATACATTGCAAAGAAAGAAGGTAAACAATCTCTCTCTCTCTCCGTTTAAATAGATTAATTCTCCTGGCTCTCATTACACGCCTCCTCCCTCTCTATTCTTCAATCTGTCTGATGTGCTGTGCTGGGACTTGACGGTGTTTAGTCGACGGCGAGGACCACAGGCTGCATTCACAGTTACGGCCTTGATTTTCTATCCCAGATGCAAACCATTACGCTCAGTCGCAAGGGGCAGCGGGTTGTGAGTGAAAGACGACGATGGATCAAAAGCAAGCAGTTGCCGTTGCAACAGAAGGACGCTGTGGGTCCGATACAAAAAAAAGAAAAAAAAAGGCCTTCTTCTTGTCTGGGGCTGTATCAAAGGCTAATGTGTTTGCACAAGCAAATGAAGCATTTCTTAATGCTTCCTCAAACTTTGTTCGTCTTTAGAAATTGCGCGTAAACGGCAGGGGCAAGTGTCTTGTTGAGAACTGTTCATCTCGAGAAGTGAACCTCGATAGCCACGTTGCATTTCAGACGAATATGAACTTACAATCACATTGAGGGAAATCAAAGTCTTGTTCTGCTGCAGTCCTCTGGGCAACATTGTGCAGTATTGCTTTGGAAACAGGCCTAATTGGTATGTGTGGGCCAAACTCACCCCACCGCCTGAAACTAGCTGGCTTCATGTTCACAACAATTGGATTTGGAAAAGCTGTCCTAGATTGTTTGTGTTTGCAGTGTGTGTATGTGTGTGAAAGAGAGAGAGAGAGGGAGAGTGTGTGTGTGTGTGTGTGTGTGTGTGTGTGTTAGACATCAAGAGTGCAAAACTAATCCCAGTCTCTCCTCATATTAGAATGCATGACTCTTGTAATTGCTTTAAGTCCATTGTTGTGAATAGTGTCAACCATGTATTTTTAAAAAGCGGTGGGCGGCCTTGGTCTATTGAAGAAAAATGGAGGGATTTGAACGGAACAATTATTGGCAGCCTCCATCTGACAAATCATATTTCTGCCTTTCAGCTCCGTGTATGGCCTGGCAGTGCACCAGAATGTAGAAAAAAGTGGAACATTAAGTCACATATAATTTGCTTACCCACGGTCGGAATGGGAAATAGACACATGACAGCTTAGTGATTCAGCTAGTCTTTTCACCCTCTATGCCTTCTGAACGATGACTGGCTCTGGCACAAGGCTTGCCTCCACTGGGCAAGTACAGCGTGGAGGTTCCTGAGTTAAAACTTGTTTCTTTTTATCATGCTGAAGTATATTGCTTATATCTCAGACTATATTATGGATGCAAAGACTTCTGCATTCTGTAGCCTCAACAAAACCTTGGCACAAGGGGGACATGCTGGATAAAGATCTCCCCTGCTTGCCACTCACCCCTCATCTGAGGCTTACAGTGCACAACTTGTAAATAATTATGGAAGCATATTAACACTTATTTTGCTGCTCAGCAAAACCCTAAGCACTGCCAGTAATGTGCATTGTGTGTGCACTATGCTCACCTCCAACATGGAGGTTTGCAGAATTAGCTTGCGCCAGTAAGTTTTTCCCTTCCCAAGTGCACCATGGTGCAATATAAGAAGCAGGCGAATGTGATTACAAACACTAAGTTATTGCCTCGGGCGCAATTAAAACTTTGCAGACGAGCATTGCTGTGATTGCAAACTGAATCAGGTGTGATGTTGGTGGGGCATGTTGCCTGTTAATTGGTTAATTACAGAGCGGGAAAGGCCCGATGTACAAGTATTAACTGGGAAATCTGCTCCACATTTTCTGTCTGTCCCACGTGGAAGCCAGTCACTGGGGCAGTCCTCGACTAAAAATAAGCTCATCAGCAATTTGGTGCTGTGTGGGCTGATTGTCAGCAGTGATGGAGGAGCTTCTTGCAAATAGGCCACTTGCTGCTCAACACAACACACCATTTTTTCTCAAAACAGGCATTTTAACAGATAGTTGTTGCCATAAAAGCTGTTAGAATTTGAAAATAAAGAAGATCTATGTAAGTAAAGTGAGGTGTGCGTAAGTTTTTAGCCCCCGCCCCCACAGTCTACAGTCTTCTGGGGTAATTGTCTACTGTCTTTGCACATGAACAGATTAAGAGTTTTGCTCATTTTTGTTTGCATAATTGCTCAAGCTCAAGCTTTTTAAAATCTTGTCACAGATTCCCATTTTTATCTAACTCTGGACTTTGATTGATCCTTAAAAATCAGTACACCTTCATGTAAATCATTCCATTGTAGCTCCAGCTGTAAATTATTTTGTTGTTGTCCTACTGGAAGGTGAACCTCTGCCTCGAATCTCCCATAATAGATTTTCTTCCTGGCCCGCACTGTGTTTAGCTCCATCCATCTTCCCAGCATCTTTAATCAGTTTTCATGTCACTTCTAAAGACAAGTATCATCACAGAATGATGCTGCCACCAACGTTTTTCACAATATTGATAGTAGAAAATGTTTTCTGTCGTGTTTTGTATTATAGTCTAAACAGCTGTGTTAGATGTCGAAAATTTAGAATATTGCTTTATCACCTTAATCTTCTTTAAATATTTGTTTCTGTGTTTTGTCTGGTGCATTCCTTGGTTTTTGTGATAGTGGTTGTTTGTTCAAATTAAACACAGGACTCAATTTATTTAACAAATGAACACCACACTTTTTTGTAAACAATGAAAATAAAACATGTGCTCCTCACAATTGTGCTCAACTTTGTATTGGTTTATCACAAAATCTGTATCATGAACTGTAGCTTGTGATTACCAAGTGACATAGTGTAAAAAAGTTCAAATAGCACAGATACTTCTGCAAGAAACTGTAAAAATAAGCAATAAAAATTCTTAACTAATTTTAATCTGTTGTTTTGGCAAAGGTTTTAAGTAAAACAAGATTCCTGAAATGCGTTTTAGGAGTTCAGTTAAAGTTATTTCTTGGTTATGAAGCTGCTCTCTGCAAGATAAGGAATGAATCTGGTTAACCATGGGCTGTGAAGTGCATAACACTAGTGACTTAACACCATGACTTGCAGGTGTATTGCTCCATGCAACATGTTTCTGACAAAGTCTGGGGAAAAACAGCCCAGAGCGCAGCACAAGAACAGCTTACACACAAACACACAAGTAGACAGAGGCGCATATATATATATATATATATATATATATATATATTTACACACGTGCACCGCATACCTCAGAAGAAATGCTAGGATTTCTTAGTCAATGCCCTCACCAACTCAAATCCTACAGGTCTTACTCAGAGCCAGTGCTCACTGTTGCTTGAGTAAATCAGAAGTGTTTTCTGACTGCAACTGCATTTGGCTTTGATTAAAGCAATGCCACAGGCTAAAAGCTGTCCACATCCCTTTATGAACATGCTTTTGTGACCTTTCTGTTCAAGCAAGTCTCCTTAAGATGGAGGACTTGACACAACATGACACGTTGCCAGGTCAGTAAACATGGTGTTGCTGCAGATGAAGCAGCAGGATTCAGAAATCAAATTGGAGATTTGGCATATGCTTGATCGCTGTTCATGTCTAGACAGTGCTTTTAATTGGAAATATGTGGAGATATGTGTGGATATATTGTTTTACTCTTATTACATGACAATGTTTAGCTGACTAAAATCACTGAAATGTTTCACCCAGAATTGGCTTTCTGTCGCTGGAGGTGCTGATTTCATTTTATTGTAATCCTTCATAAGTTCTAATTTTAGGTGACTCATGCCTCTTTTTTATCTTTCTGTTTATAAATGAATCGAAAATACCTTGGTAATTAATCCGTTTTTAAAAGCATGTCAGCTACATAAACATAATTTCCTGTGCAGATATGTGCAACATTTTGACACAAATAAGCAATATACGTTTCTTTTGTGAAGATAGCAAGGTTGGCAGTCATCACAGAAGTACTTAATATTTTTGCTTTGATCTTTGATTCAACAAGATTTGACCATGGATTCTTCCTGCTTTCTGTTAGGTATTTTCCATTAGCCTGAAATAATAAACCTCAAACCAGTGCATTCGATGGTGTTGTATGCTGTCCTTGCATGCATGTTCAGCACATTGTATCAGTATTTAAAGTCTTTAATGATTGTTTTTATCAGCCTTGATCTTGTCAAAAGAATGGACAGGATCGCCTAAAGGCCATTTTCATTACTCTTGATTTCAGTGCTCACATACAATGGCTCTTAAAAGCCACTCTGTACCCTTGAAAATGTAAGGATTTTGTGATGTTAAAAATGAGACCGCAATAAAAAAAAAAATCTAACACTTTTCCACAACTGAGATTTTTTTTTTGTGCAGCTCATTTGAAAAACAAACAAATCTATTATGGAGGAAATGTAACAAATTAAAAAGATGCAATAACCTGTTTGCATGAATGTCCACACACTTTATCTAATACTTTGCACCTATTGATTCATTTTCACTATTCAGCCTTCTTGAGTTTACACCTGCTATCAGTTATACTTGATAGTATTATATTTCCACAGTTGTATCCATTACCTCAAACCACAGTTTACAGAGATGCTACAAAGGATCAAAATATGTACAAAGGTATCAGTTAGAATAAGGGGGTGACAGGTTCCGCAGTGATATTTATTTACCATGGTACAATCAAAAATGTATCAATAGCTGGAGAAAATCAGGGACAACAGTGACATTACAAGAACTGAAGGTTTCACAAAAATTATTGAGAAGACAGGGAGGCTGCCAAGTGGCTTTCTACACTACAGAAGTACGGTTTGCACAACACTTTTTCTATTTGTCAATTAAGTAGGGTTGTGAGACAAAAGCAGTTTCTTAAAAAAAAACTATTGCAAAAACGGGCAATCACCTGCTTCCACCTGCTGGCTGGATTGATGTTAATGTGGTCCCAGTCACTATCACCACAGTTTCACCTTGAACTAAACCTGCTTCACTGGACTTTGAATACCGGCTTGTTCAACTTATTCTGCTCCATTATTGTAACCTCCACACATACTGAAAAATGTCACATCCAGCAAGGTAATGTTGTGAATTACAATAACCTTAAATCTGTCATAATCCATAAATCCAAACCTAAAACTACAGTTTCACATATCTTATACAGTAACTGTGAGAATGGCACTTTTGAATGTCAGATCCATTTCAAACAAGACTATTTTAATTTATGACTTCAAATAAGAATATTGATTGCATGTTTTAATGCAAGTTTGGCTTGACATAAATGAACCTGGTGCTCTTATTTAATAGTCTTGGTTAAAATCAGCATTTTACCTATCAGTAGTTTTCCCTCCTGCTGCTTTGGTTTGGTAGCATTTTGGAATTCTGCATGCAAATCCATCAGCATTACTTGGATACTGACATCCCTTTACACTGCAGAGAGGGACTTCTGTGCAACAACATCCTAGATAAAAACATTTTTTGCTAGTGGTAAGTTTTGCACACCCTTAGGAGCTGTACTTATTGTAAAAATGCATCGAGTGTAGAATCAAGGTCAAAAATGACATCCACATACTTTGAAGGGATTTTTAGCAGGATGAACTAGGGGCAAACATCAAGTGTTTTACAGTGGTTTTTTGGCACATTGCTTTAAATTCCAAAACATAACATCTAATTTCTTATTTGATTGAGATAAATAAAATAACCTTCAGGGTTGTGTGTAATAGTTGGTCATGGGGGAGGGGCTCCATGACCATATCCTAAGCAGGCAGTCAGCTGTCTGTGAAGATGCATGTAGGCAAGTAAGGCAAGTTTATTTATATAGCGCATTTCAGTAAAAAGACAATTGAAAGTGCCGTACATGAAAAAAAGAAAAAGATACATAATAGGAAAAGGATATTACAGTGGAATAAAGGTAATTAAATAAAATAATGAACACAAATAATTAAAGAGAATAAAAATGCATAATTAAAATAAGATGATAATAAAAACGATAAAAAATGAAAAATTAATGATAAAATGATTGATAACAAAATGAAAAGAAAGTTGGACTGAAATCAACTAATAAAGTTTAGAGAGCACAGTCAAAGGCCACTCTAAACAAATACGTTTAATCCTGATTTGAAGATATTTAGGGTTTCAGCGCTTTTACAGTTTTCTGGGAGTTTATTCCAGATTAGTGGAGCATAGGAACTAAAAGCTGCTTCTCCATATTTGGTTATGGTTCTGGTTCTGGGTATGCAGAGTAGATTTGAGCCAGAAGACCTGAGAGGTCTGGGTGGTTGATACACTGAGTCTGTAACATATTTTGGTGCTGAGCAATTCAGTGATTTATAGACTAACAGAAGTATTTTAAAGTCTATTGTTTGAGATACGGAGAGCCAGTGTAAGGACTTTAGAACCGGGGTGATGTGCTCCACTTTCTTAGTTCTAGTGAGGACGCGGGCAGCAGCGTTCTGGATCAACTGCAGCTGTCTGATTGACTTTTTAGGCAGACCTGTGAAAACACCGTTGCAGTAATCAATTCTACTAAAGATGAACGCATGAATTAGTTTTTCAAGGTCCTGCTGAGACATTAGTCCTTTAATCCTGGAGATGTTCTTTAGGTGATAGAAGACTGACCTTGTTACTGTCTTTATGTGCCTGTGAAGGTTCAGGTCTGAGTCCATCACTACACCCAGATTTCAAGCCTGATTGGTGGTTTCTAGCTGTATTAATGGAAGCTGTGTGCTAACTTTTAAACGCTTTTCCTTCGTTCCAAAAAAGGTTATTACTTTAGTAATGCGGTGTGCCTTGGGACTTAAGTTGGGCAGTAGAGTGGTTAGCCTGGATCTGCAGTGAAATCTAAATCGTGATCCTGTGGTGCATATCACAGATAATCCCCAAAGCAGTAATAGAAGGTGTAATGATTTGTGGTGTTAGAGGACCAGATGGTAGGCCGGAGACAGGCAAAATTGTAATAAAGTTTGAGTTTGTTTTAGAAATCTGAAACAGACTTACAAAGCAAATAGTGGCATGGAAGAAGGAACAGCACAAAAACTAGCAAGATCTGAAGAAGTTTATGCGAGTCTGATTGATTTATATGGAACATAAGTGGGAGCATGAAGTGAGGACCTTTAGGCAAAATGACTGCAATGTTACAGAAACAATGTGAATGCAACACAAAAACATATACTCAATAAAAACACAACGATTTATTAAAATAGAAAATAATACATAGCTCAAAGTGCTACTGATAATAGCACTCGATATAAGTATCCACTGGCCAGTGCACCATTTGGCAACCATGGGGACTCAAATAGGGCTAGTGGATAGACATTGCTGACTGGGAAGTTGCGATGTTTACTTGAGCAGTTTTTATCATTACTTGAGCAGCAAAGGATGTGACAGGTACTGCTCTCCTCCCAAGTGCTGTTTGATCTCCTACATCTGAAAGAAGACATTATTTTATCATTTTCATGTATTTGTATAGTTGTGAGTCTACTGTTGTAAAAACAGTTTTTGATATTATCTAGGTCTAGAAATGTTTTTTTCATAATCATGTGGTAAAATATCAAATTATATCCAATAGTATTTAACCCCTACACTGAGAAAAGATTAACAATTACAAGGTAACTGGGCTGCACTGGTATAGCGCTTTGTCAAGGACTCCCAAGGACTCCAAAACACTTTACACTACAGTCAGTCCTCCACCCATTCACACACTGAGCTGAACACTAAGATGCTATACAATCGGCGTCACCAGGCCTTCTGACCACCATCAGCAGGCAAGACAAGTGAAGTATCTTCCCCAAAGACACAAAGCTGAGGTGGACGGAGCAGCACGGACCAGCACACACCTAATCAGAAAGAATGAGTCCTTACTTTTTAACGATCGATAAACCGACCCTGTCTGTTGGTCAGACAGTCTGCCGCAGGAACATCATAATTCTCCAGTACAGTAACTGTAGGTCATTTTATCAGATTAACAGGAACTTTCTTTGAGTGTAACCATCTATGATGAAGCTGTGCAAGGAATAGTCGATATAACTCAAATGTCTATTTATTTTTGAAATGTTGATCATGTAAACAATAGTTACAGTGCCCATATGTTCAAAAACTGGGGGAAAAATTTGCATTTTTAACCTACAGGTGATGGAAGATGTTATTTTCTTTCTCGATTTTCAATAAAAAGGCCAGAAAAACTACTACCCACTCACCACAGGAGACAGACTCTTTATCAAGCTGGTGAGAGTAACAGACTATTTAACTGAAAAAAGATAAAGAAAAATATTTGCATTCACCAGGCAGACAAAAATGCCAGCAGAAAATGAATTATTTTAGACTTCCTCCATGACTCCTGAATGTGTGTTTGTGTGTATGTGTCCCACCACACCACCATATGAAAAAGGAAAGTATCATTACTACACAGTATATTACTATTTATTTTAAAATTTCAAGCAACTGTTTGCAGCCCTTGCATATGTAAATAAGCAATTATAGATTCTTATCTAAAATTAGGCTTTGTAACTTTAATAAGATTACTCTAAATAATTTATTCTTTACTTTTCCATCATGGATTAATATCCCATCTCCCATTTAACACAAGCAATTGCTTGTTTCTGTCTCATTTAAGTTACAGATCAAGTAAACACATCTGTAATTGCTTGTAAATGATCAAGTTATTAAGCATAACATCTGTTTGCGGCGCTGTATTAACATCAATCTGTTCAGAATATAAAATTAGGGATACATTTATACTAAATGAGGCATGACAACGGAAGATTTGTAGCCAGTAAATGGATAGGTTAGCATACATCTTATTACATCATGCTGTAGGATGGCAAATTTATGCTTGGTGCAGAAAGATTGATGTTCAGTCTGTTTTTCAAAGTTCTCTGGCTTAGGTGTGTTTCTCGGAATTGGCTAGCATTCATAGTGGTGAGAAATGATTTTGTTTGCACCTATTCTACATATTTATTGTTGTTTGACCAGATCAAATTGAACTTTTTTTTTTATATATCCAATGCATTATCTTGACTTATGTCAGAACTCTGAGAGTGATGCCTCTTCCATCAGATCTGCAACCTGACACCGTCACCAAGCCGCCCTGCAAGTTTATGGTTTGTACAGGTACACAGTGATACACAGCGCCCACACATTCTTCTTATCCATGGCCAGCTCAGCTTGGATGAAACAAAACTGCTTTTCAGCAAAACAAGACCAGAGGTGTAGCGATGGAGGGGAAGTAAAAAAAGTAAAACAATCATTTCTGTAACAAAATAATTTATATCGAAATATAATAGGTAGCATTTGCAAAAAAGCCCTCTAAATCCAATGTACTAACTGCATGACAGCTTGTATATTGCTCTTTGGTTTGGAAAACCTCTTCTTAAATCCTTCAAACATACTTGTTGTTATTGTGACCAATCTGTGTCTCTTTTGATGGTGGGGTCACCTACCATAGCAATTTAAAACTTGCTATATTTGTATTCCAGCTCTTTCCAGTCCAGGGCAAGCTTAATCTGTGGGGGTCCCTTGTTTTTGCTTATCCTAACCAATGTCTTTTCTTCTGTTAGTGACAGTTGGGATCATGACTTAAACTTGGATAAAACTGGGTGCTCTGCAAAATTGGATGGCAAAACAGGCTTTTAAAAAGACAAATCAGCCTTCTGGGATAGCATTCCCAAGCCCCCAACCTCAATTCTTTGGAATATTTATGAACTACCCTGAAACCCCAGATGTAAGAAATAAAAAATTATGCCAGATGCATAATGATAACTACAAAAAGCATGTTGTTGAGCTGAAGCTCTCTAATGGGCATGTAACCAAATTGCTAAGCTGTATGTATTTTATATGAACCTGTTTTATACTTGTGACCATGTTTGGATTATAGAAAATCTGCAATTATTTCTAGTTTTCAAAATTCATGAAAGCTTTTTGTTGATAACAACAAAGACGGTGGGGTTGTGTGTTTAGTATTTTAAACAATGAGACTGGATTAAATTGAGGAAGTACTGTCTGAAATCAGAGTCCCCCTTGTTTCAAGATTTAAAATCCATTGGATGAATTTCAAGCCACGAACAATCACAGTCCAATTCACAGCTTTGTTTTTTTTAAAACCCTCTCCGCCTCACTCAATCGCTGCTACAACTACAAAATCTTAAGCTTGAAAACACTCAACCCACAGACAGTTATCATCAGATAAAAACCATCGGATGATGTGAGGTTATTTATTGTGGCACATGCTCATCCTGGCACGGAGACCTACATCACAAACTGGTGCCTTGCAGCTGATATCCTGTAGATTGATGGGATATTTTCTCCATGTCTGTTTCAGCCTTTGCTGAGTTCCCCTAACAATGCCAAGAGGGTATTGAGATTTGAGCTTTGAACAAATCATGCTGTTGTTCTGGTATTGTTTGATAAACATCCAAGAACTTGGGGTAGATTGACTCAGACTTGCATATCATTCTGTGGTTTTGGAGACTGAATGGAGAGTACCAGGGGTGAAGTTAAAGCATAGGGGGCTATAAAGGAGCCAGCTGATCACAGAGAACAGGACAGACAGATGGTAAATAAAAGTAATAAAAAACGGAGGAAAAAAATCTGACATCAAATTAATAAGAGAGAGAAGACCCACATAAAAGGAAAACGATGGCGAAAACTCTAGAGAATTCATAATTTACAAAGTAAAGTAAAGTAGAGTGATAACTATCATGAAAAAAACAAAAAATAGCATTAATTCAAAATACAGAAATTTCACATTTGCATGCTTTTTCACCACCTACGAGGCCAGAAATGAGCCACAGTATGGTGACACAATTGCTGAGATACAGAAGCTTTTTCCATTCCGCTGCCAATAAGATTTGAACTTTTGAAAAAATGCTAAACACAAAATGTGTATTAGGCACATTTCCATAACCAAGTTTAGAACCAGCAAGGTAGGTTTGTTGGTGTCAAGCGAGGCAAACATGTTAGCTACAAGTATGCCTGTAATAGGCATCAGAGTTAGAAGAAACACTAAGGAAGATGAGATGGATGAAGGAGAAATGTTTCACATTGCTCTTATGATCTGTAGTTGTAACAGACAAAAGTTTACTATGACAGATGCTTTTTGCAAAAGCTTCTTTTTTGGATTTACCTATTATTCTTTATTAGTATTTATTAATTTCAGATAAGACTTCAAAACACACATGAATAGTCTTGATGCAAACAAATAAACTGAACAACCGAAACCCTTTAATATGGCATAGCGTAGTTCTCAATTTATCATGTATTAACAAACAATACTGTATCAATCCTCAGAAGAAAAGAAAGTTGTCCAATATACTGGGCATTAAATCAAATATTATCACGTTCCAACTCTTGTCACGACTTGTGAAGTCACCTGAACCGCATCATTTTCTGTGTTCTACATTTCATTTAGGTTTATAAATGGTATGCCATTTCAGGCATGCCATGTAGAGAGGCTGGTTGCCTACATGTGCCAGGGCAATTTTGTTCTTCAAAAAGGATATCTCAAGATGGAATCCTAATTGTGACTTTTATTAATTCAAGACTGCATCCAGCATCAAAGTAGGCATGCCACATTGATGTAATAGTAACCTGCTTGTATGATTATCAACCATTTGGATTGTTTGTGTCATCAAGTGTTAATAACCACAAAAGTTGAATTTAATTGTAAAATATTATCTAAAAACTTGTCTAAAAACTGTTTTATTCTCTGCTCCAATTTATTTTTGTTCCAAGAGCCAGTTGACAGATTATGAGCCCTGATGAAGACAAGATATTTGCTGGAGTCAGATTCATTTCAGTAGACTATGAATTGAATATAAAAAGCAACTGTGAATTATTGATTGTCAAAGTAAGTATGACACAAATTGATGCGTGGTCATTACAAAAAAGCACCATTTTGTACCCTAAATTACCAATGCTGCAAAGCTAAGGAATCGCAAAGGGGTAAAATGAACAACACCCGTCTTACTACTGCAACATGCTGTTTTGAATTTTGAGCAAGGCCTTTCTATGTGCGTTTGTGGGCTTCCTCAGAAAAACAATTACACTACTTATTTGCTAACAAAAAGTAAAGTCAGGTTGCTTTTTATCATGTCAGATCTTTGTTCTTTCTTGTGATACTGATGTACTGTTTGTAATCATGTTGCTCTATTATGCTGGCTTCTTTCTTTATGTGTTGTGTTTCATCTTAGCGCCTTTCCACTTTTCCTTGCTTGTCTTTGTGTGTTTCCTTAATAAAATCCCTACCTGGTGATTACCAAAGTTTCTTACTGTGTTTGCAGGTATTATACAATTAATGAAGTGTGACAACAAATCACATCGTCAAGATAAAAAGAAGAAGAAACAGAGGTACTGTCCATGGACAGAAACATAGTCAAAGTACCCTAAGCAATTATTAAAATAAATCAAAATTTGACTGCTTTGCATTTTAAATTGGATCAAAGTGTAATGTCTGTAATCAAATTAAAATCTATATAATTGTACTGATTTGATTATATATTTTCTGACATTATTTTGACAATGTTTGTCTTGTAAATTGCATTGAGATGACAGCTGTTGTGGGTTGGTGCAATATAAAAAAACCTGAACTGAATTAAGATGATTGACATAGGAATGAATAAATTCCTAAGTCAATCATCTATTTTCTTTCCAATCTCAATCATTCAAAGATTTAGTGTGAATACTATCAGTACTATTCATAATATGCATATTCTTAAAGTTCAAAACAGTGGTGATTTATAAAGCAATACAATTGTCTATTACATCAATCACTTAAAATCCCAATAACATACACTGAAGTTTTTGGTTGTAACAGTATTTTATGATTAATTATGTTTTTAATAATGGATATTTCACTCACTTTCTTAAACCCTCATAATAGCAGAGAGGTGTGTATCAATTGCTCTAAACATTTCAAGGTGTTTATACATTGAATATAAAATGTACGCAATCTTCACAGACTAATAATAAGTAATGATATATTACAAAAAACAAAACATTAAAAGGCGTCATGTCAGTTTCATGGATGAAAATATAGTATAGACTGTGTTGCTGGTGATTTAATGTCTTGCATTGACAGAACACAGACAAAATCAATACAATTAGATGTAATTTAATTTCTTCTTCCTTTTAAAGTCACACCCAAACACATGCGTAATACACAATTAACCGAATAGTCCAAATTAGAGTCAAATGTATCATCTGCCTACGGTTAAAAAAACAACACTAATATATGCTTTTTATGCAACATCCTTAGCCAGTTTAGTTTTCTGCTAATACTAGTGACTTATGCTTCTTTGTAGATACATCATCCAGCCTGCCTCTCATCACCATCCCTGGTGATCAGGGCCCACAGCTCCGAGTTTGACCAACGATGAGAAAATACTTCCAGATGAGCTTTTGTTCTGCATGAGAATCAGGAGGTACACAACACTGATACCAGCTTGTAACAAAAAGAGAAGATAGACACCAATACATCCAAGGTCATAACCATTGATTAGCCTGCTCCACCTGCTAATGACTGTGTTTGTATTCTGTTTCAGTACATGCCCCACCATTTACCCCTCCAGATGCATGTGTGTTCGATGTTAGCCCCACTGAGAACCATTTGACTAATTCCAGTCTTTGTAACCATGTGTGTTTGACCATGAATGTGTTTGAATGCAAGACAGCTAATTTAGATTTAAAATACTGAGCTGGTGTGGCACTTTAAAAGGATTTCTGTGTTGCAGCCTGAATATTTTCCTGTATATAAACAGTTTGTGGCTGCACGGAGTCGATATTTGCATGCATGAAATATGAAATTGCTCTCAACATAATTGTACCCATGGATGAAGTGGCATCCATGAAAGTGAGTGAAGAGGAAAGTAAATGACACTAGACCAGCTCAATTAGGGTTTCCATGTTCCATACATTCATTATAATATTTTGACACATGAAATTGATTACTTTTACATATTCATCATACCAGCACAATAATGGCTGCAGTGGTTTAGTGGAACTGTTCACCTTAGGTGTTCTTCATGTAAAAGTAGAAAGTGAACTATGAAGTGTCTTGTCACAAGCACACACGCACCTACACCTCAATGCTGACTGTGGGGATAAATAAATGAACATCCGTGGTCCCTTTCCACCCATAAAATATAACCCACAACCCTTCCCCAGGTTGTTGTGATTTGGAAACAGCTGTTGTTGTGGTGGATTTGCCCCTCTCTTCCAGATCACGTTTCCCCTAAGCTTCTCCCCAGGGAAGCTCGGGTAATATTTTTGCTGTTAGGGGGGGTGTTGCAGGAAAAGGGGAGGGTTGGGGGTGCAGAGAGAAGTCTTATCTCGTTCGCTGTCAGCCCTCTAAAGCCCAAGGAGATACTTTGAATAATGGAACACCTGTGCCCAATCACCGCACAACTGCGCTCTCCTCTCTTCGTATATGTGGAATCATACAGCAAGAGCTTTTCTGTGTTTTGTGAAGCAGTCCAATGTTGGAACAAGACAAATAAACATGAATAGTTTGTCAGTCTAGATGGTATGGTCTGTTATAGCAACCTACTTAGGGAGAAAACACTTTCCTATTAAACTCCTATGCTCAACAATTTGCAGATATATGCACTCTGTCTTCCATATGGATATATGCATAAGAAGCATATTTATAAATTATCCATTTGTAGCAGTGTGCAATTTACTCTCTTCCTAATAGCTCATTCGTTTTACATATTATCTGCTTCATTGCTAATCACCTGCACTGCTCTATCTACCCAAAAACATTTATTTTTCGGTAAGAGGCTATTATTTATTGGTCTGCTGAGCAGTGTTGAGATTGAAGCCTTTTAATATACACTGCTCAAAAAAATAAAGGGAACACTCAAATAACACATCCTAGATCTGAATGAATTAAATATTCTCATTGAATACTTTGTTCTGTACAAAGTTGAATGTGCTGACAACAAAATCACACAACAATTATCAATATAAATCAAATTTATTAACCAATGGAGGCCTGGATTTGGAGTCACACACAAAATTAAAGTGGAAAAACACACTACAGCTGATCCAACTTTGACGTAATGTCCTTAAAACAAGTCAAAATGAGGCTCAGTATTGTGTGTGTGTGTGTGTGTGTGTGTGTGTGTGTGTGTGTGTGTGTGTGTGTGGCCTCCACGTGCCTGTATGACCTCCCTACAATGCCTAGGCATGCTCCTGATTAGATGGCGGTCCTGCTGCTGGGTTGTTGCCCTCCTACGGCCTCCTCCACGTCTCCTGGTGTACTGGCCTGTCTCCTGGTAGCGCCTCCAGGCTCTGGACACTACGCTGACAGACACAACAAACCTTCTTGCCACAGCTCGCATTGATGTGCCATCCTGGATGAGCTGCACTACCTGAGCCACTTGTGTGGGTTGTAGAGTCAGTCTCATGCTACCACGAGTGTGAAAGCACCACCAACATTCAAAAGTGACCAAAACATCAGCCAGAAAGCATAGATACTGAGAAGTGGTCTGTGGTCCCCACCTGCAGAACCACTTCTTTATTGAGTGTCTTGTTAATCGCCAAAGATTTCCCCCTGTTGTCTATTCCATTTGTACAACAACATGTGAAATTGATTGTCAATCAGTGTTGCTTCCGAAGTGGACAGTTTGATTTCACAGAAGTCTGATTTACTTGGAGTTATATTGTGTTGTTTAGGTGTTCCCTTTATTTTTTTGAGGAGTGTTTTTCTTGCTGTGGTTAATAAGTATATTGGGATGACTGGTCAGCCTCACAAGCTAACCAGTCATAGTCACACCTTTTTAACTCCTATGAACTCAATAATCAGACAGCTGTCTTCCTCTCCTAGTAGTTTAATGTGTAGGAGTGATATGACAGTCTCTGTAAAGTGTTCTTTGATAATCACTGTCTGATTATGTCAGTATTTTTGTAAGTCAGAATAAACGTCCAAGATTTTATGTCTGAAAAGAGAAAAGGGTTCACCCTATAATAAAGCTTCCCTTGTAGATATTTGCTTTTGTTCTATTTTATCCCACCAAGCAGTTTTGAGTCTTAAAGTGGGTGAGTTTTTTCATCCTATTCTTTCACTACATTAAGTAACTAAAGGATACCTGCTTGGTCACCAAGTCCTTCATTGTGGGTTTCCATTTTTACGATCATGAAAACATAAATTTCCTACGGGTGTTGAAACCTTCAACGGGAAAAATTAGTACACCCTTTCTGTATCAGAAGAAATTAGGAGAGAGGGTGGTTGTTTCAATAACCAAAGCATCATTGACTTGCACATTTATTTCCTTTTGGGATTGATATCTTTGAAAAGAGGTAAACTGAATTGACCGGTATTCATGAAGTAAAGAAGGAGCTTTACTAGTTCACTGTTCTGGAGAATACATTGGGGTGTTAACACAATACCAAGAAGGAAAAACATCAGCAAAAGCCCCAGAGAAGCAATCGTTGATTTTCATCAATTTAAGTTGACGAATAATAGACCCATTACATTTATAAAATTTACTTGCTGAATATCTTTGCAGTGCAGGCTGTATAGGTTATCAGAAGCAGGCAAAGAACTGCCAGTGCTAAGAAGAAACTTAGCACAATAGCAATACTGTTGCTTTTCTAAAATATTGTGTTAAATTATCGATTATATGTTGCTGGGTACATATTCAATCCAAAGCAGATGGTTAGAGCCAAGTGGTTAGAGCATGCAGTCAGACACGGAGACAAGTTTTATGTTATGACATTTCAATACATTTACTTTATCCACTACTCACAATTTAATACACAGGACACTCTGAAGTGGACAAGCTGTTGGATGTCATAATACTTTTTACTTGGGAAATGTTCAAGAAATGTTTGGTTTTTGGTTTCGGGGTTTTTCCTTATGTTTTTCACTGTTCAAGTTTTGAATCATGTTTCTGTTTATTTTCCTGGTCATGCTTTTGTTTTGTCGTCTTGTTCATGTTTTGTCAAGTTTGGTTTTCGGATCTGGTTATGCTTTTGCTTCATGTTTTTCTAGTTTGTGTTCAAGAGTCTCTGTTTTGCTCCAGTCACGTTTTGTTCTGTTAATTAAGTTTATTCAGTTCACCTGCTTCAAGTTAATCTGTCTCCTTGCTCCACCTGGTTTTCACGCCATATATTCACACCTGTTCTGTTAGTCTTCGCGGAAACATCTTTCACTCTCATGCTCATGTCTAGCTCTCAAGTCTAGTTCTCTAACCAAGTCTTGTTTTTTTTTTATCATGCCATGCCTGTCTTGCCTGCCCATTTGTTTTGTTCCTGCCTCCTGCTGAGTGCGAGTTTTTGTCATTAAACCTTTTTTTTTTTCACTTACCATCATGTTTTTGTTTTGTTTTTATTAATTTTGGGGTTTTTAGATAGCATTTTTCAATGTAGATCTACTTCATGATAAACAGAGCTTTAAGAATAGCATTGAACCCATTAATTTGTAAAGCTACAGCCTCGCGCGACTAAAACTATATTTTATAACTATAGCTACTAATACTAATAATTAATGTTTGGGACATCAGAAATCATTGAAAACTGGCAAATTGAAAGCCAAGCTAAGCAAAATCTTATTTCACAACACAAATGTCTTGCCTCAAACCAACACGGCTACGAGCTTCAAACTGGCACTTATGGATGTTAAATGATGGTTGTGACAGATGGTGTGTAGGGCTTACTCAAAATTGTGACCTAAAGGATGTCACAGTGTTGCAATAATCTGCTTATCCACTTCTGACTCTGCCTGGAATAACTCTTCCAATGTTTTGTAGTTTTATTCTTTTTCTTTTTTTTTCTTCTTCAATTATGGCTTGTTAGGAAGGACTGACAGGAAAAAAGCAGTTCTTTCCAAAAAAGAATATGGCGGCATGGCTTCCATGGTTTACAAGTTTCCATTATGATAAAACACACTATACATGAAGCAATTTCCTTTCATAAGATGGACCCAAGCAAAGATGTTTGGCCACAAAGCACTGCTCTGTGTAACATCCGCACAAACGCCTCATACCAACTGTCAAACACAGTGGTAGACGGGCAAAGCTTTGGGCTTGGCTTGTAGCCACAGACCTGAACCTTTCTGTCATTAAGTCAACCATGAACCTTACTGTATAAAAGTTTATTAATCAAATTTGGAGTCAGCTGAAGTTTGACTAAAATTAGGTCATCAACAATGGCCAAAATACAAAATAATCAAGTTTTTGCAATGGACCGGTCAAAATCAAGAACTTAATATGATTAAAATGGTATTATGGGACATGAAGAAAGCTCTTCATAAATGATTGCCCATAAACCTCAGTGAACTACAGAAATGTTTGACATAATGGTAACTATCCTTTTCTCATGACTGTTTACTGACATGAACAAAGTTTATGTTTATTAAAAGCAAGCACTGCTGTCAGACCCCATGCAATGACTCATGTCTGATTTTAGGCAGAGAAAAAAACCACCATCTTAAATAGTTAATCAGAATCAGAAGATAAAGTTTTTCGCGACTCTGCGGTTTGTTTTCACATTGTACTTTTTGCAAGTGAACTATTAAAAACAAAGCCACGCGGGTGACGATCATGGCTCCCATTGGACAGAAATGACGGGGCGGGACAGAGCCCAGACCCAGAAATTTAGGGAAACATCTGTAGACGTGCTGCGTGCAGCACCTCTGTTCTGCATATTTGTGCTGTTATTACAGCTTCAATATTATTGTGAGAATGAAGAGCAACTCATTCAACACAGATTTTGAGACGCTCCATTTATAATGTTGGAACCCCGTTGGAGAACACATGCTGAACTCCGACGTTCTCTACGTGCCTTGTCCCACAACAAGCGTTGCTAAGCAACACGTAGCTTATCAAGTATGATTACCTTACAACACACACCTTTGCTACCGGCTATGGTGGCTTTTTATGTCCAAAGAGACGTACGCTTTTTGTAGTTGGTTCGGATCGGGGCCAGTTTGTATTCAGACCATAAGCGAACCGCACTAAAGTCCGTTTGCAAGCGGACCGAGACCACCTCAAAAAGTGGGTCTTGGTCCGGTTGTTTGGTTCGGACCAGGGTTCACTTGAGTGTATTCACACCTGCACAAAATGTCCGGACCAAGGGAGGGAACGAACTCTGGTCCGTTTAAACTGGACCAAAAGTGGCAAGTGTGAATACACCCTAAATTTTGAAGACATGATAATTTGTGGGCACACGTGTTTCTGATTCCTTATCTATATCAGGTTAGCAGTTGTATTTGTTTATGTCTTTGTGCTAATATTTTGGCTGTTGCTTGTAGTTTATTGTGCCAAACAATTAAATTGGGGTTTAAAACAATTCCAAAAATCGGGAAAAAAAATGCTTGATAAAAAGGAACAATTTCATTACCTGCTAATAGCTACTTTTGGTAGAAGGGGAGACAAAAACATTCTGCATAAGAAAGCACGCACAAAAGAGCAGCTTGTGTGTGGTTGTTTGTGTTCACTTAGGAGCGCATTTAAATGTGCATACAGCATTACCCATTAATCTGAGGTTTATGGTTATGGTTGGAGCAAAAATTACATTTTCTTTCCCTAAATAAGTCATTTTGAATTCCGCACCCTGAATATGTTTATTGCCATTGTCTGTGGAATACGCCGCAGCTTTTTTAATAGCCTGCCCAGTGTGCGTTCATCAATCACATAGAAAGAGCAGCCCTTTTGCTCTCTGCACAGTCACAAGCTAACTGAGTTACATGGTCTGAAACTAACTTTAAGTTTTGAAATGTGATATAAATAATCACATTTCCTTCAGTCAGTTTTCTTACAGATGTGAATCGATGGCATTAATTACTGCAACTTATTATAGACACAAATGGCACTGTCAGACTTATTTATAAAACAGGACTTGATAAATTATGAGGGGTGGAAAATTTGGGGATTTTTGAGGCAACAAGAAAGCAATTCTGGAAGAAAAGTGGTGTTTAAACTCAAAAGAAAATACAACTTTTTCTTGATTTCTGTTTTTCTGTTGCAGTTATATCCCCTTTTTTCATTTTGTGTGACAAAGAAAGGGCCAGTTTGTGTATATCACAGCTGTGTTTTATACAACTGTGTGCATGAATTACTCACTTTTACAGGCCAAGCATTGCGCCTTTTATGTGGCGCTCTCCCCTGATAAATGTATATAACTTTTTTTCAATACATAAATAATAATAATAATTTATTAATTTGTTTAGATGAGGGTGATCTTTTAGCCTACCTCATGTTGTCAGCGATGTTATATTGAAGTGATTTCTGGTTTATGAGGTCAGACAGCTATCGGGCCAGGATGTTAAGCTCAGCCAAAATAATGTGGTAAAACACAGTTAATTCCTGATTTAATAAGGGAGGCAATTCTATTTTGACATTGGGCCATTCTTGTTTGTAACTCTTTTTCCTTAATAAATGAAGATTCATCTTTGTTTGATATTAAAATTTGTTTAAAGATCTGAACAATTAAACTGTAAGAAGAACACAAAAATAGACAGAAATCTGACAGGGGGCTACCAATACTTTTTCACTGCATTGCACATTGAAATATAAATTTCTGACAAGCTGCAGACAGATTAATAAAAGCTTTAGTTTGTAAATAAAGTTTAAAAGAAATGAATCTGTAACAAACAAGGGTTGATGAGGACCTATGTTTATCTGGCCACTATAGTGAGGAGAATAAAAATGGAGACAAAACAATATCCAAAGCTCAACTGCTGCAGTTTTTTCAGTGTGATGTTGTGCTGTACCAGCAAAAGATGACATACATATACATATACACATATACATACATTTACCAGCAGTCTGGCACCAAAAATCTCCTATACATATGCCAACAAACTATGAAATCAGATGAAATAAACAGAGGCCTTCAGGGTCCAATGGCAGCAATTAAGTCCAATATCCAGGGGCCTAATATGACAGATGTTCTAACTGAAACAGAACCTGTAAGACATTACCAAGGCCAGTGACATTATTAAGGGAGGCGATGCATGACTAAAGCCAAATAATTGTTTAGGTTTCCTTTATTATTCACTCTTTACTGCTTAGCACTCATATGGAAAAGAAATTACGCTCACTCAAAAACAATTTATGGCATATGAAATATTGAGAAGCATTCAAATTACCGCCCAGTTCATTTACGTGTTGCGAGCAATGACGCTCCTGTAATACGAGCGATGAGTAAAGGGGAAGATTCCCTAGAGCATTCCAGTATGTCTCTCCCATTTATCCTTGTTAAATTTTCAATTGCACTCTATTGCACATTATACTTTTCAGAGGGCTCATCAATACAAATGGGATATATGTGAATTTGTAATTGCAGATACTTTTTCCTCATTAGGGAATATAACTACATTTTATTACTCATGTTTAAAGACTTTCTTATATTTCTTTTTCAATCTTCACGAGCAAGTTGTCACAATATGGTATTTTTAACTTGTTCTTATTAATTTAGTTTATTTATTTATGTTGTAATTTTTTAGCTAAAGACAGAGCTTCACTGCAATGCCACCTTATTATAAAAGGTTAATTGGATGATCTGTTTTGTCAAAATACTAATTAGTATACAAACCTAGTTTCCCCTTTCGATGCGTCTTTGTTTGTCAGCAAAACTCATTACAATAATGACATTATCTACTTGCCATCTTCTTTTGTTGTGGTTTCATTTGGAGACAAAAATCCTCAAAGAGTTTCCAAACAAACAAAAAGTGCTGCTAAGACTGCACTAACATGCTTAAAGCCAGAGCATAGAGCCTGGTCAGTCTTTTTTCTGAGCACAGCATATCTCATTTCTAGAAATTAATATTTGAACATTCTATTTGGTTCAATGTGACTTTAGTTTTGCTTTGAGTGAACATCTACTGTATCTTGCAAAATGGTTTACATTGTATTGCATTACAACTACAAACTTGTGTAGTGCTTAGTTGTGAAGGGGCAAAAAAATATGCACTGCTCTCCAAATATTTTTTATATAATAATTTTTAAATTGTGGTATCTTTTTGTATTCAGGCGGCTTCGCTCTGATACTCCTAAATAAATTCCACTGCAACTAATTGCTTTTAGAATCACTAATTAAATCAGCTTCTGCGTAATATAATCTAAGTATAAACATTGTGGTTCTGCAGAGGAACCAGAGGTTTAGGGGACATACATGAACAAACACCATCAAGAACACCATGGAACACAGTTAAAGAAGTTAAAAGGAGGATTAGGTTATAAAAAAAAAATATATCCCAAACCTTCCTCAACTGACCGACAGGACAAGGAGAGCATTAATCAGATATATGTTTTTAAGAGGCCCAGGGTAACACTGGAGAAGTTGCAGAAATGAACAGCTGAGGTGGGAGAATCTGTGGACAGGACAATTATTAGTCTTGATAAAAGAATGGCAAGGACAAAGACATCGTTGAAAGAAACCCTGAAGAAGTAGCACATGCAGTTTGAAACAAGCTGTGTTGATGGGAAGATGGATAGAGGTAAATTCAAGGCATCGTGTTAGAAAATATGTTAGAGGCTGCAAAAGACTCATTTTACAATTAAGAATTTGAAAACATTTTTGTCTACATGTGTAAAGCTGACAAAGACAAATTCCCAGTGGAATTGTAGCTGTAATTTAAGCAAAAGGTGGTTCTACAAAATATTGTTTCTGTAAAAGATTTGTAAAAGATTTAGAGAGCCATGTCTCATTACTTACACTTCCCAACTAGACACCACTTTGTGTTGGTCTAAGAAATACAATTCCATAAAATGCAATTGGAGTTGTAGTAGTAACATGACAAAATGTGAAAAAGTTAAAGCAGTACAAATTCCTTTGTATGGAAGTGTAAGTGCACATTATTTGGACGGTACAACTTTAGCAGGGTGGCACAAAATTTTTAATTCATTTTCAGCAGATATGGTTGCAGGGTGGTGAGGTAAAGAGTGGACATGTTAAGAGGTTCCAAGCCCCTGAAGGAGAGATGCAGGCCGTGATGGCCTTGGAATGAGAGTGGCAGCCAGCATGCCGTGAGTGTTTCAGGCTGGCACTTGCCACAACTGGCGGTATTAATAAGAGGGAGCTAAGATGAGCTCTGGGATGTGGGTGACTCAACATGTGCCGGTGCCGCTGATGGGCAAGTGCAAATGAAATTAATGGGTAAGGGAAATCAAGTGAGTGAGTGCAAAATCAAATTACCAATCCAGCCCTCAAACAAATTAGTTGGGTGCCAAAGTTGTAATTGATAGCAACGGAGGAGCATGCTATTGGATCAGACAATATGATCCAACGTGCATTGCCTCTGATGTGATTTGCTGTTGTGCTGTTATGATTGAATACTACAGATGTGCAGATGAGTGTCCCTCTTAGAATGCAAGGCCCCCCGTGGGACACGTTTATTCCTGGTCGGTTTTACAGAGAGGTACCAAACAAATGTGATTTTTCCCTGAAAAAGAAAAAAAGACTATAACTTGAACTGAAAGTAAACTAATTCAGTGTCTCATCTTTATCCATTACTAAAGAGAAGCTTCAAACCGAAGAGCTACCTACGCAGGAGCACAAAACGTTGTAATATCTGAGCAGAAAGACTAAATCTCTGTCTGGGTAATATCACAGCAATCATACATTTAGTCTGACAGCTACAGCAGCTCTTGTGGTAGCACATATTTGTTTGGTTCATAAATGTGTAAACTCTAATTTCTATTAAAGGCGTACTCTCCTCGAGTCAGCTCTGAGTGGAGGCTTCAGATGCAAGGCTTTTCTTTTGGTTTTCATGTTTTTTTCTCCTCCCAGGCGTCAGAGAGAGGGCTTTTATGTAATGAACTGAGACGTTTTTCATAAAATATAATGATCAGCTAAAAATTGGTTTGAAATCAAACACTTCACAGTGGCTCAGCAAAACGCATATCTCAAGGCACATCAACACTGGCTGCATAAGAAAAATTAGATTTATTTTTGATTAGCAAACCTTTAAACTGCCTAAAACTTTGAGTTTTTATAAATCCGCCAAATTCCCTGTCTTTGTCCAGCACATATATACCAGTAGCTGCTGGCTTTATGATTCATAAAACATTGCATACAATTGGAATTTCAATTGCCCCATAATGTACAAAGACAACACAGAATTGGGACTCATTCGAGCATATTAATAATTAAAAAAAAACTGTTGCAATAGCATGCAATGTTGTCCCATTTGCTGCTTTACCTACTTAGAAATGCAGCTTCTCATTATAAACAATATCAAAATAGATTCTAAATTTAAGAAGATGCTAAAGCACTACGAGGCAACAGAAAAATAATAAAACTGAGTAACGTCTTTGTTATGATCCACAATTGCTAATAATGGATTATTCGGAAAGTTCATTCTAATTAGATCTTTGCATGCAGCATGGTACAAAATCCCTGCAATCTATTTGGGCAAGCCTCACAAACGAATACTGTACTCTGTGTACACAAGCTCACATATTTGCCATTCACACACAGAACACTAATAAAGTCATTCATCCTGTCATTCACACAGTGGACTTTGTGATATATATATATATTTTTATCATTTTATTTCTTTTACTTTTTTCAATAAATAGCAGCTATTTATTTGAATTCTTTAATATGGTACCTTACCCTGCATTTACAGTATGTATCATCCTGTACTTGTGTATCTGTTCCATACTTGCTTACCTGGGTATGTGTGGGTGGTCTTGAGCTTAAGCGCTCATGTCGATCTGTCTCCGTTTTACTGCGGATCCAGCTCCTTTGAAGTCTGTTTACCAAGCTGAAGCCTTGCAGAGAACACTGGGATGACAATCTGGGACACTATTGACACTTGGCATGTAAACATTGACACTATCTCTGTTGTAAAATCTCCTGCAGATTTGCCCTTTACTACTTTCGCAGCCTTTGGCCACAGACACAGTGCCCCCTCACCTTTGTTGATGACTTTATTACTCTTTACTTTTTACTCTGAAACTTTGCTTGAGCCTAATGTAGCAGAATGAATGAAGGTACTTTTTTTGACAGTTTAAAACAAGGACAAAAATTAAAAAGAAAACACTTTTTGTGTAAAAAACAAAAACGTGATGAAAGACCTTGGCGAAAGAAATTTATTTTTGTATGAAAAAATTTCACAACGACATCTGAGATGGGTCAAGCAACTGATCAGGTTTTTTAAGTTTTTGAACCATGTATAATAAAAATAAGTCCCAGTTCTTTGATTCAGACATTCAGTTTTGACTTTCAAAGTTGTACAAGAGCAATAGTTCAAAAAGTGTCCCTGGAAGGAAATGCAATGAAATGCCAAATAAACACCCGGACTTCTTTTACCTGCACGTATTGTAAGATTATTATTACCAGTGCCCCTTGTGCCTTGATTTAAAAGATTTTGCAGGAAACTCGCTAAGATGTCACTTTGGACATTTATACCATATGGACACAAACACGAAATAGAATTTCTGGTAAGAAAGCATTTCCTTCTTTCTTTTCAGTTCATGACAAACAATCGCCACATCTTCGTGGAACGCTGTGATGCAACTGACCTAAAATTGTACAAAAATGGGTATTCAATGAGATGAGAGATTAGTGTTGCACACACAGACCTTAACTGTTTAATCTTATTGCTCAAGTGAGAGTGTGCATGCATGGTTCTTTATCTCATGTGTCTATATGTCATTTGATGTCACCTCTTCATGGTGTAAATCCCCCTGTAATGACAGATGGTATACACACTGCCTTGCAGCAGCTTTAAAAAAGATCACAGTCTTTTATATGATGCCACCTAGATATGGGGTAGTTAAGATAAAAGGTATAAGGGATTTGAAAACCACAAAACCTATCCATTATGCCATGCTATAGTTTCTCCAGCTGTATGCAGCATAGAGCAATACAGTGCTGCCTCTCCCCTGCCGGTTAATACGCATTGCTGGTGAGCTATCTAAAAGGAGACTACGACTTTTTTATTTTCTTAAAAAAAGGCAAATTGTTGCTTGAAAATATTTATTTTTGCAAAAGACATATGGAGACATTATGTGGAAGTTAATAGAGGGCCACCCATCACTCAGGCTGGACACCTGAGCAGATAACCCAACTAATTAAATATTATGCAGTATAAGTCCTTGAAAGACAATACTATTAAATTTAACTGTTGTTTATTCTACATTTTTGATTCGGTCTAAGTATCAAAATCAAAACAATAATGAATAATGTTAATGTTAGATACTGTATCTCTATTATAACTGTACTAATCAATACATTATTTGAGCAGGAGAAGGAAAAAAGTCTTGCTTTACAGTTTTACATAAAAACAAAGAGAATATTATATATTTTGGTGTACATACTGTGATTCTGTTGTATGTTTACCCAAGATTAATCATGCTGTCATTTTTAATAAATTTGATTATTGAAAGGTTAATTAATTTCAGTAACTCAATTCACTAAGTGAAACACATTATATAGATTAATTACACACATACTGATGTTTTCAAGCCTTTATTTCTATTAATGATGACGAAATTCACTTAAAGATAATGAAAACATGACATTTAAGATTAGAATATTACATCAGAACAATAAAAAACAATTTTTTATACAGAAATGCGGTCTTAATGAAAAGTATGTTCAATACCTGTTTAAATCTTATTATTCCACAGCGGAACCATCTCATTCAAGCCCATGCCCTAGTCCTCTAACGCACCTACATGCCATTTTGACAATAAACCTGAATAATTGTTGCTCTAAGAGAACTCACTGGGTTTCTTTAAAAATAAAAAATTTCTTGTGGCTGAAATTGCTTCATTTTTGCTACAATAAACAAATTAATAATTATCTAACTACTTTTGGACCTTTGCTCCACATTTTCTTCATCTAAGAAAATAAAACAAATACATCTGAAAAAAGTGAAGAAAAAAAAACGTTTTCAAAACTGATTACACAACAAAAAGCTCAGAAGAATAGGATTATATTATCAATATTTTTGGGAAAACCATGAATTCAGAATTTTAGGCACATAAACAGAGCAAAAGTTTCACAAATCACAAAGTGTGTTTTAAAGAATCGGTAATCAGTGTAAAAAAATCCGTTCAGGTTTGTGGTTTCTTTTGGTGCTAAAGCCAAAAAAAGGATTAAACGTTTCCATTTTAAATTTTTACAAATAATATAAAGACTTATTTATAGACTTTGCAGTCTATAATTATCCAGTTCAAGTGTGCCCCAACAATAGTAATTTTAGATTTTGAACTTAGGATGATCAAATCTAGACTCTAGACTTAAAAAAGTGAAATAGCCCTTTGTTTTAGTACCAAGAGTTCGCCAGAGGCCACTTCAAAGCTTTTGTAAGGGAGTGTCGTCAGCCAGCCCAAAATCTTTATTAGGTTAAATAATTCAGGCAACTGAAGAACTGCTTCCTTTCTTACTTAAATAAAAGGTCCCACCATAGATACAGGACGTCAGTCTTAAAGCACCTTTATATCTATGGCCAGTTCTAACAGCTTGCTTTTACTTTACCAGCCAGTCACATACTGACAGCAAATACATTAGATAGACTTCGCTTTGATGAAATATGTTGATGACCTCACTACACTCCTAAAACTGGAAGAATTATGCAAAACAATACAACGTCACTTAAAAATACATGAAAATTTGAGTAGTCACTTCCTGTATACACCTAGGTATAGCTAAGAAACATGGCTTTCTGCCTCACGACAAGATAAACTCTTGCTTTATTAATCAAGTCCCCTTCTGGCTAAGTGTATAGGAACATTAACACGTATCATTCACAATCACTAAAATAGCATCAACATGAGAAAATTTTGTTTCCTAAAAGCAAGAACTTATCATGTCTCTTTCACCAGGAACATGGCTAACCACTTGTCTCGTGTCACTTCCAGGCCCAATAAACTCACACTCACTGGTGTCCTTGTTCACACACAGGGGTTTTATGAGAAACAATTTACTTTTTGAGCATAATTTGTCACCAGAGCGAGGCTGCTTAAGTAGGGTGATATTAGCATATCACCCTGCTAACTCTTGCCTTTGTTATGACAGATAGCTTTCATAAGTCACTGGTAAAAACCTTCAGCGGACGTTTGGGGTTTTACTGTCACATAGGCTCCATCTGCTCAGTTTTGGTGGAGTTTTTATGCTGCGCCATCATTCACCTCCCACAGGCAATAAACACTATCTCTCCACACCCACCCTCCACTTACTCTCTCTTTTACTCCAGCAGTTGCTGAGATCTTTTTTTCTATATAATTCTCTTTCATGGGGAGAAAAGACAACAGAGAAAAGAAGTACTAGGCAGTAAATTGGTAACAGCGAAAGGTTTGATCTATTATCAGTGTTAAAGCTCGTGACCTCAATCTTTTGCATTTTGCATAAAATGTATACACTGAGCAACAGCACCTCTGTAGAGAAGAAAATAACTTCAAAGATCTGCCGAGGAATTTATTCAGATTATAGAGCATTACTTTTGCAAAGGGAAGCTCAACTCCTCACTTCTGCGATGGTGACAATATCAAAGGTGGTGGCACATGAGCAGCAGCCTTTAAACATAACTCTGATGACTACACAACATAATCAATGTTAATTCTTCTCTTTTAATTTTTCTGAATTTACAACACCTATAACAAATTTATGCTTGGCTGGTGGATTGATTTATGAACCCTTCCCATGACAGACATTAGGGTGAGATACAATTGTTTTTCCCAAATCAAAATAAATGGGTCACACGAGGCCCTCATATTGTCAAATATTTTGCTGTGGAGGCACAGCCCCGCCACACGGATAATATAATTGAATCGTCTGAAAGCACAGTCGATTTAAAACAATAGATTTAAGGAATGAGAAAACTGTCAAGTCATGCATCATAGTCAGCATTTCGGCTTTGATTGAAGGCAAGATTACTTGAGTCCATTTCAGTCTTTCGTTTGCAAAACAGATTCACAGTATAATCATTTTTAAAGAAAACAAACTAGTGGAGTGGTTGTCAAATCGAGATTTTTAATAAAATCTGGGGCTATGATAAGAATATGAAAAATGCTTTTTGAATTGACACAAATTACAGAATAATATTTTGCAGGAAATTCAATTGCAATAAAGATATTAAATAAACAGCTTAAAATGAGATAAATAAAAATAACATCATCCTAATGTTTCTGTTGCGGGATCGTTTTTGTTCCTTTTCATGACATCAGTCTCAGTTTTTCAAATTTTTTTTTTGTCATGTCCACTTTGTTCGATTAGAATCCACATAAAGTGTGACTATGTCAATTATTTCCACCTGAACCAATGAAATTACCCCTCTTAACACTTTAGTCCTCACAGGATTTTGTTAGAGAACCATTTCTACTTTTACAAAAAAAAAGAAAAAAAAAAACACAGCAAAACACCCGATTTCATTAACAATTCCCATGTCATCCATCATCGGACTTCATATAAGAAGCGTGCCTGGGGTTTTTGATGAGAACCAAAGGTACTCTGGCACAAACAATATGAGAGATTGTAGCTTTGGAGTACAACTTGGACCAAATTGTTGTAAACCCAAGGACAAACTAAAGCATTTCATCACAATGAATAGAGAGTATGCTGGTAGAAAGATGTCGTATCACAGTTAGTTTGTACAGATGTGTGCAGAGGTTCACACTGCTGGAAGGCCAGTAATGTAAAACACCTAAAGCCAAATTATTATTATAGGTAGGATACAAACCTATATGTGCTGTAAGTGTGTGTCAGCATGTGGGTATGTCTGAGACTGCTGTGGGCTTGCACATTTTTATCTGGCATGACTTGTTACTGAAAAGCTATGCCTCTCCCTTCGCTTTAAGGTTGACTGTAACACTTTCCTCTGTGCTTTAAACGAGGCAATAAAGTCTCCCATCTTAACAGTCTAAACTGCACCCAGTTACTGTTGTTACTCTGCCGAAGTATGAAGCAGGCGGTGAGTGAGAGTTTGCAGGTACAGCAAAGACAGAGGAATGAACTCGCAGCGTAATGCACTCTGTCCATTTTACTTTTTGCTCTGACCATCGCAGAGGAAAGAATACTCAAAGTAACAACACCAATTTTGTCTGTAAATGTTATAAGGATCCTGTTACCTGAAGCTCTCTTAAACAGAATTCAGATTTTATTTAAGAGGAAATTCAACGTTACTGTACTTAATGGGTTGCTGAAAATAAAGGTAGTGTGAATGAACACATTTTCTATCAATGTTTTACATTTGTTCTGCTTTTGGCAACGCAAATATGAAAGATGTGAATGAGAGCAACATTTTTGAAAGTTTGACCACATTAAACTGCAGTTCATGTGAGCAAATGGAACAGCAGTGAAGTAAACAGACATAAATAAGCTGGCAACAGCAAGGTTGCAAGGTGATGTTGTAATAATGTTTATGATCTAGATATTATTCAAGACTATTTCCTAAAACGATTAATAAAGGATTGAGAACTAATTCATGCTGTTTAGGTTTAGGTTGAGGTTTTAGGTGGTGAACTATGGACATTAATAAAGTTAGTTTAAACTGTATTAACTGAACTTAGAATTCCCTCAAGTAAGGGAACTATCACTGATATAAAAACATTCAAACTATCCCCATGAATCAAGACTGAAACAGTTTTCCCTTTGTAGGACTTTTTTTCAGTGACACAAGGTAATACGTTTGACTAAAGATGCGAGCAGACACAGTTTAAAAGAAACAGACCTGACCCAACATAACATCAAGACATATGGCAGACAATAAAATCTAAACAGGAATATTGATGGTCTGCAATTTATTGGAGTCCCACGAGTTCTTATTTTATTGCCAGATCCTATATTTGATGTTTCCCTTTGGAAATCCATAAAAAACAAATCATAAAATATTCCAGAGTTTAGCAATTATTCCTGAACTGCTTTTAAACAATCTGTATTCTTTTTCCTTTTTTTTCCTTCTTCCTGCTCAAAAAAGGACACAGATTAATATTTATTCCTAGAGCAGGGCTTGAATTTTATTTTGAAGCAATAAATTGTAACATGACAAAGAGGTGTGTACCCCTAGCAAACAGAGGCTATGCATTCTTTCAAGGGCTTTTTAAATGCTTAAATGCGGCAAACTTGAGGTCTTATGTGAAATTGTTTCATTAGAGTCGAGGCTGTAATGTTTTGCTTGATGTTTTCCCGCTCAGCTCTGAACCATGCAGGTTGATCTCCAGGATAATTTTTTTAGCTTTGTTCCAAAGGATTATTGATCCCCTGTGATGAAGGAGAGTTCTGTATACCAGTGGTCCAATTGCTTGTTTTGATCATTGTGTCTGGTATGTTATTAGTAATTTGTCATCCATCAGCAGCTACCGCACCTCCTTGAAAACTAAGGAGGATGTTATTTAGCAGATCAAGGAGCACTTTATTATTTGTAATAAAATGTAGAAAAAAACTCTGAGGCAGTTTGTAGAACTCTATGAAAAAATACCACATATCACATGGTTAAAACTAAAAGTCTCCATCAATTAGTGAGTTGGCTGGATTCATATCATTCATACCAGCTCTGCTGGATGGACATAATTGCTCATTTGATAATTTGAGAGGATTAAATTGGTATTAATTGATGATGGCCTAGGAATGATGTTTTGCAGAAAGATGAATGTACAGAGCCAGGTAGGTAGTCTGAGTTTTGGACAGCTGGGGTGATTTGGCAAAGAGATTAGATAAATATCTACAACTCATGCTGGTGAAACCCTTAGACCAACAGCAACCACACATGGCATGACACAACATCAAATGTGTTGATAGGGTACTTGACTGTATTGATTTGCTTTAAAGTAAGTGAGAAATGCTCACATTACAAACAGCAAATATTGACTGAGACTTGGCATATAATATTAAAGGGTTAGGTGAGAGGAGAGCCATGCCTTTAAAAGAGACATACAGGTCCTTCTCAAAATATTAGCATATTGTGATAAAGTTAATTATTTTCCATAATGTAATGATGAAAATTTAACATTCATATATTTTAGATTCATTGCACACTAACTGAAATATTTCAGGTCTTTTATTGTCTTAATTTTGGCATACAGCTCATGAAAACCCAAAATTCCTATCTCACAAAATTAGCATATTTCATCCGACCAATAAAAGAAAAGTGTTTTTAATACAAAAAACGTCAACCTTCAAATAATCATGTACAGTTATGCACTCAATACTTGGTCGGGAATCCTTTTGCAGAAATGACTGCTTCAATGCGGCATGGCATGGAGGCAATCAGCCTGTGACACTGCTGAGGTCTTATGGAGGCCCAGGATGCTTCGATAGCGGCCTTTAGCTCATCCAGAGTGTTGGGTCTTGAGTCTCTCAACGTTCTCTTCACAATATCCCACAGATTCTCTATGGGGTTCAGGTCAGGAGAGTTGGCAGGCCAATTGAGCACAGTGATACCATGGTCAGTAAACCATTTACCAGTGGTTTTGGCACTGTGAGCAGGTGCCAGGTCGTGCTGAAAAATGAAATCTTCATCTCCATAAAGCTTTTCAGCAGATGGAAGCATGAAGTGCTCCAAAATCTCCTGATAGCTAGCTGCATTGACCCTGCCCTTGATAAAACACAGTGGACCAACACCAGCAGCTGACACGGCACCCCAGACCATCACTGACTGTGGGTACTTGACACTGGACTTCTGGCATTTTGGCATTTCCTTCTCCCCAGTCTTCCTCCAGACTCTGGCACCTTGATTTCCGAATGACATGCAGAATTTGCTTTCATCCGAAAAAAGTACTTTGGACCACTGAGCAACAGTCCAGTGCTGCTTCTCTGTAGCCCAGGTCTGGGGAATGCGGCACCTGTAGCCCATTTCCTGCACACGCCTGTGCACGGTGGCTCTGGATGTTTCTACTCCAGACTCAGTCCACTGCTTCCACAGGTCCCCCAAGGTCTGGAATCGGCCCTTCTCCACAATCTTCCTCAGGGTCCGGTCACCTCTTCTCGTTGTGCAGCGTTTTCTGCCACACTTTTTCCTTCCCACAGACTTCCCACTGAGGTGCCTTGATACAGCACTCTGGGAACAGCCTATTCGTTCAGAAATTTCTTTCTGTGTCTTACCCTCTTGCTTGAGGGTGTCAATAGTGGCCTTCTGGACAGCAGTCATGTCGGCAGTCTTACCCATGATTGGGGTTTTGAGTGATGAACCAGGCTGGGAGTTTTAAAGGCCTCAGGAATCTTTTGCAGGTGTTTAGAGTTAACTCGTTGATTCAGATGATTAGGTTCATAGCTCGTTTAGAGACCCTTTTAATGATATGCTAATTTTGTGAGATAGGAATTTTGGGTTTTCATGAGCTGTATGCCAAAATCATCCGTATTAAGACAATAAAAGTCCTGAAATATTTCAGTTAGTGTGCAATGAATCTAAAATATATGAATGTTAAATTTTCATCATGACATTATGGAAAATAATGAACTTTATCACAATATGCTAATATTTTGAGAAGGACCTATAATCGCCATGTTTTTGAGCAGCTTGTCTAATGTTTAAATGGTCACTTTAAAATGCATGGAATATTTGCACTGTTATGACTGAAGACAAGATGTAGTCATGTCAAAGCACCTCATACTCAGCTGTCAAAACATACACAGTTAATTCGTTCCTCAGTCGTGTAGCTCTTTCAAGGCATTGGCAGATCCCACCAATTTGTTTTCAAGATTTCTACTGATGTCAGATCAATCAGATATGATCTGAGCTATTTTAAAACAGGCATAAGAAGGTCCCAGTGCAATGAATACCATACATAGTTGAAACCAGATGTGTACTTAAACTACAAGAAACAGAACCATTTTTTAATGTCTGACTTTTAACGTCTAACTTTTAATCAGGGTGTCTGTTTTAAATCACCTAGGATTACTAAAATTATTGTTCAAAATATATTGATTCTTTTATGCTCCTTGAAGAGTTTGCCGAAGGTTTGGTCCATTCCTCTTGAGATAACTAGTGTCAGGTTTGCTCATACAGACCTTGTCACTCTGTCTACAAAATTGCTGATTGAGATCAGGGCTTTGTAATGGAAATTGGTTCCAAGCCACTCTTAATAATAAAGCATCTTATGCTAAAAGAAGATGATAATATTGATAGTCTCATCATTCCACTGAATTCTAACTAGGGAAGCTGAGTCACTGGAGGTACTGCCTTAAAATACATCCACGGGGTGACATCATCTGAGTTTGCTCAAATTATTGAAAGGCGTAACAATTTTAGTATATGTAAACAACTGATTTTAAAGAAAGTTCAAATAAAAACTTTTGGAACTTATCTTGCTTAATATTCTCACATCTACCAAATAGAAATAATTTTGGTTATCCCAACTGAACTAAAAAAGAAAAGTCTTAGACTGACTTAATGCCAGTGAAGAAAAACAAAGTTATATCTCTTTTTATACAATATATGTGCTGTATAAATGCAAGTACTTGAAAGCTCAGTGGGTTAAATGTGCAATACCACATTACATTTTATCAGCCTTACATCCCACCTAACTCACTCACCAATAATGTTTCAGAGGCACTGTGTGTACTTTTGTGGACAGATATTTTCCTGACACATAGAGCTATAGTCTTCCATAAACACATATTGCAACAACTAAAGGTCTAAAGGTTGGTGAAGTACTTTGTTAATGCTAACATATTTCCAATATTTTGTATGTGAGTTGTTTAAACAAGCTTGCAACATGTTTCTATGTGGTTCCACTTAACAAAAAAGTTGTTTTCCTGTTTCATAAACTAACTGCTTCGCTTGGAACATCACAAAATCTTATACCTATGTTTCAGATGCCTTTTGGGCCACTGTTTGGACACACCATGAAGAGCACATCACATGACACACATGAAGAGTGAATGAATGTCATTGTGGAGTGAGAAAAACATTAAAAACAGATGAACAACATAATGTGGATGGCATATAATACAGTTTTTCTATGCACATAAAACAGGCTCTTTTGTATCCTGCATGGCTCACGACTGACAGAATCTAGACAATGAGGTATTAGGAGTTGAGATTAGTCAGGGACTCCAAGACCAATTTAAAAATAGCTTCATCAGAACTGATCCTACGTATTGGATCGAGAAATTCTTATTTGACAATTTATGAAGTTAAGGTTAGTTAAAGCAGGGGCTAACATAACTTGCAACAAAAAAAAAAGCCCATATGATGAGTCAGTTTATACAAAGTGGATCTTTGAGTTTAAACACCTTTAAACCAGCAGCTCAGCTACAATACTTATGGATCCTAGAATCTTACCCAATTTTAACCCAATATTACTGATGAAGGAATTCCATGGATATATGCACAAACAAACTGCATTAATATAAAAATGAAACTTGGTATTTTTAGGGGGGGTGTAGGGACTCGGGTGAAAGATTATTTCTGGCTGAGGCATAGGGCAGAATCTACCCTGCTTTCAGTCTACCACCTGTATTGTTATGACACTTAAAAACATCTGGAGAGCTCTTTATATTTTGACACATCCGGTTTTCATCAGGAAGAAATTACTAATCAAAAAGGAAGACAGCTGTGGCATGAAGGCTTGTGCTGGTGAATGCAATGCCAGTTTGACTCACAAGGCCGTCTGGGAATACCCGAGATGAAGAAGATGAACATAAACACTTTCCCCTCTGTGCAGCATCTGCTGCTAAAGTCCCAATGAGTGTGCCTGCGAATTGGTATCATACAATGGCAGCTTTCTAATAAAACTTGTCAGCTCACCTGAATATGGCTTGTAGTACGTGCAGGAAGCAAGATAATAATGAATTGGCTTTTAGTCAATGTATTTGGCTTAAGGTAAAAAAAAAACTAATTTTAAAAACATCTACACAAAGATCCAATTAAAAATGCTGAAAATAAATACAATTTGGGAAACCTGTCTACGTTGACACAGTGCTTTTGCATATCACAAACTGTGGCTGGAAAGAAAAGCACCATATGATATTATGGGGGGATTGTATGTATGTGTGTTTGTTTTTGTCACGTGATGAATGCCCATTTTCTGAAAATACACTACGTTGTGAGGACCTATTGCTCCTTGTGGGGACCAAAGTCTGGTCCCCATGGGGCAAAATGCTTTTGTTAGGTTAGGGGTTAGGTTTAGGACTAATTAAACTTAGATTAGGTTTGGGGTTGGGAATGTACTAGTAATGATTAAGTTCAAGGTAAGGGTCAGGGTTGGGCCATATAACCGAATGAAAAAAGAATGGAAGTCAATGTAAAGTCCTCAAAAGGATAGAAAAGCCACAGTAGGTGTGTGTGCATGCACTGTCCAGTGCATCTGTGTGACAGTCCTATGATGGACTGGCAAGTTATCCAGGATGTACCTGGCCTCCTAGAAGAAGAATGACTGCTGGAGATAGGCACCAGTCCTTTCTTCATTCCTACAGGGATTAGGTCGATATGGAAAATTAGTAAATAAATTAATGTTGCTAATGACCAGCATTGATTTTGTAGCTTCGACAAAATTTTCGTTGTAATAGCTCTGAATTTTTTAATTATTAACATAATGCTTGATCTTTTGTAAAATTAAGGGACATACACGCTAGATTCAGTCGATTTTATCTGATTATGCAGAATTTTGTTATTTGCTTAAAAAATTATTCTCTTTTACAGTAATGGAGTTCTGCAGGGTTCTGTACTTCAACAGCTTTCACTTTAAATTCAAATGGATGATAATATCAGCAAACCTGTAAAAAAATCCTTTTTTATGCAAAAGGTATTCAGGTAAATGTATTGCAACCAGATGAAACTTAAGCCATGCTTACACTAACATGTAGATTTTGCAAAACATTTTTTTCTGTATTTTTCAAATGCAAACACATTTTTATGTAAGGAAAACAGGTAAAAAACAAACATTTTTAATTAAAGAGTTTTAGGAACTTCCACTTTATGGGTATCCATAACATCACAAACCTAGATTTTAGTAAATAAAGAGTTCTACATCTTTACTTTATTCTTTTGTCATTAAATGTCCATTGTGTTTTAGGTTAATAGTTAGGAGGAAAGAAATAAAACTTACTAAATGGGCTGTCCTAGAAGAAGTTAGGAGAATGTCTCTGACTCATGGTCCAGATTCAGACCATTTTTAAAAGGAACATTCCACCATTATAGAGACGCATGATTGGTCTGAGCAGTTCTAAGGAGTGGGATATACTTTTGATTTTCATGTTAAGAAAATATGGGCTTACAAGCATTGAGGGCATAAAATTAACACAAAATATAACCAAAGGCTTAAAAATCAAAAATTATAAAGGATTTTAAATGATAAAATTGTAAACGTTCTGCTAATCAATTTAATTAAAAGTTTAAAATTATACTAAGCTTTCTACTGGGGACAAAGGTTGTTTTGGAATTTTCAATGTTAGAACTGATTCCGAGTTCAAGCCGGGCTCACGCCGGGCCCGCATTGAACACGGTGCAGCTGTGGTGCAGCTATGAGGCGCCACAAGGAACCCAAATCACTAAAACCATTGTGTACACTCACATCAGCCACGTTGCAGTGCGGTTGCGGTTACCGAGCCCATGGGGTTCAACGAAATGTTTCCACAAGAAGGAAGTTTGGCCGGACGCCGGACTGGCTTCTGTATCAAGTTCCTGAATTTTACCAGCCAAACAGGAAGCCAGACAGGAGAGAGTTCTGGTGAATTTCATAATAAAATCAACCCACCTACATCAGCTAACTTGACTAGTGTAAACAAAACAACAAAAAACAGAAACACAAGGAAATGGAGACGCTATTTGAGGATGAAAAAGGATAGTTATGCGCACGAATAATGAGTTTTGCCATAGAAAACGAAATCCATACCTGTTTTTACTCGTTTAGAGGGATAATAACAGAAAGGAGGAGACAGGGATTTTCCTCCCTTGTTTTTCCTGCATTCTCCAAAACTTGAACATTACCTTATAACTGGTGACACAGGGTCAAAATACAGCTAAATATTGTGGAAGCATTTTGTGTGATTAAAAAGTGTTTGTGTGTCTCAGGCAGACTATTCCTGGACCTCGAGTCCTGCACAGCCAGAAAAGGAAATAACAAGGGTCCAGTTGAACTCAGGAATGATAAGGGGCTTGTTATTGTGTTTCAGCTGGGAAAGTTGTGATACCCCTAACTGCTGCCAGGTCACTTTGACATTAGAAGTTCAGCATCCAGATAAGTGATGAAAATGTTATTGTAAACTGTCACGTAGGCCAATCTGACCTTTTCCAGATTTTTGGCTGGAGTTGAATTCCCGGAACTGCGACCGACAATCAGTGTTGTGGATGGCAAGAGTTTTACATAAATGAGTATGATGATTTCAATTGGTCAAAGAGGACCAAATACACATCAATGCTTTGTATCTGTATAAAAACGCCCTGTAAGGACTAAAAGCAAGGAACTTCTGGAATTTTTGATTAAGATGTTTTGTGCGCTGTAAGAAATAAAAGTTCCCCCAGTGAATGCTGGGAAGTTTTGTGTTAATTGCTTTAAGCCCAGTAGTAAGGCTGCCCTCTTCCACAATATGGGCTTTGTTTATGCGAGACTTGCTAAATAATTGGGCTAGTTCTCACGTGAACTCCCAGAACACAAGTGACCTTCTGCTCTCAGGAGCACTGTTTCCGCAGCCGGAGCCATTGCTGGGCCGGCGCTGGCCGCAGGGCAGTGTCAGTGGCTTTCTGCAGCACGATCGCACAACAGCTGCACCATGTTCAGTGTGAGCCCAGTGTGAGCGAGCCAGACTTCACTGTGTGCGGTGAGAAGCAGTTCACTGCAGAAGACCCCTTCCCAACTAGTCGTGGCTGAGCTGTGTTCTCCTACCAATAGTTAGGGGCAAGGTTACCGAGCGCTGAGAAGGCTTTGACTCTTGCTCCAGACATGGACAAGTTTTAAAGAAATATCCCCTTTACCTGGACATTTAATAGACCAGAAGGGGTCTAAGCAATAACCTCCGCCTCAGGAAGAAACATTTGATTTCATGGTGAAAAATATGGACCAAAAGAACCATTTGCATCAATGAATGGGTGAAAGATAAAAATTTTCCTACAGGGGGTTCGTTTAGTCTTACGATTTTACAAAAAAGTTGAGGTCATTGAGTTCAATCTGTAGTTCAACTATACTTTTCTCCATGTTGGGACCACACAGCCATGGGTTTTCAACACTAAAACTCCGGTACATACTTTCCTGGAACCTTTCAAAATAAAGTGCATTAACCTTCTTCCAGCACAGCCAGGAAAGGGGGTAACTGCGGACTTCCTGTGGCGCCAATACCCAAATAAAAGCCCCACCTTTCCACAAGTCTTTCTCTTCCATACGGCCTGCCAGAGGGACCGGTCAGGAGGGAACACAGCGCGCTGAATGTCTTTTGCTGGCAAAAATACATAAATTCAACTGGATCCAAGGACCGATCACCGATCATTTGCAAAAGTTAAGTAGAATGAAATACTGTCTGTGTATCCGGTATTTTCATTCATGAACGGGGAAATTAAGGTGTAAGAGTTGCTTACATTTTCTCTTCGAGGCCCCACAAAAGCAAACGGGTTCGAGAGAAGCCGGTGGAGAAGCTGTTTCGACAAGCCGAGTCTGGAGGAAAGACTACGGCCCGCAAACGTGTTTACGGTAACGAACAGCTGGTCACCTTCTGATCGGGAGAAACTGAGGAGGTTAGCGGGAAGCTAACCTTCGTTCACAGAACGAACGCACCTTCGGATCGGAAGAAACTGAAGAAGTTAGCGGGAAGCTAACTCTTTGTTCACGACGGATATCTTCTTCAAACTTCGCCCTTGGACAACATTCCCTCAACAGGTTCAGAGGTTGGGTTTTGGGCAGATTAACAGATTGGTTTAGGATGAAATGATCTAAACGTTTTCATGTTATGAAGTTTGTTTTGTGGAACTCGGCTATCTTGGTGCTAGCATGCTACCTGTAGCACACAGGCCGGTTCGTGTTCTTTGTATGTTTTAAAGCTAAGATAAACTTTATTTAAAGGGTGGTTTTAACCAGAACATTGCTCATAACGCGCCGTCAGCGCTTATGCATTTTAACCCTGGTATTTTAAAGGTATGTGTTTATTCTGGCGCTAAGCTATCTCTAGCTTAGCACTTTAGCTAGCTTCTTTGTTAGCCCAACGGCCAGCCGGTAAGAACACGTGTGCTAGCATTAAGGCTAGTCAACAGAAAGGTTGTTAGTTTTCAAGCTAGTGAATAATAGTCCCTGAACATCATTTGCTAGAGTTGATAACTAAGTAAACACCATTAAGCCCCATTTCTCCAGAAAGATTTGGCTCTTTTCCAAAATACTCAATAATATTTCTTCAAATATTATTTTAATAAATGAAGGCAGCTAATTAGACACCGTTGAGAATTAGTCATCCAGGAGGTTGGTTTTATTCAGCAGATCATTATTTAAAACATTATTTTATTAAAATAATTTTTAATCTGATCTTGCATTGTGAATGGTTGTCTAAAGGTTGCTGATTATTTTCTAAGTTAGTTCCAAAACTAACAACTTCACTTCCAGATTCTTCAAGATAATCCTTGGTTCTCAAACATAAACATTGCATGGTAATGTTGCATCACTCTTTTTGGTCATGATTTCTAATCATCTTTAATCAACTTGTTTATATTGTACATAGTCCATTAGTCTTCATTATTATTTAATTCTGCTTGGTAGTTTAGTTGGATTGTTTTAGCCTAGTAAAGAGTTTGTTGATTGAAATATGTTTGACTTTGAGTTGACTTATTTTTGTTAATAAATTCTTGTATTTTAAGAAATTGTGTGAATTCATTCCATATGTGTGCAGAGTTTATGCTGTTCAATAATGCCAGAGCTCGTCTCACACCTTTCTATTCTGTCCTAATACCATCGCCTTAATGGGGCTGGTATTCACAGGACAATCCTTAACAGACCGGAATATTATTTGGTAAAATATTAATATTAAATATTAAATAATATTCTCAGATTCATATTTACAACATCCACGTTTATTAATCATGCCACTGCAATGTATTTTTTTATGTTTTTTGTCATCATGTAAAGGACTTTGAATTGCACTTGAAGCTTGCTTTGCCTAACTGGCCTAAATGCAGATTCCTCACAGTAGTTTGTGATCATTGGTACATTTCAGTCATGGGACGGTTTCTGATTGCAAGGTACAATGAGGTTTTAAAGAGTTAATGTTTCACAACATGACAAATTTCCTTCATACCATTCCTTCCCCAAAATTCCTGTTGACAAGCCATCATGTCTATAATGGTAAAAAAATATGATACTTGATACTTTTGTGCTTGCTTGTGTTCCAGTCACAGTTGTGGATTTTGATATTGTGTTTTATTTACCAGTTGTTTATTTGTTTTGTTATGTATACATGTGTTCAAAGACTATAGTTTTCATTGAGGTTACTGAGCAATTTCAGCATTCTGTAAAAAGGTTTGCATGGATGTTGCCTAAAGAGAGAGGGCTGAGAAAGGAGAATAAGTGCTGCACTTGGACCTTCTTGCTATGTTGTTTACTGCAAAGTTCCAATTCTGTTGTTTTGGGTAGAGGCTAACCACTTCATTACACCCTTGCTGCAGTTGTAAACAAACTAATCTAAAACCAGTCTGCATTCTAAATGCAAAGGAAAAAAAAATGCCTACCCTCCAGAACTGTGAAAGGCTATATAGACAGTAAATACAGTTGTAACACAGTGTTACTATTACCTCAATGTATCTAATTCTTAGCCGTAATTACTCGCAATAGCAAATTCATTAAAGCAAAAGGCAACACAAATAATAAGTAGTGCGAAAAAGAGGAAAGACAAACAAGTGTAATTATCTTAGAAAATAATAGTGTGATGACTTGCGGCTTTGTTTCTTCAGTCACACACCACAAACTGTTAACACTTTGCTGTACATAAGGTTTCATTGCAGTTATTCAGCATCTGTGCTGTGAACATTTTCTTTTTGGTCTAAGATGGTGTGTTGAAACACATTCAGGGTTTTTTCATCTTTGCATGAATATGCCTGTTAAATATACATATAATTGATTACTGAAAATGCTATTATAATGGTACATGCATCCTTATATATTTTAGTTCATATTTTTTGCACAAATTCAATCTAAGAAAATAAATGTTCCAAATGTATATTTTTATCAGTTAGCTTCTCTCAGTTGACACCAAGGTTGATGGTATGGTCTGAGAAACCTGGTTAAGAATACACCATGTGTTAATATTTTTTTGGTGGAATTTACCAAGGGATTAGTCTTTTATAACATTATATTTCACACAGTATGCCAAATGAAATTGTAGCTCAAGAGATACATTAGTGTGTATAGTTGTAGAGGACATGCCTTGTGGTTGCACTTGCAAGTGTGAACTAATCCCTTAGATTTCTTCTAGGGTTTTGTTTTAACAACATGAAACTAGGTACCTGCAGTAACATTTAGCTTTTTAGGTAAAAAAAACAAAAAACAAATCATAATAATTGTCATAGGTAGGCAGGGAGGTGGCTAAGTTTTCTAAGTAGTTGAATATTTTACATTTTATTTGAGATATTATTCCTACAATTTAATGGTTTTGTGGGATTCAACATGAGCAACAGGAATTACTGCCAAATACAACACTCAAAGCCACTTACAAAAGCAGAATATTAGATTTTATCAGAATAATCTGAAGACAGGTTTATGGCTGTAAAATGCCAGCTCCAGCTTCCCCTTCTCTCTCCTCTGACACAGATGTACTGTAAATGAAGGCAGAAGTCTGGGGGCTATATTTATTTAAAGTTAGTTACACATTTTTATTGAATTTGGCATCAGTTACAACGTTACAATTATTATAGAGGGAAGTTGTGCTAAAACGACCTGAGTATAATGTTTTTTTCTTGCCCCATGCTAGAGCTTCCTCTTTGGTTGCATCAGAACGTGATCCGGCTCCTCAGCTGATGTAAACTGACTACGCTTGGACAAAGTTTTTACAATGACAGGTATTCTTCTTTACGGCCATGTCAGCAGAATTAATTTGCATGATCTTTCCTATACCTCAGACCTGAGTGGAAACAGAAGATAGCTGTAAAAAATTTTGAAAATTCCTGAAAATATGTTTCCACTGCAAAAGGTACAGTATGGATATACTTAAACAAAGATTATATGCCTAAATCCTAAGGTTCAAGAGTAAAATAAGCAAAAATATCAGTTGTAGAAGCTGTAGTGATGAAACCCAGACTGTGCTCTCATATCTCCAATATGGCTTTCCTTGGAAATGTTTTGACCCTAGAATCTGAGGCAAAGGAGCCTTTCAAATAAACCTCTGATCACACTGATTCACATTTGCAAGTAGAGAGAGAAACCAAGAGTGGGGTGATAGAGAGGTTTAGGGTGGTGGCACTCAGCATTTATCAGAGCTTTTCAGTGTCTTTGACAACTTTTCGTCATTTGCTGTGGTGGCACACTGATCTACAGGAACCCATGCATTGGGACACTGAGATAACTGAGGTTTCTATCATGTGTATAATGCTAAACAATTTGTGGTACAGAAGAGTTAGTGTGCAGCAAAAAAATTTTAACAGCTGACAAAACTTGATTTTGTATAATATGTTTTACAATAAAAAGTTACTGGTAATTTCGTATTAACAAATTTACAGAATGCAACCCATTTTTTTTTAGCTTCTTTAGTCTAAGGGTCCAAATTCTTACAAGTATCAAGCTCAATGGATTGTTTCTTCTCATACATGTGCTTTCTTAGTAGCAATGTCCCATTAAATGTTCATGATGACTTGTACATGCTAGTAAATATATGATCAAAAGAAATTTATAAAAAATACATTTTTTGGTGATTTTTAAAACATAATAAGAACAAATGCCTTATATTTGGAAGTTTAAATTATTTAATCGTGAATATATTATCAGCACATTGACAAAGAAACATTCATGTTTACACTCAAAGTCGGGTCCATTTAGATGACCACATTACTTAACGGGTAGTAAAAAAGCTCAGTTGTTGCAGTGCACCAGACGTGGATGGGATTAGTCCACTATGAGGCTTTTGCTGTTGACATGCCTCCTTAATGCTACATGGAGGACTAGCAGTGGCGTGCACAGAAATTTTGGGGGGCAGGTGCTCAAGTGGAAAAAAGGGGCACCTTGTGCGGCACATGGAGCTGTCGGCTGCCTTTGTAGTGTGAGATTTATTACAGGCACAGCATGAACATAATTTATATGTATTACTAAGCACCCACAAAACAAGCTGCGTCCTGTGGGATCTAGGGAAATGACCACGCAGGAAAAAAAACTCAAAACAAGAATGCATTTTACAAAATTCTTAAGATTACCAAGGCAACAAATTAGATTGATTAAAAGTTAGATTACTGACTCACAACCAGCCTTTAACCTGAACTTCCTGAGTCAAATTTCTTTCTTCTTACACACTGAGTACATGTTTGTCTTGACTATATCATTCTGTACTTTTATCACAAAATATCTTCTGCATCAAATAACCTTCTGTTGTAGCAAAGCAGGTTACATTGCCAAATTTACCACGTAGGTCACACTAAAGGAGTTATCTTCAGAAATGCGAGTAACCAGTGACCATTCTACAATGTAAAACAACTATACCCAGAAAATGAGTAATACAATCTTTATAGACAAAATGAAGACTGAGAATGATCATAAGAAGAATCATCTATACCTGTGCATGTAGCCATTGTGATATATGACATAAATTATTCTTAGAGAATTAAAATTAATGAGATTACAAGTCCTGAGAAGCGATGTCTGCTATTTAGAAATTAAAATACTCTGATTACATCATAATTTTTACACACACAGAAGTAGAAAATAACTTCATGCCCCACATTTACTGAACTTTATTACAGGTATTTTTAGTAGCCCAGTGTATGAATTGGAATGGTAACCAGCTCATTTGGCTTTAATTGCGATAAAAAAACATGAATCAAACAGAAGGCAGCAGGAACCATTATAACAAATGTAATATATACATCTATGAGATAGATTTGAATTATTTATTTCTTCTAATTTAATCTAAGAGTTAAATCGTAGACATTCTCCTGGCGCATGGTGGCGGCCATAGAAGACATAGCGGGTAAAGGTATGCCTTGATTGGCCTCTTCTGTTTAGATAAAATGGAGGCAAGTGAAGTTTTAACTTTTTCATCTGAAGTTTAGGAAGCAAGTATATTCGTTTTGTTTGTTTCCTGGATGGTTAGCCGGCCTGTCGGCAGGGCAGGGCTCTATCTGACGGCGGAGGGGAGGACAGAAGAGGTAAGCTGGACCAGCACAGGTCCACCTCTCCGCTCTGCATGCAGCCCGTCTCCGTTGAGAGACACACGAGGCGTGGCATGTATGTCCGTGGGTGAGGCGGGGTGGTAGTTGTTGCTCAAAATTTCAAAAACGTGGGGGACTGGTATTATAGGCCTTTAAATTCAGAAATGGTACCTTGGGCCCCACACTATACACTGTAAAACAATATATATATATTTCAGGAGGGCTCTTTTTTGTCCATAGAATAAAAGGGCAGGTGCTCAAGCACCACCTAATGTCTATCTGTGCACGTCCCTGAGGACTAGGAATGTTGTAACTGACTAATTCAATGCACACTGGTCAATTAACCGAACACTTTTTAATCAGTGTGATGTTTTTAGTCTGTTTTTCAGTAGTTTTGCATTTGACCAGGGTCAGTTTCACCACTGGTAGCATAAGGCAATACCTGGATCATGCAGAGGTTGCACTGGCAGTCCAATTCCATCAGGACGGTACATCAATATGTACTAATGCCCGAAGGTTTGCTGTGTCTCCTAGCACAGTCTAAAGAGCAAGGGGGAGACAGGCATTTACTCTAGGAGCGTTGGGCAGGGCCACCGGATGTCCTTAACTGATCAGCAGGACCGGTATTGGTTCCTTTGTGCAAGGATCAACAGGATGAGTACTGCCAGAGCCCTACAGAGTGACCTTCAATGGGCCATTGGCGTGAAAGTCTTTGACCAAACAATTAGAAAAAGATTACATGAGGGTGGCCTGAGTGCATGCAGTCCTCCAGTAGGCCCTGTTCTCACTGCCCGGCATGGAGGAGTTTTACTGGCATTTGCCAGAGAACATCAGAATTGGCGGGTCTGGCACTCTTGCCCTGTTCTTTTTACAGGGCAACAGTGTACACACGAGCTTTTACCTGACAGACCTGAAAGGGTCTGGAGAAACTGTGGTGAACGTTATGCTGTCTGCAACATTGTTAAGCATGAACCGTTTGGTGGTGGATCAGTGTTGGTATGGGGATGCAAATCTATGGAGGGACACAGACCTGTACAGGATAAATGGTGGCTCACCGACTCCTTTTAGGTTTTAGACATGTTTTTAATTTCCCACATTTTGCTCAGAAAGGAACATTATTTCCAGCTGGTACCCCTCTCCATGGAATTTGAGTGTTTCTCTTTGAAATAATCAGTTTTAATTGTGAAAAATATCCTGACATAAAACCAGATGAAAACATGTTAACATTTGGGATCCAACATGCTGTGTAATAAATCATTTATACTTTTAAGATGGACTGACAATGGTGCCAAAAATGTAACTATACCACTTCACCCTTTGCCTACATCAGTAAACAAACAGAACAACTTAAGCACTCTTATCTAACAGAATAAACACTGAAAACATACACTATATACAGGTCCTTCTCAAAATATTAGCATATTGTGATAAAGTTCATTATTTTCCATAATGTCATGATGAAAATTTAACATTCATATATTTTAGATTCATTGCACACTAACTGAAATATTTCAGGTCTTTTATTGTCTTAATACGGATGATTTTGGCATACAGCTCATGAAAACCCAAAATTCCTATCTCACAAAATTAGCATATCATTAAAAGGGTCTCTAAACGAGCTATGAACCTAATCATCTGAATCAACGAGTTAACTCTAAACACCTGCAAAAGATTCCTGAGGCCTTTAAAACTCCCAGCCTGGTTCATCACTCAAAACCCCAATCATGGGTAAGACTGCCGACCTGACTGCTGTCCAGAAGGCCACTATTGACACCCTCAAGCAAGAGGGTAAGACACAGAAAGAAATTTCTGAACGAATAGGCTGTTCCCAGAGTGCTGTATCAAGGCACCTCAGTGGGAAGTCTGTGGGAAGGAAAAAGTGTGGCAGAAAACGCTGCACAACGAGAAGAGGTGACCGGACCCTGAGGAAGATTGTGGAGAAGGGCCGATTCCAGACCTTGGGGGACCTGCGGAAGCAGTGGACTGAGTCTGGAGTAGAAACATCCAGAGCCACCGTGCACAGGCGTGTGCAGGAAATGGGCTACAGGTGCCGCATTCCCCAGACCTGGGCTACAGAGAAGCAGCACTGGACTGTTGCTCAGTGGTCCAAAGTACTTTTTTCGGATGAAAGCAAATTCTGCATGTCATTCGGAAATCAAGGTGCCAGAGTCTGGAGGAAGACTGGGGAGAAGGAAATGCCAAAATGCCAGAGGTCCAGTGTCAAGTACCCACAGTTAGTGATGGTCTGGGGTGCAGTGTCAGCTGCTGGTGTTGGTCCACTGTGTTTTATCAAGGGCAGGGTCAATGCAGCTAGCTATCAGGAGATTTTGGAGCAATTCATGCTTCCATCTGCTGAAAAGCTTTATGGAGATGAAGATTTCATTTTTCAGCACGAGCTGGCATCTGCTCACAGTGCCAAAACCACTGGTAAATGGTTTACTGACCATGGTATCACTGTGCTCAATTGGCCTGCCAACTCTCCTGACCTGAACCCCATAGAGAATCTGTGGAATATTGTGAAGAGAACGTTGAGAGACTCAAGACCCAACACTCTGGATGAGCTAAAGGCCGCTATCGAAGCATCCTGGGCCTCCATAAGACCTCAGCAGTGCCACAGGCTGATTGCCTCCATGCCACGCCGCATTGAAGCAGTCATTTCTGCAAAAGGATTCCCGACCAAGTATTGAGTGCATAACTGTACATGATTATTTGAAGGTTGACGTTTTTTGTATTAAAAACACTTTTCTTTTATTGGTCGGATGAAATATGCTAATTTTGTGAGATAGGAATTTTGGGTTTTCATGAGCTGTATGCCAAAATCATCCATATTAAGACAATAAAAGACCTGAAATATTTCAGTTAGTGTGCAATGAATCTAAAATATATGAATGTTAAATTTTCATCATGACATTATGGAAAATAATGAACTTTATCACAATATGCTAATATTTTGAGAAGGACCTGTAGTAGGACTTTGTGGACAACATAGCAGTGATGGTTCATATTAGTCTACATTCTGCCATTTACCTATTCCAAGTTTATCAAATGTAACTTTACGCTGTAAGGCTTATAGATAATTCATCAGCACATCAGAGGACTATGTTCTCACCATTTCTTTTCAGTCTGTACACCTCAGATTTCCAGTACAAGACAGAGTCCTGTCATCTGCAGAAATATTCAGATCATTCTGAACATATCGTGCGGTATACATGACTGATCCACCACATGCAGTCGTGTATATGGCATGACTGCATGCGGTGGATCAGAGATGGACAAGAAGCTGAGTATAGGGACCTGGTGGACCGCTTTGTGGCATGGTTTGGAAACAATTATCGCATCTTGAACATGAATATGAATGTATATTTGAAGAGAAACAGAAATAGGTCAAACACTATTTCCATCATGGGAGAAGAAGTGAAGGTGGTGGAGGAGTAAAAATACCTCGGTGTTCACCTGGACAACAGACTAGAGAGGCTATGCAAAATGAAGCCGTCTACAAGAACGGACAGAGCAGAGCGTACTTCTTCAGGAAGCGTAGATGCTACATATCTTCTATAAGTGTGTTGTAGAGAGCGTGATATCTTCCGCCATCATCTGCTGGGGTAGCAGCATCACAGCCAGGGACATAAAAAAGCCCAACAAGCTAATAAAGAAGGCTGGCTCGGTTCTGAGGACACCTCTGGAACCTCTGGAGATCATTGTGCATAGAAGGATTTTTCATAAAATGAAGAATATTATGGAGAACCCAGAACATCCTGAACAATTCTTCATTTTGGAGAACCCTGAACATCCTCTTCATGAGACTGTTGTACAACAGTGTCTTCAGTCAAAGGCTTCTTCAGATCTGTAAGAGAGACCGCTACAGGAGATCCTTTCTGCCCACAACCATCAGAATCTACAACAGCTCTTTGAAGAAACCTTTATAAAATGAGCTCCAATTAATTCCCCTTTGGGATAAATAAAGTATTTTTGAATTGAATTAAAACAGCAGAGGTAGATATTTACCCATCTAACATTAATTTCAACTGTTGTTTGGCTTTTTGAATGCCATTGGCTGGTTAAAAATGGGTCATCATTAACTGATGGCAGTTTTAATTAAATAAAAGGTTATTGAGTTTAATTTGTATCCGTTTTTGCATACAGTTGTAAAACCAAGGGCTAAAATATTTGATATTTTCGTACTCGTACTCGTCGTCTTCCGCTTTATCCGGGACTGGGTCGCGGGGGTAGCAGACTCAGCAGAGATGCCCAGACGTCACTCTCCCCAGACACCTCCTCCAGCTCCTCTGAGGGGAGCCCAAGGCGTTCCCAGGCCAGCCGAGAGACATAGTCCCTCCAGCGTGTCCTGGGCCATCCCCTGGGCCTCCTCCCTATGGGACGTACCTGGAACACCTCCCGAGGAAAGCGTCCAGGAGGCATCCGGTGTAGATGCCCGAGCCACCTCAACTGGCTCCTCCCAATGTGGAGGAGCAGCGGCTCTACTCTGAACCCCTCCTGGATGGCCGATCTCCTCACCTTATCTCTAAGGGAGTGCCCGGCCACCCTACGGAGGAAGCTCATTTCGGCCGCTTGTATACGGGATCTCGTTCTTTCTGTCATGACCCAAAGTTCATGGCCATAGGTGAGGGTAGGAACTTACACCGACCGGTAAATCGAGAGCTTCGCTTTTCGGCTCAGCTCTCTCTTCACCACAATGGACCGGCCCAGCGCCCCCATTACTGTGGCAGCCGCACCGATCCGTCTGTCGATCTCCCGCTCCATTCTTCCCCCACTCGTGAACAAGATCCCAAGATACTTGAACTCCTCCACTTGAGGCAGGAACTCCCCTCCAACTTGAAGAGGACAAGCCACCCTTTTCCGGTCAAGAACCATGGCCTCTGACTTGGAGGAGCTGATCCTCATCCCAGCCGCTTCACACTGTGCTGCAAACCTCCCCAGTGCATGCTGTAGGTCTTGGCTAGAGGGGTCCAGCAGGACCGTGTCATCTGCAAAAAGAAGAGACGAAATCCACTGGTCCCCAAACCAGTCTCCCTCTGGCCCTTGGCTGCGCCTAGAAATCCTGTCCATGAAAGTTATGAACAGGACCGGTGACAAAGGGCAGCCCTGCCGGAGTCCAATATGCACCGGGAACAGGTCCGACTTAGTGCCGGCAATGCAAACCAAACTCCTACTCCACTTGTACAGAGACCGGATGGCCCCTAGTAAAGGGCCCCCAATTCCATACTCCTGGAGCAGCCCCCACAGGGCAACACGAGGGACGCAGTCAAATGCTTTCTCCAGGTCCACAAAACACATGTGGACCGGTTGGGCAAACTCCAATGAACCCTCGAGTACCCTGTAGAGGGTATAGAGTCCAGTGTTCCATAGTTCTTGAGAAGAAGACTGCTCAGAGGTTTAAGGTCAGTTTCACGAACGTGTTTCTAAGACACAAGGAAACCACAGGTAAGTATAATGAAATCACTAGAAACTAGGAGGGTTCATTTACCATTACCAAAAGACACAATGTGGCATTGCTTGGGAGTGAATACAATGTCTGATTAGTGTATAACTTCATGTTACAATGTGGATAACAGGAAGGTCTTGTGAACCTGCCCCATATAAAATACCATACTTACCACACACATATCTTGTGTAATACATTTACAGTATGAGCCCTGTTGTATCCACGGCAACAGAAACAGTGATGCAAATATCTGCCCCAGCTGTCACCTATCAGGGAAGATCCTCTGTGAGTACATAACCGGTCATGTCCCACCACTGCAGCCCGCGTGTCCTTTCATTTCCCGTTACAGAGGGTGGAGGCAACCACACCTCTGCTTAGATGTGTGGATGGAGTAATCTAGGACAAAAATTAAACTTTCATCTCCCCAAAATAGCATTTCAGCGACTCAACTGATTTGTCGCTGCACAACAGTACCATTTGTAAACTCAAGCATGAATTATTAAAGGTAGAGCTTTGCATATCTTTGAGAATTTCCAGACAACTTTCACATCGTGGGCTGCAGACTCAGGTTAAAGCTGAGATACAATGAAACACAGCAGTATAGTACATGAAAGAAAATATAAAAAAGGTTCCAGCAATTTTTAAATGAATGTCAAAAAGCATGACACAGCATCATTAACATGGATTATTACTATTTTTAGAGCAGCCATTGCTGTTGTTTGTGTCAAGAAACAAATTCCAGAACAAAGCACTGAAACCCCAAACTTCGTTTAGTCATTACAGGAAGGCAGCAGAAGGCTCCAGTTAAGGTTTCTGCTGCCTCTGCAGTTCCACCTGTATATATTGCCTTGTGTATAGGAATTGCCAACAAAGAGACGATTGGAGCCATATGCCACTCATTTATTGCTGTGTTTATGTTTGTGTGGTTCACAGCCACTTAGATGTCGCCCAGTCATTTCCATATTTGCATGCAAGACAAATTGATTATGTTGTTTATGAGCAACCCACACCATTCTTTTGAAAGAATAAGACAGATGGGGAAGCAGGATTAAAAGGGTTAATCATGTTTTATAAATTCTGTTGAGATGCAGGTGATTTTATTATAGGGTTTATACTACCATGAATTAACAAGCATCTGTTCCAGGGGTCCCCAACTAAAATAGCAGGAGGTCCACAACTTCCTTCGTCCAAATGCTTTGGGGTCAGAACATTTTAAATCAACTAACAAAATTATTTTTTTTCGTTTTTATTTCATATTTAACACTAGAATTTTTGGATTTTTAACTACTGACCAATTATTTATATGCCCATGAATTCATCTGCTGAACAAAAATTGCAATCCATTTTAATATTAAACGCACTTTAAATGAAACAGTCGAGCTGGGTCAGTACATATTGGTCTAACAGTTCTGCTCTCCTTGTTGTGCCTGTGACAGGCATGGCAATTTGCTTAACCTTTTCCTTAAGTTGTTGTCCTTCTTTTCCATCTAAAAGTGTTTCTGCCACAGCTTCCACGCACTCTTTGATTATTTCCCAGTCAGTAAAAGACTTTTCGTGTTTTTCTAAAGTCCACTGTACTTGCAGTGAACATTTGTATGCTCGCTGTTGTGCTGTAAAGGACTGTGTTATCAGCTGTGTAGCTCGCGCCTACTGTCCTCTAAGTTCATTTATTCTCCTTGTACTACTGTCAGACCTGGGCGGATAGCTTTGGTTGAAGTTCTTATGTTTGGTTTCATAATGCCTCATTAGATTTCCACTTTTTATAAGTCCAACAGATTCAAAACATATAAGGCAGACCGGCCTGGCAACCTACAGAGGATAATAAGAAAGCATATTCTTCTGTCCATTTATCTAATTGTGCGATTTTCATAGCCCACTTTAAGTATTTTTGACAAAGCCATCTTTTACTGACCCATCTGTGTACCACCAAGTCATTGTACTGTGAGCAAGCATGTGCTCCCAAGCTAGTAACTTAGCAACCCACGTTCAATGACTGCACATAGCTTCTTCTTTCTTGTTTTCTGGCAGTTGACATACAACGATGTGGTGCATTACCGCCACCAGCTTGCTTGGAGTGTAGACCAAATTGTCGCTGACCCACATAGCTGCCCAGTGCACCTGTTCAAAAATCAGACACAGCAGCAGGCAGGAATAAAATGTCTATATCTACATAGTAAATGAGAAAATGCTTTGCATTTCGGACAAAATGCTCTCTGGGTCCAGATTTGGACTGGAGTCTGGGTTTATGGGACCCCTGATCTAGTTCATCTGGGTTGGGTCCTGTTATGCATGTAATCTTGATTTTTTGAGCCTGGAAATTAAAAAAATTGATGTTGCTATTAATTAATGTGCATAGATCAGAGTTCGTTGCTGATTCTTATTGATTACTATATCACCAGAAGAAATGAGAAATATATCCAATATAATTTTAAAAGAATCTAGCTTTATTACTTTAAAAAACAGACAACGTGATTATGAAGGTTTATTTTAAAATATGTTCAGCATCTTATATTAGCAAGTAGTGCTGCTAGCAGCCATATCTGTGTATATTCCTCAGAGAATTTAGATCATTGCTGTACATCTAGGATTTCCGTGGGGCTGCCAACTTTTCCAAATCCAGCATGGTCTGGGAAAGACAGAGGTTGAAACCCTTAAAAAGATAAAACAGCAGTTACTTCCTGAACGTCTTGCTCTCTTTAACACCCTGAATGAACTGCAGACATGTCTTGACATGCCATGGGAAATTGTTTACTTTTAAATTGTTTCTTATACTTCTGTGGTTCATCTAAATTCATTTTCAAACGACTGCTAAAAATATGATTTAAGTGTTTTTACCGCAGTACCATTTGTACAACAAACTCTCTTTCTTGTGTACAACAAAGAGAGTGTCCCACCTCATGAGTTTGGTAGGTTGTAGTATCCCAAATAGTAGGTATGGTCTTTTCACTAATTGAAAAAAAAAGATTGTATTTTGAATTTTTACCCAGTCGGTCCATGGTCAAGGTTAATTTAGCTGAAAAATCAGCCCTATCAATCACCTAAAGATTTCTTTGTGGATCTCTAATCACCATCTTTAAAAACAAAGCACATGTCTTTAAAAGTTCTCTGGACAATAAAAAATTATAGACAAGGTTTAAAATGGGCCTTGGAGCTTTCTTTATAGCTTTAGCATATATCAAATTATATTAGACAAATAAACATTTAAATATTCACACAATGTGGCCATTAAATGTGTCCAACATTGTTTGTTTTACAAGTTTAATTTATGTCGAAACCCAACGGTAGACCGAAGATTAAGTTACTGTGCTTTGCAAACAGTCACTGGCCAGATTCAATCATTGACAAAACATCATATCTTATTATCATTTGGCTTCCATTTTTCAATGTCAGTTTTTTATTTAAGGATAACTTTGAACTATTGATTCATATGTTATTAAAAATTGATTATTACTCGCCAAAATTCAATGTGCATTACTGCTATTTTGAACCTTGGACAATGAACTGCAACAAAAGTAGATGATTCTGATCGAGCAAAAGGGCTGTGCAGGGCAAATGGTCCCGTTCAAGAAGGAAGGAGGAGGAAAAATAAGCAATTTAGCAGGGAGAAAAGAAGCTCACCTCAAAGACCTCTCTTTTCAGCAACTCAAGAAAGAGCACTATACCTCAGCAACATAGATACTGTGCTGTCAAAAAGACCATGTTTAATGACTTTTTTGGCATCTATTTCACATAAATTAGAGCTTTTACACATTTAATAATATTGTGTCTTGGCATTTCAATTGGATCACATATATCATGTAAAATAAATTAGGCAAATGCTAATGATTTATTTTCTCAGAGAAATTCTAAATGACAATGTCTCTGTCAGTGCATGACTTTTTCTTTTTTGAGATGTCTTTTTATATCCATCTGAAGTGGAAGTTGCAAATGTGTAACTCCTAAATGCCGTGTTTGTATGTGTCAGAGGGTGCTCGCTTCCATCTGTTTCTCCAGTCTGGTCACTGCTTGGGGCGAAGGGTCAATCTGTGTGACAGGGGGAGGTGTCAGGTTATGACGAAGCGTGATAGCTCGGAGAGGTCAGAAGAGCTCAGAAAAATGAAAGTGGTCATGGTGGTTGTGATGGTGGGTAATGATTCATGCCTGAAGGTCATGCTCAGAAACTGGTTGTGCTTAATACATACAACTTTATTAGTTAGAGAGTTGCTTCTGTCAAGGTCAGTCAGGTGATTATTTAACATTTTAAGGTATTTTAAAGAGCTTAAAAGTGTTCAGTAAGTTGTGCTCTCTTATTTTTAATGCTTGGTGTATTTTCTTCAGAAATATCTGGAAATAAGCGTCCAATAACTTGACTGATGTCATGAAAGTCCAAAAGTCCTGAATATGCTGGACATACTTGGAGTGATAAATAAAGCAGAGTTTTACTAATATCTTGTGCAAATTGATACATTGTTAGTGTCAAAAAACAAAACAAAAAATTGTGATTTGGTAATGGAGGGGATGGAGAGAACCAAGTAGACGCTGGCAGCACCAGGCAGGCAGAAACAGTGCATGAAAAGCAGACTGTGGCTGGACGTTTTGCAGCTTAAATAGACCACCCAAATCATTAGGATGCTTCATGTATTCTTTAGGGTGTGAGAAAGACACGTGTGAAGCAGCAGCACAGCTCAAGTTCACTGCCTGAATGATAGCTCACAGACATTTCCTCCATCAAACTAAACTGAAATTATTTGTATTTTGTTAATACCAGAGTAATGAAAGGTTTTTTTTAGAGATTTCTTTTATTACATTCTTCAAATTCAGATGCTTACAGACACACCTACAAGCAATTACTATGTCCTTATACAATTTGGGAAAGCCTAAATGACAATGGTATGGTTTTATAAGATCCTGATAGATTAAGTCACAACATTTGCATTAAATGGAGGCACATCCGTGGACACATTTTAAGGCAACACCTCAAAAACACAGCTTCCTGTACATACATAGGTTCTGTATCATAGAGATGAATGGGATTTGGACAAAAATGTCTACATAAACTCCAGAATAATAGCAGAAAGACAAATATGAACTGAAAGGCCACTCAGTAAGTAGGAAACTACTCCTCTAAAATCAGCATAAAAATGCCAGATTACATTTTGCAAATGCACACAGTGAAAAATATTTTGGAGACATGTCCTGTGGCCTGACAAAACCAAAGTTGAAGGATTTGGTTCCAGTGATCAATTGGCACAAATCTGACTTCCAAATGGATAGTGATACTAATAATCAAATTAAACCTGACTCCAAACAAAAACAGAAAAACACAGCTGGATGTTATAAATACTTGTAAGCAGTTTTCATTGTATAGGAAATCCCTTCTTTCATCACCTTGACATCAATCAACTTACAGCATACACTGTCCCTACATTTAATTAAAAAATATCTAAAGACAATGTTTAAAGATGGATTTTGCAAAAATTGGGAATGTCACATGAAACAGCTTTCTAATGTTTCAGTTTTCCGAGTTTAGGAAAATGTCTAAAGACAAAAAGGTAATTCTTTATGAATACCACACTAGTTGAAAATCTAATACACTTGTCCGAGCATAATTGTGTGTGCACGTTTGTTTACATGCATGGGTGCTTCCATTTGGGCAGAAGGCTTAGATGAGTCCATACATTTTGAGTCATTTGCCCAGCAGCTCTCTGCAGCAGCCTAAAACAACCACAGTGCTGCTCCAATTAGCTGACCTGTCACTAGGCACACCCACAGCTGTGCAGCGCTCGGAGAGCAGGCCGAGCGCAGAGAGGGGCTGCAAGGTGTAGGGAATTTCTACAGTCAAGTCATAGACACTGATGAAAACATCCAAGAAGCCTGTCATTGCCTTCAGGACAACGAGTGGCCCCTCATGTGTTTTGCCTGAGAGGCTATCGCGCAGTTTTACATAGACCAAAAGCAACTCATTGGTTCTTTGTACACTGGCAGGGAGACTGAAATGGGTAATTTATTTAAACAATGTTAAACATAAATGGATGTACAACGTATAAGAAGCATCCAGAGTCTGGACACAGATATCACCTTTTATTCTTCAACACACCCAGAACACTGTCAGGTGATCTTTCATTTAGTTTTATGGAACAGTTCTCCAGACCTCTTGAAGGGCATCCCAAAACTTCTCTTTTGATGTTGGCAGCCTTTTGTTCTGCGCTCTGTCAGAATGAGCCAGGTGTGCTTCAACGTGAAATTTACAGCATGGTTTACATTTGCAGCACACCTTAGACATTTGGTTACATGGACCTGTTCTTTGGAAATGTTTTTAAACTTGTATTCAGATAAAAAATAGCAAATAGAAAGTCTTATATCATGAAAGGAAGCAGGTATTTATTTTAAATTTTGTGTTCTAGTCTATGCATAAACATCAAAATAACAAGAAATAAATATAAGAATAAAATTATAACTGTAGCCATATGTTAAATTGTATTAGCAATAGTAGAAATAACTGTTGCTTTTCTTTTTTGAACAAATGAAATTTTATCATGGTTCACACTCTTTCACATTTTTGTGTAACTACTGTGTATAAGGGACACATTTTTGTATTTTTGTGTCCCCTTAACGTTTTCCAGAAGTAATGTTTTATAGCTAAACTGTATAAATATGAGATAAGTGATTTAAAAAAAAACTGCATGCAACATGATGCACCATTACAGTGCTTTCATCCACCAGCTGCTTTTAAATCCTCAATGCCTAAATATGTTGTTGACTGGGTCATGCTGCATGTGGGAACACAAGCAAAGACGATGCTGGGGTAGATATTTAAGACACAGTGCACTGCCTATCAGAGGTCTCCTTGTAGGCCTCAGACACGATGCTTTGTGCTTCCCTTCTTCAGCCCTGACTCATTCTCAGTCTGACTGCCCCACACACACTTACGCAGGAAAGAAGAATCCCTTATCTTGTATCTGGTTCAAGGTTCACTGCAACTGATGACAGCTGATGACAATCCAGCTGGGAACAAGAGAATATCACCTTCGACTTCAGACGAAAAGTAGTAGGAAGCAAAACAGGGGGAATGCACCCTCAGATCACTCTCAAATTAGGAAATGTCTATGTGTTTTGGTTCACATATACATTTTACACCAATGGCACATTATACAACAGCCAAAAAAAAACAGCAAAAAAAATTATTTAATGTTTTATTTTGCTTATTATAGATGGATTATCAATTTGTAATAACTGCACCCTATTTAGACACTGTAATCATACATTTTTAAACAACAAGCAAATTCCAAAAGCAATTCTTATATTTGTTTAAGTAGTGACCACTACACCACCCTCTTAGAAATCCAAAAGTATTGATTTCTATCAAAAACTCACACCTTAACCTTGTCTTTTGCATCCACTGCTCTGAAATATGCATTGTGAATCCACATTGAGAGTTGTTTGGTCCCTTCATTATGCTAGAGTGGTACAATTTATATAATTTCAGAGGAAAGGGGCGAAAATCAATAAACCTTAGTTGACAGCATAATTCATTCTCAAGGTTTGAAAAAATGTGTAGCTAATGAGAGAAAAATTTAACTCAAGTACAGCCATCTCCTAACCTTCAAAAGCCAGCAACAACCTAAGTAATTTACACATGCAAAGAATTCTAAACAAAATAGCCTTATAATTAAACTAGCTGGTCAGACTGACACTGAAAATCTGTCAAACTCTTGTAACATATAGCTCAACTCTATGAAAAGAATAGCACAGTAAGTTTTTCAAATGTTTTGCTATTTTATTGTAAGTCATGATTAAAAACAAACTTCCATGTTTCAGAGCTTGTGACTCAGAGAGAGCATAGCAGATGCTTGTCCACAGAAAGGAGTGTTGCTGAGTAGGGCTAGTGCGCTCAAAGTGTATTTGTTTCACTATTGTTGTTCAGTATTAAGAACTGACACAGTTTCTAGATAATTTGGCAACAGAAAAGAAAAAAAAACATAGAAGGGGGTCATGACGAGACCCTGGCTGGACTGGAATAGACAGATGAATGAAAATATTACTTATACGCACACATTATATTTGGAGAAGAAATGGCACAGCACCTCATTCCAAAACACCATAACAAAGTGACATTTGGTGGTGAGAATATCATGGTGTGGGGCTCAAGGAGCATACACTTGCAGATTTAATTTAACTGGAGAATAGAGGAATGGAGAAATGTACTGACATAGTCTTCATAAGAACCTAAAGATCTATTAGGAGTGTATTGTTCAGCAGGATATTGTTCCCAAACACACAACCAAAGAAACTCTTAACTAGCTTTTGAGAGAAAAAAAAGCTGCTACAGTAGTTTACACCATCGCTTGGCTTGTAGCCAATTGAAATGTAAATAGGTGAAGATCAGCAAGGACAATAAAGTTACCCTACATCTTTTAAGATTTGAAGAGATTTGAAGAATGGGTCAAAACCACACCAGACCAACACTCGCAATGTTTTGAGAGGTCTAGATGCTGTCATTACCAAAACAGTTTTTTCTACTATGTGATAAATTTAAGTAAGCATGTTCCATAGTTATCCCCACGGTTTGGCATCGTTAAGGCATGCAAGTGTTTTAAATTTTTTGGATGTGTGGATTACTTGGGTTGTTACAGATATGTGAATTGTATGTCAACAGTGGCTATCTATGGGTGGACATTTGTTGCCGAATACTGAAGTAGTCATTAAAAAGTACAAATTCAACTAGAGCATACAATTATCATTTCCCTGGCACCTGATAGTGAAACACTGCTAACAGCACCAAATTATTTTTCAACCACTGAGATGTTTTTTCAGAAAGGGTTATTAACTTTAACACATATACCAAAAAAAAAAAACAGAAATCTGTGTCTACCTTTGTAATTGTTTTTGAAAATTATTAAAAAATTAAAACTACACACAGGTCAGCTACATCTTAATTACCAGAACACAAAACCACCCCTTCAGTTTGATTCATTGCACAGGAAGAAATAGAGGGAATTAACAAGCATAGCTGTGAATACGTATAATGTATAACATCTGTTCTAGCAGAGAAGGAGTTTTCAGCAGCAGGGCTTTAGGTTAATAGACTATATTTACTATCTTGACACTATATTTAAAAGAAACCCTAAAAACTATTTTGTTATTGGTTTCTAAACTTATTTTAATCAAGTAACAGTTGCACAAAAGCAAAAAAGATTGCATGCAGAACTTGGGCATTTTGCAGCCACAAACTGATTATGAACAAGGTGGTTCCAAGCTATAGAATATTATGGCATACATAGTTCTGCAGAGATAGTTTTTTTCTTTTGGCTTCATCTTTCTTTCATCCATAATGAGTGATTTAATCTGTGACGTTTATGTAGAAAGAACCAGGTAAAGACCAGACAAATGTTTGTTGTGTCCTGATATGTAAAATCCTAGACCTAAAACAGGGTGTACTTTTTACCCTGTGAATGCATTGTGGCAGCATAAAACACAGAAAGTTGACACTTTCAATATATGTTGTCATTTTCCAAAACAAAGGGCACAATAGCTGTTAAAAGTAAATGGCTACCCTAGTCTTTTTCTATGTGTAGTCTGGAGTAAACATCATTAAAGGGAACAATAACAATTTCTAGTGATTTTCGAACAGCATTTTTACTTGAAATGCCCATCTCTAATTGTATAACCATTTTTTGCAGACGGTTCTTGTTCCATATTCTGAAATTCTAAGACTTCTGTTATACCACAAAACTTCCATTTTGGTTTCATCTTATCTTAATGAATATTGCACGCTGGGATCTTTGACATGTCTGTTCACAAAATGTTTTGGTTTTTGTTAATTTACGAACTTTTAAACAACACTACAAGTTCCTTGCACATTATGTATTATGAAATGCCCAAGTGTTTTTCTTGTACCTCGCTTACTCAGACAAAACTCAATTAATCTAAAATTAGTAAAGTTTTTTAGGGCTTTTTAGCACAATGAAGAATTGTACTAAAAGGAGAAAAACAACTACTCAGGTTCTCTGCAATAGTTTTCTTGGATTAATATTAAAAGTTACTTCTAACTTTGATCTCAGTTCTTTTAAACCCTTTCAACATCAAGGAAAGTACAACCTTTTTATTCCACCTGTCAACTGCCACAATCTGTTTTCATTTCCAGGAACCATGTTCTGTCTGAGTTGAAAGTCTGCCAAAAAAGACTAACTTCCTTGCATATGAGCAATTGTCAAGTATGCATGGAATATGAAAAAACCCAGCGAAGTAACTTTTTCCTGTGATTTTCATGATTTATTTGCTGAGTACCATAATAAAAATAGCAGGAGTGGATTCACTGGAGACATTTGGTACAAACAGGGCGCAAACCGTCATTGTTAAGCATAATTACAGGGCATATTCATATCCCATACAAACCAACAAATGCAATATAAAACTTTAGGCTCAGTACTGATTAGGCATCATAACCAATATTACAAAATGTGATCACTACTGATGTGTGACTAATGTAACAACTAATTTATCTTGTGGTGAATAATTTACTGTATTTTGCTGTTAGCAGTAACTGTTTATATTAATGACCTTGACTCAAGCACGGAGATGGTGACTCAAGTTTAAGGCTGTGACTTGAATCACGCTTAGGTCACATAAACAACTTCAGGCTTGATTTAGACTTGTGCTCTAAAGAATCGAGACTTAGACTCGTGGTCTAAGACTAAGACTCTAAGACTTATCTCCAGTCTTTGTTATATAATCGGTAGAAAACACAAGCTAGGATATAAGCTACAGACCACTTATCTTACAGGTTATGCCCTACTTGTGCATGTTGTATTGTGAAAAAATGCACTTGATTGACCAGATAGTGATAGTCACAGATTTGGTAACCGGGTTAACGGTTCATGACGACCTGTTCGTGTTAGCTGTAGCTTCATGATAATGATCACAAAGAGGATTCTCAAACTAGATTCTGAATTAAATGACTTGAGGATATTTCAGAACAAAATAAAAGATGTTCCATGGCTATTAGGCTAGCTGCTTCATTACAAAGCCACTTCTGGTTTATCAACATAAAGCACTTCACAGAAATTCCACATTCTCTCACATTTACTTACTACACCGTGCCTCTCACATTATGTGGTAATGTATAATGTGTCTGGGAATACTTTTATTGTTTAAACATGGAACAGAAATTTTAAATGTAGATTTAAAACACAATTTCTAAATAATCTTAAAAATCCTTTTACTCAGAATAAGGAGTAGAAACGCTCCATACCCTTTATGTGAACTATCAGAACAAAGACATAATAAAGGGCACTTTGTTTGATTTTTTTTCAGAACCATGATATCAGCAGGAATAATTTTCTTTTTATTACTTCTCTTGAAAAAAAGCATATTTATTTTCTAATAGAGTTATTATTACTCAATATCAATTCTCAAAATATTTTAAAGCAGCTAACAACAGTTTTTACATGTTAAAAGAAATGTTAAAAGAATAAAAGACAATTGTTGATTAATGTTAAAGATTAAAGGTAAGTTAATTGTTTATTTGATAATGTAGGCCTAAGGACAAAGAGTACAGCACTGAAATTCCTAACCTACCACAATACTGTCATATAATACTGGTTTGTTAGTGGCCAGTGTGCATATAAGGGCATGGAAGCCACATGGTGGGTAGAAACGTTTTTATAATGAGAACTTTCAGGTAGTGCAGGTAAACAGAGAAATCATGGTAAATGACATGAAACAGGTAGTAAACAGGAGGATCCAGTGGCCAGCAATGATAACCAGGGTTAAAATATAGAGGCAGGATTGAGAAACGATCAATGAACTAGGAGAGCTAATCAGATGAAATGTGAAGCAGCTGGTGGCAGGGAGAATGCAGAGCAATTGGAGAAGGTGGGCTAATTTAAACGGATGAGTGGGAACACAGAGAAATCTAGGGAAGTAACATATATTATGTAAACACAAGAATGAACCATGAACCCAATATAATAAGAATAACTAAAATCACAACAACTAAACAGGGAAGTGCAGAGAAACAGACAAGAAACTCAAAACACAAACTCCTAACACAGGACAATCATGACAGATGTCATGAAACCTTATTATCAACTAATATTACCAGACAAACAGGGTATCGCATAGCATGCGGGTTAAATACAGTACTGAACAGTGTGCAATTTTATGTGCAGTATTACGATCTGCCACAAAGGGTTCCCTCTATTATTTCGGGTTTATTTAAACCATCATAAAACTTAGATGAGAGACGGCATAAGTGTCTTGGAATATAGTGTCTTTCATCTAAGTTTTTTGATTAATCAAGTAATGTAAATTATTGGTTTGCCTCCAAAAATCTATTTTATTTTAGGTTTTTCTATAACCATCAAATTTGGCATTTATTGCATTCCACAAAAGACACTTGAGCAGGAAAAAATATTAACTCTTAAAACAAAAAAACCTTGCAGTGTGGTAAAACCGTGTGTTTATCATTACCTAACTTTCAGGACTCTCATGCCTTACATCCTTTCAGACTTTGCAAACTTTAATTGAAACTTTTATACACTGGCTCATTCGTCACTGAAGCAGACACTTTATTTGCCACATTTGTTTTGAAACTAGAGCTATAATGAAGCTGACAATAACCCTACTTATGTATTCAGTGCACAGATACAAACACACAGATATAAGACAAAGTTGAAGATGCAGACAGCAGCCAGGGTGGTAAGGAGAAGAAAGATAATTTTGATGAAACGTTCGTCAAATAATCAAAAAACCTTTATGCCCACTCAGAATGTTTATTATTACATTAATGGTATTTTATTATGATTTTATTTAATATGTTGCAACAGCCCTAATTTTAGTCAGGTAAATTATTTTCACCACAGTTAAGCTCTTTTATTGTCATACTTATTACAGAAACTTTCAGGCAAATTTTGTTAAATACATCATGTGAACGTGAGTAAATTTACATTTTCCTGTTTAAAAATATGAGCAATTTTAGAGATTTTTGTCTGGGTCAATTGAATGTTTAATGTGGCCAATCTAGAAAATAGTTTTCTGAAAATTGTATAGTCTGCACAGCTATTTTCTTTTTCTAAGTTTTTTTTTATTATTCAGTATATAATGTTCATTTAGTCACATAGCATTCCTTTGCTACATACTATTTTAGTGTTACATTCAAAAAAATTCTAAATCATTGCATCTTTAGTTTAGGCCTTATTTCTGAGAGGTAGTATGCATAAAAATAGTAGTTGTATTTTTAAATAAGTGAGAGTGAATATTAAAAAAATTAAAAATATATTTTATACTACAATACTGTGAAAAAGGAGGTATTTTCATGTATCAGTAGAAATATCATACTTGTCCATATAGAGATGTGGTTGGGGTTCAGTGACATCCAGGCAGAGGATCTGATGCGCTGTGCACAAAGAAAACAGGGATATATGAGCAATAGAACACATCCCAGATGCAGTTAAATGGATGGGAGCAACAGTGCTCAATACTCAATCTTTATTTTTAGGGTATTAATTTAGTGGGGGAACAAATCCTACCTTAAAAACTAATTGTTAAATGTTTCATAAAATGTTTTATGTATACATTTCTAACATCTAAACTGCAACTCTACCTCATCTAACTAGACATGGCATCATTAGGAACATGTTTTGATCTTCAAGTAACAACTCAAACATTAAGTTGTTTTTATTTAGGGCCAAAGGCCAGTGACTCGTGTCCTAAAAGGTCCCTTAAGTGACCTCAATGGCCCTATTAGTCTAATTGCTCTGGCTACAATTTATTAGCCTGTTACTTCCAACCCATGTTCAGACCTGAAGAAGCCTTTTGGATGAGAGGTGAAACATCTTTAAGAAACAAGAAGTGTAATTGCTTTCTTCATCAGCACATTATCATGTCCTGAATGACTAAGAATCTCCACCAGCATAAAAACTTTTACGTTGATCAGTGTCTAGGAATATTTTCATTCCCCTGTTTATCTTAACCACTCTTCAAAATGGTAGAGACAAGGGAACATGTCACTCAAGCAAGGTACATGTTAATTGATATTCACCACTTAGGAAATGGCTACAAGAAAATAGCTACCCGTATAAACTTGTCTATATCTACACATAAAATCCTAAAACTGCTCTTTTCTCTTAAAAGTCGTCAGTAAACTCTTACTCATCCAGGTGGTCACATAATAACTCAAAACAAAATTTAAAATACTGCAGGCATCATTTGCCTTTGTTACATTTTAAATAAAACTAGATAAAGCTAGTGAAACATTTCAGAAAAAAAAGACATCTGACTGACACACCAGCAAATCCATCTCTGAATTTCTTTAAAGCAATTAAGGTTTTGGAGTGGTCTTGTCAGAATGAAATTTGACTGAGATACTGTGCCATGACCTTAAACTTTTCATGCTGAAAAACATTCCAAACAGTCCAATGTGGCTAAATTACCACAATTCTGTAAAGAAGAGTGGATCAAATTTCACCCCTGGCAATATATAAGACAACCGGCCAGCAATCACAAATGCCTGTTGGTTGTTGTTGTTGCCAGGGCTGTCACAACCTGGTAATATGTTTGGGGACCATAACCTTTTCACATAGCTTTTTTCTCCTAACAGATGAAATCATCATTTGAAAGGTGCATTTTAAATTTACTAAGGTTATATTTATATAATAATAACATTTGTTTGATTGTCTGAAACATTTAAGCGTGAAACAAAAGCAAAAAAAATATAGTAGAGTAAATACTATTTCACAGCTCTGTCATATCCACTGAACTGTGCACAGGATGTTTGGGTGTTTCTCTCTTTCTGTGGCAGGGTGTAGCTGGCGGTTGCAGCCTCCTCTGCTGCGGCTCATTAGGCTCATCAGGAAGGTCTTCAAAAGGTATTTTGGAGCAGGACACAGATGCCAGATCAGTTGTTCACATGAGCAGTAATCAGGCTCACTCTCTCTTGCTTCCAGTTCTCTGATCCTCGACTGACTCCTTGTTGTCTCCCCCGTTTTTCAAACAATACCTGATGTTGTTTCCCCAGAAAACTCAGACTTGGAGATTAATCAAATTGTCCTCTGAGCATCTGAGCTTCTTCTTGGGTCTTCTCCCTTGCCTTCCTGGAGTAAGCTTACCTGAACGCCCATCTACCTGCTGTTCACCTGCCTGTCCACCCTTGCAGACTCTGCAACTTCCTGGACTCCTCCTAGAAGTGAAAGAACAGAACCTTCTTCATCAATATAATCAGAACATTACAAACTCAGTTCCGTGGATTAACTTGCCTCAGATGTGCACCTCACTCATACTCTGAAAGTTATCTCTGTCCCTAGTGGCTGCTCCAAGATTGTTCCTGGTTCCCGAGTTTGCTCTGGTTGTTGTTGAACCAGCTCAACAGTTTCATTTGAATCACTATGACAGACGTTTCTGGCCAACAAAACACTACGGCACAATTACAAACATCGTTAACCGAGCAAGAAAATATTCTTGCTCATCACGGTACCATTTTACAGTCTCTCATTTAGCAGCAAGGCTTTGTAACCTTATATATAGTCTTTATCTTTTTTATTCCACACATATATGTATATATATATATATATATATATATATATACATATATATATATATCTATATATATATAGATATATATATATACCATACAGACCAAAAGTTTGGACACACCTTCTCATTCAAAGAGTTTTCTTATATATGTATGTGTGTATATATATATATATATATATATATATATATATATATATATATATATGTGTGTATGTGTGCGTGTGTGTGTATGTATATATATATACAGTACAGACCAAACGTTTGGACACACCTTCTCATTCAAAGAGTTAAGAGTTTTCTTTATTTTCACGACTATGAATATTGTAGCTTCACACTGAAGGCATCAAAACTATGAATTAACACATGTGGAATTATATACTGAACAAAAAAGTGTGAAACAACTGAAAATATGTCTTATATTCTAGGTTCTTCAAAGTAGCCACCTTTTGCTTTGATTACTGCTCCACACACTCTTGGCATTCTGTTGATGAGCTTCAAGAGGTAGTCACCTGAAATGGTTTTCACTTCACAGGTGTGCCCTGTCAGGTTTAATAAGTGGGATTCCAAGCCTATAAATGGGGTTGGGACCATCAGTTGTGTTGTGCAGGAGGTGGATACAGTACACAGCTGATAGCCCTACTGAATAGACTGTTAGAATTTGTATTATGGCAAGAACAAAGCAGCTAAGTAAAGAAAAATGAGTGGCCATCATTACTTTAAGAAATGAAGGTCAGTCAGTCCGAACAATTGGGAAAACTTTGAAAGTGTCCCCAAGTGCAGTCGCAAAAACCATCAAGCGCTACAAAGAAACTGGCTCACATGAGGACCGCTCCAGGAAAGGAACTCCAAGAGTCACCTCTGCTGCGGACGATAAGTTCATCCGAGTCACCAGCCTCAGAAATCGCAGTTTGTTTGGGCTAAAGAACACAAGGAATGGACATTAGACCAGTGGAAATCTGTGTTTTGGTCTGATGAGTCCAAGTTTGAGATCTTTGGTTCCAACCACCGTGTCTTTGTGCGGCGCAGAAGAGGTGAACGGATGGACTCTACATGCCTGGTTCCCACCATGAAGCATGGAGGAGGAGGTGTGATGGTGTGTGGGTGCTTTGCTGGTGACACTGTTGGGGATTTATTCAAAATTGAAGGCATACTGAGCCAGCATGGCTACCACAGCATCTTGCAGCAGCATGCTATTCCATCCGGTTTGCGTTTAGTTGGACCATCATTTATTTTTCAAAAGGACAATGACCCCAAATACACCTCCAGGCTGTGTAAGGGCTATTTGACCAAGAAGGAGAGAGATGGGGTGTTGCGCCAGATGACCTGGCCTCCACAGTCACCGGACCTGAACCCGATCGAGATGGTTTGGGGTGAGCTGGACCGCAGAGTGAAGGCAAAAGGGCCAACAAGTGCTAAGCATCTCTGGGAACTCCTTCAAGACTGTTGGAAAACCATTTCAGGTGACTACCTCTTGAAGCTCATCAACAGAATGCCAAGATTGTGCAGAGCAGTAATCAAAGCAAAAGGTGGCTACTTTGAAGAACCTAGAATATAAGACATATTTTCAGTTGTTTCAAACTTTTTTGTTCAGTATATAATTCCACATGTGTTAATTCATAGTTTCGATGCCTTCAGTGTGAAGCTACAATATTCATAGTTGTGAAAATAAAGAAAACTCTTTGAATGAGAAGGTGTGTCCAAACGTTTGGTCTGTACTGTATATGTATATACATACACACACACATACATATATATATATATATATACATACACACATACATATATATATATATATATATATATATATATATACACACACATACATATATATACACATACATATATATATATATATATATATATATATATATATATATACACACATACATATATATATATACATATATATATATATATATATATAAAATAATAGTGCTGCAATTGCATAGTGACAATTAAGTTACACCTAAGTTCTTTATTGTGAGAATATCAAGGCTGGCTGACCATCCACTGCTAATGAGTGGAAAATTCAGCATCTACATCTATTTCAAAGTTTTCTTATGAGTCTAGACTGCATTTGATAATCTCTGGTTCAAAATCTAAACAACCTACACTTAAATACACTTAATACTTTTTAAGTATTAAGTAAATCTTTTCCAGTGAATCCAGTATCATGTATTGTCAATCCCTGTGAGCTGGGTGTATTGTTACACCTCTAATCTAAAGGTCTGATATTGTTTTCTTATAGATTTAAATAGTTCCTATTGTGCTCCATATATAATCAGGCAGAAATAGTTTTCTCCTTAAAAGTATCTTTGCATATGGATAGAAAATAATTTCTGAAACTGAGCATGATCGGGCAATAAGAAATGTATAAAAAAAAAAACTATTTAGAAATAAGGAGCATTTGTAATCACTGGGCACTCATATGGAGAATACGTATGGAAAGTGAGGCCACTATTACCTTTGTGATTCAGATCTCTTTGAGGTGTAAGACCTATTCTCTCACATATTCCACTGGTAGTGTAAAAGTGACGCATTCAGCAGCACACCATCCATTAAAACCCATAGCAGCAGGGGTATTTTTTAACAAAATGGAGCGTTTATTGATGGATTGGGATTCATGTCTCACAGTTCAGATATGATAACCCACTCTACTTGGCCTTCAATTCACATCTCTTTTTGCCTCACAATTCATCCCACTCCACACTCTCTCCTCACTTGTTCTCCATCCACACTTTCATCTTCACTCCATCTTTACACAGTATGTCACATTTCTTTCCCCCAGCCCACTGCCTCCACCACCTTGATCTCTTGCTATTCTTCTCCTCCTCTCTCTTCACCATTTTTTCACCTCTTCCTCCGCAACAAGAAACTGTTGAAACAGCCAGCTCCAGAATTCTGATCAGCCACTTTGTGGCCTAAGAAGACTCGCCAAACTGTCTTTCCGATTAATCAATACCTCCATTGGGTGTGGTTAACTCCTGTAACCTCGGCATTACATGAAGGGAAATGTTCAGTACTGCATCAGAATAACAAACGTCTAACTTATCCTGGTTACAGACCACATCTGATTTATTGGAAAACATTTTAGCCACTGAGTAGACTTGTTGCGCATGATTAGAAACATGGAGGTGCCTATCTTGCCTATTTCACTTGTGTACTGAATGAAATAGTGAACAAGTGAAGGAGTAACAGCAAGTAAATGCTGATCCAAAAAAAAAGCCTACCTGTGGGCTATTTTTGTATCCACAGCAGCCCCATGAATGCCATATCGATACGCACGGAAAGAGAGGTACATTTAGATGCTGTGATAGGGGTAAATGAAATTCATTCTCAAGTATCTAGGTCATTTGTAGGGCCCAAAGCAACATTTTCTTCTTGCCTGCCTTTTCCCTGTGTTGCTTGAGTATGTGGAACATCAAGGAGATGAAAACATTCTACATCCTGTATGTGAAACAGCTTACACAAGAATAGTGCACCGCATGGATGCCAGCATTGCCCTTGGACTTTCCTTTCACTGAGGGTGGATAGAACATGCCATTATTTTACTGCTTCATGCACCAGTGTATATTTAAATTCACATAAAAAATCAGCTTACTGACAACGAACAAGTGAAAGAACTTTTACAAAAAAAAGTACATATTGATTGTGTTAACAAATTTATTAAAAAAACATGTTCCCAGTTTAATTTAAACTCCCTGGGTAATTTGGATCTCACTTTATCAGCCAGCAAAGAAAATTCTGAAGAAAACATATATAGTCCCTATCATGGTGGTTTTAATGAAATGCTTGAGCAGGTACATTGACCAAAGCAAGCAGTTCTATTCAAAAATATATTTCTTTCTGACAACAGAACGCAAAAGTCTTTGGCAGAAACCAGAAACAATCTCTGAGCAGCCACTAGTTGGGGCTCCATGAAGGGCTTGACCTGAGAAACGTGGAACATGGGGTGAATCCTCATGGAGTTGGGTAATCTCAGTCGTACAGCGACAGGGTTGATGATCTTAGAGATTGGGAAAGGTCCAACAAATCGGGGTGCCAATTTCCGAGATTCTACCCTTAATGGGAGGTCCTTGGCGGAGAGCCACACTTTCTGCCCCACCTGGTACTTAGGGGCAGGGATCCGTCTCCGGTTGGCCATTCTTGACTGAATCAGAAACATTCTGATCATCGACCTCCTGGCCTTTCTCCATATTCTTTGGCACCTTAGGGCATCGTTCCTGCTCCTGACCTCATTCTTTGCAGTTTTCTTACCCTTCTCCAGTTCATGAATTGTCTTTCCTGTTTCACTAATATGCTCAGTCAATTCACTTATTTCCTGTTGCAGGTTCTTGTTCTCCCTCTTCAGGGTCTCCAGGTGGTCCAGAGCTTCTTCATAGGAGTTTTTCATTTTGAACATCTCTGTGTTCAAAGCACGTGCCTCCTTCTGAGCTCCTTCCAGCTCGGCTTGACTCTCTTCATACTTAGTTCTCCACTGAGCCACCTCGCTGTTAGCCTTGGACATAACACGCTGCAGCTCAGGTTTGGCCTCCTGCTCTTCCTCATGCTGCTCTCTGAGCAGATCACAGTCATGACGAGCCGACTGAACAGCATGAGCCTGAGCATTCTTGGTCTTAATCTTATTAAATACTTCTTTTAGATCATGGTCTTCTTGAGGTACCTTGGATAAATCCGGGTATGTCTCCTTGACCTCATTCTCCACGCTGACCTCCATAGCAGCAGACAAAAGGCAGGCAGTGGAGCATGACTCAGACCAACCCAAAACTTCTTTTTTCTTCCAGTCGATGTTAGGGTTGTGTTTCTGCAACCAGGAGGCCCCTAGGACTACAGGAAGTTCAGGTGAATTAATGATCATGAAAGTTACTTTTTCTTGATGATTACCTCCAACTGTTAAGGTAATCTCCTCCATCCTGAGATGTGAATTGTTCATGCTGTGACCATCCAAAGCTAGCACATTTCTTGTGTCAGCTGACGGAATAGGTTTTATGCCGTTTTTATTTGCAAATGTTTGGTCCATGAATTCAGTATCTGCTCCTGAATCAATAAACACGGCCCCCTGGAGAGACAAAGAAGATGTTTGAAAATGGGCAGGAAACAAGAAGGAGGAGGTAGTTAGTTGACTTCGGCTCAGTAGAAAACTCCCTTCCTCTGCTGAGCCTGTCCTTTTTAATGGACACCTGAGTGCTAAATGTCCCTTCTCTCCACAATAAAAACAAAGCTTGAATCTTCTCCGACGATCCTTCTCCTCAAGGGTAATCTTGGTTCTGCCCAACTGCATGGGCTCACAATCCTCATTTTCCTCAGTGAGAGGTGACCAACTCCTTCTCTCATGCCAGAGTGCAGGACCCTGAGTTAATGAGGAGCGACCCTCCTCATGTCGCTTCCCCATCCCTCTCTCTGCCAGCCGAATGTCAATGCGAGCAGCCAGGTCCTCGAGTTGTTTCAAGGAAGAGGGGTAGTCACGGGTTGCTAACTCATCCTTGATGTCTGCGTTTAGTCCTTGCATAAATGCATCCATCTGTGCTGCCTCATTCCAACGGCTATCTGTGGCCAGCAAATGAAAGTCAATTATATAAGATGAGACAGACTGATCACCCTGTTTGAGGGACAGTAAGCCTCTTGTGGCTTCACGACTTGGAAGAACAGGGTTAAAAACTCGATTGAGTTCCTTGGAAAAAGTTTCATAGAAGGTACAAGATGCAGACCTGTTCTGCCATTCAGCAGTTCCCCACTGTTTTGCCTTTCCTGCCAGCAGAGATATAACAAAAGCCACCTTAGAAGGTTCAGTTGGAAAGGATTATGGCTGAAGCTCAAAATGAATTTCACACTGAGTTAGGAAAGCTCGACACTGGTCTGGGTCTCCCCTGAACATCTCAGGCGGAGATAGGCGTGGCTCCCATTGTGACGGTGGTGGCTCGGAGACAAGATTGCCAGAACGTAATGTGGAAAATATTTCCTCCATGCTGGAACTCAACCGGAAAAAGGTCTCACCAATGTAGGTGCGCCTCTGCTGTGCTGGCGATGGGTCCATTTTTTGGCCAGATTTTTCTGCTACGAATCAGAAAAAGACGGACCCAAGATTCAGCCAGACACAGTGCTGAAAGTTTAAAAGGTTTATTCAGCCACAGGAAAGAAGTGACTCCAGGCTGAATAATCCAAGGGCTAGGCTGGCTCAATAATCCAAGGACAGAAACAGGATCAACGATCGGAACAAGTGGCGTCAGGCAAGGGGCAAGCAGAGGCATAAACTAGATGCAGGAAACAAGGTCGACAACCAAAATCCAAATAGTCCGACAGGGAGCAGGCAGAGGCATAAATCCAAAAGGCAAGGCAAGGTCAAGAACAATGATCAGACAGGAAGGAACGCTGGATATCTACTCACACGATGGCTTTCAAAAATCTGGCACCGTCTGCTTGTCAGAGTCAGTATATATCAGGGAAGACACAGGTGCTTGGCATTCCACAGATTGCACTACACTGCAGCAGCCACCAGGTGCATCTAATCTGCTGATTGCAGCCAGGGAGACAGGGTAGAGCAGACGTGCCAGAATCATAACATGGAGTGCCGTTTTCGCCTGATTTCACACCTTCTGAGAGCAATGCAGGTGGCAGCGGATTGACAGAAGAATCGCTTTTGGGTAGGTAGATAGCAGGAAGGGTGGCTGGTAACCCAAGGAGACCTCAAATGGATAGAAACCAGAAGCTGCAGAGATGTGTAAATTGTGGGCAGATTCTACCCACATAAGGTGATGACTCCAGGTGGAGGGATTGGTAGCACAGACACATCTCAAGACATTCTCCATCTCCTGATTCATCCTCTCGCACACCCCATTACTCTGAGGATGGAATTCAATTCAATTCAGTTTATTTATATAGCGCCAATTCACAACACATGTCATCTCAAGGCACTTCACAACAGTCAGGTACATACATTCCAATTAATCCTAACCATGGAACAGTGCAGTCAGATTCAGGTATTTATTCAAATTGGATAAAAAGTTTTTCTATCTAAGGAAACCCAGCAGATTGCATCGAATCAGAGACTTGTAGCAGTCACTCATCCTGGATGAGCATGTAACGACAGTGGACAGTCACCTGCATTGACTTTGCAGCAATCCCTCATACTGAGCATGCATGTAGCGACAGCGGAGAGGAAAAATTCCCTTTTAACAGAAAGAAACCTCCAGCAGAATCAGGCTCAGTGTGAACGGCCATCTGCCACGACCGACTGGGGGTTTGAGAGAACAGAGCAGAGACACAAAGAGAACACAGAAGCACTGATCTAGGAGTACTTTCTATGGGAAGGAAAAGTAAATGTTAATGGCTGTAGCTCCTTTAGTTGTTTCACCTAGAAAGAAAGAACCAATAAACTCTGAGCCAGTTTTCAAGGTTACAGTCTGAAAGAGAGCACATATAATTAGTAACAGTAAAAGCTCAGTCAGTAGCTATGTCTAGGAGAGAGACACAGTTCAACACTGAAAGACAGGGCCAAGTGGATCATCGCTAGAGGGTGAGCATTAAGTTGTTGCCAGCAGAAGCTTGGACGATGCCCCCTCCAGGACGGTGTCACAGGTAGACACAGAGTCAGGCCAGGTGTAGCTTCTAGGAAGAGAAAAGAGAGAAAACATAAAGTTAAAAGCTGAAATAACAGCAAATAATACAAGATTGGAGAGTAGTGTGAGAATGTAGCGAAGAGAATGAAAGTGGTCAGTATGTCCTCCAGCAGCCTAAGCCTATAGCAGCATAACTACAGAGATAGCTCAGGATAACCTAAGCCACTCTAACTATAAGCTTTATCAAAAGGAAAGTTTTAAGCCTAGCCTTAAAAGTAGACAGGGTGTCTGCCTCATGGACTAAAACTGGGAGCTGGTTCCACAGGAGAGGAGCCTGATAGCTAAAGGATCTGCCTCCCATTGTACTTCTAGAGACTCTAGGAACCTCCAGTAAACCTGCAGTCTGAGAACAAACTGCTCTGTCAGGAACGTATGGAACAATCAGATCTCTGATGTATGATGGAGCTAGATCATTAAGGGCATTAAGGAGGAGAATTTTAAATTATATTCTGGATTTAACAGGGAGCCAATGAAGGGAAGCTAAAATAGGAGAAATATGATCTCTCTTTTTAATTTTCATCAGAATTCTTGCTGCAGCATTTTGAATCAGCTGAAGGCTTTTAATTGCATTTTGTGGACATTCTGATAGTAAAGAATTACAATAGTCCAGCCTTGAAGTAACAAATGCATGGACTAGTTTTTCAGCGTCACTCCTGGATAGGATATTTCTAATTTTGGCAATGTTCCGGAGGTGAAAGGAGGAAATCCTAGAAACCTGTTTAATATGGTATTTAAATGACATGTCCTGGTCAAAAATAACACCAAGGTTTTTTACTTTATTACCGGAGGTCAATTTAGTGCCATCCAGGTTAAGTGATTGACTAAGCAGTTTCTTTTTCAAAGACTTCGGTCCAAAGACGACAACTTCTGTCTTGTCTGAATTTAGAAGCAGAAACTTCAGAGTCTTCCAAGTTTTTATGTCTTCAAGACATGCTTGTAGTCAGGATTTATGGATAAGTAAAGCTGAGTATTATCAGCATAACAGTGAAAATTTATCCTATGCTGCCTGATAATTTTACCTATTGGAAGCATATATATAGTGAAGAGAAGTTGAACACTGTGGTACTCCACAATTAACCCTGGAGTTTAAAGATGATTTATCATTTACATGAACAAAATGGAAACTGTCAGACAAATAAGGTTTAAACCAGCCTCGTGCTGTTCCCCTGATGCTTACAGCACGTTCCAGCCTTTTTAAGAGAATATTGCAATTGACTGTGTCAAATGCAGCACTGAGATCTAACAGGACAAGTACAGACACAAGTCCATTATCTGAGGCTAGGAGAATGTCATTAGTGACTTTCAGCAGAGCTGTTTCACTGCTGTGATGAGCTCTGAAATGGGACTGAAACTCTTGAAACAGCTCATTGATGTTTAAATGTTCACATATTTGATTAGCAACTCTTTTCTCAAGAATTTTAGAGAAGAATGGAAGTGTTATCGTTTTATTAACGAATTTGACCCACAAAGAACAATCAGGAGACAGAGGAAAAGTTAATGAATTTATGTACAGAAGGTGAATGTGGACTGGGAACTGGAACTGGATACGCCAACTGTATGAAGAGAAGGTTGGATGAGTTGATGGAGAACAAAAACAGACTTTCTTAAGAAGGTATCTTCAGGCTTACTGAGTGATGTTGATGATCTTGCATGGAGGGGCCGGAGCTGGGACGGAAGATGACCACAGAGGTGCCTGAATTTATTTTCCTCTTGATCCTTCACTCAGTGTGCAGCAGTGAGGTTTCTCTGAAGGCAGCTCACTTACTGAGGTGGTGAGCTCCAGATGCCTGGCTTGGAGGTAAGTAAACATTGGAGGGTGGACAGGGTTCACTTGAGCTTGAAGCCAGGAGGTAGGAGAGCAAGTAGCAGCCAGCTGGAATGGAATCCAAAACTTTCCTTGAAATCTTGAAGCTTGGAAAGCAGTTCAAATGAGGAATCAGTTGAACCTGAACAAATCTGCAGCCAGGGTCTGTTGGGGATGGCAAAAGGTTGGAGGAGGCAATAAGGAGGATGCTGGGAACTCTTACCCTGGGCACACAGATAAAAAACTTTAAAACTGTTGTAAAATCCCTGCAACAAAGCAATAAAAAAATAACTGTTTCACCCATCACCGATACTCTCTTGCAAACAAAATTCATCCTTCTGTCCTTTTAGAAAATGCCTTGTGTTATACGTGTACATGTTTCCAACAAATATCTTTATCTTTCATTTACAACAACCTCCTCTTTTTGCAACTTTTCAAAAGTTCCTTCTTGTTTTTTGTTTTGGTTTTGTTTTTTTTCTGCACTAGCAGCATTTATTTTGGTTACCTTTTCAAAGTAGGCAGACAGGAAGTGGAGTGTAGTGGAGTGGAGTGAAGCAGAAGACATGCAGCACAGTTTCACCTGGGTCTGGATTCAAATCCGGGTTGGCTGCATCAAGGACTGAGGCCTCCGTGTATATTGGTTTCGTGCTCTACCGCTACGCCACAAGCTGTGCGGAAACAGCTAGTTGTTTTAAAGAATTTACAAATTCCTCGTGAATCAATGGCAACAGTAAAAAACATTAGCTAAACTGGTTGAGACGAGTGTAGTTTCCAGTTGCTAACCTGAAACTTAAAGTTAAAAAAAACAAATGGGAGTTTGGAAGCCGGTCAACGTTTTTAAGTTGTGTAGTTTGTCAGCTGAGAAACAGTTAAAGATGTTTCTGTGTGGCATTTATGATTTAATCATAAATGTGATACATGTTTTTTTTTTTTTCAATTATTTCACCATTTATGCTCTTTTTGGGTCTACTTAAATCCTTTTCTGAACTTTTTGGTTCTTCAAAATATAAGAATTTCCTATTTGATTCTTTGAGAAACTCAACATCCACATTTGTTTACAAAATATTACTACTTTTCACTGAAGATAAAAGGATATTTATATTTCTAATGGAATAAATATTATTTTTTAATTTATTTTCTGAATAATTTCCAACAGTTTAAATCAGTAGATTTTTTTATGTTGCATTAAATGCTGTAATTGACCTACAAATAAAACAGCACATGATTTGAATTTATACCCAACAGTAATGCAGTGTTATAGGCAGTCTAGATGGCATGCATCTGATGAAAGAACATTCATTTGGGGCGACAGTGGTGACGATAGTAGGGGTTTGTCCTGTAAGAGGTGGGTTGCCAGTTCAAACCTCCACTCTGTCTGTCTCAGTTGCTGTGTCCTTGGGCAAGGCACATCACCCGACTTGTCTGATGATGGTGGTCAAAGGGCTCGTTGGCAGCAATTGTATGGCAGCCTCACTTCTGCCAGTGTCCCCCAGGGCAGCTGGGGTTATAATGTAGTCTACCACTGGCATTGTATGAATGTGTGGATGACTGATTGAAGTATAAAGAGCTTTGGGGTCTCTGTGCATTTAATAAAGCACTTTACAAGTGTAGGCCATTTACCATTCATTTCAGTTAGTAAAGACTTGAGATTTGACTTGGACATTTGAAACAAATTCTAAGTGTATCCAGGTTATATCTACTATTCTTTCAATGTTACATTTTACAAAGGGTGATCTATGGTGCCAGATCCCATCAGACTACAGAGTTGCGATTGTGTTCCAGAAGCTATTCAATGTAGATTTAACACTAACATCTTTTGCTCCTCTACGGCGACGTTGGGTGCGAATTGCAGTTGTAAAAAAAAGTCATGATGATAAAACGTACCTTATTTACATGCTCATCCTTATTTTGATTTGGTTATTAATATATTTACTCGCCATGCTGGTCGTTTTCATACTGCATGTATTTCATATTAATTAATTTCATATTAGTATTGTTTGCCTTCTTATTTTTGGCTTCTTATAAAGAGGTTTTGTTTGGTAAAATGAACGAAACAAAACGGAGAAAGAAAACTGGAGAAAACCGAATTGGACAGAGGAGCAGAGCCTGCTGGTGGAGGAGAGGTGTGTTGAAAGGTAGATTTGGTCCTGAGATCACAGTGCGAACAAACGGTCATTCCCCAGCAGATCAATGCGTCATTCCCAGTGCTTTCATGCACCAGCCCGGAAAGCGAGCAACTCTGGTTCCTGCTGCATTCAGAAGCTAGAAAGGAGATTGCAGCACACCAGCGAATTTCTCCACAAACAGGGGAGCATTGTAAATGACCATTTAGGCTTAGCTACTGACATCATCATGTCAGTATCAAAATATTTATTTACTTCATTTACATCTTCCTTCTACATATACAGGGGTTGGACAATGAAACTGAAACACCTGTCATTTTAGTGTGGGAGGTTTCATGGCTAAATTGGACCAGCCTGGTAGCCAGTCTTCAATGATTGCTCATTGCACCAGCAAGAGCAGAGTGTGAAGGTTCAATTAGCAGGGTAAGAGCACAGTTTTGCTCAAAATATTGAAATGCACACAACATTATGGGTGACATACCAGAGTTCAAAAGAGGACAAATTGTTGGTGCACGTCTTGCTGGCGCATCTGTGACCAAGACAGCAAGTCTTTGTGATGTATCAAGAGCCACGGTATCCAGGGTAATGTCAGCTGTTGGACCACTTGTTTGCTGAGTATTGGATAATCTGCACGTTGTTGGACGTCACTGTGCCCCTCCAATGGCATCGGCCATTTTGTACCCAGGACAGCCCGCTCCTACATATCCCATCGAGCATTGCGACTGATATGACTGGGCGTCCCCAGTCTGACGTCACAGGATGCTATATAGGAGGCGCTCATGTTTGAAAAGTCGCCTTCTGCTGGAAACCAGATCTGGTGATTGAAGAGCGTCACTTTAAGAGAAGAACTCTGTGAAGAGTTTCATTCATTCTCTCTCGTTGGACAACGAACTATTCATAACTGAAGTTTTTGGACTAAGAAGGCCAGAGATTTCACTTTTGCCGATCGAAGACGTCAGTTAACACGTAACTGGAGACACGGAGTTTCGGAGAGACGAACCGCTACCGTGTTTCATTTTCAAGTCGACTTTGATGGTCAGATCATATTTTTCCTTTTTGTCAAGAAGACCGAAGGACAAAGACTGACCGTTCCCCTGAAGTTAATTGTGGACGCACAATTAACTCAACCCCACGTTTCCTCGCTCGAATTCCCTCGCTCAGGAAGAAGACGACACAAGTAAAACCCATTTATTTTTTATTTCTTTATTAGAAGGCCTGGACAGGGTCAGAGGTTGTAGAAGCGATCAGAATCGCTGGTTAGGATCTCATGTGTTCTGAATAATATGTGCATGTAACCTTGCTTGTTGAAACTTTGATGTGTTATGTAATATCGGGATCCGCCGTGTTCCTAGAGCTGTTTCTGTGTTTACTATCTGAACGCGGGTGCGTTGCAAAACTGGACTGTTAAAATGACCTCATGGTAAAATTCTCCATTTTACCTTTGTCTTCAATCTCACTGTGCTAGCTTGCCGCCAAAAGTTATCAATCCTTTGTGTTCAGGAGTAAAGGGGGAAGTTTTATGATCAGAAGATCATAAAAGACACTCTAAGCTGCGCTCCAACCCCCCACCAGTCATCACCACACCCCCCTTTTATATCCTCTCCTTTCCTCTGTTGTGCCATAAACTGCTGGTTGACTCAATACATACCCACTACCGTTTGTTGATTTTGCTTATTTAGATGTGTTACCCCTGTGTGTGTAGAATTTTGCATGTTGAGTAGGTGACAATTAATAAATATTCACATAGATAAAGAGAGAGCGTTTGGTGTTTCATTGTGTGCAAAAAGTGATGTGTCAGTCAAAATAAGGTTCAAGTTCCACACGTTTCGGCAGAAACGGTCGATTAAACAGTGACATCTCCGGCAATAGTTATTAACTATTACGGAGTATTTAACGGTTGTAATTGTCAGAGGCGTTGAGCCACAATTACAACACCAGAAACCTCTCTGGTCTCGATTCGTAAATGAGGATTTATGGTTAAGAAATTGATTTTGTCAGATTATGATTTGTAATTATAATTATTGATCAAGATTATTCAATCAATAATCATACTCCCAACACAGCATACCACCAAGAAGGACGAACCGCATCCAACAGGATTAACTGTGGACGCAAGAGGAAGCTGTCTGAAAGGGATGTTTTGGTGCTAACCCGGATTGTATCCAAAAAACATAAAACGACGGCTTCCCAAATCACGGCAGAATTAAATGTGCACCTCAACTCTCCTGTTTCCACCAGAACTGTCTGTCGGGAGCTCCACAGGGTCAATATACACAGCCAGGCTGTTATAGCCAAACCTTTGGTCACTCATGCCAATGCCAAACTTCGGTTTCAATGGTGCAAGGAGTGCAAATCTTGGGCTGTGGACAATGTGAAACATGTATTGTTCTCTGATGAGTCCATCTTTACTGATGGGTGCATCACTGCCAAGGACTACCGAACCATTCTTGAGGACCATGTGCATCCAATGGTTCAAACATTGTATCCTGAAGGCGGTGCCGTGTATCAGGATTACAATGCACCAATACACACAGCAAGACTGGTGAAAGATTGGTTAGATGAACATGAAAGTGAAGTTGAACATCTCCCATGGCCTGCACAGTCACCAGATCTAAATATTATTGAGCCACTTTGGGGTGTTTTGGAGGAGCGAGTCAGGAAACGTTTTCCTCCACCAGTATCACGTAGTGACCTGGCCACTATCCTGCAAGAAGAATGGCTTAAAATCCCTCTGACCACTTTGCAGGACTTGTATATGTCATTCCCAAGACGAATTGACGCTGTATTGGCCGCAAAAGGAGGCCCTACACCATACTAATAAATTATTGTGGTCTAAAACCAGGTGTTTCAGTTTTATTGTCCAACCCCTGTATAGTGCTTAGATTATTGTACTGTGTCTCATCTAGAGTTTGTGTTTATGTATATATATATATTTTAGGAGCTATCTTGAGGCCTAAGGTGCTCTGTGAATAACTTAGAGTTTGAGAAATTTAATTTAATTGAGAAATTGTAAGATTTTTCTTAGAATGACGTTGCTAGGAGCTACTTTTAGTCTTAGGATTCTTTGAAAATATGGATCCAGAGTTGCACATGATCTGCCATGGTTGGAAGGCAGACTTTTCCTCCTTGTCAGGGGTCAGTTTTTGCCTCAAGAAGACCAATTTGTGTTTCTTTGTGTCTTGTTCACAAGAGATTGTAGGATGGATTGGGAGAAAAGAGTCAGTTGAGGTGGTTTGTACATCTGATTAGGATGCTTACTGGGTGCCTCCTCTTGGAGATTTTGCCATTGGGAAAATACTCTGGGCAGACTCATGACACACTGGAGATCTTGTATTTCCCTTCTGATCTGGGAATGCTTTGGTATCCTTTAGAATGAGCTGGAGAGAATCCCTGGGGAGGGATGTCTTGGATAGAGAGAAGACAATGGATAGATGTATGGCCTAGGTCTTTTTTATGAATTGGAATTACTCGAAAATGTTTTTATGCTGTTTCTTCCTTCATCCATTACACTTACCATCTTTGGACTATAACACAAGCAATTTAAGCCACTAAAGTTGTAAAGATTCAGCATGAATTTAAAGTTTCCTTGTTTTCTTTCAGCTCCATACCAACCTCAATTAAGCTTGCTTTCTTCAGAATAACTGCCAAGCAAACACACACACACACACACACACACACACACACACACACACACACACACACATTCAGATCAATAAAGATGGCAATATTGTTAGTTTAACCCTCCTTGTCGATAAAACTAAAATGCCAATTCTAACTTCATTGCTGACAGAAAAGGGAGGAGGTAAATCTGCCACCCAGAAGCAGTGGGTGGAGATTTTCATGCTAGCTTAAATTTAGTCATGCTGTTTGGGGGTCTTTATTGCTCCTCAGAGACTAAACTTAAAGTCAATTACTCTACCAGGGGAGCTATTCCATGAGCAAGCAGTGTTTGAACAGTAAATACTAGAGTGAGAAGAAGCAGATACTTGCAATCTGCCAATTCTCTGAGTACACCTCTGGACCTGTTTGTGCAGAAATCAAATGAGCTTTTCTATCCTGTGTAAATACACTTTTCAGACAGTAAAAATGGGTTTGAGCGCAAACGGATACTGCTTCAGTTTCTAGACAGAGAGGGGTTGGTAAAACTGATATTGCCTTCCTCATAACTTCATAACAATACATATTTAGCATAAATCTTTCTTTTAGACTTCTATTTAAAAAATGGAATGCCACAAAAACATATTTTAAAAACACAAAGTGCCTCTAACATTTATTGGAAATACTGCATATGTATTGAGGCATAACATTTAATCGTCTTTTATATGTACACCTACATTATTTTGTTTTAAATCCAACATTTAATTTAACTATATTGTGTCACGGAGTGACATTTTGGACTTTGTTTTATGGTTTCTTGTGATGGTTTATTTTGTCTAGTTGTTAAGTTTATTAGTTTGTTTTGCTCCCTCTACTGCCTCCTGGTGTTTTGTTGTTCTCCTCCTTCATTAAGTTATTTTATGGTTGTTTTCTTATTACTTGGTATGGTTTATTATTATTATTATTGTAATTATTATAGTTCTTGGTCTTTCCTGGATTCTATAGTTTTATTTCTCTTTAGTATCTTTGTGTTTAATTGTGTTTTATTTGTTCCTTTGCACTCTTCTTGTTTACTAGTTTATTTTCTGTTTCCTTTCCAGTTAATTCAGTCAGTGTGGTTAGGTTTCTTTACTTTTGTATTCAGGTTTTCTTTATGGGTTCTTTGTTTGTTCCCAGGTTGTTATTGTTGTTCCTATGTTCCCACTAGTTTCTCTGTTTACTTTAGTCATGATTATTCTAGTTTCCTTATTCCCCATTTGATTATTTATCTTTGTCTATAGGTTTTCTTGGTCTGTTTCTGTTTATTGTTTATTAGTTACTTTGCCCATCCTCAGTCTTTGTATTTGTTTCACCTGTTCCTTCTGCTTCCCTGCCTCCTTGTCACACCTGTTCTCTGTTCCGTTGATTATCTGCCTTTGTTATCTCACAGTATATAAGTTGGTTTTGTGTCTTTGTTCAGTGCTGGTTCCTTGTGTTCGTCACACCTCGTTCTCGTCCATGATTATGCTTTGTTTTTTGCCATGCCTTGCCTTGGGAAACCTGCAGTGATTTTGCTACGTTTGTGACCTTGTAAATAAATCTTTGAATTTCAAAAATGATCCTGCCAAGCTCTTTTCTGCACTTTGGTCCGATCCAAAACCACACCGTGACATATTGCTTCAGAAAAAAATCTCAGGTTAAGAAATATTGCTTTTTCTTTCAAAATCACATCAAACATTGATTGCCCTCACATTATTTAAAGTGTAGCTGAAACATTTTTCTACATAGTAGTTTATTTTTCTAAGTTAACTAGCATTTCTAGGAGCGTCTAATTAGCAATTGATTAATTTTTATATTGCTGACAGTGGACCGCAGCAATTGTGGTGTTATGCAAGATAAGCAGGATGGTATAAAAAGTAAAAAAAAAAAAAAAAAAACTGAATCCAATAGTCATTGTTAGAGAACTGCAGCAAAGGGTGGCAACTTGGGACCACCAAGTCTCAGCCATTACATGAGAAATTCATACCATCTGGTTGTTTGGGAGCAGTCAGAAAAAAAGCATTTTCTGTCCTACCATCACAAATATATGCAGTTTGCTAAACTGTATCGGCACTTTAACTCGAATTGTGTGCTTTGGTCAGATGAGCAGCAAACGCTTCATGTGGGATTGGTTTGAAAAAAGGATCAATATTTGGCAAAACACCTCACACCCACTGTCAATTATGGTGGGGAATTTGTGATGCTGTGGCCCACTTTCTCTCTAAAGACTGTAGACTTTGCTGGAGTCCTTGTGTCAAGAACCTATTGAAATACCAGAAGCAATCAAATAAATCTTTCAAAATCTACCACAGACATATATATTGTCAGACCTTAATTCCATAGAAAACTGGGAAGTACCTGGAAGAGAAGGAAACTTCATCAATGACCTAGTATGCTTACAAATCTAGATAGTCAGTCATTTTCTACCGGTTCTTCCACAGTGGGTCATGGAGAAGCTTGTGCCTATCTCTAGCGGTCTATGTATGGGCGGGAGGCGGGGTACACCCTGGACACCCTGCACACTCTCATTCATGCTTAAGGGCAATTTAGAGAAACCAATTAACCTAACAGTCATGTTTTTGGACTGTGGGAGGGACCCCATACATATAATTTTTCTATTGGCTCTAACATGCGAGTCAATTACTTTTGCACTCAAGTTACCTAACTCAACTGCTTTTACACAGACAATGGGTTTAGGCAAACCAATTAATTATGTTTTTTGCATCAGATGTTAAATATATATATTCCTAAAGGATCTGGTAGTGCATAGTGTAACAAGAATGTTTTTTTGTTTTTTTTCAGTTTCTTTAAAAAAAAAAAGTCAGTTTCATTTTCAGCTTTCTTTTGAAGTGTTGTTGAAAAGACTGAAAGTTGGGCATCAAATTCCCTATTACAGGTCTGGTCTGCATTATAACCCTTACAGTTCTGTCACAGCAAAAATATACAAATTCCTTAGCCAGAACTAAAACACACAAAATTGCTGCTAGTGCCAGCACATTTCTTAAAAAAAACAAACAAACAAAAAATGCAACTGGAGTAAGCAATGGGACATTCCTTGTTAACAGCTGATTTTCTTCCCACTGAATAAATGTACTCAAACTGAAGAGGACACTTTTCTATTTGTTTATTTGTTTCAGTGTTAGATTATGCTGCACCAATAAAAAAAACTCTATTTATTTGAAGGCTTTTTACATCTTTAGTAAAGGTGCTAATAAAGGTCGCCGAGACTGTCAATAAACATGAGAGTGTATCACCTTTACAGCTCTCTGATGTGATGTGACCTAGACAGTGGGTGATTTCTCATGACTTAATTCATGTTTCAGGGTGTTGTGGTTTCAGTGGAGCATGCATTGAATCCAGAGTAATCAGAACTGCTGGAGACTACAGACAATACCTTCATGAGGGTTTATAGGAAGACATTTTTGGAGAATGCAACACAGAGGAGAGAGTCATGGGTGATGGCAATAACAGTTCCTTTGGGGGATTGCAGGAAACTGACCCAGTGACTTACAAGCCCAGGTTCTCATTACCATTTCACGCTTTGCATTGCAGAGAGATTCACAAGACAATGAATATTATTCCCTCTTCTTAGACCCCGCTGAGGTCCAATCAAAGATTGCAGCCTTTGATGTTTTAACTCCCGGCTGTTTTCAGAGAAAGAAATAAAAAAATAAACCCCTCCTCTGAACCAGACGGTGCCTGTTGCACGCTGGGAGCAGCCAGGCAGTATTATGGGTCCCCACCTGCGGTTTTAATTACAGTGCATGACAAGGGGATGTGCTGGAGCGGAAGGAGAGAAGAAAGCCAGGTGGCCCTTGCTGTTTGGCACAAGGGGGATTTTGAGGAAATACTGTATGTTCAATGATATATAGATAAAAAGATTTTTTCCTTGTCATGCAATCCCTTTCCCAACTTCTGTAGACAATTTAAGTTGTAGCCTATTTAGGCCATTTAGGTTACGAATTGATCCAAACGATCTCTGTTAAAGAGATCATTTGGATCTTTTTGAAGTGAGGTCCTGTAAAGTTGTAATGTGTAATTGTTCCATTCTTGGAGCAAGCAGATGTCAATGAGTTGGTAGACAAGGGAATAAAAATAAATAAAAAGTGAATAAATATTGATTTATATAATACATTCTAACATACCTACTAATACATACCTTGTGTTTAAGGCTCCGAAATATTTGGTCTGAAACTTCTAATTCATTTGCCAAATCTACATATGTTTTTATATTTAAAAGACTATCATGAGCTGGTGTTGTAGAATGAAGAACTTTAATGGACAAAGGCAGTGTAGAGACACACAAGGGAAATAAATGACTACACTTTGAATAGTCAGAAATGTATTTTAGCATTTTCTACATCTGGATAAGTATGAAGAACGAAAACTGGGAATGGAAAAATGTTTGAGTTTCTGGACTTTATTCTTTCTTCTGTTTTCTACAAGATATACAACTTTAGCAATAAACACTAAAGTGATTATTTCATTGATTTACATTTCAGTTTTCTTTTATTATTTCTTTTGTTTAACCAGTTTTCATCCTTGAATTATCACATCTCAAACGGATTTTTGACAAACTAAATAATCAGTTTGGTTCAGAGTTAAGGAGTGAGAGAATCCCCTAATAAATAGGCATCAAGCTAATTCACAATTTTTTGGTACCTAAACCATTGTAGATTAAAGCTTCAGACATTATTATTCTGTTGTTTTAAACTGTATATGGTTTTGGCAGCAAGTAGTGCCCTCTCTAAACTTTAACAAAGTGCAACAAACATCTTCAAACTGTCATTTAAATAATTTATTAGAATAGAATAATTTAGTCAATTCATCAATTGTCTACACCCACATATTCTTGCAAAATCTCCAATGTTCATTGGTCGAGAGGTGAGGCAGATTAATTAACATAACACACATGTTTTTACATGCAGAGAAGCAGTGCTTACACAACATGCAACTTCCATGCAGAAGTAACCCTGACTGGGATTTGAATCAAGACATTGTTGCTGCAAAAAAAAACAAAAAAACAGTGCTAACAATTGCACTACAACTGCGCTGCTGGATTGGAACTCAACTGTAGTGTTTGGTGCTGGTATATTATCCAGGTGCTGGTAATTTGCCCCATTTACTATTTAATTTTTATTCATTTTTGTTTATTTTAGTTTTGGCTAGTTTTGGGTGCAAAATAGAGCCGTAGAACTTTGCTTGAAAAAATCCAAACTATATCTTTAAACTGAATAGGGGCTCTAAACATTTACGTTTCATGTTTTCAGAGCACCCATGATGCTTTATTTTTGTCTTTTCTCCTTCTCTTGTTGTAAATCATCTGAATTCCAAACACACGTCCATATATTCTCCTCCGTCTGTCTCCTCTTACCGGTGTATAATTTGTGCCGATCACTATTGCTACCCTGCACGGCTCTCCAGCTCCTCTACATGGATGAGCTCATATCAGATTAAAAAGGCACTCACTGATTCTGACCTCCTCGCCCCCCCGCGCACATGCTACCCCACACTAGGTTCCCCAGGGTTCGCACACACACACACACACACACACACACCAATCTTTTTGCCAACACTTCTCCCTCTATCCCTCTTCTGACATTTCGGATCCTTCTGTCATCTGAGAAGTCCTGCTGAGTGTTGAGATGGTTCAATGGGGGTGGGGGAGTAGCCCGAATATCCCTGCAGGCCTTTATGCCTGTATCCACAAAGGTCCTGAATATATATATATTTTAAATATAGCAACACACAAGCGTGAGGAATTAATTTTCTTCAAATGATGATCAGTTGGTTCAAGATTTTACTCAAAATATGGTGTAAAAAGCATTTAACCTAATCCCCACCCCCCCCCCATTTCCCTCTGTTTATACTACGTATTTCAACAGCTGCTTACCAGGACGTCACCTTTTAAAGATTAAAAAAAGACTGAAATAAAAACTTCATAAATAAAGTTTTTATTTCTCTGTAATATATTCAGCCAAGATTCTCCGGCAACTTTATTTTTTTTCTCTCCTTCCTCTTCTTTTTCTCTGTGAGCATGCAGAGCTGTGTGTCAGATCTGTGGGATGCCTGTAGGCTGCTCCCGAGAGAGACACGGTGTGCTCATCCAACACAAACAGGGTCGCAAAACAACGACTCAGCCACTTGTGTGGAGTTTACTTCAAATTAGCCCCAACTCTTGTTTGAGTGCATCGCACCAATAGAACCGGTGTTGTGTTGAGCTGACAACGTGAGATGATGCCAAAGGTAGAAGCTAAAACAGACAGCATCAAAGTCAAGCAGGGAGGAGAATTTCAATCTGTTTTTTCAAAGAAATTCTGCAGAGATGAGCACAAAAAAAGTACTTAATACTCCCCCGGATAACAAGCTAATCTGTTTGCTGCTCATTTTCTAATCTGCCAAATTATTCGTATTTTACAATGAAAATAAAGCAGTCTAACCCATGTACTTGGAGAGGCAGTCATGACTGCGAACAGGTAAATAAAACAGGCCTCATTGGACCTTCTAAGTGTCATGAGAAGCTGAGATGAGCAGAATATGCAGCCTGATTAATATTCCAGCTGTATTTTCTTGGGAGGAAGCAGAGGGCACAGCAGCTGCTCCCGTATGGAGACCTTGCTGTTATGACCAGAGGGGTGATGTCAGACATCCTACTCCACCACCACACCTTCACCTGCTTACCCCTCATACCCCAGCAGGAGACCTGCTCTTCTCATGTAATTTGCGTTTTAACCTCCTCTTACGGATTTCTACCTCTGTTTCTAAATAAATTACAGGTAAAAACAAAACAAACAATAAAATGTAATTTCCTTTGGCATGAGCATCACACCTTGCTATCACCCTATTGTTTATCCCCTCCAAAGACATGCCTGATAAAGTATCTTTGCCTAGATGTGCAAAGATTGCACGCCAGTTCAACAGAAGGCAATAGTGAGACAATGTCTTTTAAAGAAAATGTACGTATTTTCTTTGAAAACTACTGTTGCTAATTTAGTGATTTTTTTAGACCCCTATAGCTTTTTCTTTTTTTGTTTTTTTAAAAGCAAAGAGTAACAAATCTAATCTTTTTCTGGTTTAATTGGAGACACGTGAAAGCATGTCATTCTTATTATTTCCAAAGAGCAGCAGGTGCTCCACGTCATTCCTCCCATGTCCCAAAGCACTTGCAAGTGACCCACTCTTCTCAAAGCAGTCCCTCCCAACTGCTGTAATAACTCCTTACATGCTTAGACAGCATTAATTGTGCATGCACAAGCCACTGCGGACTGATCCCATTACAGTAAAGGCTGGATGTACAGTTAGACTTTCATAACCCGTACAGATTTAAATGTAAAGTAATATTTAAATTTCACCAACATGTTTGTTCTGCCCAGAATATTTTTTACGTTTTAGAGAAGCCCCGACAATGTACCAACTTGTATCCAAGAATCTGTGGAGGGTACTAAAGATTAGGGTGATGGCAAGGAAGCCTTTCAACCTTAAAGACTTCAATCTCATCGCAAATGAGAAGTTGTAAAAAAGATCAGTTAAGATATGCGGAATGCATGTCAGCAATTAAAAGAAGCATTTGATTATTGTAATATCAACAAAGGCTTTTCCACTATTGGAGAGCACAAATAGGCTACAATTTAGAATAGAAACCTATTAAGTCTATGTTTTCAACCCCAGCCCTCAACATCAAAATTACTGTGAAAACACTGCAATTTTTATGTTTTTTAGTTGTTTTTATCTTATTGAAACAAAAATATAACTTAAGCACAGTGTCAGCTAACAAACTCTCATTACCAAATTAATAAACAAGGCGTTATTCAATCAATTATACTTGTACATGATTATTTCGCTATGTATAACTCCTTTGAGGTAAGCCCCAGTCTCTGATTCTTTTTCTTCTACAAATTTTTGAATCAAAAATCAAACTGCCATTTCATTACTTCTTTTGGTAAAGTCCAGCAAATACCCCTTTCTGTACTCTTTAGAAGCAGCATAGCAAATCTCCTAAACCCAAAGATGTAGATGTAGAAGAACATAAGATGAACATCCGTAAGATGCTGGGCTTCAGCTAATATAAATGAATATATGAGAAGCTCACCAGAAAGAAATGACCTTGTGTTTTTCATAATATTGTCATATATGTTATTTGTTGAGGAGGACCCAATGGCAACAGGACATAGGCAGATGCATGATGCAGTGTGGAACCATGGATTTAATAATTGGAACCCTTCAAAGACATGAGGAAAATCAGCATGGGAACCAGGACAAGAATAACAGTATAATCCAGCAGTAAGAGAAAGAAAACCAAGGAGACTGAATACTGTTGTCCACCATAGTTAAACATAAGCATCTCAACCCCTTCAATGTAAGTCAAGAGTTGTCTTATTTCTCTTTGATTCACTGTCCTATATTTGAGTTGCACCATGCGGATTCAGAAAGAGGTGGAATACTTAATTAACAGAGAGCCAAAGCCAGTGAATGCAGCTTAAAAAAGCTGCGCAAAAAATGAATCTGTTTAAAAAGTCACATTTTGGCTTGGGTTTTGTACTCTTTAATAATTTGCTGCTTTTATCTTAATTTCTCTTACCCAAATTCATATAAATATTTTAATTTGCCAGCTTCTTGTCATAGAAAGAATGACAGCACTTTTTCTGTCCTGCACGTTTCTCCTCAACACTTGCAATTATCATTTCTCAAAGGGATCTGTAAAACAAGACCACCTCTGACAGAGTGAAAGTAAACTATTTGCTTATGTCAAACTGTGAATTTTAAGCCCTTTTAACCTATTGAGTTGCCATGACCTGCAGTGCTCGGTTGGCCAGTGACCCTCACAGCTTGAGAATGACAGCAGGTTCAGGCTGGCAGAAACTGACTGAGGTTAAAGAAGCAGGCATTCTCAACATCTATAGGTCAATCACAGTGCAGTGTTGACACAAATAAGCCGTTTCCAGGCCGCAAACTAATTTTAGCCAGGACTTTGAATAAGCGACCTAAACCTTACAGAGAGGACATATACTAAAGTCTTCTGTAAAGAGATGCTAAAGATATCAATAGCTTGTCTTTTAACAGATATCTTCCTGTTTAGAGGCGGAGAAACAATCAATATACCATCAATAAAATAATGGTCATTTAAAAACGAACTATGTTATAATATTTGCTGTATGAAATGGAGGTACAACTAATGGTAAGAACTAGGAAGGCAGACTAAAGTTAAATGCAGATCTCAACAATTAGCAGATCACCCATAGAGCACAAAACTCAAAGAAACACAAACTGCATATGTCACTCAGGAAAGACACAGCATCAGTGAATGAAGATCAACCCCCCAAACACCCTCTAGAAGTTCTCAGCTGCAAAACAGTCAGTGGTACTGTATTAATTTCTGGCCCATTCTGATGGTCAACTAACAATTTAAAAAGAGCTGGATAAAAAATTGCATCACCCCAGTTATGCAGTAAAATATTTAATTCCATATCCAAGGTGTCCACGGTGTAAATAAACTTGCAGTTTATTTACACCAGGCCATATCTAAAAGAACAGGAGCTGCTAAGCTGGTCAAAACACCACAATCAAGAAAAAAACTAAAATATGTCAATATAAAGGATGGAAAAAATTAAAAGGCGGAGGAGCTAAGATAAGGCAAAAGAACAGTCTTTCTATAATCAGCTGGTGCAGTAGCAACATAGCAATAGCTCATTCAGTAATGCTAAATGGTAGCACATAATGTCCACTGTTCCAGTAATACACAAAACAGCCAATCAGAGTGTGCCTCTTACTCCTCAAAAGTATAGATATATGGCATGTAGAGCTAAAATAAGACATACGGTAATATTCTAGCTTGGATACAAGTGAAGAAGCAGCAGGAAGAAACATTATGACCTACAAAATTAGCATTTTATAATTAAACACCACAATGAAGCTACAAATTGAAATGCGTGTGAAAATCATACGTGCAAAGCTAACCGAAGTCATGCTGAAGTCATGCGAAGGAGCATGTATAGTCAATGTCAGTGTGAAGCTCAGCTTAGTCACAAAGTTAACAGTCAATGGCTATTTACAGTGCAATGAAAAACAATTTCACTAGTTATTTTCAGGCCTGATTTCTGCCTCACGAATGGAATTAAAAAATCACTTAAATAGAACTTGTCTGAAAACATAAAGTAAGCTAAAACATCTCAAAAAAACATAAAATTTCTAGTTCAAAAACAGATGAGAATGTTAACAAAGTCATCTGTCAGGTTGGAAATGGTTTCAAATGTATTTCTAATGCATTGGGAAGCCGGTGAACTACAGTGATAGCCATTTTTCACAAATGGAGAAAACATGGAACATGTTTTAGGTATCTAACACTGGGACTATCTAGCACGCCCAATTATCATATGCCCAGGAGCCCTCTGCTGGAGCAGAGGAGAAGGGATTCATGTTTCAGTTAAGGTTGTATTATCTAAGATAATGGGCTTAGATAAATGGGGAAGATTAGAATATGTTTCTCTAATATGGTTGTCAATGCAAATGGATATATTAATCAAGTCATCCAATGTTTGTGGTTATTCTCTGCTGGCAAGTTTGTCTTAAAGTGTTTCGTTTTGGAAGGCACCATTAAGAGCAATTGAGTTCTAACCAGATTCGACCGTTAGGATGCGGAATTTGATTGCAACCACAGACCTGTTCCCCTGTCTTAGATTCCCTAATTTCTTGGCTGACTCTTTATCACTGGACTTAAAAGAAAATGTCTGTTCCAAACTTTCATAAGTGAATAAGTGTTTTTATTTATAATAGCCTCGGCCCACCTTCATTAGGAACAATGAAGTCCTCTACTGGAGCCTAGGACTTGGACATCAAAGGTAGGATCCGATTTTACTTATCTGGGCAAAACAATTTGGTGCCTGCCTCAGAGATACAGCTCCTCTTTAAGCTCTTCCTGATGAGCCTTGATGAGCTGCAGCTGCTGTTTACACCCTGGATAGAGAGGATGAAGAGACACCCTTAGACCAACTTGTGCACAGTTCTGTGGATATGATAGGTTACTCTTCCTAGGAATGTCTAGTCTTCCAAAATTTCTCCAAGAGTGCACAGAAGAACCCAGAATATCATCTAAGTCACAGTAGCACTCACTTGCCTCATTTAGGATTAGTGTTCATGATTCAACAATAAGAAAGACACTAGGAAAAAGTAACAGCTATGGGAGAGCTACGAGGCAGCAACCACTGCTGACAAAAAAAATAGGCCGTTTCACATTTCCCAAAACAAAACCTCTAATTTCACATTTATTGTCATCGCAGTATTACTGTACATAATTTTAATATCACAATGAACTCCTTGATCTGCAATAAATATTTTCTAATCATACAACTACTATGCATTCAGACTCTCTCTGCCAGGAAGCTATTTGGTTGTGTTTATGCTTTGGTTCTGTTTATATTTAAAATTATTACTTTCAGCAGAACAAAACAGTTTCTGTTGTTAATTTTAATTGTTGAAGTGAAAACTTTGGAAGTGTATTTTGTTGTCTTCTTTCACAAGAGAAGTAATTATAATTTTGGGTTTGAATATCAAGACCCGTATGGTACAAGACTCTGTTGAAGACTCTAGGGTTCTAAGAATCTGCCCTTCAGTTATCTTAGGTAACCAAGCTGCCTCTTCGTTGGAGGAGTCATGGCTGACTTGCCCTAAATAGCTGCCATTTACTGTTACTGTTGTTTATGGTGAAAGTACAAAAACAGCCATGTACGTTGCAACATTCCTATGTAAGACAAAGAATAACACTCTGTATTTGTTTCCTGTTGGATGCTACATTGCTTATGTCCATGTAAGAGGAGTATAACCATTTTAGTGCGCATATTCTCTTGCACTTTGCTAGGTGTCAGCCACATGATGCCCACTGGGAAGAGGTTTGGTATTCGCCTAGAGATAATCCCCTAAAAACATACAGTTTCAAAATTGTCTTATTGTGGATGCCAGCAGGTGATTGATAGCCGAACTTAACAGCGCAATCTTAATATACGTACAAGATATGAGATGCTGAAAAATGAAATCACATGCTTTGTGAATTCATAACCCAGGTGAAGGCTGTAAATGTGCCATAAGCGTAAATGATACCAGTATGCTAATTTAGACCTGTTTTTCTGTCCATTAAACTTGTTCTCACCTTCACACCCACGCACTATTTCTGTTACCCTTACAGCAAAGAATTCATCAGGAACTATGATGCTAACTACTGTGCGGCAATTACACACGCATGACAAACAGTTTCTCAGGGTCACATATTAATAAGAAGGGGTGGTGTGGTAAAGTCAGAAGGAGAGTGTAATTGTGGTCATAGTGAAACTGTTCCCTGACATGCAGTCACACCTGGCTGGCTGGCAGCACAGTGAGAAGCACAGGATCCCCCACCGTCCCTGTTATTGGTATGCTGAAATATATCAGGCTTACAGTGAGGAGAGAGAACAAGGAAGCTGTGGAGTGCATAGAAAAGAGAGCATGTTCCTTCTCTCCACACTGTGAAATACAGCGAGAGGAGGGCGAGACAGAGAGGAGGTTCAGCATCCCAACAAGACATGTGTCATAGTGTGAGGAACAGTGACATGCATCTCCTCAATCTCTGTATCATCAGACTCTGCTCAAGATGTGACTGCAAGCATTTAAGCTGTGTTTTCTGTGTATTTTACAATCCACAAATATGTGTGCCGCATCCAAAAGCACCGTTAGACAGCAAGAAAATGATTCTGTAACAGTGTGATACAGGTGTTAACAAAACTTTAAGGCAGTTTTCTTTTTCCTTCTTTTTTGGGGGAAACTTTCTATGTGTGAGTGCAGGAAGTGAAAAGTAGGCTTCTTTTTTATGCCAATACAGGTAGAAAGAAAGCAGGGAAAAGCATAACCGACCCGTGCATCGAGTTAGTTGTAAATCACATCCTGAATGTGGAAAAAACGAAAGGAAAAAGATAGCTTTGTTCTGGGGAGAAAATGCTTACTAACATACTTTCTGAGATGAGCATGAGATTTGTGGATGCAAGCTCAGTCCAAATTTGCAGCAGCTAATCTTAGATGCCTGCTCAAAGGGGAAGAGTCAGATGTTATTGTTTTTTTTTTTTAAACAATAGTCTCAGTAGACAACGTTTTCGGCTGCTCGCATCCAAATTGTAGATTTCCTTTTATTCATATTTAGAAATTTAAAATACCAAAAGTCAGTACTTACACTGCTCTTCTAGAAAAAAAGGGAAAAAAAACATTCGGCCATATCAAGCAGTGTCTATAATGGACCAGAACGACCCTGCCACCCTTCTTCTTAAATCATGCAAAGCGTCAGTGAGCCTTCACAGCCCCTGCACTTTGATGATAACAGAGCCGGTAAAGACACAATCATTTTTAAGAAAATCTACGTTGTGGTGGGTTGTTGCCTCTTGAAATTGGAAAGCTTTTCATGATGGATTTAGAAAACTGGTGGTAATGCTTGAATGCCAAAAGTGCTGTTTGAACATCTCCAAACCATGCAAATTAATCATTATTCTATTAGCTTTATTCTGGTCCTATTTTGCCCATATGCCTTGCAAAGGTGTTCATACCTCTTTAACTTGTTTACATTTCGTCACATTGCAATTAGAAACAACAATGTATTTTATTAGGATTTTATGTGACATATCCAAGATACTATACAACATAATTTTGAACTGGAAGAAAAACGACACAAAGTTTTCAAAGTTTCTTACCAATAAAAATCTAGACAATGCTGCTTACGTTGGTATTTTGCCACCTTTACTCTGACACAAATCTGCTCCACCTCAGTATAAAGTAAGCTGTTCTGAGAGGACTTTAGAGTTTTCTTAAAGAACATTAGTGAAGAAACACCAATATAAAGACCAAGGGAAACAGCAGACATGTCCGGGATAGAGCCTTGGAAAAGGTTAAAGCAGGGTTAGGTCCATAAACAAAATGCCTAACATTAAAGATCTGACGGAGCACTGTTCCTCAAGCCTCAATTCTCGCTCGGCAGTGTTTTCCGGAGAAATTGGGAAATGTGGCAGATTTCTTCTCTGGTGTTTCCTTGTATTTAGTCGATAACCTCAGTCATTTCCTGAAGATACATCCCGTGTTTCTTACATCATTAGCCTATTAGATGACAAAGCTGAAAAGTAGGCAGAAGCTAGATTTGATCTCCACTCACTGTCCAGTTGCTGCTTTGATGACTTTGTTGACGCATTTAAACAGACCATCGGAGGCGTAGAAAGTGAGGTCAGTGTTACTAGATTGCTTTGGAGCCTAAAACAGGGAAATAAATCAGTGGTCGAGTTTCCCATTGAATTCTGTAAGGATTATTTCCCTTCTAGAGACCTCTTTAGGCTGGAAGAACCAGGCATTGATAGGTGTATTAATCCACTCTTTAAATGAACAACTAACAAAATTGCAGCACAAGATGACAGAGCAAGAGAAAACAACAAAATATCAGTTCCAAAACAAACTCTGTGTTATCAACTTCAGCTTTTACCTGAAGGGTATCTTCTCTCACCAGCCCAGCAATCAAGCTGATGCTATGCAAGTCGTGCGCTCCCGCCTCATGCTGGAGGAATGGCAACGGTGATTTGAATCAAAACAATCTCTCTATTGTGGCAAAACCAGACATTTCTTTGCATCCTGCCCAATCCGACCAAAACAAAGTCAGTAGACATGATGATCTTGATGGAGACTCCTACTTAGGTTTCTTCTCCCCTCCTCTCACTCCCAGCTAATATCATGCTTTGTTCTGGTACTCTTCAAACTTTGGCCTGTACAGACTCAGGTTGTGAACAGAATCTCATGGACCATAACCTGATAAAACAATGTCAGATATCAACCATCAAATTACCCACTCCAATGCAGGTCTTCGCTATGCATAGAAAATATCCTTACAATCACCCACAAGATGAAGACGATGTAAATTCTAATCTCAGGTAATCATTTTGAGTTTCCGTTATTCTTTGTGTTCTCCTCGTCTCAGTCTCCTATTCCCTTAAACACAATGCTCTTTTCTTACCACCACAATACTGTGCCATCAGGCTTTTTCCAGGAGCACCTTTATCCTCTAACTGACTATACATCTGTCTAAACCCGAACAGTCCATGGAAGAATACATTATTATTCTCTGGCTGCTGGCATTATTTACCACCCATCCTCCCCATTAGGCACGTTCTTCTTTTTGTCATGTACAGCGCTTTGAGTGCCTTGTTGCTGAAAAGCGCTATATAAATAAACTTGACTTGACCTGACTTGACTTGACTTGTCTCCAAAGAAGAAGGCTCACTTTGTCCCTGTATTAATTGCAGAGGTTAAATCAATTACCAATCAATAATAAGTATATATTTCCATTGCTTACCTCTGCTTTTGAGGCAGTCCAAGGATCTACAGTCTTCACTAAACTAGACCTACAAACGCATACCAATTGTTTAGGATAAAAGATGGAGATAAATGGAAAACTGCATTTAAAACACATTTGGGTCATTTTGAGTATTTGGTAAGGCCATCTGGGCTCAGTAATACTCCAGCAGTTTTCCAGGCCCATTTAAATTATGTTCTCTGTGGCTTTCTCAATTACTTTATCTTCATCTACCTGGATGACCTATTTATCTTTTCAAAAACCCTCACTGATCATCACACACACATGTCCATCTAGTAATTCAACACCTCCTCCAGAAAGGTCGCTACGTTAAAGTTCAAAAGTGTGAATTCCACGTTCTATCAATTTCATTCTTGGCACACATTCTAGAGAGTGGGCAGGTGAAGAACGATCTAGAGACAATCCAAGCTGTTGTCAGCTGGCCCTCTCCCACAAATCGCAAACAGCTCCAATGTTTCCTATGTTTTGCAAACATTTATCAACGTTTCAACAGAAACTATAGTCTGATCGCTTTTGACTCACATTGCCAACCTCTTTAAGAAACATTTGGTTTGGTCCTCTGAGGCTGATTGGGTTTTTTGTAAGCTCAAACAAATGTTCTCTGAGGCTCCTATCTTGACCCAACCAGATCCCAGGAAACAGTTCTTCCTTGTGGTTGATGCCTCAAACTCCAAAGTGGAAGCTATCTTTACCGACAGTCATGTTTGGATGACAAATTGCATCCTTGCTCCTTCTTTTCTTGGCATTTGTCCCCCTCTGAGAAGAACTATGATGTTGGGGATTGGGAGCACTTAGCCATTAATATAGCTTTTGAAAATTTCAGGGAGCTCTCCACTTTAAAAAACAGAGCCATAAAGCTTATGGATAGAAAACCTACTCGAATACACCACTGTTTGGTTCTGCAGAAATTAAATGTAGTAAGTTTCAAAACCTTTAACAATATTTTAACAAAGATTTGGGCAGCATTTTCCTTTTAAAAAGAGGTCAGTCATGTAATCACCATTAACTCATTGTGTAATGTTTTACGCTTTTTATTGAATGTTTTAACTGTGTTTAATTGTTGTTTTGTTGTTTTGTTTGAGCAGTCACCCGGGAGATCATGGACCTCATTAAAACAGCTTTAAATTTATGTCATCCTGGAATGAGTGGCCCAATCAAAATTATCTGAAGAAATTTCTGATAGTCCACGTTTAATAGGGATGTGAAGGAGTTTGTTTTGGCCTGTTCAGTTTGTGCTTGTAACAATTTTAATAATCAGCCCCTCCCTGTTCTTAACTTTGTTGCAGGCCTTGCTCTGTCAAGAGGTTTTATGGCTATTCACCATTATCGACCGATTCCCCAAAGCATGTAATCTCGTTCCTCTCAAAAAAATGTTCCACTTGTTTTTATTTGTCACAAGAAAATAAAATGACATTTTTTATTGTAACATGAGGAAATGTGGAAAGGTCTATGAATACTCTCACAAAACAGTGTGTGAAAAAACCGTACAAGAGAAGTTGCAGATTCCAGCCAAAAATATATAATCTTAATTATTTCATTATTCTATATATGTGTGTATTATTTTTTACAGCAAGAATTTACGTGTTTTTCTTTTTCTGACCGATGCACCCCTCAAATGAATGGTCTTTGCTTAATTCAGGTTTTTAAAAATGTTCCTTCTGTTTATTCTGTAACATTTTACTATTTCATTTGTTGCATGCCTGAACCAATTTTCTTTTTTGACTGAATCGTTGATGGATTTTCTTCCTTCTATGTGCTGAAGCAGAGAGTTGCCTCAAACATACTGTCAGAAACTCACACTAAGTGACTGCAGGCCCAAATCTTGAGCAAGAAGTGAAGGTCTGCAGCATGAAGCTGAGCGACAGCAGTGAGTGAACTCTTTGACAGTGGATCAAAGATGAGCAGGGGGGTCAGAGTGTACAGCTGGTGTGGTTGAGGGGAGTAAGACAGGCAACATATACATGGAATCACATGCCGGTCAGAGGGATTTTGTGAGGATATACAGACAGTTGCAATCAGATATGCACAGTTATAACAGTTTCTTCTGACCCTGTGAGACCTTTACCTCAACATGTCAGGGTGAGAAATTAAATTCTATTCAATCAGATGTACTTTCAGAATGTCTGTGCCGACAGATTCAGATCAACTTTAACTGCTGCACAAAGGTTTTAATTTTACACTCCGTAAGGGAGAATAGCATTGAACACTTTCATTGTTGTATTCTTCCCAGGCCTGCTTCCATTGCAATATCACAAATTAGACCTCCAAGATGTGATGAGGGATCTTTCATATTACAGCTAATAGTGACAAATGGGACAGGGTAAAAGCTACAGCACATCCATAAATGTGTGGCAGTTTCAGTTTGGCAAATGCCATTTGAATCTAGCCAATTGACCATGATAATCATGATTATGGACTGTTTCTCCTCTTTCAGAGCTGAAATGAAAATTAACTCTTCCTCTCCTTCTTGATCACTAATTGTGTTCTGTTCTAAGCTACTGCCCTTTTTTCCACATGTCGAGGATGTTAGCGGAATATTTGAAGTGAAACATTGACACAGTAAACATTCAGGGATCTAAATATAAAATGGCCACTGTTATGCTAATGGATGCCGCTGAATAATTCAAGCATGGATGATAATAAAAATGGAAAAACAGGGGACCTGTCGAGCAACACCACAGCATGTGTCACGACAGGGCACTAATTTGCTGTCACGGCTGATACCCCTCCTGACTCCTACCCCCATCCACCTCAACAATTCAGCTGTGAAGATTAGTAAACATTTTGTCTGTCTCCCTGCTTCTCATACACATTTTGGAGAAGCAGTGAGCATTTCTGGCGGGCCCTGAAAGGTTGGGGAATTGGAGTGGGGAAGCCTTGCTGCTTTGCTCTCAACTCTCCATCATATGCTCTTAGGAGAAGCTGAGGCAGGGTGGGGAAGAACAAGCTCACCTCCTCTCTGTATGCTGCAGGCCTTTAGGGCTGACACACTGGAGTGAAGGCCACATCAAAAGGCAAAAGAAAAACCAGACAGACAGGAGTGGGTCTTCAAATTTGAAAAAAGGCTCCCTCTTTCTTGTCTTACAATCGCCATTCCCTGTTTTTGCCATTACTGCGCAACATCTCTCCTGTCACCTAAGCCCTCCTCCCCCATTTAGTTCTGAACGTTCCCTCTGTTTTGAGGTGTTAAACCAGAGGATACTTACTACACATGCATGTGTTATTATCTCGTTCCAGAAATGATCACATAACACATTTACATTTGAAACACATGGTTATAAATAGTCCACCCAACTGCCCGCTCTACTGCAAATCTGTGTGAAATAAATGTTGTCATCTAGAGTTCGCCAGGGCTCCCTGCTATTTTTAAGCATTTCTTTTTTTAAATACGATATGGATGTACCCTTGGGCAAGCCTCTTACAATACAGCTAGATTAATGTGGCTCTAGTTTAAAAGCACTTTGAGTGGTTGGTGCGACTTTAAAAGCTTTGACATAGGTTTAATCTATTTCCCATTCATTGTCCCCTATAAGGCTGATTTGAAAACTGCATATCTCTAGGTGCTACATGTTTGTTCAACTGAGCAGAAATAGTATGAAGAGGAGCACAGGCTTGAAGACAAGGCAGCTTTCCTCTCCACTGTCGCTACATGCATGCTCAGTATGAGGGATAACTGCAAAGTTAATGCAAGCGACAATCCACCGTCGCTACATGCTCATCCAGGAGGAGTGAATGCTGCAAGTCACTGACTTGATGCAATCTGCTGGGTTTCCTTAGAAAGAAAACGTTTTAACCAGTTTGAATAATAAACTGAATCCAACTGTGCTGTTTGATAGTTAGGATTAATTGGTATGTATGTACCTTGAAATACTATATGATTTGATTGAATTGACTTTGTAAAGTGTGTTGAGACATGTGTTTTGAACTGGTGCTATATCAATGAAACTGAATTATATAAAAAGTGAAAGTTCAATATCAAGTCTGTCTGAGAAGCAAAATGTTAATAAACATATTGTTAATAATACGATAAAAATTAAAAATAAAGTCTTCCATCACTTCACAGACATTTCCAAAAGGAAGTTTCAGGCAATGACCATTTTACCTGTGATATCCATAAAAAAACTAGATTTTCTTGTTTTCTTAAGCTGTCTTGAACAATAATTGTCCATAATATTGGAGGAGTTTATTGGGACATAGCTGGAAAATTAGCTCTTATTTTTAGTTTAGTCCATTAAAAACTTTGTTATGGTTGTATTTTATTTATCTATTTATCTATTTCTTCTTTTTTTATAGATAATAAATAACTTAGTAGGTAAATGTCTTAAAACATGCAACAAGTAATTTATATATATTCAGAAAATTAGAATATGTGTTCTAGTGAGGCTCGTTTGTCAGTTTAAAAGTACTTTTTGAAAATAGCAACCTCTAATGAACTATTAAACATACTTATGAGCCCAAATTTGGGTATTAAGAAAATTGTTTTTCACTGGTTTGATGTAATATTCTTGAATGCTGTGTTTTAATTAGCTGTAAGAGGAAAGTAATTATAATTAACAGAAATAAAGGCTTGAAAACATCTGTCTGTGTGTAATTAATCTGTATAATGTGGTTGAGGAATTGAGTTACTCAAATAAAATAACTTTTCTACAATTTTCAAATTTATTGAACATTATATATCTGTCAGGTTCAAACAACCTAAAATACTTATAACATCAGAAAAAGAAGAGAAAGACAAATAATTAGTTTCTTACTTGCTGCGAGGAGAACGGACAGAGATGTGCTTCAGTTACAAATCTCCTACCGCTCTGAAAACACATCTGTCCAATCCTCTCTTTTTATTATCTTTAGGGTGGTCCCTAGTTACAATATACGTTGCTGCTCTGAAGGCTGGGATAAACAGATGCAATGTAAACAGGTCATATACACCATTATCTTGTAACAGCACACCTCCACAGTCTCCACCATCTTAAGATCTGTGTGTCTTTTGTTCAGCACAATCAGCCACCATCTTTATGACATCCTCAACTGTGACTGCTTCCTTCTCAGCTCCAACTTTGATCCTTGCCTGCAAACAACTCATCGCATCCTTACTCACACATACATGAAAGGTTATAAAGATCAAATAGTAAAGTTAATAAAAAAGGAAATATATAAGATAAATCTATATACAATTATTCCAACAATATCAAACAATGAAACAAAATGGTGACCGACTGCTGATTCAGGAAACAAACATTCGCACTGTTCTAGTTGTTTCCTGCAGGTAAACTTTAGCCATCCCAAGCTAACAGCTCTGATGCCCAGCCTTCGTTTTCAAACACACAGCATTCTGTGCATTCTCACTCAGCTCAGTCTGCTTCCTGCCTCTTAAACAGCCATGCCACTTCTTTGCCTTAGATGTCTGTTGTTTTTCATAGATCATCAAGTTTTATTCTTTTCTCTATTAAAACAGGGAAAAAAAACCTGCGTCATGTTGCACTGAGACAAAAATAATGTTTTAGTTCTGCTGCAAGAGAGGTCGCTTGTTTTTGTAAGAGGTCGTTGAGCGTTCAGCCATTTTTTTGCACTTTAAAGCATTTAGCTACGAACAGCCTCTTGCAAAGAAAAAATTGTTCATGTTTTCAACATACTTAACAAGGGTTTTTAGCTTATACCTTGACTTATATCATAACATTATGTGGTGTCTCCCTCAAATCATGACAACAAAAACAGACAGCGTCTGTAAGGAAGTAATAAAGAAAAAACGAAAATTGAACCATTGGTTGATCCATTATCATAGCTAATTGTATGCTTGAATATTTCTTAGCCCAAAAGCTTAATAAACCAATTATTATTGCTTTAAGGTACAAAAATCTGACTGAAAAGTATAAAACACCAGCACATTTCCAACTAAAAATTTGAAAGAACCTTGAAAGAGTCTGGAGAACTACAGCTCGAGATGACTAACAAAATAACTAGAAAGCTAAATATAACAAAATCGTTGGGCTCCTGTGCACATACAATGAACTTTTTTTTGCACATGCAGAAACCTATTGATAGTGATGTTGACAGCTTGACTGTAATTAAAACACTGTATTATGTAAGCAAGGAAGACTAGTCATACTCACACTTTTGATACTTACCAAAAAATGAACTCAGTGTTTAAAGGTGTATCAACATGTGACAATGCTGATGGCAACCATTAACTTTTCATTTGTTTCATTCTCTTGTTTTGCTGCCGTTGCACTCCTTGTGTGCTGAATCCACTGCTGCTCTCATTAGGCACATACAACTCTTCCCCTCACGTTTTTTGCAATGTCCTTGTCCTGGGAATGATCTCACTATTTAGCACTCTCCCCAGATATTGCTGCTGCATTTCCTACTGCTTAATCCGGATGCACCCATAAATAGACCCCTCACTTCCTGGCATACCACTCCATAATTCCCAGCTTTCCAAAAGGCATGCCATGACTCTTTCCCAGGCTCCACACTCAGCTGTGTTGAACTTCCTGAGAAGGATGCAAAAATGCAAAGGTTTAATTTTTTGCGCTCACTTTTAGTTAAGCAATAATAATCCTTTTTTCACACAGTCAAAAAAATATGTGTTTAACAAACATTAAATGTTCACAAAATACATTTTAGAAAAGCCAACAATTTTTGTCTGTGTCTTCAAACTTGGTCAGCTGCTCCTGGGCTTGGAAGTGGTGCCCATTCCCTTTCTTCTGTGTCTCCTCTGACAGCAGCTGAGAAATCCTGTAGCAGTGAATTTGTAGTGGAATTTTGAAAATAATAATAAAGTATAATGTATTAGTTTTCATTGTTCTAGTTCCCCTTTACCCTTTTGTAATTTCTTCTCTGTCATAGTCAGCTTTATCACTCTATAGTTGTGGTAGCCTGTTAACTTTATTGGTTGAACAAGATCCGGCCTATCTTGTTATGAATTTCAGAAAGTCTACTGTGCAAAAGGGGCAAAATCCTATTTTTCTCACTTTATAGATCAAATCTATCACTAACACTACAACACATCATACTGAAGTACACAAACATGCAGCAGTAATGTTAATACATGCCACAAGAAGCATCTCAGTCATAAATGAGGTGAAAAACAAAAATGCTTACACATTAGTCACATTAACAACAGTATAAAACAGCTCCCAATTTCAGATAATTCTTCAGTGCCTTGATTTTACCTTAAAAATTCCCTTTATTTCCAGAAAGACTGCATTCACAAAACTGTCATAGATAGTTTTTATAAATACTTAACATGTTTTAAATCATTGTAATCCATACGCTCTACTAAAACACTGGGTGAAAAGTTTTTCAAGGCCTTCCATAAATTAACAAAGTTAAAATATTATTTATTTGTTGAATATCTAAGTCTTATGGTGCCCTGCGCAAGTTCCTATGGCATAGTTTTGTCATTACTTAACATTATGCTACATCCTAGGGGCATTTCACAAAGATAAAAAAGAAATATGCAGTGCAAGTTGAGTGTTAGCTCATAATTTAATAACCGATCCCATAATTAAAATACACACTATTGTGCAATGAAGATGATATTAATGTAAAAACATAATAAGACTGAATTTCAGATGCAAGCACAACAGAAACAGTATCATCAAAACCTAAAACACAGCCCTTCATTCATCCCTCAATAACTTCATTCTGTGTAATAAATGTTGCTGTAATCATAAAAGCTTCAGTGACCTTTTGAAAGGTGTCCGAATTTTATAGGCTAAAAACTATACTAATCTCTAAACAATTTCTACTTGAGAAAAAGTCATACTCCATTATACACATATACAGTAGGAAAAAATTAAATCAGTGCTAGTTATATCTTTCTGTGGGCGTGAAAATACGAGGTGCAAAATTAAAAAGAGGGAAAATCCAATGTGTGAAGCAAAGACCTGTAGACCAGATAATGTAGATGATGGCGATGCCAGTAAAATAGTTGGCATTAGATACGGAGGAGAGATTGCCCTTGAAAACTAGGTTTGTCTGATGCAACAGCAAACTCACAGTCTGTGTCAAGAGCCATTTTGAATCTGCAGCTCTGCAAATATATTTAACAGTGACAGTCTTCATCTGTCTCCTGTTTTTGAAGTCTGATTCTCCATATTTCCAAGCAAAGTGCATCCTCCTTTGTTGTTTTTTTTTTCTTTTTTGTCATTTAACTTCTTTTAAAATCATGCAGGTCCCGGCCGTTTTTTTTTTTCTTTCTTTCTTTTTCGTTAGGGGATTTGTTCCTCCGAAACAGATATTTTCTGGCACTACCCTAATGAGACCGTCTCACCGTTTCCATGGTGACAGTCGCAAAGCTGTCAAGTTTCTGCTCTTTAAAAAATCTTGAGAGGGGTTGTTCTGCAACTGTCAGAGCTACATTTTCAAACGGCATGTCGGTTCCTTCAAAGGTGAACTATTCCGAGTTTTTTAGGGGTGAATTCAGCCAGTTTGTGACTGCTTTTATCAAAACACGCAGCCCCACAATGTCGAAGAATGTGCCGACTGTTGAAGAAATAAAGTGAAAACATAAGCGACTGAGCTGTCTTGTTGGTCGGGTTTTCTGCAATGCTTTATGTAGCTTACAATGCAGATTTTGATTATGAACCTGATTATACTGTAAAAAAAACTATTACGCTGTATATGCTTTACAAAAGTATGTATGACTTTTGAGCTTTTCCACATTTTGCCATGTTATAACCACAAACTAAAATTCAGTGCAGTCGCCTTAATAAAGCCAATAGAAAGCTCATTAGGAGTTTGCCACAAGTCATGTAGGGGACAAAGCAAACATGTTAAAAAAGGGGCTATGGTTAGATGAGTGCAAAACATTTTAAACCAATATGCAAAACGTTGTGTATGGAACTAAACTAACCCTGCACATCACCAAAAACATGCAATGCCTACAGTGAAGCATGGTGGTGACAGAATCATGCTTTGGGAAAGCATTTCTTCAGCAGGGACACAGAAGCTGGTCAGAGTTATAGAAAGATGGACTGTGCTAAATACAAAGCACTCACCTGTAGGACACTGACGCCAAGCCTAAAGCTAGAGATACAATGTATGGTTTAGATGATAGCGATGTCATGTGTTAGAATGGCCCAGTCAAAGCTGAGACCTATATCCAATTGAGAATGTGTGGCATAACTTGAAAATGTATGTTCACAGATACTCTTCATCTAATCTGACTAAGCTTGAAGTTTTTACAAAGGTGGTAGAGAGATACCCCAAAAGACTGGATGTCCTTGGCGGTTCTACAAAGCATTTACTCAGAGGAGCTGAAAATAAATTTACATTTTTCAGATTTTTAGTCCCAAAAACCTTCACAAACTATGTATCAGTTTTACTTTTACTTCACCATAATGCACTAATCTGTGCTGGTCTGACCCATGAAACCCTCCAAACGTACCTTGAAGTGTGTGGTTGTAACTTGATAAAATGTTGGAGTCCAAGAGAAATTAATATTTTTGCAGGTTTCTGTAAATGTATTCTGTAAAAGAACAGCTTCTAAGACCTGGTATGTTTATAAATTACACCATAAGAAACATAAATCTTACTTTAATTCTTGATGCAGCAGTGTATCTCAAACAGCAGCCACTTTCTCAAAATTAAATATATATATATATATTTTAAGAAATGCAGTGCCAACCTTCACTGACATCAATAAGGCACAAAGTACTTTGATTCGTGCTCGGGTTTAAGAGCTACTCCCCTACAACAGGGCAAATGTGACCACAGAGGACACTGAGGGGCTGAGGAACATCAAAGCTTAACACATTCCAGGCCTTTGTAGAAAGATGACTCGTGTGTCTCCTCAGTTGGACTTGAAGGTGTAAAATGCCACGGCCCCATACGAACGTGTGAGGCCTGCAGATGAGTCCTGTCAAACCACAGCTTTTGTACCTGTCTACTCTATGTTGCTGACCACTTGTCCTGGTGGAAAAACATTACACAATCACAGTGTCACTTTCACTTGCAGTTTTCCATACTGGAATCCACTAAGGGAAGCCGGAAAATGCACACACAAGAAGCAGCTCAGGTTCTGACAAATATATCCTGCTTCTGCGACTAACATACACACACACACACACCCCCACACACACGCACGCACACACAAACACACACACACACACAACATGGGACCAAAATTCTGTAATTCTTTGTATAATTTTTCCTTCCTTGTCTTCACAGTTTCTTATTCTCCCTAAATGTCCTCATTTCTGTTCACACATATTTTGGCGCACTGAACTGTGTGAGAGATGGTCCCTTTTCGTCAAGCAGATCCAGACGTCAATCAGATGGCAACATGGCATGTTTCCTAATGATTGGCAGGCGATGCAGATGCACATTTCAAGAGATGAGCTGCAATGACTTGAAAACTGGGAAAAAACAATGTGGATAGGAGGGGGGATGGGGAAACACTGGGTTTATTGAAGAAGACAGGGACAATGAGGAGTGATCAGTGGTACATGCAAAGACAGCAGTCATGATTTTAAATGCCATCTCTCCTTACCCCACCTAAATCAGTTGAGCCGGATTTGGAAGGATGGTACTTTACCCACTCAAGTTCCCGTTATGCATGCAACTTGCAATAGATTGATAATCAGGTGCACATCAGTTTAGACCTTGTCCACATAAATACAATCAAATTGAAAAAAATAGAATGTGTGTTCCAATGAGGATTGGTTGTCAGATTAAGAGTTTTGTTTTTTGTTTTTTAAATAACAAGCTTTAAGCATTTATACAGGATACCTATAAAAAGCCCACATTTCTGTTTTAAAAAAGATTTATTTAATTGGTCTGATGTAGTATTTTAATCTTAATGTCGTGTTCTCATTAGCTGTAAGCAGAAAATCCTCATAATTAACAGAAATAAAGGCTTAAAAACATCAGTTTGTGTGCAGTTAATCTATATAATGTGTTTCACTTAATGAGCTGAAATAAATGAACTTTTCAACAGTAATAATTTATTGAATGGCTTCTGTATATAAAAAAATATTGTTTATCTGAAGCAATCTATATATATAAATTTTCCATTTCTACCACAACACGTCAACGTAACATGATGTCGACTTCAGTAATCCATTTATGTTGATATTTTTATTCGACAAATGGAGTTTTGACAAAAATTCAAACTTTAAGATTCACCTCCACCCCTCGGCCGTCCTATGACTCCACCGTGTGTCTCTCCTCCTTCCAGTCAGCGTCAGATCTACATGTGTCTTCAATCAATCATCCTCCGAGGTTTCACTTTTAAGGACCTCAAGTCATGGATTCCCCACTCTTCAGCTGAGCTTCAACCCTCCTCCCCCCACCTCCACCATCTCCCTTCCATACTCCTCCCGGCTCCCTTTGTCATGGTATGACATCTTTGGACTTGGTTTGTGTTTTTGTGTTAACTGTTGCTTAGGTCTGTGTTTCCCTTTATTGTTAATTAGTTCGATCTGTCCCTTCTACCTCCTTGTCTCCTTGCCACACCTGTTCTTAATTCCTGTGATTACCTGCCTTTGTCTTCTCCTGTATATTAGTTGGTCTGTGTTCTTTGTTCCCTGCTGGTTCCTCCGTCGCTATTCCTGGTTCTGTTTCACTACATGTTCCGCAGTGAACTCTCATGTAAGTTTTTGTCTGGACTCTTGTGATACTTGAAGTGATTTTTTTGCTTCACCTGGAAATTGCTTAATAAAGCTGATAACTAATTTAATCATGCGGCTCCCAAGTTCTTGTCTGCGCATTGGTCCAATCCAAATACAGATCGTGACACCTTTACCTTCTTAGGCCTTCACTCCACCACCAGTATCGGATCCCAAGGGGGGAAGACTTATTTAATTCTAAGCCTAAGACGTTAATTCAAGCTCATGTCACTCTCAGCATTCATGTCTTCCTCCGGGGTCCGAGCGCCAAAGATATTAACTTTTAACAGTTAACTTCTCTCATCGCCATCTTGTTACTTCTTGTGAGTCTTTGCAGATTGAAATAATTTTTAGGAATTTGTCTACTTTATTTTCTTTTTTTGTTTTGTATTTCTATAAAAAGTTATAAACGTTTTCCTTGATATTGCCCAGTGTCTAAGGTGAGTCCCCTGGGTGAAGTCTTCAGATTCAAAACAAAACATGGTGGATAAGACATCTGGTTCACTCTCAAATTAGATAAAAAAAAGTTTGTCAGAGTTTTCAAAGGTCAAAATGATCGAAAGATTTTAAGTAATTCAAGTCAGGCGACGACAGAGAGATTGGACACTGTGTCTGGTTTAATTGCAAACTGCAGCAGCACAATCGCCATGCAGGAAGACATAAAGAAGCGACACCCTGGGGCTACAAATAAGCTGACAAGGCCACCATAAGTTTCTTTAAAGCTGCTTAATGCCATATGAAGTTTTTTCTTCCTTTTTTACACATTTAGTCCCTCCGTGGTGTAGTCTGTGACTGTGTCTTTGACACAGGGGACCTGGTTCAATTCCCAGTTGTGTCAGGAAGGTCATCCAGCATAAAAACTCTGCCAAGTCTGTGTGCAAGTTGTATTGACTTGCTGTGGTTACCCCTGAAAAGGACAGCACTCGAAAAAACTCATCCTGTTTTAATCACATTTAAATGTGTAGATAATATTATCTAAATGCATAAAATTCAACCCAAAAACCGAATACATATATTTAATAAATATAGGAGGAAATGTTACAGTTTTCAAATATTACATTTCACTTGAAGGTTGTAATAGAAACAGGTTATTTTTTCCTTTTGAAATGTTGAATTTTTGAATACACAAAAAGTGTAGTAAGGTCATTTAATAGAGGCTTATATTTCGAAAATGTCAACTTTGCAAAAACTCCACTGACTAAAACACAAAACTACTTAGCTGCTCCCAAAACCTCTATACCCTGGGCCACTAACCCAGTCAAGTCTGGCCCTGTTTGTCAGTTGTTAAAGTTTTTGAAATCATTCAATGAACATTTAGTCAAAGGTTTTCTGTGTGAACCTGAGTTTGCAGTCCTGTTAAGGAAAGAATGAAGGATAAATTAAGGGGGTAATATTAGCCAGTGGCTGTCGGTGGACAGCGGGCCAAGGGGCAGGTGAGAGGTGAGAGGCAACGATGCACGAGCAAAGCAAGGAGGGGAGGCAGGGAGGGTAACGGCTGACTCAAGGCAGCCTGCAGTATCTGACCCCACTCTCCAAGCCCCTCCAGCGAACCAAGGCAAACAGCATTCACATTTGTATTTCTAAAGTTTGACCCAGAATTTCAGTCTGTCATTCATTTAGGTGTTCACTAAAAGTTAAAATGAGTTATATACAGTTCTGCCTTCTCAAAGGAGCAAAAAACTTGTCAGTAAACTTGTAGGCTAAAAATATTTTTTTGACATAACAGTGGAAATTCAAATGTCTCTTTCCCCTCCAGAATTGTTCTATTTTTGTTTTTCTTCACCCCCCTCCTCTCCTACTACTGTCTGTCTCTTTCTCTTCAGCTGGCTGAATAATCTACTGGCATTTTACTGCAAAGGAAAATGTCAAGGTCAGCTTTGTCATTCAAAATCACTAATCTTCTTGTCGTTCTCTGTATGTGAAACTGGACTTGTTTTACTTTTTGAGATTAAAACAGGTGCATCTAAAAATGAGAATATGAATGAAATGTCAATTTATTTATGCAAATCAGCTCAAAAACTGGAACTCTGTATAGATTCATTAAACAAATATGATTTCTTTTGACTTTTTATTTTTGTTAATTTTGATGATCATGGCTTATAGCGAATGAAAAGCTAAAATTCAGCTTGAGGTAAAAAAGCATTTAAATACACAAATGTCAGATATTCATGATATATGAAGTGCTCTAAACCTTCCTATGAATCTCCCCCAGATTTTTGCTTCACCATCCTCCGGAGACTACAGTTATTCCTGTTGCTTGTGCAACTTCTTCTGTACTTTTTCTTTCCACTCATTAATGTGCTTGGATATTTAACTCTTACCACCCATGTGGAGGATGTCAATTAAATTAAAAATCTTTTTTTTTAATGTTAGGTTTTCTTTAGCTGTATGTCAAAGTCATCCAAATTAACAGAAACAAACACCTAAAATATATATCTGTGTGTAATAAAGCATCCATAATAAATATTTGTTTTAGTGGAATTAGTGAAATAAATTAAGCTTTTGATGTTATTCAAATTCATTGAGATGAATCTGGTGTATTTTGTTACATATTCAGCACAGCAGTGTCATGTCTGAATGCCAGCTTTATTAGAAGCTGGCTTTGTTTGGGATTTGAAAATCCCAATAGGATGCCAGTGATGGGACATGGAAGAAAGTGACCTTGTGCCATTCTTCACTATCTGCACAAGCATTGCTGTAGACATTTACACAGGTTTATTATCAGATGGGATATGTGTGAGCATCTTTTTGACTTTCCTTGTGAGGTTTTTAATAAAATGCAAAAGCCCAGAGTTTTAACTCTGTTTCATTTTAATTTCTTTTTTGGGGGGGGGATTCAACTTTAGGGTTTAAGGGGCTGCTGTTTTGTTATTAGACTGCGTGTTTTGAAAATGCTTTCCAAACTGCAAACTTCCATAAACATGCCAAGTCATGCCCTCCAGCTGTCCTCTGGGACATTAAAAGCATATTTACCTGAACTGCAGCCCTCTAAGTGCCCCGATCATTCCCTGTGTCACAAGCAATCCACTAAGGCCACCGTGTATTTAATTAAAAAGACAAGGTTTACCCGAGAATATATCCCTCCAGCATTCTACATACATTTCAATGAGATGCATCTTATTCCTGTTGCACAAGGAGGGTGATGGAATTTCAAATGGCAGCATAATTATGGTGTGCTTTTCCTTCTGACAGAAAATCAGTAGCCAGTCCTCCAGGTGAAGTAAGCTTGGCTGACTTGAGCTTATTAGAGCCCATCAAGGGAGAGAATACACCTTTAAAACATTGACATGAGCTCTAAGAAAAGAGCTCTATTAGCATACATCCAAGCAATGGGACATGCAAATCATTCTAATTGTTTGAAAGAAATTGTTTGGGAGTCAATTATATGAAAATAGTTAAAATGTGTTTGTCTTTTGATACTAAACACTCCTGTTTGCCTTGTTAGACAGTGGCTCACTTTGATAGTTCTTGTGTAAAATTAGAAGAAGCCTAAATTGAATGTATTTGCCAAACTTAAAGATTTCTTTTGTTCTTGCCTTTCTGTCACACTTTAATGTCTCAGATTATCAAACAAATTTTAAAATCAAAATAAGACAACCTGCATAAATACAAATTGGGGTTTCCAAATCAGGATTTCATTTCCAAACCAACCTTGCCCTATGTGAAAAAATGTATTTCCCTTTTTCACCACTTTTTGTTGCTTCAAAATCTCTAGCCACAGCCAGGCCTATAAAATTAAGTATTCAGTTAATGGAACCTGTCAGACAAGACATCTAGGCTAAAAGAGCTAACAGAGCAGCACATCATGCCCCGATCTTAAGGAATGTAAGCACAGCTGAAAAACAAATCCATTATCTATTATTCTGAAAAAGGTTACAAAGCCATGCTTTAGGACCCCAGCGAGCTGCACTGAGAGCCATTACCCACAAATGGAACAGTGCTGAACTTTACCTGGAGAGGCTGGTCAACAAAAATTCAAAACTTCTGTAGCTCACCAATGACTCGTCCCAAAGCTTACAAAATAACTCACATCAACATCCAAACCACTGCATGTTGTACTTGCCTAAGATACATTTACTTTTTATGGTTTCACAATAACAAGAGCTTGGGGGAGAATGCCATCCATGAGAGAGCCAGAACAAATTCAAATTCTGATAATAAAAAAGACAAAAAAACACAAAGACCTGTCTCATATTCCCCCAATGTTCCACTTTTGGTGTAATATCAAAAGTGGAACTTTTGATATTGACACCTGGTGTTAAACTTGCACAGCACATTTAAAAAAAGGAACATCATTCTGACATTCCACCATGGTGGTGGAAGTGTGATGGTCTAAGGCGGCTTTGCTGCATCTGGACAACTTGTTGGAACCATAAATATTGCTCTCTATCATTAAATCTTGAAGAGTCAAGTCATTTAAAATGGCTTGATCTGGAGTCGAGTGCATACTTGAGATCAGATTGGGCATAACTCATATCACAGCGTAAAGGAGGGGCGGCACAGTGAGCTTCTTTGTTGCCTCTGAGCAAGAAGGTGTTGGGTTCAAATTTGGCCTTTCTGTGTAGAGTTTTCATAATTTCTCAAGGTCTCCTCCCCCCATCGAAAACTAAGCTTGATTTCCACTCTTATTGCCCTTGGGTGTAAATGTCTGCATGCATGGTTACCAGTGTAATGCACCACTGACCTCTCACCTGTTGACTGCTCGAGTATTGCAACCCCATACACACACACACACATACACACACACACACAGAGAGAGAGAGACATATGCAGTTTATGGTAAAGAATCCATATGTCAAATTAATGTCTAAAAAATTGAAAAATGTATCTAGGACAAAACATACAAAACATTTGTTGAATTATATAAGCCATGATTTTAGCTAATAACTCTTCAATGCACATCTTGTGTTAAAATGCTATTTTAGGCTTGTAGTATTGTTGCTTTTTTCAGATTTGGCTAAACAAATAACAGTTAAAAAGCAGTCTTTCAGATGAGAGGTATGATGTCTTGAAGAACCAGAAAGGAATTCCAATTGCTTTCTATCCAAGCCCCCAGCAATACAATGACCTGGATAGCAAAAAATCTTTACAGAAATATTTCTTTAACTGAAAGTAGGGAACTTTAGAGAGACAGATTAGAGAGAGGACAGTTAAAAATCAAACTGATTCCTCTGACCATCTTTGTACAGTCGGCCCCAGCTTCAAGACTAACATTTCCCCTGATATAGCTTGTTTATCTGACCCCTTGCTGCCTCTTAGATTCCTTCTTTAGTTCCATGGGAAAGCTCAAAGGGGTAAAGTGAATGGAAAAATGGGGTGTTTGCCACTCTGATGGTCTGTGTTTCAGTTCCTGGCTTTATCATGCTTTCATTCTGAAGTGTCCTTGAGTAAGAGACTGAATTCTGTTAGCTGTCAATGCATTTATTGTTATTTTCATGATAAAACATCCGTACAGTTAACATTTTTGTGTGAATGTGGCACAAAACCATTTTGAGAGGTCAACAAAACTAAAATAGGGCTTTATACAAACTGTTTATATTTTTTTTCAGATTGCACTATTCCAATAGTTTTCAAGACCACAGTGTTTAAACTAAAATGAACATGCAAACTGCAGTCATGTTGAGATATGATAAATGCAGGAAATGCATTTTGGTGCCTAAAAGTTTAATAAGTTTAACTCACACATTTTTAAACTTAAAATGTATTGTTTTGTATTGTGGTCTGCAACCTTCAACAAACCTTACAAAGGCAAAGTTAGGGCCCTAAAACTTTGTGAGAAATGCTTATGATTTTATGCTCTTCAGCCCTCTATCCCACTGACATTTAGTTACAAACCAACAAAACAAAAAGCAAGATTACATTTACATATAAGCAAAGATTTGTTTAATCAACTCTACAGTATTTATGGTCTATTTCTTCCAGGATCCAGAGTTAAGATAACATTGTGTAGATACAGTTTTCTTAAATTTGAAAATAATATTATTATATACAATTCTGAAAACATATCAGTTATATTTATTTAATATAATGAGAAAAATGTTTTTGTTGTACTGTAGGTCCAAAATATCATGGCAGCTTGTGATTTCAAAGGTAGCCTGTGGCATTGATGTGTATACTTTAAGATAAGAAGGTTAACTACAAACATTAAGAATTAGATCTCATTATTTTAGTGTCTAATGCTTCACCAAAGGTGCATTCACGTAACAAAACATTTTAAAAATAAAATATAATCTCAGTTTCATACATTTAAAGAAAGAACAACGAAATACTACAGTTTTATGATATACCTCTCCATATTCGAGGGGTTTGTTCACTATTCTGGAAGCAATCCGCTTTAGGATTAGGAGAACATCTTAATAATAAAAATAAACTTATAATAGAGAAACATTTTCAATCTACAGAATCAGCCTTTAAAAAACACAGAATTACACACATTTCCAGGATCAAGCGTGAAAAAATATCCCTAAAAAGTCCATTAAAACACAGAAATAATTACTGCCGTTTCTTTGGAAATAAAAAGGTAACTGTAGGTAACTGTTCAAGTTGTACTAGAATATTAATTTGTTTACTAAGCCACATTTGTACTTCAGGAAGCTTTCCCAGGAAACAGGGTATGTTCTCTGGGGTCATACTTTAAACTCCCTCAGTTTCCACTGCATCTTTCAGGGTAAATACTAACTTACCAAGACAGAAATTTAACCCACAAAACAGCCCTTGTACAGAGGTAGTGCTTTGAAAAAAAAACATAAATATAAAGTAAACCAGAAAAAATATATTACTGGAATCTATACATAAAGACTTTGGATTTTGGGAATAAACTTGAGTGTATAAAAAATATCTAGATGGTGAATATCCAACTCCACAAAGAAAAGTCCCAAGCCTCCTAACCAGCTTCTTGCTGTGAAACAGCAGCATTCATATGAGCCCCTTAGTTTTCATCTTGTATTTACTTTTTTGTGACATTTCTAAGTTGAATTTTACTTTCCTATGGCTACAGTTAAGACGAGAATTATTAATACCCATATCAGATTGAAATTTCATCTAATAAAGTTTATTTCTGATAGGAAATCAGTGTTATCTCTCAAAAGATAACAAAACAATATAAAAGGAGTATGAATGTTGAAAACAGTGCATCTATTTATTTACATTTTATCGCAAATAGCACATGGAAAATTGTTTATATCTTTCTCAATAATCAGTGGAAAACCTTTATTGGTATTACAATGATCAAACCTTTTTTTTAAATTGCTGACCTGCTATTTGCATGATTTAACTGGTATTATGACGATTCATCTGTTGCAATGAGCTCCCAAGGTATTTGAGGTCGGAAAGCGTCCCTGCCATCACCCTAATCCTGAGTTCCTCCAGAGATTCTCGTATTCATATCAGGCCTTGGATTGGGCACATCTAAAACATTAATATTACTTTCAGTCAAAAGAAGCTAATCAAGCTAATTTAAAAAGATAATATTAAACATAAATCTACCAGTGGTATGAATATTTTGGGCTTAATTGAATACAGTTTGATCACTCTTACACTATAGTATTTGTCAATATTTTAGAATTACTGTTCAGCATTTATTTACTTAGTGTATTTGGCACCCAAAGACCACAGAGTGCAAGGCAGCCTCAAGTTCTCATGAACCTCAAGAAAACGCTTTTGTTTGTTTTTTTTTTTTTTATCATCATCTTGGTTATTTTTGTAGGCACACTACACAAGGACAAACGTCTTCTACCTCAATCACTGACACAATGCAAGCATGCCCTCCATACCACTTCACTCTGATGGGCTGCCTCTGACTAGACAGCGCCCCACACATCAAACCAAAGTGGAATGATTACTAGTTACCCAGCCACCATATGTTGGCTGCAAAGCTATGATTTGACAAAAGCACAATTTTGGGAGACGTTAAGGAGATGACTGCTGTTGATGCAATAATCAGAAGTTGTCTGCTGAAATCATGAGGCGACAGACATTGATGTACACAAGCAGCATGTGTGTTCACACACTGAATTCACTTTTAACTATTCTGAAGTATTATAAGAAAAAATATCTAAAAATAAAGAATGAAAACAAAGATTTGTGTTCCACCATGTTCTAGAGCTTGTCTTGACCTACATTCAGAATAATTTGTTAAAATTATTCATTAATATGAAAGCAATTATATAAATGTTGTCAATGTGTACAAAGTGTAAAGTGGTTCAGCATAAGTGTTTTTTTTTCATTAGCACTTAGCAGTTTCTTCTTCGAAGGCGAGGCGAGTGTTGAACACTTGTAATACTGTTGCTAGGAGCCATCAACGGAAATGTCAGTTGACTCAGCAAGTGATGAGATTTGACATATGGCATCAAAGCATCATTAGACTTGCACCTGCTGCAGATGAAGTCTGCTCTTCCACAAGGGGTTCAGCACCAAGGGGAGGCCAATTGAGGAATAGGGAAGGATACGATGACCGGTAACAAACACCCATTGTCTCTGAACAACAATCTGTTCAGTGTTTAAGGATCTCATGAGGCTTCAGCACATGTAGAATGTCATTGAAAGTTTTGTTTTAATGAATTCATGACTGTAGTAGATGGATAAGTATAATAAGATATATGTGGACAAGCCTAAGATGATCATCCACACCTGGCATTAAAATCTCAGTTTTCTCAGTTATGTGCAAGTAAACATCTAGCTACATCATAGAACATGCAGTCAGCAGGGCAATAAACAGGACTAATGTTTCTGCAGCATCATTTAAACTAACTTGTTATTTAAATATCAACAAAGCTGAGAATCACCTAAATAGCATTTTATGTTTTTTTCAGTTAAAAACTATTTATAACTTTACTTATGTAGCTTATTAAATTCTAAATGAAAGAGGAAATAGAGAATAAATAACGTGGGCAGTTACAAAGTTCAACATTAGTGCACAGACACTGATGACTTAAACCATTTTTACCAAGTGGTACTATAAACTGAATTTCCTTGCAATGTAGTATAAGTGTAAGTTATGTAACTGCACATGTTTATTCCATTGACTGACATACATATTTATGGATGTAAATTGGACTAGTTTGTGTGGTAAAGTACCTTAAGATGACATTAGTTTTTAATAGGCACAATGTTAATAAACTGAATTGAATCATAAAGCATATATGTAAAACATCTCACAAATTGTTGTCTCTCCTTTATTAGCCCACTCACACCTCTCTGCTTAAAAGTGACTGCACATTCCACATATAAAGGAATTATATGTGGTTTGCATGAGTTGGTTTACAATGCGATGACCATAGTGGGTACAATCAGCTCAAATAATTATAAGAATAGGCTACATGTCACAGAGACAAATCCCTTAGCAATACAGCATCTTGATCAGTAAAATCCCAACCTGTGAAAGAACATTATTTGTCACTGAAGAGGATTGTTTTTAAACTTGCAATTGAAAAAATATTTTCTGTGCTCTCAAATTCCAGTCCTCAGGAGCAAGTGTCCTGCAACTTTTAGATTTCATAGCTAGTCAAACCCAGCAGAATTAAATGGCTGAATTACCTCCTCGGAATGTAATCATATTAATGACTAACTTATTTGATCCTGGTGTGATGAAGTAAATGCACAATGAAGGTTGCAGGGCACTGGCCCCTGTGAACTAGAATTTGAGAGCTTTGCATTTAGAGGGAACTTGATAGGTGTTTAATCATTTAGCTAACAACAGTATTAGAGTTTTTAAATTCTCTTTACAAGTTTTTTACTGTAGTTTTGTCATGTTTTAATTAAACATCTCGATTCTTTCCAGGATGGATCACGTTCAGAAAACTAAGCTTTCATCAGCTAATGCAGTGTCCCAGATGACCACTAAAGGTGATCTAAGACAATGACACAATGAATCATGGGTGCATTCACACAGGCCCCCTGCTGCCCCCCTGCAGTATGCTTAGTGGACAAAACTATTGGCAGATGATACAATCAGTGTGAGAGTACACTTAATCCTGCATCACCTCAATTGCACAGGGATTCTGTTTGTGGACTTGAGCTCAGCGTTCAACACCATCAACTCAGACATCTTCCAACAGAAGCTCACCCAACTCACAGTACCAGGCTCCAAATGTCCATGTATTACCAGCTTCCTGACTGACCAGCAGGTGAGACTGGGGTTTATCTCCTTCACAAAAACCACCAGCACCAGGGCCCCCCAAGAGTGTGTTCTCTCACCACTTCTCTTCGCCCTGGGCACAAATGACTGCACCTCAGCAGACCTCAGCAGTTTGAGGATGACACCACTGTTATTGGTTTATTCTAGGACAATGATGAGTCTGTATACAAGCAGGACGTGGATCGATTGGTCCACTGGTATGGTCAGAACCACCTGGAGCTTAACTCACTCAAGACAGTGGAGATGATGAAAGAAAACCCCCACACTGCCTCCCCTCACCATCCTCAACAACACTGTGTCTACTGTGGATCACTTTCAGTTCCTAGAAATCACAATTTCTCTTGACCTGAGATGGTCTTCACACAGGAACACTGTTCAGAAGAAGGCCAAGCAGAGACTGTTCTCCCTGCTGCAACTCAAGAAGTTCCACAAGAACTGCTGGTCATCTTCTACACTGCCATTATTCAGCCAGGCAGTCTGTCATCTATCACTGTGTAGTTTGGCTCATCCGCAAAACAGGACATGTTGAAACTACAACAAAAAATTAGGTCTCCAGGTAGGATCATCAGGGCTGACTTTACTTCCAAACAAGACTTGTGCCTCAGCTCCAGCTTGCTCTGCCCGAAGGTTTAAGCATCAAAACAAAGCACTATGAAATAAACCAAATTAAGTTGTTTTTTCCAAGGCCAATTTTATTTGACCAGACACAGCCTCTTACTGTGAAGTGTTCTGATGACCAGGACAAAACGTTGAGTTTAGCCGATCCAATGAATAGAGAAGACGTGGCAGCCTACTAGAGCACACGTCAAATGTGCGGAGCTGCAGTTACTAATGTTGTCTTCTTCAGGGAAGTTGAGGGAAAACTACTGTGTAATTAGAGACAACCTTTCTCTGTTTGGATAATCTTTGGCTCAGATTCTTTTCTGCAGAAGCACAGACAATCGGTTTCAGCTGGTCTTATTTTCGGCCGGGTTACAGTCACCAGATACACAGACTGCAGATCATGTTTTACTTTGGATCCAAGGTTTCTTTGAAGATGCAATTTTTTTTACTCGGCCAGTAAGATCAAGATGTCGGCGCACGTGTCTTCCCCAATGCAGCTTTGGAGAACGGAGCTCAAAGAGAAGGAAATGCTGCTCCACATAGAGTTTTGTAGCTCACAGGGATTCCAGCTGTCATTCCTTCTTTCAGGGAGCTGGGATTCTGGAATTAAGAGTTATTTTCCAGTCTCTTGTTTTCTGTGTGCAGTTCAATCCTAGTCCCTCCCATGGCTGGGCCCAACAGTAGTAAGTACTTATACTGAGCTGTTGTGCAAATCTGACACAAGGATGTGTAACACAAACATCTTTATGACAGTTTTATCACATGTTTTGCATTACATATACTAAGCTAGCGATAGCAGCTATCTCCAGATAGAAAAAAAGTAAAAGGTGGTCCTAAATAACATTTCATCTTTATATTAGACTTTTCAGACTAAGGTAACAGTTAACACCTCTGTGGGCTAAACATGACCTATTTTTTTCAAGTTTGTTGAACTGTCTACAACCGTCCTAAGCTGGAATGGATGCAGTGTATGCCCTGTAATGCTCTGAGCAATCTTTTGTCATTTATCTCTTTGTTTGTCTATACAATTGATAATTATCGCTGTCAATAATGTTGTGTTTTCGTTCTATCCGCCCTTGTGAGTTTGTGTTTGTCTGTGTGCCTATCCTGTTATTTCATCCATCAACCGGTTGAGACAGATAGCCACTCCCTTGTGTGCAATTCTGCTCCAGGTCTCTTCCCGCGAAGAAGAAGTTTCCCTCTCAATAACTGGCCTCTGCTTCTTCCATTTTTAGGTAAAATGGCTGAACTGATGCAATCTGTTTGATTTCTTAATAGGCTTGTATAAACTACCGTAATATGAATTTCATTGCACTTCACTAAAAATTTGGAATGAAAGATATGTAGTTCTTAGACAGAAACAGTTTGGTTGTCCTTTAAAGTGGACTCATATTTCCTAGCTATTTTGATGACATGTCAGCAGCCCTAATGACTTTCACCATGTGAAATAAATTACAAACCCTTCTCCTTGTCAAACAGCTGACAAAAAGTAGGTTGAAACTGCACAAACTGACATAATGTTAAATTACTAAGGACAAAGGAATACCATCCATATAACTATGCATTAAAGCATTTGAGTTGGCTCCTTAAGCTAGATATTAATTATAATGTTTTTACAGAAGCAGCATTTACATAAAAGCCACACAGCCAGAAAAAAATGTCACTTTGGCCAGCTTACAACCAACAATTTATGTTGTGACAAGGGGGCTAATTTAAGTCAATAATATGTTTCCCTTTTTGTGCATTTTTGCCTGTTTGGGCACACTCCCATTAAACGTGTACCTTTGTCACCAATCTTCAATCAATGATGCAATTTTTCTATTTTTTGTCATACTGTCATGTTTTTGGTGAAGCCAAACAAAGACGACTCGAAGATAACTATTTTTTGTGAATGCTTTTCGTTTTGAAACTAAAATTGCTGTTGTCTAGCAGTAAAACAATGCATGTAAATTGAAGAATATACATAATCAAAATAAGGTACTTTGCTTAATAAAAAAAAGAAGAACAAAATCAAATAGTCAAATATTATAGAGGGCGAGTTTACTGAAAGATTAAAACTTAAAAAGACCTTTCCTAAATCAATAAATGAAGGTTATTGTATCAGTAGGGCTGTTTTGAAGTGAAGTGTTGTATAAATTTACATGTGGTAACTGAAGTTATACTTTATTGGAAAAAAATGTGAAAAAGAAGCACCATTGTTTGGAAGTCCTGAGGTTCAAGGAACTGTGAAACAGTTAGCAGCTCCTGTATTTTGTCACTTCTGCAGAATATGTTGGAGTCTGTCTTCCAGCATTCCCACATCCATAACTCAAAGGTCATTTACATGTTAAGGGCAAAAGCATTCTGAACCTCTGAACATTGTAGTATGTCACACCCATCTAACACATTCTTAACACAAGTTTGGAAGTAGTGTGTCCCCTCTGTTACTGTAAAGTCTTGGGCTGGTCTTCAGCAGCTTGTGCGACTCAACACTAAATATGTTGACTCAAATGTTAGCAAGCTTGAGTGATACAAACAAAGACTACTAATTTGATATGGATTCACACTGTAAATACTTGTAACTAGAGATTTAACAAGAAATCAGCTGGACTTATCCATCAAAAAACTCCAAAATCACCTCTAAGCTGCTCTAACCACATCATTCTATTTAATAGAAAATGTTTACTTCAGGAGCAAGAGTCAAAGTGAACAGTTTGCAGAATCAGTGAGGTGCTTAAAAGAAGCCAGAAGAAGCATGGAGATGTAAGAAGCTACTTAAAAGGAACGTATTTTCAATGATATGTCACGGCAAATCTGGGTTTTATTCAGGTTGCAGCAGAGAAAGACTTAAAGCAGAAAGATAGCACATTACAACAAAGTTGCTCTGGTTTATCCTGAGCTTTCAACTTCAGTCTGTCATGGAACATGTTGGATTTGGACATATTTGCAGCCTTTTAGGAAATTTCACTTTGAATTTAAAGTAAGAATCTGCGTTTTCTTTGGCATACACACTAATACTACTGTTTTTGTGATGCTAACAACACTTATCACTAATATACAATGCTAAAGAAAGTTAAAATGTGAACCGTTTTATCATTTTGTCATTTTTAATTTTAGTAAGATTTCTACACATGACTTGACTTGGACTCTGTTTTAGACTCAAGCATCATGAACAGTCTTTGTCTCATGTAATCTGCTGTGAAAATAGGCCTGTAAGTTACCCTTTTGTGACAAGGTGCATTCAATTTTTTAGTCAGGGACATTTGAATGCTGTGGACAATTAATGGTTCATAACAGTGTGTTTATATCAGCTGTAACTTTAAAATAATGATTACACAAATGTCTGTCTTGCTGAACTCTTCATGAAATTAGTTTGGGTCATTTAAGAACAAAATAAACTAGTTATGTCCAACAACTTATTCTTACTGTTGGACTAGCCTTTTTACAAAGACACTTCAACTTATTTAAACCAACAACATTTCCTGTTACATTCTTTCAGAAATGTATCATTTACTCACTACAATGCACCTTAAACTTTATTTTGTATTTTATAAGGTACATTGAAACATGTTAACTATTTAGATTTAGGCAGACTGGGGTGGTGGTCCCCCTTTATAAGAAGGGGGACCAGAGGGTGTGTTCCAGCTACAGGGGGATCACACTCCTCAGCCTCCCTGGTAAGGCCTACGCCAGGGTATTGGAGAGGAGAGTCCAACCGATAGTCGAACCTCGGCTTCAGGAGGAACAGCGTGGTTTTCGTCCCAGCCGTGGAACACTGGACCAGCTCTATACCCTCTACAGGGTGCTCGAGGGTTCATGGGAGTTTGCCCAACCGGTTCACATGTGTTTTGTGGACCTGGAGAAGGCATTCGACTGTGTCCCTCGTGATGCCCTGTGGGGGGTGCTCCAGGAGTATGGAATCGGGGGCCCTTTATTAGGGGCCATCCGGTCCTTGTACGAGCGGAGCAGGAGTTTGGTCCGCATTGCCGGCACTAAGTCGGACCTGTTCCCAGTGCATGTTGGACTCCGGCAGGGCTGCCCTTTGTCGCCGGTCCTGTTCATAACTTTTATGGACAGGATTTCTAGATGCAGCCAAGGGCCGGAGGGGGTCTGGTGTGGGGACCAGTGGATTTTGTCTCTTCTTTTTACAGATGACGTGGTCCTGCTGGCCCCCTCTAGCCAAGACCTACAGCATGCGCTGTGGCAGTTCGCAGCCGAGTGTGAAGCGGCTGGGATGAGGATCAGCTCCTCCAAGTCCGAGGCCATGGTACTCGACCGGAAAAGGGTGGCTTGTCCTCTTCAGGTTGGAGGGGAGTTCCTGCCTCAAGTGGAGGAGTTTAAGTATCTCGGGGTCTTGTTCACGAGTGAGGGAAGAATGGAGCGGGAGATCGACAGACGGATCGGTGCGGCTGCCACAGTAATGGGGGCGCTGTGCCGGTCCATTGTGGTGAAGAGAGAGCTGAGCTGAAAAGCAAAGCTCTCAATTTACTGGTCTGTCTACGTTCCTACCCTCACCTATGGCCATGAACTTTGGGTCATGACCGAAAGAACGAGATCACGGATACAAGCGGCTGAAATGAGCTTCCTCCGTAGGGTGGCCGGGCACTCCCTTAGAGATAGGGTGAGGAGCTCGGCCATCCGGGAGGAGCTCGGAGTAGAGCCGCTGCTCCTCCACATCGAGAGGAGCCAGTTGAGGTGGCTCGGGCATCTATACCGGATGCCTCCTGGACGCCTTCCTCGGGAGGTGTTCCAGGCACGTCCCACCGGGAGGAGGCCCAGGGGACGGCCCAGGACACGCTGGAGGGACTATGTCTCTCGGCTGGCCTGGGAACGCCTTGGGCTCCCCCTGGAGGAGCTGGAGGAGGTGTCTGGAGAGAGGGACGTCTGGGCGTCTCTGCTGAGTCTGCTGCCCCCGCGACCCGGTCCTGGATAAGCGGAAGACGACGAACGAACGAACATTGAAACATGTTAACTATTTAGATTTAACAGCAAAGGTTTTTAATTCAGGTTTAGTACATGACTTCTTAATAATAATCCTAATAAGGCAACTATTACTCCTTGAGACTTGACCCAGATTGTCCTTTTAAAGACTTGATACATGACTTAGACTTGCCCTTCACAGACCAGACCCTTGACTTAGACTTACCCTTCAAATACTTGAGACTTGATTTGGACTTGCACCAAAAAGACTAGACTAGAACATTTTTAATCAGTGCATGAGGCTTTAAATATGCAGAAAATACTTGCTATAGCTGAGAAAGACATAGTCATCCAGTTTTCTCTGCAATATCTAAAGCCACCTTAATAAATTTCTTCAAACTGTATTTGGAAAATGTCCACACCCACTAAAAATATATGTTTTGATCATTTCATATCTGGCATAGTCGTCACAGCAAGGTTGGCAAGTTTAAATTACTTTGGGTTCTTGAACAAAAAAAAGGATCTGGCAAGAAAAAGTAAAAGCAAATTCAGTCTCACAACAGAACATCTATTGTGGATGTTGAGTTATTTCTTAAGTAAAATTGTTCCTGGGGTCTTCTTTGAAGAGACTTCTAATGGACTTGCTTTGTAGTTATTGTAGTTTTTTTGATCATGTTCTGTATCATATCTTTTTCAGAAAGATGTTTCAGGAGCTGCACAAACTTCTTGAGTGTTGTTTAGGTGAGTTCCAGACTGTACAGAGACTGGAGAATGCTCTATGAATCTGGGATCAGATAAATTTGGAGACTATAGTATTCAAAGACAATCCAGCCTCCTTCCTTCAATTTATATCAGCTTTTAATTATCACTTTATGTCTAAAGGGGGATGGTGAAACATTTTTTGTTTTGTATTTTGTTTTTACATAAAATGTGCTAACACTTGGTCTGTTCTTTGTTTATACTGAAAGTCAAAAAATAATTTCCTGGGACAGTGCTAAAAAACGTTTTAAACTAAAAAAAGTAGACTTGGAGTTGAACCAACCAATAGTGGTATTGGCACCCCTGATGCCATTTTCGGACATTGGAAACTCTGAAAGAATGGTGTTATTTATATGACTGACTTTACTGTGTACATTTAAACTGTCAAACAAATGCTGCTAACTGAAGTTAAGATGTACCTTTTTATATATGGAAGATTAAAGTTCAAGCATATTAGGAAGGCATGAAATGGAAGCAAGTGGACAGAGTGAGCACTCTGCTGCTCTGCATCACCTTCTTCAGAAATATTTTGCAACACAGAAAATACATAATAGAAACTTTTATAGTGGTTCAAACATGGGGAGCTTTGGAAGTTATCCTAAATTGTATCAGTTAGAATAACAGGGCAACACCAAGAAGCCTAAGCACTAACAAGAAGGCTCAGCAGAATACAGAAAAGTAGCTTTGCTTTTTTAATTTATTTTAGCTTTTATCTACCATAACGTATTTGGAAATTTCTCAACCTTGTTTTGACTCAAGGTAGAAAGGACTATCTAGAAATTACATGGTAGGGGTACTATAAGAGTAAGCAATGCTAATGGTGTAAACTCAGGCTGATAGCTAGGTAAATTTGTTCAAAATAATTTAAAATTGTCATGATCATATTTTTTGCTTTGAGAGACTAAAACAGGAAACAGTTATTTTACTGAGCTGTTCAGTAACCTTTTTCAGTCTCTCATGTACACACACACATAGTCATATACAGACAAACCTCAACTCATGAATAACTAATGACCGTTCACAGCAAAAAAGCTTGAACAGAGGGATTTTGTTGCTGTAATTAGCATTGTACCACTATTTGTGCCCAAATAAAGCTAAAGAGTGGACTGCAGCAGACATTTTAAACTACTGTTATGTTCTTAAGTCTGTTGTGCCCCTTCACCCCTCCTTGCTCTCATTAGGCTGTATACAAATGTAGTAGCTTAGTAAAGTAACGTTAATAAAAGTATGAATGGATTATTTTGAGGCCCAATAATCAGTCTTGGACTAAATACCACTAAAGGTATGGGCACAAACTGATTGCTTAAAGCACCAGGACAAAAATGGCACGCAATTGTTGTGTAAAAGAAACCTCGATTGAAAAAACATACGGTATCAACTTTGCAATCATTTTTAAATGAATAAAGCTAGTTCCCAGGACAGCTTTTGTCTGTTTTCAATAAATTTAGGCTTCTGATTGTTCTACTAACTCAAGGGGTTCTGCTTGACTAGAAGCTAACCACTGTCCACTCTTGGACATTATGTAACTTTGCTAGATAATTGTTTACTCAATTTTCATTGGAATGCTATTGGAATTTCTTGAAAACATAAATCGCTGACAGCAAAAATTGTGCCTTTTTTGTGATGCTTGCTGTTACTAAGTGGAGATATACTATTAAACCCTGGTTTATTAGCTAACAGCCAGCTATTTAGCCAGTACCAGGATACAAGTGCAGTACCGCTATCTCCAGGCCAAACTTTACTATCGAGCTTTTACTGCTTTTGACCTGGACTACAGAAGGAGTCCTGCTAACCCCAAGGCCTGAGCAGCAGCACCGCAAACCCAGCCATCCACTAGGCCTTAGAAGGAACTCAACCAACCTCAGTTGTCAGCCAAGCCTCAACAGCAACCCAGCTAACCCCAACCATCAGTGAGGCACCAGTAGCAGTCCAGCTAACCCCAGTTAGCTGGACCAAACCTCAATGCAGCAAGTATTATGCAAACAGAAACAAAGGTGTAATTAAACATCATAAAAAAAAGGTTTTTCAAACCCTAAGCCATGCTCGTATATATAGGATGCAAAGGCTAAGCCCAAGTTTTTGATCTATGAACTGTATCAGCACAGGAACTAGATGAAAATATTAATTGTTTAAGACACTCTAGAGTAAAAGATGTATTCAGCTTGGATATGCTTCTGCTTAAAAACTATAAGCAATCCTTTTGTGCTCTTATTACTAACATTATAAATCAGTCTGTAAATGAAAGTGTATTATCAAACTGCTGGAAATGTTCTGTAATCACAACAATACTTAAAATGGGAGAACCTGCAGATATCAGTAATTATAGACCAATTATCAACCTTCCAGTGGTCTCTAAAAGTGATGAAAAACGCATATCAGAACAACTAAAAAAATCATCATCACTACAGTCGTTTTTATCTCCACCCAATGCAGTTTGGTTTTAGGAAACACCGTTCTACTGAAACAGTTAAGTGCCTTTTTCTAGAAAATATAAAGTGATAAAGATGGAATAATTGGAGTAGTGTTCTTAATTTAAAGAAAGCTTTTGACAGTCAATCACCACATTATATTACATAAATTAAGCTAAAATGAAAGTGTGTAAGATTAACATTTACAAAATCTTCATCCTCTGAAAATCTTGGGGCCACTGTGTATATATATATACAGGTCCTTCTCAAAATATTAGCATATTGTGATAAAGTTAATTATTTTCCATAATGTCATGATGAAAATTTAACATTCATATATTTTAGATTCATTGCACACTAACTGAAATATTTCAGGTCTTTTATTGTCTTAATACGGATGATTTTGGCATACAGCTCATGAAAACCCAAAATTCCTATCTCACAAAATTAGCATATCATTAAAAGGGTCTCTAAACGAGCTATGAACCTAATCATCTGAATCAACGAGTTAACTCTAAACACCTGCAAAAGATTCCTGAGGCCTTTAAAACTCCCAGCCTGGTTCATCACTCAAAACCCCAATCATGGGTAAGACTGCCGACCTGACTGCTGTCCAGAAGGCCACTATTGACACCCTCAAGGAAGAGGGTAAGACACAGAAATAAATTTCTGAACGAATAGGCTGTTCCCAGAGTGCTGTATCAAGGCACCTCAGTGGGAAGTCTGTGGGAAGGAAAAAGTGTGGCAGAAAACGCTGCACAACGAGAAGAGGTGACCGGACCCTGAGGAAGATTGTGGAGAAGGGCCGATTCCAGACCTTGGGGGACCTGCGGAAGCAGTGGACTGAGTCTGGAGTAGAAACATCCAGAGCCACCGTGCACAGGCGTGTGCAGGAAATGGGCTACAGGTGCCGCATTCCCCAGGTCAAGCCACTTTTGAACCAGAAACAGCAGCAGAAGCGCCTGACCTGGGCTACAGAGAAGCAGCACTGGACTGTTGCTCAGTGGTCCAAAGTACTTTTTTCGGATGAAAGCAAATTCTGCATGTCATTCGGAAATCAAGGTGCCAGAGTCTGGAGGAAGACTGGGGAGAAGGAAATGCCAAAATGCCAGAAGTCCAGTGTCAAGTACCGACAGTCAGTGATGGTCTGGGTAGCCGTGTCAGCTGCTGGTGTTGGTCCACTGTGTTTTATCAAGGGCAGGGTCAATGCAGCTAGCTATCAGGAGATTTTGGAGCACTTCATGCTTCCATCTGCTGAAAAGCTTTATGGAGATGAAGATTTCATTTTTCAGCACGACCTGGCACCTGCTCACAGTGCCAAAACCACTGGTAAATGGTTTACTGACCATGGTATCACTGTGCTCAATTGGCCTGCCAACTCTCCTGACGTGAACCCCATAGAGAATCTGTGGGATATTGTGAAGAGAACGTTGAGAGACTCAAGACCCAACACTCTGGATGAGCTAAAGGCCGCTATCGAAGCATCATGGGCCTCCATAAGACCTCAGCAGTGCCACAGGCTGATTGCCTCCATGCCACGCCGCATTGAAGCAGTCATTTCTGCCAAAGGATTCCCGACCAAGTATTGAGTGCATAACTGTGTATGATTATTTGAAGGTTGACGTTTTTTGTATTAAAAACACTTTTATTTTATTGGTCGGATGAAATATGCTAATTTTGTGAGATAGGAATTTTGGGTTTTCATGAGCTGTATGCCAAAATCCTCCGTATTAAGACAATAAAAGACCTGAAATATTTCAGTTAGTGTGCAATGAATCTAAAATATATGAATGTTAAATTTTCATCATGACATTATGGAAAATAATGAACTTTATCACAATATGCTAATATTTTGAGAAGGACCTGTATATATATATATATATATATATATATATATATATATATATATATATATATATATAGGTGTGAATGAATGCTGTAAACAAAGCATGCTTTCAGAGGGGAAGTGTTAATCATTTATTTTTATCAATCGACAAAATGCAATGAATGAACAAAAGTGAAATCTAAATCAAATCAATATTTGGTGTGACCACCCTTTGCCTTCAAAACAGCATCAATTCTTCTAGGGACACTTTCACGCAGTTTTTGAAGGAACTCGGCTCGTAGGTTGTTCCAAACATCTTGGAGAATTAACCACAGATCTTCTGTGGATGTAGGCTTTCTCACGTCCTTCTGTCTCTTCATGTAATCCCAGACACACTCCATTATGTTGAGATCAGGGCTCTGTGGCAGCCACACCATCATTTCCAGTAATTCTTGTTCTTCTTTACGCTGAAGATAGTTCTTAATGACTTTGGCTGTATCTTTGGGTTCCCTCATTAGCATTTTGTAAATTGATTAAAATTAACAATCAACATTTATATTTCTGAAACCATTCTTGGTTTACAGCATTTTTTCACACCTGCCTAAAACCTTTGCACAGTACTGTATATACAGTATATGTATATAGTCCCAGAAGTAAACTTTCTTAAACTTCCACAGCCCCCATCTCCCTGTACATGCCTATTATAGAATTTATGTGACAGAGGAGAACGAACAAAACTAAAATTACACTTTCTTTGAGGTCAGATATGAGGCTTTGCAGTATAAACATTTGCAAATGAGTATTGATATAACGTAGACGCTCTGCAGAATATGTATTACTTCAGTCTGTTTTCTGTATTTCCCAGGTGTTATTAAGACCCAAAATGAGCAAGAAGATAAATGTTACCATTTTTGACAGGCATTCTGCCCAGAGTGCACCCCATTTCTCACCCAGTGACTGCTGGGTTGGTAGGCTCCAGCCCCCCACCATCCCCCTGAACAGGATTAACAGAAGGATGGAGGGATATTTAGGTAACACATTTCTGATAAATATAAGAATCTCTAAAAGCCAGACAGTCATTTTCTATACCGCTTCTTCCATAGTGGGTCGCGGGGAAGCTGGTGCCTATCTCCAGCAGTCTCTGCGCAGGAGGCAGGGTACACCCTGGACAGGTCGCCAGTCCATCGCAGGGCAACATGCAAACAACCATGCACACATTCATTCAAACACCTAAGGGCAATTTAGAGAGACCAATTAACCTAACAGGCATGTCTTTGGACTGTGAGAGGAAGCCGGAGTGCCCAGTGAGAACCCATGCATGCATGGGGAGAACATTGTCATAATAAGGTGAGATCTTTCCATGTAATCCATGCAACATTCAGTAACTGGTCATAGTTAACTCCATAAAAGTTACAATAAATATCCTTATATCCTTATGTGTAATCCATGCAATAATTATTAAAATACACAGTTGAAGCAGTAGGGAGTGAAACAAGCATGTTCTCATATTTTGGAACTGAGACTGGAGAGGCCTGTGTGGAGCCACATATTGTCTGCCACATATTATCTGTCTTATCTTTTGCAAAAATATAAACAAGTATATCCAAAGAAATTATGTATGATGATTTTACATTGTTTCACATGTATTAAATGAAATTAGTAACCTTTGATTAACAAGTTAAAAGATGTATGATTGAAATGTGGGTACTGAGAATTAAAGTAAAAAACATTAAGGTTTGACATTCTCAATCAGCTATATATGAAAGAGATATAACGTTAATCATTTGTGAAGCATGAATAAAAATAATGAAGTGATGGTTTTGTAACTGTGTTTTAAAGTAAATGCTGAAAGCTGAAGAATGGAATGTAATACTGTGTAAAGTTTAAAATTGAGCAGATTAGGGAAAGAACTGTAGGATGACTAGGAGTGAAGGCTAACGGGAGGAAGGGAGGTTACGACTACAGCCAGCTGCGTTGCGTGGCTATTACCGGCATCTCCAAGAGCCAGTTGTAAAATTAGGGAATGAGCAGCCGTGAACAAAAGTGACTGTTGAAAGTGTGGATGACTGCGATAGCCTACTCAGTTGTCCAGACCTCCAGTTGAAGAAGGGCGAGACTTTTGTATGAAGGCTGTCAGAGGCTAGGTGAGTCATTTCCCAACACCAGCTTAAACAGAACTTTCAGTAAACCTGCTTAGTAAGATCTTTCAGGTTAAGGGAAGTCCAGACCCGTTGGATGGAGAGCTGGATTGAGCAATCCCTTTAGACATAGGGGAGTAGTAGCTCATCGGACAACGAAAACATGCAAACTCCATGCAGAAAGACCCCCGGCTGGAAGTCAAACCCAGGACCTTCTTGCTGCAAGGCAACAGTGCTACCAACTGCACCACCGTGCAGCCCTCCTCTCAAAAAGCCAATGGTATAAATTCAAAGTACCATAATGTAGTTCCTTTTCATGCTATTTAAACAAGCATCGCCTTTAGTTTGTGTTTTTCTGCATTCTTTCTCAGGCTGTATTATGGTAGTAATGTACTCTAATCGTGGTCATTTTTTCACTGGGCCATTTATGTTATAATGAAAGCTTGAATCATAGATAACAACACACCATTGACTAAGGGACATGCACGTGCACCAACACAGCCACACAGACAGACACAGTCATTGCTTGGTGGATACTGAAGCACTCACATTAGCATGACATGATGAATGACTATTTGCTTCTTTCTCTGCAATGCAATATGTTTTAATACAGTCCTACTTTACACCTTTTCTTGTTTCTCCTCACTTATGAGAAGCCTCTTTTTCTTTATTAAAAACCATTAATTACACTTGACACATCTAAGAGGTGTGAATGACTTGTGCGGTAAATATTACTATCGTAGTCTCCTTAATAATTATTGAAAGTTGGAACGAGGAGTCAGCTAATCCATTAATGTAACAACAAATAAATTTTAAAACAGGTTTTAGTAGTTTATTTTAGATTAGCAAACGCAAGTCCAAGCTTTACGTGTGGAATATAAACAAATTCACAGACACTAAAAAATGACTTTGCAAAGCCTGCATTGTTTGTTGTAGATGTTATTGATCTGTTTGAATGATGATGTAACACCTCGAGCACAAAAACATTTTGAAACATAAGTAGCTCATGTTTAGTTTTATCCTCAAATAGTGAAAATCAGAAGATAAAACCCCAAAGACTTTCTATCAAATCTAGACCATTCCGAAACTTATGTTTTCCTCTCATTATTTCATTATTTTGTTGATTTGAATGTTTGCTTGAATTTAAAATAAAAAATAAAACTCTTGATTTTCAATTATTTCTAGCAGATATGTGAAGAGTTTTGGTTCAAACAGAGCGATTGTTAGAACTGTTAGACTTTATATTTTCATCCATTTGACAGAGCACCCAATGCCCTCTGAAGAGAAGTAACCCTAAGTCATGATACTGCGACTACCATGTTTCACTGTGGGTATGGTTTTCTTTTGGTATTCTTCAGTGTTGATTTGTGTCTGTCATGTGACGTTCTGTTGGTTTATGGTTTTGCAGTGTTTCCCTTTTTTTTTATCTTCCTGTTTTATTTTGTGGAGTAATTTCCTGTCTCATTTCAGAGAACTTCACTTCCTGTGATTCTCTTCTTCAATCAGCCTCGGCCACACGCTAATGTTATCCACCTGTGTCTCATTATCCTCCTTTGTTTTTTTTGCCTATTTATTCCTCACCCTGTGCAGCTTCCTTTGCTGGTTCATCTTCGTCCCTTGTGTCAAGCATTCCAGCTTTTCTTTAAATCCTTGCCTTCCAGTGATTTTTGACCCAGCTAGTATTTTGGATGTGCCTCTGCCTCTGTTTAAAAACTTCAGCTTGGATTGGATTGGATTTCTGTGTATCGACCTTGGCCTGTATTAAAGGATTTCTGCTTTTATGCCATTATGTTGAGTCTTGCATTTGAGTCCTCATCTCTGTGCGGCACAACAGTACGAACTGGCCAAGAATGGACTCAGCATGCTCAGACTCAGTGTAAATGCTTTGGGTGCTCAGGGAAAACAGATTCAACAACAGGAGGAGCAACTGGCTCGCCTACACCAAGAGATCATACACTTCTGGGGAGCCTCCCAGGAGTGGGGGCCCAGTGCAGGGACAATGTTTATCTCAAACCAATGAGACTATTGGTGCACAGTCATTTTTTCCTGCCTCTCCTGTTCCTCTAGCCCGTCCAGAGACGTTTTCTGGGGACTCTGATAAGTATCACGCATTTCTGACACAATCTAGTCTCCAATTTGAACTACAGTCCCATTCTTTCCCCTCGGAAAGAGCCAAGATAGCCTTCATTATTTCTCATCTTACAGGCATAGCAGAGGCATGGGCTACTAGTGAGTGGGAGCACAATTCAGCCATTTGTGGGTAACTTGAACACTTTTCTAAGAGTTTCACTCAAATTTTTCACCAGGCCTGGACGGGAGTCAACCAGAGCCTTGTATAGACTGCAGCAGAACAGGAGACGTGTTTCTGATTATGTAATTGAATTTCGCACCTTGGCAGCTGGCAGTGATTGGAATCATTCAGCATTTTTGATGCCTTTTTGAATGGGCGTTATGCTGAACTGAAGGATCATTTGGCACCTTTGGATCTACCTGCAGATTTGGACTATCGTATTGCTTTAGCAATGAAGATCGATAAGAGACTCTGAACAACGTAGAGAGATGCTTTATTCTGACAACTTCACACCCATCTATGGAGACACAGTGCTGCCAACAATTCAACTTTCTAGGGTACTCGGACTCCAGAGTCGGCTCCCACCATGGCTCCAGCTTTATCTGTTTCATCTGAGGAACCCATGTAACTTGGCTGGTCCCACCTCTCTCCTGAGGAGCGTCAACGTCGTCTGAAGATGGGCCTATATCTATATGGTGGTCAGTCAGGCCATCTAATTTTCAACTGCCCAGCTAATTAGAGGGTTCCTTTAAAGAGGACCATGGTGAGTTCCTCTATTTTCTCTTTTAGCTCCAAATGTGTTAAACCCACTATTTTAGTCTCCACTCCTAAAAGACTATAGATCAGATTGTTTTTATAGACTCTGGTGCAGATGCTAAACTGATGGATGCTCGTTTTGCAAAACAATTGACCTTAGAGATACTACCCCTTCATGAATCTTTGCTGACCACAACTTTGAATGGACATCATTTGTGTTCTGTTTCCCACCACACTTCACCAGTTAAGATTACTTTCCCTGATCAGCATTCAGAGATGATTAGGTTTCTTCTGGCAGATTTTCCTCAGCACCCTGTAATTCTAGGGTCAACATTTATACAACATAAACCAAACAATGAATGGGCTACCAGTTCTATTCTGTCCTGGAACTGTAATTGTCTACAGAGCCAATCTGCTCCAGTGAATGCTTTTCCTCCTCAAACCCAGCCTTCCATACCAGATTTAGACTTTGATTTTCCTGAACTGTTCAAAGTTACCACCTGTTATCGTGACCTTAAAGAAGTGTTTAGCAAATGACGTGCTACTTCACTGCCCCTTCATCAGCCATACAACTGTGCCATTGACCTGCTGCCAGGAACCTCGCCCCCTAAGGGACATCTCTACTCATTGTCCTTACCTGAACAGGAGGCCATGAAGCACTATGTGGCCTCCGCTCTCAGGCATCATTCAACCATCTTCCTCTCCTGCTGGAGCAGGATTTTTCTTTGTGGCCAAGAGGGACAAGTCCCTGCAGCCATGTATCGATTATCGGGGGCTCAATGACATCACCATCAGGAACAGGTACCCTCTCCCTCTTATCTCTTCAGTTTTTGAACTGTTACAAGGTGCTAGGATTTTTACAAAGTTGGACTTGAGAAATGCTTATCACCTTGTGAGAATTAGGGAGGGAGATGAGTGGAAGACCACCTTCAATACACCCATTGGGCACTATGAATATCTTGTGAGGCCATTTGGACTAACTAATGCCCCAGCTGTTTTTCAGGCCTTGATTAATGATGTACACAGAGACATGTTCAATGAATTTGTCTTTGTATACCTGGACAACATTCTGATTTTCTCTCCTGATGAGCAGTCCCATACTAACCATGTTCGTAAGGTTCTCCAGCGTCTTCTTCAGCATCAGCTTTATGTGAAAGCTGAGAAGTGCGACTTTCACATGCCCACAGTCTCTTTTCTTGGCCTCATCGTGGGTCAGGGAGAGATCCAGATGGATCTTGCCAAGGTGGAGGCAGTGAGTGACTGGCCAGTCCAAACTTCAAGAAAGGAGGTACAAAGGTTTTTGGGTTTTGCAAACCTTTATAGAAAGTTCATAAGGGGCTTCAGCACCATTGCAGCACCTTTGCATGCCTTAACTTCTCCAACAGTTTCTGTGGTCTCCTCAGGTGACAAGGACTTCCAGGAACTCAAGAGCAGTTTTAACTCAGCCCCAATCATTGCCATGCCAGATCCTCAGCTTCAGTTTGTGGTTGAAGTAGATGCCTCAGATTCTGGAGTGGGGGGTGTCCTTTTCAATGCTCGTTGCAGGATGATCACATTCACCCCTGTGCCTTCCTCTCATGTAAACTGTCTTCTGCTGAGAAGGATTATGATATCAGTGATTGAGAGTTGTTGGCCATTAAGGTGGCTTTAGAGGAATGGGGTCACTGGCTTGAAAGGGCAGAACAGCCATTTCTCATCTGGACAGACCACAAGAACTTTGAGTACCTTCGGAGGGCCAAGAGACTGAACCCCCGTCAAGCCAGGTGGGCCTTGTTTTTTAACAGTTTTTACTTCACTGTTTCCTATAGACCTGGTTCAAAAAATGCTAAACCAGATGCCCTGTCTTGCTTGCATAGTCCTGCCTCCACCACCCCTGTGGCTCCAGAGCACCTTATCCCATCCTCATCCTGGGGTCAAAAGAACGCAGTTTGTCGTACAGCAGCAATTTTGGTGGCCTTATGAGGAGAGACATTGTGGAGTATGTGGCAGCCTGTCCTGTTTGTGGCCAGCACAAACCTTCACACACTCGTTCTTCAGGACTGCTCCATCTTCTCCCAATTCCAACTCGACTCTGGTCTCATATCTCTCTGGATTTTGTTACGGGCCTGCCCGATTCAGAAGGTAATAACACCATTCTCAGTAGTTGACAGATTTTTTTAAATGGTTCACTTCATTCCTCTTGCTAAGCTGCCCTCAGCTAAAGTGACGGTAGATGTCTTAATGACTCATGTATTCAGGATCCATGGTTTCTGGACTGGTGTGGTTTCTGACAGGGGTCCTCAGTTTTGGTAAGTCTTTTGTTCCTTGTTAGGAGCATTTGTCAGTCTCTCATCAGGTTATCATCCTCAAACTAATGGGCAGTCTGAATGACTGAATCTGGAGTTGGAAACTGGTTTATGCATCCTCGCCTCCAGATGTCCCTCTTCCTGGAGTAAGCAGCTCATTTGGGTGGAGTTTGCCCACAACACACTTCCTTGTTCATCCACTGGACTTTCCCCTTTCCACTGTGTCCACGGCTATCAACCTCCTCTGTTTCCAGCCCTTGAGAAGGAGGTTGGTGTTCTGCCCTCGCCCTTAAATGTCGCTGTTGTAGAACCTGGGTCAGGGCATGCCGCACCCTTCTAAAACAGTCTTGAGCCTACAAGAGGGCTGCTGACCGACACAGGGCTCCAGCACCACCCTATGAAGTGGGACAGAAAGTGTGGCCATCTACTTGAGATCTTCCTCGTTGCACTGACTCACGTAAGCTATCTCCAAAGTTTATTGGGCCATTTCCTGTGTCAAAGGTTATTAATCCTGTGGCTGTGAGACTCAAGCTCCCCAGGGCCATGAGATACAATCCAACCTTTCATGTTAGCCGTGTGAAACCGCATAAGGAGAGTGTAATGTATCCAACTGTGCCTCATTGTCCTTCTTTGTTTTTTTTGCCTATTTACTCCTCACCCTGTACAGCTTCCTCTGCCAGTTTGTCTTCGAAATGGATTGGATTTCTGTGAATCAACCTTGGCCTTGTATTAAAGGATTACTGTTTTTATGCCACTATGTTGAGTCTTGCATTGTATTCGTCCTCCGTGTGCTGTATGACAGTGTCAGACAGATATTTTGACACAGTAAAGACTTTATCTGCCAGAGGCTGGGAGGATTACTTGGCCTGCTGCTTCCTTTGAACACCACTAGGTGCCGCTGGAACTGCAGGGCCAAGAGCCTGACAGGTGTGATTCGTTCTATCATCAGCAGGAGACCTATAAGAGAGCGGATTGCCAGCACTTCTTTGCTCGAGTGTTTTGCCTACTTGGTATTACTATCTGGCCAGTTTCCTTCTACCCAACCTTGAACCTTGTATTTTTGTGAGAAGACCTTGTCTAACTTCTTGTGTCGCAACTTTCAGGTATTTGAAACCACGCCACGTTCCTTTCAAGAGGATCCCAGACGACCCCTTTGACATATCCAATTCCGGATGTGTAATCAGCTGGCAGTCCGCTTTTTGCGCTGTGGAGGACTGAGCGAACCCTGTCCACCCTCCAACGATCACCAGCAAAATCGGCAAGCGCGGCTGGATCTTGAGCCCATCCTAACTTCTTCCCAGACTCGACTTTCTCTCTCCCTGGCAGTTCGAGCAGTTCTAACCGTAAGTAGACTGCAGATCAGAGGTTTCTTTTGAGTGAATCATTACTTACCAGTCTTGTTTCTTTGCAGTGCCTGTTCCTGGTCCAAGCTCCGCTCCGGTTACTTCCGCCTTATTAATAAACTTCACCTAAACGGTCCTCTGATGTGTTCTGTATGTGGGTCAAATCGGCTGTAAAAACTATGACAGAACACTCAGGCCAGTCGGACCCCACTGAGGCACTCCAGAGGACTGTTGCCGATCACAGTCAGCAACTCCATTCCCACGGTTCGAACCTCTGATCCATCCTTGAACAACAGCGGCAGAGCAACCAGCAACTGGAGCAGGTGGCAGCACCGCTGCAACATGCCCTTAGCGTTAAGCCCGCCACGCCTGCAGAGGGCACTGCGGAACCCCCTGTTTCGCAGAGACATCAGTGTTTTTACTGTGGCTCAACTGACCATTTTGTTTCAGCCTGCTCGGCTCGACCAAAAGGGTAGGTCCGTCGGCTGTGATGGGGCGGCCAGCTCTCTAAGGCCTCACTATTTACCTTGCCAGCAACCTTAGTAATAAACCAACAACATTTTTCCCTAACTGCCCTTATAGACTCAGGATGCGAGTTAAATCCAATAGATCAGGCCTTGGTTGAGCAGAGAGTCCTTAAAACAGTGCTGTTACCCTCACCACGTTAGGTCTTAGCCTTAGATGGCCTGTCTCTCCATTTAATTACTCACCAAACGGTGCCCCTAGAGCTAGTTTTGTCGGGAAACCACAGGGAGCGTCTCACTCTGTGTTTTTCCTATTTCCCAGAGCTCACTTGTCCTCGGTTTCCCGTGGTTACAGGATCATAACCCTCATCTGAACTGGTCTGAGCTAAGTGTAGATGCGTGGTCCACCCAATGTTTGTCATCCTGTCTCCAGTCTGCTGTTTCCTCCAGATCACCTATAGAGGAGGTGTTCCCTCTGAATACCATTATTTATGGTTAGTTTTCAGCAAATCAAGAGCGCTGTCGCTCCCTGCCCACCGCCCATATGATTGTCCTATAGACCTCTTGCCGGGGGCGCTCTTACCATCAAGTCGCCTGTATAAAATCTCACGACCTGAGAGGGTGGTAATGAAGAACTATATCGCACATTCCCTTGGAGCCGGCATAATTAGGCCTTCCTCGTCACCACTGGTGGCCGTTTTTTTCTTTGTAGGTATGAAGAATGGCACGTTACGGCCATGCTATTACAGTTAAAAATAAGTATCCATTACCACTCCTCGCTTCTGCCTTCGAGCCGGTTCATGAGGCCACTATACTTACTAAACTAGACCTTACAAACGCTTACCATCTAGTTCGAATCTGGCGGATTCGAACTAGGCATTTAAGACGCCACTTGGACATTTTGAATATCTAGTCATGCCTTTTGTGTTATGCAATGCACCTGCCGTTTTCCAAACTCTAATGACGTCCTGAGAGACTATTTAAATATTTTTGTGTTTAATTACTTGGACGATATTTTGATCTACTCCAGGAACCCCACAGAGCATCGTCACCATGTACTCTAGCGACTACTCGAAAACCAACTCTACGTTAAAGCCAAGAAGTGCAACTTTCACCAGCCGTTGATAAGTTTCCTGGGCTTCATTCTTGAGGGTGGACAGATTCGCACCGATCCTGAGAAGATCAGAGCAGTTGAAGATTGGCCGACCCCCACTTCACGGAAGCAGTTACGCTTCCTCAGCTTCGCCAACTTCTACAGGAAATTCATACAAGTCTACAGCCAGACAGCCAGCCCACTCACAGCCCTGACCTCCACCAAGATCGCCTTCATCTGGACCCCGGAGGCCGAGGCTGCCTTCTCTACTTTAAAGAGGTTTTCACAAGTGCCCGTGATGGTTCATCCAGATCCCACCAAGCAGTACACATTGGAGGTGGATGCATCAGATACCGGAGTGAGGGCCATTCTGTCCCAGAATGGGAGGCTTCATCCATGCGCCTTCTTTTCACATCACCTGATGCCAGCAGAGAGGAACTACAACGTTGGCGACCGGGAGCTTCGGGACATCAAGCTGGCCCTGGAGGAGTGGCGGCAATGGCTGGAGGGCGCAGAGCTTCCCGTGCTGGTATGGACAGACCATAAAAATTTTGCTTATCTCCAATCTGCTAAGCGTTTGAAGTCATGTCAGTCCCGCTGGTCGTCATTCTTTTCTCGCTTTAACCTTTTAATTTATTTTAGACCTGGTTCAAGTAACGTCAAACCAGATGCCTTATCATGACATTTCTCCTCAGATGACTCTGAGAAGTCACCAGAGCCCATCTTACCACCAAGCTGTACCATCGGTGCCGTGACCTGGGAGATCGAGGACATTGTGCGGCGAGACCTCCAAGCTGACCCGGGTCCCGGGACGGGACCAACAAACCGCACCTATGTGCCCGCCGCAGTGCACTCCCAACTAATCGGATGGAAGTTCTCCATCCACCCAGGTGCCAGCCGGACCATCGCTGCAGTCACCAGGCGGCTGTGGTGGCCTACCTTGCATCACAACATCAAGAACTATGTCAATGCTTGGCCCACCTGCGCCTGAAATAAGTCATCTAACCGACCGCCCGCTGGACTGTTGCAGCCGCTCAGTGTTCCACAACGGCCCTGGTCCCACATCGCCCTGGACTTTGTCACAGGTCCGCCATGCTCCCAGGGCATGACCACTATTTTGACAATAGTAGATTGATTCTCCAAAGCCTGTCACCTTGTTCCCCTTAGAAGGCTGCCGTCCGCACTCCAGACTGCTAAGCTCCTTGTAAAACATGTGTTTCGTCTTCATGGCATTCCCCAAGACATGCTGTCCGACCGCGGTCCCCAGTTCACCGCCCACGTGTGGAAGGAGTTCTGTGTGGCACTGGGGGCCAAGGTCTCCCCAACCTCGGGCTACCACCCCGAGACCAATGGCCAGGTCGAGTGACTAAACCAGGAGATGGAGATCTCCTGGTGTGTGATGTCATCCAGTCCTACTGAGTGGAGCTCCTACCTGCCTTGGGTGGAATACTCTCACAATTGCCACGTCTCAACTGCCACTGGACTAACCCCCTTTGAGGTTTCACTAGGATATCACCCACCCTTGTTCCCGTCGGATGAGAGGGATATAGCAGTAACATCTGTCCAGCAACATATCCACAGATGCCGGCGTGTCTGGAATGCCGCAACCACTGTCCTCCACCGTGTTGGGAGTTATGAATATTGATTGATTAATAATTATAATTAAAAATCATAATTTGACAAAATCAATTTCTTAACCAAAATCCTCATTTATGAATCGAGACCAGAGATGTTTCTAGTGTTGTAATTGTGGCTCAACGCCTTTGACAATTACAACCGTTAAATACTCCGGAAATAATTAATAACTATTACCAGAGATGTCACTGTTTAATTGACCGTTTCTGCTGAAACGTGTGGAACTTTAACCTTATCTTGACTGACGAATCACTCTTGTACAAAATGAACACAGAACGCCTTTTCTTATCATCTATGTGAAAATTTATTTAATCACCTACTCAACAAGCAAAGTTCTACATAAAAGGGGTAAAATATCTAACTAAGCGAAAATAAAGCAAAACAGCAGTGGGTGTGTATTGAATCTACCAGCAGTTATGGCAAAAATGAGAATATGATGAAGGGGTGTGGGGTTGAGTGGAGGGTGGGGCGCAGCTCCAACTGTAACTCAGTTATACTCAGTCATAAAACCTCCCCCAACTCCTGAACAGATAAAGAGTTATAAAACTTTTGGCGGCAAGCTAGCAAGCAGTGAGGTTGAAGACAAAGAAAAATGGAAAATTTCACCATGAGGTTATTTTAGCAGTCCAGTCTCACAGCGTACCTGCGCTGACTCTCAGGTGGTAAATACCCCACAAAACACACACAGAGCTGGGAGCGCAACAGCTTCCAGACATCAACACAGCACATCAAAGTTTCAATAACAAGGTTACATGCACATATCGTTCAGAACACATTAGATTCTAACTAGCGAATCTCATCGCACGAAGACCTCCTACTCTGCCCAGACTTTCTAAGAAAGAAATAAAATAAAGGATGGGTATTACTTGTTGTTGGCTTTCTTCTGAGCGGGGTCGAGCGAGGAAGGGGGGGGAGTTGGAGTTGAACTGTGCGTCCACAATTAACTTCAGGAAAAGCGGTCAATCTTCATCCTCTGGCCTCCTTGATGAAAAGGAAAAATATGATCTGACCATCAAAGTCGACTTCAGATGAAACACGGTGGCGGTTCGTCTCCTCGAAACTCCGTGTTTTTAGTTACGTGTTTAACTCACGTCTTCGATCGGCAAAGTGAAATTTCTGGCCTTCCTAGTCCAGAAACCTCAGTTATGAAGTGTTCGTTGGCCAACGAGAGAGAATAAATGAAATCCACTCGGGACTTTTCTCCAGGTGATGCTTCAGATGTTGGTGATCGGGTCACGATCTCCAGCTGAAGGCAAGTGTTCAAAATGGAGGCCCTGTTATATAGCGTCTTGCGACGTCAGACTTGGGACGCCCCGCCACATCAGCCGCAGCGCCAGACTTCAGCGGACTGCCCTGGACACAAAATGGCCGAAAACACCAGGAGGCCGGGTGGCGTCCAGCAACATGCACATGGTCCAATATTCAGCAAACAAGTGGTCCAACAACCGGACTGCTGCCCAGAATAAACATTACGCAGACAGACGACGCACTCCAGACCCGGATCATCGCCCGGATCAGCAGGTCTGGTTAGCCGCATGGGTCATCCCACTCAAGTCCCTGTCCAGAAAGTTGTCTCACAGGTTCATCGGTCCATACATCATTGACTCACTGGTCAGTCCCACATCAGTCTGTCTTAGTTTACCTTCCAGTTTTCGCATTCATCCAGTGTTCCATGTTTCACAGCTCAAACCTGTCCGTGCCAGTACGCTCTGCCCTCCGGCCGAGCCCCCGCCCGGGACTTCCAGGGTCATCCCATCTACTCGGTCCGCCGGATCGTGGCCTCCTGTCGGTGGAGTAGGGGATGGTAATACCTCGTCAAGGGTTATGGTCCGGAGGATCGCACCTGGGTTCCCCAATCCTTTATCTTGGATCAGTCCTTGATCCAGGACTTCATGTCTTCCCGGGCCTGCTCTTCTGGGCGGCGGGTGGCAGCCGTTGAGGGGGAGGTGGTGTCAGAGGCTGGGAGGATTGCTTGGCCTGCTGCTTCCTTTGAACACCACTAGGTGCTGCAGGAACTGCAGGGCACGAGCTTGACAGGTGTGATTCGTTGCATCATCAGCAGGAGACCTATAAGAGAGCGGATTGCCAGCACTTCTACGCCTGAGTGTTTTGCCTACTTGGTATTACTATCTGGCCAGTTTCCTTCTACGCAACCTTGAACCTTGTATTTTTGTGAGAAGACCTTGTCTAACTTCTTGTGTCGCAACTTCCAGGTATTTGAAACCACGCCACGTTCCTTTCAAGAGGATCCCAGACGACCCCTTTGACATATCCAATTCCGGATGTGTAATCAGCTGGCTGTCCGCTCTTTGCGCTGTGGAGGACTGAGCGAACCCTGTCCACCCTCCAACGATCACCAGCAGAATCGGCAAGCGCTGGACCATTGTTACACAGCTTTAAAGGACTCATATCATGCTGTTACCAGGGCTGCTCTGGGTTTTTTGGATCATTATTTAATCCACCTCATCCCAACCTACAGACAGAGACTAAGAGCTTCCAAACCCAAAGTTCACACTGTTAAGAAGTGGACTGAGGAATCAAAGCTGATGCTACAGGCCTGCTTTGAATGCACAGACTGGACTGTTTTTGAAACCTCCGCCACTGACTTAAACCAACTAACTGATGTGGTGACATCATACATCAGTTTCTGTGAGGACATGTGTGTGCAGACCAAGACCTTCTGCACCTTTGGGAACAATAAGCCATGGTTTACTCCACACCTCAGGAATCTGCGCAGGGAAAAGGAAGAAGCTCACACCAGTAGAGATTGGGCGTGGTACAGGCAGGCCAGGAACAGACTAACAATAGAGATCAAAGCAGCTAAGAGAAGCTATAGTGAGAAGCTTAAGAACAGCCTTTCTACTGGTGACACTTCAGCTGTATGGACTGGTCTGAGAAACCTGACTGCCTACAAGAGCCTCTCCACCCATCCTGAACAGAGTCGTCTCCTGGCTAACCGTCTGAATGGCTTCTACTGCAGACATGACAAGAAGCCATTCACACCTTAAATCATCCCCTCTACATCCCATTCATGAACAAATTCCTCCCATAAAGCAACCAACCCCCCACCATCAGATCCTCTGCCTGCACTAAAGATCAGGAGGACCTGATAACGTCTCCCCATCATGTCTGAAAGCCTGCGCACATCAACTTGCTCCGATCTTCACAAGGATCTTCAACAAGTCACTGGAGAAATGTGAGGTCCCCTCCTGCCTCAAACAATCCACCATCATCCTGGTTCAGAAACCCACCATCGTAGGATTAAATGACTACAGGCCTGTAGCCCTGACGTCTGTGATCATGAAGTCCTTTGAGCGGCTGGTGCTGAAGCACCTGAAAGACATCACAGGCCCCTGCTGGACCTCCTGCAATTTGCTTACCGAGCAAACAGGTCGGCAGATGATGCTGTTAACTTAGGTCTACACTTCATCCTGCAACACCTCGACCACCCAGGGACATACGCCAGGATCCTGTTTGTAGACTTCAGCTCGGCCTTCAACATTATCATACCAGACATCCTCCACCAGAAGCTCACACAGCTCAACGTCCCAGCCTCCACCTGTCAGCGGATCAACAGCTTCCTGACAGACCAACAGCAGCAGGTGAGACTGGGGAGCATCTTCTCCCGATCCAGATCAATAAGTACTAGTGCCCCCCAGGGGTGTGTTCTATCCCCACTCCTCTTCTCTCTGTACACAAATGACTGCACCTCATCGGACTCGTCCGTGAAACTCCTTAAGTTTGCAGATGACACCACTGTCATTGGACTGATCCAGGAAGGTGATGAGTCTGCATACAGACAGCAGGTGGATCAGCTGGTACACTGGTGCGGTCAGAACTACCTTGAACTGAACCCACTCAAGACTGTGGAAATGGTGGTGGACTTTCGGAGAACACCAACCCCATACACCCCCCTCACCATCCTCAACAATACTGTATCGGCCGTGGACCACTTCAGGTTCTGAGGACCTGAGATGGTCTTCGCACATAGACACTGTTCGAAAGAAGGCCCAGCAGAGACTGTACTTCCTGAGGCAACTCAAGAAGTTCAACCTTCCACAGGAGCTGTTGGTCATCCACTACACTGCCATCATTCAGTCTGTCCTGTCTTCATCCAGTGTGGTTTGGCTCATCCACAAAACAGGACAGGTCCAGATTGCAACGAATAATCAGGACTGCAGAGAGAATAATCAGAGCTGACCTTCCCTCCATCCAGGACTTATACAGGTCTAGGGTTAAGAAAAGAGCTGCCAAGATCTCTGCAGACCCCACACACCCTGCACATAAACTGTTTAGAGTTTTACCTTCAGGCCGCCGCTACAGAGCACTGTTTACTAAAACCAGAAGCCACAAAGACAGTTTCTTCCCCCAGGCTGTTTCTCTGATGAACATTCAATAGAGTACAGAACAACAGCATACAGATGTTGCAAATGCACCTTTTCTATTAGATATGTGTATATTGTACATTGTAAATTGTAAATTTGTATATTCTGTAATGCAGAATATTGCATTGTACATTGTATATTGTACATTCTAAATTGTAAATTTGTATATTCTGTAATGCAAAAACAGAACAAAAGAGCAAAGTGTACCAGAGTCAAATTCCTTGTTTGTATGCACGAACTTGGCAATAAAGCTGATTCTGATTCTGATTAATAAACTTCACCTATATGGTCCTCTGATCTTTGAGTGTTCTGTATGTGGGTCAAATCGGCCATAAAAACTATGACATTATCCTAGGCCAAATGTTTCCTTAGGAAGAAAATTGTCATGGTTGGTGTCTGAGTGTGTTGGGCTGACTGTGTATCCACCTCCTGGAGCTGCAAGTTTCCTCTTGGAGGTGTGATCAAAGAGATCTGCAGCACTCACACCTGTCTTTAATCTCTTCATCAGGTGCTGGAGGAGAAGTAACTAGCAACTAAAACTAATTTGTTTTTTTAAGTAACATGCTCAACACGGCTTACAGGTATCCTAGTTTTCTCTAACTTTTGCTGGTTTAAAGAAACTCGATTCCAAATAACTTCCTCCTCAAGATATACAATCCCTCTGAAACCAGCAAATACTTTGTACCTACCTGGAATCAAGTCAGCTCCACAGTTTTCACCAGCTCCGGTTCTCTCTCTACCTGCCCATTCTCCAACACCCTGTCGGGAAACTCTGGACCGACCACTCACTACGTAACTGCTATACAACTACACAACAAAAGTTCTCCTGGACACTGTGAGGCAGTTAATTGTTCATCTTCTGGTTTTCACTAGCTTAGTTTCCACTAACGTTTGTTCACCTACTTAGATGAGCCATCAAGTCCAGAAAACCGGCTTCTGTATGCACACAATAAAATCTTTACATTGATGAAATCTCTTTCTCTGATTTCTGTATGGATTTTAGTCAATTCAGTTTTGCTGTCAGCCTCCTGGCTGCCTCACTAACCAGTTCCTGTCTTGTGTTTTATTTAACTTGGCGAAACGGTTATTGTACCATGGAATTTTTTTGTACAAATATTCTTTTTTCCTCAAATAAACAAAATTAAGTAATATATATTTTTTTTTTATTCCATGTTAAACATAATCTGTTTATTACCTAACGGTTATTAGCCCTACACACGTATCTAAAGTTAAACTATTAATGGAAAGACCATATAAGACAACTGAGGATATATAAAAAACAATAAATGTTTTCAGGGTAATTGAAGTCATTCATATTAATGCACACTGGAATCTCTAACCTAAGTCAGCCTTTACTGCCACAAATACTCAGAGTTTGAGAACGCTTTAACCCTGAGTATGTGCACATACACATACATTTAGCTCCTTATCAATAGACTCCAGAGGGTTCAATGGCTTTCAGACCCCTTCCCTCTTATTATATTCAGCTCGGAGCAAATTAAGGTGGGAGGAATGAAGGAACTGAATTTGTTTCAGGTATCATTCAGAAAATCCATAGAGGCTCTGAACAAGGAACTTAGATGAATGATTTTTTTCTCTCTCCATTTCTATAAATGCATAGAATGCTTCAGAGTAATATATTCGTACTCGATTTTTCCTTCTTGTGGTATTTGGCTTCAAGTTCGAGGCCAAGGACCCTTTCCACCTTTGGGCACCTTTGTTGTCTGGAGATAAATACTCTGAAGTCAATGCCAAAAAAAGGATGCTAAAGACGATTCGGACTTTCTGTTTATCTGCATACTTTGTCATCCTGTAATAAGGAGCAACAGGCAAAATACTATAAAATGTATTGAACATATAAATGTACAAAGTTACGTCCTTCAACTTTAGAAAGGAAGATTTGATTGCAGGAACCACAGGATTATTGAAGTTGCCCAGTTTCAAGTTAGCAAGACTAAGCAGTTGCCCACACACAAATAAAAGACAAGGAGGTCAGTGCTATCTGGCAAGTGCAAAAACTAAGAAAAGTTTTTTTTTTTTGTTTGTTGTTTTTTTGCTACATTCAGTCTCAATTGTCAGGTGTTAAGAAAAAGCCATATCCAAGAGTGTGAATGCAGGTAACGATGTGATCTAAAATGGCAGCTGATTACATACAAGCTATTAAATTGTTTTACATTATACAGGTCCTTCTCAAAATATTAGCATATTGTGATAAAGTTAATTATTTTCCATAATGTCATGATGAAAATTTAACATTCATATATTTTAGATTCATTGCACTCTAACTGAAATATTTCAGGTCTTTTATTGTCTTAATACGGATGATTTTGGCATACAGCTCATGAAAACCCAAAATTCCTATCTCACAAAATTAGCATATCATTAAAAGGGTCTCTAAACGAGCTATGAACCTAATCATCTGAATCAACGAGTTAACTCTAAACACCTGCAAAAGATTCTTGAGGCCTTTAAAACTCCCAGCCTGGTTCATCACTCAAAACCCCAATCATGGGTAAGACTGCCGACCTGACTGCTGTCCAGAAGGCCACTATTGACACCCTCAAGCAAGAGGGTAAGACACAGAAAGAAATTTCTGAACGAATAGGCAGTTCCCAGAGTGCTGTATCAAGGTACCTCAGTGGGAAGTCTGTGGGAAGGAAAAAGTGTGGCAGAAAACGCTGCACAATGAGAAGAGGTGACCGGACCCTGAGGAAGATTGTGGAGAAGGGCCGATTCCAGACCTTTGGGGACCTGCGGAAGCAGTGGACTGAGTCTGGAGTAGAAACATCCAGAGCCACCGTGCACAGTCGTGTGCAGGAAATGGGCTACAGGTGCTGCATTCCCCAGGTCAAGCCACTTTTGAACCAGAAACAGCAGCAGAAGCGCCTGACCTGGGCTACAGAGAAGCAGCACAGGACTGTGGCTCAGTGGTCCAAAGTACTTTTTCGGATGAAAGCAAATTGTGCATGTCATTCGGAAATCAAGGTGCCAGAGTCTGGAGGAAGACTGGGGAGAAGGAAATGCCAAAATGCCAGAAGTCCAGTGTCAAGTACCCACAATCAGTGATGGTCTGGGGTGCCGTGTCAGCTGCTGGTGTTGGTCCACTGTGTTTTATCAAGGGCAGGGTCAATGCAGCTAGCTATCAGGAGATTTTGGAGCGCTTCATGCTTCCATCTGCTGAAAAGCTTTATGGAGATGAAGATTTCATTTTTCAGCACGACCTGGCACCTGCTCACAGTGCCAAAACCACTGGTAAATGGTTTACTGACCATGGTATCACTGTGCTCAATTGGCCTGCCAACTCTCCTGACCTGAACCCCATAGAGAATCTGTGGGATATTGTGAAGAGAACGTTGAGAGACTCACGACCCAACACTCTGGATGAGCTAAAAGCCGCTATCGAAGCATCATGGGCCTCCATAAGACCTCAGCAGTGCCACAGGCTGATTGCCTCCATGCCACGCCGCATTGAAGCAGTCATTTCTGCAAAAAGATTCCCGACCAAGTATTGAGTGCATAACTGTACATGATTATTTGAAGGTTGACGTTTTTGTATTAAAAAAATTTTTATTTTATTGGTCGGATGAAATATGCTAATTTTGTGAGATAGGAATTTTGGGTTTTCATGAGCTGTATGCCAAAATCATCCGTATTAAGACAATAAAAGACCTGAAATATTTCAGTTAGTGTGCAATGAATCTAAAATATATGAATGTTAAATTTTCATCATGACATTATGGAAAATAATGAACTTTATCACAATATGCTAATATTTTGAGAAGGACCTGTATACCAGATCAGATAAAAGGCTAAGAACTATTGGACATTATTAATTCTTGTTATTCTTGGATATTCTTAGGTTATTTTTCTTGGATTCTTGGTTTACAAGCTAGGAAAAGGAAAACTGCAAAGAAAGATTTTAAATAAAGGAATTCACTGGGTCACAGGACAACTTTGGGTGTAGGACAAACATTAGTTACCAACAAGTAAACATCTTTCACAAAACCTGAAACCAGCCCTACATGTCACATTCCTTATATTTCATTTGGATATCCTTAGTCTGGGACCATGTTGTACCATGTAGTGAAACGTTAAGAGTTCGGGACAGTGGTCTGCACTTTTACCTAATTAAAGGAGTACATTTATGAGTGGTGTTAACTTAATAGAAGATGAAGTCAATGCTGTTTTTTACCAAAATCTTGTCATGACCGCACCTGAAGTACAGTCATATATGTCACATATGTTCTGATGGGGTTCTTTTGTCAAATTAAAAGTACCTCTAAAAAATAACTTTTAAGCAGGTATTAAACTCACTTTCATTAAGTCCACATTTCTGTATATCATTTTATTTTATCGGTCTGATGTAATATTCCAATCTTAAATGTCAGATTTTCATTAGCTGTAAGTGGAAAATCATCCAAGAAATAAAGGTTTTAAAGCATCTGTCTGTGTGTAATTAATCTATATAATGGTCCGAGTGGACCATGTTCTCTGCATCTATTGTCGATGCTGCTGCCCATAGCTGTGGCCGTAAGGTCTGCGGTGCCTGTTGTGGCGGCAATCCCAGAACCCGGTGGTGGACACCGGCAGTAAGGGATGCTGTTAAGCTGAAGAAGGAGTCCTATCGGCTGTGGTTGGCTTGTGGGACTCCTGAGGCGGCTGACGGGTACCGTGAGGCCAAGCGTGCTGCGGCCCGGGCTGTGGCAGAGGCAAAAACTCGGGCCTGGGAAGAGTTCGGTGAGGCCATGGAGAAGGACTACCGGTTGGCCTCGAAGCGATTCTGGCAAACCGTCCGGCGCCTCAGGAGGGGGAAGCAGTGCTTCGCCAACACTGTTTATAGTGGGGGCGGGAGACTGCAAACCTCGACTGAGGACATTATCGGGCGGTGGAAGGAGTACTTCGAGGATCTCCTCAATCCTGCCATCACGCATTCCGTGGTGGAAACAGAGGATGGGGACTCGGGGTTGGACTCTTTCATCACCCAGGCTGAAGTCACCGCGGTGGTTAAAAAGCTCCGCGGTGGCAAGGCTTCGGGGGTGGATGAGATCCGCCCTGAGTACCTCAAGTCTCTGGATGTTGTAGGGCTGTCATGGTTGACACGCCTCTTCAACATTGCGTGGCGGTCGGGGACAGTGCCTCTGGACTGGCAGACGGGGGTGGTGGTCCCCCTTTATAAGAAGGGGGACCGGAGGGTGTGTTCCAACTACAGGGGGATCACACTCCTCAGCCTCCCTGGTAAGGCCTACACCAGGGTATTGGAGAGTAGAGTCCGACCGATAGTCGAACCTCGGCTTCAGGAGGAACAGTGTGGTTTTCGTCCCAGCCGTGGAACACTGGACCAGCTCTATACCCTCTACAGGGTGCTCGAGGGTTCATGGGAGTTTGCCCAACCGGTTCACATGTGTTTTGTGGACCTGGAGAAGGCATTCGACTGTGTCCCTCGTGATGCCCTGTGGGGGGTGCTCCAGGAGTATGGAATTGGGGGCCCTTTATTAGGGGCCATCCGGTCCCTGTACGAGCGGAGCAGGAGTTTGGTCCGCATTGCCGGCACTAAGTCGGACCTGTTCCCAGTGCATGTTGGACTCCGGCAGGGCTGCCCTTTGTCGCCGGTCCTGTTCATAACTTTTATGGACAGGATTTCTAGACGCAGCCAAGGGCCGGAGGGGGTCTGGTTTGGGGACCAGTGGATTTCGTCTCTTCTTTTTGCGGATGACGTGGTCCTGCTGGCCCCCTCTAGCCAAGACCTACAGCATGCGCTGTGGCGGTTCGCAGCCGAGTGTGAAGCGGCTGGGATGAGGATCAGCTCCTCCAAGTCCGAGGCCATCGTACTCGACCGGAAAATGGTGGCTTGTCCTCTTCAGGTTGGAGGGGAGTTCCTGCCTCAAGTGGAGGAGTTTAAGTATCTCGGGGTCTTGTTCACGAGTGAGGGAAGAATGGAGCGGGAGATCGACAGACGGATCGGTGCAGCTGCCACAGTAATGGGGGCGCTGTGCCGGTCCATTGTGGCGAAGATAGAGCTGAGCGGAAAAGCAAAGCTCTCAATTTACTGGTCGGTCTACGTTCCTACCCTCACCTATGGCCATGAACTTTGGGTCATGACCGAAAGAACGAGATCACGGATACAAGCGGCTGAAATGAGCTTCCTCCGTAGGGTGGCCGGGCACTCCCTTAGAGATAGGGTGAGGAGCTCAGCCATCCGGGAGGGGCTCGGAGTAGAGCCGCTGCTCCTCCACATTGAGAGGAGCCAGTTGAGGTGGCTCGGGCATCTACACCGGATGCCTCCTGGACGCCTTCCTCGGGAGGTGTTCCTGGCACGTCCCACCGGGAGGAGGCCCAGGGGACGGCCCAGGACACGCTGGAGGGACTATGTCTCTCGGCTGGCCTGGGAACGCCTTGGGCTCCCCCTGGAGGAGCTGGAGGAGGTGTCTGGAGAGAGGGACGTCTGGGCGTCTCTGCTGAGTCTGCTGCCCCCGCAACCCGGTCCTGGATAAGCGGAAGACGACGAACGAACGAATGTGTTTTTTTTTTTATTGCATTTGCTGCATAAACTGAAAAATACCTGTCTGTTTGGGGTTGTGTTCAAGTTGAATCACCCATTTCAATGTCATCTCCACTTCATCATCAGACAATATATCTCTTCAAGTATTTTCAAAAGGGATCCATGATCCCAATCACTACATGAGAAACATTCACATAGCATGCTCCCTGAACCACCATTCTTCATGTATAATGTGGCTTTTATTCAGTGTTTAGGGGTCATCTGATTAACTAGCTGTGCCCCCAGAACCAAAAAGAAAAGAAAATTGTTTTCATGTTCCCCCAATTTTCCATCATTTCTCTCAAGGCGTTCTGTTCTTTTCAAATTGTAAACTTTTCAGGATATATATATATTTTTCAGCAAAGAGGCTTTGCAGGGACTTTTACCAATGGCATAGCTTCACATCGGCAGATATTACTTGTTATTGCACTTACAGTGCTTTCTGATTATGGTTTTTATTTTGAAGCATTTAAGATCTGCACTTTTTCATTTATCACCCTTAATCAGGTTTTAAAATCAAAGTACCCTCAAATCAAAGTTGTTAAGAAGATTTCTAATTCACAGACTTTAGAGTCAGTATGAAATGGGTGTGAACCTTTTAGTTTCTATCCCTATCTTTGCTCACACACCTTTTCACACTGTGGACTATGATGAAGATAAAGTGGACAGAAGGAACTGGGAGTCAAGACTGCCCTTGAGGCACTATAACTCACCAGAAAGCTGCTACACCAAGTCACAAGATTAGGTCAGAATAAAATTTTTTCCTTCTCGACCGTCTTTTTTTTCTGTCATGATTAGCATGACTTTCAAGAAGTGAAACCTATGGCACCCTGCACTTAGCCCCTTTCTCGATATCAATCCAAGGGTAGGGTGGAAGAAAGAGAAAAGGGCTAAAGTAATCGGAGCCTACCGAATGAAGGGGTCACTAATGATATGAGCACTTTGTGTGATTGGAGGAAAAAAAAGAATCTGATAGCAGCCTTTGTTGGAAATGAGTCAATGAAAAAAAAAAAAAAAAAAAAAAAAAAGAAATGAGTCAATGAAAGATATGAGAACTGGTATTAGTGTTTTGCATCCCATCTGTGTGTTGACGTCGGGCCTTTGTGTTTTCACAGAACATACAGGTCCTTCTCAAAATATTAGCATATTGTGATAAAGTTCATTATTTTCCATAATGTCATGATGAAAATTTAACATTCATATATTTTAGATTCATTGCACACTAACTGAAATATTTCAGGTCTTTTATTGTCTTAATACGGATGATTTTGGCATACAGCTCATGAAAACCCAAAATTCCTATCTCACAAAATTAGCATATCATTAAAAGGGTCTCTAAATGAGCTATGAACCTAATCATCTGAATCAACGAGTTAACTCTAAACACCTGCAAAAGATTCCTGAGGCCTTTAAAACTCCCAGCCTGGTTCATCACTCAAAACCCCAATCATGGGTAAGACTGTTGACCTGACTGCTGTCCAGAAGGCCACTATTGACACCCTCAAGCAAGAGGGTAAGACACAGAAAGAAATTTCTGAACGAATAGGCTGTTCCCAGAGTGCTGTATCAAGGCACCTCAATGGGAAGTCTGTGGGAAGGAAAAAGTGTGGCAGAAAACGCTGCACAACGAGAAGAGGTGACCGGACCCTGAGGAAGATTGTGGAGAAGGGCCGATTCCAGACCTTGGGGGACCTGCGGAAGCAGTGGACTGAGTCTGGAGTAGAAACATCCAGAGCCACCGTGCACAGGCGTGTGCAGGAAATGGGCTACAGATGCCGCATTCCCCAGACCTGGGCTACAGAGAAGCAGCACTGAACTGTTGCTCAGTGGTCCAAAGTACTTTTTTCGGATGACAGCAAATTCTGCATGTCATTCAGAAATCAATGTGCCAGAGTCTGGAGGAAGACTGGGGAGAAGGAAATGCCAAAATGCCAGAAGTCCAGTGTCAAGTACCCACAGTCAGTGATGGTCTGGGGTGCCGTGTCAGCTGCTGGTGTTGGTCCACTGTGTTTTATCAAGGGCAGGGTCAATGCAGCTAGCTATCAGGAGATTTTGGAGCACTTCATGCTTCCATCTGCTGAAAAGCTTTATGAAGATGAAGATTTCATTTTTCAGCACGACCTGGCACCTGCTCACAGTGCCAAAACCACTGGTAAATGGTTTACTGACCATGGTATCACTGTGCTCAATTGGCCTGCCAACTCTCCTGACCTGAACCCCATAGAGAATCTGTGGGATATTGTGAAGAGAACGTTGAGAGACTCAAGAACCAACACTCTGGATGAGCTAAAGGCCGCTATCGAAGCATCCTGGGCCTCCATAAGACCTCAGCAGTGCCACAGGCTGATTGCCTCCATGCCACGCTGCATTGAAGCAGTCATTTCTGCAAAAGGATTCCCGAACAAGTATTGAGTGCATAACTGTACATGATTATTTGAAGGTTGACGTTTTTTTGTATTAAAAACACTTTTCTTTTATTGGTCGGATGAAATATGCTAATTTTGTGAGATAGGAATTTTGGGTTTTCATGAGCTGTATGCCAAAATCATCCGTATTAAGACAATAAAAGACCTGAAATATTTCAGTTAGTGTGCAATGAATCTAAAATATATGAATGTTAAATTTTCATCATGACATTATGGAAAATAATGAACTTTATCACAATATGCTAATATTTTGAGAAGGACCTGTATATGTATTAGTTCCCATAAGTCGATACTTTGTACATTCACCTTTTGCTGCAATTAATGTTGCGTTCTGACCTAGTTGAAAGCAGGGGAGACTTTAATCATATCATTAAGGTATTTCTCTGTGCTATTTTTGACAAAATTATCTGAGAAGTATACCAAATGATTTTCAGAAGACATCTTGAAAGTTGCATAGCGTTTCATGCTTTATGAAGAACACGTGGCCATTGTTTATTAGTCTGGTAGGTTTGCTAGCGTCCCGTGCTGCTTCCTTTCTTGGATTATGAATTTAACAGTGCTCTGAATGACTTTGGATATTGTTCAACAATGTAACCCCGCTTTAAACCTAATGTCCCAAATGTCCCATGACCTGTTTGGTGTCGTTTCCTGGTATTCATGATGTCGTTCCTCTGAGGCCTTAACGGAAGAACTGCATTGATACAGAAAATAAATTACACACAGATGGACACTAATTACTAATAATTATCATATTCTGAAGGAAATTGATTATGCTGGATTTTATTAAATGGTATCAGAGTAAGAAGGGCTAAATACAAATGCATTCAAAACTTTTCAGCCATGTAACATTTTTGTTGGTCTATTAACATTTCGTTTTGGTGTATAACTGAACCCTCCTATAAATTATAAGTTTTTAGCAAAGCATTTTGTCAAGTGACAAAATGCGAAAAAGTGTAAGGGGTGTTAATACATTTGCAAGGCACTGTATTTAAAAAAAAAGCTTCAGTATACAAGAAAAGTCAAAACAATTTTTTTTCACATTTCTTAATGTGAGATTTTTCCTCCACTAGATAATGTACTCCAATTAATCATTGCATTTTTGTCCAATATTTTCAGTGTAAAACTTTGCTACTGCAATTAAAGAGGAAAACATTGGAAAGCTTTTTTACACATCTTTATCTAGAGTAACAATAAATGTGAGGGGGACCACACTTACAATGGGGCTACACAATCTGACGTTCTTGCGATGACAGCTTTCTAACAAAGTAAGTAAGGATTAAATTTGTGATTTTTTTATTTTTAGTTAATATATTTGTTAATAATAATTAATTATTTTTATGGACCCCTTTAAAATATAATAAGTGCATTCTAGACAATGCCACAACAGAATACGTTCAGACGACAGGAGGCTGGCAACCAGAAAGCAAATGACTTATGAGAGCAGATGGACCACAGTGCCCCAGTAACTCATCGGAGCAAATGTGACTCATGACGTCTGTCTTTTAACTTGTGGCATCTGCTTCAAAGTCTGTCCTATTCAAAGAATAGAAGGCACAAAACACAAAAGGTTGCATCGCAGCATTTTACACAGGAAGTTAAGCATTTGTTTTCACAGGATAAAACTTGCAAAAAGAGCTGGATCTGTTTGTGTGTTGTAGCAGGCCAAGTGCCATTAGTTAGGGTAAAAATTTTTATTCTGATTACAGTCTTTTGTGTTTTCTTACATGGCGAGGCTTCAACATGGAAATATTTGAAGTGCATGAAGCAGTGAGAGGAAAGTTTATTTAGCTCAGAATAAATTGTGGCAAAAAAGACGAAAAGGCCTGCGAGGTCACCATGGCTTCAGAATGACCAAAGATTAAAACATTTGTTGTCAATATTCTGCTACAAATGTGGAATAAAATGTATTTTAATTCTAACACCTCTATTCACATTGCTAGTTTTTGACTTTATCTTACAACTTACCCAGATTCACCATAAGTGAATTTTGGTTGAATGGATGTGGTCAAGTTTTACAAAACCTTCAGAACATCCAAAATTATAAGTGACAGCAACATTAACATTAATCACCAACATTATTCACGGATTGAAACACGTAACATGAGACAAGGGATTTTAACATTTTACACGAGGACGCAAATGCAATAAAGGAAAACAGGAAAAAGCCGACTTGATTAATTTAATATTAAGTACGGAACCCCATGAAGTATCTTATAGATTTTTTTACTAGCCTGATAGCAGAATCTGTTTTGTGGTGAGGTTTTGAAGGTTTGCACAGTTGCAATCACTCATGCACATAGTTGTCACTCATCCACACAATCTCCAACTGTACCTCACATAATGTGGCAAAGATGTGTTTCTTGTCTTTGGCAAGTGGTCTTTGTAAATAATCCATCCAATAGAAAAGTGATGGCAGTATTAAGTTTTATAATTTCATCTAACTAGCTGTTTGCTCTTTCAATTCTTTAAAGTAACATTACCTAATTTTGTATACTTCAGATAAATAGCAAGCTACTGAAAACATCACAATATCTCACTTAAAAACATGTAATTATATCTGTTTAAATCAGTTGATTTTATGTAGAATTTGTAAAACAAAAAAAAGACATCCTAACTATAAAAAACTGCACATTATGGGAAACTAATTTACTGTTTTTTAATTTTTTTAGGATGACTGATATGGTATAGGCCTTGATCGCCTACATAGTCCCTTATAAAAATAATACCCATAACTCCTATATTTACAAAAAAAAATAATCCAGTACCAAGGTCTTTTAAACTTTCAGCTACCTACTCAAACTGTCAAATTTATTCTCAACCTGTTGATATTTTGAATGCTTAGATCGATGAGATGTCTACTGTGTCCAGGAACGAGTTCCAAACCACTTTTGGACTTTCCAACTGGGGTTCAAAATCAAAACTGATACCACAAAAAATACACTATCACATTTTATTACTGTACATAAAATGTTTAAATAAAGACAAAAACAATATAATCATTGACAACATGTCCTGATTAGAGCAAAACCATAACATTGTAGGAAAGTCAGCAGCCATTAGCTAAAGAATAAAAACTAACTTATGTAGAACAAGATTACAGAAGATACCACTCGCTATAAGTGTTAATTTTGATAATGAAGTACCTTGTATCCAGTTGTTTTTAAACATGTTGTTGGAAACCAGATCCTTCCTCCTATGGGGGTTTGGTTTGATCTGGTCCAGCAAAAGCTAAGGATCTTTTCTGAATGTACCCGTCATGTTACAGCAGTTTTCACACAGCTCCTCTGTGGTGGCACAAATATGGTGTCTGTTAGGGACAGCAGCAGTGAATCTTTTTGCCACCAGGGCCAACACCCACTCTCCTCTTTTATTTTCAATGACAGATCAGGGTGCTTCACTGGGTCTGGATACCCTTGTCCACCCATGGCCTATTGTACTCCTGCATGCATTTCCTCCAGTGGAAATGATACTGCCAGTATTAGAGAGGGTATGCAGTCTCTCCCCTGTTTTGGTAGCACCCCTTTGGCCCTGGCAACTCCCCATTCGCTGCAAGAGAATGTGAGAGGGTCCTCCACTAAAGGCTTATACACTTACAAATGGTGAGCTTTTGAGCAGTGCTGTGAGGACAAGTGCATTGTTCCATTTTAGTGCTCAATGGTAGACGTTTTAGCGTTTCTGCAGAAACTGCTGGTTAAGGTATTTCCTTTTCATCAATTAAGGTCTACTTGACCGCTATTTCTGCCTGCCATGTTGGTTTTAATGGAGTCAAGCCAGGTGCTCATCCTTTGGCTGTACATTTTTAAGGGGTGATTAGACCTAGTTTTCCTTCCTGGGTTCTCACAGTGGTACTCAAAGCTCTTTGTGACCCTCTGATTAAACCTTTGGAGTCAGTAGATATGAATTTCCTTTCCTTTCTTGTTCTGACAACTGCAAAGTGGGTTGGGGATCTCCGTGCTTTGTCTATAAATCTCACCTGCATACACTTTACACCCAGTGGCATGCAACCCAATGCAGCATATCTTCCTAGTGTTATACCTTCGGACTACAGCTCCATGAGTTACACCCAGTGGCATGCAACCCAATGCAGCATATCTTCCTAGTGTTATACCTTCGGACTGCAGCTCCATGAGTAGAGAGCTTTCCGGTTTTTGTTCACCACCTTTTGCATCTGAGGATGAAAGGAGGTCAAACTTCCTGTGCCCTTTACGTACACTGTGCATTTACATTGAGCATACATAGAATGTGAGGTTGTGTGACCAACTATTTGTGTGTGTTGCAAACCCAGCAAGGGAGACGGCTCTGTCTAGACAGAAACCGCTCCACTGGAGTGTGGATGCCATTTCTCTAGCTTACAGCAGCAGAGGTCTCCCAATGCCCCATATGAGGGCTCACTCCACCAGGACCTCTTGGGCTCTATTTAGAATGGTGTCCACGAGTGATATTTATGCTGCACCCAGCTGGTCTTCACAGCACACATTGGTACAATTTTATCGTTTGGATGTAACAGCCCCTTCTGTGGCTCACTCTGTTCTTTCTGCTGGGTCTGAAGTGCTGCCTGACCCAGATTTGGTAGGGATTGATGGCTGCTCTGCATGACTTTTATATACAATATATTGCAGTTGGGGCCTGTCACTTGTCATCATCTTCATTTGCCCAGTAGGCATGATGAGAGGTGGCTTCAGACAGGATGTGCAGGGGGTGATATCCCATATTCATGTGTTGTAATTCATTCTTCTCCTTCAGGAAACATTAGGTATATGCATAAACATTACGATACTGCTTATTAGCAAGCTAGACCAGCAGCACAAAGGAAAAGACCTTTATAGCTTACCACCAGATGGACAGTAAAGTGGCAGTCAAGGAGCCTGGAAGTAAGTTTACAAACACAAAGATTATGCAGCTGTTTAATACCCACAGTGGAGGGTGAAGCCTCCCAGAGCAGTGCAGGTCTCATTGATTTTGACATGCATGTTGAAGTAGTGTCTTCAGATTGGTATAACTTAGATCTCAATTCAATTGTGTCCCTCCTTGAACCGCCATTTTAACGTGGTGGAGGGGTTTAAGTGCCCAAATTATCCTACAGGCTATGTTGACCTTGGCGGTCCGATCCCAGGATGCTTAGGCTGGCTCTAGGGACGTGTAATGTCACCTCACTGGGGGAGAAGGAGCCTGAGCTTGTGCGGGAGGTCGAGAGATATCGACTAGAAATAGTTGGGCTTACCTCGACGCACAGCGTGGGCTCTGGAACCCATCTCCTCGAGAGGGGCTGGACTCTCTTCTACTCTGGAGTGGCCCACGGGGAGAGGCGGCAGGCTGGGTTGGGTTTGTTTGTTGGGGTTTACCCCAGTGGATGCGAGGGTCGCATCCCTGCGCCTTCAGGTTGGGGACAGGTCGTTTCGGCCTAGTTTTCGGGCGGTAGTGCAGAGTACCCGGCCTTCTTGACGTCCCTGTCAGGGGTGCTGTATAACGCCCCTCCCAGGGACTTCATTATTCTGTTGGGGGACTTCAACGCCCACGTGGGAAACGACAGTGACACCTGGAGAGGCGTGAGTGGGAAGAATGGCGCCCCCAATCTGAATCCGAGTGGTGTTTTGTTATTGGACTTCTGTGCTAGTCACGGATTGTCCATAATGAACACCGTGTTCAAGCATAAGGGTGTCCATCAGTGCACTTGGCACCAGGACACCATAGGCAGGAGGTCGATGATCGATTTTGATGTTGTCTCGTCAGACTTTCGGCCGCATGTTTTGGACACTCGGGTGAAGAGAGGGGCTGAGCTGTCCACTGATTACCACCTGGTGGTGAGTTGGATCCACTTGAAGTGAAGAATGCCGGACAGACTTGGCAGGCCCAAGCGCATAGTGAGGTCTGCTGGGAACGTCTGGCAGAGCCCTCGGCCAGGGACGTATTCAACTCCCACCTCCAGGAGGGCTTTGACCAGATTCCAGGGATGTTGGAGACATAAAGTCAGAGTGGATAATGTTCTAAGCATCTATTGTCGATGCTGCTGCCCGTAGCTCCGGCCGTAAGGTCTGCAGTGCCTGTCGTGGTGGGAATCACTGAACCCGGTGGTGGACACCGGCAGTACGGGACGCTGTCAAGCTGAAGAAGGAGTCCTATCAGCTGTGGTTGGCTTGTGGGACTCCTGAGGTGGATGACGGGTACTGTGAGGCCAAACCCGGGCCTGGGAGGAGTTCCATGAGGCCATGGAGAAGGAATACCGGTTGGCCCCAAAGGAATTCTGGCAAACCATCTGGTGTCTTAAGAAGGGGAAGCAGTGCTTCGCCAACACTGTTTACAGTGGGGGTGGGAGGCTGCTGACCTCGAATGGGGACATTATCAAGTGGTGGAAGAAGTACTTCAAGGATCTCCTCAATTCTGCCATCACGCATTCCCTGGTGGAAACAGAGGCTGGGGATTTGGGGTTAGATTCTTTCATCACCCAGACTGAAGTCACCGAGGTGGTTAAAATGCTCCGTGATGGCAGGGCTTCGGGGGTGGATGAGATGCGCCCTGAGTACCTCAAGTCTGTGGATGTTGTGGGGCTGTCATGGTTTACACGCCTCTTCAACTTTGCGTGGCGATCAGGGACAGTGCCTCTGGACTGGCAGACTGGGGTGGTGGTCCCACTTCATAAGAAGGGTGACCGGAGAGTGTGTTCCAACTATAGGGGGATCACACTCCTCAGCTTCCCTGGTAAGGCCTACGCCAAGGTAATGGTGAGGAGAGTCTGCCTATAGTCGAACCTCAGCTTCAGGAGGAGCAGTGTGGTTTTCGTCCCGGCCGTGGAACACTGGACCAGCTCTATACCCTCTATAGGGTACTCGAGGGTTCATGGGAGTTTGCCCAGCCAGTCCACATGAGTGTTTTGTGGACCTGAAGAAGGCATTCGACTGTGTCCATTGTGGTGGCTTGTGGGGGGTGCTCCAGGAGTATGGAATCGGGGGCTCTTTATTAGGGGCCATCCGGTCTCTGTACAAGCGGAGCAGGAGTTTGGTCCGCATTGCCGGCACTAAGTCGGACCTGTTCTCGTTGCATGTTGGAATCCGGCAGGGCTGCCCTTTGTCACCGGTCCTGTTCATAGCTTTTATGGACAGGATTTCTAGGCACAGCCAAGGGCCGGAGGGGTCTGGTTTGGGGACCAGTGGAAATCATCTTTTCTTTTTGCCGATGAAGTGTTCCTGCTGGCCCCCTCTAGACAAGACCTACAGCATGCGCTGGGGTGGTTCGCATCCGAGTGTGAAGTGGCTGGGATGAAGATCAGCTCATCCAAGTCCGAGGCCATGGTTCTCGACCGGAAAAGGGTGGCTTGTCCTCTTCAGGTTGGAGGGGAGTTCCTGCCTCAAGTGGAGGAGTTCAAGTATCTCGGGGTCTGGAAGGGGAAGAATGGAGCGGGAGATCAACAGACGGATCGCTCGGTGGAGCTGCCACAGTAATGGGGGCACTGTGCCGGTTCGTTGTGGTGAAGAGAGAGCTGAGCCGAAAAGCAAAGCTCTTGATTTACCGGTCGGTCTACGTTCCTACCCTCACCTATGGCCATGAACTTTGGGTCATGACAGAAAGAACGAGATCCCGGATACAAGTGGCTGAAATGAGCTTCCTCCGTAGGGTGGCCGGGCACTCCCTCAAATAAGGTCCTGAAATGCAAATATTTTCTGCACTCTGGTTTCTTTTTCAATACTTGTTCACACCTGGAAAATGCAAAACTCAGAAACTTCCAAACTTTCCTAGACTTTTCAAAAGAAATGCAACAACGAGGTTTTTCCTGGAAGATAGATTTCCCGGCCATCCGGGAAGGGCTCGGAGTAGAGCCGCTGCTCCTCCACATCGAGAGGAGCCAGTTGAGGTGGCTCGGGCATCTATATCGGATGCCTCCTGGACGACTTCCTCAGGGGGTGTTCCAGGCACGTCCCACCGGGAGGAAGCCCAGGGGACGGCCCAGGACACGCTGGAGGGACTATGTCTCTCGGCTGGCCTGGGAACACCTTGGGCTCCCACCGGAGGAGTTGGAGGAGGTGTCTCGGGAGAGGGACGTCTGGGCGTCTCTGCTGTGTCTGCTGCCCCTGCGACCCAGTCCCGGAAAAGCGTAAGACGCCAAGTACGACAAGTATAATTCAATTTGCACCTGTTTGTAGATCAGGTTTGTACACACAATCCAGTTTGCATTTTTACATGCAAACTTTTGAAAATTAGGCCCTTAGTGCGCAATCCCCTTTCTTATATCTTGCAGTTTGTTTCCTGCCAACAGGAAATATTGGTTATATGCATTTCTTGCTACATTTTTGATTATGTTTTTTGCTGTGTGTGGCCATTAACAATAATAATTCTTACACAGAATACATCATTCTAACTTGGTGGGCTTTCACTGTGTCAGAAAACAGATTTCAGTTAAATGCATCTCAGTTGAGTTCACATGTCTGCTTAAATGCTGCCTAGTTTTCAGATGTTAAAACATGGTGACAGAAAGACCTTACCATTCCAACGTTATTAAAAAAAATCTAAATAGCTATTTTTCCAAAACTATTCTTTAAAACACAGTCTTAAACCTTTTTTTACTAATTACAAAGAGGACTGCAAATTTTCAAAAAATGCTCTGCAACTCTATTGTTTTTGTTCAGTCACAGCAATTGATTTTGTCTCTAACTTAAAATAAATAAATTTAGTAGGTTTTTGCTTGTTTTGACCACATATTTAAGCATAAAGAGAAGGCAACACAGATGTGCATAGTCTTAACTGCTTCCAGAGTACAGTACAGACCAAAAGTTTGGACACACCTTATAGAACGATTGAAATCTTTACCAATCCACCAAAGTTCCCTTGGTATTAATTAAAGACATTCAGCTGGAGAAGTTGTTCAACTTTCCCCCTGATGAATTTAGTCAAGGTACAACAGTTACACCATATACAGTACAGACCAAAAGTTTGGACACACCTCATTCAAAGTTTTCTTTATTTTCATGACTATGAATATTGTAGCTTCACACTGAAGGTATCAAAACTATGAATTAACACATGTGGAATTATATACTGAACAAAAAAGTGTGAAACAACTGAAAATATGTCTTATATTCTAGGTTCTTCAAAGTAGCCACCTTTTGCTTTGATTACTGCTCCGCACACTCTTGGCATTCTGTTGATGAGCTTCAAGAGGTAGTCACCTGAAATGGTTTTCACTTCACAGGTGTGCCCTGTCAGGTTTAATATGTGGGATTTCAAGCCTTATAAATGGGGTGGGACCATCAGTTGTGTTGTGCAGGAGGTGGATACAGTACACAGCTGATAGTCCTACTGAATAGACTGTTAGAATTTGTATTATGGCAAGAAAAAAGCAGCTAAGTAAAGAAAAACAAGTTGCCATCATTACTTTAAGAAATGAAGGTCAGTCAGTCCAAACAATTGGGAAAACTTTGAAAGTGTCCCCAAGTGCAGTCGCAAAAACCATCAAGCACTACAAAGAAACTGGCTCACATGAGGACTGCCCCGGGAAAGGAAGACCAAGAGTCACGTCTGCTGCGGACGATAAGTTCATCAGAGTCACCAGCCTCAGAAATCGCAGGTTAACAGCAGCTCTGATTAGAGAACAGGTCAATGCCACACAGAGTTCTAGCAGCAGACACATCTCTAGAACAACTGTTAAGAGGAGACTATGTGAATCAGGCCTTCATGGTAAAATAGCTGCTAGGAAACCACTGCTGAGGACAGGCAAGAAGCAGAAGAGACTTGTTTGGGCTAAAGAACACAAGGAATGGACATTAGACCAGTGGAAATATGTGTTTTGGTTTGATGAGTCCAAGTTTGAGATCTTTGGTTCCAACCACCGTGTCTTTGTGTGGCACAGAAGAGGTGAATGGATGGACTCTACATGCCTGGTTCCCACTGTGAAGCATGGAGGAGGAGGTGTGGGGGTGCTTTGCTGTTGACACTGTTGGGGATTTATCCAAAATTGAAGGCATACTGAACCAGGATGGCTACCACAGCATCTTGCAGCGGCATGCTATTCCATCCGGTTTGCGTTTAGTTGGACCATCATTTATTTTTCAACGGGACAATGACCCCAAACACACCTCCAGGCTGTGTAAGGGCTATTTGACCAAGAAGGAGAGTGATGGGGTGCTGCGCCAGATGACCTGGCCTCCAGAGTCACCGGACCTGAACCCAATCGAGATGGTTTGGGGTGAGCTGGACCGAAGAGTGAAGGCAAAAGGGCCAACAAATGCTAGGCATCTCTGGGAACTCCTGCAAGACTGTTGAAAACCATTTCAGGTGACTACCTTTTGAAGCTCATCAACAGAATGCCAAGAGTGTGCAGAGCAGTAATCAAAGCAAAAGGTGGCTACTTTGAAAAACCTAAAACATAAGACATATTTTCAGTTGTTTCACAGTTTTTTGTTCAGTATATAATTCCACATGTGTTAATTCATAGTTTTGATGCCTTCAGCGTGAAGCTACAATATTCATAGCCATGAAAATAAAGAAAACTTTGAATGAGAAGGTGTGTCCAAACTTTTGCTCTGTACTGTATATGGTGCAACTGTTGTACCTTGATTAAATTCATCAGGGGGAAAGTTGAACAACCTCTCCAGCTGAATGTCTTTAATTAATACCAAGGGAACTTTGATGGATTGGTAAAAATTTCAATCGCTCTATAATGCAAGGAGAACAAGTTGCAGTCTACTACTTTTGCTCAGATAGTCTTGTTAGCCTTGAAAATATACATTTACTCACACTGGCTGTCAGGGAAATCTCAGCCCAGCACAGTCTGACTAACATGAGTGTGTTATCTGGTCATCAGTCATGGCCGATGGCCCCTTTTTCCTCAGGTTGCACATGAACTAGTAGTGTGTACTGTAATGAGATCATTATCTTCTGTTATTCAGTCTAAGTTGCTCTCTGGTTCTCTGCCAAAAGAAATTAGAAGAGAGGGAAAAAAAGGCCTGCTGAATATCTAACACATTTAATCTAATTGGTGTCACTTTTCTCCCTCCATTACGGTACTTTAATAGCCCTATCTGTCTCCATGCAGCTTATCGGTGTTTAGGGTCAGTGGTCGGGGCCCTGTCTTTCTGCTAAGAACATATTAACTCACCGCATATTGTCAACACTGGGACAAACAAACAGTCTTCAAACAGACATAACCAGCAACAGCATGCCGCCTTAATTTGCCTCATTAGCAAGCAATAGCAGAATTCAAACAATTTAACTTTTAGTTTGGACTAAAAGCTCACAACTGTCATAATGTAGCATTTCTTTAAACTCTGAGGAGAACACAACCAGATTCAGGACAGCGTTTTAACAGATTTATTTTGTGAAGAAAAACGAACAAGGCGAGACAGGGACCCAGGCAATGACAGCAGGAGACTGGTTCTTCTCTGGAAGGGAAGGTGACAAGGTTATGGATATCCCAGGAGAATTTCAAGGTGTTTTATTTTAGAAGGGTTTGTTCAGGAACTTACAGCCAGAACAGTTGTGGTTTAGCTGGGGAGGTAAGTATTTCCTCTGAGATGGAGAATGAGTGTGGTAGGCGGCAGTTTCCCTTCTTTCCTTTAGCTCTCAAGTGATGACTCAGTTTAGGCATTCCCACATAGAAGGGTGGACAGGCAGGTAACAACAGAAGTAAGGTTCTCCAAAAAAAAAAAAAAAACTCACCCAAGCCAGGGCCAGAAGCTGAGAAGGCAGGGAGACTCACGGTGGGAGATGAGGAACAAAACCTTGAAGCTCGCTCAGAAAACAGATCACAGGACTAGGAGCCTTAAAAACCCATCAGGCAAGGTCTGGGGAAAAAGACAAGAGAAAATTCCAATTAGGTTCAGCAAAAATGTATGCACAAGCACTGCACATCACATTCAGTACCACAAAAATTTTGCAATGGGCTGACGTCTTCCTCCTGGTCTCAGCTCCTTAAGAAGGCTAGTGATTAGGTCCTGATCAGCAGCACCTGCCAGGAAACGCTCTAGAGCAGAGGGTGGAAAGAAACACACACACATACACTGCGCACCAACACAGAGCCCTGACAACAACACAGTGGTATTTGGAAGAAAGACTTGATATTCCCTCTCAATTATTATTGAGTGGGAACTTAAGGAGAATCAAAGAAATCTGAGGAAAGCCCTTTCAAGATTTCTCTGTAGCTTTTCCACTAAATGAAAGATTGCCTGTTTTACACCAGTCTTGGATTTTCCTAAGAGGCTATTAGCGCCTACCCAACATCAGACTGTTATTTCCCTTGCAATCCTTTTGTGAGGAGGGCTTATAGGCCCCGGGCAATGTTTGAATCTGGGTTGTATTGGTGCTCCCTTGCTCTGAAATCTATTATCCACTCTAATCCCACTGAAATCCAGCCCCAACATACGTATTTGAGTCATGAGTATGGCAGGTCTGTGTTCAATGCCACTGTTAAGCGGTTCCTTTTGTTTACTGAGGTATATCCACAAAACGTCTCTTCTTATTGTCAGTTTAATGTATAACACAGGATCATCAGTCAGCTTTTAATGTAAAAGGATTTAGTTGTTCTGGAATGCCACAGGAGGCCTCCCTGAAGGCTTGGTAGGTGGAGGAAGACAGTATTGATTGGCAGAGGCAGATAAAAGATTTGCAGTGATGTCACGCAGGAAGTTATCGGCAGGTCATATTTATCAGTGATTGTCAAAGCTTAACAGCTTGAGGCAGCACCACGAGTATGAAAGAGTCTAGTTTAACTTTCTTTGTAAATCTCTAGCAGGAGGGAAAGATATCAGAACACGGCAATCGAATAAACAAAGGCAGAGATATACATATTTAATGGCATGCATAATTGATCGTTTTTGCTTGCAGAGAGTCCTTTGCCGTATGCGCTGAGCACTGGAGAAATAAAAATAAAACACAAAGTGGGGAAAGTCATTAAAACAGTTTTAGAGAACTGGTGAGCAGAGTGCCACTGGCTCTCACTTGTGTTGCTCACACTCCTCAGCTGGCGCTGGCACAGGTGCCAGTGGCTAATTGGCCTGTGATTAATCACATCCTCGGTGAAATCTGCGAACAAGGAGGGGAGTCAGGGTCACTGTCCTTGGTGAGACGGAACAGGGTTCATTATGTGGGTATGCTACAGAATGTCCCTCACTGAACAAAACAAAAATAAGCTGGATAACTCAGAGGACTGGCAGTGACAGAGAAGAAAGACCACTCAAAGTGAAAAGACAAGTACCAACAAAGATGAAAAATGTCTGGCTTGGTCAAACCTAAAACCTAATTGGTTTAATTTTTCAACATAATTTGTTGGTAGGACAGAACCATTCTCCAAAGATGTGTGAAAGACTATTAATGAGGCATATTAGAGGTCACTTGGTTTTATTTGGGTTCATCACAACATATAAAATGGTTGTATAATGGCTAGTGCTGCTTTTGACATCTTGCACCAATAAAAACTTAACAAGAACATATAGCTGATGCCTGAGCCTAGTTTATACTACACTAAAAGTATATGAAGAAACTTAATGAAAACTGTTGTTCTTTTCACAGTCACTTTGATAAGCAAAAGCTGTTAAATAAACCTTATGTCTGCAGTGTTTTTCCAACTTTAGATGTGACATTTTAACTTCTCTTTTTCTCTCCTTTCTCTCATTACAACTGTCCTGTCCAGTTCCTGCTTGAGGGCAATCTAATTATCAATAGTTATTGTGTCAAACCTTTAAAAGAGGTCCTTGAATGATTTTGAATTTGATTCTTATCAATTTTGATGTGATTGCACTGATACTTCTCATGTATAAGATATTATAAAGTGTTATTTGGAAGAGTTTACTGACATTTTTTGTGGAAGGACACTATATTGCCAAACGTATTCACTTATCCTTCTAAATCCTTGGTTTCAGCTGTTACCTCAAGAATAGTACATAGACAGTTTTATGGAGTGGGTTTCTATGGCCGAACACATGCATTCAAGCCTTACATCAGCAAGTGCAATGCAAAACATCTGAAACACTGGTGCAAAGAACAGTGGAGATGTGTTATGTAGAGAAACATATCACGCCTCTTAATGCAGCAATCCAGTGAATTATCTGGGTTTGGCAATATCCAGGAGAACAGCTTCGCCTGACTGTACTTTGTCAAGCGTAACGTTTGGTGTCAAGGGGATTTAGGCTCGACCCTTTAGTTCTATTGAAAGAAACCCTTAATATTACAGCAAACCAACATATTTTTGACAACTTCATGTTCCCAACTTTGTTGGGAACAGTTTGTGAATGATATCTTTTAGCCTACTCTAATGCTGTCAGATGTTTTCTACTTAGGTGAATTACTGATTGTAAAGGTCTGCTAGTAATCATGCCTGGGTGAGGTTAGTCAGAATGGTTCATGTATTATGATATAGCAAAGTTTAATAAATCTGGATAGGTCATTAAAAGTTCCAGTACATAAAAAAAAAAAAGATCAATCCAATATTTCATGCCTATACCTTCCCCAAATGTAAAGACACTTTTAAACTGAAACTGGAATATTATTTAATTTTATAAGGTTTTTGGCTGGTTATACTGTCATGTTTAAAATGAGGTATGCTTACTTTAAATTCTTCCATGTTATAAACTGAATAGGAGAGTAAAATCTACTGGAAGGGCTTTGGCTTTAGCTTTTTAAGTACATGCAAAGTTGGATGAGTTGACAATGAATGTACCCTATAACTGACATGTTTACTAGGTTCAGAGTTGGAATGTCATTACCTATTGCCACAGGGACACATATTTGATTTAAAAACACTCTTTATTAACCCTCAGTCTTAACAACTACTGTTTGTCATTTTAGAGTTACTCATCAGTAGTTACTCTAATTCTACCAGGAAAGTTAACTTGTCTACTTTTGCCCAAATTTGGCCAAGACTAAACCATTAACACCTTTAAATCAGCTTTTTGGGATACCTCAGGCATTAGTCCTTGACTCCTTGTTGTTCTTCACTCAACTGTTTACATTTGATTAGCCTGTGAAGAACAGGTGTTTGTCCCAATAGACTGTATATGCAGAAGACAATGGATTCAACAAGCCTATAAACTTAGAACTTTATAAATCCTTTGTTGTAGCAACGATCAACTTAAAAAACCCACTTTAACCCACTGAAAGTGTTGAACATTTTATTTAATATTAATTTATTTTGCTTTATGTGAACAAGACTTAGAATGCCACAAAAGCTGTAATTCTGCAAGCACCATCCAAAGCATTAATTGTCTTCTACAGATGTAAGAATAACTTGCCCCAAACACGCTCACAAATTTGGTTTCAAAAGTATAAATAAATATTATGTAAAGTATGATCTAGAATTCCTTGGCCTAGTGGTTTGAACCTTACTATGAATGCTAACCCCCAATGTACCAAACTAATAAAGTGCAAGAACTGAGTTTTTTCTCATATGTAAACTATTAATTTTGACAGAAGTGTTCCTGGTACAGAGTGCGTTTAAGATGCTTTTTCAAGCAGCCCATGGTACCTTGAAATCTGCTGTAAAATGAGCCACTGTGGTGCTGCTGGCTCTGCAAACAGTTAGGTCAAGGTGGAGGTGATTCAACAAGGGCTCTAAGAGGCCATTTGTAGAACAGGCTGACAAATGTCTCCCTCCTTTGTCATAAGGACACATGTCCCACAAAGCTGGCGATTAATGCCTCTTTTACAACACATTTATTTGTCAGCCAGGTATTTATCCCCGTAGTGTCTTGCACTATCATGGTTGACAAGAGCAGGAGTCATTTTCAGGTCGTCTTCCAAGGAGGGAGGCCCATGAGGGATCATTCTGGATTGTTCTTGCTGAATTTTGATGGCCTCTCCATCATGTAGTAGCTATTTCTCTACCTCCTTGTAGGATAATTAAATATCAAAGATTGAGATTTGCATGTTACATGAAGAGTTAATTCATTATCAAGCAAACAGATAAGGGAGGACAAAATAAAAAGATTGAGATCTTGCGTCCTGTTGTTCAACATTTACTCTCTAATTTAATTGCTTATGGTCAAATCAGCCTATAAAACAAAGAGCTGATAGTACACTTGAGGGCGTTTGTTATGTCAGTGACAAAATCCATCTTCTTCAACCTGCATCCTAAGCGGGTTGTATTTAGCGTATCCCAGCTACACATACACCCTCAGTTTGATTGCTTTGTTGTCAATCTCTCCATCTGAGTGGTGGTGATTGCTCCAAATACCATTTGGTAAATATGACAGAGGTGCCATTAGACAAGGTCAGGGCCACTTGGCTTGTTATCTCATCACATGGGTGTAGTGTTTTCAGTGCTGAGAGATCAGTCCTTGGCCTCCTCACCTGCTAAAAGGAGAGGAACGTATTTGCAACCGGTACTCTTCCTGTAGAGACGAATTTTTTTTTATAAATCGCAGTTTTTATTTTGCAGATTTCATTTAATTCAGACAGGTAGAAATAGTGTTTAATTGTTGTCTCTTTTTGTAAAAGAGAGCAAACCATTTGCCTCTGTAAGTGTCACCCTGGCAGTTTTCATAGCATTACCATTTTGTCTACTTCTGCAAAACAGACCAGCTACTACTGTTATGTGTGAGATACAGAGGGGGGGGAAGCAGGAGACAGATACTTGTGTCTGAGTGCATGTGTGTGGGTTCATTCCATATGTGTGCAACAAAGGAAATGGGACAGAGAGAAGCATAGTGGAAAAAAAGCTAAGATTCACACTACAAAGGATGTCAATGCTTCTTCTCCTTCACATACACTTTCTTTTTTTTTTTTTTTTTTTTTTTGCGTGTGCATTCATGAGAGAGCCACATACACAGGCAAGGGTGAAAGTGAAGGTAAAACTTACACTCCGACGAATCTGCCCTCTGGAGCTAAATAAGCACACACCAATACAGTCACTTGTTGCTAATGAGGGTCTCAAATCAGAATCAATTATGAATGTTCCATCAGGAGGTTTCAGGGGGCCATATCAAGGGAACCTGGTATTAGACAGTAATGAGAAATGGAACATGGAAAAGTGTGGCCCCTGCAGACTGATGTCTTCAGGCAGCATGTGATTCACTGGTTTAAATACACATGCATCCGTTTAAATTGCAGGAAGGCCATATTTTGTGGAAATGAAACGACTTCCCTTCATGCTCCTCTGACAATCATGCAGTTAGACAAAGCCTTTGATTCTTGGTTAGATGAAAACTGCCTCGTTTATGACTGATGTGAGCCAGAACAATTCTGGCATAATGCATGTGTCTAGGAAGACGGAGAAAAAGGGAGGGGGAAAGAGTGGAGAAGCAGAGAAAGGGAGTTAGTCCCGGCTCCACTGATCTCCACCGCCTTGTTCTCCACTGGCCAGAACCTCATTTTCTCCAGCCTGATGATTGATTCTTGTTCAGAGCCATACCTATGGGCCTTATTAAATCAACATGTAAACTCACTCCCATAAAAAATTGTAAGGAAAATGCCACCAGCCAGCACCCTGTTAGAGGTGGACTTGGATTACCTCTGATAATTTAAGATACCAATGAGATTTCCAGGGGTTTACTAACCGACTCAAAATATGTGTATTTCCTGAAGACCAAAGTATAATTGTTAAGATGTGCTTTCATTCCATTTTCTTTGTAAGAAAATTATAAGATCAACTTCATAATGGTAATTTGATATGGCTGGCAATTATTTGTAGTTTTTCTGATTGTCATCCAGAAAGACTCTAGCAATGATTCTTCTGTTCATCTGAATTATCTGAGTGTGGCCAAAGCGTTTAAAAGCTGATTCCACAGTACCATTCAGTGTTGATCCCTAAGTATTAAAAATGAATCACTGAGCTACACTGTTGCTCCCGATGATGGTAGCATTCACCATCATGAACCTGAGCACAGATGTTCTTCAATTCTGCAAATATTTTTTCTGTTGTTTAATGTTACTTATATTGTTAACATATATCTTTTATAATATTTTACATTATTGTTTGCTTTATAATCATTTCCTTCTTTGTCTTTCCTTTTCTTCAATTTTACTTAAGCCACAAAGGAAAATAGTTTTATTGTTAGAACTTTAACATTACATTGAATCATAGTTATTGACACAAAGAAGTCACATATTCATAAGATATCACTGAGTCAAAAATAAGATATACTTGCAAAGCTACTACAAAATCAGCCAATAACATAAATAATGTGATGGTCTCACAAAAGTATTCAGATTACGTTTTAAGTCTTATGTTCATTCACATCCTTTGAGGTATTTTGACAGACATTTGTGCGGATTATTCCTTACCAAATGGCTTAAGTTCACTCAGTCTGCATGGAGGGAATCTGGGAACATTAATTGTCAAGTCTTGCCACAGATTCTCAATTGGATTTAGATCTGGACTTTGCCTGGGTCATTCTAACCATTGAATATGCTTTTATCTAAACCATCCCATTGTAGGTCTGACTGCATGTTTAGGGTTGTTGTCCTGGTGAGAGGTGAACCTCTGCCAAAGTCCCAACACTTGTGCAGCCTTCTACAGGTTTTTTTCCAGGAGTATTTAGCTCCATTCATACAGGGGTTGGACAATAAAACTGAAACATCTGTCATTTTAGTGTGGGAGATTTCATGGCTAAATTGGACCAGCCTGGATTGTATCCAAAAAACATAAAACCAAGGCTGCCCAAATCACGGCAGAATTAGATGTGCACCTCAACTCTCCTGTTTCTACCAGAACTGTCTGTCGGGAGCTCCACAGGGTCAATATACACGGCCGGCTATAGCCAAACTTTTGGTCACTCATGCCAATGCCAGACGTCGTTTCAAGGTTGCAAGGAGCGCAAATCTTGGGCTGTGGACAATGTGAAACATGCATTGTCCTCTTATGAGTCCACCTTTACTGTTTTCCTCACATCCGGGAGAGTTACGGTGTGGAGAAGCACCAAAGAAGCGTACCACCCAGACTGTTGCATGCCCAGAGTGAAGCATTGTGGTAGATCAGTGATGGTTTGGGCTGCCATGTCATGGCATTCCCTTGGCCCAATACTTGTGCTAGATGGGCGTGTCACTGCCAAGGACTACCGAACCATTCTTGAGGACCATGTGCATCCAATGGTTAAAACATTGTATCCTGAAGGCGGTGCCGTGTATCAGGATGACACACAGCAAGACTGGTGAAAGATTGGTTAGATGAACATGAAAGTGAAGTTGAACATCTCCCATGGCCTGCACAGTCACCAGATCTAAATATTATTGAGCCACTTTGGGGAGTTTTGGAGGAGCGAGTCAGGAAACGTTTTCCTCCACCAATATCACGTAGTGACCTGGCCACTATCCTGCAAGAAGAATGGCTGAAAATCCCTCTGACCACTGTGCAGGGCTTGTTTACAGGTCCTTCTCAAAATATTAGCATATTGTGATAAAGTTCACTATTTTCCAAAATGTCATGATGGAAATTTAACATTCATATATTTTAGATTCATTGCACACTAACTGCAATATTTCAGGTCTTTTATTGTCTTAATACAGATGATTTTGGCATACAGCTCATGAAAAACCAAAATTCCTATCTCACAAAATTAGCATATCATTAAAAGGGTCTCTAAACGAGCTATGAACCTAATCATCTGAATCAACGAGTTAACTCTAAACACCTGCAAAAGATTCCTGAGGCCTTTAAAACTCCCAGCCTGGTTCATCACTCAAAACCCCAATAATGGGTAAGACTGCTGACCTGACTGCTGTCCAGAAGGCCACTATTGACACCCTCAAGCAAGAGGGTAAGACACAGAAAGAAATTTCTGAACAAATAGGCTGTTCCCAGAGTGCTGTATCAAGGCACCTCAGTGGGAAGTCTGTGGGAAGGAAAAAGTGTGGCAGAAAACGCTGCACCACGAGAAGAGGTGAACGGACCCTGAGGAAGATTGTGGAGAAGGGCCGATTCCAGACCTTGGGGGACCTGCGGAAGCAGTGGACTGAGTCTGGAGTAGAAACATCCAGAGCCACCATGCACAGGCGTGTGCAGGAAATGGGCTACACGTGCCGCATTCCCCAGGTCAAGCCACTTTTGAACCAGAAACAGCGGCAGAAGCGCCTGACCTGGGCTACAGAGAAGCAGCACTGGACTGTTGCTCAGTGGTCCAAAGTACTTTTTTCGGATGAAAGCAAATTCTGCATGTCATTCGGAAATCAAGGTGCCAGAGTCTGGAGGAAGACTGGGGAGAAGGAAATGCCAAAATGCCAGAAGTCCAGTGTCAAGTACCCACAGTCAGTGATGGTCTGGGGTGCCGTGTCAGCTGCTGGTGTTGGTCCACTGTGATTTATCGAGGGCAGGGTCAATGCAGCTAGCTATCAGGAGATTTTGGAGCACTTCATGCTTCCATCTGCTGAAAAGCTTTATGGAGATGAAGATTTCATTTTTCAGCACGACCTGGCACCTGCTCACAGTGCCAAAACCACTGGTAAATGGTTTACTGACCATGGTATCACTGTGCTCAATTGGCCTGCCAACTCTCCTGACCTGAACCCCATAGAGAATCTGTGGGATATTGTGAAGAGAACGTTGAGAGACTCAAGACCCAACACTCTGGATGAGCTAAAGGCCGCTATCGAAGCATCCTGGGCCTCCATAAGACCTCAGCAGTGCCACAGGCTGATTGCCTCCATGCCACGCCGCATTGAAGCAGTCATCTCTGTAAAAGGATTCCCGACCAAGTATTGAGTGCATAACTGTACATGATTATTTGAAGGTTGACGTTTTTTGTATTAAAAACACTTTTCTTTTATTGGTCGGATGAAATATGCTAATTTTGTGAGATAGGAATTTTGGGTTTTCATGAGCTGTATGCCACAATCATCTGTATTAAGACAATAAAAGACCTGAAATATTTCAGTTAGTGTGCAATGAATCTAAAATAAATGAATGTTAAATTTTCATCATGACATTATGGAAAATAATAAACTTTATCACAATATGCTAATATTTTGAGAAGGACCTGTATGTCATTCCCAAGACGAATTGATGCTGTATTGGCCGCAAAAGGAGGCCCTACACCATACTAATAAATTATTGTGGTCTAAAACCAGGTGTTTCAGTTTCATTGTCCAACCCATGTATTTCAATCAATTATGACCAGCATACCTGTCCCTGCTTCAGAAAAGCATATTCATAACATGATGCGGCATCCACCATATCTCACGTGTTAACTTTTGCTCCACACATAGTGTTTTGTATGTAGGGCAAAATGTTTCATTTTTGTCTCATCTGACTAGAGCACCTTCCTCCACATGCTTGCTGTGTCCCCTAAATTGCTTGTGGCAATCTGCAAAAATGACCTTTTAGAGCTTTCTTTCAGCAGTTACATTCTTTTTACTCTTCTCCATGGAGTTTTTGCCTAATATTGGCCCGTCAACAGGTTCTCACCTACACTGTAAAACTCTCAACCGTTAGCATCTTGGTTGCCTCTCTGATTATTGCAGTCTTTGCATGGTCTGTATTTTGGTCAATTTGCTGTTTAATCAAACTCTTTGCACTTTCAGATGGTGAACTGAACTGTGTTCTGTGAAAAGATTATTTTGTAACCTAGTCCTGCCTTAACCCCTTAACATTTTCCCCAAAATGTCTAAAATGATTGATACATAGAATCTGCATAATAATTAGGTCATGTTTTAGGTCATGTTTTACTGCAGTTGATTGCACTGGATTTTATTTGAGGGTATCAGAGTAAAGGGGAGCCTGATGAAAATGCATGTCGAACTGTTCAGAATTTAAAAAAAATGAATCCATGTTAATATTTCCGTTTACTTAATAATTATGTTATTTTGTTTTTGTGCACCACATAAAATCTTGATTACCTACCTTAGACCCAAGCTTTAATTTGTTGTGCATTTTAAATTTATTCTAGCTTCTTGAGGTTTGGGTGAACTAATAAATATACAAGCCAGATATTATCTTTGAACATTAATCACTTTTTAAAAAAAAAATATGTCCACATATGTGGACACTCGGTCTGACTTTCCTCAGAAGACAATCAAAACATCAGTGTGTAACAACGTGCAAATGTCTTTTATTTCAAGCCTAAACACTGTGTTCAACGTTTTCCATTGTCATTGTTGCACATACAATTAAAGATTCATATGGACAAACACAATTAGCTAAAAGAGCACTATATATCAAAAGTTTTATTTTTGCTTTGATACCAAAGAGTTTATGCATTTCATCAACTAATTTGTTGAGTGGTGTTCAGTTTTAGCTGGTGCTGTGGGATTGGACTATAATACAGTTTCATCACCTCATTATCAATATATTGGTATGCATATTCAATGTGGTCCAGCCTCCTCAGTAGAGCCCAGTTTCCTTGTTCGACCTACACTGGGTTATGTTAGGGCGGTATTGAGTTATCCTCCAGTGCACTCCAGTGCACCTGCAGAAAAATAATTAGAATTGGAAAAACTCAAACTCTGAGTTGTCATCAAAAATGGTCTCCAATATCAATTACAGCACTGTTGACAGTGGAATAGGATCTGGAAATTTTATGAGAAAAATTCAATACAATTGAAAACATATTACTGACCAAACATGCAGTGCCACTTTACAAAATCTTTCCAAATTGCGTTTTCATTCTTACTTTTATTTTTTACAAAAATGTTTACTCTTTTACCAAAGTTAAGTCCTTATTTGTGTACCTCAAGTTTAGCAGCATGTTGGAGCTTTATTGTCTGAAAATATTGACAGAATGAATGCCATACTAGACATAAAACATTATTCATGCATAACAGAATTAAAATCAACACAGACTTTTTTTATTTTTTACCTTGAAGATGTTTTGGTGGGCGGATGTCGCTGCCTGACATTTCTGACATGTTAAAATTAGTTTTTAAGCTGAAGAAAACACCACTACTTGCTCCCATTTGAGGAAACTATGATTAAAACTACAGTGCAAGGCTGACTCTGAAAATTGCTAATTGACAATTTTACTTGTGGCTGTAGACTTCATAGCTAAAAAGAATAAGTTATATAATATGGCAGAGTTTGTTTTGATGGGATTTGATAACAAAAATACACTAGCGAAACAGAATAGCACCATCACCTGTAGTAAAATATTTATTCTGTATTCTATCTTGGCAAACACCTTTGTCAGAATAGCACACACATATGGTGATGCACTGGCGTGTGCACACACACACACATACATGCTGTTTACTCTGCATAGCAGGGATCTGAAAGGGCAACTTGGCTGGCCATCTGGCCCGCATATCAGTAGAGGTTATTGTGTTGACATCATCATTACTGAATACACTGCTATTTAGGAAAGGTTGCCTGAAATCTGTTGAAACACATGTAGAGAACACAAATAGAGATGTCACTGTGGAAAGGTACACAGTTTTAAGATGAATAAGATTTGCTTTTGCAGAGTTCATTTGTGCCTGTGGTTTCAATATATTGGAGATGCAGTGTATTATGAAATTATTAAAAGAGTATTATTGCAATTGAGATTTTTTTGTCCTCATTACTATCTGAGTCATTCATGCACCTGCAAAGTTACAGTCCAATAGTCCAGTAAATCAATGTGATGTATAAGTTAAGAATACCATAATATTAAAGTGCAAGAAAATATTTTTCTATATTTTGACCATATTACATGGTGTACATTGGTGCTACAATTTTGTGCCATTTAACTGACTTTGCAATGACGTTACAGTCTTCGTTTCTCTTGACAGCAACAGATATGTTGTCTGAACAAGAGTTTCTAAAGGACCGCTTTATTTTTTGAAGATATCTGACTCAATGCATACAACCAACTTTTATCTTCAATAATCTTAAATCTTTCTTCTGTTGCTGTTGTTTTCATGAAGCACAGTTTATTGACATTTTTACACAAAAGGCTAATCTCCTGCTTTATAAACTTAACACTGCTTGGCACATAAAAATTAAACAATTGTTTCAGATGGGCTCTGCTTAGCTCTACTCCACGCCAACAGCTGTCTGAGCTAAGTGAACAGATCAGATCACATGACACCGACAGACATGAAGCAGCATCAGTGTTTCTTTCCCTCTGAACATAATTGTAAAGCTTGTATTTACACAATATGTAAAATGTTATATAGATATAATTAAAATATGATATAATAATTTTCTTGTTTGTGACTGCTATTTTTGAATACAGCACATAAAAGCTTCACAAGTGAATTATTATTTTTATTTGAATAAGACTACAATTTTTTAAAAGCCTAATGGAATAACATTAAAATGTCTCCAATGGATTACTCACCCAGAGCACATTTGCTAGATCTCATATGCCTTAATTTTCAATATTTTTTAGCAGGGAACTGTAAGCTTTTGACAATCTGTTTAAGCGGACAATATTAGCAGCAAACAGCCAAGTAAAGACATATGTTCCTTCTGCATCTTTTCTAAATGATGGATTAATTTTAAGGAACACAATGAGGGACATAAATAGGGCAACTTTCAAAAGTGCTTCATACTTATCAATCAAATACATTTTTTGATAGAATAGGTGATACAATAAGAAAACCTTCCACTGAATATCTTTACCTAACTTTGTGAAAAGATACAGCAGTCTGCAAAATACCAAGCATAAATATTCCTTTGTCCATATGGAATTAGTATATGATCTTCTTGAATCCTTCCCACATTTGAAGATAAAAGGAATTGCTAATACTGTTGGTGTTGCTGCTATATTTAACAAAGCAGAAATGCAAATATCGATAAAGCAGGTCAATCTTTGGGAACAGGTTCGGATAAGTAACTTTTTACACCGATTCTGAAAAAGGATACTCTTGTCTTTAAGTTTTTGGCTTTTGCCTTCTCATATCATCCGTTAGGGTATTCAAACACTAATTTAAGCTGTGTCTTTAGCATCTATTTAAAGGTGTTATGTTGAAACCTCTAGTCAGTCAGAACAATTTCCATCAAACTGATACTGTGTAAATGCTGAAGCTGTTGTTGAGCCATCTAAGCAAGTACACACAACCCCTTTTTTAGTGAGTTCCAGCCCTGTCTGTCCTGTCTTCTTATAGTACCATCATCAAATATATAAACCTTCAGGCTTTAAAAAGGAAGACATGATGCAAAGAAAGAAGAGAGATGAGAGGTGTTTGATATTCACACTTGGAGGCAGAGCTAAATGTAATTCCTCATTAGATGCCAACCAAGGCTCTTTCCAGGTACAGTCATGCACCATTGAGCTTCAGCCACTTAGCACCTGATTAAAACATGGAAACACTCCCTGTGGTGTTATGGGATCTGTGATAAAGCTACTCCCCCATAATGGCATTAACTATGTTAAAGTGCAAAGCAAAATGTCTCTTGGCTTTGCTGTGTTTAATTATTTTATACTGACCAGATGGGCCATTTTTGTCATTTTATTCTGGGATAACTACATGTAACAGTAACATGATCCTTCTTTTTGACATTTTGGTGTGAATATAAAGTTTTCCAATAAATGATAAATATTAAAGTCGTAAAAGTCAATGATTTTCTTTCTATCTTACTGGTTTAAAAAAGTAAGTACGGTGGTTAGTCAGTTAACAAGACTTTGATTCTCCTTACAGAAAGATTCACCCCTGTGATTAAAAGCACTGTAAGACAGTAAAACCCTGCAGTCCATGTAGAGACAAAAAAAAATCCTTCCAGCCCTCAAAGTCTGTCAGATCACATCTGGTCATGTTGAATGAAAACAACACCACCAGAAAAACACTGGCAATCCTCAAATGGCAAAATGTCAGGCTTCGTTTCATCTGCAGTTGTACGTCAAACAGCATTGACATATGGCACTTTTCTCTAATCAGTTCATATCGTCAACAACAAATCTTTTGTCCAATGGATTTAGAACTCCCTTTTTGTTTTCTTCGGGTCATGTTTCACAACTCATCTGTCTCTGTTTTTTCTGTAGATATCAAACAGCAGCATTCCTTAAGAGGGTATTTTGTTGTTAGACACACGAAAACATACAGATGCATCTCAGTAAATTAGAAGATCATCAAAAGGATATTTATTTAAGTAAATTATTTTTAAAACCTGAAACCCACAGAAAGATATACACCATATTGTGAAAAGTAATTTGTTTGTCTACCAACACACATATAGGAGCATAAGTTAAATATAATTGTTTTTATCCACAAGCTTTAAAAATTTTTTGATCCACCCTTTGCAGCTATAACAGCTTCAACTCTTCTTGGAAGGCTTTCCACAAACTTCAAGAGTGTGTTCATGGAAGTTTAAACCATGTCTCCAGAACAGTATTTTTGAGGTCAGACATTGATGTTGGACAGAAAGGTCTGGCTCATAGTCTCCAAACTGAGTCATCCCAAAAGGGGTTTATAAGGTTGAGGTCAGGACTCTGTGAAGGCTAGTCAAGTTCTTTCACATCAAACTTGGTCTTTATGGAGCTTTATTTGGGTAATAAACTATAGCTATAAACTGTAATTTTAAAAATGAGCAGAAATAAATGTTTGAAATATTTCACTGTGTTTTAAATGATTCTATATATTATATGATTATCAGCTTCCTCATAATTACAGTTCAATTAAATGAAAGAATAAATGAATGGCCCTGAAGGGAAATAATACTAAGAAATTAAAATTACTGAAATATAATAGCTTTTTGATTATGTTAAATAAAAATGCACAAGAAGGGTTATAAAGATTCTTTGTATGAAAAAAAAAACCATTAAATTTTGAGCATTAAGTTTAGTAAACTATGACAATGATTAAATATGACAATGATTAACAAAAACTCTTCTGTGGGCAGTAACGGCTGTAATATTTTCACGGACCAAACAAGTTTAAAAAAACTTTAGTGCTAATTGAACTGAGCCAATGCTGTTATGTTTCCAAAAATGAAAATTCAACGCCATATTTGAGATGGCCGTACGTCCAATCAACACAGTTTTTTTTTAATCGTCAGACAGCATCATTATATCCAGTCAAAAATAAGCCAACAAGCACTCAGCCAAGAATTTCTGTGTTTGAAATACAAGCATCCAAAAATCTTGCTGTCAATCACTTTAAGCAGCATCAAAAGCCAGTGCACCCATGTTTTTGCTGTTTAGTGCTAAATAATTTATGGTTCTGCTTTTCTTTACTCTAGTAGTCCCAGAAGACATGAACTTTCTAAATGAAATCTATTCTTACTGGAAAGTGGCACCCAGTGTGGTCTTCTGCTTGTGTAAACCTTTTGCTTTGACTTTTAATGTGTTGTGCATTCAGCAATGAAGATCAGCATATTTTTCTTTTAATACGTGATTATTTGTGCTACTGCTACTATTCTATTAACTGGAACCAGCTCTGACATCAAAATTGAATTTTCATCCACACAACTATGGCTTACTGGATATTTTCTCTTTTTCAAACATTCTCTGTAAACCCGACAGATGGTTGAATGTGAAAATCTCAGCAGATCAGCCGATTCTGAAATACTCACATCAGTCTGTCTGGCTAATGTGATCAACAATCATGTCATGCTCAAAGTGACTTAAATCCTCTTTCTTCTCCATTCTGATGCTCAGTTTAACCTAAAGCAGGTTGTGTTCACATCTAGAGGCCTAAATGCTTTCAGCTGCTGCCATCTGACTGACTGATAAGGGTTAGTAATTGACCAGATATATTTAATAAAGTGGCTGGTAAGTGTATGTGTGCATGTTAATAACAACAAAATGAGAAGCCTCTCAGATTTCATAGTGTTGAAAAAAAAAAAAAAAATCTCACTAAATAGAAATTGAATGTTAAACTTTCATAAATTATCAGTTTTATAGTTGCTGCATGCTGTCAACCCTCCAGGATGTTCAGCAGAGTTAGGGACAATGAGCAGGTGAATTGTTTGCACTAACTCCAAAACACTTTTCATCCATACAAACAATATAGGCTTGGCTGATCTAGGACCAGTTTCTCCATTATCATAAGAAAAGATGGAAGAATACACAACTCAGGCTAAACAAACTGAATCACAATGCAATAAAACATTTCCTGGATAAACCGGTTCTATAAAAATTGCAAAACTCTAGAATTTAAAATTGGATGTACTCTGGTAGTAATTATCACGGCAAAAACAAAGTCAGAAGTCAAATTACATAAATTTAGTGCTTCGAGCACTTTGTAAATATTCTTTAGTTTAGTCGATTTAACTTGATCAGACGAACTGGATATTTGGTCTTATGATTGTCTTATGGTAAATGTTACATGTAATGGTTAATCATGGTGTGTGAATTTATTCAAAATCAGGTCTTCGTGTATCAATGAGTTTAGGGGACCTTGAGCGGTGATGCCCAGGGCCCCTGACGATGTTAATCTTCCTCTGCAAGGCACAAAATCAAGGCCAAATTAATGCTCTTGATGCAAATCAGAAAATCAGCAGGATTCACCAACCACTGTACACAATGAGTAGGCTAAATTCAATTTACAATACAAGTAAATAACAATGTATGTCTCTTCATTAGATGGGTTTAATAACTAAAAGAAAATGTTCACAAATAGATGTTGTATGTTTACATGCGAGGGAGATACTTTTTGAGATATTACTTATTGCTATTATGATATTTTAACACACAGCAACCATATTGGATTTTCAGTTTTGGGGTGACAAGAAATCTACATCTTCCCTGTTTGAATTCTGACTTTAGGTATCCTTCCTGTTTATTTTCACAACTTGGAGTTTTAACTCCAAGTTTTAAGTTTTCCAGTTTAAACAAAACACAACAGGTCCAACAGCTGCTGTTGTACCATTTCAAAATGTGTTCATAGTTTTGTGGTACCTGAAAAACTTTAATAGTAGTACTCACTGAGGTGGTACTTGTTTAAAAGGCTGAAAACCAGAGCTTTGGTCCATTAAGAAGTTGTAGAAACCACAGAGTGTATTCCTACATTTTACATTATTTGTAAATATTATTTGTATACATTTATTATTTGTATATATTGGTAAATGTTCCAGCAACAATCGAATAATACTTTTTTAATCTCATCCTATGCTATACAAAGGTTTTGCCAGTGCTGATGAAGGTTTACTTACTTCAGGAGCACTCACTGGCAATCTATACAGTTGAACATTCCTCCCCACATGGTCGGGTGATCATAAGTATACATTAAATAAACAACAAAACTGGGGCAACAAATCAAAAGTAAGTTCCTCTTTAGTTAAGCAGCAGCACATCTTTGAGTTGACACCCATCATCCCAACACACATGCACAATATAAAACAGTGGCACATCAAACGTGGCATACAAAATGTCTTCAAAGACAAGACAGGATGGAATATTTCTCAAAGTGTGCTTCTTTTCTGCATGTTTAGACCCACGTAAAATACATTTTAGGAGACACAGGAATACACTAAGGTTTAGTTGAAAACAGTTTTCAGCTTTGATGATGCACACCAAAGCAACACATACATTTAAATGCAAGTTACACTGACTGTTTTGGTGTCATTTTAGATGGTTGTGCATCTCTCTAGTTTATGAGTCTGAAAGCAGGGACGTTTTTAGAAGCATCTGTGCAGGGGTATAAAGAACCAAAGGTAAAACTTTGTTGTATGTTTGTGTACAAATATTGTTCCTTCTGTCTCTGAAATCCTTGAGCTGTTTGTGCATAACAATGGTCTTTTTGTCACTGTAGTAAAGCCAACTGATTAAGGAAAAGCCACTAGTTAAAAAACATTAGTTGAAACAGAAATCTCACTATATTGTTCACACAGTTCAGTTGCCCCATGACCGACCTGGTAACCATGATCTGTTTTTTAAGGGTAACACTGGTTGGTGAGAGATGAATAACATGATGGCATGATGGTGTGGGGCTCCTCTTTATCCTGTTAAATGAAGAAAAAAAAAAAAAAACAATGAATAGTGTAATAATAAAGTTTGGACTGAATTTGCCTTCCTGCACAGTGATGAAAACATTAAAAAATATGTTAAAAAATAGCAATCATTATGTGGTATGCAGCTAGTTTTTGAGGAGGCACGGGTTTTGTAGTGAGGGGGTGTGGCAGGAGAAGCAGAGAGAAGAGATGCTGCTGTCTGAAGTGGTAAAGCTACAAAGTTAACCTGAAGAAGTTGCAATTTTTGGCTTTATTAGAAGGTTCTTTTCTCAGCCATGGTAATGAGGACAAGGACTTTAAAGCGCAAAACCGAAGACTTCTGACCACAGTGAGGTTATTTTTGGGTTGTATATTTGTGCTGTCTGGATTTAGCAGGGTCTTCCTCCTGTTTGATCCAATTAAGGCAGTCTGATCACAGGCAGCTGCTCTCTGCCTGCTCCCTCCTCCTGCAGATACTGGTTCACTTAAGGACTGTCCAATTCAATTCAGTTCAGTTTTATTTATATAGCGCCAATTCACAACACACGTCGTCTCAAGGCAGTTCACAAAGGGTTTGGAATGGTGCGGGGTTGTTGGGGAGGTTAGACTAAACTACTGAGTTTTAGAGTTTGGACATTTTAGAATGGGCTATCTGTAGGGGTATTAAGTAAAATAATAAACTGATAAAGTTTGGTGGCCGTTGTTATACTAAAAAACCACAAACATGTTGTTTCATAGTGGAATCTTTTTGTGTGTTTTGGGGGAAATGTATGTGTGACTGAACAGCTGGTTCTATGTGTGATCACACAGATCACACCCAGGGTCCTGGTCTGAACCCAGGGTTCAGACCAGGAAGCAGGGTCGTAGTTTAACACTCCTCTCTGCAGCTTCTGTACTGCTACCCACCCATTACCGTTTTAAGACAGTGTCTCACCCACGGCCAAAATTGAATAGATTAAAAAATTATCTCAAACGAGGAAATCAGGAAAATCTAATAAAAATAAACACAACTCAGACTAAAAATAAAAATAAAACTATTAAATGTGGCTTACTGAAGATAAGATCTCTCTCTTCAAAGACATTGCTAGATAGTGACCTGATTTGTGACAATCAGATTGATTTATTTTGCCTCACAGAAACCTGGCTGCAGCAAGAGGATTATGTTACTATAAATGAGTCAACTCCTACTAATTATTTAAATTTTCACATTCCTCGAAATACTGGGTGAGTAGGAGGAGTAGCAACCATCTTTCAGTCCGATTTATTGACTAGTCCCAGACAATCAATAGCTACAACTCTTTTGAATATTTAATCCTGTTGGAATTATGATTATCGATTAATTAATATTTATCAAGAATTATAATTAACAATCATAATTTGACAAAATTAATTTCTTAACCAAAATCCTCATTTATGAATCGAAGACCAAGGATGTCTTCTGGTGTTGTAACTGTGGCTCAACGCCTCTGATAATTACAACTGTTAAATACTCGGTAATAATTGATAACTATTACCAGAGATGTCACAATCAACCGTTTCTGCCGAAACGTGTGGAACTTTAACCTTATTTTGACTGACAAATCACTCTTGCACAAAATAAACACAAAACGCCTTCTCTTTATCTATGTGAATATTTATTAAATCACAGCCTGATACAATCCGCTCTTCTGATTTAATAATCTTCACCTACTCAAACATGCAAAGTTCTACACAAAAGGGGGTAAAATATCTAACTAAACAAAATAAAGCAAAACAGCAGTGAGTGCGTATTTAATCAACCAGCAGTTATGGCCAAAGTGATAATATGACAAGGGAATATGGTGTTGAATGAAGCTTTGGGAGCGCAGCCCGCCAGAAAGTGTAGCTCAGTGAGATGCACAGTCATAAAACATCCCCCAACTCTGTAATTTCTCATCATTAAAACTTTTCTAATTGTCATCCCTCCCTTTGTGAGTCTTTTCAGATTGAAATGGCAATGAGTGTAAAGACATAACAATATTCTCTCATAACCCTGTCCTGTCTGACCATTTTTTAATAACATTTGAGTTTAATTTAACAGAGTACTCCACATCTGAAAGAAAATTTCATTATAGTAGATCATTATCAGACAATGCTGTAACAACCTTTAAATAATATGTTCCACTTTTGATTTACTCATCATCACAGAAAAGCACAGTGGAGGGCAATAATTTTGTTTCTGCCCCTTCACAAATTGATTCTCTTGTTCATAGTGTTACTTCATCATTGCGTGGTGCATTAGACAATGCAGCCCCCTTGAAATAGAAGGTAATTATTCATCGAAGGCTAGCTCCATGGTTTAATTCAGAGCTGTGTACTTTAAAACACAGTTAGTCAGTCAGTCATTTTCTACTGCTTATTCCATAGTGGGTCACGGGGAAGCTGGTGCCTATCTCCAGCAGTCTATGTGATGGACAGGTCGCCAGTCCATCACAGGGCAACACACCAACAACCATGAACATACTCTTTCATACACCTAAGGGCAATTTAGAGTGACCAATTAACCTAACAGGCATGTCTTTGGACTTTAAAAAACAATGTTAGAAAATTGGAGAGAAAATGGCACTCTACACACCTAGAGAATTCCTACTTAATCTGGAGAAATAGCTTACTGTTACTGTAAAAAGACTCTTCACCAAGCTAGAACAGCTTATTTCTCATCATTAATAGAAGAGAACAAGAATAATCCTAGGTTTCTCTTTAGTACAGTTGCTAAACTTACACAGAGTCATAGCTCTGTTGAGCCATCCATTCCCTTAGCTCTCAGCAGTCATGACTTTATGGGATTCTTCCAAAATAAAATTGATTCTATTAAAAAGAAAATCCTTGACATACTCCCGAAGAGGATTACTTCATCCTCAGCAAGTGAGACAACATTGGAGGTAACTGTAGAACCTGATCTGTGTTTGGACTGTTTTGATCCTGTGAAGCTTCCTGAGTTATCAGAAATATTAGCTTCATCTAAACCTCAACTTGTATGTTAGACCCAATCCCAACCAAATTATTTAAGGAAGTGTTCCCCCTGATTACCAGCCCCATTTTAGGTATGAGTAACCTATCCTTAGTAAATGGATATGTACCACAGGCTTTTAAGGTAGCTGTAATTAAACCTTTACTTAAGAAACCTTCGCTTGATCGAGATGACTTGAAAAATTACAGACCTATATCCAATCTTCCATTCTTATCTAAAATTCTGGAGAAAATAGTTGCTAATCAAATGTGTGAGCATTTACACAGCAATGACCTGTTTGAAGAGTTTCAGTCAGGCTTCAGAGCTCATCATAGCACTGAAACAGATCTGCTGAAAGTCACTAATAATATTCTTATGGCCTCAGATAATGGACTTGTGTCTGTACTTGTACTGTTAGATCTCAGTGCTTCATTTGATACAGTCGATCACAATATTCTCTTAGGAAGGCTGGAATATTCTGTAGGGATCAGGGGAACAGCGCTAGGCTGGTTTAAATCTTATTTGTCTGACAGATTCCAGTTTCTTCATGTAAATGATAAATCATCTTTAAACTCCAGGGTTAATTGTGGAGTACCACAGGGTTCAGTACTTGGGCCAATTCTCTTTAATATACATATGCTTCCAATAGGTCAAATTATCAGGCAGCATAGAATAAATTTTCACTCAGCTTTACTTATCCATGAATCCATGAGCCCAACCAGTTAGACTACAAGCATGTCTTGAAGACATAAAAACTTGGATGACTTTAAATTTTCTGCTTCTAAATTCAGACAAGACAGAAGTTGTCGTCTTTGGACCGGAGTCTTTAAAAAAGAAACTGCTTAGTCAATCAATTAACCTGGATGGCATTAAATTGACCTCCAGTAATAAAGTAAAAAACCTTGGTGTTATTTTTGACCAGGACATGTCATTTAAATCCCATATTAAACAGGTTTCTAGGATTTCCTTCTTTCATCTCCAGAACATTGCCAAAATTATAAATATCCTGTCCAGGAGTGACGCTGAAAAACTAGTCCATGCATTTGTTACTTCAAGGCTGGACTATTGTAATTCTTTACTATCGGGATGTCCACAAAATGCAGTGAAAAGCCTTCAACTGATTCAAAATGCTGCAGCAAAGGTTCTGATGAAAATTAAAAAGAGAGATCATATTTCTCCTACTTTAGCTTCCCTTCATTGGCTCCCTGTTAAATCCAGAATAGAATTTTAAATTCTCCTCCTCACATATAAAGCCCTTAATGATCTAGTTCCATCATACATCAGAGATCTGATTGGTCCATACGTTCCTAACAGAGCACTTCGTTCTCAGACTGCCGGTTTACTGGTGGTTCCTAGAGTCTCTAGAAGTAGAATGGGAGGCAGATCCTTTAGTTATCAAGCTCCTCTCCTGTGAAACCAGCTCCCAGTTTTAGTCCGTAAGGCAGACACCCTGTCTACTTTTAAGGCTAGGCTTAAAACATTCCTTTTTGATAAAGCTTATAGTTAGAGTGGCTTAGGTTATCCTGAGCTATCTTCCTTATTTTTTACCTCCATCTTCTTCCCTCCCTGTTGGATGGAGTCAGGGGGAGTCAGGTTTAGCCTAAACTGGCTCAGTTATGGTTGAGGTGCAAACACACCCTCCATTTCTGCTACCTGTATGACCCCTTCTCTTTTCCAATGGTTATAATCAATCTGACAGAGAGAGGTATCCCAATCATTGTGGTTTTTAGTATAACAATGGCCATCAGTGGGCTCTAGATGGACAAACTGTCTACTTTTAAGGCTAGGCTTAAAACTTTCCTATTTGATAAAGCTTATAGTTATAGTGGCTTAGGTTATCCTGAGCTATCTCTGTAGTTATGCTGCTATAGGCTTAGGCTGCTGGAGGACATAATGACCACTTTCACCCTCTTCGCTACATTCTCACACTACTCTCTAATTCGGCATTATTTGCAGTTATTTCAATTTTTAACTTTATGTTCTCCCTCTTTTCTCTTCCTAGAAGCTACAACTGGCCTGACTCTGTGTCTACCTGTGACACCTTTCTGGAGAGGGGCATTGTCCAAGCTTCTGGTGGCAACAACTTAATGCTCACCCTCTACAGATGATCCACTTGGCCCTGTCTTTCAGTGTTTAACCCTTTCTCTCTGCTAGACATGGCAACTGACTGAGCTTTTACTGTGACTAACTATGTGCTCTCTTTCAGACTCTAACCTTGAAAACTGGCTCAGAGTTTATCTGTTCTTTCTTTCTAGGTGAAACGACTAAAGGAGCTACATCCATTAACATTTACTTTTCCTTCCCATAGAAAGTACTCCTGGATCAGTGCTTCTTTGTTCTCTTTGTGTCTCTGCTCTGTTCTCTCAAACCCCCAGTCGGTCGTGGCAGATGGCCGCTCACACTGAGCCTGGTTCTGCTAGAGGTTTCTTCCTGTTAAAAGGGAGTTTTTCCTCTCCATTGTCGCTACATGCATGCTCAGTATGAGGGATTGCTGCAAAGTCAACGCCAGGGACAATCCACCGTCGCTACGTGCACATCCAGGAGGAGTGAATGCTACAAGTCTCTGACTCAATGCAATCTGCTGGGTTTCCTTAGACAGAAAAACTTTTTATCCAATTTTAATAAATAACTGAATCTGACTGCACTGTTGAATGGTTACGATTAATTGGAATGTACGTACCTGACCTTTGTGAAGTGCCTTGAGACGACATTTGTTGTGAATTGGCGCTATATAAATAAACTGAATTGATCAGCTGGTTTAGGATGTTATTAAATACAGCGCCCCACCTGCGTGTCATTCAGAAAACTGATGTGTCCTTTATTTTCTTTCAGCCTTCAGGCATCATTTTTAATTTGTAAATAGTAAAATTACATTTTGGTATGACCCGCTCCTCCTGGGCCCATGGCCAATTAGTGAACAGCAGTCTGTTCATGTCACATGTAGTCCCTACTTGGCCCTGATCATACCTGTTCAAGAGCAGGGACCAAAAAACTACGTACAGGTACGGAAAAATCAGTAATGGAAATGCGAGCAGAGTGGAGTGGAGCTGGGCCAAATGGAGCCACTGAAAATGGGGCATAACTTTAGGTTTTTTGAAAAAAAGCATTTCAGAAAGGTCTGGCGTGAAGAATAGAATATTAATTTGGAAAAAAAACCTCATGCACATTGTGAAGCATGGAGGAGGATATGTTATAAGGTGAGACGGTTTCTTTTTCAAAGACCTTGAGCTCCCATTCTTAGAGTCCATGTCGTCATAAACACAAAATCTATCTTCTTCTATGGTCAGCACGGTCAGACCTAAATCCTAATGGACACAACCATTCAAATTAAAGGTTAAAATTTTCTAAATTTCTGGGTGTGAGATTATTCCACTGCCACAAAAAGCACTACACAACAAAGCCAAATATACACACTAAACAGATCCAGTCAAAAAAAGAAATCCATTACTGCACATAATCATGAAAATAAAAAAATAATTGTAACAAATAAAATAAATTCACTCTATGCTTCCTTGATTTCTGAGTTAAAGAAAGTAAAAAGTATATTTTATTTTTATGTATTTAGCCTTTTATTATAGACTGGTGTGATGTCAGAAACTGAATTTCAACTCCACTTCCTGTCTTTTATTAGGAACAAAAACAAACTTGGAACATGAGGCAGATGGAAGTGGCTTATGTCTCCTTGGTAGCACACTGAGATGAAACCAGGATAGCAGCCAAAAACAAACACACTTGCACACACACAGAAACCAGCTTGCTGCTCTCTGCACACACACACACACACACACACACACACACACACACACAAACATGGTCAATATTTCACCCCTTGCATCTGCCAATTATGAACTAGATTTGTTTGTGGAGAAAACATACACAAGTCTAAAGTTAGCAGTGTTCCATACACACACTGTGAGTCAGTAGTGCAAAACGCAACAACGGAGGACCCCCTCCCACAGATGAAATCCCAAAATATTGACTGGATGATTCAACTCTTTACAACTGTAGGGCTTTATCAACTTTTTCCAACCTTTTTGTGCAGGAATACTCCATTTTCAATTTGAATAACTGTATATATGACAGCATATAGTCATTGTTGCAAAATAAACCAACAACGAAACCTTTGCATCTTCTTTCTATTTAGTAAAGAGCTTGAGGGTGGCATGGCCTCAAGGCTTCCTTCTGTTGCTTCATCCACATTTGGGCTCAATCTTTTGATCTGTGAAGGAAGGCGACCACATGCTAAGAAAAACTGCTACGTTAGGTGCAAATTCTTTTCATGCTGGCCCAAAGGGAAAATTCAATACGCCCTGAATTGTGAGTTTTTGTACTACATCCTTCCTGGTGTGCTCGCTATACGTATTTGACACTTGCCTCATTTGCCAGCTTTAAGAAAACAGAGCAATAGAAACAAAACTCAGGAACGCAAGGTTTAGCATTTATATTCTGACCATCTCCAAGTTACCACGCAGCAGCTCAGACTTTGCTGAGCTCTTGTATATATTAGAAGGCTGCAATAAGCTACCCTACAGTGAAAATCTACTTGCAGAAAATAATCCAATCACACAATTTGGTGGTATGTTTTATTGTTATCTTTTGTTTTCCAGTATACAAACTTCATTCATTTCATTTCTTTCTTCATTTCTTCCAGGATGATGTCTAGCTTTATTAAAATGTTTTTTATGAAACTCAGCAGGGGAAAAAGGGTCAGAGACTCTGCTGAAAGAGCTTATAGATGTTGCATTGTGCTCAATGCAATAAAAGCCGCACAGTGTGAGGATGGAGAAGAGTTGCTGCTGGTAAATTTGTAAATAATGAACCAGCACAGCTTTGCAAAAGTATTCACACCCCAAGCTTTTTCTCATTTTGTCACATTCCAACTACAATCTTCTGCGTACTTCATTGGGACTTTGATAGTGATAGGCCAACACAAAGTAGTGCATAATTGTAAAGTGGAAGAAAAATATTTTTAAACGTTTTTAACAAAACCATCACCTAAGTCCACCTGTGTGTAGTTTGATCTCAGTATAAATAGCTCTTTGTTATGTAGAATTTGCTGTGCCTGCATTTACAGATGCAATTCTGTTTGCCTATTTACCCACCAACTTTGAAATGTTTGCCCATTCTTCCTCGAAAGATAGCTCAAGCTCAGTCAGACTGAATGGAGAGCATCTATGAACATCACTTTTAAAGTTTTACCATAGTTTCTGAACTGGATTTAAGCCTATAAGCTGTAAATTGAACCTCTGCCCTATTTTCAAGTCATCAGCTTTATTTCTAGATTGTATTTTCCTCTTTCCATCTTCTTATCAGCTCTGGTCAACCTACCTACCCCTGCTGAAATAAAACAAAAAAAAACAAAAAAGTTTTCCACAGCATAATGCTGCAAACACCATCTTTTGCCATGGGGATAGTGTGTAGGGTAATGTACAGGGTGAGCTTTCTGCCACATACAACATTTCACAAATAGGCCAAAAGTTGCAATTTTGTTTCGATTTGACCAGAGTTGTTTATGATGATTTTCATACAATTATGTGATGTGTGTACTTTCCGGGGTCCAACTTAACCCAGATTGTCTTGCTTATTATGCAACAGCCAAAGGGTACCAATCCTGTTTTCCCCACCATGCAATTAAACAATAAATGAAGACACCAAAGCTTTGTAAACTTATCACATGTATCTCAGAAGGTGAAGAGTAAAAACTAAACAGTAGGACAGTAAACAACACAGGGTTGAATTAAGACAATACAAGAACCTATTACAGCAGCGATTGGCCCCTGATTGTCTGAGCTTCAGATAAATCAAAAGGCAGCTTTGTTTTAATCAAAATATACACAGTAATTAGCATTTACTTTGTCGACTGCTAATAAAGAAAGCAGAACAGCTCCTTGAGAAGGAATCTAGAATAATGAGCAACGTTTATTTTTCAAAAAGCTCTAATGCACACTTTTCTTTACAAGTCAGAATAACACAATGGCCCTTTTAAAGATATTTTTCTGCCCACATGATTAAATTAAGCACCGAAGTTAATTACGCCATAGATTTTTATAATAAAGACTTTCACGGTGCTGCAGTATAATGCTCACATTTTCTGCTTTCATCCGTGAATTTAAATCAGTTATAGAGCAGCTATATTAACACAGTTGTCAGGTTTCTGTTTATGCATGGTAACCTTTATTCCATAACCTCAAGTCACCTCCATGTACAGCCTTTTCACAACTGGAGAACCGGGAAATAGAACAAGAACAGCTGCGTCTGTTGCATTGCATGTCTGTATGCAGTCACTGGATTCTCACTGCTGGCACATTCAAGAAATGACAAGTGTGCTTATATACAGCAAAATCTGGCAACTCTCAGATTTCAGTCCTTAAATCCTTCAGGTTGGAGAATTCAGTTGAAAGTTTGAGTTGGCAAGGTGTGATCTGTTTTTTTCTGAAGGCTTTTAAAGGAACCTGTTTCATCTCATCGAAAAATAGCTACTTTAAGCCAAATTATTTGCTTAAATGTCAGTGTTTCTCAATCTATTTGTAACAGAATTCTCACAACTCAAATACAGTGAAGAGGTAAAAATATTTAATAAAATAAAAAATACTACTTTTATTGTGTATATCTAAAGGCCCTGTTTAGACCTGGTGTTAATATAATTTAGAAAAATGTAAACCACATTAATCACATCCATTCACACCTAGTTAAAATATCTCCCAATTGTTTAACTACTTGACATATTAATTAATACATATTAACATCACATCATAGCAATATGGGCTATTGGCAGAGCAACAAACATGACATCCACAGCTGTAATTTTTGTAAAATTATAGATCACTTGAACCACAGTTGAGACCAGATATTTACATAAACTGTATAAAGAGATGTATAACCTATTTTTCTATTGTTTGACTTTAAATCAGACTAAACTTTTTCTTTTTTAGGTCAGTTAGATACATCAAAATTATTTCCATCTGCTACATGACAGAACAATGAAAATCTTCTTCAAATTCCAAAGTTCATACTCACCAAGGATAAGATGCATTCATCTGAGAAAACCCCAGAGGATGTCAAGGCTTTGTAAGCTTCTGGTAGGTTAATTCACAATATTATTGTTCGTTGTAGACACAGCTGTGGATGCATTTAAAAATAACACATCAAACCCAATACTCCCTTGCGTGGAACCATAGGAAAGGGAAAAGAAATCAGCCAAGATATCAGGAAGAGAACTGTTGACTTCCACAAGTCTGATTTATCATTGGTTACAATTTCCAGATGCCTGAAGATGCTACCTTCATCTTTCTAAACAAATATATCATCACCTTCCTAAAGTAATGGCCTAAGTCATGTTTTGTCAAAAATGTTTTGTTTTTGTTTGCCTAAATCATCTCATAATGCTAGCCACCTCTTGTAAAATTGTCGAAATCCTCAAATGAAAAGGTCATGCAACTCCATGCCTGTTGTATAATGGCATATGTCAAAAGAGTGACTTAAACAGTTTTAGAGGCTTTTAAAAATGGCGACCGCTTCAGAAAAAAAAACTAAGGCCACTGAAGCTATTTCCATTATTCAGGGCTTAATCCCGATTGGTAAGTGATAAGGATTACCACAAAATAGGCTTGGAACTGACAAGGGGAACAGAGTTGTCACTGAGGAGGAGAGGAGAGAGGTTATTAAGGCTCTAGGGTGGAAATGGAGATGGACGGAGAAAAGCTCTGAAGTGGACTTACTGTTGGTGGTTGATGAAGGCTTGTTGGAGGAGATAGGTCTTTTCCACAATGACTAAGTTTAGCAGAGAAGGAGGAACGGAGCACTGTCGAGTTTCTTTTTCCGCTGTGTGATCTTTGAGTCACTTTGTGTTAACAGGGCATGTGGTGTTGGAGGGTGGACAGGCAGGTCAGCAAGAGTGAGGTGTCTCCGCAAGGTGATTTCAGAGAGGCAGTGCTGGAGGCAGAAGAGGAAGGAAGGCTCTCAGCTGGATCGGTGGAGTATTATTTCTAACACTCGCCTGAGCATGACATGGAAAACAGGAACTGTGGAATCCAGGAATGTAGTCACAAAAATGACCAGGTTTTCAAGGCAGGACAAAAATAAGTCCTGCCTAAGTGTTGCGTTTTACCACGCTGGCAAAGCAACAAGCTGACGCCTCCTTCCAGGTTCCAGCTCCTTATGAAGCCCTGGTGATTAGGCTCAGATCAGAAACACCTGTGTGGCAACACCTGTCAGTCACACCATGCAGGAGAGGGAAAACACAGCACACACACACATATCCACCCAGCCACTGTGGATATGACACTCTCATCTGTTGTTATTATCTTTTTGGGTGAAATTGTTAATAAATATTATATATATTTTGTGAAGTTTCTTGTGTTTCCTGAAAAAATTTTTTAAAACTACTTAGACCATTATTTTACGAAGGTGGCAATGTGCAAATACGGACATAATGTCCAGCCATGAAGAAGATGGGTTCTGTGTCCCAGATAATGAATGCATATTGGTGCAAAATTTCGATATCTACCCCAGAACAACAGATATAGACCTTTTGAAGATGGTGGCTGAAGCTGGTATAAGAACGTTATTATCCACAGTGAATCAAGTCCTATACTGATAAGCACCAGAAAGCCACTCAGAGAAGAAGAGCCCATTACTCCAAATACAACATACATTTGGAGTAATAGGTATACATATATCACATTAAAATATATGGCCTACATACCTGATTCATTTACACCGGTTTTGTCAGGAGAAACAGAACAAAATTCCAGCAAACTATTGTGAGAAGCTATTAAACAAAATTGAAATACATTAATATAGCCTTTTAAATTAAGAATACAAACCTATCAAGATTTTTATAACTTTACCTCCTAAATTCACATTCACAACTTATTTTGTGTAGTGTCAAGTCGGAAATAAGCAATGAATGAGGGGCAAGGGGCAACATGGATAGGTTACTACATCATCTGCAGAAAAAACAAATTTCTGATTACTCTAGCAACAACAACAAATCTGCTTACTCACTCATAAGGCTGCCATCTGAGTCAAAAAAAATCAAGACTTTAATGGCATATGACAAATGTTGTTCACTTCAGAATACCATTGAAGAAGCAGGAACTTCGAGCAACAATGAGATTTAATGATAATGCATGAGGAACTCCCTGCTTGTAGACTACTATTGCAAACTCAACTCAAACCTCAATATGGCTGCACAATATGACAATCATTATCACAGTATCAATATGCGTAAAATCACAATCCCCAATGGCCGCCTGCATGCAATAATTAGTTGGAAGTTAGACTTTAGGTGCCACATATCCATGTTCTGCATGCCAATAATACACTGGGCCAGTTGGATGGACTCTAATAGACTTTGGTAGCCAGACCTTTTGCATATCAAATTGTAAATAGTATTTCTTTATCGTTTTTAGTAATGTAACTGTGCTGTTGCCTTGTTTTGCCAGGTCTCACTTGTAAAAGAGATAATATCTCAGTGGGATTAACCAGGTTAAATAAAGGCTGAATAAATACATTTAAGGCAGCTGAAATGCTAAAGCTTAGGGAGGGTTGTGCTGATATTGAGATGATGAAAAAAAGAAAATAATCAGAGAAATTCAATTAAAGTCAGCCAGTTATGGGTAAATACAGGACATGAAATAAATGAAAAAAAGCTTCAATGAAATGATGTATTGATATAGGCATTACAAGTAAACTTTTGTTAAGATGTCACCTTTTCAAGTATATGATAATTATAGATATGAAAATTGTAATGTTTTTGTATTATGTCATAAGTTGTTATTTGTGTGCCCTTTTTATGGGAACATGCTGTATAGCATCCCCACACATTTATGATGTTGTAGACACTGCTGTACTTCTTTTAAAGAGTTCTGTGGTACTCCTTGTGAGGCATACAGCCGCCTATGCCACATCTGTCCTCAACAAGCTTGGGTCTAAGCCTAAAACACATTAAATGTCACATCAGAGCCTAATAAAAGAGGGCAGTGGTGGCTTCTGCACACTGCCAGTATCTTTCATGTGCCTAGTTACTGACAGATCCCTAAAATCATATTCACCTCTTACCACCTTTAATTAGTTCTTCATTACTTTTTTTATTCTACACACCCCATACAATCCTGTCAGCTTGCTGTGAGGAGACTGCATTAATCAGAAGTTGATATCCTCCAAAGGTGCATAACCCTTTATGATCTGTGTTGCACGCCCAATTCCAGGGGTTTCTGTCACTGTGGGTTATCTACACTCAGGATATATCATGTGGGTAAAAGTGCACCAGACACCATGGAGCTAGATGGAATAATGAAACACGGAACCACAGAAGGAACATGCAAAGGAAAGAATAGCAGGGGGAATTTAGAGCCATTCACAATCGAGGCTGTGGCAGAAGTCATGGTTTGCTTTGTTCAGTGAAATCTGCTGAATTGAGCGTGACTCTAGTATTATTTTGAGTCTATTTGTACATATTTGACAAGCAGGGTTAAAAAATTTTTTTTAATTAAGACTGTTTATAGTTCACCGTAAATCCATTAACAATCCAGCAGCCAGTACAGATTTAAAGTAAACCGGTGGAATAACATGTGATAGCTCTGACATGTTTTTGATTCAGCATTAAGATCATCCTGTTGGAGCAATACAGGATTGACATTAGACATTCATTACATTGATCCTGTATCAGCATCAAGTCTCTTAGGAGAATGAGGTTTCTCTCCTTTTTTGTCTGTCTGCTAATTATTGAAAACAAGATTTGCCTCTGATTAAGGTAGCAGATCGTTGTTGTTGCTGCAGAGTCTGACATGCTCCGAATCACCTGAGGTTAGCGACGAAGAAGGCTGAGTGGATACAGATGGGCCAAGGTCTTTCCTCCTTAAGCCTATTAACAAAACAGATCTATGTTTTTACAAGGTCTGCTATAACAACTTAAACCGAATGGACTCATGAATCTGGATTAATTTACAGCACTTTCATGTGCTGAATTTATACCTTTTTCAAACACTGTCCAGTTTCAGTCTCTGGATCTTCAGTCTCTGGAACTGTTTTTGGTCCAACAATATGATAACAAAATTATTAAATATCTTAAAACCATTTATAAAATCCAGTCTAATACAACACATCAATCCTTGCATAAATATTTGCACTTCTTAAACTTTTTCACATTTTTTAACATTGCAACAACAAACGTAAGCGTTTTTTTTTTTGTGCTTATTTGTGGCGCAGTTGGTAGCACTGTTGCCTTGCAGCAAGAAGGTCCTGGGTTCGATTCCCGACCGGGCGTCTTTCTGCATGGAGTTTGCATGTTCTCCCCGTGCATGCGTGGGTTCTCACCGGGTACTCTGGCTTCCTCCCACAGTCCAAGGACATGCCTGTTAGGTTAATTGGTCACTCTAAATTGCCCTTAGGTGTATGAATGAGTGTGTGCATGGTTGTTTGTGTGTTGCCCTGCGATGGACTGGCGACCTGTCCAGGGTGTACCCTGCCTCTCGCCCATAGACTGCTGGAGATAGGCACCAGCTCCCCCGCGACCCACTATGGAATAAGCGGTAGAAGATGACTGACTGTTTTTTTTTTTTACTGCTGGACCAACATAACGACGACAATAATTTGGGATGAGCATATAGTGACAATAGACAGTCACTTGCATTATGTCCTTGACTTTGCAGCAATCCCTCATACTGAGCATGCATGTAGCAACAGTGGAAAGAAAAACTCCCATTTAACAGAAAGAAGCCTCCAGCAGAGCAAGGCTTTGTGTGAGCAGCCATCTGCCTCGGCCGACTGTGGGTTTGAGAGAACAGAGCATACACACAAAAGATCACAGAAGAACTGATCCAGGAGTACTTTCAATAAAAAAGAAAATTAAAACGTTAAAGGTGAAATAATACCAAATAATGCAACATTGGAGAGAAGTAGGAGAATGACACAGAGTGAGGGAAAATGGTCATTATGTCCTCTAGTAGGCCAAACCTATAGCAGAAAAACTACAGAGATTGCTCAGGATAACCTAAGCCACTCTAACTATAAGCTTTATCAAAATGGGAAGTTTTAAGCCTTGTCTTAAAAGTAGACAAAGGTGTCTGCCTCATGGACTAAAACTGGGAGTTTTACTCCACAAATAACCATGGAGTATGAAAAAAATGTATTATTTATGTGAACAAGCTTGAATTTGTCAGATAAACAAGATCTAAACCAGCCTAGTGCTGTTCCCCTGATCTCTGCAGCACGTTCCAGCCTTTCTAAGAGAAAGTTGTGATCGACTGTATCAAATGCAATGCCAAGATCTAACAGGACAAGTACAGACACAAGTCCATTGTCTAAGGCCTTGAAAATATCATTAGTGACTTTCACAAGTGGTGTTTCCGTGCTATGATGAGCTCTGAAACCTGACTGAAACTCTTCAAACAGATCATTACTGTGTAATTGCTCACAAACTTGATTAGCAACTATTGTCTCAAGATTTTTAGATAAAAATGGAAGATTGGGTATAGATCTGCAAGTTAATAAGTTATCTTGATCAAGGGAAGGTTCCCAAGTAAAGGTTTAATTACAGCAACCTAATAGCCTATGGTACATATCCGTTTACTAAGGATAGATTAATCATATCTAAAATAGGGGTGGTAGTTAAAGGGAACACTTCCTTAAATAATTTGGTTGGGACTGGGTCTAACATGCAAGGTGAAAGTTTAGATGAAGCTAATGTTTTTGATAACTCAGAAGACTCTGGATCAAAACAGTCCTAACACAGATCACGTTTTCCTCTAATGCTGTCTCACTTGCTGAGGATGAAGTAACTACTAAATGAACACCTCATTGAGATGTGGAGTATTCGGTTAAATTAAACCCCAAGATTATTAAAACAATGGTCAGACAGGACAGGGTTATGAAGAAATACTGTCCACTCAATGCCATTTGTCATTACAAGGTCTAAAGTAGGAAGACAAAAGTGGGTAGGTTTGCGGTTGTTTTGTGCAAAGTGGATTGAGTCTATGATAGCATTAAAGGCTATATTTAGGCTATCACTTTCAGTGTCAAAATGAATGTTAAAATACCCCGACTAAAATGACTATCAGTATTTAACACTAACTCAAATAAAAAGTCTGAGAACCGATCTAAAAACTGAGAATAAGGGCCTGTTGGACAGTACAAAACAACAATCAGAAGTGGTTTTAGTGCTTTACAATTTGGATGAGGAAAACTATGAATTAAGTAATTAAAAGAAATGTAGCTATTAATTGTTCTGTGACTAACTAATGAATCAGATTGAAAGATGGTTGCTACTCCTCCTCGCCTATTATTTCAATGCAAAAATATTAGGAGGGTAGGAGGGAAAATGTAAATAATTAGAAGGAGTTGACTTATTTATACTAACATGATCTTCTTGCTGCAGCTAGGTTTCTGTGAGACAAAATAAATCAATCTGGTTATCACAAATCAAGCCACTTAACTACCAATGTATTTAAAGAGAGAGATCTTATGTTCAATAACCCAAATTTAATTGTTATATTTTTAGTCAAGGTCGTTTTCACTTTCATTAGATTTTCATGGTTTGCACCATTATATGAAACCTAGATGTCATTGGTAGCCAGTGTAGTGACTTTAAAACAGGGATTATATGAGTTCCTCTGTTTGAGTAAGTCAGTACACTCACAGCAGAGTTTTGGACGACCTAAAGACAAGCCAGCCCCCTCTTATTGCAACACCTAAAATGACTATTACAACAGTCCAGTCATGTAGACACAAAAACAAGAATTATCAACTCAAGTTCACTTGATGATACCATTGATCTACGTTTTGAGACACTCCTCAAATGTTCTTACAATCTGCTTGAAATGGTGCTCCAGGGAAAAAGCTTCATTAAAAGTAACACCTACATTTCTGAGGCTCTGATCCTGCCACAGTCTGAAGTCATGTTTTTTCACAAGCCACGCAAGGGAGTTATGTGGAATAAAGAGCTCTGCTCAAACAAGACCAGAGCTCTACTCTTTGACATACAAGCAAAACGCCATGAATCGCTGAAACTAACCTGTCCTCTTTGAAAATTGGTGGCAACTCATCCAGTGGAAATGCTCTTCTTTAATGCTCTTCTTTAGCTAGTTCAAATATATCTATACAGAACATAGGGCCTGGTCAGAGCTATTGAGAACATGAATGCATCCAAATACTGTGCAACCATAAAAGAAAACCTTCTTCCTTCAGCTGGTCAAGGACCCTAAACATACAGCCAGCGCTATAATGTAATAGTTTATGACCCAGTCACAGTCTGAGTGTTGGTCTAGTCAAGAATACATAGAAATACATAAAAATTTACCTTTTTTTCTCAAACAAACATTTACATAAAGTTCAGTTCTTAGATGTGAAAAGTTGGTAGAGACAGACCCCACAAAGACTTGCAGCATTATGTACAGCAAAAGGTGGTTCTACAAAATATTAACTAAAGTTTATTGAAGTTTGGAACTGTAACATGTTAAAATTTGAGACAAAGTAACAGAGTGTGAATTTTTTTTGCAATGCACTGTCCTCACCCTCACAGACTTTTATACACCTTGCCCCTAAAATAAAGGATTCTTCGAAAGATAGCAGTAATTTTGCATTTCAAACTGTCTGACTGTGGAGAGATTATTTAAGTCAAATCCATTGCCCTCAAGTTTGTGACTATTTGCAATTCCTTCAGATCTCTGTAAATGACAGCCCAAAACACCCTAATCATGTTTAGTCTGAAAAACATAATTCAGAATTATGCAATCTAGAACAATTTTCTTTTTTTTCTTCTTTTTTTTTTTTTTTTTTGCAAAGCCAAAGGTCCCCCACCCCCACAAGGTGACGGAACCAATTAAAGGAGTCCATAGAGATTGATCTGCCTCCACATCAGACTAGTACCCTTGCAATTATAACCTTGCTAGTCATTTTAAAAGTTCTTAAGCATATATGAGACCAGAATGTTTGGTCAAAGTTGACTGATAAATCCGCCTCCCATTTTGTAATAGGAAGGGATATTGATTTATCCATTTTAGACAGTGTCCTGTGTTATGGGAAAATTCTTTTTAGTGCTCTGAACGTTTCTTTACCTATCTCCTCTCTGACCTCTGTGTTTTGTTACCCTAGAGGAGTTGGTCTGTAAATTCATTATCAGTAGTTTTATGGTTAACACTACCTGAAGAGTTATATCTCAAGGGTTGGTAGATGGGTGCCCTCATAAATAACTTTGTTACCTCTGACCCGGGGAGGGTCTGGGGCTCATAATTCTAAAACTCTTTTAAGTTGAGGTAACACCCACATACTGTTTAAATATTTTTTATTATAGATTTAAATTGTTGATTTTCTAAAAATGTATTCTTGTCCATCCCATATCGCATAATTAATCTGTAAATTGGGATGAACTGAAATCCTTCAAATATATGTTCCAGATATTCAATTCCTTTACTCATCCAATCTGGAAAGTTTATCATATTAATTTTTTGTAGGATGTCAGGGTTGTTCCAGATGGGTGTGCGTCTGCATGGGATTAGTGAAGACCCTGTCATTTTTAGATAATCCCACCATGCAGTCGGAGAGGAGCTGATATTGAGGCTTTTAAAGCATACATGTCCTTTTATATGTGAGCTAATAAATGGTAAGTCTGAAATCTTAATATTTTTTGCTTAATGTCTGTTCTACGTCTAACTAGGGTTCATCTAGAGGACTGTGTTTAAACCATTTTGAGATGTATTGTAGCCTGCTGGCTAAGAAGTAATGGTGAAAGTTAGGTAGACCTAGTCCCCCTTTATTGTTGGTCCTCGTTCTTAAGCTAATACGTGGGGGTTTATCTTTCCAAACAAATTTAGTGATGGAGCAGTCCAGAGATGTAAACCAGTCAGATGAGGGTTTATTTGAGATCATTGAGATTAAGTAATAGATTTTTGGCAAGGCCATATTTTTTATTGAAGCCACCCTGCCCATGAGTGATATGGGTAGAGATTTCCATCTAGCAATATCATCTTCGGCTTTTTTAAAAGCAGGATGTGGTTTGTGTATTAGGGGAATTGTGATTCAATAGAAATAGCAAATAATGAGGGGAAAAGTGGGCATCCCTGCCTGGTGCCTCTCTGAAGATAGAAGCGGGAAGATGTTTGGTTATTTGTCCTGATACCAGTTTATGAAAGAGTTTCCAAAATCAAATTTACTCAAGGTTCCAGTTTTCCAGTTAACTGTATCAATTGCTTTTTCTGCATCTAGAGATAATATATTAGTCTCAATAATTTTACTGTAGGAATAGTGTATTAAATTAATTAATCTTTGTGAATTTACGGATGAATGCCTCCTTTTAATAAAACCAGTTTGGTCAGGATGTATTATAAGAGGAGGTACCCTTGTAGTCTTTTTGCAAGAGCTTTACAGATTATTTTGAGATCAACGTTATTAAGGGATATGGGATGGTAGCTGGTAAGAAAAACTGTCTTTGCCTGGTTTTAACAGGAGATCAATGTTGGCAGAATTTATATTTGTGTCACGGAGTGACATTTTGGACTTTGCTTGTGGCTTTGTGCTAACTTTTGTTTAGTTGTTTCCATTTTGGATTGGGCTTCATGTTTATTAGTTTCTTTTCTTCCCTCTATCATTTCCTAGTATGTATTGTAGTCCTGCTTTAGTTATTGTTTTCATTTGGTTTGTTTATTTTGTAACTTATATTCTCCTTATGGACTCTTTGTTTATTTCTTAGGTTATTGTTTCTATGTTCCCCTCTAGTTTCACTGTTTACTTTAGTTTATAGTTATTCTAGTTCTTTATTTCCTCCTCTGATTTATTCTCTAGCTTAGTTTGTGTTTTCTGTTGTTTATTTAGTCCTTTCACTCTTCCTCAGCCTTTGTATTTGTTTCACCTGTTCCTGCTGCTTCCCTGCCTCCTTGTCGCACCTGTTCTCAGTTCCACTGATTACCTGCCTTTGTCTTTCCCCAGTATATTAGTTGGTTTGGTGTCTCTGTTCGTTGCTGGTTCCTTGTGTTTGTCACTACCCCTTTCCCTACCATGACTATGTTTTGTTTATGCTTCGCTTATGCTATGTTTTGCCAAGGTACCTGCAGTGTTTTGTAAGTTTTGGATTTTGTCTCTGATTCATACCTGCAGTGTTTTTGTTACGTTTTTGACCTTTTTGAGAATAAACTAAGATGCGGCTGCCAAGCTCTTGTCTGCACTTTGGTCTGACCCAAAGTCCCTCTTCGACAATTTGGCAGAAGTCTCATAGGGAATACCGAAATTCTTTCATTATTCCCAGTTGAGTCTTTAACAGCAAATATATAGTTGTCTTTTCTTTATTTATTTTTAGCTGGTGAGCTAAAAACCTACCTAATTTATTGCCATGTTCAAAGTTTTCTATCCAAAGTCTTTGTACTAAGAATTGGGTTTTTATGTCAATAATTTCATTTAATTCTAGTTTAGCTTTACGTAGTTTGTCCAGCATTTCCCCTTCCTGGGAAGCTTCTAACAATCTAATGATGTCTTCTAATTCCTGAATACAGTTGTTTTCTTTTTTTCTTCTAATGTGATGAGTATAAAATTATTTTACCTCTCATCACTGCTTTCCCTGCCTATGTTGATGTCCCAGGCAGGTTATTACACTCCAAATATGAAGTCTAATATTCTTTAAAATATTTGATAAAATCTATATCCTTAACCAATGATGTATGATACCTCTTTTCCTTTTTGGACATCTTTCTTATTTACTAGAGTTAAGGAGACAGGAGAAGGATCGCTGACAGCTATAGGGTGTATCTCAATGACTGAAATGTCAGTCAACAACGAGCTGCTGACTAAGAAATAATCCAGACAAGAGTAAGAGTGATGGACATGTGAGAAGAAAGTATATTCTCTGCGGTTAGGGTGAAGAGATCACCAAGCATTACAAATTCCGTAATTACTCATGTACTGTTTAACTATATTTATTGATTGCCAACTGCACTGAGTCTCTGTTGTGCTCAGCCTGTCTATTTCTTCCTTTAGACCAAAGTTGAGATTGCCCCCAAGAAGAAGTGAGTAATCCAAATATTCAGACAGTGCAGAAGAAAAAGTTTGGAAGAATGGCGGGTCAACATTTGGGGCATATATACTGACAATACATAACCTTTGGTTATGTATAGATATTTTTACTATCATAAATCTACCCTCTGGATCTATAACTGTGTCTAATACTGTAAAGTTAATATTTTTGTGAATTAAAATTGCTACTCCCTTTTGCTTAGAATTTTAGAAGGTGGAAAGCAAATTAGGAAACTCCGGTGATTTAAGATAATTTGCAGCTGTGGCAGATTTATGAATCTCTTGTAATAAGACAATGTATGCCTGTAGTCTTTTAAGTTGGTTAAAAATCTTTAATTTTTTCTCTCTGGTGCTCCATGCACATTTCATGTGACAAACCTTAGTGTGCCCATAGTTGTGTGGGTTTAGTTGATGTTGGACAGCTCATGTCACCACAGAAACAGATAAACCCAAGTAAAATCATAATTAGTGCTTGGGGTTGCCTGATGAAAAGTCCAGAAGCAGAGATATGGCAGAGAAAAAGACAGAAAAATAAGGAGTTGCTGAGGGTAAGAGGGGCTAAGAGATGTAGGGTTGTGTTAAGAAATAAAAACAATCTAAAACAATTTTCAATGAATGGACAGTCTTAGTGTTCTGAAATCAGTCTTGCGTACATTACTCTTACCTAAAATCTAAATGTCATTCCTCTCCATCAACTCTACTCACAACAGATAAGTGACCTTTTGCAACTGCCACCTTTTACTCAGCTGTGCTGAGAGGCAAAACAAAGAAGGTTGGTTAAAGGATTTAAAGAAAGGGTAATTATTGCAAGCATACACTGTTAACCGGTCCCTAATATAGAGTATATAGAGAATGTCTTGGCATTTAATATAGATGTTAATTATCTTGTTAGGTAATTTTAATGTTTTTTAAATTAGGGATTTCTTTAAGACAACAAAACGTCTTACTGTTTTTCTTGGTTGCCCACAGCTTTATGGGATAAAATTACACTGTCAATACAAATATGTGTTCCATATCAGCCCAGACTGTGTATGATAAACCAGTAATGGAGGGATTCACCCTGCGCCAAAAAAAAGCCCCTGGTCTCAGGAGGAACAAAGTAATTGTTCATTCAGTAAATACAACACCACGTGAGTCAAGTCACTGTTCAATAATTTACATGTGCTTCTGCTGCCTCATTTCAACATACAGTGGCTCTCAAAAGTCTACACATCCATTTTGAAATGGATTGTATCCAAAAAACATAAAACCACGGCTGCCCAAATCACGGCAGAATTAAATGTGCACCTCAACTCTCCTGCCTCCACCAGAACTGTCCATCGGGAGCTCCACAGGGTCAATATACACGGCTGGGCTGCTATAGCCAAACCATTGGTCACTCATGCCAATGCCAAACGTCGGTTTCAATGGTGCAAGGAGCACAAATCTTGGGCTGAGGACAATGTGAAACATGTATTGTTCTCTGATGAGTCCACCTTTACTGTTTTCCCCACATCCGGGAGAATTACGGTGTGGAGAAGCCCCAAAGAAGCGTACCACCCAGACTGCTGCATGCCCAGAGTGAAGCATGGGGGTGGATCAGTGATGGTTTGGGCTGCCATATCATGGCATTACCTTGGCACAATACTTGTGCTAGATGGGCACGTCACTGCCAAGGACTACCGAACCATTCTTGAGGACCATGTGCATCCAATGGTTCAAACATTGTATCCTGAAGGCGGTGCCGTGTATCAGGATGACAATGCACCAATACACACAGCAAGGCTGGTGAAAGATTGGTTTGATGAACATGAAAGTGAAGTTGAACATCTCCCATGGCCTGCACAGTCACCAGATCTAAATATTATTGAGCCACTTTGGGGTGTTTTGGAGGAGCGAGTCAGGAAATGATTTCCTCCACCAGTATCACGTAGTGACCTGGCCACTATCCTGCAAGAAGAATGGCTTAAAATCCCTCTGACCACTGTGCAGGACTTGTATATATCATTCCCAAGACGAATTGATGCTGTATTGGCCGCAAAAGGAGGCCCTACACCATACTAATAAATTATTGTGGTCTAAAACCAGGTGTTTCAGTTTCATTGTCCAACCCCTGTATATATTACTCACCGGGCACTTTATTAGGTGCACCTGTCCAACTGCTGGTTAGCTCAAATTTAATCACATAGCTGCAACTCAATGCATTTAGGCATGTAGACATGATCAAGACGATCTGCTGCAATTCAAACCAGGCTGAATGGGGAAGAAAGGGTATTTAAGAGACTTTGAACGTGGCATGGTTGTTGGTGCCAGACAGGCTGGTCTGAGTATTTTAGAAACTGCTGATCTACTGGGATTTTCACGCACTACCATCTCTAGGGTTTACAGAGAATGGTCCGAAAAAGAGAAAATATCCAGTGAGCGGCAGTTCTGTGGGTGCAAATGCCTTGTTGATGCCACAGGTCAGAGGAGAATGGCCAAACTGGTTCGAGTTGATAGAAAGGCAACAGTAACTCAAATAACCACTCGTTACAACCAAGTCATGCAGAAGAGCATCTCTGAACGCACCATACGTGAAACCTTGAGGCAGATGAGCTGGAGCAGCAGAAGACCACACCGGGTGCCACTCCTTTCAGCTAAGAATAGGAAACTGAGGCTATAATTTGCACAGGCTCACCAAAATTGGACAATAGAAGATTGGAAAATCGTTGCCTGGTCTGATGAGTCTTGATTTCTGCTGCGACATTCAGATGGTAGGGTCAGAATTTGGCATCAACAACATGAAAGCATGGATCCGTCCTGCCTTGTATCAACGGTTCAGGCTGGTGGTGGTGTAATGGTGTGGGGGATATTTTCTTGGCATACTTTGGGTCCCATAGTGCATTGTTTCAACGCCACAGCCTGCCTGAGTATTGTTGCTGACCATGTCCATCCTTTAATGACCACAATGCACCCATCTTTTGATGGTTACTTCCAGCAGGATAACGCACCATGTCATAAAGAAGGAATCATCTCAGACTGGTTTCTTGAACATGACAATGAGTTCACTGTACCCAAATGGCCTCTATAGTCACCAGATCTCAATCCAATTGACCACCATTGGGATGTGGTGGAACAGGGGACTCGCATCATGGATGTGCTGCCGACAAACCTGCAGCATCTGTGTGATGCTATCATGTCAATATAGAACAAACTCTCTGAGGAATGTTTCCAGTACCTTGTTGAATCTATGCCACGAAGGATTAAGGCAGTTCTGAAGGCAAAAGAGGGTCCAACCCGGTACTAGCAAGGTGTACTTAATAAAGTGGCCGGTGAGTGTATATATATATATCATATTTTGAAGGAAGGAAGGAGGGGTTGCAGCTTCTTTGTCTTTTGTTTCTCTTTTATACATTTTTAAATTTAGTCTTTGCCATTGTCATTTCTTTCCTCATTGCTATTCAACTGCATCCCTTTAAAATAAAAGGTGGAAGAATATTATTTAAGTAAGGCGTTATACCTGCTACATATAACCTACCTCAGAAGCACAAACAATTATTTGAGGTACAATATAGTTGCAGACATCCACACCATACTGAAAAGATGAAGAAAATCAATAAATCCTATAACAGATCATGTAGGCAAGCTTCGTCATTTTATTTATTTTTTTACACTCTATGTCAGGGTGAGGCACTGTGGTACAGGAAACACTCTCTTTCTTGCCTTTGTTGGGGAATATGAATAATGTATTTTTCATTTACATTCACCCCATACTACAGTGTGCTAGGGGCATTAAGAGACGGTGGGATATATAAACACAGAGGTCTGAAATTAGATGATTCCAGGAGGACGGCATGAAATGCAGTGCATCTGTTGTTTTATCGGGGCTGCATTCTTCTGCTGGCACTAATTCAGCCTGTGCAAAGGTGGAGATGATTTGGAATATAAGCAAATGCTCTGCTGCGGTGCCATTCAGGCTGCTAACGAGTGAGGTAGTTAGAGCTGGAGACTGCAAGAGACAGTCCTCTCAGTGTTTATCAAATAGTTCTAATCAGGTCAGTTTCTCATCTCTGACATCACATAATCTCACACTTGTGCATCCCTCGCAGAGACTGATGACACTTTATGAGCCATTCCTCACTGATATTATTTACCCAGGTGCATTGTTAAATGCATTATGTTATCCAGTAATATTAAATCATGCAAGGCTCTGTCATAAACTAACTTTGTACCCTGATGTCAGGAGAGAGAAACAAACTTCAAATTGTGGGCCGGGTGTCTGTGTCGATGAAGCCAGATGTTGTATTCCTGGGTGTGCATTTGGAACCCAGACTATGATTTCTTTTGTGGTTGCTGAGCTAAGCTGTTTGAGCAAAGCATCGTGGCAACTGTGATCTTTGCTGCGCAGCTAATGAAATTAGATGGCCATCCCACACAGGCAAAACAAAATCACTAATAACGTTCATCCCTTTGAGCAAAAATGGAACAAAACAATCTTGTTTGATAAAATTCATCTGCTCTTGCTAAATTAAAACAGTATTTTTTGCAGTCTTGCCAGAATTCTTCTGAACTGAATTATGTAGCAACTTGCCATGCCTTTGATGTGATAAATTCTAAGCCAGACTCAAGTACATACAGACTAGAGGGTTTTGTGGGCAACCAATAACGCTGTGGTGCTATTTGCATTTAGCTCAAACCCCCCACCCCACCTGCTGCCCCTCTCCTCCCCCATCCACCTTGAAAACAGAATGATGAGGTTGTAGCTGCTGGGCTTTTCTGCATAAAAGTGCTTCATTCAGAGTCCAGGGGGCTTCCTGATCGTGGCCGATTATACCACTGTGGCTTGAAATATGATGACTTGGAATAGAGAAGGATGCTGACTGGTAGTAACCTTAGGAAAAGGACAGTGAAATGAAGGCTGAAACGTGTTCGTGTCTGGGTCTGTACACATATTTGTTTGTGTCCATATACGTGTGTGTGTGTGTGTGTGTGTGTGTGTGTGTGTGTGTGTGTGTGTGTGTGTGTGTGTGTGTGTGCATATGTGCGTTTGTGTGTGTGTACCTGTTTGTGTCAAGATGGAGTCTTGAATAAGACACCATGTTGTTGGACCTTGTTAAAAGAATAGCTGCTGTAATAGTCCCTGCTTTTGAGAAATAATATTTACAAGTTTGTTTACAGCTTAAATGTCACTGGTTGAATAAGGCATCCAGCTAGATTTTCTTTTTCATTGAGATGGTGATAAGTGTTTATGAGCAGTCAGTATCTTGCCTGTAGAAGATGCTGTGATATGCACCAGAAGATTAAGTGAATAACTTTATATATTTCTTCATTATGGCTCCTGTTAGTGGGCGGGATATATCAGGTAATAAGTATTTTGTCCTCAAAATTGATATGTTATAACCAGGGAAAATGAACAAATGTAATGATTTGAGAAAGTCTGAAAGGGTTAAATTGCGATGGCGCCACAACCTGGTAGGTGCTTTTAAAAAAAACAAAAAAAACTGCAGTGCTTGTGGTATGCTTCTTTAGTGAGTAGGATCTATAGCTCTCCAAGGAAAGGTCAAGGACAACTAAGATTCAGTTATGCACTCGGGATGATATAGCTGCATGTGTGGTCCATTCCAGCAGAAGCGCTACTTTTAGTCAAATGGCTGATTAATCAATGTTGGTTCTGATTGAAAGTTTTTGGAATAAAAAGTGCGTCACAATCATTTGCGTTTGGTATTTTATAGCAGCAGACCACAACAAATCCACACCAAAAACTCCCAACACCGAGCATGTAACCATCAGATCTGGATAATGAAGCATTAAAAGAATGCGGCCTGGTCTAATGCTTTAAACTTTATTTTGCATCATGTGGATAACCATGTAGGTGTGCATTTCTATAAGCAGAAGGCAAGCTGGCAGAGGCAGTGTGATGCTGTGGAGAATGTTTAACTGAAAAACCTTTGGTCCTGCCATCTACGTGCATGTTACTTTGACATATAACATCTACCAAAACAATGCTGCAGACTAGATACACCCTCTGTAAGGAAATGTCATTCATCTGATCTCAGTCCGATCAATCATCGATTGTGCTGGATAAACAAGTCCAATCAATGTTTCCAGGATTTCCGTGCAGCCCTGACAATACAGTATTTTCACTATTTCAAGAGCAACATACAGGGGTTGGACAATGAAACTGAAACACCTGTCATTTTAGTGTGGGAGGTTTCATGGCTAAATTGGACCAGCCTGGTAGCCAGTCTTCATTGATTGCACATTGCACCAGTAAGAACAGAGTGTGAAGGTTCAATTAGCAGGGTAAGAGCACAGTTTTGCTCAAAATATTGAAATGCACACAACATTATGGGTGTGAAGCATGGGGGTGGATCAGTGATGGTTTGGGCTGCCATATCATGGCATTCCCTTGGCCCGATACTTGTGCTAGATGGGCGCGTCACAGCCAAGGACTACCGAACCATTCTTGAGGACCATGTGCATCCAATGGTTCAAACATTGTATCCTGAAGGCGGTGCCGTGTATCAGGATGACAATGCACCAATACACACAGCAAGACTGGTGAAAGATTGGTTTGATGAACATGAAAGTGAAGTTGAACATCTCCCATGACCTGCACAGTCACCAGATCTAAATATTATTGAGCCACTTTGGGGTGTTTTGGAGGAGCAAGTCAGGAAGCGTTTTCCTCCACCAGTATCATGTAGTGACCTGGCCACTATCCTGCAAGAAGAATGGCTTAAAATCCCTCTGACCACTGTGCAGGACTTGTATATGTCATTCCCACGACGAATTGACACTGTATTGGCCGCAAAAGGAGGCCCTACACCATACTAATAAATTATTGTGGTCTAAAACCAGGTGTTTCAGTTTCATTGTCCAACTCCTGTATTTCAATGTTACTATTTCCTACTTGTATTTGCAAGTAAAGATGGTGCTAATTGGATATCAGTGAGAATGAACAATACTTGACAGTTCTGCCCCTTTTGTCCCAAATTAAGAATTTTATTTAATAAAAATTGTGAATGTAAAACAAAGGACTATGAGCCTCTTAAGCCTAGGCCTATGAGTGTGGCTCTCTTGCTCTCACTCAACTTAAATCAACAGTTTTATCTTAAATATATTTTTAAATTGTTAAGCTTTATCTGACTTGACTTTGACAGCTCATTGATACTAGAACAAACAAAGTTTGAATCCTTTTCCATAAGTAGTGAAGTGGTTCAGTGGTTCAGAAGTTGGTAGCATGTTGCATTCACTAAATGAAATAAAATCAGACTTTCAAGTTCCAAGTAAGCTAAAATGATTTAAATCCATTCACCAGCTAATGTCTAGGTGCATATCTAGAAAAATTGCTGTCTCAACAAAAAGTAACTTGATGTAAAAATACTTATGAGCATTTTGACGTATTGCTGTTGTAGATGGAGGGTATTTCTTCTTGAAAGACAGTAGAGTAGTCCCTGACTGTGCAAACTGGAATCATGTTGTTGATTTTCTTCTTTTCTTTATTGTAATTATTATTTTCATCAATTTTCTTGTAAATAAAATGACTCCCTCTTTTGAGTTTGAAATAAAATATGCCAAGAATGAAGCTGTATAGTTTTTGATTGTTCTGGGGAAATGCCTAAGGTTCTGTGGTGTTTGTGGATCAATAATCTCACTACATTGGTGAGGTCTTTGGTATGGGTGACACAACTTTGCCGTTATGTGGAATTGCATTAGGGGTGTTGAAGGGGGGAGGCGGATATGATGAAGAATATCAATCATTCTGTCTCTTGAGTGAAGTTATTTGTTGGTCAACAGAATCTGCAGTAATGAAAGTTCACTTGTTTACCACTGAGGATTTGAGTTCAAATTTACTTTCCCCATGGCAGCAGACCTGGAACAAAGGGAGTGAACCCTCAGCATAAAAACAATGCCAGTACAGTCTAAAGGAATCTTTCCCAGTATTTATCCTCACAGTGTTTGCTGTCACAGAACCCTTAGGACTTCTTTAATGTCACATTACTCAGCCAAATCTATCCAGTTTTATGACCACTATTAACAGAGGTGGGGCTGCTGTTATCACTTTGTCCTCATATCTTCCTGATGCATGAAACATATTTCCTTTTTCCTTTTTCATTAATTGTTTGCACCCACAACTAAGAAGCAAAGAATAAAACCTCAATTTCACGTTTTATTCCTCCTTCCCTTTTGTGTACACATTGTCATTACCCATCCTCTCTCCTTTAGAATGCTTAAGAGTGATCTGCTCAGCCCTCCAGGAGATACCTGATGGTATTATGGTGGAACTGTCCTCTCTGCTGTCTCCATATTAGTGAGCCCAGCTGTGATGGAAAATTCTTCAACTGAGATTAATTGAGCCCAGCCAGTCTGGATTACTGGTGTGACAGAGTCATTTATGCAGGGATTGGCTCATAACCTGTCAATCAGATGGATGGATGGACAAGGCAGCATAGCAGGGAGCAGGATGTAGAATGCAGGAAGAATTGTGGACTGAGTGTGTGGCAAGTGCAGGGTTCCCCTGTTTAACCAATCTCTCAAATGTACACAGAGGACTGATTGTTGTGAGCCAGAGAATCTTAAAATAACTCAAATCGCAAAAAGGTAATAGATGTTTTATAAACTATTAAACTGTTATCAAGTTTGCATGGGTCATTATTTGCACCTGTAAAGAGTTGCCAGTAAGAGTAACTGTCTGATATAAAACTAAGGATGCACAAAATATTGATTCTTAACTGTTAACACAATTTCAATGCCTGGATAAAATATTGGGTTGGTTGATGTTTTCATGCTCCTTGACTTTTACTATCACAATTTACTGGGTTTTTTTCTGATATTTTGCAGCTCTATATAAAAGTAAAGCTGTCAAAAAAACAAAAATCTAGTTGTCTGGTCAAATGCTATTTTATTAATTTGTAAACTGACTTACTTTGCCTTACTATGTTGTTACAATTGACTGGAAACAACTTAGATGTTTCTTTCCCATTCTTTACAACTCTCAAGGTTTCATAGTGGAAGATTATCGATGTAATGCTGCCTCCTAAACCATTTCCCTTGTAATAATCATTGGCTTCTCTGTGTAAAACAGTCTAATGCAAATGTAACGACTGTTCAAAGGCTCGTAAAACAGAATTCACAAAAAACTGCAATAATGTTTGTGAGATTACAAACATTTTAAGAAGGTAAAAGTATTTTTCTGCTCTTTACCCTTCTCAAAGTAGATGTTAGCGCTGACCTCCATGACCAATTAATCTGGATATATGCTGAATTAAAATGCTCAGAGACATATGAACTGCAAATATTAACTGCCTAAAACATTTAAAAAGACATTCCCTTCAAAATTTCAGAAGAATTAAATTAAATAACAAATGAACAAAGATGTATTCAAATCAAATTGTTTAAATAAATACCTGAGGTACATCATTAAGTTATATTTTGTATATTTTTTTCACAAAGAAGATCTCAGATGAAAACCATATATGTTTCCAAGGTTATAGTGAGTGATATCCCACCAATCTGTCATGGTTTGGACAGACTCTCTTTGTCAGTGCCTCTGGCCACAAATCTTCAGGGATGACAACTGTTAAACTGGACCTAAACACCACCAAAGCACATGTAAGAGATACAGTAACAGATAGTTAGTGTGACTTTTCCTGTATGTTCTTATGAAATTGCTGGTAGATTATTCTGTAAAATTATCTGGTGTTGCTCAATATCGAGAATTGGCAAACAAATGAGGAGATAATCATACATGTCACTGAGTATTTGCCTTTTATTTTGTATTAAGATAGCCTTTGTAAGAATGGGGAACTACGTTTGAGATATATTTGGGGAAAAAAGAGAAAGAAAACCATGACCACTCACCAATTAGTTTGACATGCATGTCACAGGACTGTTGGAATAACCTAGCTATCCCCATCTAGAATAAGAAACCCACACAGGGATAGAGAGAACATGCAAACTTCGCATACTAAAAAAACGTCAGCCCACACGATTAACATTTATGTCACTAGTTCAATTTCCTTAACTATTAATGTTTTACATTTATTTTATTGTTTTATGAATCTACTTTAAATCAATGTGTTCAGGAAAAAGCACCAACAAGTGACACATATTTAAGAACATGGTGATGTTTAGTTTCTGAAAGGGTTTGTTGATTGCCTGGAGGCCTAATACCTGTGTTGAAGCTCTTTCAGAGCAAGGCAAGCACTTGTGTCATAAATTCTCCACTATTTCCACCAAATATTCCACTAACGGTACCACTGGTACTATTAATGCTAATGGTAGCAATTCTCCACTTATTCTCCACTGCTACCATTGTATCACTGGAAGTGCAAAATATTTGTGCACTACTGATTGAAAACAAACAGTTGCATCTTACAGCAGTTGTTGTAAACTATGGTTAGCAGCCATTTTGCTTTGCTTCCCTATTTTCTGAAGTGTGCCACCTTGCAGTAAAAAATCTGATGGTGCTTTCAGGTTTGCAAACTTCCCCCTTTTCCTTCAAGTGTAACAGTGATAATTATGGCCGCTTTAATTCTAGTTTCAGCAGACCATGGGAAATATCTCAAAATTTAAGGTCTTTGTCCCTAAGTAAATTAGAAAAAAGTATATCCTTTTTTGTATTTGGAGAAATTACTTCTTCCTTGCTGAGTGGTCTTTCAGCCCATGTCAGTAAAGGAATGTATCTGTTCCTGATACCTTGGCTGATTTCTTCCGATCTTCCCCTGAAGCAGTGTGTTTATGGTGCTGCCATAAAATACATCCACGGGTGTGCCTTCATGTAACTCAAATGTTGTCGGAAGCTTAGTATGGAAGCAAATCGTTACCATATTTCAAATGAAAAAGCATTTCCAGAAATGCTTTTTCATTTTAAGAATGTGGCTGCATTGTTTGACTCATAAATGAAATTAGTTATCAATCATCCTATTTGCATTTGAATTTTCTTCTTCAAGACTGCTCATTCTTTCACTTAATTAAAATGAAAAAGAAAAAGACATTTGAGATTTATTTTTCAAAATGTACCCCAGCAAATAGATACCAAAATTCAATTTGAAATGTAAAATTTGAAAATGAAAAAGCATTTCCAGAAATGCTTTTTCATTTTAAGAAAGTGGCTGCATTATTTGAAAAATTAGTAATCAATCATCCTATTTGCATTTTCTTCTTCACGACTGCACATTTTATGCCATAATCAAAACGAAAACAAAGCAGACATTGCTTGTTCGTTTTCGTGGTCTGCCCGCAAAGTACTGCCCAGAACTCGAAAACGAAAAAGCATTCCGAGCGGCGGGCGCAGCAGAGTGACATCAGCAGCCGCTCTTCCTCAGCTCCCTGCTGACCGAGCTACCCATCTTGTTCGATAGGAGGCGCTGTGCACGTCTGCATTGCATTACATTGCAAACGTGCCGAGAAATTGATTGAATTGCAGCAGGGCCGAGCTCAATTTGTGGCAGTGGCAGGCAGAACTGGTAATTCCGGTGGCAGGCTGTGGCAACCTCGTGACAGCCTTATGGCCTGGGACATCCAGCGTGTTTTTAAGCATTTATTTATAATTTTCTGTGAGTGACAATTCAGAATAGCCGCTCGTGCTCTATAATAAACCGGCTGTTTGTGTAATAAATCTTCGTCATCCTTTCAACACGTCACACATAGTGCTATTTATTTTCCATGTCAAGTAAATACAATCACCTTATGTTCTGGGTCTAAAGCTGTTTATTAAATAATAATCAATAATGAAATCATTATGTCAAGGTAACAGGCTGTAACAATAATGACAACCCATTTGCCAATAATCAGCCTCAGCTTCCACAAAAACAGCGGCAACCGCATTGGCAAGCTTTACGGCCAGTCTGGCACCTTCTGGCATCCTCGCAGAATCCCCTGCCACCCTGCGACAGGCTGTGGCGGAACTGCCACAGCCAATGCAGACGTGCACAGCGCCCCCTACCGAGCACGCTGGGTAGCTCGGTCAGCAGGGAGCTGAGGAAGAGCGGCTGCTGACGTCACTCTGCTGCGCCCGCCGCTCGGAATGCTTTTTTGTTTTCGAGTCCTGGGCAGTACTTTGCGGGCAGACCACGAAAACGAACAAGCAATGTCTGCTTTGTTTTCGTTTTGATTATGGCATAAAATGTGCAGTCGTGAAGAAGAAAATGCAAATGCAAATAGGATGATTGATTACTAATTTTATTTATGGGTCAAATAATGCAGCCACATTATTAAAATGAAAAAGCATTTCTGGAAATGCTTTTTCATTTTCAAATTTTACATTTCAAATTGAATTTTGGTATCTATTTGCTGGGGTACATTTTGAAAAATAAATCTCAAATGTCTTTTTCTTTTTCATTTTAATTAAGTGAAAGAATGAGCAGTCTTGAAGAAGAAAATTCAAATGCAAATAGGATGATTAATTACTAATTTCATTAATGAGTCAAACAATGCAGCCACATTCTTAAAATGAAAAAGAATTTCTGAAAATGCTTTTTCATTTGAAATATGGTAACGATTTGCTTCCATAGCTTACAGAGCTACAACATCATCATCTGGAATTTCCTAAAATTTTAAAAGGTATATTATTTTGAGTGTACTGTATAATAACCTTCTAACTTTGAAGAAAGCAATACAAAATACCCCCAAATACTCCTCATTTGTCTGGGGCTTATCTAATAGGAATATTTTTAGTAATCCTAAATGACCAAAAACGTGATATGTTTTGTCTGATTTATTGTCAGATAGTGGGAGAAAAATGGATCTGTCTTTTTCTGCAGTGTGAGCAAATATCTTTTAAACAGTATATCCATTGTGGTTCTAATCCCTTCAGAACTAGTTGATTATTTTAGCATATGAGATAGTATGACCCCAGATCAAAACCAAAATAACTGTAAGCTTCCTCCTGCTTTTAGACATTATTTATTAGACACTAATGATCGCATTTACATACTTCATAATAGATTACACTAGATAGTTTTGATGGCTGCATGATGGGACATGAAGGCATGTACTTTATGTACGAGACCTGATAGACAGTCTTTCAGTTTCAGGAAAGTGATCACAACTATTCAAATTGCAAATGTATGGCAGGAGCAAAGCAAGCATCAATCGGTTGTACTGCCATCTAGCTTGATTATTTTCAAACAGTTGCAGTCTTTACATTACATTACGTTACGTTAATGACTATGAATCTTCTGAAGTAAAATATTCACATTCTTACAGAGAACACCTCACCTCAAGTCATCCTGTCGCCATAAATACTGAACCAGCTAATCCATTTTATTTAAACATCAAAAGAGCATTAAGAATGTGAGAACAAAGATTTATTAAACTCAGACAACTTTTTTGTCTTTGCCCCTGCACTTCATCAAATGTGTAGCTCTCAATATGGAAAATGAAAAGTGAAGTGATGGAGTGAACCATTAGGGTTGCTAGACTACAACTGCACAAATGGGATGAACATCCATCTAAAAAAAGACTTCAACCAAAGTATTTGTCTTTTCCCTTTAACATACCAAGGTTCTGCTAGGCCAAAACTTGGTTTAGTTGCTAGTTGAACTGTAATGATGGATTCCACTTTCTAATTTCTAATGTGGGCTGATTAAGGGTTCTGTGGCAGGACTGCCTCATGACTCTACAGTGAATCACTAGAGCATGAGCTGGTAAATGAGGTGTCTGACTGCCTGGGCTAGTGTTATCTCGAAGCTACTATGTACACCTGCCTGCCGTGTAGGTGGTGAAGGCAGGTGACAGTAGGAGAGACAGAAAACGAGGGAAGAAGAGGGTTCGAAGGGCAGAGAGTGGGTGACAGACACAACGGCTTACCGAAGGTGGAGAACACCTGACAAAAATATCTGAGGCGGGGGTGGAGGTCCATAGGTGTCTTGTGTGTTAGGCATGTGGTGTGTTCACCCACCACAAAAGATATTTAGGATGTCTAGTACAGCTGCATTTGAAGCTGACTAAGACATAACTTACTATGCCATATTAAGGACCAACATCCAGTATGAAGGGGCTGCGGATCATGAACCTGGAGGATGGATGTAGAGGCACTTAGGCTGGGGACAAAGCCCCTGCACACAACCCCATCCATTGTGTCTGCTGCCAACTTTGTGCCTCTGGTATGGCAGATGCTATGGCATACTTTTAATCAAATCTTATATTAAACAATTACAGATGAAAAAAATAACAGGATGCAAAAAAACCATTTAAATAAAACACTAAACTTTGCAGATAAATAATAAAAGAACCATTTGCTCTAACTTGAAATATATTGTCACTTCTCTCCTTCCAAGAATTTTTATCACATTTGGGAGGATTTTAATAAAGCATGGCCCACAAACTGCAGTCTAATGTCTGAATAATACTGTTTCATTTGCAATGAAAATATTCCGAGACCAGACAGATTCACATCATTGACGTGTTGCTCTGCAGCTGTCAAGTAGATTATAATTTATGAGCAAGAAAATGTTCCACACATGTTCCTTACTTATCATAGAATGGCACATTTAAAAAGGACCAAATCTGCTGGAATACCCTGATTTAGCCTCTGGTTTCCAATTACAATTATATTTAAATTTTACAGGAGCTGGCAATAGTTTTTAACTTTTGATTCTGTGACATGACAAATTTTTGTGTTTTTTTTTTTTATAATGTATTGTAATATTTTTAGCAATCTATTGAGAATGTGTTGTTTTGTTAAAAATAACAGAGTGACAAAATACACTGAATGACTTTTTCTTTGAAAGCATAGATTTGTGACTTTATACAAGAATATTTGTTTTTGTATAAAATGTACTTTAAACACACAATATATGGTGATGTAAAAATTGTCTGCCCCTGACAGACAAGTCCTGACTGATCAATCGTTGTTTGACTAAAATTTAATTTTAAAACTTCTCAGCTGAATACTGCCGTTAACATGCCCATATTTCCATTACTCCTTTCCATTTTCCTTTCTGTTAAAATTCATTGTCCGGTCCTCCTAGTGTTCTTGTAAGTTTTCCGGGTTTTCTTTATCAAAGCATTATTATGCTCAACCCACAATCCAGTCTGCCCTTTGGACCTTCGTCCAATCCACACAACATAACACAAAAACACTACAGTGTGGCTAAATTAAAACAATTCTACAAAGAACATGACGCCAAACTTCTCTAAAATGATGCAAAAGACTCATTGCCAATTATCAGTAATGCATGAGGCACAATCAGTTATTAAGTTTAGGGGGCAATTACGTTTTTACACAGTTTGGTTAGGATAGCTTTTTTACCATAATACTGTAAAATAAAGAATAAAAAATAATGTTGTTTTTTGGAGGATTAAATATGTGCTTTAAAAACACATTATTGACTTATTGAGCAATGTGTACCTTTGTCTTGCACTTTCAAAGAACAATCCATAGATTTGGTCAATGAGATGAGTCACAGAAACCAAAACATGGATTGTTTATTTATAAAGATGACTAAACCATGTAACAATGTCTAAATTAATGTCTCATCTAATGTGATGCTGCTCTTCAAGTAGGATGAGTCATAACAAGAATCTGAACAAAGGAAATGCTTTTAGCCAAGGGCTCTAACAGGTGTTCAACTAAAAGACAAAGACATTAATGTTGTTTTATGATTATACATTAATATGGTATTTCTAAATTGTAGATATTAAGTACAATTTGTGCTATTTCTGTTTAAAGCACTCTTCATGTTTATTGGCAGTCCTGGTAGATGTTCGTACAACAGCCTTAAAATAAAGTTGTCTTTCAACGCAGAATCATAATGTTGCACTGAGGATTTTGGAAAAAGTAAACTTCTGCTAAAATCACATTTATTCAACATAAGAAAAAATTATTTGTTAATAAATAATTATGCTTTTTGATTTATTTATCTTAATTTTTCCCAAAATCAAACCTCTTTATGTTTACATATACTATTTTGCAGGAAACAGTATATGTAAATGTTTTAGAAGTCATCGTTCATTCTTTTAGTTCAGTAATATCCAGCTAGTAATTTAAATAACTAAGACAAATAAATAAATTAAGAAAAGATGAGGTGCCCAAACACAAGAAATACGCAGATTTATAGACATTCTTTTATTACTGTATTTTATCTGGCCTCACAGGAAAAGCCCAAAAATCCGCATCTAAAGGATTCTGTAAACGCAACAGCAGCAATTACTCTTAGGTGCCACAAAAGACTAATGCAGTTTTAGACAACATTCATAAAATAAATGGTTCCCGCTTGAAGGTAATAATGTTGTGTGTTTCTTACAGCTGTTCCCAAAAGGGTGTTGGTTCATGCTAATAGTTATTTTAGGAGAGTAATTTGCAATCTTAACTACTGACTTAAAACAACTTAGATTATAAGAAGCAGCATTAACTGAAAGTGAAATGTAACTCCTATTTCAGATAAGTCCTATTTGGACGTTACTACTGATTCTACAAGACCTTTTTCAATCAAAGGAGATGTGTTACAGAAAAAAACAAAAGCCTAAACATTTTCTGCTGAAATCATCAGTTCATGTTTCCACATGATAGTTTTTAGTAGCTCCTGTTTAATGAAAACTAACACGGGAAGGAAAGGGGATATGCATATTGAAAAAAAGAACAATAACGGCTATGCCATGATTAGTAGTCATGCTTTGAAAATATTCCTATAACTGAGGAGCATTCATATGTTTCGGAGAGGTTTCAAGGAACCAACTCGTTCAGTTTGTTTTTTGAACTTTTCCAAAGTTAAGCAATTGAAAAAAATAACATATAAAGGGTGTGAATGGTTTTCAAAGATGTTTAGAAGATTGGCAAGTGTTGGTATACATGCAGATGTGTGTAATGTTTGACTTTTGACAAATCAAAACTTTTCTATTGACCAATCAAAAGAAAATATATATTTTTTAAAAGACCAATTTAATTCTTACTCTAAAGGCAATACATTTGGAAGGCAGGCCAATACAGATAAAACATTTGGAAGCAACTTTATGTTTTCTTTCTTAATGCTTTTCTTAAAAGGCAGTGTGAGTTTTATGGATTTTGGAATGTATTTTCTGTAGATTCTGCTATCATTGATCAGCAATATTTTCCTTCACACATCTTGTAGGTAACTGATGTCACCATACAATTGTTAAAAAAAGAAGTGCTTAGCTTTAGGTTTAAGAAAATTTGCAGCAGTCTCAACTTCAGTGAATGGGTAAAAAACAAACCAGTTTGCATTTTTGATAAAAGCAAGCCCCAAATTATTCAGATGCCTCATTTAGATTTCTGGTTATTTTAATTTAGCCAAGAACTTTGGTTATGATAATAAATGAAACAAAAATCTTTCAAAAAATAAAATAATATAAAAGGAGTATGAATTTTTAAAAATAATGTATCTGTATTATACGGAGTTTTGATGAAAATTCAATCTGGAAGACAAACCCTCCACCACCGGCTCCATACTATGAGTCCATCATGCGTCTCCACTCCAACCAATCAGCGTCAAGTCTGCATTCCTTCTCAGCCAATCACCCTTCAAGGCTTCGCTTTTAAGGACCTCCAACCATGGATCTCCCTGCTCTCCCGCCGACCTTCGACCTTCGACCCTCCACCACCCCATCGCCACCATCTGGCTTCTTAGCTCCTTCCAACTCCCTTACTATCGGGCCTCCACTCCATCACCAGTATCGGATCCCGGGGGGGAAGACATCTCTAATCCTAATCCTAAATCATTCATTCAAGCTCATGTCATTCATAGCATTCATGTCTTCCTCCGGGGTCCGAGCGCCAAAGAAATAAACATCTGCTATTTAACTTCTCTAATCGGCATCTTTGTGTTTTTATTATGAGTCTTGACAGGATTGAATTTCATTTTCATTAATAAATGGCATATCAAAAATTATTTATTTAAATCTCAATAATCATTGAAAAATTTTCGTTGGCACCACTTCTTATAACTGCTGACAAGTACTTTTATTTTTTCACAGGGTTTATTTTTCACTATTTGACACTTTTTTGGTAATGAGCTCCCCAAGTAATTGAAGTAGGATGCCCTCCTTGCCAAAACCCTAATCATTGGCTTGGTAAACTTAAAATGTCACTTTAAAGCTAAATCTCTGAAAAAAAATCAAATATCTAATAATAATTGTAATAATTAATTTGATAGGTAAGTCTTTATGTAATTTTGCCTTTTTTGAGTATACCAGTGAAGCTGGGATGTTTTTGCTTTTTGTTTTTGTTTTACAAATTTGATCCTATGTCCAAATGTTTGGTCTGTAGTGGAGATGTTTACACAATAATCAATGACATTTACCTTAATCCAAAATGGATGCCAAATATTGCTTCTAACGCTCCACAAAGGGAAGAACCTAAGAACCAGAAGACATAACCGAACGGAAGGACATTATGCACAATAACCTTATCATTACTTTAAGACGTCCTACTAACAATAAGATTTTCTGATTTTGAAACTAATGTAAGTCTTACTGAATAAATTGTGAGGATTGAGAAAACAGCAACCTAAATGGACTGTAGTCTTTTCCATTTTTATTAACATTATGGTGTAAGCAATTATTTAAATCTCACCACTTTCTTTTTACCTACAAGATCTTTGCTTCTCAAACTTTTCATAAAAAGTACATCCGTAAACACTGAAGTTTATCATAAATACCAACATTTTGATAAGCATTATAAATCAGTTTTGCAACTGGAATTGAATATTTTCAGCATCTTTGTTTTTATTTTTTTATTTTATCAGAATGGCAAAAAAGAGAATGAAAAAATACTGTTCTTTTATTTTATTGTGTGTGTTGCTTAAAGTAAGATGTTTTCTTGTTTATTACATCTCAGAAGTTGACATTTCCAAGATCCAAGTTGAAAAAATGAACAAGATATGACCTGAAGTCAAAACTCAAGCTTAATATCCAAGATGGCTACATGCATGTTTCAAATCTGATAGGTGTTGTAATGAACAGTTTATTTGCAATTCTGACCGTTTGCATCTTAATAAAACTTTCCCACACAGGACGGAACCACCTCTGATAGAAAACATGTTGCATTTATAGAAAAAGTAAAGAAGTTCTATTACCTGGCATGGCAAGTAGTTGGTAACTTGTAACTGCAAATGGTGAATAGTATAGCCTGCAAATATTCTACTTGCAACTGGAACATGACAAAGCTGGGCTTTGTCATTTGCAGATTCACATTTCTGCCTCAAAGTTCAATCAGTATTGACTGCCTTTATTTGTTCACTACCATCTCATTTGCTTTATAGTGGTAGTTTCATAAACATTAGCTGCTCTTCTCTTTGAGTTTGAAGTCAAAATGAATGTGCTTTTATGGCTCTTAATTAGTTTTGCATTTACTTATAAATGGTGGACACAAAATTTATTTTGAGTACGCCTAAATATAACTGATTATTATTATCTGATTCAACAATGCAGACTGTACTTCATGAGGAAGCTTAGGACCTTTGGGGTTTGCAGCAAGATGCTGCATTTCTTCTATACAGTGGTTGGACAATGAAACTGAAACACCTGGTTTTAGACCACAATAATTTATTAGTATGGTGTAGGGCCGCCTTTTGCGGCCAATACAGCGTCAATTCGTCTTGGGAATGACATATACAAGTCCTGCACAGTGGTCAGAGGGATTTTAAGCCATTCTTCTTGCAGGATAGTGGCCAGGTCACTACGTGATACTGATGGAGGAAAACGTTTCCTGACTCGCTCCTCCAAAACACCCCAAAGTGGCTCAATAATATTTAGATCTGGTGACTGTGCAAGTCATGGAAGATGTTCAACTTCACTTTCACGTTCATCAAACCAATCTTTCACCAGTCTTGCTGTGTGTATTGGTGCATTGTCATCCTGATACACGGCACCGCCTTCAGGATACAATGTTTGAACCATTGGATGCACATGGTCCTCAAGAATGGTTCGGTAGTCCTTGGCAGTGACGCGCCCATCTAGCACAAGTATTGGGCCATGGGAATGCCATGATATGGCAGCCCAAACCATCACTGATCCACCCCCATGCTTCACTCTGGGCATGCAACAGTCTGGGTGGTACGCTTCTTTGGGGCTTCTCCACACCGTAACTCTCCCGGATGTGGGGAAAACAGTAAAGGTGGACTCATCAGAGAACAATACATGTTTCACATTGTCCACAGCCCAAGATTTGTGCTCCTTGCACCATTGAAACCGACGTTTGGCATTGGCATGAGTGACCAAAGGTTTGGCTATAGCAGCCCGGCCGTGTATATTGACCCTGTGGAGCTCCCGACGGACAGTTCTGGTGGAAACAGGAGAGTTGAGGAGCACATTTAATTCTGCCGTGATTTGGGCAGCCGTGGTTTTATGTTTTTTGGATACAATCCGGGTTAGCACCCGAACATCCCTTTCAGACAGCTTCCTCCTGCGTCCACAGTTAATCCTGTTGGATGTGGTTCGTCCTTCTTGGTGGTATGCTGACATTACCCTGGATACCGTGGCTCTTGATACATCACAAAGACTTGCTGTCTTGGTCACAGATGCACCAGCAAGACGTGCACCAACAATTTGTCCTCTTTTGAACTCTGGTATGTCACCCATAATGTTGTGTGCATTTCAATATTTTGAGCAAAACTGTGCTCTTACTCTGCTAATTGAACCTTCACACTCTGCTCTTAATGGTGCAATGCGCAATCAATGAAGACTGGCTACCAGGCTGGTCCAATTTAGCCATGAAACCTCCCACACTAAAATGACTGGTGTTTCAGTTTCATTGTCCAACCCCTGTAAGTCTGTTGTGGAGAGAGTGATCTCTTCTGCCATCATCTACTTGGGTATTAACATCAGAGCAAGGGACTTTAAAAAGCTCAACAAGCTGATAAAGAAGGCTGGCTCTGTTCTGGGGACTCCTCTGGAACCTCTGGAGATCATTGTACAAAGAAGGATTCTTCATAAAATAGAGCTCCTTCCTGCCAACACCCATCAGCATCTACAACTGATCTTTGAAGAAACCTGTAGAACATGAACTACAACAACATTTAATTTCCCTTTGGGATTAATAAGGTATTTTTGGATTAAATTAAATAATATTTAATTTCCAAAAAAACGGGAAAGAATGTGTCCTGCCTCAAAGTTTCCCTAGCTCTTCAACCATAAAATAAGCCATTGTTATGAGTTCACTTATAACTTGGTCGCGGTCTTTTGACACTCCACCACTCCAATCATCTGCAGATCTTACCAGCCATTACAGCCAGCAGCTAGAAGTCAAATGTTCACTGTAATGAACCTCACATTTTCCCCAGAATACATCTTGACACCATTGATGAATAGAAGGTGGCTGGTTGTCATTACAACCCTGAATCTGCAGCTTTATCTACTCATTGTGAATCAAGTTGGGAAGTGGCACTTGGTTGACACTTGTGGATTTTTTCACATGAGCCTCAGAACTTTGGTTATGCGCTGACTGATTTTGCCATCCCTATCTAAAATATGTTTTTTTTTAAAACATAAAACATGCATCTTAATATTACTTATTAGCTTTGTAAAACAATGGAAACGCTAATTTGATTTATTTGTTATATATCTTCAAGATTTTACATTGGTATAAACTTTGATGTTTACCTTTTAATGATGTAGAAGTATTGCAATGCTTCCTATAATCAATATTTACCCTGGTACCAATTTACAGATAGAATGAGCAGTTACTTTGTACTTAAACTATAAAATAGAAGGTTCATTCCCAGTATATGAAATCAACTAAATCAATTGGAATTACCAGCTATTTTGCCTTTCTTACAAATTCTCTGTGGTACAGATTTGTGCTTAGAATATTTTAGCGATTGCTGCTATCATGTAATTGATGTATTTTCATCTCTTATGTTAGAGTAAAAAAAAAAATAAACAGAAAGAAGCCTTAAGAAGCTGATAAAAAAGGAGTCAAGCTAAAGAGAAGAAAAGATGGATCGCTGTTGCCAAGTAATAATGACAGGCTGAAAGATGAAGAGACAAGTATCCATAATTTTGTTAAATAACAGAGATGGTGGTCGAGCAAACAGCTTCAAGCAGAAGCATTTGAGGTCATGTTGTCATTAACCAGCAACACTTGAGCAAGCCAATCACCAGAGAAGCCAATAATCAAATACGGGTAATTGAGTGCAGTGTAAACTTGTCCATGCTCCTCTAGAGGTTCTTTGTGTTTAAGGAGACCCACCGACCCCTATCCTCTCCCTTGCTCTTTAGGGTGTGTGAGTACAGCAGTGTGGACGTGCGTGGGTGCACTGGAGGTGTGAGCGGAACTCAGAGGTACACTCAAGGAGAGAGTGAGTGGGGCAATTCAGGGGCACGCTCGACGCAAGCAGGGGGGCCGGAGGGGCCGGGCGGAGGCTGAGCTTGCAGATGGGCTCAGCAGGGAGTGTGTGTAAGCAGTAGGAGAGCTGAGAACTCTGAAGCACGACGCCAGTAAACCTCAGAGGGAGCTGAAAAGCCAGCATTCAAAGTGCAAATAAACTGTAGTGTGAGTGGGTGATATGCCATATCAGACCTCCACTGTGTGAAAGTTTAGGTGCATTGTGAGGGTTCAGACTGGAACATAATATTTTTTTTCTACTTTATAGACACTAAAGATACGATAGACTTTTTTGGTCATGCTAAAATAATTGTTTTACATTATTTATCGTTTAGTTGACACCCTCATAAATGCATTATCCAATTTTATCTGTGAAAGGTTACAGAGGACTGGAGCCTAAAGACACTCGGACTGCAAACATTTTCTTGATTGCCTTGTGTTTCATTTTAGTTACCAACAAAGCCTGTCTTTCACTGCCTTTGGAGGTTGGAGAGGTGATGGTGGAGTCCAGTAGCCTTTTAGAATCTGACTTAGATGCTTCAATATTTAACCACATCCCACAGAACTCTTCATTTCTCTAGTCAATGCATCATCACAGAGCTAATGCAGTATGTGGCAAATATTCATCAGCCACCACAACTCAAGTAATTTTCCTTCTATATAATCCATGTTCTATAGAGCGGTTGACTGCAGAAGTGTAGGTTTGGCTGATGTAGATTTTTTTCTAGAATGCAGCAGGGGTCATGTAAAAACACAGCAGTAAAACCTGGTCAAATTAGCACCATTGCAGGATGGTGATACCCTGAGTATAATTTCAGTTTTTTTATTTTATTAAAAACATGATGTACAGTGGGGAGAACAAGTATTTGATACATTGCAGATTTTGCAGGTTTTCCCACTTGCAAAGCATGTAGATGTCTTTAATTTTTATCATAGATACTCCTCAACTGTACTCGTACTCGTACTCATGTGATTTTTAAGTAATTAATTTGCATTTTATTAGATATGCCAACCCTGAATAAAATAATGTTAAAAAATGTCTGTATTTAGAGGGTGTCCTGTTGTATCTACACTGTCCTTAGACAGTTACTGGACAAATTGATTTTTCGTAGATAGTCTCCAAGTGGGTGTTTTTGGTTGGATCAGCAACGTCTGATGAATTGTAGACATTTGTTAGAAATCTCTAAAAATGAAAAGGGCAGTATCATGCTGTGGGGATACATCATGAATTATTTTCCTTAAAAGAGAGAAAGGAAATAGACTTCAGGAGAAGTCAATGACCTCAAGTCACTCAAATAGAGTTTACCCTAAAATACATACACTCCATTTGACCCAGTTGGTCTTGCACAGTTTTCTGTCAAAAAGTTCAAGAGGGTTTACGCTCAAAAAGACTTGAATTTCTATCATTTTTGAGAAGTATTCAAATAGTATTTATTTCATTTCTGAAATAAATAAATTTGTATTGGTTAAATTTTGAAGTCTTAATTTGTGTTTGAAATGCATTGCAGTTATGAAGTTGGTAATTTCCTACCACTTCTTCCATAGTGGATCATGGGGGAGCTGGTGCCTATCTCCAGTTGCTTAAGTTTCTAAATTCTAAACATTTGTTCACATGAGGTTTTCAGTAAAATTTTTAAAGATCTTGTATCTTTTACTAAATAGTAATATTTCTTAAACAAAATAACTAATAATTTTAACCAAATAAGTTTGCATTTTTTTTACTTTCTCTTAACAGGAGCATGTGATATGGTCCATACAACACAATGAAGATACTAAAGCCATTTGTTCTTTTTCCAAAAATGTTGCATTTTATTAGAGGATCTTCAAACTATATTACCACATTAGCTAAGCTAATTTTATAAAACACTTTTAAATGTTCCAGAGTATCTTTCTAAGCCTTTCTTTAACGAAATGTGTTGTGGCTTTAAGAATAATATATTAGGATGCACTTCGATGATGTATTTTGTTTGCTCAAACTCGACTACAACCATTTTTCACGTCCCCGAGTTAATGGTATTCTTTCCTTTTTCTGTGGTTTATGATGACACACACATCGTTTTTTAAGATTTGTTGATCATTAGCAAGAACAATCAAAACGATGCAGCTCATAAACCCTTTTGCTTGGAATATTTAAATAAAGTGGTTGGATTGGAGAAACTTAAATTAGAACATTTTTGAGAACTGAGAATTATAATTGGAATTTAGGTGAAAATAAAAGAAAAGAAAGACCAACAACGAAATAAATCTTGAGTGATTCTGCTAAAAAAAGAGAGAATCACAAAAAACATTAAGCTCTTATTTTAAGTTTGGTGACATGTTAGATTTTGAAAGGTAATAGTATTCTCAGATTGTTTAAAAAATGCAGAGCAAATAAAGAATAACAAGACAGTGCCAAATATTTTCAAAAATAAACCAGTGATGCATAAAGGCATGATTTCTGTTATACATTTTAGTTTAAACAATATAAATATCGCAAAAAATTTCTTTTTCTACCTTATTTTTAGTTTAAGTCTAAAGATTCCACACAATGTGGTCATATGTGTGGAATCAAATGGCCAGATTTCATTTTCAAGTGTCAACTATTTATCCTGCAGAACTGCAAAACTACTGCATCATCTGCTACAGTGGCCAAGAATGATCACCAAGCACCTGGTCCTGTTATGCAAAAGTCACACAGTTAAGTCCCACACTCTGTTTATTTTTTGTTCATTGGGGTATTTATTGTTAAATTTGTGTGTCTTTGCATGACTGCTGTGCTGGCATGTCACATAACTACCTGAGGTGATACCCAGTGAATATTGCGTTTTCTGCAGCAGGCAATCAGACAGAAAACTTCAATAGGGAATTTAAAAAGACTTGTTCCAGTTTAAATTCTGAAAACACTCATTATTTTTGTCACCTTTGTCATAATCTTCATATTCTGGCTTAAACATATAACATTGCAGCTAGAATGCTCCCACTATCCAAGTTGTTTTTCTCAGAGAAACAATATATCTGACTTGATGAAAATGCGTCAAAATCCACGTCGAAGACTGATTATAGTGGCTTGTCAAGCACAGCTTTTATGGACGCCAGCAAATTATTCAGAAATTTATTTCTTTGTGTTAATCCTAGGTATTTCCCAAGATTCTTGCTGTTTACTGTTAGTTCTTACTGCCCCCCTGGGTGATCTGGATGTTCACTATACAGAAACAGAAACAGGTTTAAGGCAAGGCAAGGCAACCCGGTAAACAATTTTTAGAAAAATAACATCATAAGAAATGTCTAAATGCTTAATAGATGTCTTAACTAAATTAGGTAGATATTTGATTTAAATGAGGGATGTTATTCAATGTCTAAAATTGCTTTTATATATTTATTAGAAGTCTAAATGCAGACCTCTATTAGCAAAGCAACAGTAACACTGGCCTCAAATTCAATACCCATCAAACGTTATTCCTGTGCGCTCCTAACTGAGCTATTCATGGGGATACTAACTCTAGCGCAAATAATGTACAAATTCTAAACCTTTTAAAATGTATTTTTCTGATTTCTAATTTGGTTACAACATCACATTTTTCTATACAAATAAAACTCAACTTCTCATATGCCACAGCGACAATCTATCAACTCTGGGTTCCACAAAATTCACTCACAGTGTTGCTGTGTAATGGTTCTGGTTTGAAATTGTGATTTTTGCTGCACATCTGATGTTTTTTAAGGGACAAACTGAACTTGGTCTCTGATCCTGTATAGTTTCCTTGCTTAACTAAAATCTGTCAGTACAGTGTATATATGTAAATATCTCAAAGTATTTATCATTATTCACTTAATTATTTGCCCAGTTTTTCACAATTTAGCAAAATTAGTTTTAAACATCTAATTAAATTAATCTGTCTTTGAGTTTTGGTTTATTGTTTAAGACAATGATTTAAAGACCTCATTTTAGCCCACAGTCACAGTCCAGTTGTTTTTCTTCGTAGCTCAGGTAAGACATTTCTGATGTTGTCTCTGGTTCAAGAGTGGCTTGACAAGAGGAATGCAACATATGGAGCCATGTGTAAGATTCTTCTGTGCACAGTAGCTCTTGATCCGCTGACTCCACCCTCAGTTCACTTTTTGTAAAGCTCTCCCCAATTCTTGAATGGATTTTGCTTGACAACCCTCACAAGGCTGTTGTTTTTTTCCTGTTTCTGGTGCACATTTTTGTCAGGATCTGCCATTTTGTTCTTTGTTTTTGTTTACTTTGCCGTTAAAGGTTTTCCCTGTTCCTTTGATTAGTAGTTTACTTTTGTCTAGTTAATATTTGCTTATATCCTTGTGCTTGTGTGTTTACTTTAGATCTATTTTCTTCCCCAAGTCTGTTTTTTAATTTAGTTCTCTTGCACTTGTTTGTTTTGTTCCTCATGGTAATTCCCCTCTTTGGTTTTATTTAGTTTCTCGTTTAGTATTGTTGTGCTTGTTTCCTTTAGTTGTTTCCATGTCCTTAGATTTAGTTCCTTCTAGAGTTACTTTTCATGTTAGCTTATGTTTAGGTTTCTGTTTCCTACTCCTCCCAGTCAGTTTAGTGTTTGTTTCCCTTAGAGTTGTCTCTAGTTTAGTTTCCCCTCCTGTCTCTGCATTTCCCAGCTCTCGTTGCCATAGAAACTCATTCCCTCAGTTCCCTGCACATGGTCTTCACATCTGGTCTTCACACCTGCAATCATCTGATTACCTGCCTCTCTCATTCTCTTTGTTTCACCATTCAACCCTCTGTATAAAAGCTTACCAGTTTCACTTGGTTCCTCCTGTTATCTTCCTGTGTCTCCAGCTCTGTCTGTATTCCCGTGTTAGCCTTTTGTTTATTTGTGATTAAAGAAGAAGACTTCTAAAACTATGTGACTTCCAAGCGTCTGTCTGCATTCCGGTCCCAACCAACCACAAACCCTGACAATTTTCTTACCACTTTTTCCTTCCATTCAACTTTCTTTAAATATGGTTGGATACAGCACCCTGTGAACAACCAGCTTTTATAACAATGTACTTTTGTAGCTTACCCTTCTTGTGGAGGGTGTCAGTGACTTTAATATGGACATCTGTCAAGTCAGCGGTCTTCCCCATGGTTGTGTATGGTTGGCTATAAAATGGCCACTATACAGGTCCTTCTCAAAATATTAGCATATTGTGATAAAGTTCATTATTTTCCATAATATCATGATGCAAATTTAACATTCATATATTTTAGATTCATTGCACACTAACTGAAATATTTCAGGTCTTTTATTGTCTTAATGAGGATACAGCTCATGAAAACCCAAAATTCCTATCTCACAAAATTAGCATATCATTAAAAGGGTCTCTAAACGACCTATGAACCTAATCATCTGAATCAACGAGTTAACTCTAAACACCTGCAAAAGATTCCTGAGGCCTTTAAAACTCCCAGCCTGGTTCATCACTCAAAACCCCAATCATGGGTAAGACCGCCGACCTGACTGCTGTCCAGAAGGCCACTATTGACACCCTCAAGCAAGAGGGTAAGACACAGAAAGAAATTTCTGAACGAATAGGCTGTTCCCAGAGTGCTGTATCAAGGCACCTCAGTGGGAAGTCTGTGGGAAGGAAAAAGTGTGGCAGAAAACGCTGCACAACGAGAAGAGGTGACCGGAAGGTGAGGAAGATTGTGGAGAAGGGCCGATTCCAGACCTTGGGGGACCTGCGGAAGCAGTGGACTGAGTCTGGAGTAGAAACATCCAGAGCCACCGTGCACAGGCGTGTGCAGGAAATGGGCTACAGGTGCCGCATTCCCCAGGTCAAGCCACTTTTGAACCAGAAACAGCGGCAGAAGCGCCTGACCTGGGCTACAGAGAAGCAGCACTGGACTGTTGCTCAGTGGTCCAAAGTACTTTTTTCGGATGAAAGCAAATTCTGCATGTCATTCAGAAATCAAGGTGCCAGAGTCTGGAGGAAGACTGGGGAGAAGGAAATGCCAAAATGCCAGAAGTCCAGTGTCAAGTACCCACAATCAGTGATGGTCTGGGGTGCCGTGTCAGCTGCTGGTGTTGGTCCACTGTGTTTTATCAAGGGCAAGGTCAATGCAGCTAGCTATCAGGAGATTTTGGAGCACTTCATGCTTCCATCTGCTGAAAAGCTTTATGGAGATGAAGATTTCATTTTTCAGCACGACCTGGCACCTGCTCACAGTGCCAAAACCACTGGTAAATGGTTTACTGACCATGGTATCACTGTGCTCAATTGGCCTGCCAACTCTCCTGACCTGAATCCCATAGAGAATCTGTGGGATATTGTGAAGAGAACGTTGAGAGACTCAAGACCCAACACTCTGGATGAGCTAAAGGCCACAATCGAAGCATCCTGGGCCTCCATAAGACCTCAGCAGTGCCACAGGCTGATTGCCTCCATGCCACGCCGCATTGAAGCAGTCATTTCTGCAAAAGGATTCCCAACCAAGTATTGAGTGCATAACTGTACATGATTATTTGAAGGTTGACGTTTTTTGTATTAAAAACACTTTTCTTTTGTTGGTCGGATGAAATATGCTAATTTTGTGAGATAGGAATTTTGGGTTTTCATGAGCTGTATGCCACAATCATCCGTATTAAGACAATAAAAGACCTGAAATATTTCAGTTAGTGTGCAATGAATCTAAAATATATGAATGTTAAATTTTCATCATGACATTATGGAAAATAATTAACTTTATCACAATATGCTAATATTTTGAGAAGGACCTGTATAACATGTATTTGATTTTTTTAAAAAGCATTTTTTTTTTGTGTTATGAAATATTACAATTTTCTGAGACTGAATTTGGGGTTTTCATTATCTGTAAGCCATAATGATCAAAATTACAACAAAAAGATTGAAATATTTCCCTCTTTGTGTGATGAATCTCTATTATATTAGTTTTACTGTTTCAAATAAGAAACAAAAAATATTGACATTTTTTTAGATGTACCTCTATGACAGCTCAAACTATAGCTTTCATTTTGTTTCATTTCAATTTGGAAAAGCCACTCACTGAAAATCATGACTCAACTAACACTCACCCTACCCCTCACTAACGTGAAAAAAAAACACAATTTTGGCTACAGTGCCCTGATGCATCTAACACTGCTCTGTGTGGTGTTTGGGATATTTATCCAAACCATGTAGTAATCCTTTGCAAAGCCTTATTGCTGACAATTTAGTTGTGTTCCTTGGTCTTTGTGATGCTGTTTGTTTACGTTATTTGTCTAACAAACCTCTGAGGCCTTCACAGATCACCTGGATTTATAGTCAAATTAAATGGTGCAGATGGGAACCTATGTATTAATTCGGTGAACTTTGAAGGCAATTGTGCTGGATGTTATTTTGGTGTGTCAGAGTGAAAGGGGGAATGACAATTGCATGCCACATGTCACATGGAATTTTTTTTGGCAAAACATTTCAAAAACCATGTAGCATTTCCCTTCTTTGTGTTAATCTTCAACATAATAGCTGAATAAAATACATTCAAGTTTGTAGTTATAGCATGGCATAATGTAGTTTTCATTAGCCTTACTCCATTTAGTGCACAAAAGTCATATTTCTAGTAATGTAAATGACATATGCCTAGTGTTCTTTTGGAGACACAAAGTGCTCAGGGCAAGGTCTCCATCTTCTCAACTAGTAATGTTATATGACAGCAAAGTCACAGTTGCTATCATAACAGCTTGTGCAAATGGCCAGCAAAAAGGGCAATTAAGGTTTAAAAAAGGCATGCAAAGTAAAACAAAAAAACTAGAATCTCTGAATGGAGTTGGTCATTTGATCTCATGAGATTATTATAAAATTATTCCAATCTTTCGCCATCAAAACCAATTTGTGCTGTAAGCTTTTAATGCATGTCAAACACACAGGGTCATGTTTGCATACAGACCAAATGTGCAGATTTTGGCATCCTTCACAAATAATCACAGCATAGCTTTAGCCACAGCCACTCTGTCATGCTCACCACAATGAAACAAAGGCAAGCAGAGAAGCCAGTGAAGGGGAGGGTCTGCCAAATTGAAAGCACACCAATCCACAGGCCTCTGGGTTTGTCTTTTTTGTGCAAGGAGCGTGCCGAGTGCTCTGTTTTTATGGTGGAAAATCAGATTCTACAAATAACATGAAGTCCCCTCCAGTGGCGCTGGAGACCCCTCTTACAGTGCAGGCGCGTGGTGCTGAATGCAGGAGGAACAGCTTGCTGGCTCCCTCAGGAACCGACCTGCTGACTACATGCAGCTGTGTTGAGAATTGTCATTTTTAAATATTCACATATTTAATCAGCTGAAAGGGCTCTTAAAGAACACACACTAGAGCTGTAGGGGAGAGATCTGTTTTAGTGCTTGCATAAAGAAACGTGTTTATATTGGTGTGAGCCTTTTGATGAAACATACAGTAAGATTTCGACCTTATCTAGGTTTATCTTGAAGGATTGTTAATATTTTCATTTTATTGTTGTTCTCTAACTGGAAAATGTTTTTTCACACCAACCAAATAATAATGGATCCATTCTCCTATATTACTGCTAGTTGATATCAACTAAAATGCATCCTGAAATGATTATAAATCTCAGATGCTAATGCCTCTGACCTTCAGGTTGCTAATCTGTCTCTGTCATACTTTTGTGTTTATTCCCTCCGCAGGATTAGATGACATGGTACATGAACTGACTGACAAATGTCAGTTTAGAAAAGAACATGTGGGAGTTTTTAGATTGCAAAACAATGAATGCACTAAGACTTGCCTAAAGTAAGCAATGTTTGATATTCTGCACTTTACAGATTTTTTGTCTCGTCTAAAAGATCTTAAAAAGTAACAGATCATGCCCTTATATAAGGAAAATCAAGAACAGATAAGAAACAAATGCGGTGACATTGGTCTGCAAAAAATTACAAAGATATTTCTAGGCCTTTGGGGCCCCAGCGAACCACAGCGTGAGCAACCATGACTTCTGCTCTCTACCAGAAAACGCTAAAGGAGAATGTTCAGCCATCTGTTTGTGACCTTCAGCTTATATGTGCTTGGGTTATATAGCAAGACAATAATCCAAAGCAAACCAGCAAGTCCACTTCGTACAGCCTGAGAGTTTGGTTTGTGACCTGAAAGTGTTTTAAGGCTCTACCAAAACCTACTGTAGTTGTTCTGCTGCAGATGATCCTCGATCTTCTTCCTGTAGATATTTTTTCCATCCCAGAACTTTTTTTTCAGTTCCCTCTGCAAAGCTATTAGCTCTTCCTTGTTTCCTGATCCAATGGCTCTGTTTTTCTCCTTGAGTAGAGCTTTTATTTCAGGGTTGATCCAATGATTATTTTTGGAGAAACACCATACCTTCATAAGGGGCAAATTGTTGTCCACACATAAGTTAAAGTACAAACTTTCTTTAAAATCATAAACAGTGAGGAGGTACCCTAGGTAATTCACCCAGCTAATTGATGCTGTCTCGGAGTCACTGTAATATCAAAAATATTTGGCAGTTTTACTTTGTTAGCAGGCAGTTATTCTCATAGCTGTAAACTAGCGATGGACAAAGATATTAAAGCTTTGAATAGCAATCGCCGCCAATTGTTTGAGCTTTATGTGATCTGTTTGATTCCAGGATAGCTAATTGTTGTGTGTCATAAAAACTATTAAACTATTACAACAATAGTTGTGGATCCCTTCTAGTTTCTGGAAAAGTAACCAGAAGAAAGTTATTTTGGAAAGAGAGTTATATAATCTTAAGGTATCAACAAGTTGTCTAGGAGACACAGTAAAAACACAGCTCTAATTGGGTGACCCAAAAATGGATTTTCTGGCCTACATGGAAAACACTTATGTGGAGAACTAGGAAGAATAACACTGGACAATCCCCTGAACACAATATACCTATTGTGACATATGATGTGACAGCATCATGCTTTGTGGATTTCATCAGCATGATGTAAACTGGAGATGGGCAACAATTGTCAAAGCTTTAAATAGTCATTCCAGCAATGACTGAAATTCCAACAAGTACTCGTACTCGTCGTCTTCCGCTTTATCCGGGACCAGGTCGCGGGGACAGCAGACTCAACAGAGACGCCCAGACGTCCCTCTCTCCAGACACCTCCTCCAGTTCCTCCAGGGGGAGCCCAAGGCGTTCCCAGGCCAGCCGAGAGACATAGTCCCTCCAGCGTGTCCTGGGCCGTCCCCTGGGCCTCCTCCCGGTGGGACGTGCCTGGAACACCTCCCAAGGAAGGCGTCCAGGAGGCATCCGGTATAGATGCCCGAGCCACCTCAACTGGCTCCTCTCGATGTGGAGGAGCAGCGGCTCTACTCCGAGCCCCTCCCGGATGGCCGAGCTCCTCACCCTATCTCTAAGGGAGTGCCCGGCCACCCTATGGAGGAAGCTCATTTCAGCCGCTTGTATCCAGGATCTCGTTCTTTCGGTCATGACCCAAAGTTCATGGCCATAAGTGAGGGTAGGAACATAGACCGACCAGTAAATTGAGAGCTTTGCTTTTCGGCTCAGCTCTCTCTTCACCACAACGGACCGGCACAGCGCCCCCATTACTGTGGCAGCCGCACCAATCCGTCTGTCGATCTCCCGCTCCATTCTTCCCTCACTTGTGAACAAGACCCCGAGATCCTTAAACTCCTCCACTTGAAGCAGGAACTCCCCTCCAACCTGAAGAGGACAAGCCACCCTTTTCCGGTCGAGTACCATGGCCTCGGACTTGGAGGAGCTGATCCTCATCCCAGCCGCTTCACACTCGGCTGCGAACCGCCACAGCGCATGCTATAGGTCAGCGTGGGCTCTGGAACCCATCTCCTTGAGAGGGGTTGGACTCTGTTCTACTCTGGAGTGGCCCACAGGGAGAGGCGGCAGGCTGGTGTGGGTTTGCTTGTTGCCCCCCAGCTCAGCCGTCTCATGTTGGGGTTTACCCCAGTGGATGAGAGGGTCGTATCCCTGCGCCTTCGGGTTGGGGAGAGGTCTCTGACTATCATTTCAGCCTACGGGCCGAGTGGCAGTGCAGAGTACCCGGCTTTCTTGGCGTCCCTGTCGGGGGTGCTGGATAGTGCCCCTCCCGGGGACTCCATTATTCTGCTGGGGGACTTCAACGCCCACGTGGGGAACGACAGTGACACCTGGAGAGGCGTGATCGGGAGGAATGGCCTCCCCGATCTGAATCCGAGTGGTGTTTTGTTATTGGACTTCTGTGCTAGTCACGGATTGTCCATAACGAACACCATGTTCAAACATAAGGGTGTCCATCAGTGGACCTGGCACCAGGACACCCTAGGCAGGAGGTCGATGATCGACTTTGTTGTCGTATCATCAGATCTTCGGCCGCATGTTTTGGACACTCGGGTGAAGAGAGGGGCTGAGCTGTCCACTGATCATCACCTGGTGGTGAGTTGGATCCGCTGGAGGAGGAGAAAGCCAGTCAGACTTGGCAGGCCCAAGCGCATAGTGAGGGTCTGCTGGGAACGTCTGGCGGAGCCCTCGGCCAGGGATGTATTCAACTCCCACCTCCGGGAGAGCTTCGACCAGATCCTGGGGGATGTTGGAGACATAGAGTCCGAGTGGACCATGTTCTCCGCATCTATTGTCGATGCTGCTGCCCGTAGCTGTGGCCGTAAGGTCTGCGGTGCCTGTCGCGGCGGCAATCCCAGAACCCGGTGGTGGACACCGGCAGTAAGGGATGCTGTTAAGCTGAAGAAGGAGTCCTATCGGCTGTGGTGTGCTTGTGGGACTCCTGAGGCGTCTGACGGGTACCGTGAGGCCAAGCGTGCTGCGGCCCGGGCTGTGGCAGAGGCAAAAACACGGGCCTGGGAGGAGTTCGGTGAGGCCATGGAGAAGGACTACCGGTTGGCCTCAAAGCGATTCTGCCAAACCGTCCGTCGCCTCAGGAGGGGGAAGCAGTGCTTCGCCAACACTGTTTATAGTGGGGGCGGGAGACTGCTGACCTCGACTGAGGACATTATCGGGCGATGGAAGGAGTACTTCAAGGATCTCCTCAATCCTGCCATCACGCATTCCGTGGTGGAAACAGAGGCTGGGGACTCGGGGTCGGACTCTTTCATCACCCAGGCTGAAGTCACCGAGGTGGTTAAAAAGCTCCATGGTGGTAAGGCTTCGGGGGTGGATGAGATCCGCCCTGAGTACCTCAAGTCTCTGGATGTTGTAGGGCTGTCATGGTTGACACGTCTCTTCAACATTGCGGTCGGGGACAGTGCCTCTGGACTGGCAGACTGGGGTGGTGGTCCCCCTTCATAAGAAGGGGGACCGGAGGGTGTGTTCCAACTACAGGGGGATCACACTCCTCAGCCTCCCTGGTAAGGCCTACGCCAGGGTATTGGAGAGGAGAGTCCGACCGATAGTCGAACCTCGGCTTCAGGAGGAGCAGTGTGGTTTTCGTCCCGGCCGTGGAACACTGGACCAGCTCTACACCCTCTACAGGGTGCTCGAGAGTTAGTTGATTTGTGTTCTATTCTGAATAACATATTTGATGTTGGGACCTCCACATCATTGCACATCAGTTTTTATTCACAATTTGTTTAGTGTCCCAACTTTTTTGGAATCTGGTTTGTACTTTAAATATGATCCATACAAAAGAAAAACTGAATATACTTTAGAGAGAGAGTGGTGACAAACTAGATGGGAAAAATACCATAACTCTTAAGCAGCATCTGTAGGCTCACCACATTGATATTCTTTCAAACATAAGTTACCATATGTCCTGTTAACATATATTCAGGGGTTGGACAATAAAACTGAAACACCTGTCATTTTAGTGTGGGAGGTTTCATGGCTAAATTGGACCAGTCTGGTAGCCAGTCTTCATTGATTGCTCATTGCACCAGTAAGAGCAGAGTGTGAAGGTTCAATTAGCAGGGTAAGAGCACAGTTTTGCTCAAAATATTGAAATGCACACAACATTATGGGTGACATAACAGAGTTCAAAAGAGGACAAATTGTTGGTGCACGTCTTGCTGGTGCATCTGTGACCAAGACAGCAAGTCTTTGTGATGTATCAAGAGCCACGGTATCCAGGGTAATGTCAGCATACCACCAAGAAGGACGAACCACATCCAACAGCATTAACTGTGGACGCAGGAGGAAGCTGTCTGAAAGGGATGTTCAGGTGCTAACCTGGATTGTATCCAAAAAACATAAAACCACGGTTGCCCAAATCACGGCAGAATTAAATGTGCACCTCAACTCTCCTGTCTCCACCAGAACTGTCCGTCGGGAGCTCCACAGGGTCAATATACACGGCCGGGCTGCTATAGCCAAACCTTTGGTCACTCATGCCAATGCCAAACGTCGGTTTCAATGGTGCAAAGAGCACAAATCTTGGGCTGTGGACAATGTGAAACATGTATTGTTCTCTGTTGAGTCCACCTTTACTGTTTTCCCTACATCCTGGAGAGTTACGGTGTGGAGAAGCCCCAAAGAAGCGTACCACCCAGATTGTTGCATGCCCAGAGTGAAGCATGGGGGTGGATCAGTGATGGTTTGGGCTGCCATATCATGGCATTCCCTTGGCCCAATACTTGTGCTAGATGGGCGAGTCACTGCCAAGGACTACCGAACCATTCTTGAGGACCATGTGCATCCAATGGTTCAAACATTGTATCCTGAAGGCGGTGCCGTGTATCAGGATGATAATGCACCAATACACACAGCAAGACTGGTGAAAGAGTGGTTTGATGAACATGAAAGGGAAGTTGAACATCTCCCATGGCCTGCACAGTCACCAGATCTAAATATTGTTGAGCCACTTTGGGGTGTTTTGGAGGAGCGAGTCAGGAAACGTTTTCCTCCACCAGTACCATGTAGTGACCTGGCCACTATCCTGCAAGAAGAATGGTTTAAAATCCCTCTGACCACTGTGCAGGACTTGTATATGTCATTCCCAAGACGAATTGACGCTGTATTGGCTGCAAAAGGAGGCCCTACACCATACTAATAAATTATTGTGGTCTAAAACCAGGTGTTTCAGTTTTATTGTCCAACCCCTGTACATACTGTTACTTTACAACTGGCTTGTGATAAATTTCATAGTAAGCTTAAAGCTTTCCACATAACTCCTGGGGCAATTGGGCTGCTAACTTCAGGATTAAGCTTTGTTGTGCTAAAGACCATGAGGGTACATCCATGTTGTGCAATAATATGCTTAAGTTATTTAATATTTAATTAAGTAACTATTGGCCTATGGGTCAAGCGGTAGTGCGGAGTACCCGGCCTTCTTGGCATCCCTGTCAGGGGTGCTGCATAGTGCCCCTCACTGGGATTCCGTTATTCTGCTGGGGGACTTAAACACCCATGTGGGAAATGACAGTGACACCTGGAGAGGCATGACTTGGTGGAATGGCCTCCTGATCTGAATCTGAGTGGCCATGTTTCTCAGCCAGAAAAGTGTAGCTTTCCCTCACCAGATCAGGGGGAATTTGTGCCTCAAGTGGAGGAGTTAAAGTATCTCTTTTTGGGGTCTTGTTCACGAGTGGGAGGAGAATGGAGCGAGAGATCAACATATGGATCGGTGCAGTTGCCGCAGGAGTGTGGACGCTGTCGGTCCGTTGTGATGAAGAGAGAGCTGAGTCCAAAGGTAAACTCTCAATTTACCAGTCAGTCTACATTCCTACCCTTACATATGGACATGAACTCTAGGTTATGACCGAATGAATGAGATCCTGGATACAATTGGCTGAAATGAATTTCCTCTGCAGGGTGGCTGGGCACTCCCTAGGAGATAGGGTGAGGAGCTCGGACATTCGGTAGGTGCTCAGCGTACATCCACTGTTTTTCCCCATCGAAAGAAGTCAGCTGAGGTGGCTCGAGGATTTATTTTGAATGCCACCTGGACACCTCCCTCAGGAGATGTTTCAGGCATGTCCCACCAGTAGAAGGCACCGAGGATGGCCCAGGACAGACTAGAGGGAATATGTCTCCTGGCTGGCCTGGAACACCTTAGGCTGCCTCCAGAAAAGCTGAAAGAGGTGTCTAAGGAGAGGAAAGTCTGGTTTGGGTGTCTCTGCTGAGACGTCTGCAATCCGGTCCCAGATAAGCGAAAGACGAACAGTACAAATATAAATCAATAATTTTTTTGTATAATTAATTCTTAATGTTGCTGTATTCCTTCACCAATATTTTAGGAAAAATCTTATTTAAAGAAGTATTATTTTCCAAATTAGAAATCGATATTCTTCTGGGCAATTAATCTTAATGTTATTTTACTAGCCATCACATGGAGTAAATGGTGGGGAGGAACATCTGTGGACTTTCACAAGATGGCGACAAGTCATATTGAAAATATTTGATTTTGCTGGTGCTAGCATTAGCAGTTTTGGCTAACAAAGGAGGATAGTTTATTTACAATCCCTTTAGTTTCACATGTACTTGAAATACCATTAATGAAATATTAAGATGTATATGTGGCGTGCTATGGAAGATCTATGTTTAAACCTCTCATTAAAAATAAGTTTGCAGATATTAGACTAGCCTTAAGGCTTAGAGGCCCGTTCGCATTAGTTTCACCAGGTAGCTGTTTGACCACCAAAAGTAAAGCAAAACACTATGAAATAAACTATATTTTAATTGTTTCATCCTAAATGAATTTCCTCTGCCCAAACACCATCTCTGACAAGAACAGTTCTAATGAAAAGGAGGAAGAGAAGTCCAAAGGGAGGTCCAATGGACAGGAGGAAAACCTCTTCAGTCAACGTGATTAGAGACACCATCTCATCTGGGGAAATCTGTAGCTCAGATTCATTTTCTGCAGAAGTTCACAAAGAAAGGTTCAAGATAAGCTTATCTTAATTACCCTTTTACAATGAACGATGGATGTTCAAACAGCAGATCATTACTTAACTTATGTCATCCTTGATTGGCGGCTACTTAAGCACCAGGTTGAAGTGAATTCTGGATCCCAGTTTGAAGAATTAGTAGTCTTCCTCGCCAGCAGGTTTCAAAGACCTTCAGTTTTATTGCACATGACCTTTTTTTTTAGCTGCTAGGCAGCAGTATAGAGAATGAGGTGTGGCTGAAAAGTGTTTTGTTCAGGGGTTCCATGTAAAAGTAGGTTAATGTGTGTAATTAAAGATGCAGATATAATAGATAGACAAAAAAATGTTGGCCATTGCACATTAAAGAAATATGCTTAAGTACAGGGATGTAAAAATACAATCCTATACCAAGTAAGGAGTGTGGAGTCCCCAGATAGCTGTGTTGTTTACTGCCGATTAACAAAGAGAATGGAAGTCAAGACTGTGACACCAGGTAATGTGAAGGGGATGTCACAATACTACAACAGAAACTCAGTAAGAAATTCAAAGCCCAGGAGACTTACAGAGTCACAGGAGAGGAAAGAAGGAGCTAAAATTTAACACGGCAGAAATAAGGGTAATGAAGTGGATGAGGGAGAGACAGTGGTGTCTCCTTCTAATCCTCACTGTCAAGCGTTTTAATGTGAAATACATAGAGTGTTGGAAAGTGTTCCCTTAAATTACTCCCGATAATCAGATACAAATAAGGAGGTTGAACACATTTTATTCTGTTGTTATATAAAAGCTATTACTGAACAAAAAGAGATCACGTCAAAGACAAAAACACAGCTTTTGAGTAGGATTTTCAAAGTCAGCTCAGTATCTTGATTATCCTGACTGTTCTGCAGATAAAGTCTTTCTTTTTCTGCTAAAACTCTAGAATTATTCATGCCTGGCAAATAGAAGCAGGTTGGACCCTATCAAAGTTTATTGAGCCATGTAAGGGTAGAAAAAAAAACATTAATTAATTTAGACATTGTATCAAAATTTTCCTAAACTAAATCCATGATTTATTTAATGATACTGACAGAACATATGTCAGATCTATTATTTGACCAGTTCATGTCCATTTTCCTTCAGCAAAAAAGTGTTCCTCAGTTAGATCAACATCTTTGTTAACATATGAGTGAAAGACTGGTATTTTTGATTTCTTTGGATATACACACAGCTACAGACAATAAAAGGGCTCATCGCTAAAATCATCATGACAAGTAGAGAGAAGAGGTTGACAATGAAAACTAAATGGGATATTTTTTTTGTTTTTAAAGAAAGAGCATTGCATTTCATTTCTTGAAACACGCCAGTACAATGAGCACAAGGAATTAAATTATTGTATTTTGATACGTGAGCAATACCTATGAATTACTCAAACAGATTAAAGCAAGATTTATAAACACCCGTTTGTGATGCCTAAAAGACCTGACGATGTTTAGAATCTGTGTTGCAAACAGTGTTTATTAATGCTTTTGTAAACAGCAACTGTGAGGAGAGCTGATAGCACTGACCTACATTCACAACATCACAGGCAATGATAGAGCAAATGAATTTGTCCTAAATTAAATTAAGAGTTTAACTGACTGAATTTTCCAAAAGCATCACTAACTGTCAAGGTCCTTGTGTGTGAGTGTGTTTGTGTTTGTGTGAGGTCTCCTTTGAAAGGGTCTTGTTGGGGGCATGGCTGGCCTGCTGCTGATGCCACACCTGTCTGCAATCTGCCTCATCAGTGACTGAGGATTTAAGGAGCTGCAGGAGGACTCCTTTTTGTCTGATAATCAATTCAGTTGGTATAGTTGAGCCCTTTTGTATCCTTGTATCTCTTTGAGTCTTCTTCTTATTTCTAGAAAGTACTTATTTTCGTTTACCTGGCCCACCTAATCTTCTGCTTATTGGTGCCTCCAGGTTGCCAACTCAGTACCCACGCTGGACCTCTTGTATGATCACCTCAAGCCGGTTACCAATCTGGACATTTCTCACACCATGATCAAGTCCTGCAGCTTCCCTTTCTCTCATCATCTCCTGCCTTTCTCTCACACGCTCTCCAAAAGTCTCAGTATGCCTACCTTGTAGATTTAGACTCGTCTGTTCAGCTTCTCTCAGACCCATCAGGACCTCCATTCCCTCCTCAATTCAAGCCGCCTACACTAAACCAGTACGCTACCCTTGTTTGCTTTTTATATTTTTTCACCATATCTTTTCACTGCACAGTCTAACTCTGCCTCTCCACCTTCAGATACCCCCTGGTGAAAGCCTGGCCTTCTTGCGCCCAAAGCTTTGTTTGATTATTATGGAAGCATAGAGCTGCCTCCCAGGCAAAAGAGAAATAGAGCTATATTCCACTAAATGTGTATTAGTTGGAACTAATTGTGAAAACGTCATGAAAAGTATGCTGTTTGAACGATAACGTTTTCTTGTTAAAGCATGAAACCTTTTAACATTTCAACCTGGAAAGACTCACATAATGGAGAAACAACAAGATGATGGGTAAGAATTTATTAATGAAAGATTATTTCTTTGGCGCTCTGACCCCTGAGGAAGACGTAAACGCTGAGGATGAAGTGGGTTGGAATAAACATCTTAGGATTATGATTAGGTACATCTTCCCCCCCCTTTGGTATTGAAGGAGTTGGGAGCCTATTGTGCAGAAGGGGTGGAGGAGGATCGAAGCTCAGCAGAAGAGTGATGTCTACCATGCAGAAGATCTTTAAAAGTGATGCCCTGGGAGATGATTGGCCGAGGAGGAGTGCGGACCTGCCGTTGATTGGAGCAGCCAGTGAGGAGTGATTGGATGTGGCAGGGTGGTGAGTCTTCCATGTTAAATTTTCGTTTCAACTCCATTTCAACCTGGAAAGACTTACATAATGGCGAAACAACAAGATGACAGTTAGAGAGTTTATTAATGAAAGATTATTTCTTTGGCGCTCTGACCCCTGAGGAAGACGTAAACGCTGAGGATGAAGTGGGTTGGAATAAACATCTTAGGATTATGATTAGGTACATCTTCCCCCCCCTTTGGTATTGAAGGAGTTGGGAGCCTATTGTGCAGAAGGGGTGGAGGAGGATCGAAGCTCAGCAGAAGAGTGATGTCTACCATGCAGAAGATCTTTAAAAGTGATGCCCTGGGAGATGATTGGCCGAGGAGGAGTGCGGACCTGCCGTTGATTGGAGCAGCCAGTGAGGAGTGATTGGATGTGGCAGGGTGGTGAGTCTTCCATGTTGAATTTTCGTTTAAACTCCATTTCAACCTGGAAAGACTTACATAATGGCGAAACAACAAGATGACAGTTAGAGAGTTTATTAATGAAAGATTATTTCTTTGGCGCTCGGACCCCTAAGGAAGACGTAAACACTGAGGATGAAGTGGGTTTGAATAAATATCTTAGGATAATGATTAGGTACATCTTCCCCCATAAGGGCCAAGGGCTTACCTGAGTTATTACTGAAGAGGCATGGATGGCCATGACAAGTCAGACGAAGATGGGGATGCACCTGACCGGGCGTCAAGGCGGCTAGATGAATGCCTGATGAGACGTAGGTTTGAGATGCCTACCAAGGCATGTTCAGAAACGCCTGCCAATGGAGTGAGTGAGCCTGACAAGGCTGAATGAAACCCCTGCCAATGGCGTGAGTGAGCCTGACAAGGCTGAATGAAATGCCTGCCAATGGCATAGATTATATTTTGTGCTGGTGAGGCATCGAGAAACAGAAGCATTGCCGCGGAGGCAATGAGAAAAATATTTCGAGCCGCGAAGGCATCGAGAAATGCATGCATTGCCACGAAAGCAATGGGAATGATGAAGAGTTAAGCAGAGAAGGCAAGGAGAGTGAAGGAGAGGCCAGTGAGGGAGAAAGAGAGGAGAACTGAACCTATGAGAAGAAAAATTATGAAGATAAATGAGGATGACGTGACGGTACCTGATAAGAAGAAGCATGAAGTGAAGACTAGGAGGAGTTTATAGATAAAGTTCATATATTTGGTGCTCGGACCCCAGTGGAAGATATGTATGCCGATAATGACATGAGCTTTAATGGAGATCTAGGATTAGAATTGGAGAAGTCTTACCCCCAAAAATGGCCGAGGTGAGGGCCGAGGCTGAAATAAAACCAGTATGGGAGTTAGAATGAATTAAGTTGGTCTGACTAGCGGGCGTAGAGAAGGGATGATCTGAGCCTGAAAGATAGCAAAGAAAATTAGTGAGCCTGACAAGGCGTGAAAGGGCTGGACTGTGCCTGAAAAGGCATAGAGAGGGATGAGGCATGTGCCTGACAAGGCATAGAGAGGGATGAGACGTGTAGAGAGGGATGAGGCGTGTTCCTGACAAGGCATAGAGAGGGATGAGGCGTGTGCCTGACAAGGTGTAGAGGGAGCTTGATCCAGAGAGAATGAAGTGATGAGAAGAAACGTCGGAGACATAACAGATATTGTCAGCTGACGGATGTTGGAGGATGGGGACCTTGAAGAAAATGAGGGGAATGAATGAGGTTTGATGAAACAATCTTACATAACCACAATAAGTTTAAACTGAAAAGGCCAACCACCACCAGTAAGAGTTGATAGATCATTGAGCAGAGAGCACAGAATGGACGTTTGGGCAGACATATGAAGTGAATGCTGAACTTGAGCAGCGGCCGAGTTGTTGTTGGGAAGATGTGGAAACTCCTTGGGTAGCTGCTGGAGTGGCTGCGCCGATTCTGAATGAGTGACCTGAGAACTGACTAGGGTTAATTTTGCATTGAACTAAAGTTTGCCTCAGAAATTTGAGGAACCAGGAGGCAATCATGGGAACTCCTTCTGGAGTGAGGAAAAGGGACATGAAGGGTGAGCTGATTTGTGACGTTTGAGAGCAAAAGTGAAGATGGCTTGGAATGGACAAAACGGGCCATCGAGGCGAGCAATGGAAATTAAACGTGTACCTTAGTTTTGGTTTGTTTGCGGTAAAGTTTGAAATGGTCTGGATATAACTTGATGTCTGAAAAGGCTAAAGCTCTAAATGACACGAATGAATAGGAAGGAAAAGTAAATTCTCTTAGTCTAAGAAAGCCATAGAAGGCAAAGAGGAAGGTGCTGGAGAGAAGAAATTTGAAATAAGGCGAAAAAAGGCCAGAGCGAACGGTCATAAGAAGATTTTTTACGGAGGGGAAGTGTAATGGATCTCCGGGAGTCAGGCTGCAGAATGCAATGTTTTGAGAAGCCTTTGAGGACAAGTTAATGCGTAATGAGTGAAAAGGCTCGGAGTGGGCTCAGAAAGATGATCTTTCGATAAAAATTGATGCCTACTAAAAGGCTGCGGCTGTAGGGAAGCTTGTAACGATGGTGTTCAAAACAATGATTAATGAAAGCTAGGACCAAAATTGTCAGGTTAAATCAACCTAAAATACTTATAACATCACAAAAAGAAGAGAAAGATAAGAGAATTAGTTTCTTACTCACTGCGAGGAGAATGGACAGAGATGTGCTTTCAGTTACAAATCTCCTACCGCTCTGAAAACCCTCTCTCCAAATCCTCTTTTTATTTAGGGTGGTCCCTAGTTACAATGAACGTTGCTGCTCTGAAGGATGGGGGAAAACAAACAACAGCAACGTGACATAGGTCATGCACACCATTATCCTGTACGAACACGCTTGCATTGTCTCCATAATCTTAAGGTATGTGCGTTCTTTGTTCAGCATAATCAGCTGTTGTCTTTGTGATGTCCTCAAATGTGACTGCATCATCTGAATTCCACCTTTCCTCCTTGCCTGGAAACAACTCATCACATGTTTGCTTACACATACAACATGAAAGGTTATAAAAGTCAAATAGCAAAGGTAATAAAGAGAAAATGTAAGATAAATCTATATACAATTATTCCAACATTTCCCCCCTGTTTATCTTATATTTGCTCACATTCTCATATCACTGAAACAGCCACTTCTTTTGGAGTTTTAACTGTAAGATCATTTTTTATGAGCACAAATACAATTACACTCAGAGGCACTTACTGACATTTAAACCACAGAATCATGTAGAGATGGAACTGGGTATAGGTCAGAAAAGTGGTCAGTCGGATCATCACCATCCTCATCATCCTGATCATCCTGATGCTTAAGTAGCGGATGGAGCTGGGTAACTCTATCTTCCATAGGAGAAATAGCTGTGGTGATGAGATGGTTAAGAAGAGAATGAAGACAGGGAATACAACAACATCCACACAATGTCAAAATTGCAGCAAGCACTGCAAAGGAAATTATTACTGATGCTACTAAGACTTTATACTTACCAAACACATCCAGCCAGGAGACCCACATCAAGGTGTCTACTCCAGAATGCTCCTTCAATTGCCATTTAGAGATCTCAAACCTTCTATGGCTTTGGTGAGGCTGCCATCAGCAGCAGTGTTGTTAGGTATGAATGTGCAGCATAGGTCTCCTTTTTTCAGCTAACAACATGTCCAAAGCAATTCTGTTCTGGAATACCATCAGGGAAGTTGAAGCCAATTGGTCATGGACAGCTTCAAACCCGCTTTGTGTCCAATTTCCTAGTTTTTGAACATTGTAGTGGATATAGTTGATCCTGTCTACGTTTTTGTTCATTGTACACCACCAACAGATACTTGATTCAAATCCTGCAGCTACTTGATCAGTTAATTTATATTCATCAGGCACTCCTCGAGGTACCCCTATAGCATCGATGTACGTAGGGTCTCCCTCAGTCTGCAAGTTGTAGCTCTGCGCTTTCTATTACACCAGTCATGCCGTATTAGACTAGATAGTCCTTGTGTTACTTCATCTACTGACATAGGATATACTGAAACTGGTAACAATAAGGTAACTAGAGCACAGAGCCCTGTTACATTTGAAGGTAATCGATCAAACAACCTGTCGTCTCCACACCACCACCAAATGTCTCCTCTAGAGACTGGTTTAAAATACTTATTTACTTTTACAGTTGTATTACATCATACTGCAGTGAGATTTCCTAAGTTATTGCCTCTCTCTGTCATATTTATACATGTGTAGTTTCCAGTGGTGACCCCTTTATGGAATAACGGTTTACTTTTATCTGCTCTATTTACAGAAAAAACAGAATCTCAGTTCTGACATGGTTCATTAGGATTAGTGTGATTCATCACTTCCATCATACAGGGTTGTAGCATTACAGCTGGAATTACTTGCAACAAAGGCCTGGGACCCATACATACAACACAATCTCTTTTAGTCATGTTAGCCGCTTGTTCTACCATCAATAACCAGTTATTATTTGTTCCTGATACTTCAGTAATAACCTGGAACTTAGTCATCTGCGGTTGAGTTTCCTGGCATAATTTTTACTCTCTTCACCGTGGTCTTAGGGGAGAGAGTTGTTTCACTTTTACTTCACAAACAAAAGGTCAAAATTTGGGTCTGACCCTGAAACCCAGGCCCACAGGAGAAAACCCCAACATTTTTCTCCTGATGAAGGGTAGTCAGGAGGGAATAGAGAGTTATGCGTGAGGTTAATGGTTACTTGGATTGCATTATCACCTTTATGAAGTCTAAACAACTTCTTTTGATGACTAGCATAAGCAGTGGTGCCCCACTTTGGTGTCCAATTGTTTCCTTCATCAGCTACCATCGTGGACCATGAGGTGTCTGTTCTGTCATTAGTTAAGTACCATTTATAACTTCTATAATCCTGTCCTTTTCTTCCCCGTTTGGTTAAGCTAATGAGTGGGATCAGCACCACAGCTATGGTATTAGATTTCACGCACACTTGAATGCCATAGGTATAAGAAGTAAGTTCAGTACACATAGTTGAGTTATCTTGCCTTCCTCAGTTTAGCGCTACTTGTTTAATATGACTCATAGCAGATGTTGTTACATTTTGTTTTATCTTGACTGGTTCCCAAAGGTACCAGAAAAATAAGAAAATCAATATGAGGAAAAGTATAAATGCCCAGCAACGGACTGCATCACTAACCCATCTAAGAGTCATTTTGGTTGAAATTTGACTCCTCTAAGTGGTTCCAGTGTCTTTATTTTCTTCACTGACTTTCGGGTCTCTCCAGCCTCTAAATGTCTGGGTCCACCCTATTATCAGGCTGTAAATCACCTCCCTTGGCGGAGTTTTCAACCGAAATGACCTTTTTACAATGTGTCCTCTTTAGTTTGATTTTGTTTCTGTTGCTTTTCTAACATACTCTTATAATCAGCTAGGTTGGCTTCTTCATCTAACTCCCACTGATTTTTGAACTGTGGTAATCTGTATGGTCTTCCAAATAATGTTTCATAGGGTGCTTGTGATGTTTATAAATAGTTTTACTAGATCCACACACTGTGTCCATGGTCTTCCTGTCTCTTCAATACACTTTTTCAGGTGGTTCTTTAAAGTCCCATTCATTCTTTCCACTAATCCAGCCCTTTGAGGGTGGTAAGCACAATGGTTTCTTAGATCTATGTAAAACATAATTCCTATTTTTTTATTATTTGATTTACAAAATGGGCTCCATTGTCACTATATATCATTCCCATATCGGGGAATGATATCTTTACACAGTGCTTTTGCTACAGTCAAGGCATCTGGATGTTTAATTGGAAATAGTTCTATCCATTTAGAAATGCATTTATAATAACTAAACAGAACCTCTTCCCTTCACTGTGGTTTAGTTCAATAAAATCCATATGAATTGTTTGGAAAGGGTATTGTGATTTTGGAAATTGTCCCCTTCGTGGTCTTCGATTCCCTTGTGGATTGTGTTTTGCACATGTTAAACATGTTCTACAAAATTTTTTCGAATAAGAGTTAAATCCATATGTTGTATAATATTTATGTATCTGTCCTGCCATCCCCCCCATTGAGACATGTAAAACACGATGTCTCAATATTGCTGCCCATTTGTATAGGTTATTTGGTAGGATAGGTTTATTATCTGGTCAAATATAGACTTCATCTTTTAATGCAGCTTCATGTTTTTTTTTTTCACATTTCTATCTCCTGTGGTGGGCTTTGTTGTTGCATTTCTTTTAACACAACATTGTCTACACTATGCCGTTTTTCCATAACTAATATTTTGATTTGTCCTGCTACACCCACTTTTGCTGTCTTATCTGCAAATGCATTTCCTTTTATGACATAATTTGTGCCAGAGTGTGAGCTGCACATTTACAGACTGCTAATTTTCTAGGGAGGTGTACTGATTTCAGTAAGTTTTTTAACAAATCAGCATGCGTTACTGGTTTCCCAGTAGACGTTACAATGCCTCTATTCTTCCAATATTGAGCAAATGTATGCACTGTTGCAAATGCATATTGACTATCAGTATAAATAGTTACTCCATCATTTGCAAATAGTTTGCAGGCCTCGGTTAACGCAATAAGCTCTGCAGCCTGTGCAGAATAATGTGAAGGTAATTGTTTCGCTTTTAACACTGTATCTCTTGTCACCACTGCATATCCTATTTGTGTCTTCCTTCTCTCATCTTTTCTGGAGGAACCATCTACATAGACTATCTTTCCCTGTACCAGGGGTTGATCCTGCAAATCACTTCTAGTTTTTGCTTCTTTTTCTGCTAATTCTTGACAATCATGCTGAATTCCATCTTCAGGTATGGGTGACAATGTTGCTGAGTTTAAAGTGGTGCACCTTTCTATAATTAAGTGTGTCACAGTAAGGTTGACATGCAGGACAAATGTCTAGCAGGTGATAGAAAGGTCATATTCGTCTGCAGTAATAATGCTGAAACTGTATGGGGAACTCTTAAAGTTAAAGGGTGGAATAACACTATTGTGGCACTGACTTCAACTGCCATTGAGGCTGTAATTACAGCTCTTACACAATATGGTTGCGCACACGCAACACTGTCTAGTTTTGAGGAGAAATAAGCTATTGGTTTCATTTTATCTCCATGTTGTTGAACCAGAACTGAAGTCATAAAATGTCCCTTACAATCTACCATCTGAACAAACGGTTTACTATAGTCTGGTAATGCTAAAGCAGTACTGGAAACTAGAACTTGTTTCATGTTGGTAAATGCTTCTTCAGCTTCTACACTCCATTTCAGTTCACACGTCATTTTCAGCTCTTCCTCATACATTAGTTTGTTTAATGGGGCTACTATTTCTGCATAATTTGGCACCCAGTTTCTACAATAATTAGTTAGTCCAACGAAGGACATCATTTGCTTTTTTGTTACCGGTTTTGGAACTTGTAATATTGCAGTCTTTCTTTCTTCTACAATTGTGCGTCCCCCTCCGCTAAGATTGTGGCCTAGGTATTTAACCTCATTTTTGCACAACTGAAGTTTCTTTTTACTGACTTTGTGGCCCTCTTCTGCTAAATGTTTCAATAATGCTATTGTGTCATTTTTACAAGTCTCCTCATCAGGAGAGGATAATAGCACATCATCAACATATAGTAAAACCTGATTACCTCCTGGAGGGTCAAACTTGGCCATGCTTGCACTCATTACCTGAGAGTATATAGTTGGACTTTCACAGTAGCCTTGAGGTAGTCTGGTGTCAGTATATCTTTGTCCCGCAAAAATGAATGCAAACCAGAACTGACTATTTTTATCTATAGGTACAGAGAATAGTGCATTGCTAATATTAACTACGGTAAATATTCTAGCATCTGGTCTTAGGGAATTTAATAATGTATAAGGATCAGGAACACACGGTGCTCTCTGAACAACTGCATTATTAACTGCCTGTAAGTCTTGTACCATGCGCCATCCTGTTGATGGAGCTTGTTTTTTAACTGGAAAAATGGCGGTGTTACATGGTGAGTCCTCGCATTTTATTATCACCCCTGCAGTTATTAAATCCTCTATTGCTGGTTTTATTCCTTCACGTGCATCATTTTATACTCTGAAATCTCCAGTATTTGTGCTGCTGTTAAAAGAGTAAAATATTTTCTAAGGTTACACAGAAGAAATGTGTCATGCCATGAACCTCCGTGACAAGCTGTATCAACAGCCTCCAGCGTCTCAAACAATAAAAAACTAAACACAAATAAAACATACATGAGGTACAGTTATGGTGGGGATGGATTTATTCACCAAAGGGAAAATCCCAAGCCAAAAAGACTCATTTTAGCCCATCTAATCCTGTCAAAGCCTCATCAGATCTTTGGTACAAAACAAAAACTTTCCACTTACTCTTTTTACTCACTTTGTTTTGTCCTGCTGTTCTACTTTGCAGTCCATCAAAAATTACTTCTTAGCACTCTGACCTTTTCTGCTTTCCACAAGAATGTCTTATCTCCAACTCTCTCTTTTAGCTACTTTTAACCAATAATCTACATCCTCATAACCTTCTTTTTCCATTTTTCTTGAATCACGTTTTTGTACTTTTAATTATTGCATCCTGTAGATTAACTCATTTTTGAGAGTTTAATCAACCATCATAATTATATGTGGTTATCCATTTATCTAAATATTTTAAATTTGTTTGCATCCTGTGCTTCTATTAATTTCCACTCTTTCCATTGTAATTTGTCTTTTAATTTATTTTACTTGCCCCTTTTCCCATTTTTGAAAAATTTGGTCCAGTATATCAATACCTAGGGTATTCTAAATGCTGGATTATTCTGCTCAGTAGGGTGACAGGAAAATCTCCTTTTGTGGTAATTCTCACTTCAACTCTTTCGAGTGGAGAATTCTTGCCTTTGCATCAACAAATGTTGGTCACTTACAATCCTACTGCTTTGATATGAGGCAAAACCTAGTGGTTTAAATCCTCCATTCACTTCTCACATTCACGCTTTTTTTTTTTTTTTAACACGGAATTTTCTTAGTATTTTTGTTCAAATAATTATCAGGACTCCGCCGTCCCTTAAACACGTAATTTTCAGTATTACTTCTCAATACTTTTCAGGACTCCGCCATCCTACTTTTACCTGTTAGGGCCTAGGATACACAGGTTTTTACATCACGCAATGACCCCCAGTCATTCGTCACACTTTTTAATCCAAATTCAACTCACCACTTTGTCTTTCCCCTCTCTCTCGGAGTTCCGTCAGCCGTCAGACCCCATCTTCAGACTATTTTGTTTTAAATATACATGGTAAAAGCACTCAAGGGAAAGATTGTCAAGGATAAACGGGTGTTGTGAAGATTAAGGTAAATAATTCATTTATGATAAATAATAAGGCAAAAAGATTTAAAGCGGCATATTGTTAGAGTTACTGAAGGTATTTACGATCTGTATATATATATATATATATATATATATATGTTTTTTTTTTTTTTTTTTAGCTATAATGATGTGTTCACATGCAAGGCTCTGACAATGAAAGGATTGAGGACCATCCGTTTGAGAGACCATCTTTTTTAACCGAAATGGTACAGGCCGTAAAGAACTGAAACGTGTCAGGCGAGAGAACGACGTCGCTGTTAAAGGAAGAGATACCATTCCAGTTCGTAAGGAGACTGGAGCTGGAAGCCAGCAGTTTGAGTTTGGTTTGGAGAGTGCTGGAAGAAAGGAAGAGAAGAACAAAGAGCGCTCTGATGGCCGACTGAGCCACAGGAATCAGAGGTGGCTTGCGTCATGACAAAATTTCAGTGGCGAGAATAAACCAGTCTAGGCAGACTCCTGATTGAGCGAGTGTGGATGCAGCTTTGGTGGAGAAAGATGTGTAATATTGATGGAAAATCTGGAAGCCATGTTTGAAATATAGGTCGACTATGAGGGACGAATAAGTATCGCGTTTATTCTACGCTCAGTAAACAGAGCAGAAGACATCTCTGAAATGCTTAAAGGCGGCCGGAAGCTCACCAAAGGGGATTCTTAGAAAGGTGGGGAGTAGATAATTTAAACACAGCATTAAAGCCATGAGGGAAAGCGATACAGAGGTAAACCTCGGGAGATAGTAAAATGAGAGAAACCAGATTAATGAGCTGCCCCTGCAGGATTTGGAGCGGAGCCTGAGTGAGATGTTAGAATTTATGGGAGTATATGATCTACCTTTATGTAAAAGAGGAGTGGGAAACACAGCGTGCTTAAAGGGCAAATGAATGAGGAAACAGTTGAGAACAGAGAATGAAGTGATATATCTCACCCTTAGAGATGAGCCAGGACAAGCATTGCATTGGTGACTGTCAGTGGGAGGGGCCAAGGAACGGATTGAACGTTGGCGGAGCGGAGAAGAGGAAGTGCTGATGTGGCAGAATTGAAGGCGAACTCCTGGAGAAGCTTAATAAAAGATGGTATGAAGCTCTGGAGACAATCCATGGACGAGATGAATGAAGCAGGGAAGATTGTGGGATGACCAGAGTAGAAGACGATGTCGAAGCCTGGGGAGCGGGTAGATCGGTTTGAGAGACGAGATCAGAGGAGAACCACTGCAGAAGCCGGGTCGGGTGACGCGGCAGCGGGAGCCAGGGTGAAGGCAAGGCAACCTCGGCGACGCTTAGTAGGATGATTGGATGAGTTCTTAAGCCGCCTTCCACTTGCCCGGAGCTGAGATGAGGGAAAAGGGGCCATCGAGGCAGGAGGCCAGTCAGGCGCGTAGTTATACCTGGGTGTTTTCTGAATAGCCCCGGACTTCTTGATAAAATAAATTTAGAAGTATTAAAAAGATGCAGCCACAAAATGGTATTGGACTTTACATTTTTATTTAAAAACAATCAGATTTTTTCAATTGTGTTCCTTATAATCACGTCCCGCTCCACCTAACCTGACAATGAGTTAAAAGGAGAAGAAAAAAATTATTTGCGCACTCGCAGCACCACGAATGTGCAACTACGCGCACAGCCAGAGACGGACTCCATTCTGGAGAAGTCCAGAACAGCAGTTTACTCCAGGTCGACCTGTCTCCTTCATTACCCTGAAAAGTTACACTAAGCGCCTCAAACAGGGATCATTTCAGAGCAACCGTGGAGCCAACCAGAGAGGGGAGACTGGTGGGTGTGTGTGTTCAGGAACAGGTGGACACCGAGCGGTATAACCCAGACGAAGATAGCGGTAAAACCTGAATGCTGACTCAGAATGGGCTAATTGTAAGTTACAGCTAATCACTGATTCACCCAGCAAGACATGAGGTGGAGGTTCACTCTAATAAGCATCTTCAGGGTCATGATGAGGAACTTTCACGTGAGCTACAGGTGAAGTTAAATGATCTGTGATAGAAAACAGTAGCAACCTTCTCTGTGAGCTTCTAGCGGGATTTGCATCATAATGTGAAAATATTTGGTCCTTTACTTCAGTAAAAATAAAAACATTTAATCCTAACGTAGCTGAACACATTGAAAGTCCTTCAGATCAACACATTACATGTCATTGCTGCAGCCGGTCTTATAGTCTAGTTCTACATGTAGAAAGAACCAGGTGTTGCTCAGTAAACCAGGAAAATATCTCCTGGTGCCAGTAAGATGTAGTAGAAAAAGTAAGCCTCCCTGTTTTCTTTCATATCTTCTGTGCTGATTCTAAACATACAGCTGTGGGTTTAAAGATGCAGGATAATTAAGAAATAAATCATAGCAATTAATCACAGGTGGACCATTGATTAGTGACCATTTATTAACTATTTTATTTTTCTGAATTACACATGTAATATTATATAAACTAAACTAATTAAACAAGGACACAGTTTTACTAAAGGTAAGACATACATACCATATGTATACAGTTATTAATAACTGTAATATTAGTACTGATAAGGTCCAGGACGAGGCTCTATTTTAAACACCACAACTTAACATCCTTTCCTCTCAAAGTGTTTAATAGTAAGAACTGCACTAATGTCTCACATGCTCAGTGCAGAAGAAAAGACTGGGTTGAAACAGGTATCATTTATACTTTTTTGGCAGGCCAAATTTCTTCAGAAGTGGAATGAAGGGCTGAAAAGATGGCGATAAAAGAGAACAGGTTCATAATAGAAGGAAGAATTTTAATAAAATGTTTCAAAAGCTCTTGGCATAATAAAATAAATGTGTTTTAGGATTTTACCATTTACTAAGATTTAGGAAAATCAACTTTATACCACTTTCCTTTTTTGAAATATAAGAATAAAGACAATGGAGCCTCAGGAGTGGAACACTTTGATGAGAATGTGACGTTTAAAAAAGGTTATTTATGTAGATGACAAAAGAAGCACATTTATCTGACCCATAGTAAACATCTTTGAGTTTAAGAAAAACGTTTATCAGCAAAGATTCAGATTAAGTTCTTTTCTAAATACCTTAAAATGTGTCATTATTTGTTTCAGCAAAATGTTTTTTCATCAGGCCTAAACTCTGTTTCTCCTTGTCCCTTATTCAGCTTCTAACAAAAATAAAAAGTAAAATTATGCAAATCTTTTTTGTTTGATTCACAATAATTTACATTCAGTCTAAAACCAGCCGAGACAGAGAACTGGTACAATATGTCCTGTATTATTTTAATTTTAAATTACCTACAAATTGTCTTATTTAAATCTAAATATTTTGGATTTGGGCTGAAGCCCCCAATGTTTTGAGACCCTAAAAACGCCCCTGTAGCCAGTTGAACGTTCCTACGAGCGGAGGAGGAGAACGGAGGGCGAGATTCATCACGAAACAGTGCGGGGAACTACCAAGTCCCCAGAAACTAGTTGGACATTGACATATTTGCTGTTATTCAGAAGCTTTGACAGTATTGTGATAATCATGCCTACACTGAGAAGGAAGTTGATCAAATACTGCCCCAAATGAATGTGCCATTATAAATCCTATGACAAACTGAGGCCTTTTGACTATGTAAAGATGTAGCAATTGATCGCGTTTCTTAACGTTAAATGTTATATGCTCTAACAAGAATCTATATTGTCTCTATTTGATGTTTGCACACTAAATGATCACCTTCATGCAATATAAATATTATATTGTAAGAACCTGAAAAGTTTTTAGTTCTAGCATAATAAATATGTATATTGTAATAAGGTGATATGATATTGTTTAAATGTGAAAAGTATTAACACAATAGTAATAACACAATAGTATATTGTACAAATATGAAATGTGAAAGTTTTCACATTATAACATAATACAGCCCTACTCTAGATTATTGCTAGTTGAAAATATAAAATACTTAGATTGGTCAGAACCCAAAAGGATTATAAACTGAAATTCCTTGAGATTTAAACACCCATTTATAAACCGCTAATTGTACTTGTTAAATTACAAAGAGAGCATTTTATACTATTTTGGTATCAGGATAACCCCCAGTTCAGATTAGTGTATACCTATATACATATGATGCAGAGAGCAGAGGTTGCAGCATTTAAGCACAAAACACCACTAGGTTGCTGTACGTTTTTCTTTGTGAGAATGTCAAATATTATTCTTTACTCATGTTGTTCCATGTCAAACATATGCAATTTCTGGATGTGTGAGCAACAAACTACCTCTAGTTGTTACTACAAAAATCCAAACTGGACTTTTCCTGGACTTTTCTGAAAACTGAAAGTTTTCCGTTTCTTCAGACATTTAATGAGAAACTAATGAGAAGTTGCGTGACAACTGCTAAAAGCAAAAAGACAACATCTACCCAACATTACTGCAACACTTCTTCAGTTTTATAATGTCCTAAAAATATACTTCAAGCAGCACTGCAGTGTGCCAAAGAATCAAACACGTGGTGCACCAGTTGGTACTGTGGAGAACACCTTGATTCTTGCTGCAAAGAGAGTCACATAGCACCAACCTGGCCAAGGATTAGCAATATTGTTAGTGACAAAGAAGTAACACAAAGTAAGAGGAAGCTAGGAGGTGTCTAATTATTGTTTGAGGTGCTACTGTATGGAAGTTTGTAAAAAACTGAAAAGCTTCACTAAAAAGATGTCTTAGCAAATTCATTCCAGAGGAGAAAGTCATAAGCAAATCTGTAAGAGCTAAACCCTGTTTTAGGGTGTCTGGATGCAAATTTCAAAAAATCATAACATATCTTTTGTATTTCTATAGAGAGGGTGTTCAGTTCTTGCTTTTCTTTATCAAAATTTTAATGAACATGTTCACTGAATCAGTATTTGGTGATCTTATTTCTAACAACAGTATGGCATTTTGTCTCCCCCCGTAATTAGGTTACCGTCGCTTGTCCTCACGAGGCTTAGTGTCAATTGCTCGAATGCTCCCTTGCTCTTACTGGAGGTCTATCAAAACACCTGAACAAATAAAACAAAGCACTGTGCATAAGACTCAAGCCGGGGAAATACGCTGGCACAAAAATACAGTCAGTTGGTAGGAAATCTTCTTTAAGACAGGGCTTAAATATAAATTAAGCATGAAGAAAAAGAGTTTATCAGAATCACAATCAGAATGAGCTTTATTGCCAAGTTTGTGCACACAAACAGAACAGCTTATTTCTCATCATTAATAGAAGAGAACAAGAATAATCCTAGGTTTCTCTTTAATACAGTTGCTAAACTTATAGTCATAGCTCTGTTGAGCCATCCATTCCCTTAGCTTTCAGCAGTCATGACTTTATGGGATTCTTCTTAAATAAAATTGATTCTATTAAAAAGAAAATCTTTGATCAGGAAATAACTGCAGAACCTGATTTTTGTTTGGACTGTTTTGATCCTGTGGAGCTTCCTGATTTATCAGAAATATCAGCTTCATCTAAACCTTCAACTTGTATGTTAGACCCAATCCCAACCAAATTATTTAAGGAAGTGTTCCCTCTGATTACCAGCCCCATTTTAGATATGATTAATCTATCTTTAGTAAATGGATATGTACCACAGGCTTTTAAGTTAGCTGTAATTAAACCTTTACTTAAGAAACCTTCGCTTGATCGAGATGACTTGAAAAATTACAGACCTATATCCAATCTTCCATTCTTATCTAAAATTCTTGAGAAAATAGTTGCTAATCAAATGTGTGAGCATTTACACAGCAATGACCTGTTTGAAGAGTTTCAGTCAGGCTTCAGAGCTCATCGAGCACTGAAACAGCTCTGCTGAAAGTCACTAATGATATTCTTATGGCCTCAGATAATGGACTTGTGTCTGTACTTGTCCTGTTAGATCTCAGTGCTGCATTTGATACAGTCGACCATAATATTCTCTTAAAAAGGCTGGAATATTCTGTAGGGATCAGGGGAACAGCGCTAGGCTGGTTTAAATCTTATCTGTTTGACAGATTCCAGTTTCTTCATGTAAATGATAAATCATCTTTAAACTCCAGGGTTAATTGTGGAGTACCACAGGGTTCAGTACTTGGGCAAATTCTCTTTAATATATATATGCTTCCAATAGGTCAAATTATCAGGCAGCATAGGATAAATTTTCACTGTTACACTGATGATACTCAGCTTTACTTATCTATAAATCCTGATGAACCCAACCAGTTAGATAGACTACAAGCAGGTCTTGAAGATATAAAAACTTGGATGACTTAAAATTTTTTTGCTTTTAAATTCAAACAAGACAGAAGTTGTCGTCTTTGGACGGGAGTCTTTAAAAAAGAAACTGCTTAGTCAATCACTTAACCTGGATGGCACTAAATTGACCTCCGGTAATAAAGTAAAAAACCTTGGTGTTATTTTTGACCAGGACATGTCATTTAAATCCTATATTAAACAGGTTTCTTGGATTTCCTTCTTTCACCTCCGGAACATTGCCAAAATTAGAAATATCCTGTCCAGGAGTGACGCTGATAAACTAGTCCATGCATTTACTTCAAGGCTGGACTATTGTAATTCTTCACTATCAGGATGTCCACAAAATGCAGTTAAAAGCCTTCAGCTGTTTCAAAATGCTGCAGCAAGACTTCTGATGAAAATTAAAAAGAGAGATCATATTTCTCCTACTTTAGCTTCCCTTCATTGGCTCCCTGTTAAATCCAGAATAGAATTTTAAATTCTCCTCCTCACATATAAAGCCCTTAATGATCTAGCTCCATCATACATAAGAAATCTGATTGTTCCATATGTTTCTAACAGAGCACTTCGTTCTCAGACTGCAGGTTTACTGGTGGTTCCTAGAGTCTCTAGAAGTAGAATGGGAGGCAGATCCTTTAGTTATCAGGTTCCTCTCCTGTGGAACCAGCACCCAGTTTTGGTCCGTGAGGCAGACACCCTGTCTACTTTTAAGACTAGGCTTAAAACATTCCTTTTTGATAAAGCTTATAGTTAGAGTGGCTTAGTTTATCAGGGAGGGAGCCTCCCTCCCTGTTGGTTGGAGTAAGAGGGAGTCAGGTTTAGCCTAAATCGGCTCAGTTATGGTTGAAGTGCAAACACACCCTCCATTTCTGCTACCTGTATGACCCCTTCTCTTTTCCAATGGTTATAATCAGTTTGACAGAGGGAGGTATCCCAATCCTTGTAGTTTTTAGTATAACAGTGACCATCAGTGGGACCCTTTGTGGGGTGCCTTGAGACGACATTTGTTGTAAATAAGCGCTGTTTAACTAAATGGCCCTGTCTTTTAATGTTCAACCCTTTCTCTCTCCTAGACATGGCGATTGACTGAGCTTTTACTGTGACTAACTCTATGTGCTCTCTTTCAGACTCTAACCTTGAAAACTGGCTCAGAGTTTATCTGTTCTTCCTTTCTAGGTGAAATTACTAAAGGAGCTACATCCATTAACATTTACTTTTCCTTCCCATAGAAAGTACTCCTGGATCAGTGCTTCTTTGTTCTCTTTGTGTCTCTGCTCTGTTCTCTCAAACCCCCAGTCGGTCGTGGCAAATGGCCGCTCACACTGAGCCTGGTTCTGCTGGAGGTTTCTTCCTGTTAAAAGGGAGTTTTTCCTCTCCACTGTCGCTACATGCATGCTCAGTATGAGGGATTGCTGCAAAGTCAACGCCAGTGACTGTCCACTGTCTCTACATGCTCATCCGGGAGGAGTGAATGCTGCAAGTCACTGACTGGATGCAATCTGCTGGGTTTCCTTAGACAGAAAAACTTTTTATCCACTTTGAATAAATAACTAACTCTGACTGCACTGTTCAATGGTTAGGATTAATTGTATGTACCTGACTGTTGTGAAGTGCCTTGAGACAACATGTGTTGTGAATTGGCGCTATATAAATAAAACTGAATTGAATTGAAAAACTTGGAAAAACTGAACAAACAAGGAGTTTTGACTCCGGTACACTCTATATATATATATATATATATAAATGTATAGCGATCTGCTGCCTGCAACATCCTTCAGCATGACCGGTTTGGCAGTGGGTCAGTAATGGTGTGGGGTGGCATTTTTTTGGAGGGCCGCACGGCCTTCCATGTGCTCGCCAGAGGTACCCTGACTGCCATTAGGTACCGAGATGAGATCCTCAGACCCCTTGTGAGACCATATGCTGGTGCGGTTGGCCTGGGTTCCTCCTAATGTAGGACAATGCTAGATCTCATGTGGCTGGAGTGTATCAGCAGTTCCTGCAAGATGAAGATATTGAAGCTATGGACTGGCCCGCCTGTTCCCCAGACTCGAATCCGATTGAGCACATCTGGGACATCATGTCTGGCTCCATCCACCAACGTCACGTTGCACCACAGACTGTCCAGGAGTTGGCGGATGCTTTAGTCCAGGTCTGGGAGGAGATCCCTCAGTAGACCATTCGCCGTCTCATCAGGAGCATGCCCAGACGTTGTAGGGAGGTCATACAGACACATGGAGGCCACACACAATACTGAGCCTCATTTTGACTTGTTTTAAGGACATTACATCAAAGCTGGATCAGCCTGTAGTGTGTTTTTCCACCTTAATTTTGTGTGTGACTCCAAATCCAGGCCTCCATTGGTTAATAAATTTGATTTCCGTTGATGATTTTTGCTCCTTGGGATGTTTAAAACTTGGGAAATCTTTTTGTATCCAAATCCGGCTTTAAACTTCTCCACAACACTATCTCGGACCTGCCTGATGTGTTCCTTGGTCTTCATGATGCTCTCTGCGCTTTGAACAGAACCCTGAGACTATCACAGAGCAGGTGCATTTATACAGAGACTTGATTACACACAGGTGGATTCTATTTATCATCATCAGTCATTTGGGACAACATTGAATCATTCAGAGATCCTCACTGAACTTGTGGAGTGAGTTTGCTGCACTTAAAGTAAAGAGGCCAAACAATATTGCACGCCCCTCTTTTCAGTTTTTTATTTCTTAAACAAGTTTGACATATCCAATAAATTTCATTCCACTTCACGATTGTGTCCCACTTGTTGTTGATTCTTCACAAAAAATTTGAATTTTATATCTTTATGTTTGAAGCCTGAAATGTGGCCAGAGTTTGAAAAGTTCAAGGGGGCCAAATACTTTCACAAGGCACTGTACAGGTCCTTCTCAAAATATTAGCATATTGTGATAAAGTTCATTATTTTCAATAATGTCATGATGAAAATTTAACATTCATATATTTTAGATTCATTGCACACTAACTGAAATATTTCAGGTCTTTTATTGTCTTAATACAGATGATTTTGGCATACAGCTCATGAAAACCCAAAATTCCTATCTCACAAAATTAGCATATCATTAAAAGGGTTTCTAAACGAGCTACGAACCTAATCATCTGAATCAACGAGTTAACTAAACACCTGCAAAAGATTCCTGAGGCCTTTAAAACTCCCAGCCTAGTTCATCACTCAAAACCCCAATCATGGGTAAGACTGCCGACCTGACTGCTGTCCAGAAGGCCACTATTGACACCCTCAAGCAAGAGGGTAAGACACAGAAAGAAATTTCTGAACGAATAGGCTGTTCCCAGAGTGCTGTATCAAGGCACCTCAGTGGGAAGTCTGTGGGAAGGAAAAAGTGTGGCAGAAAACGCTGCACAACGACAAGAGGTTACCGGACCCTGAGGAAGATTGTGGAGAAGGGCCGATTCCAGACCTTGGGGGACCTGCGGAAGCAGTGGACTGAGTCTGGAGTAGAAACATCCAGAGCCACAGTGCACAGGCGTGTGCAGGAAATGGGCTACAGGTGCTGCATTCCCCAGGTCAAGCCACTTTTGAACCAGAAACAGCGGCAGAAGCGCCTGACCTGGGCTACAGAGAAGCAGGACTGGACTGTTGCTCAGTGGTCCAAAGTACTTTTTTCAGATGAAAGCAAATTCTGCATGTCATTCAGAAATCAAGGTGCCAGAGTCTGGAGGAAGACTGGGGAGAAGGAAATGCCAAAATGCCAGAAGTCCAGTGTCAAGTACCCACAGTCAGTGATGGTCTGGGGTGCCGTGTCAGCTGCTGGTGTTGGTCCACTGTGTTTTATCAAGGGCAGGGTCAATGCAGCTAGCTATCAGGAGATTTTGGAGCACTTCATGCTTCCATCTGCTGAAAAGCTTTATGGAGATGAAGATTTCATTTTTCAGCACGACCTGGCACCTGCTCACAGTGCCAAAACCACTGGTAAATGGTTTACTGACCATGGTATCACTGTGCTCAATTGGCCTGCCAACTCTCCTGACCTGAACCCCATAAAGAATCTGTGGGATATTGTGAAGAGAACGTTGAGAAACTCAAGACCCAACACTCTGGATGAGCTAAAGGCCGCTATCGAAGCATCCTGGGCCTCCATAAGACCTCAGCAGTGCCACAGGCTATTTTCTATGTGTGAGAAACATCTCAGGCCCATAGAGAGCCGTCGCTCTGCTGGCCAGGATCTCAGTGAAGCTGAGTCGACGAACGATGGTGTCAGTCTGTCCCAGGGCAGCTGTGGTTACAATATAGTCTACCACTGTCAATGTCTGAATGGATGGTTGACTGATTGTAGTGTAAAGTGCTTTGGGCTCTCTGGGGACTTGATAAAGCGCTATACAAGTGCAGGCCATTAACCATTTACCTTCTTCGACATGTTTGCTGTGTCTACCACTCTTCCATAAAGTTTTGTGTTTACACTGTCGCACAGGCTTTTGAGCATCTAGTCTGTTTTTTATCACATCCAGTTACAACTACAACAGCTTAGACTGATATTGAACACAGACAAAACTAAGGTCATACTGTTGCTCTACCCTGTAACCTTTCCTCAGAAAGTTCCTCTATTGAGATTGTGTCTGCCTACAATTTTGTGTCTGCCCACAATGTACAAATATTTGTACATTGTGATTGATGAAAACATAACTTTTAAGGCTCATGTGGAGAATCTTTTGAAAGAACTGAGACTAAAATTAGCTTTTTCTTTATAAACAGGTCATGTTTTTCTTCTAACTCAAGGAAACAACTTTTTGCTGCCACCTTCCATCCTCTTTCAGACTATGGGAACTTTTTATATATGAATGCCTCTACACATACCCTTCAGTTATTAGGTTCTGCTTATTTTGGAGCCATAAGGTTCATAACAGGATGAACCCTTTATACCCATCATTTCACTATGTATTCTTTACTTAAATGGCCATCTCTTTCCATAGTTTTTCATTGGTACAATTTTATTTATAAATCATTTCTTGGCTTGTTGCCTTCATATTTATCTTCTAATATGCAGGGGTGAAAGTGGTTTTAAATTCTTGCCGGTACTTAGGGGCGGAGCTAGAGGGGGGCTGGGGAGGCACTGGGGGCATATATGCATGCATATATATATATATATATATATATATATATATATATGTATATGTTGGACCACTTGTTTGCTGAATATTGGACCGTTTGCACGTTGCTGGACGCCACCAGACCTCCTGGCGTTTTCGGCCATTTTGTATCCAGGACAGTCCATTCCTACAGATCCCGTCGGCCCCTGCGGCTGATAAGACAGGGTTGTCGCAGCGCTGAGGCCACCGTCAACTATATAACAGAGGATGAGACGACCCACCATTTGCTTTTCAGCTGGAGACCGTGACACGGTTACCAACATCTGAAACATCACCTGGAGAAGAGTCCCGAGTGGATTTCATTTATTCTCCTTCATTGGCCAACAAAAAATTCATAACTGAGGTTTCTGGAATAAGAAGGCCAGAAATATCACTTTGCCGATCGAAGACGTGAGTTTAACACATAACTAAAAAAAAACACTGAGTTTCAAGGAGACGAATTGCCACCTTGTTTTCTGTTCTAGTCGACTGTGATGGTTAGATCATATTTTTCCTTTTCGCCAAGGAGGCCAGAGGACGAAGATTGACCGCTTTTCCTGAAGTTAACTGTGGACGCACAGTAACTTCCAACTTCCACCCCATTCACTCTCAACCCCGCTCAGAAGGAAGACGACGACAAGTAACACCCATCCTTTATTTTTATTTCTTTCTTAGAAAGTCTGGGCAGGGTACAGGAGGTTTTAGTGCGATGAGATTTGCTATTTAATCTAATGTGTTCTGAATTATATGTGCATGCAACCTTTTTATTGAAACTTTGATGTGCCGTGTTGGATGCCTGGAAGCCGCTGTGCTACCCAGCTTTGTGTGTGCTTTGCGGGGTTGTTGAACACCTGAGAGCAAGCGCAGGTGCGCTGTGAGACTGGACTGTTATAATAACCTCATGGTGAAATTCCCCATTTTCTTTGTCTTCAACTTTACTGCCTACTAGCTTGCCGCCAACAGTTTTATAACCTTCTTTCTGCTCACCTCGCCCAGCGTTGGGGGAAGTTTTATGACTGAGTATAACTGAGTTACAATTTGAGCTGCGTCCCAACCTCCACACACCACCACACCCCTTTGTCATATTATCATTTTTGCCATAACTGCTGGTTTGATCCCATACGCACCCACCACTGTTTTGCTTTATTTTGTTTAGTTAGATATTTTACCCCTTTTGTGTAGAACTTTGCATGTTTGAGTAGGTGAAGATTATTAAATCGGAAGAGCGGATTGTATCAGGGCTGTGATTTAATAAATGTTCACATAGATAAAGAGAATCAGAATCAGAATCAGAATCAGAAAAGCTTTATTGCCAAGTACGTTTTTGGACATACAAGGAATTTGTTTTGGCGTAGTCGGTGCAATACAGTACAAGTTAAACAGTACAAACATATCTACAATATAATATAAATATAAGTGCACAGTTTTAAGTGAGTGAGAGTAAATATAGAGCAGTATAAGATGCAAGAGCAATACAACAGTGCAGGTGATCATTGTGCAAGTAAGCAGGAGTCCAAGCTGAGCGTTAATGTAACGCATAGAGTTACAGGTTACAGGTGTCCTGTCAGCAAAAAAAGGGGGGGTGTGGGGGAAAGGGGGAATGTCAGGGTGGTTTCCGGGCTTTGTTAACAAGGCTGGTGGCAGATGGGAAAAAACTGTTCTTGTGGCGTGAGGTTTTGGTCCGGATGGACCGCAGCCTCCTGCCAGAGGGGAGAGTCTCAAAGAGTCTGTGACCGGGGTGGGAGGGATCAGCCAGAATCTTCCCTGCCCGCTTCAGGGTCCTGGAGGTGTACAGTTCCTGGAGCGACAGTAGACTGCAGCCAATCACCTTCTCAGCAGACCGAATGACACGCTGCAGCCTGCCCTTATCCTTGGCTGTAGCAGCGGCGTACCAGATGGTGATGGAGGAGGTGAGGATGGACTCAATGATGGCTGTGTAGAAGTGCACCATCATAGTCTTTGGCAGGTTGAATTTCTTCAGCTGCCGCAGGAAGAACATCCTCTGCTGGGCTTTCTTGATGAGGGAGCTGATGTTTGGCTCCCACTTGAGATCCTGGGAGATGATGGTTCCCAGGAAGCGGAAAGATTCCACAGTGTCAATTGTGGAGTCACAGAGGGTGATGGGGGCAGGTGGGGCTGGGTTCTGCCTGAAGTTCACAACCATCTCCACTGTCTTTAGAGCGTTGAGCTCAAGGCTGTTCTGGCTGCACCAGTCCAACAGATGGTCCACTTCCCATCTGTACGCGGACTCGTCACCATCAGAGATGAGTCCGATCAGGGTGGTGTCGTCCGCAAACTTCAGAAGCTTGACAGACTGGTGACTGGAGGTGCAGCTGTTGGTGTACAGGGAGAAGAGCAGAGGAGAGAGAACACAGCCTTGGGGGGAACCGGTGCTGATGGTCAGGGAGTCAGAGACATGCTTCCCCAGCCTCACGCGCTGCTTCCTGTCAGACAGGAAGTCAGTGATCCACCTGCAGGTGGAGTCGGGCACACTCAGCTGGGAGAGCTTCTCCTGGAGCAGAGCTGGGACGATGGTGTTGAAGGCAGAGCTGAAATCCACAAATAGGATCCTGGCATAGGTTCCTGTGGAGTCCAGGTGCCGGAGGATGAAGTGAAGGGCTAGGTTGACTGCATCATCTACAGACCTGTTGGCTCTGTAGGCAAACTGCAGGGGGTCCAGGAGGGGGTCGGTGATGTCTTTTAGGTGTGAGAGCACAAGGCGCTCAAAGGACTTCATCACCACAGAGGTCAGGGCGACGGGTCTGAAGTCATTAAGCCCTGTGGTCCTTGGCTTCTTGGGAACAGGGACGATGGTGGAGGACTTGAAGCAGGCTGGCACATGACATGTCTCCAGTGAGGTGTTAAAAATGTCTGTGAAGACTGGAGACAGCTGATCAGCGCAGTGCTTCAGGCTGGCTGGTGAGACAGAATCCGGACCAGCAGCTTTCCGGGGGTTCTGTCTCCTGAAGAGTTTGTTGACGTCCCTCTCCTGGATGGAAAGAGCCGTCCTCGGCGTGGGTAGGGGGCTGGTGGGGGGGAACTTCAGGGTGGGGATTGGAGGTGCCAAGGCCCCTCTTGAGGTTGGGGAGGTGGGGGTGGTGGATTGTGGCTGCAGCTGTTGGGGGGCGTCGTGGGAGATGGTTGCAGGACTGTCCCTTTGTCTTTCAAAGCGGCAGTAGAACTCGTTCAGGTCGTTGGCGAGGCGTCGGTCGTTGATGGAGTGGGGGGCTTTCGGCTTGTAGTTGGTGATTTGCTTGAGCCCTTTCCAGACAGACGCAGAGTCGTTGGCTGAGAACTGGTTTTGGAGCTTCTCAGAGTACAGTCGTTTGGCCTCTTTCACTGCCTTGCCAAACTTGTACTTGGCCTCTCTGTATATGTCTTTGTCCCCACTCCTGAAGGCCTCTTCCTTATCCAGTCTTAACCTTCTGAGTTTAGCTGTGAACCAGGGTTTGTCGTTGTTGTAACTCACCCTGGTGCATGATGGTACACAGCTGTCCTCACAGAAGCTGATGTAGGAAGTCACAGCCTCTGTGTACTCGTCCAGACTGTTGGTAGAAGTCCTGAACACATCCCAGTCTGTACAGCCTAAACACGCCTGGAGATTCTCCACAGCCTCACTGCTCCACTTCCTTGACGTCCTCACAACAGGTTTGCAGAGCTTTAGTTTCTGCCTGTATGCAGGAATCAGGTGGACCATGATGTGGTCGGATTGGCCCAGTGCAGCACGTGGGACGGCGTGATAAGCGTCTCTGATGGTGGTGTAACAGTGATCCAGAATGTTGTCCTCTCTGGTCGGACATTTTATAAACTGTCTGTATTTGGGAAGTTCGTGGGTCAGATTACCTTTGTTAAAGTCACCAGCGACGATAACTAAGGAGTCCGGGTTGGTCCGCTCCACACTCAGTATCTGGTCGGCGAGCATGCGCTGTGCGACCTGCACGTTAGCTTGCGGTGGGATGTAAACACCGACCAGGATGAACGAAGCGAACTCACGGGGGGAATAGAAAGGCTTACAGTTTATGATGAAGGATTCCAGGTCTGGAGAACAGTGCTGTTGAATCACTGTCACGTCGTTGCACCAACCACTGTTGAGGTAAAAACAGATTCCTCCACCTTTCGCTTTGCCGGAGAGTTCCGTGTCTCTGTCCGCTCTGTAGAGCTGGAATCCTGCCAGCTGCAGCGCGGAGTCCGGTATTAATCCACACAGCCACGTCTCCGTGAAGCACAAAACTGCCGATGAATAAAAGTCCCTGTTTTTCCCCAACAACAGTTGTAGTTCCTCCATTTTGTTGGGAAGTGAGCGCACGTTAGAGAGAAATATTCCAGGTAACGGTGTTCGTAGTCCACGCTGGCGAAGACGTACCAGCACCCCAGCCCGTTTCCCTCTCTTCCGGCGTTTCACCGCGTGAACAAAGGTGAGCGCACCTTTGACCAGAATGTCCAAATATTCCAGAGCAGTAGGTAGAAATGTTGGAAATAACTCCTCTGGTGTAGTAGCCCTGATGTTCATGAGTTCTTCTCTGGTGAGAGAGCTCCGGGTACCATCACAGAAGACCGTTTTAAAGCAAAAAACAAAACAAAACAATGCGCACCAACACGCCGAGGCGACCATCTGCGGCGCCATCTTGAAGCACAAGAGCGCCATCTTGAGGCGTTTTGTGTTTATTTTGTGCAAGAGTGATTTGTCAGTCAAGATAAGGTTAAAGTTCCACACGTTTTGGCAGAAACGGTCGATTAAACAGTGACATCTCTGGTAATAGTTATTAATTATTACTGAGTATTTAACAGTTGTAATTATCAAAGGCGTTGAGCCACAATTATAACACCAGAAACATCTCTGGTCTCGATTCATAAATGAGGATTTTGGTTAAGAAATTAATTTAGTCAAATTATGATTTTTAATTATAATTATTGATAAAGATTAATTAATCAATAATCATAAATATAAAATATATATAATTTTATATACATTATAATGTATATAATGTGTGTGTGTGTTAATTGTTACTATCATCTGTGCACCCCTCGAGATCACTCTTGGCAAAGTCCAAACTCAAACTCATTAAAATGTATCAATATTTTACTTTACTGAAAGCTGTTTGTATAAAGCAGAAATTAGAATCACTTGACAATGTAGAATATATATATATTTTATTTTTATTTTTTTCAATTGTTAAAGAACTGCCATGTGTGAAATAATGATAAACCGTTTTCTGATGTATAACTTTTCTTCAGTTTCCTTCTTTTCTTTTGAACATAGAAGTTATTGTTCTCTGCATTGTCATCCGTACCATAAATCTGGACTCATCTCCAAAAGGAACTGAAACTCTTTGATCAAATTTGTTTCAGTGAATTTAATATGAGGGTCAAAGATATTGAGAAAATGGCAGTAGGCTCGTGCTCGTTCGTTCGTTGTCTTCCGCTTATCCAGGACCGGGTCACGGGGGCAGCAGACTCAGCAGAGATGCCCAGACGTCCCTCTCTCCAGACACCTCCTCCAGCTCCTCCAGGGGGAGCCCAAGGCATTCCCAGGCCAGCCGAGAGACATAGTCCCTCCAGCGTGTCCTGGGCCGTCCCCTGGGCCTCCTCCCGGTGGGACGTGCCTGGAACACCTCCCGAGGAAGGCGTCCAGGAGGCATCCGGTATAGATGCCCGAGCCACCTCAACTGGCTCCTCTCAATGTGGAGGAGCAGCGGCTCTACTCCGAGCTCCTCCCGGATGGCCGAGCTCCTCACCCTATCTCTAAGGGAGTGCCCGGCCACCCTACGGAGGAAGCTCATTTCAGCCGCTTGTATCCGTGATCTCGTTCTTTCGGTCATGACCCAAAGTTCATGGCCATAGGTGAGGGTAGGAACGTAGACCGACCAGTAAATTGAGAGCTTTGCTTTTCGGCTCAGCTCTCTCTTCACCACAATGGACCGGCACAGCGCCCCCATTACTGTGGCAGCTGCACCGATCCGTCTGTCGATCTCCCGCTCCATTCTTCCCTCACTCGTGAACAAGACCCCGAGATACTTAAACTCCTCCACTTGAGGCAGGAACTCCCCTCCAACCTGAAGAGGACAAGCCACCCTTTTCCGGTCGAGTACCATGGCCTCGGACTTGGAGGAGCTGATCCTCATCCCAGCCGCTTCACACTCGGCTGCGAACCGCCACAGCGCATGCTGTAGGTCTTGGCTAGAGGGGGCCAGCAGGACCACGTCATCCGCAAAAAGAAGAGACGAAATCCACTGGTCCCCAAACCAGACCCCCTCCGGCCCTTGGCTGCGTCTAGAAATCCTGTCCATAAAAGTTATGAACAGGACCGGCGACAAAGGGCAGCCCTGCCGGAGTCCAACATGCACTGGGAACAGGTCCGACTTAGTGCCGGCAATGCGGACCAAACTCCTGCTCCGCTCGTACAGGGAACGGATGGCCACTAATAAAGGGCCCCCGATTCCATACTCCTGGAGCACCCCCCACAGGGCATCACGAGGGACACAGTCAAATGCCTTCTCCAGGTCCACAAAACACATGTGAACCGGTTGGGCAAACTCCCATGAACCCTCGAGCACCCTGTAGAGGGTATAGAGCTGGTCCAGTGTTCCACGGCTGGGACGAAAACCACACTGTTCCTCCTGAAGCCGAGGTTCGACTATCGGTCGGACTCTCCTCTTCAATACCCTGGCGTAGGCCTTACCAGGAAGGCTGAGGAGTGTGATCCCCCTGTAGTTGGAACACACCCTCCGGTCCCCCTTCTTATAAAGGGGGACCACCACCCCAGTCTGCCAGTCCAGAGGCACTGTCCCCGACCGCCACGCAATGTTGAAGAGGCGTGTCAACCATGACAGCCCTACAACATCCAGACACTTGAGGTACTCAGGGCGGATCTCATCCACCCCCGAAGCCTTGCCACCGCGGAGCTTTTTAACCACCTCGGTGACTTCAGCCTGGGTGATGAAAGAATCCAACCCCGAGTCCCCAGCCTCTGTTTCCACCACGGAATGCGTGATGGCAGGATTGAGGAGATCCTCGAAGTACTCCTTCCACCGCCCGATAATGTCCTCAGTCGAGGTCAGCAGTCTCCCGCCCCCACTATAAACAGTGTTGGCAAAGCACTGCTTCCCCCTCCTGAGGCGCCGTACGGTTTGCCAGAATCGCTTCGAGGCCAACCGGTAGTACTTCTCCATGGCCTCACCGAACTCTTCCCAGGCACGAGTTTTTGCCTCTGCCACAGCCCGGGCCGCAGCACGCTTGGCCCCACGGTACCCGTCAGCCGCCTCAGGAGTCCCACAAGCCAACCACAGCCGATAGGACTCCTTCTTCAGCTTAACAGCATCCCTTACTGCCGGTGTCCACCACCGGGTTCTGGGATTGCCGCCACGACAGGCACCACAGACCTTACGGCCGCAGCTATGGGCAGCAGCATCGACAATAGATGCAGAGAACATGGTCCACTCGGACTCTATGTCAACAACATCCCCCGGGATCTGGTCGAAGCTCTCCCGGAGGTGGGAGTTGAATACATCCCTGGCCGAGGGCTCCGCCAGGCGTTCCCAGCAGACCCTCACTATGCGCTTGGGCCTGCCGAGTCTGTCCGGCTTTCTCCTCCTCCAGCGGATCCAACTCACCACCAGGTGATGATCAGTGGACAGCTCAGCCCCTCTCTTCACCCGAGTGTCCAAAACATGCGGCCGAAGGTCTGATGATACGACAACAAAGTCGATCATCGACCTCCTGCCTAGGGTGTCCTGGTGCCAAGTGCACTGATGGACACCCTTATGTGTGAACATGGTGTTCGTTATGGACAATCCGTGACTAGCACAGAAGTCCAATAACAAAACACCACTCGGATTCAGATCGGGGAGGCCATTCCTCCCGATCACGCTTCTCCAGGTGTCACTGTCGTTCCCCACGTGGGCGTTGAAGTCCCCCAGCAGAATAATGGAGTCCCCGGGAGGGGCACTATCCAGCACCCCCGACAGGGACACCAAGAAGGCAGGGTACTCTGCACTACCACTCGGCCCGTAGGCTGAAATGATAGTCAGAGACCTCTCCCCAACCCGAAGGCGCAGGGATACAACCCTCTCATCCACTGGGGTAAACCCCAACACGAGACGGCTGAGCTGGGGGGCAACAAGCAAACCCACACCAGCCCGCCGCCTCTCCTCGTGGGCCACTCCAGAGTAGAAGAGAGTCCAACCCCTCTCAAGGAGATGGGTTCCAGAGCCCACGCTGTGCGTGGAGGCGAGCCCGACTATTTCTAGTCGATATCACTCGACCTCCCACACAAGCTCAGGCTCCTTCCCCCCCAGCGAGGTGACATTCCACGTCCCTAGAGCCAGCCTAAGCATCCGGGGATCGGGCCGTTGAGGTCTCCACCTTCGTCCGCCACCCAATCCTCTTTGCACCGGTCCCTCACGGTTCCCCCTGCAGGTGGTGGGCCCACTGGGGGATGGCCTCGCGTCTCTCGTTCGGGCTTGGCCCGGCCGGGTCCCGCGAGGAGCAACCCGGCCACCAGGCGCTCTCCGACGAGTCCCGACCCCAGGCCTGGCTCCAGGGTGGGACCCCGGCTCCGCCGTACCGGGCGACGTCACGTGCCTCGATATTGTGTTCTTCATGAGGGGTTCTTGAACCATTCTTTGTCTGACCCATCACCTAGAACCTGTTTGCCATGGGAGACCCTACCAGGGGCATTTAGGCCCCAGACAACATAGCCTCTAGGATCATTTGAGCACTCAAACCCCTCCACCACGTTAAGGTGACGGTTCAAGGAGGGGTAGGCTCGTGCTTTTGTTCCTAATTATGGTTTTGTGAATATTTATTTTCTAAACACTTTGACACGGTCTTTTATGCACTTGTACTGTTGTTTTGCAGGATTTTATATAATGTTGGAACAGGTCTCTCCTGAAAATGAGAATTTATTTCTGAATGAGATTTATCCTGTATAAATAAAGGTAAAAAAAAATAAAGAAATTTCTTCCACTTCCACAAGTGTTGTGTTGATTAATCACACAAATCTCAATAAAATATATTGAAGTTTGTGTTTGCAATGTGACAAAATGTGAACAGGTACCAGGGGTTTTGAATGCTACTGCAGGGCACTGTGTAGCATTACTGCTAGGATATGTACCATCCATTTTAACAAGTACATGAGTATAGCCTGCAGCAGGTGGCAGGGACACTGTCCTCAGGGTGGTGAACCTATATTCAAGATCTGATTTGCCCCAGTGCTTTTTAAGTTTCCTCAAACTTACTTTGAATCTCAGTCAGCTCCATGGACAATGTAATATCAGTGACCCTTCACCCTGCCCTGCTGTGAGGAAGACAGCAACCAAAATGAAAACTCCCTCTATTTGACACAGAGGAGGCCAGGGCTTGTTGCAGCCCAGGCGGTTTGACCAGTCAGGAACGGTTTGATCAATATTTCACATGGCTGCTTTCTGTTGGAGTTTTCCAGTGCATTTCCACATTTATATCTGCACCCATGAAAATGTTAAAATATTTAAAAAAAACTCAAAACAACTCATATTTTGAAGAAGTAAAAATGTTAAGAAAAATGTTATTCACACATTTTTGTAATATATGAAAAGAACACATTTTTTAAGTATGTAGCAATGAACTGCAAGTAAAATTACATTTGTAAATTTTTATGTTTTTAAAGCAAACTTGTTACACTAAAAAGGGTTAATGCAGCATCCACATATTGGTTGCCGTGGTAAACATGTTCAAAAACCCATCCTTTATTGCAGCGGCTTAAAAACATTTTCAAAAAATTCATTTCTTGGTTGTTAAGATAACACAAATCTGCTTAAGATGAAAGGCATGTTCTTTTGACTTTGCTGTTTTGAGGAGAAATACGCCCCTGTGTCATATATTTGTGCCCCAGGCACACCGGAAGTTGTGGGTCACTAATTAGAAAGATCAATTTAAAAAGTAAAGAAATAACTTACCAACCAACTGTTGTTGCAAGTGAGATTTTGTTGAAATCAATAATTTCTTATAGTGAGATTTTTTTTTTCCCACAGTGGAAATTGTCTCAACTTAAGGTTGGATTTGTTATTGATTTATAGTAGGAGATTAATGAACTGCAATAAAAGATTTTACACATCTTGACCAAGGATGACCAAGGAAGTGTGAAGTTCACTGTACAGAAGAATCATAGAAGTTATAATTTCAAGTCATGACTTTATTAGTTTATAAATTACATAATTCCCTCAGTTTCCCCTGGCTTTTGCCAACCTTGCCATAGTCAATAATCTACAGAAGACAAAAAGTGAGAGTTTGAGACAGTCAGTTGAATTTTCTTCACTATTTTAACTCCTGTGAGACATATTTTGTATTGTTCAGGGAGTGCAGGATGTGGGTCAAATTCAGCAAAGAAAGAGGAGTGACAAATGGTAGTCTGACATGAGACAGGTTTGTCAATTCCTTAGTGGGCTCATGCTAAGATTTAAAACCAGGCAAGGAAGCTGGTGGTTGGAAGAACAATGATTGGAAGAACACAGGCCTGCATAAAAGGCAATTTATGGTTTAATTGTCCACTCAACTATGTGACATAAATTTTGTAATCTGAGCCAATCCATGATGGATTCCTCATGTCTCTCTGTGGCCAAGAGGGACTCTCATGGATTGGCTCATATCACAAATTTAAGAGAGTCCATCTTGTCTCTCTGTGGCCACTGTCATGCTGCCAAGATATTTTTGTGACAGCTATCCATAAGCTATTAATAATTAACATTTATAAAGTAAAGGAAGACAACCCAAAAAAAAAAAAAAAACAATCCATCCATCAATATATTGTCTATACCCGCTGGAAAGTAGGAGAGTTTGTGCCAGGTTTTGTACATTATAGACTATGGTTTAATCTGAAACTATTTAGCTGCATTGCGGGGGATGGGAGTTAGGGTGGCTGGTGCATGTACTGAGCGAATAAGAGGGAGGTAGGATACTTAATGGACAGGTTGCCATCCATCACAGGGCTAAGATAAGCATGTTTAAAGAGATTTTCGGCTATCTACTTTTGTATGATCTAGAGATTAACCTGTTAATGACTGGCCCTGATTTGTGATCAGGTGGATAGGAATTAAATATCAGATTGATTTTCCAGTCAGTGAAAGCACCAAACCAAGCACCAATATCCCCCTTCAAACTATGGTGTATCAGCCTTTTGTTTCAATGCCATAATAAGACATATCTTAGGAAAAATATGCTTCATCATCCACTTATAATACATTTGACACTGGATCATAGAATTTGATCACCAGCTAAACCAGGCTGATACAGAGTTTTTGGACATGTGGAAAAATCCAACAACATGAATGCAAGTGCTCTTTCATGGCACATTTTTTGCGCATGTGCACTAATGCTACAGAATTAATGCAACTGTGACACAACAGTGACCAAAACAATTACTACTTACTCTCACTCTGTGCTGATACGGGATGCTTAGTGGATGCTTGAAACTGAAAGTGAAACTGACTACTTCACTTAATGATTATCTGACCTCTCAGGGTCACTTACAAAGATTTGAATTTTTCTCACAGACTCATTTTATCATTGAAATTGAAAAGAAATTTAAACAAGACTCTCACATCACAATAAAGTGTTGCCAGTCATGATAGAGGAGAACACTCTGATTTGTACACTGTTGATCCCAATATACACACACTATTCAACACCAAACTTAATCAGAAGCAACCCACATACTTCAATGATGTGATTTGATGTTTGATTAAATTCCTTCATATCCGCATGCATTGCTAACTATGCTAATTAATAACATAAGACCCTAAAGAGTGCTTAAAAAGTCAACTCTGTAAACATTTTGTCGTGGTTTTGAAATATCTATGGTTACAATTAGTGAGAGAATAATTAACAAACTAAAAACAAGCATAGAACCTCTCCCTCCGAAGAATTACCTTGGACACAGGTGTTATTTTTTAAAGTTATGTTGTAAATGTACAGTAAATATTGTGATAAAATGCAATGCTGGTGAGGTATAATCTGTCTTGAAATACGCTCTAGCTCTTTGTAGTTGTTAATTTCTAGTAAAGCCCATACCTCACTAACTCTGGGCTGTTTTCAATACGTAATTGTTTTATTTTACAACAGTCTTGTATTACTATGACTGTATATTTGTAAATTTTTCCAAAAAGTAAAACAAAAGTATTTTGCTTTTATGTATAGTTCATGAAGAGAAATCAGAATATCCAGGTCTGAGCTGATCGGAAATCTTTGACACCTAGTCTAATTGTTGTGTCTCTAGTATGAACTAGCATTCAGAAATGTGAACAAAAATGGTGTAGATAACTTCTAACAAATAACTAGGACTTCTTTCATTTTTATCAGGCAGTTGAAAAACCACTAGACCCTGTTGGGCTAAAATCTATAATGGCAAACCAGGGAGTCACATGAACCCAAAAATAGAATAAATATGAGAATGTGTTGGTGGACACAGACAAGTGATTCCTTATAGACACAGAAAACCATGAATGAATGCACAGAATAGTGTGTGTCAGCACAGTTGTGAGTCATTGCTCACTTTTTGTCAATTGCAGGTTAGTGAAACATACCTACATTTACAAACAGCGTTCACTCCAAAAACATTATTAAATGAATCAGTTGGCTTCAGGATGTAAGACACAGGCTGTCTTTTGCAAATGTGTTTCAGTATTGCAACCCAGAAATTCAAGGACAACATGTTGCAAACAAAACAAATCTTCTGAAAAGGGTGGGCAAAACATGGACAACCTTCAAAATGAGGGGAAAAGGAAATATGACAACCAGAGAAATATAAATTCAATAAAACTGATTAAAAATTCATTACAAAATTCACAGTAATGAAAGTAATAAAAGAACAGTTATTAAAGAACAAGTAAAAGATCAAGTAAAAGTCAAGGCTAAAAGTCTTCAAAATGGAAAGTAAAGTTCAAATTAAAAGTCCTCCTATTAAAAACCCAAGGTAAAACTGAAATCAAGATCAGATCAAACCTTGTCAGCATTGACTCGCAAGATGTGTTGCATCATAGCACATCTAAGACATCCAAGACAAGTAACTCTTCTTCTAACTATCAAGAAAGAGTGAAACTGGCGCAGGGTGCTAGACTTTACCCACTCCCTTGGATTTGCCTCCTTTTCCCCTGCTGCAAATGGTTCCTATGCTGCAGGAGGAGGTTCTGGTCTGAAGCTAGGTTTTGTTTAGGGGTATCAGGCTAAAGGTGGCTAATTTACAACTGCCTGCCACACTGAGATTTTTAATTGTACAAAAATTGAAAAGAATTAAAGGTTTTCCTTCCACTATTATGTTTGACTTTACTATTACATGCAGTGCTGCTAAGATCTATTGGCCTCCTTACAGATTTCTTAAATACAAAAAACTGTATTGAAATGATTTCATTTATTAACAGAAGAAAGCTATCCATACCGACATGACTATATATGAAAAAGTAATTGACAAAGTCTAAACACTAGTTGTGCCACCCTTAAGACAACAATTACCATCACTCATATGTTATAAATGGCCTTTACGTGGGAAGGAATTTTTGTCCACTTTTTTTTGGCAGAATTGATTGATTTCAGCTGCACTGGTGGGTTTTCTGTTTAAGGCCATGCCACAGTATCTTGATAGGATTTAAGTCCAGACTTTGTTTTGCTTTTTTGAGCTATTCAGAGGTGGACTGGCTGGTGTGCTTCGGATCATTATCCTGCTGTACAACCCAAGTGAGCATGAGCTGAAAAACACAAAGTGATGGGTAAACATTCTCCTTCAGAATTTTCTTGTAGAGACAAAAATTCATGGTTCCAACAATAATGCCAAGTTGTCCAGATCCTGAAGCAGACCATCCTAATACCACCACCATGTTTGATTGTCAGCATGATGTCCTTTTTCTTGAAATGCTGTGTTAGTTTAACGCTAGATGTAATGGAATGCATACCTTCCCCTTTTGTCTTGTCAGTCAGATTTGTTTTCCCCAGAAGTCTTTAGGAACATCAAAATGTTTTAACTGCTTTTTTGTTTTTTGTAGTCAGGAGTGGTCTTCACCTTTGAACCCCACTGTAGATGCAATGTTTTGGCAAGTCTCTGTCTTACAGTGGAATTATCAACACTGAGGCAAGTGAGGCCTGCAGTGCTTTAGATGTTGTTCTTTATACTTTGGTTACCTTCTAGATGAGTTGTCGATGAATGGATACATTTTTGATAGGTCAGACACTCCTGTTAAGTGTCTAGTGTTTCACATTTTCTCCATTTGTAGATAATGGCTCTCACTGTGGTTTGCTGGAGTCCCAAAGCCTCAAAAATGGGGTTGTAACCCTTTCCAAACCAATACATACCTTTGTTTCTCAACTTTTCTTAAATTTTTAAACTGGGGCATGATGTGTCGTTTTTTGAGATCTTTAATAATTAGGTGATTTCTTTGTTCTGTAGGTCTGGCAGTAGTCAAGCCTGGGCATGGTGAGTGAAATTAAACCAAAACATGCAGTTAATCAGTTGATTTAACAAAAGGGGTTATTATATTTTCACATAGAGCAAGGTTGGTTTGGTTTTTTCCTTTAATAAATTAAATCATCATTCAATAGCTGCTTTTTTTGTTTATGTTATCTGTATCTGTAATAAATATGTTGTTTTATAAACTGAAACATTTAAGAGTGACAAAAAAGCAAATACAGAAGAAATATTGAAGACAAAAACTTTTTCTCTGCAGGGTATACCTAAAGTGCTGCAAAAGGAACCCAGTGCAGTTCATGTAAGTGTGTGTGAAGTTTTGTGTGCAATGTTGTCTTTTATCATTAAAAGACCTTGACATAACTTTAGACTTTAGATAACTACAATCACTTTTCTCAAAATTAAAGCTATGCAGTCTGTCACACTTCACTTGCTGGATCTGAACTTTTTGACGTTTAATTTTGTTCAAAAGCAAAATTATAGGTGTCAGGCATTGGTGAGCTGTTGCCCTGAATAGTGCTAATCTGGCAGCTGTCCTGTGAATACTCCTCCATTAACTGCTTCAGCTGAACACACGCCTAGGTTATCCACTTTTAAGAAAGAAAGCTCTTGAAAAAGAAACAAAATTTTTTTTTCCTGCTATTGAAGGATTGTCAGGTGATAGCAGATCTTACACTAAGTACTTCAGGTTATTTTATAATTCAGAAAACCTAATATGAATAATATTCTCAAAAATGCTCATTTATGCCTGCCTTTTATAATATTCATTCTCTGAAGTGATGACAGAACAGAAAGCTAAATGTCTACGGAGGTAATACTCTTAAAACTCTTCTTCTGTGCTTGAATGAGAAGCATTGTACACAGGCATATGAGTCCCATATAAGTGTCAAGTGTAATCGAACTCAGTGCAGTGATAAGGTTAAATATGTAAGCATGAGTTGAATATAAATAGTCAGTTCTGAGTAGAGGCATAAAGATTCAAGGCTAAACCAAGAAAATTAAGCAGCTTGTTCTCCATTTGATCTGTTTTGACTCATCCCACATGAGATAACGATCAGCTCAGTGATGTAGCTAGGATTTACTTATTTATTTATTTATTTACACCTTTTATTTATTTATATGTAGTTTTAAATACCACCCACGTCTGCTCCACATTCCTCTTGTCTCCTCACTCCTTAAGATCTGCAGCAGCGGAGCTGACAGTCTTTTTGCTTTGTGATTCAAAGATTCAAAAGCATTGCTTAGTGCATTTTTACATCCCCCAGTGAGGTTTTTGTACACATGCCAGTCTAAGAAGAAGACTTGTTTTAAAATCAGCTTATTTCAGAGTGCAAAATGTGGTTTAGAAAATGAACAAATCCAATGAACTGGCAAGAACAGTTTAAAACTCGGGTTTTGAAAGACTCCTCCTAAGTCCAGTACATTTTTATGATTGAAAGAACAAGAATCTGCAGTCAACTTACCAATGATTAAGAATACCTGGGTCAAATCTGAAAGCCCTGGGTAAAGTGGATGTTTGTCTTGCACCATTGCTTGTAGGATCTGTCCAGGCATAAACCGGGCAAGCTTTATGAGACCACCTTTCTGTGGACACACTACATGCATGACAGACAGCAGATAAAGCTCTGACCTTTGTTTGGCGTTGTGAGCACAGCAATCATTCAAGTGTCGAGTAGCCACATTACTTAAGCTTTTGAGTAGAACTCAGGCCTGAAGAACCCAAGAGTCAGGCTTGGGGTGCTTTTGGAAAATAGGGACCTTGGTCTGAGTCTAATCTTCATAGCTGGAGATAAAAGCAATGCCATAATAAGCTGGCTTCACCTGCAGGACGCACTTTCTTTGGGGAAAGTCATCTGACTCATTGGTCTTTTAAACCCAGTAGTTTTTCAAGTGTTAAATAGTCATCCTTCTTTGAACTACTGAGCTGAACTGATGTTAGGTAGGATAGGTTTAAAACACCCAAGTGCTCTCTGAGAGCCTGGCACCTCTTAAAGTGGTATTTTATTGGGTTTTCTAAAATACCTTTTTGGATGAAGATCTAATGTGGTGGCTTAAGCATCAGATCGTAAGACTTTCACCCTTTGAGTCTGTCCAGGCATAACCCATAACCTGAACAAGCTTTACAAGACAACCTTTCTGAAGACATGCTGCCTGCACCTCCATAGGGAAACACATGCTGGGGTCTCGTGCATGTCGATTCAGACAGACTTGGAGAGCATCAGCAGTAATGCAGATACATTACTGGTCTGCCCTAATGAAAGAAGAGTTGATAAGGTAGAGCTGATTATTTCGTAGTTGAATCGTGTTTTAAGTATACATGTCATCATGAGTTCATAATTGGGCATGGGTAACAAAAAATGGAATTATTAGTTTGAAAAAATAACGTTACCTTCTCTGAGGGGTTGTTGGATAGAGCCATGAGATAAACTCTGGAGCTCCGTAGTGCAGGAGATACTCAGAGTATGTGTTCCTGTATATCAAAGAGTAAGATGAGGTTTGAGCATCGGAAGAGATTTAGAACTATCTTTTTCTAGGGAGTAACATTTAATGTTACACTGAAAAACAATCTGAGCAATCTGCTGAGCTTTAGCATGAATTATTAAGCAAATACTAATAATACATATCTAAACCTACCTCAAGGTTGAGTCATTTCAAAAACAGAAACCAAGGTTTTTTGATTGACAGTTTTTGTCTTTTTAATGTGTGAATCAGAGTCTTTGCAAACACTTTCTTGAATCCAATTGTGTCTCAGATGCTGACTTAAAGAAACCTTTGTGGAGGCGACAGAGTAGACGAGCCCGCACTCCAGCTTCCAATAGGTCTCCCTCTGGAACACGTCTTTATTTAGACATGCAAGAACTCTGCTGCAACGTATGAGAAAAGAAGTGATTTTTAAATACAATAGAACAAGAGGCTCACATGTTGTATTCATCTATATATGCAACAATTTGAAAAACATAAGAAACAGGAAGGATTTATTTTACAGGTATGTATGTAGTTTTTTAATCGATATGAGGTTTTTTTTTTTTTCATACTGGGTTCAAAAACTGAGGTAGCTTCATTTTGAAACAGGATCACAGCAGAAGCATTTGCTGAATAAGGACATCTATGGGTCAAATTAAATATTGCAGGAATCATGACACTCATTTTCTGTAGTAGAAGAAAAATCACAGATAAATAAAATGTAACAAGTTAACAGTAAATGTGTGATTTCGGCAACAATCTCAAAAAGACTGACATTGTTTTGGCTTTTTTTTTATCACAAAAAAACGGTTTAATAAAGTAAATGTCAGTAAGATACATTCTGTCAAATGTCAACTGTCAGAATTTAAGCTTAAAAAAGAAAATAAAACGCATTATTTTGTATTACTTATAGATACGAACCTGTTATCCCTAATTCTCCAACATAATCTTGCCCAGAGTGGGGGAAGCAAGTATGGCAAACAGTAACCTACAGTACTTAAGCTGCTGTTTTTCTTAAGGGGATTTGGAGGGATTTTTATACTTAAAAGTAAGTGGCACACTTCAGTAGGAGGAGCAGACATGCACTGACTAAAGCTACTTAGTGGAAATGAAACACTTAATTGAAAATAAAGTTTTTTTTTAAATCTCTAGAATAGAATTAAATTGCATAAACACAGCATGGATGTCCTTGTTTGCTTCTTGCACAGATATATAGAGACAGCTCTAAAACTGTTTGCTTTTCTCTCTCTCTCTCTCTGTGTACAATATTTTCCTATTCAATCACAAATGACATCACTCTTAAAAAAGCCCACTTGATGTCTCCATATATTCTCATTCAAAGTGGAAACATCAAGCATTTCCCAGAAATGCACATTTTCATCATCATGTCCAGGTAGTGGAAGCACTGGTTTTGATTTTGATTCAAGAGCTCGCATAGTCCTTCCAGATCTGCGTCAAAACAAAATGTATTAAATTTAAGAAAAACAAACAAGTGTTTGCAAAAAATATTGCATGTTGTTTTAAAATTAAGAATCGGCTGTAGTCTTTTTGCACAAAGAAAACTCACTGGTTTTCTATACACAGCTCCATCTGAATTTATTAGTTTTAAAAGTAAAAAGGTTTTCTTTTTGTTGCATTTTTACTATATTTCATTATATATTTTTAACACTTATTGTAAATAAATTCTAAACATTAAGGACATCTACTATTTCCAGTTTATGTAAAAATGAATGATTAAATATTCTTTTGCAGATCAAATTCTTACAGCATAAAACTAGGAAAACTCTGCCTTTAAATATCAGTTATTCAGTGGGGATCACCAATACTATAATATTTGACCACCTATGATAATTCTTAATGTGGTTTGCAAAGGTATTTCTACCCCTTTTAACTTTTGCTAATTTGGTCACAATACAACCAGTTGTCATTATGATGCCTTCACAGAACAGCTGTATTCGCTGTATGGATTTTATGTATTGTAAGTAAAAAAATCAACTTGACTTTTTGAATGTTTATTAATAAATTTCTTATAAATCATAAAACCTTCTCTTTCCACCTCATAGTTATGTATATACCACTTTGTGTTAATTTATTACATAAAATCTAATTAAAATCTGATAAAGTTTGTGGCACTGTATAGAATAAATGTAAATTGTGAGTTTATCCTTCACTTTTTTAGGTTTGGTTACAGCTTGCTACCTTTGTTCATTCCTATTTAAATTGAAGCAGTACTTAGTAAGTTACTAAACTTATTCCTCTGGTTGAATTTTACCTCCCCTTTTTCCACAGGCCGAGATGGGTCATAACAAGTTTACTAGCGACCTTTCATTAGCAACCCATTACTTCTTGTTTCTCCGTTTAATAAACGTGACATGACAGAGAGGTCCGTTCCCTTTGTCACTCTTTAAAACGGGAATTACACAAGAACTGGCCTTTTTAAATAAGGTAGTTGTGTGTTGACGTTAGACGGTAACAAGAACTACATAATCATCTACAGTTCCCTATATCTGCATTCAGGGCGATAAGGCGGATGATAAAGAAGATACCAATCCTCACAACTCTGTGTTAGAGAACTGCAGCAATAAAATATAAATGTATGTTAAGACCTTTAAGTGTCAATAATATTCAACAAAGGGACAGATGCCTTATTAAAACATTCCCATTGCATTTTTCTATAACTTTCCCTGTGTTAATAAGCAAAATGTCTACAGCCCACTCGACAGTTTGTGACATTAATAAATAAAGAAATGCATTATTTTATGTGCAGTAGATGTGTCTAATCACAGCTGTGAATAAGTCCTCAGTTCTGCTTAAGCCCACTCCCTCAGTTCATTATTATTGCATGCCCATGGCCACTTTTACTCATGAAACTGCTTTACATTATTTACAAACCGGAAGCAATTTAACAAATATTGTACTACAGGACTGGAAGTCACCCTTTAACACTAAGTTATGAATAAATAATTAATTTTCTATGCCATGTTACATTAAGGCCGTTTATGTGGTGATGGAGAGGGTGTTTTAAAGGAGAACTTGCCCCACACCCAGTCTGCTGTTTGTTTCTATAAAAAGTGAAAGCATCAGATCCAGAATAAAAGTTGTGGTTGATTTATGCATAATCCTATGGGATTGAAATATTTTATGTAGAGGTCTCTCTAGGTGGCTGCAGAGATACAAAAAGTAGTATGATTATCTGAAGGTCCCCATTAACAGTGGTTATGGTCGAAATCAAGGTAATTAATGACTCTCCTTCCTCTAATCTTGAAAATTTGGATGTTAATCCTAATCATTTACCATCATATTCTGTTGAGTTTGAGTGGTGACTTACAACCAAGCATGAAATGTCTGTAAAAGATTGATGCACCGATGCTTCTCCTCTACAAGTGGTGCCCAATATCCCTAACATCCCCTTCAGTTTGGATCGTATTTTAAAAGACTTCCCTCCAGGTCCACTTTCAAGCTGGCTACTCTGGCTGTTTGTTCAGATTTACATCAATGTTAGAGATAGGACCCATTCCTCTGAAATCCTCCATCAATGCAGAAGAGAGGGAGCATGCAGATGATACACACATTCAAGGGTTTGTGAGCCCAAAACGAAGACAGCCATATATATATATATACACACACTCACTGGCCGCTTTATTAGGTACACCTGTCCAACTGCTCATTAACGTAAATTTCTAATCAGCCAATCACATGGCAGCAACTCAATGCATTTAGGCATGTAGACATGGTCAAGATGATCTGCTGCAGTTCAAACCGAGCATCAGAATGGGGAAGAAAGGTGATTTAAGTGACTTTGAAAGTGGCATGGTTGTTTGGTGCCAGACGGGCTGGTCTGAGTATTTCAGAAACTGTTGATCACCATTGGGATGTGGTGGAATCTCTCGTTCCACCACATCCCAAAGGTGCTCTATTGGATTGAGATCTGGTGACTGTGGAGCCCATTTGAGTACAGTGAACTCATTGTCATGTTCAAGAAACCAGTCTGAGATGATTCGTGCTTTATGACATGGCGCATTATCCTGTTGGAAGTAACCATCAGAAGATGGGTACACTGTGGTCATAAAGGGATGGACATGGTCAGCAACAACACTCAGGTAGACTGTGGCGTTGACACGATACTCAATTGGTACTAAGGGGCCCAAAGTGTCCCAAGAAAATATCCCCCACACCATTACACCACCACCACCAGCAAGAACCGTTGATACAAAGTAGGATGGATCCATGCTTTCATGTTGTTGACGCCAAATTCTGACTCTACCATCTGAATGTCGCAACAGAAATCGATACTCATCAGACCAGGCAACGTTTTTCCAATCTTCTATTGTCCAATTTTGGTGAGCCTGTGCGAATTGTAGCCTCAGTTTCCTGTTCATAGCTGACAGGAGTGGCACCCGGTGTGGTCTTCTGCTGCTGTAGCCCATCCGCCTCAAGGTTCGATGTGTTGTGCTTTCAGACATGCTCTTCAGCATGTCTCAGTTGTAACGAGTGATTATTTGAGTTACTGTTGCCTTTCTATCAGCTCGAAGCAGTCTGGCCATTCTCCTCTGACCTCTGGCATCAACAAGGCATTTGTGGCCACAGAACTGCCACTCACTGGATATTTTCTGTTTTTGGACCATTCTCTTTAAACCCTAGAGATGGTAGTGATCAACATCAATGCATTTTATTGGGGTTTATGAGAGAGAACAACACAAAGTAGTACAAAATTGTGAAATAATACATGTTTTCTTTAATTTAATGATGAATCTAATTAGTAAATAGTACAAGTACACCAGTGTCTAATTTAATCTCAGTGCTGTTCAGTGATGGCCTCAGAGGTTTGTTAAGTGAACAAATAGTATCATAAAGACCAAGAAGCACAGCAGACATGTCATGGATATAGTTGTGAAGAGGTTTAAAGCAGGTTTCGTTTATAATCAAAAGCTCAAGCTTTGAAAAACTCACAGCTACTATTAGTGGTGCACTTGACAAATCTAGACTTTTTTGAGGAATGGCAGTGAACTTCTTAGCCTTCTTGTGGCCAAAAACTTTCATTACACATTGCTCTTAACACTCTATCACCACAGTGAAACATGGTAGTGGCAATATCATGCAATGGGGATGCTTTCCTTTGAAAGGGAGAGGGAAGCTGGTCAGAGTTGATATGAAGATGGTTGGGGAAGTTTACTGTTTAGCAGGACAACAACAATGGAGAGGGTTAGATCAAAGCTAATTATCCAAGTGTCCTGCTTTGGTGAGATTTTTTTATGTTCAGATATGGCAGAGAGCCATATCAAAAACCGTCAAAGTTCACACCTAAATATAATTGAGAAGAATTATGTTTACAGGTGTTCTCTACTCAATCTAACTGAGCTTGAGTCATTTTGTAAAGAATAGTGGGTGAAAAATCTAGTCACAAGACGTGCAAAGCTGGTAGAGACACATTGTACTCTAAAAGACCTGCAGCTCTTATTGCATTGAAAAGTGTTTTTATAAAGTATTCAGGAGATTGAATACAAACGCATGTCACACTTTTCAGATTGTTATTTGTTAACAATGTTAAAAACTTTACACCATTCTCATTTTTTATTAGATATGAATACTTTTTCAAGAAAAACAAAGCCTTCAGTCTTTTTTTGCTGAATCATGTTAATTTCAGTTTTTTGTTTCTTTAAAAATTTCAGTCATTAAAAAAGCACAGTTAAACTACCTCTTTTAACAGTGATGTTCTGATACACATATTTGAGTATTACTGTCACATGAAGTACAAAAGAATAGATAATAATTATCTTGGGGAAAAGAACAATTAAAGCACTAGTTTTATTTAAGAGTTAAGAGATTTTAAAGGTACACTGTTGCAGCTGTGCATTCCATTGTTATTTAGGAGTGAAAGAAAAGGATGGCTAGGTTTTCAGCAGGCTGTGGCTGTAGGTTAGAGGGGAGGAGGGTGAACTGTCAATTGCAACCCTGCAAAGGGGGGAGCGTAGAGCTCTGTCGGGATAGTGGCAGTTCAAAGAGCGACAAATGTGACTGCAATTCAATCAAGAACAAAATGATAGCAGCCTGGCCCTTGACCAATAACAAATTGGAGGCAGGTATGTCATTAATTACACATTTTTCATGTTCTTCTGGTGCTGCAATTTTTGTCTCCTAGATATTTTCCATTTTCAAGTGCCAAACCAATTCCACCCAGCATCATGCTCTATTCTCAGAAAAGCTTTACCATCAAATAGCGCTGCCATGACGTGCGTGCTACGGGGATTCTGTTGTTGGAAAAAAACATGGTCCATAACACCACTTTTGGCCACTTTGCCTCAGAACTACAGGGGGAACTCCATTCCCGGTTAAATGACAAGCCACCACCTGTTCTCATTTCATTTCTCTTGCATCCTTGCTGTGCCTCTTGGACCACCATTGAAGGGCAGACACCAAGGTACTCCATGAGGAATGGAGGCAGGTTTCCTATTCAAAACAGTCCCCCTGTCTACTGCCTGATGGCTGCCACCTGTTCACTACTTCCATCCCTGCCCACCCCTTCCCCACCACCTCACTGCATGTATATCCAGCTCTGGTCTGAGCAACGGGCAGAATTTTGCAGTGAACAAGGTTCTTTTGATTAGAGTCACGGGGTGCAAAGAATGGTGGGGACTCAATGATTCTCTATTTCCAGATGTCTCTCTTTACTGATATAATTATGACCGTCTTCTGACTCCCCCTTGGCTTTTAGTCTATACAACAATCTGCAGCAGGCTCTCTGCACAAAACATGTAGTGCTGAAAAAAGTATTTACCCCTTGACAGACTTTTTTTTTCTTTTTTGTCACACTTAAATGGTTGAGATCATCCACCAAATTTTCATATCAGACAAAAAAAAATATGAGTAGTTTGACACAGAGCAGTTTTACAAACGATGATTTCAATAATTATAGGAAAAAGCTACCCAAACAGGCCTTTGTCAACCTTCCAAAATTACTACAAGAGTGCACTAATGATTCATGTAGAAGATTATTAATGAACCCAAAAAAACTTCACTTGCCCTAGATAACTCTAACCCTATTCAACAATAAGAGACTGGGCAAAAATGGTATCCTTTCGAAGAGTTCCTATAGGCCGAAACCACGGCTGACTAAAAATAACCTGGTCAAAGTCCAGACTTAGATTTTATTGAGATGCTGTGGCATGACCTTAAACAGGGCATTCATGCTTGAAAAACAACCAATGAAGTTTGAAAATTCTGCAAAGAAGAGTGGGACCAAATTCCACCACAGCAATGTCAAAGATCCTGTTGTCTGTTATACTAAATACGCGATTGCAATTGTTGCCTTATTAGGTTTAGGTCACCATTTCTTTTTTGCATAGGGTCACATGTGTTTGAATAGCTTTTTTCCCTTAATTAAAATGAACAACATTTGAAAACTGCATTTTGAACTTTCTATGACTATCTTTCAGAGGTGGGCAGAGTAGCCAAAAAATTTACCCAAGTAAGAATAGCATTACTTTAATACATTTTTACTTAAGCAGAAGTTAAAAGTAGGCTTTAAAAATTATGTAAAATTAAAAATATTACGTAAAAAGGCTGCTCAAGCACAGAGTAATTGTTTGATTTAATGTAATCAGACTAAAATATAAAGTTATGTGTTAATTCTGGTATTTTAAAGAATGAAATAAAAAATAGTAAAAATAATTAACACCATTACATAATTACAAACTCCATCAGAAGAAACACATTTCTAAATCCAATTTTGTTCACAAAGCTTTTGAAACCAAAAGTACTTCCACTGACAATCTCTACTGTTTACTGTAACTTCACCTGACCTCCAAATGGCACAGGGGACTCAGCGGATAGATATAACATTAGAACAATGATACTTGTGTAAAAACAAGTGGTCTTAATTTACCACGTAGTTTGTGTCTTTGGTAAATTTTGGGTTCAAAAATGTTTATTCTTCATTCAATTAAATAACTAGAGATAAAGTAGCATTATTACAAAATTATATTATGGTACTCAAGTAGAAGTAAATTATTGTTTTGCTAAAACTTTCACTAAAACTACTTCAAGAAGTAATTTTTTTTTCAAATAGGTACTCAAGTAAATGTCACTGAGTAAATGCAAATAGTTTCTACCCACTTCTGCTATCTCTGTCTAATATTGAAATGAGTTTAATGATCTGAAACAATACTTTTTAACAACATTGTAAATGCAATTGCTTATTTTGCATTATATCATAACTCTACACCGTTGATCTTTCCAAAGGGAGTTTTTGTAACACTACATTATCTCTTGCCATAAAATAAGATAATAAACAACGGTGCACTCAAAATATGTAAAGCATGAAAAGCCTGCACAAGAGGAGTTACTTCCTTGACAGATTATCAGTCAGATATCAAAGTGGCCAAATCCGTCTTTCCTGACACCCTGGAGCTGGGGCCATCTGGATCGTCCATTTTCTGGTCATTAACTACACTCGCATCTCCAGGATGTTTGAGTTCTTGCGTTCTAAGTGCAAATGAAGCTAGCTAACTCAGTCCTTTCAGCCTCAGCCTCTTTGTTTGCTAAATTCTGTCTGGTGTAGGAGAGATGCTGCTTTTGGAAATGGACCGTGATAAAAGGCGTCTTGATCTGGGCACCATACAGCATGATGGCGTGAACCACAAAAAAGCTGTAGCTGCCAAGCTGAAATTCAATAAACATTCTCTCTCTCACATACATAGGGGAAGTGTGAAGGATGATCACAATGAATACCACGGCGAGGTGTTGCATCTATGGGGACCTGCTAATGATGAAGGCAGTCACGTCTCTACCAGGACTAATTGGGATTCAGAGAAACCGAATGTAATGATAGATGGAAAAGGACGGCATCTCAGTGGTGGATGGAACTGCTGGCAAGAGATCACAAGCAATTATTATGCTGGACCTCAGGCCTCAAAGTCATCTGTTGCCAGCAGGTAACTTTGCTTTAACATTACAAGCTTTCGCTCATGCATGTTTTTGTTTTTGTTTTTTTCGCTGTGCCAGTTTCAAGAAATATATATGTTTGCTGGCCAATTTAGGCTGTCAACATGTTCCCTGTTTGGAGGTGAAAAATTGGTGCACCAGCAGTGCAGCAGATGGCAGGAATGGATCATCAGTCTGAAACAAGAGACGTGTGATGGATGTATTCCCCAGAGTAAACACTTTCAGACTATGAGCCACACGGAGAAGAGATTTGCTCACAAACAAGCACCGTTGTGTCAATGTTATGCACTGAAAGATATACATAAACACATTCAAGCTTTGGACCTTTAAAGATTTACCTTGTAAAATCTTAAAATGGCATGACAAGGTTGGATGACTCCAACAAGCACAAACACAAAAAAATCACTAATACATTCTTCCACCTGAACTGTACGTATTTGCAGCTCCTCCACAGTTACCATGGGTCACTTAGATGCTTCTTTGATCAATGCTCTCCTATACAATTCAGTCAATTAGGAGGTCTGCAATATTTTAGAAGATTTGTAGTTGTGCCATACTTGTTTTCAGATGATACATTAATTGATGAGCTATAAGATCTTCAAGGCTTTCAATATTGTTTCATAACCTAACTATGTTTTAGAGCTTCATTCCTCAGCTGGTGTGTTCATTTGGCTTCAAAATGCTGTTTTTTCATGGATGTTCTCTAACAAACCTCTGAGGCCTCAAAGTACTCACATCTGAAACAAAATACTCACAGGTGAGCTAACTTATTAAGTGGCATCTTAAAGAAACAGGTTGTACTAGATTTTATTCAGGGGTTTCAGACATTAACATGTGCCACACTTTTTTTATTTGCAATACCATTGTTATATTCTACTTTGAGTTGGTCTATCTCATAAAAAATACCCCCCAAAATGTTAGTTCTTTTAAAATGATGAAATGTTAAAAATACAGGGGGATTGATCACGTTTGTAAGGCACCATACATAGTTTTAAACTGAGAGGCAGCACTTTAACGGGGTTTAAAAAGTTAAAAATTGTTGCATTAATTGAGGTGCAGCCACATACCCCCATCTGAGAATTAAGGATACCAGTAGCTGCTGGGGTGTGAATAAAAAAGATCATAGCGAACAAATTTAAGACTTAAGGTAGGCTTTCAGAAAATAGTAAGTTGTGAAAAATAAGTATTTATCTGATTAAGTTGTAGCAATGGCATTAAACCAAAACTCAGCTGAATAGTTCATATAGCCCGATGATAAAATGCTTTAAGAAATAAAAAACAATATTGACTAAATATTTTCTTATATACACCAAACTATTGATCTAAATGTGAAATTTTAACCACCTTTAAGAATGAGGTTAAAAGTTGTTTTTTTTCTTTTAAGAGTAATGGTAAAAGTTCTGTGTCTCTCATTGTTTGACAACTCTACATTTGTAATAATTTAGTGCTTTAAAATCTATTATTTTTGTCAGATAACAGATGATTGTTTGGTTTTGTTTTAAGCTAATTTCGATTAGGTGGTAATGCAAAGAATGTTACATTTTATAGACAAAACAAATCAAGAGAAGGTTGGATGTTCAGCATGTGTTACCATGGTGATCTGACCTGGTTGAGACTTAACAGACCTGGTTTTATTGATACTTCATTGTGGACCCCACAGTTTCTTGGGTACTTTTTTGGTTAATTGTTTGCAATTTGCAGTTCCTTTCGATCACATTAGATTACTTTAAACAAAGCATAAACAGGGAAGGAAACAGGATTCTTATATCTATTTTATGGATCATGCATGAGAAAGTCAAATAAAAGTGTAATAAAAAGCCTAATTTACCATGCCTTTTTTTACTTTGTCTTTTTGACTTACATGCTTTTTGTTGAGTCAATCATTCTTTTTTCTTTTTACATGTTTTTTGTTTATTGTTGTCATTTATATTCTTACTGAGTGATGCATAAGATAGACTGGTGCAAGCAAACGAGCAAAAAAAAAAAATCTGGCAGTATTTCTTTTTTTTTATTTAGGGTTTTACCTGTTAATGAATTCATTAACTGTAATTGCTCAAATCAGCACAGACTAGTCTGCAAAAAAAGAGCTTTGTTTGTAGCAGTTGTGGCCTCTAAAATCCTGCAGAGACCATCCACCTTCTGTTAGATTTTTATTGTTATGGCATGGACTTAGTCCTGTGTGAAGGGGATCTAAGCCCAAGTACAAGTAATAGCCAATTAATTGCAATTGGTCAAATGGATTTAGTCTATAATACCGCTGGGGGGAAAGGTTTTTAATTTATATCCTTATATGTGAAATCTTAGAATTAAAAGTGGACTTTCTGTTGCACTTGCTGTTCAACCTCCCTCCATAATAAAGGTTTTAATAACCTTAGTTTTTTTTTCTTTTGCCTTTGTTTAAATATTACACTCAGAGACACACATAACGTGTGCTCCAAACAATCACACAGAAGTAAAGCACTAAAAGCAGGCAACATTAAGAGCATGATGCAGCAAGGTTAGAGGGACAAATATCACATAAGCTAGACAAAATTCAACACTGAAAAGATGGCATGTCACCTCATGTCAAGTTCACCTCTCTGAAGGTAAAACCTTCCCCGTTAAACTCCAAGCACACAGTTCAAAAGAGTTTGAAAAGTTGCAAATTAGAAAAAAAAAAAAAAAGTAAACAGAAAAACAGAGGAGTCCTTTTGTGATGATGAAGGCATCTCAATATGACATGCAACCACCAGTGCGTGCCATGAATAAATCATACTGAACCGGGCAGAGAGTAAACAGTTATGCATCTTCACCTCAGATGCCTGGAGAGGCCTGTCAGACAAAGAGGTTAACAAAGTCTACCACCTCATCAGCATGCAAAGCACATTTCAGTAAACCCAAGTCCAAACCTGACACCACACTCAACTTCTCCACTGTTTCTCCAAAGATGTCACATTTTCTACAGTCAAGTTAAATCAAGGATGGAAACGCTGCAGCTCATTTTTACCAAGTCTCTGCTTCACTCTGATGTATTTACAGACCACCCAGATTGTCTCTGTAAATTAGACAACCAGAGCTCAAGGATTAGCAGCCAACTTATACTCATTGTGGATAGACTCTTTTATGATGGCACCTGTTAACACAGATGCAGGCATGATTTTGCTCCTAACGGGTGTATCGCTGCATCCAAGCTGTACTATAATGCAAACCCTCAACCCTAAATTCTGCCAAGCCTCTTGTTTGAGTGTAAAAATACATTTGGATCTCAATAAAATTACCACATTTTTTAAAAGTTTATTTCAGTAATTCAACTGAAAAACTGAAGCCTATAAAGATTCATTACAAACAATAAGAATCTATATTTCAAGCATTTATGTCTGCTGGGAACGGCTCCGAGTACAGACAGTGGACACAGGATCATATGGACTGGTGCCAGCGGAACCACCTCTTGAACAACCCGATGAAAACTAAAGAGCTGGTGGTGGATTTTCACAGGCATAGACCCACCACACTGACACCAATGAACATCCAGGGAAGTGACACTGAGATATACACTCACCGGCCACTTTATTAGGTATACCTGTCCAACTGCTCATTAATGCAAATTTCTAATCAGCCAATCACATGGCAGCAACTCAATGCATTTAGGCATGTAGACCTGATCAAGACATTCTGCTGCAGTTCAAACCGAGCATCAGGATGGGGAAGAAAGGTGATTTAAGTGACTTTGAACGTGGCAGGGTTGTTGGTGCCAGACGTGCTGGTCTGAGTATTTCAGAAACTGCTGATCTACTGGGTTTACAGAGAATGGTCCAAAAACAGAAAATATCCAGTGAGCGGCAGCTCTGTGGGCACAAATGCCTTGTTGATGCCAGAGGTCAGAGGAGAATGGCCAGACTGCTTCGAGCTGATAGAAAGGCAACAGTAACTCAAATAACCACTCGTTACAACCAAGGCATGCAGAAGAGCATCTCTGAAAGCACAACACATCAAACCTTGAGGTGGACGGGCTACAGCAGCAGACCACACCCACCGTGTGCCACTCCTGTCAGCTATGAACAGGAAACTGAGGCTACAATACGCACAGGCTCACCAAAATTGGACAATAGAAGATTGGAAAAATGTTGCCTGGTCTGATGAGTCTCGACTTCTGCTGCGACATTCAGATGGTAGAGTCAGAATTTGGCATCAACAACATGAAAGCGTGGATTCATCCTGCCTTGTATCAACAGTTCTTGCTGGTGGTGGTGGTGTAATGATGTGGGGGATATTGTCTTTGCACACTTTGGGCCCCTTAGTACCCCAATTGAACATCGTGTCAACACCACAGCCTACATGAGTATTGTTGCTGACCATGTCCATATTCCCTTTATGACCACAGTGTACCCATCTTCTGCTGGTTACTTCCAGCAGGATAATGCGCCATGTCATAAAACACAAATCATCTCAGACTGGTTTCTTGAACATGAGTTCACTGTACTCAAATGGCCTCCACAGTCACCAGATCTCAATCCAATAGAGCACCTTTGAGATGAGGTGGAACGGGAGATTCACATCATGGATGTGCAGCCGACAAGTCTGCAGCATCTGTGTGATGCTATCATGTCAATATGGAACAAACTCTCTGAGGAATGTTTCCAGTACCTTGTTGAATCTATGCCACAGAGGATTAAGGCTGTTCTGAAGGCAAAAGGGAGTCCAACCCAGTACTAGCAAGGTATGCCTAATAAAGTGGCCGGTAAATGTAAGTACCTAGGTGTTCACCTGAACAATCAACTGGACTTGAGTCACAACACTGATTCTCTTTACAGGAAGGATTAGAGCAGACTCTACCTGCTAAGGAGATACAAATATTTTGAAGTTCCGAGAGCACTCCTTGAGATCTTCTTTGTGGGAGAATCTGCCATCTTCTACGGTGTTGTATGTTGGAGCTGCAGAGACAGTGCAGAACCTTCCTCCAAGCAGCTATAAGACTTTATAGCCATCCCTGCTTCCAACAAGCTCAATAAGTGTTTACATACATGCTTTTATTTGCAGTTTTTCCATTTCTTGTAAATAGTCGTTGTATTTGCACAAATTTACATGCACATTTTGTACTTTTTTTAAATTATCCTACTCAGTTGCACATTTTGTTGAATCTGTTTGTTACTTTGAATAACTGCATAGTAAATTTTTTCTTATGCTGTAGTCTCTAATTCTGATATATTTTACCCTTGCATGAATCTGCACGTTTCAACATGCATATAATATTGCTGCTAACACCCAAATTTCCCCACTGAGGGACAATAAAGCTTGTTTCTAGTCTTCATTATTATTATGTCTATAGCTCACAAAAGCCCAAAATTATACAGGTCCTTCTCAAAAAATTAGCATATTGTGATAAAGTTCATTATTTTCTATAATGTCATGATGAAAATTTAACATTCATATATTTTAGATTCATTGCACACTAACTGAAATATTTCAGGTCTTTTATTGTCTTAATACGGATGATTTTGGCATACAGCTCATGAAAACCCAAAATTCCTATCTCACAAAATTAGCATATCATTAAAAGGATCTCTAAACGAGCTATGAACCTAATCATCTGAATCAACGAGTTAACTCTAAACACCTGCAAAAGATTCCTGAGGCCTTTAAAACTCCCAGCCTGGTTCATCACTCAAAACCCCAATCATGGGTAAGACTGCCGACCTGACTGCTGTCCAGAAGGCCACTATTGACACCCTCAAGCAAGAGGGTAAGACACAGAAAGAAATTTCTGTACGAATAGGCTGTTCCCAGAGTGCTGTATCAAGGCACCTCAGTGGGAAGTCTGTGGGAAGGAAAAAGTGTGGCAGAAAACGGTGCACAATGAGAAGAGGTGACCGGACCCTGAGGAAGATTGTGGAGAAGGGCCGATTCCAGACCTTGGGGGACCTGCGGAAGCAGTGGACTGAGTCTGGAGTAGAAACATCCAGAGCCACCGTGCACAGGCGTGTGCAGGAAATGGGCTACAGGTGCCGCATTCCCCAGTCCTGGGCTACAGAGAAGCAGCACTGGACTGTTGCTCAGTGGTCCAAAGTACTTTTTTCAGATGAAAGCAAATTCTGCATGTCATTCGGAAATCAAGGTGACAGAGTCTGGAGGAAGACTGGGGAGAAGGAAATGCCAAAATGCCAGAAGTCCAGTGTCAAGTACCCACAGTCAGTGATGGTCTGGGGTGCCGTGTCAGCTGCTGGTGTTGGTCCACTGTGTTTTATCAAGGGCAGGGTCAATGCAGCTAGCTATCAGGAGATTTTGGAGCACTTCATGCTTCCATCTGCTGAAAAGCTTTATGGAGATGAAGATTTCATTTTTCAGCACGACCTGGCACCTGCTCACAGTGCCAAAACCACTGGTAAATGGTTTACTGACCATGGTATCACTGTGCTCAATTGGCCTGCCAACTCTCCTGACCTGAACCCCATAGAGAATCTGTGGGATATTGTGAAGAGAACGTTGAGAGACTCAAGACCCAACACTCTGGACGAGCTAAAGGCCGCTATCGAAGCATCCTGGGCCTCCATAAGACCTCAGCAGTGCCACAGGCTGATTGCCTCCATGCCACGCCGCATTGAAGCAGTCATTTCTGCAAAAGGATTCCCGACCAAGTATTGAGTGCATAACTGTACATGATTATTTGAAGGTTGATGTTTTTTGTATTAAAAACACTTTTCTTTTATTGGTCGGATGAAATATGCTAATTTTGTGAGATAGGAATTTTGGGTTTTCATAAGCTGTATGCCAAAATCATCCGTATTAAGACAATAAAAGACCTGAAATATTTCAGTTAGTGTGCAATGAATCTAAAATATATGAATGTTAAATTTTCATTATGACATTATGGAAAATAATGAACTTTATCACAATATGCTAATATTTTGAGAAGGACCTGTAGATACCCCTTACCACTCATGAACACAGCTTTTGATCAGATCCAAGGAGCCAAGATATTTTCTAAGCTGGATCTAAGGAATGCATATCATCTGGTCCGAATCAGAGAAGGAGATGAGTGGAAAACGGCTTTCAACACGCCTACGGGCCATTATGAATACAAGGTCATGCCATTTGGACTTACTAACGCTCCTGCAGTTTTTCAGTCATTTGTCAATGACGTTCTAAGAGACATGGTGGGTCAATTCGTATTTGTTTATCTTGATGACATACTGATTTATTCTCAAGATCTGGAAATCCACAGGAAACATGTCAGAGCTGTTCTCCTGCATCTTCTCCAAAACCAGTTGTTCGTCAAGGCAGAAAAATGTGAGTTTCACATATCTACCTACTACTTTACGATAGAGGACCCCAGTTTGTGTCACGTTTTTGGAAGGAGTTCTGTTCCTTGTTAGGAATTTCTATCAGTCTCTCTTCAGGGTTTCATCCTCAGTCTGATGGCCAACTACTTTTTGGGCTTCATCATTTCCCCAGATCAATTGCTGTCGACCCTTCCAAAGTAAAGGCTGTATTGGAATGGCCTGTTCCAACTGATCGCAAGCAGCTTCAAAGATTTCTGGGCTTCGCAAATCTTTATAGGAGGTTTATTAGAAATTACAGCCTGGTTGCTACTCCCCTGAATGCTCTTACCTCTTCCAAGGCGAAATGTTTGTGGAATAAGGATGCAGAGAAGGTCTTCAATAGGTTGAAGGAACTCTTCATGTCAGCTCCAGTGTTACGGTCTCCTGACCCAGAGAGACAGTTTATCGTGGAGGTGGATGCCTCAAGCACTGGGGTCGGAGCCGTATTAAGCCAAAGAGGTGAGGATGATTGTGTTCACCCATGTGCCTTCTTCTCAAGGACTCTGTCACAGGCTGATCGGAATTACGACGTGGGAAACAGAGAGTTGCTGGCCGTCAAGTTGGCATTGACAGAGTGGAGACATTGGCTGGAGGGGACTAAGGAGCCGTTTATGGTGTGGACTGACCATAAGAACTTGGAGTACCTGAAATCAGCAAAACGGCTGAACCCCAGGCAGGCAAGGTGGGCTCTATCACAATATGAACTTTATCACAATATGCTAATTTTTTGAGAAGGACCTGTATTGCATAAGGTCAACAAAAAGGATGTCAAAATAGAGAAGTCAGGTTACTGAAAGATAAATCCATATAATCTCGAGTATATGCACTCTAAAGCCTTAAGCCCAGGTTACTTCTGCTTGTCCAAATTATTGGACCTGGTGTGTCTCATCTTCCTTGGCGGTGTGGGCAGATGCCAGGTTCTGTTGAAAAAATAAAATATGTATCCCCATAAAGCTTCTCAGAAGAGGAAAGCTTTGTGTTCTAAAATTTCCTGATAGGCCACATTGCTGACTATGAACTTAATAAAACACAGTGGACCGACACTCCCTAAATTATCATTGAATGAGGAAACTTCCTATTGGACTTAGGTTCTGTGTTTCTTCACTCTTTGTCCAGACTCTGGGACCTTGATTCTCCTAATAAAATGCAGAATTTACTTTCATCTGATAGGAGGAATTTAGACAAATGAGCAATAATCCAGTCCTGTTTTTGCTTTGCTCAGGTAAGATGATTCTGATGTTGCCTCTGCTTCAGGAGTGGACCACAGCCTGCATACAACCCTCAATGAATGGCTAGCTTCTTTACCAAAAAAAGTCAGTAGCATCCTGCTAGACAACAGTCAAGTCTGCTGTTTTACCCGTGACCTTCCAGGCCATAATATGGCAAGAAGAGAACATTTCTGCAAAAAAAAAAAAAAAAATCATGTTTTATTATGATTCAAAACAAAGTTTAGGATTTTCATTAGCTGTAGACCATAATTATCAACATCAACAGAAACACTTAAATCATTGTGATCCCTTTGAGTTGAATTATTAAAAATTAACATTTTTACATTTTAGAAAAACCTGTAAAGAATAATTTTCTGAGACTACACACAATTTCTTTTTTTTTTTTAGAATATAGTTTTATTTATAATTTATAATCGGCAGATACAAAAACTCTTCAACTGTATCCAAAATGTGCAATAAATCATTGTTTTTTTCTCTCCAAAAGAAAATACAAAAAGACTATCTACTTTGAAAAGTTGACAACCAATGTAAACCGGTAATTCTACAGAGGTTCTACTAATTAATACTAATTCTCCTTTAACTGACTACGGTCATTAACAAATTGCAAGTTTTGCTTTGCTTTCCCAAGATGACAACAAAGTCATTATGTGTACATACATCTAGAGTGGCAACTTTCTAGTTCCACCATTGTTAAATACAAGAAAGGCAATAATATCCAAAAGCAGCACGAATGTGTAAAACACATTAAAAGGAATTTTCTAAATTGTACCGAAATGTTAATGTGAGGAAAAGAAAAAAATGGGGGAAGGCTTTGTCCAAACAGGATGCTGTAAACAACTACCTTCACTCACTGAGATGCACAAAGAACAAAAAAAAAAGTTCAGAGCATGTTAAGTGCTTAACAGCTGTTACTAATTCAACTCAGCAGTTGGAACAAGCGTCAACCTCTGGAATCGAACACCGAAGGCTTTAAAGCACAAGGATACCATCTAAAAAGGGGTTCCGAGTGTTAGAATTTGGATGATTATTTTAAAGTTAAAATGGAATTACAATTAAGATGAACTAAACACCATATAAAGAAAAAGAACCTAATATTGTCTTCACATTTCAACTGAAAATAATGTCCTCACATACACCAAAGGGTAAAAATAAATTTACATCCACATTCTCGCTATGATCCCATACCTTGACAGCCAATTAGGAATAGCTTTGAAATGATGCTGGTGTGTGACCCCTTCAATCACACAGATATGACAAAAAACAAAACATTTTTAGTCTAGTTATATGAATACATGACAAATCTGTGACTTCTTTTTATAAATTACCATCTGAGGGAAAACTTGAGGCAAGGAGAGGTTCAATGAATGTTCAAGTGCAAATTATGTGTCATTGTAGAGTCCTTATGTTCCCCATCCTTTCAGAAACTGGTTTGCAGGCAGATAAAAAAAGATACCTCAAACAAGTGTACATTCCTTTTGTACGGCCCCATCCCCCAGATGGCAAATGTCACAACCAGCAACAACAAAAAACTCAAACACTGTTAAAAAGGAAGAAAAATACATTTCTTGTACAAAAAATGTCCAGCCCATATTTGTGACATTAACAAAAAAACAAAAAATCTCTCTATACAGCCAAAACACACATTTGTAGTCCTTCATTCCTATACAACTCAAAGCTTTAAAACGCTAAGTGTTTAAACATGCAACATCGTTCAAAGGTCCTATCTAATTTCCACTGTGCTTCCTTGGATGTCTCCACCTAACTACAACTAAAACTATGCTCTAAAGACCTACCAAAGTTGCCAAAGACCAATCCCAATGCTTTTAAGGACAATGATGTCAAAAAAGATGATCATTAATATTGTGAAGAGACAATTCCCTGTCAATTCATATAAAGCACTTGCGCAGGATACTGTGTGCTCTTCCCTTTACTCTGATGCCATCTACTCAGGATAAAGATGACGTGGTAGTGCAGCTCTAAAAGGACAGACTCGAGACGATATTAAAAGCAATTAACAGCAAAGGAAAAATATAGAACACTAATGATAGCATGCAGGTTTGATTGAACTTTTACCACATGCCAAGACCCTGACATCTCTCCAAGGTGAAGAACACTCCTTGACCGTTTCCCAAATCAGTTTTTCCCAAAAGCTTGCATCATCTTTCCAAAGTCTGTGTTTTCCTGCAATAGCTAACTGCTAGCACTACAGATTGGAGATGCTTTGAGAAATCAGCTAATGCCCGATATTGTGTGATATTCCGCTGGAACAGTCCTGACTCACAACAGGATAGCCAGAAACTCAAATTGTAGATTTTTTTTCTGATTAGTGAACACACCAGAGCATAACCTGGTGTTAACCACAGTGATCGGTGTGGAATTCGTTACTGATGGAAGGTGGTGCTCAAAAATGGAATAGGAAGCACTGAGATGCAATAAGCAGTGGAAAACAGTCATTTCTACAACATGTTGAGACATGTCAGCAGATCACTGAAGCTCACAGAGAGAGCAAGACGTCAGAAGAGGAAGGCTAAATGGAGGACAGCAACATTGCTGTTTTTAAATCAAGTTTTTTTTTTACTTTTGTCATGGAATATGCTAAATTTATAAATGATGACAGCCTTATGGAAATCAGAATCAAGATAAGGACCAACATTCTCTAAAAAATACAGACTGGCATTTATGCCCCTTTTCCATGGGCTCTGCTTTGGCTGGCATCACTTAGCCTGTTTTGCGACCGTTTCCATAACTGGCTTTTCAGGCCTACTCCTGTCTTTCTTGGTACCACCTCGACAGCAGGTCCCATTGGGGCTGAGCAGGGCCAAAATGTGGATGTGAACAGATTGCTGCTCACTGATTGGTCAGCTGTATGTCAGCAGCATGAGCAAGTGTTCGCTGAGGTAGGAGTGTGACAAGCCACAGATTTTACGTCACACCGCAGTGCAAGAAAAAGCTAACACATGACCACAATGGCCAGAGTGGGTTAAACCGGAAGCAGTGGTGGTGGTTCGAAATCACTGCTGAAGGACATAGTGTGCAATTGGTGAGTGTTTACTTTGCGCATTTGTTCTTGAAACTTCTCGTTTGATAGGCTCACAGCAAATCATAAGCCAGTAAAGGTTAATAGCGGCACAACGCTGATGGCTGGAGGCGGGGCTTCAAGTCATAACTCCAGCCGTCATTATGTCAATGGAAACAACAGCTTTAGTACCGAGTGGAGCGAGAGCGAGCAGAGTGGAGCCGCGCAGTACTGGAACTGTGAATGGATAAGAGGCAATAATGATGCTAACTGTGCTCATTTCTAATAACATGGTATGATTTAAACTTCAACTCCATAAGTGTTTTACAATAGTAGTAAAACCCCGTTATGAGACTGCTCTCTCTTACAAACACACAATGTGACAGGACCTGTGCTCCTAAACAAAAAAAAAAAAGAAAACTGATTACCCCTCATGGCAGGAAGGTTAGAAAAAACTGTTTGAATGCCGTTCTAACATTTTTTCCAAAAACCACAGATTGGACACCATTGTTTCTGGTGCTTCATTAATGATAATTTAGCTCAGATTCAACTTTTTGCCGTAGAATAATTGAGGGCAATGTTTGTATACAGACTCCCTAAGGCAAATGCAGCTGTGCATTTAATAACCTCTGATCCCAAGTTGTTTTCTCCCTGTTCAAAACCTTCTCCCACGTGGCGTAGTCTTAAAGGCTTTACATGCAGACAACACAAGCATTGGTAAAAAAGTTAAACCTGCAGTTGAGATTTTGCAAGATTCCAAATGCATATTGTTAATTATAATTATACAATATATTTTTTGTCCATACATTTATAGTGGATGCCATTTCTAGAAAAAGCACATCATAATCCAGCATTAGAAGTACCATTAGGCTTGAAAGATGCATAATGAAAAAATGCAACCATACCATTTAAAGCTAAATCCAAGACCTAAGAGTTAAAAGCATCCCAGTGGCAGACAACATTTGGACATATTTTGCCACACAGCTTTCTACATACTGTTTGTTCTTGGCTTAGTACTTTGGTTAGCTTGAGAACTTTTGACCAACATAATCATGTAATTTACTGTCCATGTTTGTACACCAGAACCATTCTGAAGAACAGAAGTATAGAAAAGGACCATACATTATTTTAAATGCAAAGTTTCACTATGCCAGGACTTTTGATCATGCCTCAAGTAAAAAAAAACATTTCAACTACGGGTGCACTGATCTGCCAACCGATCCATTGGCCCTGATTTCCTTAGTTTAGGGAGATCGGTTTTCGATACTTAAATGTTAAAACCGATCTTATCCACTGATCTTGCCTAACCTATTGTGCAAGTTTTGTTTCTTTTTAAAATGTGAAAAGTGAAAGACTAAAAGGAACTGCAATGCTATAATCATTTCGTTCATATTTGAGAGCACTGCGTCACGGGCAGTTAAAACAAAGTTTGTATTTTTTCACAGGTATTGTTCAATGTTTTTCAATAACATAAGGTGTATTGTGACCCTACAACACCTGACAGTATCAGTTATAAAGAAATGTGAAAAAAATTGATATCAGCCAATTCGGAACTGACAGGTCAGGCTTTTTAAAGCTCAATAATCGGCCAGAGAACTACAATCGGTGCGCCCCTAATTTCAACATCTACAAAACTGATAGGCAAAAGATGTGCAAATGTGGTGAGTCTGCAGAGATGAAAAACCATTTGTAGCAAACTTTTTTTTTTTTTTACTTGTAATCATTTCTGCGATGTACAATTCAAATTTTCAATTCAAAGAGGAATTGTATTTTTCCCACTTGCTCAACTTTACTGCAGATAATTGAGGAAATTCTATTCTATTTGGACAGCTGGATAGTATACATACCCATACATCACACCTGACAAATGTCTGCACTTCATTGTTTCCAACTAAGCTTACTTTGCTTTTCACCTCAGCTATTTTTTTGTAATAGATTAAATGTTACTGGATGCAGAACCTCCTGGATTCCAGCAAATAAAACCTCACAGAACAGTGAAATGGACACTGACATAATTCAAGAGCTATCAGAACCAATCACGTCAAACTGTGGTTGTCTGTAAACCTTGTGTAAAAATCTTAACTAAACACAAAAGTGCAAACTGCTACCACTGCCCTGTTGGTGTCCTCAGTAGTGCTTTTCCTGCAGGTAATCTTTCATCTTGTTGGGTAAGGGCAGTTTCTGGATGAGGTCTATCCTTGTGTATTGCCTAATGACAAAGCGGCAAAGATACTGCAGGGAGCGCACTTGCATAAACCGAGATACTGGGTTGGTTAGTCTGACGGGGTAGGTTGCAGACCCTGGAAGGCGAGACCTGGAATAACAAAAAGCTCCATTCTCTGAGTCTTTGATGGAGTGTTCAATTAAATCAACAATTGATGTGTGTCCCTCGACATCAGGCTGCTCATAAAAGCTGAAGCGTCCATTGGAGTGTTCAATGCGGGTGTGGAGAGTTTTGCTCTGTGATCTGAAGCTCAGGCTGAGCAGGTACCTGTCATCTGAGCTGTCTCTGACCAGGAATGAACCGTCGGCCAAGTTGACCAGCTTCTCCTCTGCCTCCCACCGTGTGATGGGGCCCCAGTACCAGCCCTGCCTCGCAAGCTTCTTAAGCTCCTCGGTCAGACTGGTCACGACCATCGGCCCACTGCTCTGGACTGAATCGTATACCCGACTGACTCCAGGAGCTGTATTTGGGTCAAAGTTGAGGTGATGTCTTACTCTCTCAGCTACCTGGCTGTCTGTGGAACTGAAGCTGGAAAAAGTCCTAGGGATGTGTCCGTTACTTGTCATGGGTGGCAGAAGTGGGCTGAGGGGGGGTGGTACTTCCACTCGAGAGCTTTGGAGCACCATACCAGCAGAACCTAAAAGAATACTACTAACTGAGGTTTCCATGAAGAGATCCGCAGGCAACCCATTAACCAGTTCATGCTCCTCCTGTCCCTGCTCTGTGTGGAGGGACCTGTTGTCTGCCTCTGTCACTACCTCCATGGAAGTAGTGCTATCAAGGCAGAAGGAGTGGGACCCTTCTGGATACATTCCATCATCTGAAGGCATTGTGTAATGGATGTAGTCCTGGGGCGTCAACCCCAGCACCATAGGCACACCATTTTCGTCGATGTTGAGATGCAGCTCACCATTTTGTGGTTGTTGGAGATACTTTATGGACTCTGCTTGGTCCTGAAAGAGCCCTTCCATCTGGAAGTTATGAAATTCTTTATGAACACCATTTAGGTTGGGACTTGGACAAGGAGAGTGGACCATGGCTTTAACCTTCACCTCCATCTTGATACATGCGTCATCAGAGTTGACTGGTCGCAGAGGCCATGGAGAGGGGCTGTAATGGTGACTCCGAAAGGATGAAGATCTATGGGGTCTCTGGGCTTTCACCTCATTGCTAATGGGCACAGAAGAGGAAGAAAAGGTGTCATCATCCACCGAACACAAAGGTGAGGAGCCACCTTTTGCTTTCGCCTTTTGTTTGGCAGACAGCCTCCTCTTTAACGACCCCATCAGGCCCTCACTCTTGGATCGGTTTTTATTCTGGCCTCCTTTATCGTCCTCACAACCAAGATCGCACCCTGGAAGGTCTTTGGTGTAGCAGCCTCCAAAAAGAGATTCCTCTTTAGAAAACTCTGTTGTCACCGAAGGCTGCTGGAGCATGACAAAGTCACCCTCCTCTTTGCCCTTTATGTTGAGGGACTTGCGGATCGTTTTAAGGCTTATTTTCTTCATTCTGACAGGCCCACCAATGTGGGGGCATGGGACGGCTCTCCTGGTATCCTGATGAAAGCACTATCCACAACGTCCTTCCATCAGGCCACATGAAACAAGTCATACATACAGTGGATCCAAAAATCCCTAAAGACAGAAAAAGACACCTTAGTTGGTTTAATAATAAAAGGTTATAAAACAATAAATTTTCTACTTAGCTTTCTTTACAGTTTTATTATTTAAAAAAATACCATTTGAAGGCTCAGGAAAGACAAGATTGGAGCTCTCACATAATTTCCCCAAGGTCTCAGACATCCTTTAGTATGCAAGGTATGGTTCATTTCAAAACTAAGTGATATAAAGCTTTAGAATAATTCTTCTCATATCTTGTTTCAACTAATGGCAGCTGCACAACATGTAGAAAATGTATAAGAATTGATTTATCTGTTTGCAAACTGTTAATATTACATTGAATGTAATTACTGCAGTTAGCTGTGATGCAATGCATTCATGTGCAGCATCTGACAAATCTGGCCAATTAGATGACCCCTCAAAAAATAGCTAGATTACAGTGGGTGAGATGCTAAATTGTAAACATTGTGAGAATTATGATGACAGAATGAAAAGAGGAAAATACGGTATTGTCAATCTCAAGTCGCACTGCGCGTTTCTCTAAAAGTGCACAACCTTACTGCTTAGTATTTTGAAAATAAAATATCACTTATTAAAGGCTTTCATATGTAAATACTACATATTACTGCAATCCTAGGATCTGAAGTTCTCCCCTTGCTGCATGGACATTCTGGAATTACTGCATGCATTAAACTTAAAAAAAAAAAGGTTTTACTGCAAAACACTCTGAGGGCTGTGGAATTATACTACAGCGTAACAATAATTTATCATTTACCAACGTAAGGAGACAGTGTCTTTACAATAAATATCAGTATAAAAAAACCTAACAATAAAAATATGATAAAATTGTGGTGAATAGATGAAAAGTATTTAATAGAAACTGAATGGAGCTAGTCAGAAAAGATGTTTGGAGAAACAATCAGCAAATCTGCCCAACCACACGCACAAAATAAAACATGCTTTAGCCTTGTATAGAGGTATCTGGTACATGAAACATTTCTCCACCCAAAACTCAAAGTACAACTATTACGGAAAAGTCAACTCTACGTACAAATAACTGATAAAAAGAGTTGGAGATGAAAAGAACAGGTCTTCCACAGTGAGTGGAAAAAAAGGGCAACCACCCGAAAGACCACAAAGCCACACAACAAACATTCAAGATTAGAGCTGCGAAAAAGCCTCACACATTTCCCATCGGAACATTAGCAGAAACACTTCGGATAGAGCAATGCATGCAAAAGTTTAAAAAAACTAATTTTGCCGTTTCGCTTTTGAAATCAGGTCATCTGCATTTCAGAAAGGTATTTCCACAGTAAAATACTATGATTTGAGCAGCCTAGACTTTTGCATTCCTATTTATAGGACCAGAAAGAACTCAGACTGGAGTCTAACACAGGGGAATATCAAGAAAACAATTCATATCTGCAAATTAATGTCTCATCACCAGATGTTGTAGACCGTAAATATTTTAGTAAAGCTAAGGGCAGTTTGGTGAACATTTAAAGACAAAAACACTATAAGTAAGACTGACATGTAGACAATTGAGAAATTCTGTTGTAAATTGTTCTAGGTTTTGAGAACATGCTAAAGATTGTTCCCTTGAAAATCACTACTAAGATTAACCTTGCATCAAATTAACAAGGCTCCAGAACAAAACAAGTAAGTCATTCTTTAACAAAGCATTTGACTGTATGCTTTTTCAACATTCAGAGCCGTTTTCATAAAACAGGACTACAGGGTCCAAAGACAAAAAGCTCTGACACGCAGCTGCTTGATAATCAAGACAGCTGCAATCTGATTACTCACCATTATCGGCAGGAAAATGGTGACTCAGTTGGATAGGTCAAATTCCACCTCTACCACCTTCAATTACTGTTGAAATAAGCAAAAGTAAATTGATATGGAGACGGTTGCCGATATAATTTACAAGTAACGGCACTGTGAAAATATCAAACACCTCGAGATATGCAAAAGCAATGAAAACGTTGTGCAAAACACCAAAATGAGCCGGGTATGCCCTGACCTGGAAGGGCCTACGGAGACAAGAGCATGCTTGGAGGTTAGCTCCGCCTGTTAGCTTTCCACATATGCTTTCAGTTAAAATACTCCGAATCCCTCCACTCACTGTTTAGTTTAAAAAAATATTACATTTCACATAAAAATGTTATACACAACAGCGACGTCTATTATTTCATAAATGTTAGACTGCGTGGAAGCCTAAACAGAACTGCTGTTAGCAGATCTGTGAAAAGTAATTTTGTATACGTCTAAACTCGCACAATAAAGCACACAACACTGTCTCTTACCTCGTCACCTCTGGCTTTATTATTGTCCGAAGCAATTCATTGTTTCTTTTAGGAATTGTCAGTGAAAACACGTTAAAAGATTTGGCGATTGTTGGCTAACGTTAGCGTAGCTAGTGCTACCTTCCTACCTCAGTCAGTTAGCTTTGTTAGCGTTTCATGTCGAAAACATCACCTCTGTCGTCCCTTTAGGTCACTTCTACGCCAGAACACAGTACAAAAACACACGCATGGACGGACTTTGTACTTTTCTTTACGCACGGGAATATGTTGGCGACTAACAACGACACAATTAGTGAGACAACTTTTAACCTATGTCGGCTAACTCTTTGTAGCTCACGGCCTCTTCCTTTCTTCCTTTGTTGCCTGTTGAATTGTGGGAGCAGAGTCGGTGTGTATTCACATGCAGCGAATCAAACAGCAGCAGCAAGTCACCACGTCCTTCAGGCAAGCGCAGTGGAGGCAGCGCTACCCCAATAATAATAATCATAATAATAATAAGCCTAGCTTTTTTCATGTTGTAAGTTAAAATGGATATCCTTCAGCATGAGAAACCAGTTGCAAATAATGATTTCATCTGTAGTATGTTTTTAATTTTTTTTGTGGTGACCAGATTAGTTACCGCTTGAAGTCAATTAGGGGTCAAAATTAATCAGTTTATTGGTACTTTTACAGTTCTGTGCACAGTATCAAACGGCCACTAATCCATAGAATTTACTTAGGTGGTACTAGGTTTAAAAATGTCTGAGGACCAGTGATCCACAGTATGTCAAATTTAAAGCTAAAAGGGTCTTTAGGAATAACCTTGTTGGTCTAACTTGTTGGTTCGATCTGGGCATAATTTCAAACCCATGCAGACCAACGATCGGTATTTAAATGATTCAATTTGCAAGGAAGGGCCTGGCACTTTTAGACCAGGAGTTAGAGGGTATAATCAGTGGCATCTCAAGTCGAGCCTATGCCCAACACAGAAGAGCCAACTCATTGTTTGTTCTGCCTGTACATAACCCTGATGCTTCCAACCCATGTTTTGAACTGAAAAAGCTTTTAGATGAGTGGTGAAACCTTTGTATAATCACATTTTCTACAAACAAAGAAAATCCCTATTAATGTAAAATTGTTTAACATAGCAAATGCGATGCTGGTATTACATTGTTGAAATGTTTCACTGGGAATGTTGCTACAACACAGCATATAGCACTGTGACAACTTTCCTGGATCTGTGTTAGCAGAGGTTACAACACTTAACAAGCGGTTGCATTGTGGAAATGCCTAAAATCAAGTGTTCATGCCGTGTAATTGTAAATAATGTGAAGTATAGTTTTTACATTGTGAAGAAAGACGTGTTTTCCCTCCAGCATCTGGTCACTTTCAATTCTGTGCACCCCAGAAGAATGTATTATTTAAATTAATTATCTAAGTTGTTTCAATATATTCAACCAAAGAAATACAAACAAAAAAAAATGCCATTGTGGCAGATTGCTTGTTACAAAGTGGCTAGAAAATGTATTTCTGGTAGATGCAACACAGGTTTATATCTTGAGTTCCAGGCCTTTTTATGAACGATACAAGTCAACGTAAAGGGGTACAAATAAAAATGTCCTTACAAACTGACATTCACTAAAATGCAGCCAATGTCCAATAAAACTCTGAAGAAATGTAGCTGAATATTTAAAAAAAAGGCTGGCTTCTTGGAAGCTAAATATAAATAAAGAAATAATAACTTTTTAGCATCATCATATATGTTTGATAACTTAATATGCAAAAGCATGACTAAGGATATGTACTTTCTATTTATACTGTGAGTATGTGTAATTCGTAGATGAAAATCCTTCACTTTGTTGTGTTCCTTAATGGGGCCCAAGAAGACAAAACAAGCTCTGTCCTGTAAGTCTATTGTCAATCATAAAGCATGGCTAAACTTGATTTAATCAAATTTTATTTTAATCATGGGATGAATCTCAGTGATGTCTACCAACCCCATGTGGTTAAACACAGTCTCATCATTAGCAGAAGACATTTGATTTGTCTGCCTAAAATGCACAGCTTGAAACACAAACAATATTCAGACATTGAGCAAGTTGCTCTTCATGCCGTTTGATCTCATCTTAAAAGTGTCCGCCAATCAGTAATGAAGTTATGGCCGCAGCTTGATAACTCATTCCCATGTTTTAGTGTTTTTCCCACTGATGTCACCAGGGGAGCTTTGAACAAAGAAAAACCGGCACAGCACGGAGTGGAGACAGACTTTCGGAATGATAGCTTCCCAAAAAATGATTTTAACCCCAACAAGTGTTTATCTGCTGAAACTGAGGCCTCTCTATGTTCTGAATCCTCCTGAATCAGGCTATTAATGGATGCAAACAAACATTGGGGTTTTGTCACTTGTTCAAAAAGAAGGGAAACATTTTATCAGTGGTGACCGAGAATTCTGTATGTCTGCCTCACCCAGCATTGTGAGGATTAATATAAGCTTATTAAAAGACCCGAGGACACAAGTTAGATAGAAGCTTTTTTAAATCCACTTGTTTCAAATATGTTCATGAAATAAATGTAAATGTTTAAATTTAATTCATAGTGTTTATTTATTAGATTAAAAAAATATAAAACCCCAATACAATGAAGTTGGGCTGTTAGGTAAAACGTAAAGAAAACATAATGCAGTTATTTGCAAATCTTGTTCAACCTATATGCAATTTAAGACACTTTAAAGATATCTAATGCTCAAACTGATAAACTGTTTTTGCAAATATTCACTCATTTTGAATTTGATAATTGCCTCTGGGTCAGCTAGAAAAAAGCTGTCCTAGGGGCAACAAAAGACTGGGAAAATCAGGTGAACAGGTTAAATGGAAAGAAATAGATGAGTATCTTGATTTAGTATAAAAAGAGCATTCCCAAAAGGCTCAGTTATTCACAAGCAAGGATGGGATGAGGTTCACCACTTTATGAACAACTGCATGAGCAAATAGTCCAGCAGTTTAAGAACAATGCTTCTCAATGTCCAATTCCAAGGAATTTAGAGATTTTATCATCTACAGTCCATACTATCATCAAAAGATTCAGAGAATCTGGAAAAATCTCTGTGCGTAAGCAGCAAGGTCGAAAACCAACAATGAATTCCCTGTGACCTTCGATCCCTCAGGAGGTGCTGCATTGAAAACAAACATCATTCTGTAAAGGATATTTCCACGTGGGCTCAAGAACACTTCAAAAAACCATTGTCAGGTAACACAGTACGTCTCTACATCTACAAGTGCAAGTGAAAACACTACAATGCAAAATGAAAGCCATATATCAACGCCCAGAAACGCCGCCATCTTCTCTGGGCCTGAGGTCATCTGAGATGGACTGACCCAAGTGGAAAAGTGTGCTGTGGTCTTACAAGTCCACATTTCAAATTGTTTTTGGAAATCATGGACGCCGTGTTCCCTGGGTAACGAAGAAAAGGACTATCCAGATTATCAGCTTAAAGTTCAAAAGCCAGCATAGTGCCCATAGTATGGGTAACTTGCACATCTGTGAAGGCACCATTAACGCTGATAGGTACATACAGGTTTTGACGCAACTTGCTGCCATCCAAGCAACGTCTTTTTCAGAGACATCCCTGCTTATTTCAGCAAGACAATCCCAAGCCACATTCTGCGTGTGTTACAACAGCTTTTTTAGAAGCTGGGACTGGTGCAATTATCAAATTCAAAAGAATAAGGTTCATTAGTTTGAAAATTAAATATCTTGTCTTTGCAGTGTTTTTAATTGCATAATTGGTTGAACGGGATTTGGAAATAATTGAATTCTGTTTTTATTTATGTTTTTCACAACGTCCAAACGTCCTCGGAATTGGGGTTGTAATTTTATATTTCATTATATTATATGATATTGTCATCCATGAATGTGTTTTACTAAACAAATGTCTGATTAGTGTGGGGTGCATATGTGTTGGGTCCCTTTTACTCTACTCCAAATAAAATCTAGTGCCACCAAATGACTTCATACTTTGAGGATGCTTTTCTTTAACATGAACAGGGAAGTTGAATGGAGAAAGATGAATTTAACTAAATACAAGGCAATCTTGCAGTGGCTGCAAAAGATTTGAGATTGGGTAAAAGGTTAATCTACAAGCAAAACAACAACCCTTAAAAATACAGCCAGAGCATCAATATAATGGTTTAGATAAAGAATATTTATCTGTTAGAATGGCCCAATTAAAGTCCAGACCTAAACCCAATTGACTTGAACATGTATCCTCACGGATACTGTCCAATCAATCTTACCAAGCTTGAGCTGTTTTGCAAAGAAGAATGGGCAAACATTTCAGTTACTACCCCAAAGGATAGAAAGTCTTCCCTCACAGTGGTGGCTAATAAATAAACACTTAAAATTTGAAGCTTTTAGAAGGAAATAAATTAAATACCTTTTTTGAACTATAAGCTTATGTTATAGCCGCTCTCTAAATTATCACTCATGTTTTTGGAACTGTTGTCACAGACATGCACATAGACATTTATCCTAGATTTATAGAAATTAGAAAGATTAACTCTTTCGTTTAGATTTAAATCGAAGAGCAGATTTTCTGTTTTTTGAGAAAGTTAAATATTATTTCACTCCCACCAGCAAAGGCATAAATCAGCTCTCTGTGCCACATCAGATTTTTAGCTTTTCAGCCTTTGAAATCATTTAGCATAATATCAAATGACTCAAATGATAAATTCTTCCTTGGGTTCTTGATTTTAATATCTAGACTTTTTGCAGTAATACTATTTCATGTGAAAAAAATGTATAAAACAAACTGCGCCCTAACAACAGTCTCTTCTTTCTGAATCATACTAGATCACTAATGCAATAATGATCCCAAATATGTGTTTATTAGACAGGGGGGTTTTTTGTAAAAAGAAGTGTGCATTCAATGCTTCAGCAAAGAAAATGTCAAAAGGCATGTATATCTAGGTAATATCAAGTAATGTAGATGTTTATTTTATGGCTTATTGCCTGATTTTATGTGATCTTCACGATTTCATTTTGCAGGCTTTCATTTCCATAAAGCCAGCTTGTGCCTACAGCCTTTATTCGGGAAGGTCTTTTAAATTTGCATTCACGAAACATCAAGATTGCTTTCTAACTATCTGCAAGTGTTTCCCACAGTAGCAGAAACTTGAACTCTGAAATGAAACATTGGTTCCCTAATTAGTGTCACCATGGTTTTAGAAGTGGAATGTGTTTACCGCTGCCGGTCTAATTTGGTCCATATACCGAACATTATATTGTTTTTTCCGCGCTGTCAAGTGCATGGCAGTCCTTCCCCAACCTGCTTAGTAGCTACTCGCAGACAGGTTCCATGCAAAGACTCTAATTACCAGGCCCTATTAGGGTTGATCAAGCTGCATCTTCTTGATGTGTCGGCACAGGAAGGGTGGGCTTGTCGAGTGGGGGAGGAAGGAGGGGCTGCAGCTATTAGATATAGCACCAAGGACAGTGAGAATTACTGGATGCAGTGTTTGTACAAGCTAAATTACACCTAACAAACAAACTTTAGTGTGGTTGATATTTGTCGCTGGAGTGTAAAAAGCAAGTAAATATGCAGCTCTGGGAATAACCCAGCATTTCTTATCATGACAGGGTAAACAGATCAAATAGTTTTTAATATCTGGACTGTTTAAACTTTTTGTAAAAGAAAAATAAATGTGTAACTGAAAAGGGATTTCTCATGACATATGAGGGCCTAGGAACAATCTTTTTCACCTGAAAATTCTAAATAACAAGTCAAGATGAATGCTGTACACAAGGAGTGGGCCACACCATTTAATGAGATACCACTCAAAGTAGGGAAGCTCCAAGTGTTTCATCTTAATTTCAAATGAACGCTGCATCAGCCATAAATTATTCGCAAAATATGTCTGCACTTGCTTCAGTTTGGCTGAGGTCTTTGACTTGACTACTTTGCTGGCGGAGGGTTTGTCAGAGTGGAGTTGTTGGTGGGGGAGGTGGGCCCCTATGCCCACCTTCATATCCTCAACACTCCCAGCTGAGCAGAAGTCAGGTTCTGCAAGCATGTCAAATATAGAGGTTTTTTTTTTTTCAAACCAAAGAAAAATGACTCCATTGAAGTGCTTCATGAATTGTGACACTAGTTGTTGAACAGGTGTTTTTTTTTGGAGGTGGTAAACACGTTTTTATTTTTAAAATATTCTGTTTGGGAGATTTGATTATGTTGCCTTTACAAAAAATTTGCAAAAATGTTCTTTTAAAAAAAGCTTTAGCAGTAATAATTACACTCTTGCTCATTGAAGATGTTCTTACACCAATAAACAAATGTTTAAAATAGATGTAAGAATTTGCATACATTTTATTTGTGTTCAATTATAGCTAATTGAATTTTATCTGGTTTGTCCTCCCATTTAAAAAGAAGCATCCATTGTCTATTGTCTATACTTGCTTGGTGCCTATCTCCAGTGGTCATTAAGAGAGAGGCCATGTACACCCTGGAGAGGTCACCAGTCTATCACAGGGCAACACAGAGACATATATAATAAACAACATATATAATAAACAACCATGGTCACGTACACTCTTACATCAGGGCAATGTAGAGTAACTAGTCAACCTAACAGTCATGTTTTTAGACTGTGGGAAGAAGCCTGGAGAGAACCCAAGCATGCACTGGGAGAACATGTAAACTCCTTGCAGAAAGACTTGAGTGCAGGACCTTCTTGCTTCAAGGCAGCAGTGCTAATCATGCAAAAAATAACTGTTTTTTGACAAAAACATAAGACATTAAATATATTCTATTAAGGTGGCATGTTAACATCTTTACTTTGACTTTAGCATTAGTGCTATTGCTAAACTGCTGTAGTTAAAACTGAATACTAGCTTACATTTGTTGCTCCAGCACAAAAACTTTTTTAGCTGCAAGTCTAATAAAAGTTCTGTTGCTAAAACTAAAACTCAAAACTGTTACTATTTTTGGCATATTCATTCTTTATTAATACCATCCATGTAAACTCTCCAGTGTTTTTGTTAACAATAGAGAAGGATCTATTATTTCTTTTTTTCCCTTGGGAAGGACAGAATGATCCAAAGGTTTAGCATAGGGAAAAGATAAGTTTGTTTTTTTTAATCCCTGTTTATTTTTACATTGTTACTTTAGTATTTGTCTCCAAGGGATCTTTTTTTAATGATTTTTCTATCTCTGTGTAATTAATTACATATGTAAAAACTGTTAATGAAGATATTTGATACTGAGTTTTAAATCATCTAAACATGCTTTTTACATCTTGTCTTGACATGTATTTCATGTAGCCTAAGATATATATTGGGTCTCAAAGTTGATCATGTAGGCTAAATCATTGTATTGTGTAACGATGAAGCAACTCAACCAGAACCCAAAACGCAGCCAGACAAGAGAATGGTTAACCAAAAGTTTTAATATAAAAAAATAATAATAATAATTGGGTAGAAGAGGTTCCACTGAAGCGGTCAGACAGGAAGGACAGGAATGGAGGTTTATCAGGGAACTGAAATCCAGCCGGGGAGGAAGGGGAAGTGGACAACAGGAGGTCTTGGGGGTTCCAGGAACAAACAGGGGACAGAGAATATTTCCACCAACCAGATGCAGAAGCAGGAGACAATCCAAGGTAAAGCACTGGAGGGTTTCAGGCAGGGGTAGTCCAGTAATCCAGAGACAGAGTCAGAGACAGGCAGGTTTCAGCAACGTGAGGTCAGGATTTTTCCGAACAGCAGAAGGACTAGGCAGAAATCTGTGGTCAAAAAACAGGCAGGATCAGATAACCAGAAAAAACTCTTGAAACATGAATCAAGGCTTGAAAGCTGTGACAGAGGCAACAGATAATCACACACTGAGCTTCTTCTTCTTCGTGTTGGTTTGATTGGCGGTTGGCAACAAACGTTTAGTAGTATTACCGCCACTTACTGGTATGGAGTGTGGTTCGTGTCGGTCTATCTATTTATATATATATATATATTTAATTCTACAAATTAAATAAATAAATATATCTTACCTATATGTATATATACAAATAGACATACTTACACATTACATTGTATTCTACCCTTCTATATCCTCCATACTTTCACAATTTTATCTACTATAATCAAATTCTATGAAATAATTTTGTTTTCTTTAAAAAACGAATCACTATTTGTATATATTTACTCCCTAAATTCTTCCTCAAAATATCTAATAAATGAACCTTTTCCTTAATACCTTCAAACTCTCTTCTCATATATCTTCTTTCTCTTTCATATTTATGACATTCTAATATAACATGTTCTATTGTTTCATATGTTCCACAGTAATCACATTTACCAGTATCATGCTTTTGAATTTTAAAAAGTGTATAATTAAGTCCTGTATGCCCAAATCTCAACCTTGTTATCACTCTTTCCTCCTTTCTATTTCGTCTTCCATTTCTTCTTTCTCCTACTATCTTCTGAATTTTATAAAACCATCTTCCTGTTTTTCCTTCATCCCACCTTTTTTGCCATTTTTCCATCAGCTTTCCTTGAACAATACTCTTTCCCTCAGATTTACTTGTTTTAACTATAAAACTAATAGGATTTTGAATTATCCTCTTTGCTATTTTATCTGCCCTCTCGTTTCCTTCTACTCCAATATGTGCTGGAACCCACACAAATATAACTATCAAGCCCATTTTTTGTATTCTGTATAATGTATGAAATATTTCTAATAAAATGTCCATCCTACTATCTGATTGATTATATTTTAAACTTAAGAATGCAGAGCTTGAATCTGAGCAAATGACTGTTTTTAATGGTTTTATGTCTTCTACCCATTGTAAAGCTAATAATATAGCCAATATTTCTCCTGTGTATACTGATAAGCCGTCTGTAATTCGTTTTCCTATTTTTAGATTGAATTCTGGTACTACAAAAGCTATTCCTACTTTTCCATTTATTTTTGATGCATCTGTATATATTTGAATATATCTATAATAATTATTTAAATGTATCTGTACTGAATAACTATCTACTATGGAAGATTTATCTTGCTTCTTTTCCATTATTGACATATCTACTGTTGCTTCTGGTAGAATCCATGGTGGTATAATTGATATTGGTGATGTTTGACTAATTTCTAAATCAATCATTTTAAATTCTTTTACTTTATTTTCAATTGTCCATCCAAAACTCTTCATTTCTTTCTTTTCTTTTTCCCCAACATGGATTTAAAATTTCCCAAATTGGATGATCCAAGTTATTACCTTGTAAATTTAACCAATAATTTATTTCTAGTTTTATTCTTCTTAACTCTAACGGCATTTCTCCCATTTCTATTTCTATTGCTGCTGTTGGTGTAGTTTTAAATGCTCCAGTACATAATCTTAATGCCTGATGTTGGATAATATCTAATTTAACCAGATGTGTTTTAGCTGCTGAACCGTAAACTATACAACCAAAGTCTATGTTAGATCTTATCATTCCTGTGTAAATCTGTTTTAGTGATTTCCTATCTGCTCCCCAGTCACTGCCAGCCAAGCATCTCATTTAAAATTTTCTTACATTTATCAACAACTTTTTGAATATGTATATTCCATTTTAGTTTTTCATCAAACCATAATCCTAAATATTTTATATACTTTATTTGCTCTAATTCTTAGTTATATAATTTTAATTTTATTTCCTTGTTTATTTTTTTCTGATTAAATATCATTACTTTGGTTTTTTCAACTGAAAAGTTTAATCCCCATTGTAACGCCCATTTCTCTATTTCAATAATAACCTCTTGTAATTTCTTTACAATGAAATCTACATTTTTTCCTCTTTTCCAAACAGCTCCATCGTCTGCAAAAAGTGAACATCCCATTACTTTTCCAATATCTTTAAATACATCATTTATCATAATTGAAAACAATAACGGACTTATAATACTCCCCTGTGGAGTTCCATTTTCTACTATATATTTTCCTGAGATCACTTCCCCAATTCTAACTTGTATTTTCCTATTTGTTAAAAAGTCTTTGATCCATTTAAATATTGTCCCTTTAATGCCCAGTATTTGTAATTTAATTAATAATCCTTCCACCCACATCATATCATATGCTTTTTCTATATCAAAAAATACTGCCACTACACTTTCTTTATTTACCTGTGCTCTTCTAATTTCATGCTTTAAGCATAGCATTGGATCATTAGTACTCCTCCCTTTTCTAAAACCACTTTGATACTTTGACATATATCCTTTATTATTTAAATAATATACTAGTCTACTATTAATCATTTTTTCCATTATTTTACATAGATTTGATGTTAAGGCTATTGGTCTATAATTTCCTGGATTTGATTTATCTTTTCCTGGTTTAGCTATTGGTACTATAATTGATTCCTTCCAGCTCAGTGGTAATTTTCCCTCCTCCCATATTTTAAGATATAATTGTAATATTATATCTTTCGATTTTCCACCAAGTTGCCTTATCATTCTGTACCAAATTTGATCTTTACCTGGTGCTGTATTTTTTGTCTTCCTAAGTGCATAATTTAATTCAGCTTTTGTAAACTCAACATTTAACAGATTGTTTCTTCAACACTCTGTAATACATCTTTATATATAAGTTTTGTATTTTCTCTTCCTTTTCTTCCCTCTTCACTAATATTATTTGAACTGTTAATTTTACCTAATATTCTTGCCAATATTTCAACTTTATCTTCATCTTTTACTATATTTATATTATTTATTTTTAATATAGGATATTCAAACTCTCTCTTTATGCTATTCATTCTTTTAATTATTTTCCAAATTTTTTCTATTTTTGTTTCTTTCCCTATTGTGCTACAGAAATTTCTCCAATATTCTCTTTTTACCTTCTTAATAGTTCTTACTATTGCTTGCTTTCTTTTATAATCAATTAAATTCTTATAAATTGGATTTCCTTTTAGTACCTTAAATGCTTTATTTCTTAACTTTATTGCTTCTTTACATTCATTTGTCCACCATGGTACCATTTTCTTATTACTTTTACACCCTGCATTCTTTATAGAATTATCTGCTGCTTCCATGATTATCATACAAATTTTTAAATTTACAACATTTATATCCATTCTCATATCTACTTTCTCTAAGTTTATTTGACTCAAGTATCTAAATTTAGTCCAGTCTGCCTTATTAAAATTTTGTTTTTTATTGACATTTATATTCCTATTATTTAAAGTTAATCCTACTCTTATTGTAATGGGATAATGATCACTACCTATTGTTGATTTTTTATCAATGCCCCACTCACAACTACCAGCTAAACCATTTGAAACCATTGTTAAATCAATAACTGATTCCATCCCTGTTCTTACATTGATTCTTGTTCCCCTCCCATCATTAATACATACTAGATTTTTTATTTCCATTAATTCTTCTATAACTTGTCCATTTTTATCATTACAATTACCCCACAATGTACTATTTGCATTAAAATCTCCACACCAAATTACTTTCCCTTCCAAATATTCATTTAACTCCTCCATTATTTCAATTGACAATGTTTTACATGGATTATAAAAATTTATTATTTTAAATTTACCTTCTTGTTCCCATATCGCAATTACTATATATTCAAGTTCTTTCCCTTTCCCTAATACCTGATATTGTATCCCTTGCTTAATAAATATTCCACATCCTCCTCCACTTCCCTCCTGTCGATCTCTTCTTACACCATCATATCCTTTTATCACAAAATCCAATGTTGTTTTTAACCATGTTTCCTGAACACAAATAATTTCTGGTTGTTCTTCAAGACTATCAATATAACCTTTAAGTTCTTGTCCGTTAGCGATTAAACTTCTTGCATTCCATTGTAATATTAACATGTACTTTCACCAGATGTTCCTTGTCTCCCATCTATCTCCAACTTTTTATTTATGTTCTCCCACGATCCCTCCTTAAACCCCAAAAACCTTTCAGCTCCTCTCACTATTATTTTAATCTTCTCAGTTTTATGCTTGGCTTGGTCAGTACAGTTGATAACATATGCTACGAATAATATTAGTTTTTCTACTGATATTGTAACATTTTCTTCTGACTGTACTTTGCTTTGCTGTGGAATTTGATTTGCTATTTGTTCAATCTTTCTTGTTTTCTGTTCCTTCACATTTTTAACTGCTTCTGCATAGCTTATGTTTTTAGTCATTTTAATCTGTATGATTTCTTTTGCCTTCTTCCTTACTTCACATCCTCCATACTTAACTCTATGTTGCCCTCCACAGTTACAACATTTTTCTTGTACTTCTTCTTTACATTCTTCAAACTTGTGATCTTCACCACATTTAGGACATCTCTGCTTCCCTTTACAAACTGCTGCTATGTGTCCATACCTTTGACATTTGAAACAACGAAGTGGTGGAGGGATATAAGGTCTAACCTGAAAGCTAAGATAACCTATTTTGATGTTTTGTGGCAACTCTTTTTCGTAAAATTCAATGAAGATTGACATACTTCCTACTTTTTCTCCATTTATTGTTTTTGACAATCTCTTCAAGTTATTCACTTTTGCACCAATAATACTTCTCTTAATTTTATCAAGATCTTCATCTAGAGGGATCCCATAAATCACTCCTCTAATTTTTTTATTTTCTCCCATGATTTTTTTCTCCAACACCGTTTTCTTGCAGATATTATCCACCTTTAAAGCCTTGTTCTTTTGTTCTTCATTTTTACAAACTACCAATAAGTTTCCATCTCTCAAAATCTTTACCATTTCAACATCTCCAATTTTCTTTTTTATCTCTCTTGACAACACAATGGGGCTGATGTTATCCTGTTCTTCCTCGTTCTTAAGTTTCAATATTATTTTAAATTCCTCCCTCATAACTTTCCTCCTAACTATCCTTTCTTCTTCTGAACTGCTTCCTTCCAATTCTCGCTTGCTACCTTGGATATCACCAATTCCCTTTCCTTCATCTATTTTATTTCTTCCACGTCCTTTCCCTCTTCCTCTCCCAGCTGGCGTCCACCCTTCAAAATCCATGTCTTCCTCATTTCCTGTCTCCATTTCCAACCGAACCATTCACATACCAGTTTATGCCCAAAGCCACCTTTTCCGAATCCGATATATTTCTATTTTTGTTTTTCCCGCGCCGCACCAAAACCGTTCTTCTTCGACGTAGTCTCACCACCGACAACCACCGTCTCTCTCAAGACCCCAGCCGCCGGCGAACTCCAGCCCACGCACGCACTGAGCTGGTGACGAGCAGCTGATTAAATAGGAGCAGCCCAGTGCAGGTGAAGGCAATGAGTAATCAGCACAGTCAAGGTGGAGCTGAAGGGCTGGAATCATGACAGTATTGGGAGAATTGGGAGAATATTTCATAGGTGAAATTGGCTAAAAACCCAGGATCAGCTAAAAAGATTTGGCTGCAGCTTGCACAAATGTTACAAAATATTACCCCAAAATATTACACCAAACGTCTTTCCCAAATAGTATTAAAGGTTGCAGTGTTATAAATATATAGGCAGTTAACTACATGACACTTAATGCTCTAACATAAGACCAATAAATGACTTGTAAGTAGAACAAATGCTGGGCTATTGGAGTATGCTGCTGCAGAATGGGGAGCAAACATAATTACGTCCACTCAGTTTTGTCGAATATCGTTCGTTCGTTCGTTCGTCGTCTTCCGCTTATCCAGGACCGGGTCGCGGGGGCAGCAGACTCAGCAGAGACGCCCAGACGTCCCTCTCTCCAGACACCTCCTCCAGCTCCTCCAGGGGGAGCCCAAGGCGTTCCCAGGCCAGCCGAGAGACATAGTCCCTCCAGCGTGTCCTGGGCCGTCCCCTGGGCCTCCTCCCGGTGGGACGTGCCTGGAACACCTCCCGAGGAAGGCGTCCAGGAGGCATCCGGTATAGATGCCCGAGCCACCTCAACTGGCTCCTCTCAATGTGGAGGAGCAGCGGCTCTACTCCGAGCTCCTCCCGGATGGCCGAGCTCCTCACCATATCTCTAAGGGAGTGCCCGGCCACCCTACGGAGGAAGCTCATTTCAGCCGCTTGTATCTGTGATCTCATTCTTTCGGTCATGACCCAAAGTTCATGGCCATAGGTGAGGGTAGGAACGTAGACCGACCAGTAAATTGAGAGCTTTGCTTTTCGGCTCAGCTCTCTCTTCACCACAATGGACCGGCACAGCGCCCCCATTACTGTGGCAGCTGCACCGATCCGTCTGTCGATCTCCCGCTCTATTCTTCCCTCCTTGAACCGTCACCTTAACGTGGTGGAGGGGTTTGAGTGCTCAAATGATCCTAGAGGCTATGTTGTCTGGGGCCTAAATGCCCCTGGTAGGGTCTCCCATGGCAAACAGGTTCTAGGTGATGGGTCAGACAAAGAATGGTTCAAGAACCCCTCATGAAGAACACAATATCGAGGCACGTGACGTCGCCCGGTACGGCGCAGAACAAATGCTGGGCTATTGGAGTATGCTGCTGCAGAATGGGGAGCAAACATAATTACGTCCACTCAGTTTTGTCGAATATATTCTTGTTAATAATTTTAATCAAGAAAAAAAAAAACATATGAAACAAGAGAAGCAAAACCCATCCACCCAACAGAAAAGGCCAGAGGGGGCTAACAAACATACAAAAATAAGACTTTTTGCACAATTAATGAACAAAAAACAAACGTCCTCTATGAACTCCAGCTACTGCAAATGTTTTGAGCTGGTCTTGTGGTTAGTGTAAAGAGAGAAACTAATAAAGGGGTAATACATATTGCACGTGCACAAGCAGAATAAGAACAGAGGTAAAGAATATTTAAAAAGGAAGAACCAAAAACTTTCCATTTGGTGAGATGGCCCTAAACGTAGATATAGATGGTGTATGTGGAACCATTCAGTGTAGATTCATAAAAAATTAGCATTGAAAAGGGCTTACTTTTTGCCATCAGTTGTTTCATAAGTGATAATTCTAAAAATGCTACATCCTAAAGCCATTGTAGCCTAATTGGTTTTTAACCCTCCTATCGCCTTCTTTCCTTCAAAGGGTAAATGATCATTCATCACAGAGTTCAGGACCAAATACTTTTATAAACAACAGCTATGACGATCGAAACAAAAATCACAAAGTGGCATTGATCTAAGTTCGTCCTTGATAAAAGTATAACCAGATTTTTCTCTGGATCATTACATATATCTAATCTTTGCCTGGAGGCTATGTGCTTATTAGATGCTACAGTTATGTTGGGAGTCGAGGAGAATCATCAAATTCATGACGCAAGGAAGGTTGCTGTATCTGAAAATGTCTGTGACTTAAAACATTTTAGAGCAAATGTAGAAATCAGAAAACCTTCTTGTGTTTATTTCATTTTATGCTGTTAGTGTTCTCTGCTCCACACATGACTTTCACATTATTTAACCATCATATGGTAAGCCTTCTGTACAAACGGTAGAAACATATGTCTGCTCATCTTCCTGCCATTATTATCCTCATCCTCCATTTCCTGTTTTGAGGTATTAGAATGTGACAGTTTCTTTCTTTCTTTCTTTCTTTCTTTCTTTCTTTCTTTCTTTCTTTCTTTCGGGTGCGAGCTTAGCAAATTCCCAGGAAATATGAAATGTCCTGCTGACACATTCCCACAGTTCCTCTAGCACTTAGCCTTTTCAGGGTCATTACATTGTTTACTCTTGATTTTAGGGGTAACAAAAAAGCGTACCATGTTGTTCCAAGTAAATTCCCTCCACAGACACGAACTTGAATTATAACCACTTATATACATATATACATTGCATATAGATGGACTGGCGGCCTGTCCAGGGTGTATCCCGCCTCCCGCCCATAGACTGCTGGAGATAGGCACCAGCTTCCCCGTGACCCACTATGGAAGAAGCGGTAGGACACGAATGACTGACTGACTGACATTGCATATATTTAACCTATTATCATTGGTTATTATTATGTTAGCTCTGTTTCCCATTGAACTTTAATGTACGTTGTATTGAGATTTCTCCACAATTGTAAACATATGAGTTTCTTTGGAACTTTTCCTTTGCATAGGCCAAGAAGGATCTTAACCAGACCCTTTTTCTCCTCCACTAGAAATTGTATAGTTTTATTGTAATGGTGTCTTAACTGGAGGCATTTAAAAAAGTTGTGTTTTTCCAAATTATTTCCTGACACTGCTGGTAATATTTCAAGGCCCTTTTGTCTGTAATCTTCCAGTAATCTGTCATACAATTCTGTGACCACTTTATGAATCTCTTATCTATGTCTGCAGGTAGAAAATATGTAAAGAATTTGGGCTCTTCTTTCAATTTTTCAAGTATTTTATGCCATATGTCCATTGGTACTTTTATCCACACAGGGAACAGGTCTGCATCCATATGTATTTTAATAAGAAGTTGATCTCCAAGCCAAGATTGAAGGGGTTATCTCACAGTAGGACTTAGCTTTCCACTTAGCTTCACACATTGGGTCACACCAGCCAGTCACCTCTCACATCTGGTATTTTTGTGCTTTATTAGCTGTTTGATTTTCTCTACACTTTTGACTATATTTGGCAATATTATCAACTATAGAGGGAACGAGCATAGATTCTCTATGATTTCTTTGCATGATGTTTGCTTTGATTTTATCAATAAAGCTATAAAATAAAGTCATAATTAGCCATTTGGGCAATCAGGTTAGAACAGGTGTGTGTTGTATTTTTTTCACGATTTTCCTGATTTTGTCTATTATTCACATGTTCTGTTTATATTGCAGATTCCTTAATGATAAAATATTGCTATCAAAAAGGTACAGCTGAAAAAGAAGTTGTTATGCGATCGTACTTTGTGACACCTCATATTAGGTTTTAAATGTGTAAGATTTATTCTTGCCATAAAATGTTTTTTAAGTTCAGGAATTACTTTCACTCTGATTTATCAATAGAACCATGAAATGTACAAAACTAGTCAAAGTGTTTACTACATCTAGGCTGGACTATTGCAATACGGAATCACACTCAAGAAATAATTTAGAAACCAAACAAATCCATAAAACGTCTTCAGTGTTTTAAAGGAGAGGACATATATCTCCAGTTTTAGCTCAACTGTAGATGCTGCAATAAGCTTAGGCTTCTAGAGGACTTACCAAATGCTTTTCCTCTCTCTCCATTTATGAATTATTTTATTAACTGTGTCTCGCTCTGTGTTTTGCTTTCTTTAGAAGGTACTTTTGGCCCAGTGGATCAGTGTGTAGCTGTACTCTCCTTCTGTAACAAAGTAATTAATAGAACTATCTTCCATTAATTATACATACAATTTTTTTTCCAAAGAAAGTAAACTTGGGTCAGTGCTGCAGTGTAGATATCAATCAATCAATCAATCAATCAATCAATCAATCAATCAATCAATCAATCAATCAATCAGCATTTATTTCTTTATGCTGCTGTAGATCCAGTAGTACCAGTACAACAGGAGATTCAGCAACAAATGCCAGGGTGATATAACAGTGAACTTTTAAAAGAGCTTACTCTGGGCTGTGCCAAGATTTAAATCCTGTCTGGCTTTTTTTGAGAGCTGAGTTTGTTTCTAAATAGGGCTGTAATTGTGTAAATATTACTTTTTCTAAAACCTCAGAAAGGAATGGCAAATGCAAAGCTGGTCTGAAATTTGATAATGTTATGTCTCCTTCCAGGACAAAGCCACTGACAAACTTTCTTGCCATTTATTTTAAAAAATATTTTGTTTGGCCTGTAAATAATTACTCATGTTCTGCTGTAACTCATTGATAAAAGGGAACTGTTCATGCTTCGGATTAAGCAGTACCCTAAAATTAATATCTGGAAAATTAAAGGCTGAAACAACAAAAGCAAATGTACCCTTAAACTTTAACATATCCTCAGAAGATAGACTTATTTATAAATAAAATAAAACTACTCTTTGCTAGATTCTTAACTGACACAAATGTGCCTTCTTTTTAGGCATGGTTTTGCTTCCAGTGTGCAGACAGGGTTGTCAAACAGTGATGCTACATACTGACCAATGGCAACCTATAAGTCCTCCACAACCTTTTTGTTTCTATTGTGAATCTGTAACGTAATAAAACAATAAATGAAAAAATATATCCTATGTTGTTCTTCGGGGAAGGGAGAAAGGCTGTAAATTCTATAACTGCAAGTAATTGAGGCATATGGCCGGCCGATCACCAAGGCCAGCAAGTTTATTCCAGTACAGACACTTCAATCCAATTGATAGCAAGAGGCAAAGATTTATAGAGAAAAATAAATACAATTTAAGAAGGGTTTTTCTGTGTGAAAAGATTTTTTCTTAGGTCTTTCAGTGCAGCCGTTAAAAAAAACCTGATGGGATTTTGGTCGTTAGAATACTACTGAATATAGTAGACTGAATATAACTTGGATTTATTTAATGAGATTTTGGCAAAATGCGAAAACATATGCTGGAATTAGTAGAAATGGTCTTGTTCTTTTCACCCACTCAGGCTCTCAAGGCATCACTGTCTTAATGTGTTTGTAGAACATTCCCTGTACGGCTCAAATTAATTATAGGGCCTAAGTCCTGTAGGAATTCTTTCAAAGTGTGATTAGATTATAATGACATGGAATCTTTTGCTTAGCGTATTAATTATCACCCTGCTGGCTGAACTTATCAGTGTCACATTTCAAGTGATCTCATGCAACTGGATTAATGTTTACACAGTGAATCATAAACAAAACTAATGCACGTAGACTTTACAGGTCCTTCTCAAAAAATTAGCATATTGTGATAAAGTTCATTATTTTCCATAATGTAATGATGAAAATTTAACATTCATATATTTTAGATTCATTGCACACTAACTGAAATATTTCAGGTATTTTATTGTCTTAATACAGATGATTTTGGCATACAGCTCATGAAAACCCAAAATTCCTATCTCCCAAAATTAGCATATTATTAAAAGGGTCTCTAAACGAGCTATGAACCTAATCATCTGAATCAACAAGTTAACTCTAAACACCTGCAAAATATTCCTGAGGCCTTTAAAACTCCCAGCCTGGTTCATCACTCAAAACCCCAATAATGGGTAAGACTGCCGACCTGACTGCTGTCCAGAAGGCCACTATTGACACCCTCAAGCAAGAGGGTAAGACACAGAAAGACATTTCTGAACGAATAGGCTGTTCCCAGAGTGCTGTATCAAGGCACCTCAGTGGGAAGTCTGTGGGAAAAAAACAGTGTGGCAGAAAACGCTGCACAACGAGAAGAGGTGACCGGACCCTGAGGAAGATTGTGGAGAAGGGCCGATTCCAGACCTTGGGGGACCTGCGGAAGCAGTGAACTGAGTCTGGAGTAGAAACATCCAGAGCCACCGTGCACAGGCGTGTGCAGGAAATGGGCTACAGGTGCCGCATTCCCCAGACCTGGGCTACAGAGAAGCAGCACTGGACTGTTGCTCAGTGGTCCAAAGTACTTTTTTCGGATGAAAGCAAATTCTGCATGTCATTCGGAAATGAAGGTGCCAGAGTCTGGAGGAAGACTGGGGAGAAGGAAATGCCAAAATGCCAGAAGTCCAGTGTCAAGTACCCACAGTCAGTGATGGTCTGGGGTGCCGTGTCAGCTGCTGGTATTGGTCCACTGTGTTTTATCAAGGGCAGGGTCAATGCAGCTAGCTATCAGGAGATTTTGGAGCACTTCATGCTTCCATCTTCTGAAAAGCTTTATGGAGATGAAGATTTCGTTTTTCAGCACGACCTGGCACCTGCTCACAGTGCCAAAACCACTGGTAAATGGTTTACTGACCATGGTATCACTGTGCTCAATTGGCCTGCCAACTCTCCTGACCTGAACCCCATAGAGAATCTGTGGAATATTGTGAAGAGAACGTTGAGAGACTCAAGACCCAACACTCTGGATGAGCTAAAGGCTGCTATCGAAGCATCCTGGGCCTCCATAAGACCTCAGCAGTGCCACAGGTTGATTGCCTCCATGCCACGCCGCATTGAAGCAGTCATTTCTGCAAAAGGATTCCCGACCAAGTATTGAGTGCATAACTGTACATTATTATTTGAAGGTTGACGTTGTTTGTATTAAAAACACTTTTCTTTTATTGGTCGGATGAAATATGCTAATTTTGTGAGATAGGAATTTTGGGTTTTCATGAGCTGTATGCCAAAATCATCCGTATTAAGACAATAAAAGACCTGAAATATTTCAGTTAGTGTGCAATGAATCTAAAATATATAAATGTTAAATTTTCATCATTACATTATAGAAAATAATGAACTTTATCCCAATATGCTAATATTTTGAGAAGGACCTGTAATGTGTCAGAGAATTACTGATGATGGGTTTCCTTAAAGAATTGTGTGGCTGATCTTTAAATATTGTGTCAAGGGTGGACTATTGAGGGACAAAAGTAGCATGTGTAACAGTTAAAATGAAATAATAAGTAATAATACCTAAAATGAAATAAAAAAACACATATAATGATATTAGAGTGTAAATATTAAGTGTAAATATATTAATTGTAAAATATTATGTGTAAGATAATTGAAATAATTTTTTATCAATTAATTGAATATCAAAATGATTCATTAAAACTTGAATCAACTGTCATTTTTGTTAAATGGTTAAACTGGTTAACCTGTACAGCAACGGAACTACAGCCCACCTTGTAAATACCAGTTTCAGCCACGCCCACTGAGTTCAGTAGTTTGGGTTGACAGATCAAATAAATTCGTCATGTGCTGCAACACAGGACTGCAAAATCAAGAAATAGTTATTTAAAAAAAAATACTAAAGCATGTATTGTTGCTTTTAATATTTACTGAATGCAATTTTAATTAATTATTTTCATATTTTATTATTTATTATGAGTTGAGTGAATGACTGAAATATTTAAATGATTAGAGATACATTTCTTTACTTATTTACTGTATGAATTTCCAATTTTTAAAAATGTATTGACATATTTATCCGTGTATGATGTATATAACTGTAGCAATAACACTGCAAATCTTATGAGCTTTTTAGATTTCTGGGGTAAAAAAAATGGGACGTTTCAGTGACTTCTGACTTTATATGTTCACTAAAATGTATAAAATCCTACTTCTGTTACATAGGCTACTTAACTTTTACCTATGCATGCATTCTATCTTTCTTTTGTAAAGGGGAATTTTTATATCTTAACCTTTTTTTTAATCATGCGCTGGCTGCTAAAACCATTATGTTGACGTTCATTTCTCGTTTTGAAATTGTGTAAATAATACATTTCCTACACAGTTGGTGTTCCTGAACGCACCTTGGTCCTGACTTCCACAGGAAGCGCGGTGACGCTGGCGCGGTTGTTGAAAACAAACCCGGGGCAGTTGTTGTTGACATGTCGCAAATACATAACCAGAGATCAGACACTCAAACGGCTGAACAGCTTCTCATACGCGGTTTTTGAACAGAAAGCCGGGACACGCCATTAAGCTAAACATGGAGTTATCTCCGCTTATAAAGAAAATAGGTAGGCTGAACCGTTCGCTGAGTTTTGCTCAACTTAAGGCTAACAGAACGTTAGCATGTCAGCTAATGTAAAGTAACTTCGTATAAAAGATAGATATCTACTTTCGTCAACTTTACCTAAACTCATTTACCACCGTCTGTCTTCGACTTATGCGACTGCTATCTTTAAATTTCAGGTCACTCTTTAGTGGAAATTAGAGTTCGAGCGTTGAAGAGCATCTTAAGTAAGCTGGACCATTCCCTCATCACGATAACTGACATTGTTCAAGAAAAAATGCTGTTCGTGCATCTGCTTGAATGGTTCAATTTCCCGGAGGTGCCAATGAAGGAGGAAGTCCTTGGATTGCTTTTAACTTTAGCAAAGGTACAAAGTAGTATGCTTCTTATTCAGAAAACGCTATGTGATTTTAGAGATTACTAGTTTGTGTAATTTTGCAACTAAAGGTATCAGGTGGACTGAATTTGGTTTGTGTTAAAATTTGTTAACATTTTTATGCATGTTTTTAGTGTGCGCCATATGTCGAATTTATTTGTTCTATATTCCCATATTGTGCTGGAAGACATCCATCAGCTCATTCATTAATACAGGTAGAAATGATCAAAAATAATAGATATTAACTAGAGCTGTACAATTAGTACGTTCAGTTTTTGCTTTAAAATGATCACTAGAACAATGTAGTCGGCAACAAAACTCACCAGTTCTTCAGCCAGACACAGGAATTGACAAATCTTTCCTTAATCTGGTTTGTGAGCTGCAGGTCAAATGCCGAAAAACAAAAATGTTATATCGTAACAATTAAATGCGTCAAAACTAAGAACTCCTACCATTTTATGGTTTTTAAACCCATCAACACATACTTTCATTTACTTTTTCCGTTTAGTGAAAATCAGATCAATATTAGGGACAAATGCTTTGATGTTGAGTTGCACAATATCAAATTGGTATGTGATTTTTTTTTTTTCATTGCCCTTGATACCCACACTTGAAGAAAGAAAAAAAAAATCCTGATATAGTGCAGGCCTACTTTGATGCCTAATCATGAAATTCCTTCATTTTCTGTTGAATTGAGCACTAATATTTGAAACTGAGGAAACTGCATCGTATTTTTTGTAACCTAAGTGTAATAGTTCATAGAATCGAACCTCCTTCTGTAATTATTTGTTTTTATCCTGCTTTTTGTTTGGGATAAATTAAAAGCAATTAGTTTCCAAACTAAAAGAGTAATCCTTTTTTAAATTCTTATTTTAATGTGAACCACCATAATTGTGATCATTATTCTTTTGATAATCAATGTTTGTAAATGAGAACTGGTACATTTTACCTGGTAAATAATGAAGCCTTACTATTTACTTTATTATTATTTTTTAAATAATTTTAGTAAATAAACTCCACACACAGCACATGTGGCATATCCACTATTAGACAGGTTTAACCGTATTGTAAAAAATACTATAAATCTAAATTTCAATTGCAAGTGTGGTTAAAAAAGTAAACTAAAATATTTGTTTCCGCCATATTCTAGTAATAGAAACCAGACATATTTTTAAAATACATTTGGAGACATTTATGATAGACTTAAAAGTGACATTTAGTGCCACTTGTTGACCATTACCCCTTGTGTTCTTCCATTTTAAACCTAGAAGATGACATCATTTACAAAATATGAGTCAGAACTAAAGTATTGGAAAATAAAACGTGAATTGTAATTTTTCTTTTTTTTTTTTAATTCAGGTGTATTCATAGAGGTAAAAGTAAATGGGTGTTTCCTCACAGATTTCTAGTGATAACACAGTTAGGGCCATTAGGGGAGGATTGCGATTAAGGACAGAATACAAACAGTGAACTGTGTGTGATATTTGCAGAGGCGTAGGTTTCACTAATGGCATTTTAAGGTAACACAAATGATCTCAAACATTTAAAACATCAGACCAATTATTACAGATTATTTTTTCTCATTTTGTGGGTGTTTGTGTTGTTGTTGTGTGTTCAAAGCATCCTAGTTCAGCCCAGATGCTGAGGGACGTCGGGGCGGTGGACTTTCTCTCTCAGCTTTCTCCTACAATTGAGCCCAGACTGCGAGCTGTCATCGATGGAACCCTGGACCAGCTGTTCCAGCTTCCTGAGCTACTCCCCAGTCATTCAGCTGTCTACTCTCATGGAGCGTGCAGCACAACTACAACAGGTGTCACAAGTTGAACCAAATGTTTATTTTACTTGAGAAGGATTTTTATTTTACTGTGCTCTATTGCAGCAGGCAGATTGTCTTTTTTCATCCTCCTGTTTTAGCAGAAAATAGATGTACTGTATGGAAGATGTGCAGTAGCAAATGTGCTGTCTCTTCTGCAGCTCCAACAATTGTTTCAGTTGACGATAATGTGCCTAAAATGGGTTATTTCCACAAGAGTATGCATTGCAGCACAAATGTACCACCTCAGAAGATAGCAGGTAATTCTTACTGAGACACACTGTCACTTTTTCTAAGGTTATCCTATTTTGTGTTTCACTTTACAAAGATAATTTGTGTTTTCTGTTTTTTTTTTTTTTTACCCCCTTCATGTATGCAGTACGTGAGTCTGTGAGATGTCTGAAATTTTCTGTATTTCCATGGCTGACTTTGACAAACACAGACCGACACATACTTTCTTCCAATGAGAGGTAAGACATAACACAGTTTGCTATTATTTTTCTTGTTTATGCAGCTACTGGCACGCTTCGGTTTTTAAGTTCCAGAAACCTTTGAATTTGTGCCCAGCTCTGCTAACAGGATCTGCCGTTCTTTTTTGATTTCAATTACTGGGTTATATAATATTCACATTTCAAGTTTTTTTTTTTTCTTACAAGTATTAAAAACTCATTTATTCGATGCAGCTCTCTGGGGAGCAGCAATCCTAACATGGTGAGGACAACCTGTGAACTTCTCTGTGACGTCATCATGCAGGACTTTCCAGCAGAGATCTTCCTGCAAAGGCCTGGAACTGTTAAGGTTTGCATTATCATGTCTAAATACTTATATTTGTGTAACAAAACAATGATTTGCAAAAGTATTCATGCACCTTAAACTTCTTAATATTTTGGTCAAATTGCATCTAGAAATGCTAATGTATTTTGAGGGATTTTATGAGATAGACTCAGATTTTATGTGAATCTCAGTGGAAATCCAGCTGTTTTATGAAGGTTTCTAAGAGAACATAGTGAATAAACAATAACACGAAGATCAGGGAACACAGCAGACAGATCAGGGATAAAGTTGTGGAGAAGTTCAAGGCAGGCAAGCTCTGAACATCTCACTGGGCTCCTTTCAATCCATCATCCGAAAAGGAAATGGGCATTGCTAAAATTAAAATCTAAAACACAGTAAAATGTGGTGAAAAAGACAGTGTAAATGTCGCTGTCACACAAAGACATACACATATATGTATACAGTGCTGTTTTTGCTTTTTTGTCACATTTAAATGCTTCAGATATAAAACAAATTTTAACACTGGATGATGATAACCTGAGTAAACAGTTTTGCAATCATGATTTCATTCAGTAATGGAGAAAAGCTATGCTGACCAACCGGTCCTACGTAGTACAGACTTTGGATAGGTCACTCCAGATATTTATTTTGTCTTTTGTTTTTATCGTTTAGAGGTGGCTTTGCTGCTATGCTTTGAATTATTGTCCTGCTGAAGAACAAATGTGTGATTGGGCTTAAGGTCCTGTAATGATAGCTGGACATAATCCTGATTATCCTGCAGAATGTTCTGATAGGGTGCAAAGTGTATGATTCCATCAGTTATGGCAAGTTGGCCAGGTGTTGAGGGAACAAAGCAGCCCCAAACCATCACAGTGCCACCACCATATTTGACTGTCAGTATCATGGTCTGTTTCTGAAATACTTTGTGTTAGTTTTAGTTTAGATGTAACGTGACATACACCATCAAAAAAGTTCCACTTTTGTGTCGTCGGCCCACAGACTGTTATCCCAAAAGTCTTGGGGATCATCAAGATGTTTTTGTTTTTTTTTAAATGTCAGATGGGCCCTTAGGCTGTTTTGGTTCTGCAGTGGTTTTGGACTTGGAACTCTCCCATGGAGAGTCTCTCTTTCTTATTGTTAAATCATAAACTCTGACTTTACCTGACACAAGTGATGTCTGCAGAGCTTTAGATGTTATTCTGGGTTGTTTTGTGACCTCCTGGAAAAGTGGTGATGAACTCTTGGAATAATTTTGGTTTACTGGCCTTTCTTGGGAGAGTTTACCACTGCTGTGTTTGTGGATTATGGCTCTCGCTTTGGTTTACTGGTGTCCCACAGTCTTAGAAGTAGCTTTGTATCATTTCTAGACAGGTAGAACAAAAGACTTTGTTTTTCTAATGTTTTGAACTTTTATAGATTAGTTGCTTTTCAAGATGTTTCAGCTGTCAGCTGAGGTTGCATTTAAATTATTTGTTAAATCTGTAGGTCAGGTAATAATCAAGCTTGGGTTTGGTTTGTGAAATTGAGCTAAGCTTTCTAAGAAATATACTTTAAGCACAGTTTATTTATTATTTAATAAGGCGGATAATTACTTTTTCCCATAGGGTCAGGTCACCTTTTTCCCCTAATGAATCATCATTTAAAAAACTGCTTTTTGTATTTACTCAGGTTATCTATATCCAATATTAACATTTGTTTGATGACCCACAACTTGTAAGTGTGACAAAAAACAAAAACAGAAGAAATGTGTAAAGGGGCAAGCACTTTTTTATGGCTCTGTATGCATGTATAGGCCTGGAAAAGTTCCAATCAAGATTAAAGCGGGTAATTAATTAAAAGGAAATATCTGTGTTTAGTAGTCCAAGTGCAATATAATTAAAAAGGGGAAAAAAATCAAAACAAGGTAAAAGAGAAATATATAGGTCCCAAAAAGAAGTATAGTGAAATTTAAAGCCATTTTCTGTCTGCATGCAGCATCCTATGATTGTCAGAACATTAACATTCTAAATAAACCTGAACACAACATTCCCTTAGTGTGACATGGTGGTGGCCGCATCATGCAGTGGGGTGCTTCTCTGAGAAGCTGGTCAGTGTGGATGAAGATGAAAAGGAGTTGTATAAAAACGAATTTGGTGTATAAAAAATAACAATTTATATATACTTTAATGTATTTGATTTTGTTAGTAGAAACTTGGATTGCTCTTAAATACCATAAGAATAGTCTTTACTTAAAACCACTTGAACAGAAAACCAAAGCAACATATGAACACACTGGAGAAGAAATGCAAAGACTTTTTGTTCTTTTTTTTGCTGCCTGTATCGTGCTCCTCTTCAGCCTCATCACATTAGTTTTGTTAAGTGAACAGATTCCTATTAGATTTCTCTGATTGTTGCTTAACTGTAAAAATAAAAACTATAGTTTTCTTGTGGAAAACATCAGTTTTTAGATGTGGTGTCCTTGATCCTGTTGGAGGTTGTTGAGTTGCAGTTTTCTTGAGGTTTCCTTTTTTTGTGGGTTCTAGATTGCTGTAAGGATACAGCTTGGCTACAATGTACCGCTTGGAGGATGTGAAAGCTAGTGCTTCTGGGACATTCTGCTGGTTTACTTTTGTCAAGAAACAGTCAATCACACTTTGAATAGATGCTGACTTTTTGGACTCAGGTTTTATTTAAGATGTGTCAACGAGGGATGCCACAATCCTTAAATCTTTTGTCTGCGACAAGTTCAGACTTTCTGCATTGACAGATACAATATCTCTCAAAAAGTAAGTACACCCCTCGCATATTTGGAAATATTCTATCAGCGATGGGTACCGAATTCGGTACTTTTATAGGTACCGACCAAATTCCGTCGGTACCACCAAGTACCAATTCACGTAAAATCAAACGGTACCATGTTTCGGTACCTAACCGCATCATTGTGACACTGATTTTGTGACATGAACACAGCATAGCGCCCACAGGAGTGTATTGACGTCAGTAGCCGCTGGTACCGTCAACAAAGCATGGCTGATTGGGTTTTTATATATTCAGTCAAGTTTATATATTGAGAAATAAATATGTTAAATTGAGAAACTTAAAGACTTTATTATTAAACATGTTAACATTTATTACCACACAAACAAACACAGAAATACTGAAAATTGGTACTGTTGAGTACCGATTCCCAGGTATCAGTTAATATTTGAAAGGTACCCATCCCTATATTCTATTTATTATATGTTTTCATGAGACCACATTGAAGAAATGGCACTTTGATACAATGTAAAGTACTACAGCTTGTTTACAGTAAATCTGCTGTCCCCTCAAAATACCTTAATACATCCATTAATGTCTAAACCGCTGGCAACAAAAGTGAGTACACCCCTAAGTCAAAATGTCTAAAATGGGTCCCATTAGCCTTTTTCCCTCCCCATGTCATGTGACTCATTAGTGTTAAAAGGTCTCAGATGTGAATGGGGAGCAGGTGCTTTAAATTTTGCGTTATCGTATCACAGTGATCATACTGGTCACTGGAAGTTCAACATGGCGCCTCATGACAAAGGACTCTCTGAGGCTATGAGAGATTGCCAACACCCTGAAACTGAGCGGCAGCACTGTGGTCAAGACCATACAGCGCTTCAATAGGACAGGGTCCCTCGCCATGGTCGAGCAAAGAAGTTTAGTGCATGTGCTCAGTGTCATCCAGAGGTTGTCTTTGGTAAAAAGACGTACGAGTACTGGGGGGGGGGGGGGGGGGGGGGGGCATTGCTCAGACCACGCTGCATCAAATTGGTCTGCATGGCTGTGGCTCCAGAAGGAGGCCTCTTTCAAAGCCCGCAAACAGTTTGCTGAAGACAAGCGGACTAAGGGCATGGATTACTGGAAACGTGTCTTGTGGTCTGATGAGATCAAGATAAACTTATTTGGTTCAGATGGTGTCAAGCATGTGTGGTGGCAATCAGATGAGGAGTACAAAGACAAGCGTGCCGACTACAGGCATCTTTAAACAGAAGGTGGAGGAGCACATCCACCAGCTCCATGATGTCGTCATGGTGGAGTGAAAGAGGATTTCAGTGGCAACCTGCCAAGCCCTAGTGAACTCCATGCCCAAGAGACTTGAGGCAGTGCTGGAAGATAATAGGGGCCACACAAAATATTGACACTCTTGGCATAGTTTGGATGTTTTATTTTTGCACTAACTGTTGTTGCCAGCGGTTTCGACATTAATGATTGTGTGTTGACTTTTTTTGAGGGGACAGCAAACTTACACTATTATACAAGCTGTACACAGACTACTTTTTTACTTTACAAGTGTGGTATCTTCAGTGTTGTCCCATGAAAAGATATAATAAAGTATTTACAATAATATGAGGGGTGAGATGCTGGACCTTGTTTTTTATCTGTTAAGATTAGCTGTGTTTATGTCAAAGATTGAGAAGTATAGATCCCAGCTTTGGCAGCATCAAAGTGACCTTGTTAACTAGGCCTTTGTCTGAGTGTTTGAGAAAATATTATTTAGCCCCAATGAGCAACTATCAGCATTGCAATTTGTTTAATAAAGTGGAGCTTAAAACTGCATTGGTCTCTGGGCAGTATTAGCACACTGTCACCCAGCAGTCTCATGTTCAGAGGAAAACATTGCTGGAAAGTACTTCTTGTTGTGTTGCTTTAGTTCCTCTCCTTCTGAGTCCTCAGTTATGTTAAGGAAAAAGAACCAACTTAAACTTAGACACATGTCTCCATTAGAAACAGATTGCAGGAAATTAGAACTTTGAACAAATTACTGCTTCAGTAATTCAATTCCTGTTGCCCTTTTTGTTTATTGATTCTTACTCCCTGTTCTCTTTGATTGTCTGGGTCAAGTATTTGTACTTAAAGGCATTTATTGTTACTATATGGAAAATATATGCTGAATCAAATCAATAAATGAATAGATTAGACATTATTTATGTTACCCAGCTGTAAAGTATGACGACAACTGAAATCCTCTTCTTTTTTTCAGAACCTTTTGTTACTGCTCAGGCTGGGTTCAGGTAAAGGTGAGGTCAGCTACCACCACTCATCTGCCCTGTCCTGCCTGCGGCAGCTTTGTGTGGGACTGAAGAGGAGACTGCGCTTCCATCAGGATCCAGGCTTCTACTCAGCAAAGCAGGGTAAAATGTCTCATTAACCCATCAGTTTATGTACCCCCCACCATGTCGCCTAAATGAGACATTTCAAAAAAAAAGGTTGCTGTTTTCTCAATCTTTACCTTTTGCTGAATTTCACTTAGGTGAAAGAAAAAGCTGCATTCAGAAGTTTACCTACACTCTTCCAAAAACATGGGGCTTTGATTTATTTAATTGATTTCTCTTTTTTTTTTTTTTTTTACCAACACGAGCTTTAACTTGAATGTTTTATAAAAGCAAGAATTGGCAATGCAATTTTTACCTGTTGTGGATGTTCCCTAATCCACACTGGGTCACAGTTATACATTCAGGCTTAAATATTGATATACATACACCCTCACTTATATCTCATTAAATGTCCCTTTACAAGTTTCACCCTGATCACATGGTTTACGTCTTGGGAGAGTTGGTCAAGTTTAAAGTGGCTGGCTTTACTGGCACAGGGATGGAGTTTATGTATAGTCTTTGTGCAAATTTTGGAGAATGTGCTTGTTTCTTGATCGGTACACTCTCAGTCCGTGGCAGGATAAATCCTAACTTCACTGTGGACATAGTCACAGGTTGTGAGTATATATAATGAATGCTGTCAAAACAAATGCTTTTAATGCTGGCACAAAGAAACTGCCAGTTGCACTCAATCATGACGAACAGCAAGGAGAAAATGGCTTAAAATTGGCAGGTTAACACAATGTAGAACCGTCAGCATCACCTATTGAAAGGTTTTGGTGAATTTATGTATGTATATGACTTTTATTAACTCTCAGTGGATAAGAGACAATACAAACATGTTAGACTTGTTTAAAAAAAAAAAACATTGATTTTGTATGATCATTGAAAAAAAACAAACATTTGCAGTAAATCTTAAAAAAACTAAAATTAATATATTATTCGTGCCCAGGGCGAGTATATTTGTGGTCAGTAAACCTCTGACCACAAATATACATGCTATTTAGTAGGACATGTTTTTATATTGGTACATTTAGCCAGTATGCATTTGGACAAAAAGCAGGTATCAAACAAATATTAATGTCTAATTTCTCTGTAACTGTTCAGATCCAGTGTCCCAGAACTCGTCCTTCTCTCACACCCAGGAGGTCAGGGGGAACCAGCATTCACAGGCCTCTTCTCCTGCGGCTGAATGCTCTTCGCGGCCCTCTGTGGTGGGTCGCACAGGCCAGAGAGCCAGGGGAGATGGTCAGGATGGAGATGCAGCCTCTGACAGGTGTGTAAAACAATTTTTGCATAACTGCTCTTGTTGTTTAATGCATTGTTTTTGGGAAATGTACTTTGATTGGTTTCTGTGAAACTACTGAATGTCATACAGCAATTAGGCAAGTAAGTGTATCTGTATAGCACCATTCATACACATGGTAATTCAAAATGCTTTGCAAAGAATTAAGGAAAAGGAGATTAAGAGAATTACATTGAAAATACAAAATACATTAAAGCACTGGTTTCACATTACATAAAAAAAGGATTTGAATTTAAAATGAATTAAAAAAAACTCAGACTTGATAGAGATTACCTTTATGGAGATGCTGTACCCAACAGTCATGTTGTTAGTTTGGATTTAAAACCGCCAACGGTTTCTGCACATCATAGTCTTTCAGGCACTTACTCGCATACTGAGCAGCACAGAAACTGAACACTGCCTTCCTGCGTTTAGTTCTGGTCCTGGGAGCTCTGAATGAGCAGGTCTCTGGTTACCCGAGTTGTCCACTTGGGGATCTTCGCCTCACCAGCAACTCTTTAATTTATTTAGGCACTCGACCATTTAATGTTTTATCAATACGATTTTAAAATGTATCCCTTTACAAACGGGAACATAATATTAAGTTAAGGGTACCATCATTTTTGTCCAGGCCTGTTTCATGAGTTTATTGTTTTAAATAATTGTGTTGAAGCACGTTTTAAAAGCAATGTTTATTTTCATAGAATTTTTATTCATTATAACCTTTGTCAGATTCAAGTTATTTCTGTGACCATTGTGGGTTTTTCTTTTGTTAACCGAGGGGTACCAACAATTTTGTCCACGTGTGTATGTCATCAGAAGAAATACTATAAGATATGTTGTAGTACTTGACAATCTGAGCTAGGGGAATCTAACCGAGGTTGAATAAAAGTGGTCTAAGAATTGAGCCTTGAAGAACCCCACATGTGATCCTAATTTGGTCAGTTTTATAATTAACAATTGAAACAAAGTAGTCAAAGTAACCTGCCAATCGGGATGATAGATTTTAGAACTCAATTATTTCTGATAAAAAGATCCTTATGTTTGTGACTTTTCAGCCCTTTTTATGCATCTATGATAATAATTAAAATTGTCTAGTGAGGCTCAAAATATTTTCTGCCTCTAACATTATCAGCGATTAAAGCCCTCTAAGAGTTTGTTTTTATTCCAGTTAAGACACATTCTGTTGCACGATCCATCTTTTAGTTCTTTAATTTGGATGGTCTGACGTGATATTAAAGATTATTTCTGTGATTCATCCAGTGGCAGCTCACACAGGGGTTGGGCAACAGTCCAGGCCCCCGAACAGACGTCCCGTACCCCTGCAGATGCAGCTCACATGGAGCTTCTGGACCTGAGCGTGAAAGATGTACTGGAGCTTCAGTTGCAGCAGCTCAGCGTGGCCCAGTTTGCTGTTGCCACCATGCAGCATGCTATACCTCTGCTGAAGACAGGTGGGAGTCTGTTATCTTTTATTTTTTGGTCTTTGCTGTGTCTGTTTTTTTGCTTTCTTCTCTGATTGAAAAAACTTGAAATACTGTAAATATCCCCAGTCCTGCTTCCCTACATCAACTAGATTCTATCCAGTGTTATTTGATCTTGTCAAAAATAAAAATCCCTTCCTCTGCTTTTGTTCTACTTCTCTCCTCCTCTCAGAAGCTTTGCATGCGTTCCACCGTGTTCTGGAGCTGTTGTGTGATGCTCTCCTCCTGCTCAGGGAGAGTGTTTGCGAGCTGGTCTGGGACGATCTCAGCCTGGTGGGGATGGAGCTGGCAAGTCAACACAACTCATGACAGCCTCTTATGTAGATGAATGGATACACTTCACTGAAATGGGGAGCTGGCTCGGCCACCAGACAGTTTGTCACAGACACACAAGCATACGGTGCTCAACTGTCAAGGAGAACTGTGGGCATGCGAGGGAGCTGAATGAATTATACTCAGTTGCAAAGAGCTACCTACACGTACATGCAAGCTTATTGTCTGCAGCCCCTGGGTTAATCAAACATCATAACTGCTGGGTTAGTAAATGTCTTCATTCATTATGTATGTAAAGTCAAAACAATAGATCGCTTAAACAGGTTTGTGCCTTTTAACAGCACAGGATTATTTATTATATTCCCTGGCAGCTTTTCGAGTATGGTCTCTGCTTTGGGATTTACGCACTTGTCAAGCCGGGGCCCCTGCGGCCCTCTGCTGTTTAATACATGCTCAGCGTCGTGCAACCTAAGAACTATTTTGTTATCTTTATGTGGGGAGCAGCTTTTGTTTGCCAGACCCCTCCGTTTTCCTGTGAGATTGAGCTGAACCAAGCAATGCACAGGACATGTACTGCCCCCTGCTGGTGTATCTCCTCTATTGTTCCATGTCTAAATCCAGAACAAAGTGACTGAGAATAGATTGTTCCAATTTATTCATACCGGGATAGGGCGGATCTGTATCTCGTCCCAAAATAACCCTGAAATCTGATTACATTCAATTCCTCAACCGCTAAAATGAACAATTTTTCTCCTGGCTCCTAGCCAAGCTGTGTTTGAGTCTGAAAAAAGGTGCTCAGTGTGGGTACACTTCTATGTGCTGCTGTGTGTTTGTTGCCTGGGTGCTTTTATCTACTTTTCTGTCAGTTCATGATTTGGTTTACATTTCTCTCTGTTTATTTTAGAAGGAGAATCTGCAAGCCTGTATGGAGCAACTGGGGGATATACTCAGCTTTCACCAGAGCCATTCGGCAGATGTTCCTCACAGTTCTCTGGTTAACCATAGAATGGCCTACATAGGGACTGCGATATTTACCATCAAACTCTTACAGGCAATCCTCCCTCCAGAGAAGGTGTGTACAGTGGCTTGCCAGTTGCCAAGTATTCATGTTCATGTTACAACTACACACTTTAGTGCATTTTAATAGGAATTTATGCAATAGATCAATATAAAACATCACCTAATTTTGAGGTGGGAGGAAAATGATACGTGGCTTAAAAATTGTTTTTCAATAAACAATCTTAAAAGTGTGGCATGTGTTTGGATTAACCCCTCTATACGCAGATATTCCTCAATAAAATCCCATACAACTAGCTGACCTCAGAAGTCACCTGATTACAGTCATTAAGACGGGCGAGGAGAGCATTCATCAGGAAAGCAGCCAAGAAGCTCGTGGTAACTCGGAAAGAGCTGCAGAGGTTCTAAGCTAAATTCTAAAAATCATTCTGTTGACAGGACTATTTCTTGCCATTAGCAGTCCACCAATGTGACCTTTATGGAATAGTGGCAACAATAATTTTGCCACAAGTCATTTAGGGGACACGGCAAATGAGACCAAAATAGAACTTTATGGCATAAATGGAAAGTACTGTGTGTTGCAGATAAGTTCTATTGCACCTCATCCGCGCCATCCCCGGAATGAAGCGTGGTGGTGGAAGCATCATGCTGTGGGACAGGGAAACTGGTTGGAATTGATGAAATATGAATATAGTTAATTACAGGGCGATCCTGGAAGGAAAGAGACTTAAATCTTTAGATGCTGCTAACGATGCAAGTCTGTGGCAGAGGTTCATCTTTATGCAAACCTAAAACTTTCAGCCTGACCTGCAACAGAATGGTTCAGATCAAAGCATATCATGTGCTAGAATGGCCCAGTAAAGGCCAGACCTAAATCCATTTCCATTGAATTTCTCTGCACTATTTTGTCTTGGTTTGTTACACAAGGTTCCAATAAAAGTAAGTTTCTGGCTGTAACTGATGGTGACTAAATATGAAAAAAAGGATGTGATTGTGCAACCAAGTCATCAGTTCATTGCAGTTTCAGTCTAAAAGTTATTATTTCTCTGAACTCTGAACAGGCTGGTGAAAATCTCCCTGAAAGAACAGCAGCTGCCATTTTCCATTTATGTTTGGACTCCTCACTGGGAAGTTTATTACCCAGCATGCAAGAGACAGCTGTGGCCTACTTGGAGCAGGTGAACTCAGACAGCCACGACATCTACAGGAGGGTGAACAGAGCTGCGCTTTGGATGGAATCAACTTGCAACTTCGTAAAGGAGGCACAAGCTGAAGTATGAGTTGTAGGACACATAACCTCAAAATAGTAATGTTTTATAGAAATATAGCTTGCAATTATGGAGGCATCTCTTAAGCCTGTGATTGATCATTTCTTTCTTTCTAAAGGGTGAAAGGAACTGGTTGGACCTACTGGAACTTGCAGACCAAGCCATAGATGGTCTTCCATTTCATCAGCATCTACCCATCATCAAGGAATGTGTACACATGTGCTCTTACTTGTAAGCCAAGAATCTGTTTGTTTAAAAGTAAATTCCTTCGGACTTTGTATAAAATGCTTTAAAATCGTTTGACTTTCCCTGATGAGGTGGAAGTTTGACCAGCCCAGCCCCCTCCTCCAGACTGAGAGTCAGAAACTCTTCCTCAAGCTGCTGTCCCATCCCTCACCGCCTGTCAAAACGGAAACATATGAGTGTACTTTAAACCTGGTCAAGGTCAGAGCATGATGTTTTACAGATAGCTGTTGTTTAAATGAGCATACAGGGTCATGACTGACACATATCAGTCAGATTTTGCCTAAAATGGGAGCTGCCATATGGATCTTCGACACCTAAGTAAAATGGTGACAAATGAGGTACAGCTCTTTGATAGCATGCTATAAAAACCCTGCTTGACATTTTGAATCAGCCTCTCTTTTCATTTTACCAATCAGAGTCTAGAAATGAGAGTGAATTGTATTTTATGAACGTGAGCTCAAGCGAGATTATGATGTGATTACATATACCCCTAGGACTGCCTTGGCATCCAGAATCTGTCAAGAGAGAAAGCAGCAGCATCAGCGGCTGTTAACTTCCTTCTCCACCACAAGGTTCTGTATGAAATAAGTGCTTTTGGACTGCAGGACTCTGCAGAAAAGGTATTTGCATCTATTTTTGGGGTTTATATCTTAGATTTGTAGATGTGGGAAAGTTTTTACAGTTTTTGTTCCCTTGTTCAAGTATTTATACGCCTTAAGCTTTTCCACTTTTTGTCATGTTGCCACCACATTCTTAAATGTTTTTATATTGGATTTTATGTGATAGTTTAGCACAGTCTGGCCAAAGAATTGTCAAGTGGAAGGAAAAATAATAGTATTTAAAAATCGATACTTTGTTGAACACCTTTGTTGATGTAGTCCCACTTTGTAGTTTTTAAAGTCCTGTCTCGGACTGTGATACATGCACCACTGGCGGTATTTGGATGCTCTGTGGTAATGCTCTTATGAAAATATTAGAGAATTTGTAAATTTCAAGTTAGCACAATCATCTGGCTCACCCTCAAAGTCAGGTTTTTAATTTGTGACGTGACTGGTTTTAGGGTTAGGGTTTTTAAAAAGCAGTAAAATTTTCAGTATGATAAACTTAAACTTAAATATTCATCTGTTTCATTAAAGCAATGACTTGCTAAGCACTGTGCAACATTTCTTTGTGAACATATACTTTAGCATTTCAATCCATAGAGTCCTGAAAAAATAAGCTGTCGCCTTGCTATGTGTAGCTAACCTGGTCATAAAAATGACCAATTCCCACTTTTTTCCCCAACTTGCAACTGGAACATAGTTAATTCAATTTAGAAATCTGAGTTCCAACTTCTGAGGTTATAATGGAACTGTAATATAAAGCTAAACTCAGCCACCGCCAAAAAAGATGTTTTTTAACGTCATCAGAATCTTGTCTCTAAATAAAAACTTGTTAGTTAAAAAAGGGGAACCGGTGAATCATTTAAGACCCCTGTGGTTGGCCTGTTTCCAACTAGGCAACAAGTGCTAGTGGCGTTTTGCAGCAAGATTGATTACTGTGTAGAAACTAAGGGTGCACCAGTCGATCAGTTGGCCCCAATTTCCTTAATTTTGCGTGATCGGTCAAATCGTACATGTGAAACTGAACTTATCCACCGATCTTATCTATCGCCACAAAGATCTGAAAATCAGCCACTGTCCCATTTTGCTCTGCCGTGAGAGAGGACTGACTGACAAACCTGCCCACCATGTCATGTCTGCACGTGCGCTGTTAACGATAGTCACCCCACTGTTGCCAACTTAGTGACTTTGTTGTTACATTTAGTGACATGTGACCTTATAACACCTGGCAGTGTCAGTTATAAAAAAAATCTGAATCAGAAGGTCAGGTTTTTTTAAGATAGTGATGGGTAGGGCTGGGCGATACGGCCTAAAATGAATATTATGATATATTGAGCAGTTCATCTCGGTAACGATAAATGAATGCTAACACTAACCTACCTACTACCAGCCGGACCCGCCACCGCAAAACCCCCCGAACTCCCCAAGCCGAACCTTGTTGCCACAGTCTTTTGTTCAACATCGTCCTTGCTGAACCCACTTTCTTTGAGGATGAGCTGCTCCTCTTCCCCCCTCGACCAGCTCTACCACCGCTTCAATATTTTAAATTTCCTCCATTTTCTCAACGTCACCATCTATTTTACTTCTTGTGGCAGCTCAGTGGGGTGGAGTCACGTAACTACAGACTGTACACATAGCGTAGCGTCTTAACACTAGAACTCCCAGGGCCGTCAGTTTGACGGTTTTGAAAGTTTGACATGCCATAACTTTGGTTTATTAAAACTCTTATCTTCCTGGCATCCTGACTTTTTCTAAACCTGTGTCTTTTGTATTCCTATGTCTCTATTTTTAAAAACAACAAAGTAAATAAAAGATCTAAGTATTTCTACCTCTAACTATCACAGCCGCTATTTTGACGGCCCTATTATTTACATTGATTTTTTTTTCCCGCAGCTGAGTTTACGCACGAGCGTTGCCTAGCAACCGCCACTCTATTCTTCCAGGACTACCCTATATATTCAGCCAACCCATCTTCCCATGAGCTCTGACCATTCACTGTTGGGATGTTGAGCATCCCACAGGATGGTGTTTTCACCATGTTTCACAGTGAGGATGATGAGTTTAGGGTCATGGATGGTATTAGTTTTCCACCATACATAGCTTTTTGCATGTACAGTTTATCTGCAGCAGTCAAACTTCAAATGGGACTTCTTCTAGCTTTGTTTCAACAGTGACTTTCTTTAAGACTTTTATGTATACATTTGGAAACCCATGCTTCCTTTTCCTTCCCCTTCACCATTGTACACTACTTTCTGTTAATCTAGCACATTAAATTCAAATTATGGTAGCTGTAACGTGACGAAATGTGAAAACGTTTAATAGGATATGAATACTTTTGAACTGTTTATCCAGATAATTTAGTCACCTATAGTGCTTGGTAGCAGCTGTTTGACTTGGGTTTGCTTTGTGAACTCAGCTCTTTACCTGTGATCTATAGGTGAATGTTGCTGCCAAGGATATCCTGCTATTTCTCCTCAAGGGACGATTAATGATGACAGCGCCAGCCTGGGACAGATTCAATGAGGCACTTTACCCGGTCATACCCATAATACAGGTGTTGTTCGCTTTGTGGAGATTACAAAGTAATTTCACTGCTGGGCTCTTAAACCAGCCTCCTGTTTGGAACTCATTGCACTATATTTACGGAGGGATATGGCAGTGCATGTTTTCCCACTGTCAAAGAAGTGATCATTACTAGAGGAATATTAATATTCTCAGAGCACAAAAACTGCTTTTTGTGCTTCCTGTGAGGAAAAACTTGTTTATTCTCTCGTTTACATATTTCATGCTATATTGTTTCCTTTTTTTGGTGGCAGAAACAAACTTTTATTAATTGCTCAGTCTCAGGCAACAAGAAGCCAAAAGACTCCTCATGAATATACATGAGCGTTTGACTAGGCTGTCAAGTGTGATTTCATTCAAACAGGCCAATACAAGTTGGGCCCTCTATGTCAACAAGAAATGAAATGAAACCACCCCTAATCAAAGTGATGCAGATTTTATTTACTGTTGCATTGCTTAGCAGGAATTCCCCGTTGTTCACGGCTTTGTCTTCCAACCCAGTCTGACAAGAACGTGTGTGTGTGTGTGTGTGTGTGGGGCTGTATGACAGGGCTATGCCAGCACTGAGGAGTCACTTGGAAAGTGTGTCCTGCTGATAAGTGACATGTCGGATGTGACAAGAGACAACGTTTTCCCCACTACAGGCAAGCTGAAAGCAGCGCTCCGACTCTTCTTCTCTAAACAGCCCACGTAAGTCAGAGCTCTGGGTCTTCCCATTGTCTGAACTTGTTTGATGGTACAGACATGTGTAGGTGTTTTTTTTTTTGTTCGTTTTTTTACAATGCATATGTTGCAAATAATGTTTATCTGGTATGTTGTTTTTTTTTGTACTGTCTACATGGGGTTGTTAGAGTTTTGTTTTTTGGTCACAGAATTATTTGGCAAAGGTCAATATTTTGCTGTCTGACACATTGGGCAGTCATATTATGACTTTAAATACAGTATATTTGTACTTCTACAACTTCTTCACATTTTGTCATGTTGCTAACGGCAACATAATATTCATGTCGCAAAAAGATGTTTGCAATTGATTAATTGTTGGCCAATATATTCCAGGTTTTATGAAAAAGTCAATTTATATTTTAAATGCTAATGTAATATTTAGCTAGTTGGACATAGTCTCACTGCAACACATGCTCACACTGGACACAAAGGACATCGCCCACAAAGCTGAAGGTCACAGAGTGTTGGAGGCATGGATGAGAAAAAAGAAAATAGGCATGTAATAGATATCGTTATTGCAATATTTACCAATGTTGTCGCCAGTGCAAGGTTTTCTAATATTGTGCAGTATATGTTGGCCAGAAAATTCTATTTTGGTCTCTTCTGACCAAAGCGCCGTCTTCCATGTTTGCATAGTTGCAAACAATTGCTTTCTTCTTTCTATTCTTCTATAAGGGTTAGATCTTTGGAGTGTAGGGCTAATAGTTGTCATGTAGTCAGATTCTCCCTCCTGAGCTGTGGATGTCTGCAGCTCCTCAAGGGTTACCTCGGTCTTCTCGGCAGGTTCTCTGATTAATGTTCTCAATTCCCGCCTATCTGCTCAGGATGGATGTTTTTTTGGTATGTTTGCAGGTGCAGTTTCTGTTTCCATTCCATTTTTATTTAACCTGAGATCAGATTACACATGCATTGGCTTCTTGCACTGAATTTTATTTAGAACTATCAGGGAAATGAAGGCTGAATTCGAAATGTATGCCACACTGTGCAATACTGGTGTAGTCCAGTGTAAGTCCACTAAATGCTCTGTGAGACCTGTGTGAATGTTTTCCAATCTTATGTATTTTAATAGTAATTAATGCCAGTGAAGTCCAAATAAACTTTAAAGTATCTATCTCTTCTGCTAGACAACTTTAATGCTGATTGCTTGTTAAGCTAATATAATTTTAACAGTTAGCCAGCGCTGTGATGTAGCAAAAATTGAATTTATTGAGTTCAAGTTAAAACTTTGTTTAAAGTCTCCTAAAACTTGTCGTCAACAGTGTCAGAATAGCCGCAGTGCAACACATCCTGCCCCACCTAACTAGCAGTGGTGACGCAAAACCCACCAGAATAGAGACAGATCAATCGGTGATCGCGGCCCTTCCCAACATCTTCTGCCTCAGAAACCCTGTAGACATCACACTCGACACCAGCAATAAGTCCATCCTAAAGGTATAAAGCTACACACAGAAAAACTGACAAAACAAAGACATGTTTTTTACAAAGAGAAACGGCTTCATTTATGCTTTTATTGTTTGTTAGGTAGAGTCAGTGGAGAAGCTGTTTTGGATCCTGAACTCAGACACTGTAGATATCTCTCTCAGAAGATCGGCAGCAGAGCAGCTTTCTGTCGTGCTGCAAGGTGAGGAGCCTCTAAAATCTTCCATGTTGATCGTTAGAGTAAAAATGTAAACAGCTGTATTATTTCTTACTATATGAAATCACAGTTTGCAAGCTGGCAGAATGTAGTTACTAACAATCTTTTTTTTGTGTGAAATTTAGTGAGGCGGAGTTTAAAAATTTGATGACCATGGTTTCCTCTTGTGAAAACTAGATCTGGCAGATGCTGCAGCTGCATTTCTTCCTTCCCCCCCTACAATATGTTTAGGCAAACAGAAAATATAAGCAAATGTTTGTTGCCGAAAATTGATCTCTCTGTCTCTCTCTCTTCCACAGACACAACAATGCATCCTGTACTGAAGATTCTTGGCATCACAGAGAAAGTCATTTCTTTCATCACAGAAAGCGTAAATGGCTACAAGGTAAAAAAAAAAAAAAAACGTAAGAAAAACACTTTTTGGCAAAGGAGTAAAAAATGATTATTGAATAAACCCTTTACTGAAGTCAAATACAACAAAACCTTGTGTGTTTGTGTTTGGTTATACTATGTGTGTGTGTGTGTGTGTGTGTGTGTTTCTGTCTTGGCACCACAGTGAGAACCATTTTCCCGATTTCACCATCAAATTGAGGACTGTTTGTACCAAAGTGAGGACATTTTGCTGGTCCTCACGACCTATTTTGCTAACGGTTAGGTTTAGGACTAAGGTGTGAATTGAGGTTAGGTTAAGGTTAGGGTTAGGCATGCACTGGTAATGGTTAGCTTTAGGGTTAGTAATCTTAGGGTATAGAAAGGGTTGAAAATGACTGAAAATTGATGGAAGTCAATGGGAGTCAACACATGGTCCTCACTACATATGGCAAAACAAGAGTGTGTGTGTGTTTGTGTAGACTAAAGCCAGTGAGGCATGGATGACAGGAGAATGAAATGGCCTATGTTAATATTGTCAGACAGGCCCTGCTCAACAGTGATTTCTGCCCTCAGCCCAAAATTACTTCACTCTGCTGATCATTTCCAGTCCTGGAATCAGAAAGTGCCGGGGGTGATCGTTCAACAAGTCTGGCTATATGGAGGAGAGCAAATCAGGGCAACATAACTAAGCCAACATATTAAGGGGTGCATACAGGAGATGCACCACTCAGTAAAGTGTGGTTTCGTCCAGAAGAGTTGACTGGGCATTTATGTGCCGCAACGTCATAGTGTGAAGATGTGTTTGCTGTCCTGTACTCATGAATGTGTTTCTCCCCAGAGCTTGGACTGTCTTCTGGAGCCGTGTGCATGCATCTTGAGA